>NC_138986.1:52462984-53832632 GCF_964341445.2 Mesoplodon mirus | reverse complement strand
ATTCCAAAGAGCAGCCACAAATTGCTTCTTCTAAGTGAAAAGGAGAAAGGTCTTGACTTAATCAGGGAAAAAAAAATCATGTGCTAAGGTTGCTAAGATATGATATGAAGGAATCTTCTATCTGTGAAAATTGTGAAGAAGGAAAAAGAAATTTGTGATATTTTTGCTGTTGCATCCCAAGCTGCAAAAGTTATGGCCACAGTGCATGATAAGTGCATAGTTAAAATGGGAAAGGCATTAAATTTATATAGTAAGATGTTTTGAGAAAGAGATATTCATAAAACTTTTATTATAGCATATTATAATGTTTCTATCTTACTATTAGTTATTATTGTAAAATCCAGAAAACTGGATTGTTTTCTTATTGTTGCATTTTGAGAGCTCTTTATATAAATTGTGGATACAAGTCCTTAGATTTGTGATTTGCAAATATTTTTTCTGAATTTGTGGTTTATTGTTCCAGTCTCTTAAGTATCTCCCACAGAGCAAAAGTTTTAAATTTTGATAAAGACATTTATCAATCTTTTGTTTTTTGTCATGTTTAAAAAATCTTTGATTAACTCCAAATTTGATTAATCACAGAGTTTTTTTCCCCTGTGTGAGGTGTGAGGTTGAGGTCTAGGCTCATTTTTCGCCTGTGAATAATATGAATTGTTCAAACACCATCTGTTGAAAACTATCTTTTCTCTTGAAATGTTAAGTTAGAAAGTTTAATTTCTGCCATTTCAGGTTAAAAAATTAAAGCTCTAAAGTGTTTATTTTAACAAATTCAAATTTGGTTTCGTCATTCAAGAGAACTTATTTGTTCTCTCTCTATATACATCTATATATAGAATCATATTTTTGAGAAGATTTATGTTTCTGTGGCAAGAAATAAAAAATAATTTTAAAGATTCTATCTTAATTTTAAGTAAACTATTTGCAAAAGAAAGTGGGTTTATTTTTTTATTGTCTTAATTCTGCTGAATTTAGTATGCTGTTACTAGCATCCAGCTACATAATAGCAGTAAATGTTAACTTTTAAATTGTCTTATGTTTAAAATATTTTCTTAAAATTTTAAATGAAATTATTTTTTCTTTATATTTGCTGTTTACTTTTTCTTATGTTCATTATCAGAAGAGTAAAGAGATTTAATGACCTTATAAAAGCTCTCTTTATACTAACATGAAAGTTGTTGTTAATAAAAGATTTAAAAACTTAATTCTTATTCTGAAAAACTGGCGTAGATTTTGGTATCTTTTTATTCTTTAAAGAGCTACAATTTACTATGAGGAAAAAGAAGTAACTTCTAACAGAATGAAATTGTGGGGGAAGATAGTAGAATGAGGATTTTATTTATTTGTTACTATCTTATTTATATGAAATAATTATGTCAACCTGTAATATAGAATTAAATATTTTATATAATAAAATTTCAGTTCATATTAACTTATGTGTTATGTTAGTAAAAATGATGTGGACTGAAACAAATGGTCTGGAAATGTTTCTATGTAGATTAAATTATTTTAATCCTTAATAATTAAACAATAAAAATATGTGTAATTTAAAAAAATATTTGAAATGCATATATGCATGATAGGTATAAATATATTGGGTATATACATATAATTTTGTGGGTTTTTATTTATGGTTTTTTTAACCTCCTTTTTTATTGTAATTTTTTTCTAGCATAGTGACTGTCTTCTTTGTTCTCAACCTTCCACATCTTTTGACCCAACCGCACAGTGCAAGAAGTGCTATTCATAATAATGCAAGTTCCCTTTCAACAATGTTGACTTGAGATTTTTTAAATAACTTAGAAAATAATACCAACGTTCTATTGCTTTCATTCCATTTCAGGCGATAATACGTTTGCATCACTGCATTAGCACATGAGTAAGCTTCTTGATTTTCTACATGAGTTGAACTTTTAATGTATTTTGTTTAGAAAGAAGGTTAATTGTTACGATGTTCAGTGTTACTGCTTTTGGCATGGAAGTGTAGGAAATTCATTTGTTCATGTTAGAAAGACTTGTTAATTTATCATTTTTAAGATGCTCTTCATTTAGACTTAAAAACTGATTATGAAATTTGACATTCCTTATAGTCCAGTATTAAAATGGTGTTAGAATGGTACATTATGTTATATTTACCATTTATGGCCAGAAAGACCAAAGTGAATGTAAATAGAAACTCATTATATATGTCTAAATTATTCTCAGCTCAGAAGAGCTAACTTGCCTTTTTTAAAAAAATTAAAGATGTATGATAGAAGAGTTATTTTTACAGGGTCATAGTTTTGTGATTTCAAATTTTTTAATTTGCAAGAAGATTTGGAAGCCATAAGAATTTTGCTTTTGTCTGTCCTCACTGAAGGACTGTATATTTTCACCTATTTATTAAAAAGAAAAAATACTTATTTAATGCCCTCATTCACCTTTAGAGCAAGTGAGCTCAAAACTAACTAGTGGTAACCCTCCTCCACCCCCTCCCCATCCACCTCTATGGCAGTATAATCTCTTCCACTCATTATCTCTGTGGTATAGTTTGAAGTTTCCCAGGTACTTTATAGTTAGGAATTCTAATTCTATATTTTTGAAATCCACATAGCATTCCTGGAAACAATAAAGCTGTACTCAGGTTTATGGTGCCATTTTATTAAGGATATCTGTTTTATATTAAAAGTTCTTTCAATGATTTTATTTTCATATTTATTATGTCCCAGAACCTGCTCCCAAAAGAAAAAGAAAAGTGCTCTTTAGGTGCGGGAGATGTTTGAAAATGTAAATCAACGAATTCCAATAAATAACTGTTTCACCCTGATACTTGTGTGATTAGATTTAGGAATTTGCTGTTTAGTAGGTTCCTATTGTGGAAGAGAAATCTCTCAGGCATGAATTGATAGTCCAGATCCTTTGAGGTCTGTCTATTCTGACCTATGACCCCTATTCTTACAAGGTCAACATCTGAGGGCAGGAGATTAAGGCAGTTTAAAGACCGGAATGGTAAATGGAATGGAAAAATTAGCCAGCACATTTTGGGTGCAAAACATCAAAGTCATCAAATAGTTTGCTTATTTTAAACCTGGCTTGTGGTTGTAACAAGCTAATTTTACTGTGTTTGTTGGAATCAGAAAAATTTATTAATCATAATTCACTACAAGATTCTATTTATACAATGTTAACTGTATAATACAAATTAAGTTAATAAAGCTTGATCTCAAAATATCAGGAAATGCAAAAATAATTTGTCACAGTTTCAATACATTTTAGTTTTTCATTCAGTTTAGATGCTTAATTTAAATCGAAATTGGGAAAATATTTACCTTAGCTTTTACTATGAAATAATTTTATCAGCAGTTGAATGAAATATATATTCAATTATATATAATTTAAAGTGACTGAGGATTTAGTTGTAATTATATACCATTGACATAAGAAAAATCTGTTTTTAAAACATAGAGATAGAAAACAGAAGAAAGTAAATTGGTTAAGCAGAGACCATTTCCTTTTTTCCCTTTCCTTTTTTCCCTCCCCTTCTTAGACTTTGCTCTTTTATATTTTACCTCTTTCCCTCTTATGTCTTTAATTGTATGCTCTTCATTGTAATTTCAAAATAGACTTTAAATCTTAGTTCCTAAGTTTTGGTCCCTTGTAAGCAATTCCCCACCACCCTATATTTTACATTTGTTTGTATCCTGGACAGCTGTGAATCTGCATCTTCTGCTTCTTACTAATGACTGGCAAGGGCTGGAGTTGAATAACTGAACTGTTGCATCCACATTTCCATTCATTCATACAGTGACTAAGAAAATTAGCAAAACCAGTGGAATACCCAAGTCTACTTAATTCTGCATTTTTTAATTCTACCCCAAATTTTCCTTATTAGATACCTAATTTTAGGGTGGTTTCCTTTCTTGTGATTATTTGGCCAGAGATCTCTTAATGAGGCAATTATGGTTGTTTCCTTCATTCACATTATCTTAGCAGATGCTCTCCCTGCTGTGACCTCTGTTCAGACTGGGCAGACAATGTGCCATTCTCATCACCCACCACAAGATATTGTGTGGGCAGAGCTTCATTTGGCGCTGCATAGGTCTCCCAAGTTGCCTGATGAGAATGGTCAGAAGCCAAGTGGCAAATAATCATAATTTTAGGTTGATTCTCTGATTGCCGTTTTATTCTAAGCAAAATAAATAGTAAAATCATGCCTATAGAAAAGAAATGGTCCAGAAGAAACTTATAACAAGTAGAAATTGTGGGTTTAAGAAGTAACTTTACATAGCTTCCTTACTTTAGACTGGTCTTGGTGAAAATAAGATTATTTATTGTATGGTTTTAATACAAGGGATTATGAAAAATGGCTAATACTTTTAAACTTGGAGATCCTTTCAAAAAAGGAAATTAATTTAGCCTTTAATACTAAGTATGTATATTTTTAATGAACATGAAACATTGTTGTTACTTTTAAACTTTAAAAAACATAAATCCTCATGCTTATATCTGCTAGGAGATCCAGTCTGTTCCTGTTTGAACAATAAGGGCTGATTAAGATGAAGACTAATCAACAGAAAATGTCTATACTTTATACTGCCAAATCCCTCCACTGAAATACTAGTCCTGTGTCCCAAGCCCAAGTGCCACTTTCAGAGAATTACAAAGTTGTTAGCAGCCTTCAGCTAGCCTTTCTTTATTCTCCATTAATAGGGAAGTACAAGTCAAATTCAGTTCTTATGAACTTGAAGAGCCTTTTGCAAAGCTCCTTGTAAATTTACACTGGAATTTTTGTATTTTGAAATTTGGTTAAAATAAACATATTAAGAGCTACTACTTGAATTATTCTCATATGACAAAGAGATGGTTCTTTTTGTTGGTGTAGATAGGATCACCAATTTTAATAAATAGATTTTAATATGCTTGCACTTATCAATAAGAAGTAGTAATTTAGTAAGACAGTTTCCACTTCTGTAAAATCAGATTCATAATAAATTACCATATAAAGTAAAAATTTTAACATATGCATTTTCATATAATGAAGAACTACCTATAAAGTATAGATACTTTGGATATAAGCAGAGAACAAATATTAAATTTAGAAAATGTTTTTGTAAAGGGGAAAATGTTCTCTTAAAAGAAAATCTAGAACAAGTCAAGCAAGAAGTCAAGAATTTTTACCTCTAAAACTTTTCTTTAAGTTTAAAATTTTTCTTTAAGTCTTGTCTGTTGCATAATTATTTTAAGTATATGGGCTAATAAGGATCAAAGTCAAATGTTTCCTTTCCTTTTGGGATAGAGAGTTAATATTATCTATAGGTTTTTTTTTTTTTTTTTTTTTTTTTTGTGGTACGCGGGCCTCTCACTGTTGTGGCCTCTCCCGCTGCGGAGCACAGGCCCTGGACGCGCAGGCTCAGCTACCATGGCTCATGGGCCCAGCCGCTCCACGGCCTGTGGGATCCTCCTGGACCAGGGCACGAACTCGTGTCCCCTGCATCGGCAGGCGGACTCTCAACAACTGTGCCACCAGGGAAGCCCTGAAATTATTTTTAAAACTCAGTTTTTCAAGACTCTTCTACTAAGGACAACTGAATTTCATAGACACCCTCATTAACTGGGAAAGCAGTATATGATCATGGTTAGAGGAGCTCAGTTGCCTGTGGTAAATTTGAACCAGAGCTCTTTATACTTAGCCTGCTTCCTCACTTCTATACTGTCACAAATAAAAGCCTCTGGGGACAGTGATTTTTTTTTTATAGGATCATTGTATGGAACTGCTATTAAGTCAATTCTTTCTTTTTCCTACTTGGCTGACTTGAGATTCTGTTCTCTGATTTAAGCAGTTGCTTTTAGTCCTCTCAGTTTTAATAGCCCATCTAGAGTCCCCTCTTGGGTTTGTTATTGATACTACTGGAGGTGCTACCAATGCAATAAGAGAAGAAAACTAAATAAAAGATCGAAGGATTGGAAAAGAAGAAAGCAAATGCTTTGCTATTCACATCAGTATGATTTTATGTCCATGGTTATCCATAGATAAATTATTGGAATAATTAGAATAAATTTAAAAATTTAACAAGATTGCTAGTTATAAATTCAGTACACAAAAGTCAAACTAAGAACAAATGAATATCTGGAATGCAAGGACAGTTCTACATCCTAGGAATTCACAATTAGAAACTGGTATTTTAAAAAGGGTTTGCTGAGACTTCCCTGGTGGCACAGTGGTTAAGAATCCGCCTGCCAATGCAGGAGACATGGGTTCAGGCCCTGTTCTGGGAAGATACCACATGCCGTGGAGCAACTAAGCCTGTGCGCCACGACTACTGAGCCTGCGCTCTAGAGCCCATGAGCCACAACTACTGAGCCCGCATGCTACAAGTACTGAAGCCCACATGCCTGGAGCCTATGCTCTGCAACAAGAGAAACCACCGCAGTGAGAAGAAGCCCGTGCACTGCAATGAAGAGTAACCCCCACTCGCCACAACTAGAGAAAGCCCATGCAGCAAAGAAGACCTGACACAGCCAAAAAAAAGAAAAAAGTGCAATCGTTAGGTGTCATGGCACAATTAAATTATTAAAAACATCTAAAAAATTAAAAATAAAATAAAAAGAGTTTGTTTCACAATTGGAACATCAACTGTAATATACTATACCTAGGAATAAATCTAACAAAACTATGAAAGACTTTTATGGAGAAATGATAAACTTATATTGAGATATATAAAAGCAAACCTAAATAAATGGAGAAAGGTATTTTGTTAATAAATGGCAAGACTCAATATTTTAAAGAGCATAATTTCCTATAAATTAATCTACAGATTCAATGTAATTTCATTCAGAATTCCAATAAGGTTGATTTTAAATTGACTTGGAAGTTAATAAGACCAATAATAACTTCACAATTTTGTAGATGAAAATCGAAGTTTGAAGGCTCTCCCTACCAGATATCTATATTTATTATACAACTATGTAAGTATATGTAAATAAGTGAGGTGATGGCCCAGTGAAAGATGAATAGACCATTGGCAATGAGAATATATACAACTCTTAATATATGGCAGAGGTGCCTTTCAGATCTTGGAAAATAATGCAAAGATTATAAATGGTCCTGGGAGTATATCTGACTATAGAGAAAGAGTAAAATTGGACCCCGACCTCATAACATATCTAAAGATCTAAAGGTGTAAAGCAAATCTTTACAGCTGTTAAGTTTGGGAAGGATTTTTTTTTTTAAACAAGACACAAAAAACACAAACTATAAGCAGTTAGATTAAATTGACTACTTCAGAATTTATAATTTCTACCTGGCAAAGGTTTCAGTCAGGAAGATAGAGCCACTTTAAGTGTTATGAAAATTGAAGATTCAGAACTTACACAAGGGACTTCCCCTGGTGGCGCAGTGGTTAAGAATCTGCCTGCCAATGCAGGGGACATGGGTTTGAGCCCTGGTCAGGGAAGATCCCACATGCCGCAGAGCAAGTAAGCTCGTGTGCCACAATTACTGAAGCCTGTGTGTGCTCTAGAGCCCGCGAGCCACAACTACTGAGCCCATGTGCCACAATTACTGAAACCTGCGCGCCTAGAGCCCGTGCTCCGCAACAAGAGAAGCCACCGTAATGAGAAGCCCATGCACCGCAACGTAGAGTAGTCCCCACTCACCACAGCTAGAGAAAGCCCATGTGCAGCAACGAAGACCCAACGTAGCCAAAAATAAAAATAAATTTTAAAATAATTAATTTTTTTTAAAAAAGAACTTACACAAACAGAGTTGCTGGACAAGGGAAGAGTCAGTACATACAGTACATTAGAGAAATATTCACTAACCAGTCTTCAGAAGCCCTGGACTAGATAGACAAATAAGAGCATGCAGGGAAATCCAAAAAGCCAAGCATATCTGGTATTGCAGAGGAACTGGGGAGAGGGAGCCCCTGGGGAGAGCTATGGAAACTGCTGCCTCTGTGTTGTAACAACCTCTCTGGATTTGCAGACAAGGGATGGTGTCAGGCTGCTGGTCAGTGGGACCAACATTGGGAAGACAAGGTGGGCGCAGAGCACCAGAGAGGACAAGCCAGGACGTGCTGGGCAGATCTGTGTGTGCTACCGTGGCTGACCATGATAATGGCTTCTGCTTTGTTTTTGCTTTCCATGTCTTGTAGTATATGAGTTTCTCTTTTGGCTGACTGTAACCCAGAACCATCCAGAAAAAAGACTCTGGGAAACATAGTTACCAGGCATAACCTAACTGACATAAAATAGTCCAGCACCAACAGTATAAACAAAGTTAGAAAGTCCAATATAGAGTGGGAAAAGATATTTGCATTGCATGTAGTTGATAAAGAATTAATATCCATAATATATAAAGGACTACAAATCAAAAGGAAGTAAAAGCCCAACAGAAAAATGAGCAAATAAACAGTAATTTATAAAAGAAAAAAATAACTATTCAATAAACAAATAAAAAGATACTGATTTAAATGAGATACAAGTTCACTCCCATAGAAGTAGCAGAAATTTTAAGGTCTGACCATACTAAGTGTGAAGAATGTCACACAGTCCTGATGGGACTCATAATCGATGAATCCACTTGAGAGAGCAATGTGGCAATATCTGGTGGAATCAAAATTTTTCATATATTTTGATTCCACTTCTAGGTGGATTTACCAGAAAAATTTACCACATTTTTCAAAAAGTGGGCTGGGACCCACTAGTGCCTTTTGATATTAATTTGGTAGATTATGGAAAATATTAGTGCTATTTTTTTTTTTTTTTTTTTTTTTTTTCCGTACGCGGGCCTCTCACTGTTGTGGCCTCTCCCGTTGCGGAGCACAGGCTCCGGACGCGCAGGCTCAGCGGCCATGGCTCACGGGCCCAGCCGCTCCGCGGCATATGGGATCCTCCCAGACCGGGGCACGAACCCGCATCCCCTGCATCGGCAGGCGGACTCTCAACCACTGCGCCACCAGGGAGGCCCTATTAGTGCTATTTTTTAATGAAATAGAACAGAATAAAAATCATCAGAGTGCAGTGCATGTAGTAAGAGTAACTATTGTTTCATATACTTTTGGGTTATGCTGGGTGTTTGTGTGTGTGTGAGTACTGAATCGTGACGCAAAATGTTTTCTCTGTGGGTTATGGTCACGTACACAAAGAATTGTGCAAAAAAATGTTTATTGCAGCATTGCTTGTAATAGAAAAAAAAAACCTTAGAAACAACCTAAATGTCTGTTACCAAGAGGATGATTAAATTATAATATATTCTCAAAATGAAATTGAGTTAAAATGAACAGATTACAGCTACCGTTATCAGTCTGGATTACTTTTTAAAAAATCCCGCTATAATGTTAATTAATAAAGCAAGCAGCAGAATGATCGATGCAATATTATTCATCTTTATTAATTTTTTAAAACCATCAAGTAATATTATGCATGTCTGTGGATACTTATATTTGTGGTAAAAATATGAAACATGATGAACACTGAGTTCATGATAATGCTACTCTGATGCCCAAGAAGAGAATGGGATTGGAGGAGCATATAGGTTATGTTGACCCATTTTTTTCAAGTTATTTTTGTGTCCTTTATTTTTACTTATTTATTTTTTGGCTGTGCTGGGTCTTCCACTGCTGTGCGTGGGCTTTTTTCTCTAGTTGGGGCGAGCGGGGGCTACTCTGTTGCTGTGCATGGGCTTCTCATTGCGGTGGCTTCTCTTGTTGCGGAGCATGGGCTCTAGGTGTGTGGGCTTCAGTAGTTGCAGCATGCAGGCTCAGTAGTTGCAGTACACGGGCCCCAGGGTGCGCAGGCTTCAGTAGTTGCGGCATGCAGGCTCTAGAGTGCACAGGCTTCAGTAGTTGTGGCTCGCGGGCTCTGGAGTGTGGGCTCAGTAGCTGTGGCACATGGTCTTAGTTGACCAACGGCATGCAGGATCTTCTCAGATCAGGGATCGAACCCATGTCCCCTGCATTGGCAGGCGGATTCTTAACCACTGGACCACCAGGGAAGTCCCTGTGACCTTTAATAAGTTACTTATATAGATTTCTTGTGATGATTATTCTTAGGTATTTTTGATGCTATTGTGAATAATTTTTTTTCCTTTTAACTGGCCATTGCTATTGTAGAGAAAAACTATGAGTTTGGGCAATAGTTTTGTCTAATCCAATAGTCATACCTATTATTTAATTTTCTTTTTTTATGGAATAGACTAGAATTTCCTAAACAGTGTTGAAAATGCTGCTGACAGCAGGCATCCTATCTTCTGATTTAATGAAAATGGCTTTAATATTTCAAATTTAAATCTGTTATTTTCAGTTAATAATCATCATGTTTAATTGCTTCCCTTCTCTTTTTATTATGAATACCTGTCAGATTATCTCAAAAAACTTTTCAGCATCTATTGACATAATTATGTAATTTTTGACTTCAAGTTATTGATAAAATGAATTACATCTATAGATTCTATGAAGTTGAATAATTCTTAATTTCCTGTGGGAAAAAACCCTTCTTAGTCATGATATGCTGATATATTCCGTTTCATAATATTTATTGGTCTTCATGAACTTGGACTTTTTAATGTGTTTTCCTCATCATGTTTTATTACTAAGGCTATTTTATTTCATGTTTAGGTAGTTTTCTGTCTATTTCTATGTTGTGGGGTAATTTAATATACATAAGAATTAAAGTACTAGTCTCCAAAGTGGAAAATCTATCTCCAATAGATAGACAAGATAATAGATTCATTTTATTCATACATGGAAAAAAATATCATGACTTGTGTTTATATTTATTTATTTAATTTTTTTGTTTAATAATGTATACACTTACTTTATAAAGTATGCATCTACTTTATAAATACAAACAAATATACATATATTGGGATGGATATTCAAAAATATTTTACTGATAAGTGTGATCAAAATGATTTGGAACGCACAGCTTAAAAGGTGATAGAACTGAGCTACAAAACATCTAAGCCCTTTCTTTGCCTTTTGTAGTTTAAAAAATTATGTTCTCACAGTCTTATCTATTAGGTTTTTCTACTTCTGATTGGTCAAATTTGGTATATTTTGCTGGGGAATTATTTACTTCCTTTATATTTTCTGATACATTGCCATAAAGTGGCAGTAAGATTCTCTTATTCTTTTAGTCTCTCCCATTGTGCAATTGGATTTTAATATCTCTAGCACTTTACATTTTTATTTTGTCTGTTTCTTCCTATTTAGGCTTCTTGTGGATTTATGTTTCTAAATAATTAGTTTTTGTCTTATCTATATTTTCTGCTGCTTTTGTTGGTTTTCTCTGTTTCTTTACTTTCAGATCTTACAGTAAAAAGTCTTCAACTTTTGTTAATTTTGTTTTATTAATTTTGTTTATTTTTTCTACTTTCTGAAGTTGAATACTTAGTTTTAGTCTTTATTTTTATTAACAATAAGGATTCCAGACGATAAGTATTTCTTTAAGAAAAGCTTCATTGTGTTGCATAGGTTTTGGTATGAATTTATTATTTTCATTATTTTCTGGATAATTAAAAATTTTAATTTTCACTTTGCTTCAAGGGTTATTTCATTTTTTTTCATCTGTTTGGAGATACATCGGTCACTAATCTTTCAGGTGTAAGTAATATGAACCAACTCATAATGGCTTAAGACAATCATTCACAGTTGTGGTCCCTGGACCAGCATCAGCATCACAAGGACTCTTGTTAGAAATGCAGGTTCTCAGGCCTCATCGAGACTTACCCACCAGGATATGGACCTCAGCAATCTGTCTTTTGTTTTGTTCTGTTATTATTTAAAAAAAAAAAAAAAAACCCTCTAGGTAATTTTGATGTGCTCTGAAATTTGAGAACCACTGGCTTAAGGAGGAAAAAAGGAAATGTATTGACTTGCATAATTTATAATTCCAGGAACTAGAGTAGTTGCAGAGATATCTGGATTTGAGTGCTCAATCCACATGCCAAGAGGGATAGAATTACCAGCAATTCTAGCAAAAGCCCAGGATTGCTCTAACCTGTAATGCGGCGCTCTGGTTTGCTAGACAGCAGTCATTTGCCCACCCCTTGAGCTGAGGAGTGAGGTGAGCCCCATCTAAACCACAAGGGTTTAAAGTAGGGAAAGGAGGACTCTCCAAAAGCAAACCAAGGTGCTGTTATGAAAAGAGATGTTGGATGAGTTAGGCAAAAACAACTATTATCCATAAAACAGTGCTATTCAAAGTAGCCATTCTGCAAACTGTTTCCGTTCTTCAACAACACTAGGAACTTGTGCCATAATGTAAAACATGCTACTTCCTTCACTTGAGAAAGTCTTAGTACAAAAACAGGGTCACCTGTACTAAATATTCATTTTTTCATGTGTTCAGAAATTTTCTTCTGTAATTTGTTTACATATTCCTTTACTTGTCTCCTTTTCTCCTTTTAGAACCCCTCTTATTCAACTGTTAGTGCCAAAATTGGTCTTTAAAGTTTCTTATTTTTTTTTTCTTAGTATTTCCATCTGTCTTACTTTTTGTTGTAAGATTGTTCCTCTTGAACTTCCAGCATATTGAGTTCTCAGGTGTGACTCTCTCCTTTCACTGTTCTTCCTATTTAATTTTAAAATTTCAAATCATGTTTTCAATTCCAGACAGCCTTTTTTTTTCTCTGTTCTAAACTAACTGGTTTAGGTTAAAATTTTCTTCAGAGAATTTCAGTGGGAGCATTTTCTAAAGGTGCATCTTTCTTCATCAGATTACATTGTCCCTGTGTTTTTTTTCCTGCTGTTTATTTCTCCAGTCATGGTTTTTCTTCCCTAAACAAGAGTATAGAGCTGGCCTTTAGCACTTTTTGAGCAGAGGCAAATCTCTGAGCTGTTGAAGGTATAGTTTCTGCTCTTCTGAGCCGTCAGTAAACAAATTAGCAAACCATGACCCTTTTGCTAAGGGAGATAGGAGGATGGAGGACAGTGGAGAGAAGCTCTGTTATCTTCCTCTGCTCACTGAAGAATATATTTAATTTACCAAAGGAACAAAAACTGAAAACACTTAGGAATAAAGTTTAATAAGAGATATGCAGGACCTAAATAGTGAAAATGAAAACTATACTTTGTTAACATAAAAGAAGAGTTAAGTAATCTAAACAGATGTCTACAATCTGTCCTGGGGTATATTATCATTGTGTGTGTATGTGTTTCTGTACTATTAAAATTGACATTTTTTTCCTTCTTTTATTTTTATAATCTTTTTTTCTAAATGGAATTGATCTTGTATAACATTTTTGTAACCAGCCACCTTATTAACTTCTTTTTATTGATTTTAATAATTTTTCAATGTATTTATGGTTTGCAAGGTATGAAATATTTTCACCTACAAATAATAATTTTGCCTCATCTGAGATCATCTTTGGCACATCCAATTTCATTGCTCTTTCATTTGGTGAGTTCTTGCATTTTGTTTCTGCCTTTGTTTCTTATAGATCAGATAAATAGTGATCTATATTTTTTCTGGTTTATGTTTTATTTCTTTTAACTCTTAAATCCATCTAAAATTTAATTTATACCTTTACATAAAATAAAGCTTTATTCTAAATTTCCCCATACTCTGTATCTCATGTTTGAACTCTTTCCATTAACTTGAAACCTCTTCTGTTACATAATGATTTCTTCTATATGTTATTTCTAAGATGTGTGTTTCAGGACTCTAATTTTGTATTGTTTGTCTTGATTTTTCTTCCACCAAGTGTCTTTATTTCTCTGTATTTGTAATACCTTTTAGTACCTAGAAAGCAAATCTCCCTTTATTACTGTTCTAAAATATTCTTGTGGCTCCTGGATGAACTTTATTTTTTTTTAAACTTTTTATTTTATATTGGAGCATAGCCGATTAACAATGTTGTGATAGTTTCAGGTGCACAACAAAGTGACTCAGCCATACATATACATGTATCCATTCTCCCCCAGACTCCCCTCCCATCCAGGCTGCCACATAACATTGAGCAGAGTTCCCTGTGCTATAAAATAGGTCCATGTTGGTTATCCTTTTTAAATATAGCAGTGTGTACATGTCAATCCTGGATAAACTTTAATATCACTTTGTCAAGTCTTTGTCACTACCAAGAGAATCCCACTGGTATTTTGATAGGAATTCAAGTTATTTTATTCATGAAATTCCTGAGGTACAGGAATCCTTACAGTTGATAAATCTGAGGAACAATATTATTGATATAAATAGAAATTTAAATTTCTATAGTAAAGCCATAAATCTAATCATAACTGTAAACTATCACTTCATATACTTTGGTCTATTTTTTTCATGCTCTAAGAATTGAATTAATACAGTCATTGGATATTACTTTAATAGCAATAGTTTAATATCTTCATATTTATTAAAAATAATTTACCTCTGATGTTTAATATCTACGATTGTGTAATAAGTGAAATTTGGATCTATGATATATTAGAAAGGTGTTGTTAAAGATAGAAGGGAAAATAATGCTATAGATATATGTATTATGAATAGTCTAGCAGTTAAACTGTTAAAAGTAGAAATAGAAAAAGCAGATAAATAATCCCATCACAGACTGAAAATTATAGGAGTACTTGAAGGCGTTGTCTCTTCTAGGTATATTTTATATAGGTATGCCTGTTTAATTAAATTCTGGGTGACCCTTTATCTACTCATTTTAAATGATATTTTCTTAAAAAATTAAAAAGCTATCATGTCTGCAAACACTTGAGCCATGCTAAAAAAAAAAAAAAATCACTCCTTTTTTGGCTCAGGAAGGAAGTCTGATGTCTCATAATGCATGACCAGGCTGCTTTTCAAAGTCCAGTTGGTGGGATGCTGAGCAATACCTGGCCAGAACTCAGATCTGTAAACTTGACCACATGCCTCTCCAAATGATCAATATACGATGTGCTTGCTATCTAATACTACTTTTTATAAAATCTGAAGCTTCGGGGCTTCCCTGGTGGCGCAGTGGTTGAGAATCCGCCTGCCGGTGCAGGGGACACGGGTTCACACCCCG
The DNA here is from genome assembly GCF_964341445.2 of Mesoplodon mirus. Taxonomy (NCBI): domain Eukaryota; kingdom Metazoa; phylum Chordata; class Mammalia; order Artiodactyla; family Ziphiidae; genus Mesoplodon; species Mesoplodon mirus. The sequence goes on along the minus strand of NC_138986.1, from coordinate 53,817,664 downwards.
ATCCGGGAAGATCCCACATGCTGCAGAGCGGCTAGGCCCGTGAGCCATGGCCGCTGAGCCTGCACGTCCGGAGCCTGTGCTCCACAATGGGAGAGGCCACAACAGTGAGAGGCCCGCGTACCGCAAAAAAAAAAAAAAATCTGAAGCTTAGATATTCTTTCTTTCATGTACTGTTTTCTGTCTATTTTCTGAAATGGCATTTTTTATAGTTAGTAATTTTAATTAATACTAAATGGCTTTGTAATGTTTTAAAATCACTGTTTTTATATTATCAGGTCAATTATAGGCCTCATTAACTTTCTTAAAATTTTTTTCTTAAGTCAGACATAGATCACCAAAATATCGGAGAAATGTTGATTTAGCCACTTTTGTTTCCTTAGGAGATTCAGTACATGGTATAAAATGTAAGACTGTTTTACAAATGATGTAAAAGGTGTATAGGACTCTCTAGGTTAAGTAGCTATACCTAAAAGAAAAAAAAATGCACTTATATTGGGAAGTTGCTAAGAGGGTAAATGTTTAAAAAAGTTCTCATCACAAGACAACAAATGTTTTTAACTGTGTGATGGATGTTAACTAGACTTATTGGGGTGATCATTTCACAATATGTAATATATTGAATCATCATGCTACACACCTGAAACTATTGTAATGTTGTATGTCAATAATAACAATTTTTAAAAGAAGAAAAAATGCCATTTTTAATGAATAAAAGAAATAGACAACCAGGGAACACCTAGTTGTAATTGAATTACTAAGGAATGTCGAGTTCTAGCTTTGTGTTTAGTTGTCTCAAAGGACTTTTTTAAAGTTTCAAAGAAGTGTGTGTCATAGAAAGAGCGGAAGTCTATGAGACCTACAATCTGAGTTGCTTTGACATATAAAATCCATGAGGATAGGATCTGATCTTCCTTATTTATCATTGTATATCTAGCTTCAAGCACCTGTGTGGTATAGAATTAGTTGTTGGTAAATATTCCCAATGTCTCTGTGTGTGTATGTGTGTTTGTGTGTTTGTCTACATATGTATGTATCAATATTTGCCTAAATATATGGCTCTTTCATAACCTGGTAAGTTTTTAGCCAGTAATCTCTTTTCTACTGTTATACAGTTTCATCTTATCTAAAACCCATAACATATTCAAATTTCCTCCAAATAATTGTAAAATGTCCTCTTCAGCTGGCTCATAATCAGTATCTAAAGTGGTGAATTTGTCAGTTTCTCCTTCTAGATCTGTCCATTTTTGTATGTATGTATATAAATATTTAAATTATAAATTCAATTATTTTTCATCATGTAGCATCCTTTTCTATTCCTAGGAATATATTTTTGCCTCAAAGTATATTTTTTCTGTTAATATTAATAAAACCAGGGCTTCCCTGGTGGCGCAGTGGTTGAGAGTCCACCTGCCGATGCAGGGGACGCGGGTTCGTGCCCCGGTCCGGGAAGATCCCACGTGCCGCGGAGCGGCTGGACCCGTGAGCCATGGCCGCTGAGCCTGCGCGTCCAGAGGCTGTGGTCCGCAACGGGAGAGGCCACAACAGTGAGAGGCCCGTGTACCACACACACACACACACACACACACACACACACACACACACACACGAGGCCACAACAGTGAGAGGCCCGTGTACCCCTCCACACACACACTATATATATATGTATAAATAAAACCAGCTTTCTTTTGGTTAATATTTGTCTGACGTTCTAGTCTGCTAAGGTTGCCGTAACCAAATACCACAGACTAGGTGGCTTAAACAACAATTTATATCTCACAGTTCTAGAGGCTAAAAGTCCAAGATCAAGGTGTTGGCAAGTTTGGTTTCTCCCGAGGCCTCTCTCCTTGGTTTGCAGATGGTGCCTTCCCACTTTGTCCTCACCTGGATGCACACATACCCCTGGTGTCTCTTCCTCTTCTTATAAGGGTACACTAGTCATTTTGGGTTAAGGCCTCACCCTGAAGTCTTCATTTAACCTTGATTACCTCTTTAAAGGCTCTCTCCCCAAGTACATTGATGATTAGGGCTTCAGCATATGAATTTGTGTGGGGGGCTACATAAGATCTAATATAGTTTCTTTCCTCTCTTTTTTTTCAAGCTATTCATATTATTTTGTTTTATATGTCCTTTATAGACAACATATATCTGATTTTTATATTTTTAAATCTAATCTGACAGTCTGTATTTAAACTGGTACATTTAGTCTGTACACATTTAATGCCATTATTGATATATTTTTATTACAGGTTTTTGTTTTTTTTTTTTTCCGGTACGCGGGCCTCTCACTGTTGTGGCCTCTCCCGTTGCGGAGCACAGGCTCTGGACGTGTAGGCTTAGCGGCCATGGCTCACGGGCCCAGCTGCTCCGCAGCATGTGGGATCTTCCCAGACCGGGGCACGAACCCGTGTCCCCTGCATCGGCAGGCGGACTCTCAACCACTGCGCCACCAGGGAAGCCCTATTACAGGTTTTGTGCTATCTATTCAGACTGGATTTTTTCCTACTTTTTTCCTTTCTTTCTGTTATTGTTCTCCTTTCTCCTTCTTTCTTTTTTTTAAAATTTTTAAAAATTTTTGTTATTTTTGTCTGTGTTGGGTCTTCATGGCTGCGCGCGGGCTTTCTCTAATTGCGGTGAATGGGGGCTACTCTTCATTGCAGTGCGCAGGCTTCTCATTGCGGTGGCTTCTCTTGTTGCGGAGCGCGGGCTCTAGGTGCGCGGGCTTTAGTTGTTGAAGCTTGTGGGCTCAGTAGTTGCGGCACACAGGCCCTAGAGCGTGCAGGCTTCAGTAGTTGTGGATTGCAGGCTCTAGAGCGCAGTAGTTGTGGCGCACAGGCTTAGTTGCTCCGTGGCACATGGGATCTTCCTGGACCAGGGACTGAACCCATGTCCCCTGCATTGGCAGGCGGATTCTAAACCACTGCACCACCAGGAAAGTCCCTCTTTTACATTTTTATCTTATCTTTCTATGCTGTGTTCTATGTAATTTCTTGATATTTACTTTCTAGTTTATTAGTCTAACCTTTATCTGTGTCTAAGTGCTGTTTAATAATTCCACTGAGTTTGAGAGGTCAGCAGTATTGATTCGATACCTAATAGTCCTTCAAATATGCCTGGTTATTTTTGCTAGTCTCTTGTTGGTTGTTCATTTTTGTAACTTAATCTTTTTCTTTCTATTTCTTTAAAAACTCTGTCTCTAACTATTTTATAGGTTGTTTTTGACAATGCCGATAAAGTTCTTAGAAGTCTAACTTGGTAGTTTGTTGTTTCTGCTGACCCTTACCTCATGTTGGTTTATTTCTTGGTGTCTCATTATCTTTGATTATGAGGTCATACATGTTTGATTGTATCTATGGAAACAGTACAGGCTTAAATTGAGAAAACTTTCCTCTAGAAGTAACTGTGTTTGCTTCTGCCTGGAACTATGGGTTTCCATAGCCCTCATCATTGTAACTAATTTCAAAAATCCCTTGGTGTGGAAGAGAGTTAAGATGCTGCTGGCCCTGTGACTCAGTCTAGTCACCTGTTACAGCACTAATATTATTATCCATCCTCAGGGAAGCCCTGCCTTTCCTGTTTGCTTATAGCTTACTGCTCCTTGCTCTAACTTTACCTTTAGGGTTATTTGGGGAGGCTCTTACCTTTATTTTCTGCAAGCCCAGCAATGCATGCAAATGTGTGTTTTTTCCATGCATTTTTTGGAGAATTGGTTGGTCACAATGCTGGAAGCAGAAGTTCTTAATGTTCTCTTCAGCTATTTCTGATCTACTTTTTAAGACATCCATTGAGTTTTTAGTTCCAATTACACTTTTTAAAAAAATTTCTGAGTGTTCTGTTTATTTTTTTCAAATCTGCTTGTCTTTTGCTCCTGACCATAGTTTCAATCCCTGGTTATTTCTTTAGATTAATGGTTCTCAGTGAGCATGGTCCTATCACACAGAAGGTGTTTGGAAATTTGTGGAGGAGATTTTGGTTATTTTCCCTACAAATGGTAGTCAGTGATGGGAAAGGGTATTTTGATCATTTCCTCCACTTCAGTCAATAATGGGAACGGTTGTGTAGGAATGTTAGATGATTTCAGTGTATGAGACAGTCTCAAAGGACACACACATTGGCCTCTCTACATTTTACTAATGTCTTTTTTTTTAACATCTTTATTGGAGTATAATTGCTTTACATTGTTGTGTTAGTTTCTGCTGTATAACAAAGTGAATCAGCTATATGTATACATATATCCCCATATCCCCTCCCTCTTGCGTCTCCCTCCCACCCTCCCTATCCCGGCCCTCTAGGTGGTCACAGAGCACCAAGCTGATCTCCATGTGCTATGTGGCTTACTAGTGCCTTACCTTTTTGATAAAGACTTTCGTTGTTTCATTGATTTAATTTCAACTTTAATTTTTGTTGAAAATCAACTGGCTGCACAAAAGTAGCATGTTTATGGATTCTCTTATATTAACCTATCTGTCCATCCTCATGCCAGTACCACCCCATCTAGTTTACTGTATGATAGTTGGGGTTGATTTTTCCCTGAGGGGACATTTGACAATGCCTGGAGACATCTTCAGTTGTTACAATTAAGGAGCGGGGTTGCTGCTGGCATCTAGTTGTTAGATGCTAGGGATACTGATAAAAAATCTTTCGGTACATAGGACAGCCCCCACAAGAATTATCTGGCCTGATGTCATTGTGCCGAGATTGAAGAACCCTACTGTATCTTTACAGTAACTCTTGAAATAAGGTAGTATCAGTCCTCCAACCTTGTTAATCTTTTTCAAAATTGCCTTGGATATTCAGGGTCCTTTGCATTTTTATAGAAATTACAAATGAGCTTGTAAACTGGAAATTTGATTGGGATTGCATTTAATCTATAGATTAGTTTGGCGAGAATTTACATCTTAACTGTTTTGAGTCTTTGGATTCATTAACCTGATATATAACCATGTATTTAAGTTTTCTTTTATTTCTCTCAGTAACGTTTTGCAGTTTTTAGTATTAAAAGCCTTGCATATCTTTTGTTGAACTTACTCTTGAGTATTTTATGTGTTTGGATGCTCTTATATATAATTTCCTTAAATTTTGTTTACTGTTTGCTGCTAGTATATAATAATACAATTGATTTCTTGAGTACTGCATTTATCTATTAATTCTGTTATCTTTTGTAGACTCCTTAGGATTTTATGTGTTAATAATCATGTTGTCTGCAAATGAAGATAACTCCTTTTCCATCTTTATGACTTTTATTTCTTTCCTTTTTTTGTTTTGTTTTTGTGGTTTTTTTTTTTTTCTCCTTATGCACTGGCTAGGTACTTGAGTAAAATTTTAATTAGAAGTGATGGACATCCTCTTTCTTTGGAGGAAAGTGTTCAGTATGTCAGTATTAATTATTTTGTGATAGTACTTTGTCAGGTTGAGGAAGTTTTCTCCTGTTTCTAATTTCTGAAAAATTTTATTCATGAATGAATGTTGGATTTTCTCAAATGCTTTTCTGTGAATGTACTGATCAGGTGTTTTTATCTCCTTTATTAATACGACTTTTAAGTCAGTTAATTGACTTTTCAATGATAGTACCAATAGATATGTATTTCTGGGATAAACTCCAGTTGCTCATGATACATAATCTTTTTTATATATTGCTGGACTCTTTTTGCTAATATTTAGCTAATGATTTGTGTGTTCATGAAGGATATGGGTATATAGTTTTATTTTCTTATAATGTATTTGTCAGGTTTTGGTATTAGGATTATTTAGATCTTATAAACAATTTCCCTCCTTATAATGAAAACTATTTTGTAATATTGTATAGTTTATTTAACATAGAATTCACTAGTAAAACCATCTGGACTTGGAGCTTTCTTTGTGGAAATTTTTTTTATTACAAATTCAATTTCTTTAATAGATAGAAGGTATAAATAGTCAGAGATCTCCAGGGAAACAGACCAGATTTTTTAAATCAAAAACTAATTTTAAAAACCTGGTTTTTATCAAACCCGACAACCTCTGCTTTTTAATTGGAGAATTGAGACTATTTGTATTTAATTATTAACATAGTTAGATATAAGTCTACAACTTTGCTATTTGTTTGCTATTTTTCTCACTTTTCTTTCTATTCATTCCCTGTTTTCTTTCTGATTAATATTGTTTCATGTGCTGTAAAATGTAAAGCACTTACAAACGGATAATTTCATTCACCCCTGTGTCATCCTTTGTGCTATTTATTGTGTCATATATATTTACTTTGACATAACTTGTAAATTCCACAATTCAGTGTAATTGCTTTTGCTTTAGATTAATATTTATCTTAGAAGTAAATAAGAGTAGAAAATAAATAGCATTTTATGTTTATGTACACGTTGCCAATTTCCAGTTCTTTTCATTTCTTTGTATAGATTGAAGTTTTCATGTGGTAGCATTTCCCATGAGCCTGAAGAAATTTTTTTTCCTTTTTTTTTTAGCATTTCTTCTTGTGGAAGTCTGCTGGCCACAAGTTCTCTCAGGTATCTTTATTATATCCTCATTTATGAAGGATATTTTAATAGATTCAGAATAGTCAATTAAAAGTATTTTTTCTTTTACTGTTTTGATGATGTTTGTTATCTGGCCTCCATTAGTTCTGAGAAGACATTAAATGTCATTCATTTCTTTGTTCCATGGTGTGAAATGTATCCCTTTTCTCCCCTTGCTCCTTTATTTGGGTTTTCAGTAGTAAGTATCATTCATGTGCCAAGGTGTGTTTTCTTTGCATTTATCATGTTTGGTATTCTCTGAGCATTTTTGATCTGTTGATCCAAGATGTTTTTCATAAAATTTAGGAAATTTTTAGCCATTATTTCTTCAAGTTTTTTTTCTCTTTCTGCTCCATTCTCTCCTTTTTTTCTGGGACTAATTACACATATAACACACTATTTTGTATTATCCCACATGTCACGGACACTCTGTTCGTATTTTTCAGTCCTTTATTGTATCTGAAATTAGTTCATATTATTTCTTTTGTAGTCCATCTTTAAGTTCACTGACTTTTTTCTGCAATTTCCAGTTAGTGAACTTTTCATTTTAGATATAGCTTTCAGTTCTAGAATTTCCAGTTGGTTTATTTTGTTTGTTTTCTTTTTTTCCCTGCCACAATTCCCCCTTTTTTTTTTTAAATTAAGCAAGTCCTTCTTTTCCTTTTCATTGTTGAATGTATTTATCATAGCTGTTCTGAGGTCTTTTATTTCCAACTTTTGGGTCTTTTCAAGGTCTTTTCTCTTGTTTGTTTTTTCCTGCTTCTTCATATGTCTAGTAATTTTTTGTGTGTGTGCAGAATGTTGCTGCTAATAGTTGTAGGGAATCTAGGCTTTCATCTTTTTTACAGGTGTTGAGTTTTATTCTGGTAGGCAATTGAATTACTGTTAGTTTTTTATTCTGCCAGCCCTGTTTTTATTCTAAGTTAGTGTAGATCTATTTTGGTTTTGTGTTTAGTCCTAGGATGCAGCCTTTCCTCTGGGGTACGGTCCTTATTCCTAAGGTATGAGTTACTGGGATCTCAACTGAATACCCAAGGTGCTGGATTAAGAATCCAGTGTGGTCTTACCACCCTGTCTAGCTAGAACTCCTGTATCTGACAGCACTTTGTGACCTTGGGTATCTGGTATCTGGTTATCTCTGCACCAAACAACAGCACCCTCTTTCTGCTGTGCTTAGCAAGTCTCATTCTGTATATGGGGGTAGAGGGTTCTCTTTTGCACACATTTCTTCTATCCAGTAGTCTGTTCCATAATTTCAACTGCTTCATAAACCTTTAGCTCACATCTTTCATTCTTCTGCTTATTAACATCACTGTGCTGTGCCTGGGTTCTTTCTCTTTGACCCTTAGTCCCAAAGTCTACTCAGGAAGCCAGATCACACGTGCTGCTTATTTTGAATGTTTTCCTTCCATAAAGCATCAGTTTTTCACTGCCCGTTGTCCCATCCAGTGCCTGTAAACAGTTACCTCACATATCTTTTCCAGTTGTTTTGTTGCTTACTGAAGAAGAAGTCTAGTAACAGTGAGTCTGTCATGGTCAGAAGCCTACTGAACCTATGTATTCTTAATTTGTCTGCAACAAATTAAGATTTAAAAATTGCATGTAGAAAGTATTTATTTTAGGTTTGCAGTTTGCTTTTCAGACCTACTGAAATACTGTCTCCAGAAACAATTTTTCTATAAGCTCTTGTATTATTGTTTTGTTTTCCAATCCATCATCTATTCCTTGTCACCTATTAAAGGGTATGGTTTCCAAGGTCTTTTTATATACTTGACACTGAATTTATGTCTCAACATGAGGTACAGTTAAAAGATACATGGTAAGTTTTCTGCTGTACTTCATCACTATTGTCCACTATGTTACAACATGGGAAATTGGGTACTGCACTTATAAATAAGGTCTAGCTCACTTGAAGAGTGTTGTATTTTCTCATATTTTAGATATTGATTGTTGTTACATTTGCCTTGACATATTATGCTACTTCAATTAAGGTCATTCCTTTCTCGTTTTATATATACATTCGCACTAATTTTTATTCTAGTATTCCCCTGTACCTCTTCTTTTTTATTTTCCTGTGCTTGTATGGAATGGCTTCTCTTAAGTCCAGATTTATTTATCATAGACAAGTACCAAGCACTGACAATTTCATTATGTCTTCTAGTGTGGTTTTGTTACTGCATTTTTTATTGAAATATGCATTATTTTACTATTACTTTTTCTCCTATATTTTATACTTAAGGGATATATATATAAATATATGCATATATAATGTGTTTATGCAGACTAGACTATTTTAAATTTCTGTCACGATAAGAATAGGGGTATTACAAAACTATTTGTACTATTGTACAAAGTAGACATGGGCCTGATAATGTTAAGAACCATTGCCTTAAACATATCAAAATGTATTTATTTTACAATTTGAATCTAATCAACCCAATATCGGAGGTCTTTGGTTCTGATTCTACTGGCTGTAGTTCATGCTACCCTATTTTTCTTTTCTTTTTTATGATTTTTTTTTTTTTTCGGTACGTGGGCCTCTCACTGTCGTGGCCTCTCCTGTTGCGGAGCACAGGCTCCGGACGCGCAGGCTCAGCGGCCATGGCTCACAGGCCCAGCCGCTCTGCGGCATGTGGGATCTTCCCGGACCGGGGCACGAACCCATGTCCCCTGCATCAGCAGGCAGACTCTTAACCACTGTGCCACCAGGGAAGCCCTATGATTTTTTTTAACCAGTCATATTTCTTGGACTTTTACCTGTACAAATTCTTTGACTCCTGGCTTGAAAAATACGTTTTTTTCCAGGGATATTTTTGTATTTGCCTGGAGACATTTGTACCAAATGGGAACCATTTTATGAGAAATGCTCAGCTTATGCCACATGTCCACGTGAGCTGCAGCCTGGGTTGTGGTTATCACTTCTCAGGGGAGACTTGTTTTCTCTTCTCCCAGCACCATTCTGGGGGTGGGAAAGTTTCCATGCCATACTCTTCTTCAGGGCAAATTTGTTTTTCATTTATCTTTACATTGTGGGTGCAGTTTTGGGGGGGTTTCGGCTCTATGGGACAGGATCTCCTATGACACCCCCAACTTCTGGGCAGATCCTAGACTTTGTTTCCTGCCCCTTCTGCTTCATCATCCCCGTTACAAGGTCAAAGCTTAAGGTTGGCAGTGTTATATGGATGCCTCCAGGGTGAGAGTCTGTTTCAATGCTCCACTTACTGCCCTGGTTTCCTGCTTTCACTTCCTTTTTGACTTCTAAGCATTCCTTACTTTCTTGCCTGATCAGTAATGCATTTCAAAAGATGTTTTAAAAATATTTTGTCCAGTATTTTTAGTCATTTTCAGTGGTATGGTCAGAGTATTTTTATATGCTACTTTGAAGGCAATATAATTCTTTTTTTTTTTGTATGGTTGACTCAAATTTTTTTTTATTTTTTGCTAGTGTGAGTATTTAAAAAGTATTTGTGTCATTTTTCTTTCTCTTTTTGTGAATTTCCTGTTCATATCTTCTTTGTTTTTCTATTTGTCTCTGGTGATTTCAAAAAAATGTATATTATACAGCTTTGGAAGGGGCTTATTCTCTGCTCTCTAAGGGACTCCTTTTTCCTAAGATATGCGTGTTAAACTCTGAGGAAGTTAAGTCTGATACTGGCACTGCAGTTCAATTTTAGCTCCTTAATCCTTTTGTATTCATTGTATGTTCTATCTGAGGCTTCTTACTACTGCTAGCTTGCTAAATCCATCAACCTATTTTAATACTTCATCTTATTAGCCACTTTCTCCACTACAAAACTGTATTTTCTTTTATAATTTGAATCTAATCAACCCAATATCTGAGGAAACTGGGGAAGCCCCTCTTTTTTACCTTCCTACTGTCGACTGAAAAAAATTGCACATAACTCTCAACTTTTAGGTTGTGCGATGAATGTTGTTTCAGTCGACACTACTACCCCTCTGACTGTTCCTTCTTAGACACCTCACTGGTTCTTCCACCTGAAAATTATTAAAGAGAAGTATTTCTGAAAACTTTGCAGGTCTCTTCTCACTCTTCACATTTTGCTGGTTGACCTTTGTCCCATGGCTTTAACTACTATCTGTCCTTTCAATGATATCTCCCAAATCTGTGACTTCAACCTTAGCATCTCCTCAACTTTCAAACTAGCAGTATCTCCAAGGATGCACATCAACATACAGTTAACTTTTAGTTCTCCCATTACATCTTTGAAAACTCCTTATGTAGTGAATACTGAAGCTTAGTCAAAAGTCCGAAAGACTTGTCAAAAGGTGACTAGATAAAGGGAAACTGAGCTGAATTTGGTAGTTTTTGCCCAAGAGATGAGGCTGTTGCCATAGGGTTGTATGATGGCCTAGTGGGTGCCTGTTAATCTGCTATATTGTCTAGAATAGAGGACAGTAATGTCAGTACAAAAAGTATGGTAGGTGGGAAGGCATGCCTTTATTTCTTTTTGGCATTAGTTACTCTGTACCTCACCCACTTTCATGATGATGACCTTTTGGTACTGAATTCTCTCTTTTCCACCTTCAGGTTCCAGCAGCTCATAGTAATTTTCCTTTTCACTGTTTTTATTTTTTATTACACTATTAAAAAGCAATACATGGTGACTAATTTAATAAATTTTTGTTTCATTTATATTATCTAAGATAATCCTAACATGGTCATCACTGGTTGGTAATTGAGTGGACCAAGTGGGTTGTTAGATGTACCTGGAGTATAAGAATGACCTATCTTTGGCATGGCATCAAGACAGAGACCAGGAAACTATCCCCAAGTGGACAAGATACTGAGAAAACTGTTTATAGGTTTAAGAAAGTTGACCCAAGAGTAAGCTTTATGTTTCCATTTTGCTTTTAAAAGACAAAACAAATAGGGCTTCCCTGGTGGCACAGTGGTTGAGAGTCCGCCTGCCGATGCAGGGGACACGGGTTCGTGCCCCGGTCCAGGAAGATCCCACATGCCGCGGAGCCGGCGCATCCGGAGCCTGTGCTCCGCAGCGGGAGAGGCCACAACAGTGAGAGGCCTGCATACCACAAAAAAAAAAAAAAAAAAAAGACAAAAAAATAGTGAAGATTTTCATAGTACTTTTCCTTTTCTTTGAGGCATCCAAGTAATATAACAGTAGACACTATGAACGCAATGATGAATGATGGAACTTACAGGAAAATTAATCAGTATTGGAAGACATCTGGAAACAAGGGGTCAAAATGGCCTTGAAGAGATGAATTGAGTTTGAGATTATAGAAAAATATCAAAGTGGGAATAATTTGTGAGTGATCAGCATAAATAAAATAGTTTGTTTAAGGAAATGGATGAGTTTTTCAAAGGAGAGATGATAGATAAGCTTATGTTTAGATTTTGGTGAATCCAGGAAGATACTGAGAATAAGATAGGAAAATAATGTCAGAAAGGTAGAAAGAAAAGCAATATAAAGAGTGTCCTAAGAGCTAGATGAAAGAGTAGTTTATAGAATATAGGAATAGTGAGCAAATTTCTCATACATAAAGCTGTATTATATACAGATTAGTGTCTTTATAATTTTCTTCATCTACAAAATTTTCTGATAGAATTTATTAAAACAAAGTTACTCTAGATTTGATTTTTAGGGACTCCAAGTTATAAATCAGAAAAATACTGAACATTTCAACAGTTACCTACATATAAGAAAAAATGCTTGGCATCTGCAACAAATCAAATTAGTTTACTCATCAAAATGCAGAGTAGGAGATGGTAAAGAAAATCCCAGTGGACAAGGAATGGTAAATGCAAATTAATTATAGAGCATTCATAAGATAAGCAATATATCATTATTAGGCTATTTAGTTTGTTCTCTTTACTATTCTTGAAAATGGAAAGATATTTTAAGCTTTTCCTGTTATTTGTTTTTGTTTTCTCCCACTGTAATTCATGAGAACTTCAGTTCTTCTACCATTACTTATCTCACCACCAGTGGAGTGGAAGTGCTTCAGGAATATAATATCTAAGATTGGGGTAGGGAAAGAAATTGTACCTACCATTTATAAAGAGCTTTGTAGTTTGTAAAGCATTTTAAAATATTTATTTCACTTGAGACCAACGGCAACCCTGTGAAGTAAGTGAGAATCATTATCATCTTTAAAAAGGATTCCTGAATGATGAAACTTATTTATGGATGAGGAAACCCAGAGAGATTAAGTGATTTATCGTGCATCACTGGAGTTATAAGGTGAAATCCTGGGCTATCCATTATTAGGTTTGTGGTCATGAGCAATGCATGTGTCAGCTTTGAAACTCAATTTTTTCATCTCTAAGATGAAAGATTAAAAAAATATTAAACTATAAAATATATTTAATATTCTGCTTCGTAATCTTGGTTTCCATTTGCTTTTTTTAAATAAGTTTATTTATTTTATTTATTTATTTTTGGCTGCATTGGGTCTTCATTGCTGCGCGTGGGCTTTCTCTAGTTGCAGCGAGCAGGGGCTATTCTTCGCTGCAGTTCATGGGCTTCTCATTGCGGTGGCTTCTGTTGTTGCGGAGCACGGGCTCTAGGCATGCGGGCCTCAGTATGTAGCACATGGGCTCAGTAGTTGTGGCTCACGGGCTCTGACGCACTGGCTCAGTTGCTCTATGGCATGTGGGATCCTCCTGGACCAGGGCTCGAACCTGTGTCCCCTACACTGGCAGGCGGACTCTTAACCACTACCACTGTGCCACCAGGGATACCCTCCATTTGCTTCTGCAAGCTAGCCAATTAATTGCCTTCCTAGACATATCCTCCAGGTTTCCACTTCTGTTTTCTTATTCATGCCATATATTCAAATGGCATGTTTTCTCTTCTATCTAAACAAACCTTACTCATTTTAAATAGCCTTTAACTAGCTTGTTGTAGCCAGGTCAACTCCTTTACAAAGCCATTCCTATTGCTCCCAATAATTGTGACCATGTCTCCTCTTGAAAAGATGTTAACACTTTCTTTCTCTTACACCATTTGTCAAACTCTATGTTTTATTAGCTGCCAATATACCAGGAAGAATAGTCATCACCAGTTACTATCTGAGTTTAGTGGACTCTTGTAAAACATATTTTAAAAATCATTTTACAGGTAGTTTACAGATATAAAAATAAAAGGATGTTGTGAAAAACAACTGGATTCGAAATTAATAAGAATTTAAATGTAACAGACCCAAATTTTATTCCATATTTTTCTGGTGTGAAGATATACACATCCAAAAAAAAGTATTCTTTTTTACCTGTCAGACTGGCAAAAATAAAAATCCTTGTTAAAAAAAAAAAAGATATACACATCCAAAATTGGCAGTATCCTTTGAATGAAAGTAATTGCTCATAGCTGAGCCAGGAACATAGCTATCTTATAAATAATGATCTAGATTTCAAATATATTTCTAAGAGTCCAGCTTTTATTACCTCTGGTTTTTCTTGCACTTCTATCATCAAAATACAGTGCTTTGAAAACTTTTATGGCTCGTAATTTTGTTGAAGAGAGGGTGGTCATTTTCCTCATCAGTAGCAACAAAATATTTTCATTTTAGATATTGATTAGAATGATCAATTCGATGAGCTTTTTCATTTCTGTGCTGTTTATCTCCTTTCAGTCAGTGCCTTCAGCATTTATCTACTTATGAATCATATCAAGTAAATTCCCTAGCACAAGCTTGATAAAAGGTGAAAGCGTCCTGTTACATGTCCTTTTTAGTAAACATATCTTGTCAAAAAAAATACTGCATGATGACATTCTCCTTGAAGGACTAACTGAATAACAGATTTCCTTTTTGTCCATAGAAATATATTGTTCACTCATTGATTCTTGAGTTTGATAAAATATATTTCTAGGATATATTATGTGAAGACTCATAATCTGAGATTTAGCTTATATGATTAATTTCATCATCATCATTAGAGTCTGGAGTATTACTGTCTGTCTTTTTGTATTTGTGTTCTTTTTCATCTAACAATAACAATTGTGAAATATCTTCTATAATTTTCTTCTCTTTGCTGTTATGGACAGAAAATGAAAATTTCTGAATTCTCAACTGTGTTCAATGAAGAGTTAAAAAGAAAAAGACAACAGAAGTCCTGTCTCCTGATGTCTTTTATACCTTCTGGAAAGATCAGACGAAACTTTGGGCAATGCAATAACAAGGATGTTGAAATAGCGATGATTTATTTCACTATTTTATCATCCCTCTAGATGATCACATCATTTTTAAATTTTCTCTTTTTTTTCTGTGAAAGCCTTAAATTCAATATGGTTATATTTGCCAGTTGTCAGAAAATTATTTAATTGTATAATTAATAGATTTCTCTGGAGGCAGATCAAAATAATGTTAAGCAGGTTAGGTTCTCTGCAAACAGTTTTTGAACACCAGGATTGCATGGGGCAATTGAGTAATGACATATAATCTCAATTCCAAATGAACATGTAGCATAACTGATACTTAGGGTTATAAAATTAGAGAAGATCTAGACTATTGCATCTAGGTATTTAAAATCCCCCCCCCCTTGTTTTTTCTTTCTCTGAGTTGCTTCTGGTCTCAGGTGCCTCTCCTCCCAGCTTGGACCAACTCATTTCAATAAAGCTTTTATGAGAAAACTTGTCCTCCTCATCCTTTTGTCCCTCCCCACCATCCACCTTTCCAACCCCAACTCTAGATAAATTTGGGTCTCTTCTACCTCCCATTGCCCACTATGGGGCTGGCAAATATTTCTCAGATAAAGTCATGACATCAGGCTGAGTTGTGAGTTGTGAGTGTAGAGAGATACCAAGATCATAGACAGTTTAAATTGGGAGACAATCAAGAGAATTCAAATCTTAGCACCATCTTGCAAGTGAGATGGAGAGTTAGTTAGCAGTAGAGCTAAAAACAAGTGCTGAAGTTTCCTGACCTTTGTTTCAACAAGTTTCCATCATAGTGAATTGGGAAGTAGGAAAGTTACATAAAATATTAGAGAAGAGAAAAACCATTAAGGTGGCCTGAAGTTCTGTAAGAGAAATATTCTAAGCCCCCTCCCCACCCCAGCTTTATTGACGTATAGTCAACAGGTAAAATTGTAAGACTTTTAAAGTGTACATTGTGATGATTTGATATACGTATACACAGCAAAAGAATTCCTCCCATCTAGTTAATTAACACGTCCATCACCTCACGTCTTTTTTTTTTTTTTTTTTTTTTTTTTTTTTGCGGTATGTGGACTTCTCACCGTTGCGGCCTCTCCCGTTGCGGAGCACAGGCCCCGGACACGCAGGCTCAGCAGCCATGGCTCACGGGCCCAGCCGCTCCGCGGCATGTGGGATCCTCCCGGACCGGAGCACGAACCCGTGTCCCCTGCATCAACAGGCGGACTCTCAACCACTGCGCCACCAGGGAAGCCCACCTCACATCTTTATCTTTTCTTTTGTAAGAATATTTAAGTTCTACTCTCTTGGCAAATTTCAATTATACAGTACAATATTATCATCTGTAGTCACCATGTTATACATTAGATCCTCAGACCTTATTCATCTTACAGCTTGAGAGTTTGTATACTTTTTCCAACCTCTCCCTATTTCTCCCACACTCCAACCCCTGGCAACCACTTTTCTATTCTCTCTTTCTATGAGGTCGACTTTTTTTTTAGATTCAACATATAAGTATTTGTCTTTCAGTGTCTGACTTATTACACTCAGCATAATGCGTCTGAGGTTCACCCATGTTGTTGCAAATGGCAGGATTCCATTCTTTCTTATGGTTGAATAATATTCCATTGTATATACAAAAATGCCACATTTTCTTTATCCATTCATCCATCGATGAACACTTAGGTTGTTTCTATGTCTTGGCTATTTTAAATAATGTTACAGTGAACATGGGGGTGCAGATATCTTTTCAAGATAAGGATTTCATTTCCCTTGGGTCTATACCCAAAAGTGGAATTGCTGGATCCTATGGTAGTTCTATTTTTAATTTTTTGAAGACTCTTCGTACTGTTTTCCACTGTGGCTGCACCAATGTACATTCCCACCAGTAGTTCACGAGGGTTCTCTTTTCTTCACGTCCTCATCAATACTTGTTATCCCTTGTCTTTTTGATGACAGCCATTCTAATAGGTGTAAGGTGATATCTCATTGTGGTTTTGATTTACATTTCCCTGATGATTAGTGATTAGCACCTTTTCATGTATCTGTTGGCCATTTGTATGTCTTCTGTGGAAAAAATTAAATTTTCATACTATTTTCAGCTCCTTATCATACATAGTTGGATGTAATTCCCAGGATTATGAAAGAGCAAAGTGTTTCAAGGTATAGGAAAAAAAAAGATCACTGAGAAGAAACACAAAAACGTAAATTGGGTCCAATAACCCTGAGACTTAAAGTTAGTTGTGCATTTATCTGATCTCTTTTCTAGATTTTATGTGCTTAAAGAACAAGGTCATCATTATGTCATAATGATCTTTGCATCTCATGCAGTGGCTTATCTGGGATAGATTTATTGTATAAAAATTATAGGACAGTTTTCAAAAAAGGTAACATCATGACTCTCATACAGATACAAAATGAGCAAGTGTTAAAGATTTTATTTAACTCAAATGAGGGAAACAAGCAGATGTTATAACCTTTTCAAAGGAGAATCCAAAGAACAGACACATTTGTAGTTGAGGAATATTGAAATTATGCAAATGGAAGCAACACTAGCTTTTTCCACATGGGAAAGGGAAGTAAATTGAACCTGACAGGGCAGAATTTGCTACTCCACGGGCAAGAATAACTTTGCAATTATCGGCGATTTAAAGAGCTGTAAGATAACTCCCATACAGTCAGAATCAGATAATCCATAATTGTGAATGCTAGGTCTAAGCAATGCACAGTTTTCCAGGGAAGCACAACTTTTTCCTTACACATATGTTGTGTTCAATTAAATTATAAACATAAAACATAAAGAGAACTTCACACTCAGTGTGATAAATAACACTTTGCCACTTGTAGGTCTCATAATTTTAAATGTTTCTTTGTTTTCTGAAATACATACATTTTTAGAGTTTCAAGATCAAGTATCATCCAAAGAAGCTTACCTCCTTTCACCACACCTACCAGTATATTTGTCAAGAATTTTTTTGTTAGGGAGTTCCCTGGTGGCCTAGTGGTTAGGATTCTGGGCTTTCACTGCTGTGGCCTGGGTTCAATCCCTGGCTGGGGAACTGAGAGCCTGCAAGGCTGCGCAGCACAGACAAAAAAAAAAAATTTTTTTTTTTTTTGTTAGAGAAACACAGAAAAATTCTTTAGTGGCTTTGTTTCTTTTGTCCCACTGAGAGAAAACCAAATTCTTCATGTAAACTTTACCAGCCAAATTTAAAGGATGACCAAAGGAGATGAAAACTCCATTGTTCAAATGCTAAAGGAATTGTATTCAAGGCAAGCCATAGTTTGGCTTATAGAATATGCACACATAAATTTGTTAATGTGTAGAATCTAGTCCTAATGGTTTGCACTTATTAAGAGTATTTGGGCATGGCTTGGCTCCGTCCAAGGGCCTACCTGCTCTTCTCATACCTACCTTCAGTTTTTACCTCCATCCTTGGCTCCACAGCTGTCTCTTTTTATACTAGTGGCTGTGTGTTCACAGAGTCACAGCTTTAAAATGTTCACGTAGGGAAACAAAATTCCTTAAGGAATCAGTGATGAGAGGAAAGATGTGCAAGGATGCCTTAGCAGCTTGACCATCAATCTTTAGTCATATGAAAAGCTGGGATGATGTGGAGGGCAACTGCAACCAGTAAGGAGGGAAAAAAAGAAGTAGCCATGAGGCCAAGAATCCCTGACATGGCTTTAATTTTCAAGATGAGACCTCTACAGAGAGGAGATAATATCACAGTTTATAGAGGTTATCTGAACATAGTAGCAATTTTCCTTGTTCAGCTTTCACCTACCTACCTATGTATGTACATGGTAAACAATTTAAGAACTGCTGATTCTTGGCAAAGAGCAATATATAGCCAGTCACAGGAAGACCCATTGGGCTAGAGGGGGAAGTGAACAGAGGTCATTTACATCTCATCTGTACTTCATCATTTTCCTCAGCAGTAGCTGGTGCTGGAATGGGAGATCAAATTTATCGATTGTTCGAAGCCTTTCCTTGGTGATTTCAGCAGAATAGTTTTAACTCCTTCTGATTCCTGAGTAGCTGTAGAGATAGAGATGGTTTGGCACAGTCTTCTTTTGCATCTTGCACGTGAATTAATCCTGAGGGTACGTTTTGGGTAGATCACACCAAGCAACGTGCTCTAGGACGACAGGTCCTCTATAAATATATTTTAATGCTACTCATATAAACATTGTCAAAGTGGAAAGTTTACACATAGTTCTTCTTAATTCAGGAATATAGCAACAATTCAGTGTTAATAGTAAAAATATTAATTCACTAATACAACAATAGGGTGTTGTTTTAACACTATCTTCATAGAAACTCAAATGCTACCATCATTATTACTGGCATCAGAGGTAATTAAGCCATGGTAACGTCAAAGCTTTAAATAACCAATTTGGCTAAATAACAACAACAACAATAACTAATTTGGCTAAAACTAGGATTGTATCTTTTTTTTTTTTTTTTTTTTTTTTGGCTGCATTGGGTCTTCGTTGCCGTGCACTGGCTTTCTCTAGTTGCAGCGAGCGGGGGCTTCTCATTGCGGTGGCTTCTCTTGTTGCAGAGCACGGGCTCTAGGAGTGTGAGCTTCAGTATTTGTGGCACGAGGGCTCAGTAGTTGTGGCTCGCGGGCTCTAGAGCATAGGCTCAGTAATTGTGGTGCATGGGCTTAGTTGCTCCGCAGCACGTAGGATCTTCCCGGACCAGGGCTCTAACCCGTGTCCCCTGCATTGGGAGGCAGATTCTTAACCACTGCACCACCAGGGAAGCTCCAGGATTGCATCTTTTAATCCAGCCCTCTTTTTGCTTCCAGCTTGCAAATAACCAGCATAAATCTGGAACTGTTATCTAACCTTCCTCTGTGCAGTTCATCAGTCATGGCACTAAAATTGATTCTTGACCTCTATACATCATTCTTCCCTTTGAAATTTCTCATGCTGTCTCTTCCTTCTATGCTTTAATGGAGGAGGTGTGTGTAACAAAATATGAGCGAGTCACTTTTTAATTTTGCAGTCCTCATTTGAATACCTAAGGTTTTTTAACCCTTAGGTATTTTTACTATGTGTTTAAATTTTCTCATATATTGTTTTGATGTTTACATCTACTTCTCTAGATTACAAATTACTGTTTCACCTATCAAGTAATCATAATGAAATTTGTCTTTTAAAATTTCTTGTGCCTCTGACCAAATGTTTAATAATGAAAATATTCAATGTACAATATAAAGATCACTTTAGAATGATTTGTGAAATAATGTCAACCATAAAAATAAGGCTGGTTTCCTGAGCCAGAGCCTAAAAGAAATCATGTGATGAGCAGGAAAACACATTTATAAAAGTTGACACAAAAGCAGTAGTGGAATTGTCCTTCTTCAGGCCAAACCAGTGCTTATTTACAGCAGATGTTCCACCTGTGACACTGGTGAATGTGAAATGGTGTAGTAGAAACCAAGCGGCCCTGGGGCTTTACGTTTCCAAGCAAGGCTGCTGTGACAGATAAATGAACCAACATTTCCAGATTGCTGTAATCAGATTATTATAATCTGATTCTTCCATCTACGTAAATACCTAATTTCAACCATCTCAAGATAAGTTAAATTTTGAATGTCTTTCCTTCATATTTAATACCTGCACTAACCTTCTAAAAACACTATACCTTAAAGGTCAATGAGATCAAATATGGTAGATACATTGACCTTGGTTCCAGCAAGGAACCAGCAGTTTGGATAGTTGTAACACTGCCATTTCAAAAATACATGTGGCTTGTGTGTGTGTGAGTGTGTGTGTGTGTGTGTGTGTGTGTTGTCCTGACCTGGACACTCCTCCCTAGCTGTGTTGGGATCATGCAAGCCGTGCTGGCAGAGTGCCCACTGCATGTAAGATTGGGTCCTATTTTACAACAGACTGCTTTTACTCCCAAGAAATTGGAAAGCATTAAGTTACCTGTATTTGAGTCCGTTTTTCTCCTTGTTTTTTCAACTTTTCCATTAGCCAGAAGGGATTACCTGTGTGGGATGTCCTTTGTCACCTAAAAGAGAGATAACATTTCTATTTCAAATACAGATTTAATTTATGACCTAGAATTCATTATTATACTCCTTCTCAAGTTGTGGTGCAAAGTAGCAAATTCTCAACAAACGATTATTGTTCTGTGGAATTGCCAAATAACCTACAAGTAATTTTTTTTATTGTGGTAAAAGTCACATAATATGAAACATATTTTTCTAACCATATTTAACTATACAGTTCAGTGGCACTAAGTACATTCACATTGTTGTGCAACTCTCACCATCATCCATCTCCCAAATGTTTCACCTTCCTAAACTGAAACTCTATCCCTTTTAAACACTAACTCCCCGTTCCCCTCCCCACCCCCGACTCCCAGGTCCCTGGCATCTCCCAATTTACTTTCTGACTCTATTTTTAAACATAATGGAATGAAATACAAAAATGCCTGATGCCTTCCGTGTGGTGGAAGGGCCCTTACATGAAAAAGGCTCCCTTTTCCCCAGTTCCTCCAGTGATTTCTCTCCCTTTCATGTCCTCTACTCTTTAAAAACTGTTATATGTTCCATCCCTGCTTCTTTTGACCCTGCACCACCATTCATCACATCTGTCCCCCACATTTTTCCATCTTATCTTCTTGTTTTTATAAGATGATGAAAGGTTTGTGAATAGAACTATTACTATATTTTAGCTGGTTGTCAAGATACTGTGGGGCATTTTTAGCTGGTGTTATGATACAGACGACAGACCGTGGCATTAATCAGAGAGAGTGTCCAAAAACTAATAAACATAAGACAATCCAAAAAGCAGTCAGGCAAAGACATCAAACAAGATTTTATATACATATATATACACATATGTATGTATATATTACCGTCCAGCCAACTATGCACATACATTTTATTAGTATCTAGTACAAAGTTGTACTCACTGTAGATATTCTTAAGTGTTTTTTTGTTTTTCATTTGAGTTTATGAAAATGATTGCATGGGTATTATAAGCAGTTGAATCCCCACTGATAGGCAAGGTATCTAGGTAATTGCACATCATAGAACCGGATGGTAAAAGAGGTTAGTAGGGCCTCCCTGGTGGCGCAGTGGTTGAGAGTCCGCCTGCCGATGCAGGGGATGCGGGTTCGTGCCCCGGTCTGGGAGGATCCCATATGCCGCGGGGCGGCTGGGCCCGTGAGCCATGGCCGCTGGGCCTGCGCGTCCGGAGCCTGTGCTCCGCAGCGGGAGAGGCCACAGCAGTGGGAGGCCCGCATACCGCAAAAAAAAAAAAAAAAAATAGGTTAGTAGTTGGTAAGTAAAAAATACCCTTTGAACTCAGTGCAAACCCCGTATCAGTTTAGTAAATGGTCTGAGCACTGAGGTTTGGAGGAGGCACAGAGTATTCATTTCCTCTGCCAGCAGCTTAGAGTTCTGAGTTCACATTAGTTCCATCCGCACCAGACTGACCCTTGCTTACTATGACTAACACTAGGCCATAGAGAGCCATCCAAACATCTAGCAGTTGTTCACCAGAAAGAACTGAATGGCAGTTATACTGACTAAATTTTGCTTTTTAAAAATAATATTGAAAACCAATCCTTAGGGTGGTCTAACTAATAAGCAGATTTTAAACCATCCATTATGCACTTTATTTTTCTCTTAGTTTAAAGAAGAGTGGGCAGTAGTAACTTTATCAATGGTGCTGTTTTAGCTGAAATGTAGTTTAAATATTAGAGGTTTTAAAAATTCCATGGCTAACAGATTTTATAAAAAGCAGAGATCTTTTTATTATGTTTATATTCATTTGTATGTAATAGCCAGAAGAATTTGGCCATTAGAAATGTTTGCAGGAGTATCTCTATAGGAAATAAGTTTATATGGTTTTGAGAATTACTGTAGATGGAGGCAACAGAAGATGGAGAATTAATAGAGTTATTATGGGAAATCAATAAATGTTAATTGGTAATGATGGTGAAGTTTAGAGAATGGAGCAATTGATTCAAGAGCTGTAAATTATCACCTGTTTTGATGACATGGGTGCCTCCCCATTGAACCCATCCTTGATTGATGAACTAAGAACTGAGTAATAACCTCAGAAACAGAGAAACTACTTGTGAAGCTAAACTCAGTAGATTTTTCCAGTGTTTTCCTTACAAAATAAGCAGGAATCAGTGATGGTAAAAAGTTGTGGGCTTTTGTGCTTACAGCTATAAGTTTCAGGGAATCATTTTAGTTTGCAGTAAAGAAACAAGATCTATACACACCTTTTTCCTCCCTCCCTCCCTCCCTCCCTCCCTTCCTTCCTTCCTTCCTTCCTTCCTTCTTCTTTCCTTCCTCCTTCCTTTCAAGGCATCGGTGAACTGTTGAAACAGTGTTTGGGGAGTATTCAGTGTTCTGTTTTGAACCACATTCCTTGTGGTTGGGATTACAGAGCGCTCTCTCTTGGTCAAGGTTGTCGGCAGTAAACTCAGGTCTGCAGACAGCTGTGGTCCTCAAGTAGCTGCTCACTATCATCTGGGAAGCTTTTTAAGAAGTACTGATACCTGGGGGTCTGCCTTCAAAGATTCTGATTTAATGGTCTGGAGTAGGGCCCAGGCATAAGTATTTTTTGAAAAGCTTCCAAGATGATTCTAGAATCGCTGATGTACAGGTTAACTGTTAGATGACTGACAATAATAATGAAGGTCAAATTATAAAATGGAAATGCAGCTTTATAATTGCTCTTTTTCCTTTTTCAATTACATAAATAATCTATAAATTTTCTGGTTATTTAAAAAAGAAACTATGCAAGAATTTATGGAGTAAAAATGAAAGTTCACCTTCACCTTTACCTGTATTCTCTCCATATGTAACCACTGTTAGTTAATGTACTGTTTATCCTTCCAGTGGTTTTCCATGCATTTAAAAATGCATATTTACTTATATAGGGTTTTTGAAACATAAATGAGATTACACCATCTTTTGTTTATTATTCTGTGGTTTGCTTTTTTCACTTAATTTGGCTTGGAGATCTTTCCATGTCAATACATATAGATCTACCTCATTTTAAAAAATATTCTTTTACTTCATTCCTTTCAATATCTGTAGAGTGTTTCTCAGTATATGTGGGCTTTGATTTCCTTTTTCATTTTCACATATTTGTAGCTCAATGGTAAAGAGCAAAAACTCTGTAGCCAGACTACCTGGTTTTGACTATAAGTATTTATTATTGTTGGTGGTATTATTACCATTTAATTTTTCTATTTTTTAACCAATATGGACAAAACTCTAGTTAATATTTTAGTACCCAAATAATTGTGCTTATCAATGAATATTCCTGTAGGGCAAATTCCTAGCGTTAGAGTTGCTGGCTCAGAGAGTATGCATATTAATATTTTGAAATGTGCTGTCAAATTTCCCTCCAAGAGCAATTTACATTTGCTCCAGCCAATAGAATCTCACTGCAGTATTTATTTCGAGGCCTCAATAAATTGTTCACATCACAGTGTGGCTTCATGGGCTAATAATCACAATGACTGGAATTTATTTTCTTTATTTTGGCTGGAATTTCATTGAGTCAGTTTGATAGTTTTATAGCATATCAACCTGAAGTTCCAATTTATGGTCTTAAACATATGATTAAGGAAAATGGAAAAATTATTTACTGATTTTTTTTGTTTTTTTTTTTTTTAGACAAAAACTTTCAACAAAGAAAGTACAAGAGGGGTAGGGGGAAAAAACTGGGCTTTGGCAGTGAAAAGTCTGACCTGGACTAGTTACAGCCTTTAGATGGAACAGCTCAAAGAGAGAAGCTCACTTCCCCACACCATAATGACAGAATAGTAACCCAAGTCTCAAGAAAAATCTACTTCAAATCTGTGTGTTTGTTGGTGTTTTAAATTCAGGACCCTTATATGTTTTTAGACTTCTACATAATAAAATTTACATCAGTATCATTGGGTATAATGTTTTTATATAATGAAAATGCAAGTGAAATTTATTACTTTCAATTCAAATTTCCTTCTCTGTATACTCTCTTGAGTCTTAATTTTCTCATCAACACAACATTGATATTTAGTACCTACTTCATAGGATTTGGGGGAGGAGTCAATTTTATATTACATATTAAAAACCTTTAGGGACTTCCCTGGTGGTCCAGTGCTAAAGAACCCTCCTTCCAATGCAGCGGACGATCCCTGGGTCAGGGAACTAAGATCCCACATGCCGTGGGGCAACTAAGCCCGCACACCACAACTACAGAGCTCGCGTGCCTCAACAAGAGAGAGAAAACCCACATACCTCAACGAAGATCCCACGTGCCACAACAAAGACCCAATGCAGCCAAAAAATAAAAATAAATAAATTAAAATAAAATTTTAAAAAAACCTTTTGCACAATGTCTGGAATATGGTAAACTCTTAATAAATTGAACCTCAGTATTATTCCTATTATTATCATTTTAATTCTGTTAACAGTGTGTTCAGCCCTGCTGTGGATAGATTATTTTATTTTTAGCATGAGTTAAGGTAATCGAGGAGGGATACTGGCTTTTGTATTTCAGAAGATACACATGAAAGATTTTCTGGTGTTAAAAAATTTTTTCTGGTGTTAAATATGTATTTGTTCCATAAGAACCCTTTTTAATAAACATAAATCACTATTAACCAATATTTTTGAAAACTCAATATTTTTTCCATTGTACTTAGGAAAAATATATAAAAGTTAACATTATTAAAATGTTTTTATTGTTTAATTGGCTTACAGTCTTAGGAATTTGGATATAAGAATAATAAAAGAAACAAATCTGCATAAAGAATAGGTTGCTTTGATAGAGGTCAGAAAATGTGTGCACTGTTAACTGTTTCTAGCTCTGTGGTTCATCAGCATTTTCCAACTCTCCTCTTGGTATTTTGGAGCAGATCCTATGGAGTGAATAAGCTATATACCCAGTTGTGAATTTAGATTGGAAGCTTTCAGAATAAAATGAGGCCTTCTGGAAGGTTGGCCTAAGAATCTGTCTCTCTTACCCTCAGGAGGTACAGGGTGGGCATATTGCTTCCGCCACTCTGGATCCTTTGCTCTCCTGCTCTCTTGGGGTCTGTGATGGCATTTCTGCCCATCCCCCTCCCTCCCACGTTCAGACTGGGATCCAGCACTCCCAGGTCTTGGGCTGAATGACACACAGTTGAATTAGATAACAAGTGTTCAGACAGAGTAAAATCGAAAACTGTAGCCTTGATGAATGTCATTAGTATCATTTCTGGATTTTAGTTGGACTGTATCGGAGTTAACAACGATAATCTCTTCAAAGAGTTGGTTATCATTTCTCCAGATTAGTTTCTGAAACTCTTTCTGATCTGTGACTTTTCTTTACCCCTCTGGCCTCCTGTTTGAAACTTTACTGATCCTTTCTCTCATCTCTCTTTTCCAGGGATTTTATTATACTCCTTTCTATATTCATCCCTCCTTCCTGCCCCATCGCTTGCACTTTTCCCACTCTGTTCTCGCTCACTGATACTGCTTTACTTACTGTTCTTTCAGCATTCCCTTCCTCTTTAGAATATGATGGAAGACCCCATTTGAAAAAATGGAATTCTGACATCAGCCCCTTGGTGAATGAGTGGGCAAATGGTTCCCTGAATTGGGTAGCAGTGCACATACCACAGTGACTGATGAAATTGATGTGTCCGTGGGAGAGCGGCTGGCTCTATTACTCAGTCCTTTAACCTATTTTCTCTCTCTTCAAAAATGAGCTCCTGAGTGGATGTTATCCTCAAGGAAGTGAATTTAATTCAAAAGAAGCTGTTTTATAGATGGGCAAATTTAGTTTAAGAATTCACTTTTCCATTATAGAACTATGTGGAAAAACATTATTATAAGTAATATGCTTATACTTCTCAAAGATGCCATTTTTGAGTGTATTTTGGGGACCTGAATTTCAAGCATTAGTAATTTTTATTCTTTAATTTTGAATTATCTCAGAACACGTGGCTAAAAAAACATTGAATCTGCATTGTAATAGTTTCATTAACTTATTAAGGTATGTAATTACACAATAAATAATTTAATCATAAAAAGTGATTTCTTAGTTTTTCCCGTTAACTTGAAAATATGATGCTTTCTTTTTTCCTGACATAAATACTTGTTAATTACTGCAAAGAATAAAGGCCCATCTTGTGAATCCATTATTCTAAAATTTGCAAGGTAATATTGATAACTGGAGAAGCAGGCTGTTAGTTATCCTGGTTTTTGCCAAGTAAAAAAAAATTCACTCTATAACTTATCTCAGAAGATAAAATACATAACCATAAGTATCCTACATATACTTCCCAGTAGGTTAATAATAGTTTGTCTTAGAAGTATATGGTAATATGAGTTATTAAGCTTGCTAGTCTCTCACACACACACAAATCTAATTAATTATAATTAACTATTTTGTCATTATGATCTTAAGCTGATTCTCACAGTTACCACCTATTTTGCTCTCATTTTTTAAAAACGTGACCTATTGTGTAAATTTCATAATGAGAATTATGGAGTCATAAATGTATTTGGAAAATAAATTTAAAATAGAAAGCCCATAAAACATTTCATTTGGAGACAAATCAGTAAGCAAATTTTGTACTCAACAAGTAGGTTAAAAACCTTCATAAATAGAAAATTTTATTCTCTCCAGTTGATGGTGTTTTATTGTTTTTAATATAAAATTTTAGAAGAAAGAAAATGTGACAAATTGAGCAATGTAGCTTCCTAATAATTTCTCAGCTTTTAGAAGCTGTCAGAATTTCAAACATATAGTACAAGCTGTGCCCCCAGTGTGCATTCAGGTATTAATTAAAGATGGATTTATATTTATTTCAATTTAGAAGAATTTACCCTGAAGGAAAACTAACTTCTTACAGAAAGAAAAGAAAGTTTTTCCCACCCCTGAACTAGCATCAACCTTTATTAATCTGATCTAGGTATCAAGAAGCTTTCTTTTACAGCATTCTTCTGATTCAGACACTTTCTATCTTGTTCTAATATTACTTGGTAATTCCCCAAATACCATTCAGAATAGATGTCTGACTTATTTATCAGATTTCACTGCACTAATTTGTGCGATGGGAAAGAATTCTTCCAGTTCAACAGGTTTCCACAGCCAAATAATTAACACCCAAAGAAATGGTAAACTCATAAAACGTAATTTGGTCTATAATTTTCCCAGTTGCTGGTTGAGTTGGAGTTGCATTTTAGTCCACAGCTGTGTTTTTTAACTGCCTTTTCCAAGCTAGCTGGTTGTTTTTTGTTGAATGTGGCTGCCCTCTAGTGGACTAAGTTTCCTTTACAATAACCTAACTGTCAAATCTAAAGCAGTCATTTACATAGGGAAGTGATTAGTCTTTCATGCTTTCAGACTCTTGTTTTTCATTGACTTTTGTGTTTAATACAACACGTTTGTTGTTAAGAAGGCGTATTAAAATAAGCTGATCTCTTTGACGGTCTGAGTATTTTAGTTTATTTTCGACTTCTGACCTATTTTGTGAGACATGCTCCTTCTTAAGATCTTTTCGTTTTTCTTGTTGCAGATGCTACAACTGTGGTGGCCTTGATCATCATGCTAAGGAATGTAGTCTACCTCCTCAGCCAAAGAAGTGCCATTGCTGTCAGAGCATCACGCACATGGTGGCGAACTGCCCTCACAAAACTGTGGTGCAGCCGCCCGCCGGTTCTCAGGGAAGACAGGAAGCAGAGCCCCAGCCGTGCACCGCGTTCCCTCGAGAGGTGGGGGGTGGCCATGGCTATCTGTCACCACCGTTTCCTCAGGAGGCGAGGTCCGAGGTCTCAGAGTGGCCAGGCACGTCACCTGCAGAAGCTTCCTCCACAAAGTCATCTGCAGCACCAGAAGATCAAAGCAAAAAGGGGCCTTCTGTTCAAAAACGGAAAAAGACATAACCCTTTTTCTTAACGTATCGTTTTCTCTCCCCGGTTGGGAAGTCTACCTCATGCAAGTACAGGGGAACAGTATTTCACAAACAGCAGCTGACCTGGGATTTTTAACTACTGTTGAGGAACTGTGAATTTTTTTAAACAGACAAATCACTCTAAGCAAATTACCTTTGAGCGGGGTGTCATGTGACTCAGAGGATTAGATGCTCTGTGTATCTGTATGTGCATGTGTGAGAGGGAGAGAGCCTGAGCCTGTGTGTGTGTGTAGGAGGATTTTCTATAGAATGTAGACATATATATAAAGAGGGTTTGTCTTTATATATGTGTGTATAGAGATGTAAGCACACAGCCTCCCTCGCAGAATTGGACATCCCCAAGAATTGAAAACCCAGGTAAAGCATTTTAGATGGTTTTGAAAATAACCCTTGGAGTTTTTCTTGAAATACCATTCCCTTTATATTACATTAGGAAAACAAAACAAAACATGACTGTTACCTTTTATGTGAACCAAAGGATACTTCAGATCTCAGCGCTGCCAATCCTATGGTACTAAAGGTTTTTAAGACATCAGTTCTCCCGAATTTGGGATTGCCTCTTTTTCTTGATATCTGTAGAGTGTGTCCCCCACCCCACCCCCTTTGAAGGCAGTACCTTAACTCCATATGCCTCTGACTGCCATAAGCTTTTTTGAATCTGGGATACATAACTCCAGAAAAGACAATGAATGTGTAATTTCTGTGCCGATATTTCAGTGTTTTTAATTCATATGTTTTGATTGTAAATTAGATGCCTATTCAGAGAAATGAAGGGGAGGGCAATGTATAAAGGTAGTGACTTGATTGTTTTCAATGGTATTTTGATACTCGTTATAATCTTTTACCTGTTGTGAGGTTTTTGAGGGACTGTGGCAACAGCAGCTTCCCTTGACCAAGTCAGTCCTTCTAACTATCGCTTCGAGTGGAGGCCTCCTTGTTTACTACTGAAGACCTTGGAGGAAAACTCCAGTTGTTTGGTGTATGTTTTTGGTGGCTGTTTTTATTCCCCCTGGAGAGTTACCTAACTTGTTTCTGAAACAAACAAACAAAACAGCACAGATGTGAGTAAAATGCCAGGGTTGAGAATGAACATTTAAGTGGATGCTCACAATTGCCCAATTACGTATGACCTTGAATAATATTAAAAAGCACCGTGTTTGATGGCGGGCAACTAGAGTGATGAGCCTGGGGTAGGAGGTTCCCAGACCTCTCCTACCAGAGAGCTAGGAGTATTTTATACAATACAGTTCATCTTAGGGGAATTCCCTCATGACTGCTACTGAAGGGACCTATGTGGGAGATTCAGGATGAACATTCAGTGATGGGGACAGAGGTGCTTCTCAGTTTGGTCCTCAGTTACAGTAGTAAGCTGGCTGGGGGCCAGTCATAGTATTGGTCCCTTCAGGTTTCAGTCATGAAGAACATTCATTCTGGTGTCATCCTGGTTCTAGATGTTACGGATCAATTTTGCAAACATTTCCAAGAAGGTACCAATCAGTGGTAATGCTTAACATTGGCAATAAATATAGTTGTGTGAGAGCCTGTTGGTGTAAGCTCAGATAATCAAAACCAGAAAATAGCATGATTCAAATGAGACACATTCTGCTGAACAGTTTCTGCTCCCTCCCCGACTTGTCCTGCCGAGGGAGGCTTGTTGTACAGTTGCCGTTTCAGCAAGCAAGCCACGCAGAAGGAGAGTGAGCCTCGGGCTGGGCCGCCAGCCCTTCCCAACTCAGCTTGAGTTGACAGTGTTTGTGAGAATCTCCATGGGACATACTGAAATATCAGTGTGCTGTGATGCAAAGCTTACCTTTGACGATATTGAATGTGATAAATAGCTATAGAGAAGTACTTCCTTGCCTTATGTGAGGATCGTAAGCTTATTTAAATTATGTAGACAAATCAAAGTGGCATTGCTTAATTTTTAGCAGGTATAATAAGCAGGTTAACAGTAAAAATGCAAAACATAAGTCACTTTGAAAATTCAAACCAAAGTTCCTTGACCTTATTAGAAATAGGAAATTATGGACTTGAGAATTGGACATTCCCTGTTTACATATAAAAAGTTCAGAGCTGAGTTCATGGTTTTAAAAAAGACACACAGAAAGAAACATGTTATAACTATGGACCTTATGGGTGCAACTTGAAATCATTTTTCAGCATCTCACCAGACTGAACTAAGCACATACCAAACCTATCTTATGATTAAAAGTTGGGGTTTATTTTTTATATAAGAATATTATCACTATTACATAACACACTCAGGACAAAGAACTTTGCTCAGGGAACATACCATATAATATTTTTGTTTCTTTACAGAATAGTCTACAGTCCTGCTTACTCAAAACAAACCAAATAACTTAGACCTTTATGTAAGTATTATGTACTGATGTTAGTAATAACTACCTCTGAGTTTGACATAGATCAAAATTTCTGAATATCAGATATCGGTTCTCCTATTTTTATTTCATGTGAAAAGTACTCTAAAGGAGACTCCCTCAACTCCTTGCATATGTGAATATCACTGACGTAAGCACAGTGTCCATTTACATGGGTGAAATATTATTCTGTTTACAGCAAAAGGCTACCTCATAGTTGATGCATAGCACACCTCTATGCTGCTCCAGCCTTACAATGGCTGATAATGCTCTGGTACAGACCTTGTTATCTATAGTATAGATAGCAGTTCACAACTGCATGTTTCTGACAAACACTTGTGAATAATGAAGCATCTCGTCTAGTTAGCAAAGTCTCCGAGCATTTCCTTCAAGTTATCATGTATTTTGTTTAAAGACTTATAGGGACTCTTCCACTGAAGCAAAACAGAACACACAAGCAATCTTGGAAATAGCTACTTTGCCCAGAGGTCGGTCGGTAGCGGCAAGAGGTTGGGAAGAGAGGTTGGTTGTACGAGTGTTTTTGTGCTGGGCAAAAATTATCAGAGAAAGATGCCAATCTCCTTCATTTGTGTCTGTGCTGCCCTGAGGCCAAGTGTATTGCAGCATTATAGCCCAGGCACATAATTAACTAGCACTGGCTGCCAAGGAGTGAACATAGAGTGGACGTGCAATGCCATTTCTAGCTACTGAGGGGTAGGGTCTGTGTGAAGCATCAGTTTACAGGAGTTGCTAATGGGTTGGGCAGGAGGTCAGTGAATTAGTTGCCCCTTGACCTCACCCCCCATGTCAACACAAATGTAATTCCTTAGAAAGATGCACTACCGGTCTCTTAGCCCTGTGAGCTATTCATTGCTACATGGCAGATTATAGTAGAAACAGATTTATACTTGCATTTCTAGTCTTTACTAGAAGCCTTTGGATGTATTTTTACAACTGAAAGATTTAGAAAGATTTTTACCTGCTTATAACTTGGAAGTTTGGCGTGCAATGTAGGGGAAAAGATCAAGAAACATCATGTTATTAGCATTGGTCCATCTACAAATAAATATAGGGTGTTTTTATTGCCGGTATTTTTTTCATGTTCTGGCCCAGTTTTATTTTGCACCAATGTGGCCCCAAGTTACTGCTAGTTGTATTTAGTTTGTGAATAGAAGCCCATAAGTGTTAATAGACTTTGTAACATTCACTGTAAGATGAATTATACAGGACATGGGAGATCTCATTAAGTCTTAAAAAGTTAATTTAAATTAATTTATCTGTTTTCTCTAAGAAATGTTTATCATAAAATATATATGTGTATTTCCCCTTTGGTTATAAAATTTGGGGAAGTATGTACAAGTGCAGCTGCACGGACTTTAATTTTCCAGCTGTCTTAATGAGGTTTGTTTGTTTTAGGGAAGAACAACTTGTTAAAAGCATCGAACTCTGTCTTACATTGCTGTCAGCAGCCTCTTTCAGATGTGGTGGTTGTGTGATCTGTGTCACAGTTGTTCAGTTAGAGTGAGAGGTTGACCTCTGAATCGTTGTTAAATTGTCTACTTGGAGCAAAGCTGCAAAGTTACGGTAAAGTGCTGTACTGTGAGAAACTATTAGGACATTTAATACATCTGTGGCTTCACGTGTGTGAGAGTTACCAGCTTGAAAATGATGGTGTTGACTACCTCCTGAATTACAGCTACCAACCACTGGCACCCACCACCAGCTGGCTTTAATTAGTGTGTGTTGCTTCTTGGTATTAACAACTTTAACCATAATAGAGACCAAAGTGAACACTGATTTCTATATGTCTTTAATATGGTGTTTTATCTAGTGTTTTAAAATTATCCTGTGTAGTATTTAGATGACCTCATTGTCCATTTTGGCTCATGTTGTTTACAAGTGAAAATAAAAAACACTTGAACTGTATGTTTTTAAAGGACAAAAAAGGAGTTAGATGGTCGGAATGGCATTTCACTCATGTACAGTCATCCTGATGGACTGAAAGTACTGTTTGCCTTTCTGCAGACCGTGGATTTTATATTCTCATCTCATGCCTAATGTCTTATTCTGTCAATTATGGATATTTTGAGGTTTAAAGAAATTACTTGATTAAAAATAAAACATATAACGTTGGCATTTATGATGAGTTTTGGAGATTTTTCGTGATTTGTGTGATGACTAAATTAAATGAATGGGTAAAATACTTGGGCAGTATTTATTACCAATATGAGCATAAATTAAATAGTTTTAACATATCCTCAGATAGCAGTGATTATAAATATAAAACTTACTTATTACAGTACAGATGGTGAATAAGTTCCGTCTGAATGAAGAAGGAAAGGTGTGTCCTGTTATCACTAGGAATCATTCTGCGTCAGCCAGCACGGACTGTGCAAGCTTGTGAATCAGGACACATACTTCTTGGGGTCAGGAAGAGTAGCCCGAAACAAAAGTGTTCAAACCCTTTTGGAGAAACCATTTTAGAATTTTCCTACAATTTTTTCCCTAAGAATTTTCAAGTATTTGAAAAGAACAATCAAGGCCAGGCGGCACCAGTACCAAATATCTAAACTGTGAATGTAGATTTACCAAACTTTGTATGCAGCCTTGGTATACTATACAACCAACTTGATAAAACCGCTGAGTTCTATAAATTGGCCAGTCCCACAATTACACCGATTTTCATTTCTGCTCTATACCTGGATGATTCACTTTTTTTTTCCTTGTGGTCTACTATGAAAAAAAAAAAAAAACATATAACATCATTTACCATGTTAGCCAGTTTTAAAGTGTACAGTAGTGTGAAGTATACTCACTTTCTTGTGCAACAGTGAGTGGGTGATGTGAAGGGCTCGATCGTGAATGCTCATGAGAAGCTTATTACGTAAACATTTCAACCATGTTTACTTTAATTGATAATTACTATTTAAAAGAGTAGCTTTTTGTTGTAAAAGTAGTGCTGTACTTTACTGTAGAGAATATGGAGAACCTTGAAAGAAAATTTAAATGGTACATAATCCCATCACCTGCATTTTATTAATTCTAAGTTTAAATTTAGTTTTATTAATTAAATTTTATTAATTTCAAATATGGACAACCTTTCAAACACATATAATCCCATCACCTATAAATAACCATTAACATTCGTTATTAATTTTCTTGTCTTTTTTCAATAAATTATGGATAGATTTTTAAAAATAAAATCCAAATATAATTTCTGTCATCTTCAATGTAGAAATCATCATATATTACTCTTTCTAATCCTTTCTCTCTCATTCTCTTTCTCTCTCTCACACACACACACACACACACACACACACACTTTGCAAACTGGTCTTAGGTATCCTGGAAAGTGATAAATGTTTCTGAGTCTGCATATCAGGCTTGTTTCTTAGCCCAGTATTTCCACTTAAAAAGTTTCTTGACTTTAGGACATATGTATGTATAATTTGTTTCTAAAATTAATCAGTTTCTTGAAGGTGTGAATTGTTTTTCTCAAGGTCAAGGACCTCAATTTCTAGTTAATTTCTGAGCTGCCTAGCATCTGGAGCTATCTGCCTGTTCCAGTTTGTAAAAATTCTTTAAAGTACCAACTCCGACCTTGGGATTTTTGCTTACACTCAAATGACATGGTTCATTTTGCTCTTTTGTGGAAAACTGGACTGACACCTAAGTATTATGGCAGCAGCAATACTGCAAAATCTGAGTATAGAGAAAGACAATTTCAAACTTAAGACTCAAACGATATTTACCTTTGACTTAGTTCAAATACATGTATTATTGACATGTGGCCCTTTCTTACTGTTTTCCACAATTTCCTCTAGGAGTGTGGCCTCAGATATTTCTGTCAGATATTTCAAGTTCTATTTATAATCACTTCTTTCATTTAGATCGTCATGTCACATATTCAAGCCATTACAGTTATCTCCACATTGGCTCTTCAAATTCTCTCATTGCTTCATGAAATTAATTCTGTATGAATAATTTTCATTAGCTAGTCCAGATATTAGTTTGCCAGTCCTGTGTTAAACTGCTTCTGTCACTCATCCAGAGCAATCCATTCAAAACAATAATAATAAAATCTAATTATGACCATAATAAACTTTCTCATGGTAGAAAAATTTGAAGAATACAAAGGAGGTGCTGAAGTGTGAGCAGCTGTTGTAGAAACATTCTGGAGATGTGCCAGAGCTTACCCTATTTCCTTTGGTTTGTATTTTTGTTTTATTTGTGAATACTGCACAGCATTAATGGGGAGACAGATCAGATTGCCAGGGAAAATTTAACATAGAACAAAGCGGTTGGAAGAGACCCTAGAATGTCATTTGGCCCAATATTCTGTCTTTACCTAGGATCACACTGGATCATCCCAGCTGGTTATTCCAAAACCTGCCAGAGAAGATTCAGCAAGTCCCATCCAAACCCCAGCACAATGTCTAAATGTTCCAACACAATCCCTAACCCCACTCAAAACCAAACCAAAACAAATAGTCAATTTATAAAAACCTCTGGGCCAAGGTCAGATTATTTAGGACATTCCATTTGGAGGTGCCATGTTAACCTACAGTGCTGCTTTTTAATTAAAAATTATTTCTTTTTTTAAAAAATTATTTATTTATTTATTTAGACTGCACCGGGTCTTAGTTGCGGTATGAGGACTCTTAGCTGCAGGATGCATACAGGATCTACTTCCCCGACCAGGGATCGAACCCGGACCCCCTGCATTGGGAGCGCAGAGTCTTATGCACTGGACCACCAGGGAAGTCCCTGAAAAGTATTTCTTAATGGAACACTGTCCCAACTAGAATTTTCTTTAGGGCTTCTGTAAAAGATAACCTAAATAATATAACACAATTAAAAATCATGTTCTAATATAGTCCACTGTACAGTGGGCCTTTGGAGGTGTAAAAATTCTTTATGGTTAAGGTGAAAGTCTGACTTTTAAGAAACTGTAGAACTGTAGTTTAATAATTCTGTGATTAAAGACCAGGTATGATACATTTCAGTTATGCATGATACCACCAGAGGGCACTCTTCGCTCACTCAATTTTACATCACCTCATAGCTACCACATATTTGAATTTCTAAACATGAATGATAAACTTATCTAGGAAAATTTCTCCCTAGAAAAATGTGTAATTATAAGTAATGGCTTTATAGGCTCTTATGCAGAAGACATAAGAGGCTGTCAATGTGAAGTTCATGATGCTAAAGGGATATTGATAGTCTCAAAGTATTTTATCCGAGTATTTCTAGGTTTTCTTGTAATAAGAAACTTCAAAAATATAAACACCTATATAGCATTAAATGCTCATATTGCATCACTACCCCATAAATTCTCATCTACCTTTTAAGCTATAATACAAGACTTTAAAATTTTTTGTTTGGCATTTTATATTACGTAAAACTTTGGTGGTGTTCTTCTCACTTAGACATCTTAATAAGTCTGTCTACGCTCCTGTTATCTAAGAATCTTAAAATACTCACACTATCACACCCAGGTGTTCTAGATTTGGGATCTGAACATGTGCACCTAGAAGCAAGGACTAATTAGATACAAGTTCCAAGAGAATTCCCAGGTATAATTTAGTGAAGAGATATTTTTCACCTTAAGCTTCCTCCATTTGTGTTACTGGTTAATATAATAGCTTTCACTTTTATAGTGTTTTATAGTTTACAAGGGCTTTGAAATTTGGTTCTTACAGAACCCTTCTAAGGTAAAGATGGCAGATATTACTATACCTGTATTACAAAGGAATATACAATTGGGCTCAGGGAGATGACATTAACTGCTCAGGTCACACAACCAGGCTTGGAGCTAGAAAAGACACTTCAGAATTCTGTTTCTAATTATTATTTTCTCCCAAACACCAAAAACAGGCAGTAAGCTTCTTTCTGACTCTGCTCAGGAAGCTACAGGGAGCCAAAGAAAGTGAGTAAGGGAGTTGAAAGGATCACAATCACACACCAACAGTGGTCAAAAGGTACAAACTTCCAGTTACAAAATAAGTAAGCCCTGGGGATGTAATGGACAGCATGGTGACTCTAGTTAATAATACTGTTCTACACATTTGAAAGTTGCTAAGAGAGTAGATCTTAAAAGTTCTCATCACAAGAAAAAAAACTTTGTAACTGTGTGTGGTGATGGATGTTAACCTGACATATTTTGATGATCATTTCATTAATATATACAAATATCAAACCATTATGTTGTACATTTGAAATCAATGTAATGTTATAGTTTAATTATATCTTAATTAAAAAAGAATAAATGTTCCAAAAATAAATACTGGTATTCACAGAAAAAAATCACACACCAAGACTGCCTACATTTGCTTTGGTCTAACCATTTCCATCTCTATCGCCTGCTTCTGCTATTCACTCTTCAAATCCCAAACTAACATTATTGTTTTTTGTTTCCTAAAGCAGGAAGCAAGACCAAGAAAGTCTTCACCTGCAAAGTCCAGACCAGCCTGCAGCTACAGCCAAATCACCTGGGATGCCTAGACCAGTGAAGGTTTCTGACCTTCCTCCAACCCAGTGCTTCTCAAATATACTACCCATTGGAATCAGCTGGGAACCTTTTAAGAACCCTGATGCCCAGATAAATTACTTCAGAATCTGTGACTCCAATGCGCAGCCAGAGTTAAGACTCACCGTTCTAGGTGTGTTGTGTTACTGGAGCCAGATTTTAACTGGTTCCCTAAGTGACTCTTTTATTAAAAGTTTGGGAACTATTGGCCTAGAGCCAAAACAAAACCAAAACCAAACAAAAAACCACACACAAAAAAAGTTGCTTTTTTAACTGAAAACCATCAGGCTATGAATGAGGATACTTGGGTTCAACTTTCCCAGCCATACCCTCCTCATCTGCTAATAAGGGGGTTGGACTAGTTAAGGGGACTTCAAAGTGTGGTCCCCTTAATAGTAGCATCAACATTATCTGGGAACTTATTAGAAGTGCAGTTTTCGGGCTCTACCCCAACTGTACTGAATCAGACTCTGGGGAGGGGCCCAGCGGGCTGGGGTTTTAAGGAGCCTCCAGGTGATTCTGAGGCTAATCAAGTTTGAGAACTTCTGGACTAGCTGAAATTTACATACTCTCTTTGCTCTAAAATTCTACAATTCTTTCCCCTCCAAAGGAAACCTCAATCCACACCATTCTGGAAGGGCTAGAAGGGGTTTGTCAGCAAGCTAACTGCTTTAAGGACAACTTTTGAGAAACCTTTAAATGATAACGCAAGGAAACATTGACTGCTTGGTGATGAAAGACGTGGGTGTCGCTCATGATAATGCTTTCACAACTTCAAACCGAGGCGGCATTCGCGAAGGACAGTCCAAGGACGGGAGCGCCCTGGATAGGAAGACAGCAGGTAAGACTTTGCCTAACCCCCCAAATCATCCTCAAGCAAAAAAGAGGCCTGACTCGGACCACGAGGCTCATGTGAAGCACGGAGACGCCATGTCAGCGCTTAAGTCCGCACGCTGGCCAATTACGGGCACCAGAACTGGAAGATCCCTCACTTGGTCGGACCTCCTTTTACAGATAGAACTGAGGCCCCCTCAGGAGATGTGAGCTGCCCAGGGTCCTAGCATTCTGTAACAAACCGCGACTGGAATACATGTCTCCTGAGTGATTGAGAGCTACCCCTCCCCCTTACTCTCTGGGGTCTAGATGAACTTCTCTCCGTCCTTCTATTGTCGAAACGTACTCATCACGTGCTCCACGCGTATCCATCCCACCTGCTCTTCGCTCTCGCGTGGTCCCCGTGGGAGATCATCAAGGATATTGGTCCAAAACAACCACAGCTGAAGGTGTTCTCTTTACCTCCTGGAGAGCCTCGTTTAGCCTAATGCTGGCGTTTTCTACCCATAGCCACCTCCCCCGAGAGACGTCTGCAGCCTCCTTTCCCTGCCTAATGCTTCCTGGGGCCACATGTGGGAGACAGGATGGGTGCCTCTCTGCTTCAGTCCGACAGGTCCAGAGAGACTGCAGCCCGGACCCCGGGCCTGCAGACATTTCTGCTGTGAGTGGGAGGGATCTTGGTGACTGACCCGTGCCCGGCCTGCCCCTCCGGTCCTGCTGGTACCGACCCTCTGTCTCTTTACAAGGACTGCTGTTGCCAAGATTCCAGAAGCCTTAAGGATTCAACGTGGCGACCAAAGGAAAAAGAGAAAAGGGGATGAGAATGAAAATGTACTTCAAGCCAACTACATGTTTGGGAAGGTTCTAGAATACACACAAGGACACAGAAGCTTAAAAAGGTGTAACTACTTGCCGAAGATCACATGGTCAGAGCTGGTGTTCAGAACGAGGTAGATCTGACCTCAACGTCATGTCCAAGGATAAAGACTGCCTCCTTTTTCAGGTCGGTGCTTTGAGCTAAGAGGGAGGTCAAGGTAACAACAGAGATAAAAACCCACTTGGGGCAAAGTGTAACTAGGGCCCCACCCTTTCACATGAGCTGATAGATTATTTAAAGGTCAATATAAATTTTAGCTTTTCTTTTTTTCTAAAAAAGCCTCTCCCTAAAAAGTACAAATTTTTTGTTGCTCAAAAAATTTAAAGCATTATACTTTTTTATTTCAGCATGGAAACTCCTTGATAACCTAAGGTGAGAAGCTGAGAACAAGATTTGTACTGGAGGATGCAGGCTTCCTATCTAAGAGGATTGGAAAAAGCAGCAGAGTGAGCAGGTCCGCAGGCTGAGAGATCTGGGATGGAATCCCCCCCTTTTACTAGCTGGTTTGTTTGGGCAAAATCAATCTTTTTGAGCTTCAGTTCGATTGTCTTAACCACCTTCCAGGATTTTTGTGAAAATACTAAATCGTCTATTCTCTCATTTTTTTTCTTTTTTTTTTTTTTTTGGCTGCACAGCACATGGGATCTTAGTCCCCCAACCAGGGATTGAACCCACACCACCTGCTTTGGAAGTGCAGTCTTGACCACTGGACTACCAGGGAAGTCCCCTAACTCATGTATTTTAAATACCTATAACAGTCTTTTGTAAATAGTAGGCACTCAAGAGACAGCTATTATTACTCATCACATTATAGTGTAATTATTCTTATAGCAAAATGTATCAATACT
The DNA here is from genome assembly GCF_964341445.2 of Mesoplodon mirus. Classification (NCBI taxonomy): domain Eukaryota; kingdom Metazoa; phylum Chordata; class Mammalia; order Artiodactyla; family Ziphiidae; genus Mesoplodon; species Mesoplodon mirus. Next base: position 53,777,615 of record NC_138986.1, on the reverse strand, counting down.
AATAAGGAGAAGAGTTAAAAGAGGTCAGATGAGAACAATAAAAATAGTGGGAAGCACAATGAAAAAGGTTAGCGAAGCCTCCATGATAACAGAAACCCTTTAAAGAGAAATGAGTTCGTTCTGTTTTCCGTGCATCACGGCCCCCATTGGAGGCTAGGGCCTGAGGCTCGGCCCCTGGTCTGAGCTTTCTGCAGGGGACTCTGGGTTTCACCTCAGTCCGTGTCTGCACAAATGGCCTAATTATATGTAACCACCAGCGAATGGGAGCAGCTCTCAAGTTTTCATCATTTGCAGATAAACATCAAGAGGTAAATGGCGCTAATCATTTTCCTCTGAAGGCTCCCTTCCTCTGTGAGCTGGGTTTTGGTTGTGGGACCTCATTTACTCAGCTGTGAGGTAGTTAAGCTTCGTTCAAACCACATTTGCTTCTGCTGGTCTGTGATGCAACAAGTCAGAGGGTGAATTCCCCAGCCACAAGGCTTCGTCCCCAGGAGCGGGCCCAGGGCTGGTCCTGCGATGTGGAGTCCTGCCAGTACCGAGCAGCTGGACCAGGCAAATGGGGCAGAAAAGCAGAAAGCTTTGCTGCATGCCAGGAAGCCGTGAATTCTCTCATGACAGGATAATGAAGGAGGCTGGGAGAGCTTGACGGTCAGTGGGGATATGTCTGCCCCTAGTATATAGCAAGGAATATATATATATATATTTTTTTACAGTAAGACCTTGTTGTTCATCTGTTTTATATATAGTAGTGTGTATCTGCTAATCCCAAACTCCTAATTTATCCCTTCCCCATCCCCTTTCCCTTTTGCTAACCATAAGTTTGTTTTCTGTCTGTAAGTCTGTTTCTGTTTTGTAAGTAAGTTCATTTGTATCATATTTGAGATTCCACATTTAAATTATATCATACATTTGTCTTTCTCTGTCTGACTTAACTTCACTTAGTATGATAATCTCTAGGTCCATCCATGTTGCTGCAGCGAGGAAATATTGATGTAGTGTGTTCATTCATATTTATTCATCACACATACACCTTAGCAGAAAATTTTTTACATATTGGTGACATGGCTTATTGAGAAAGAGAATTAATTACTTTGCTCGTCATGTAAGATGCCTCTTCTAGTTGGATCTAGTCTTGGGGCTGATCAGGGCAAGTTGATTAGGTGCCAAGGACCTACGGTCAAGGGCCAAGAGATGGGCTGCCCAGTTCCCTTTCCAACACCGAGCACTGGTGATGGGAGGAGAGAAGGGTTTCTCCGTGAATAGAATAGACCCAGGGGAGGTGTTCGGGCTCCTCTATGTGACCCCTTGTGTTGTTGAATCTCATAAAAATAGACGAGAATGTTCAGATACAGTGTATTAAAAAGTTGAAATCTATCCTCACAGTGAAACTCTGGAGGCTTCTCAATCGCTGCATCCAGGCAACACTGCCCACTGCCTCGTGGCCCTTTCTTTTCACGGCCAAAGGCAGCAAGATGGCTGGCTTTTGAAATTAAGTGAAACTAACTCAAGAGCATGCCCTCTGCAGGTCTGCTCAGATTACCTAAACCCAAGAAATTCCCATAACCTCTGAAGGTTCTTGAACCTTTGGGCATGGCGTTAGGGCAAATCAGCTACATGTAAGAGAAATGAAATTAAAAATATGCACATATTCCAAGTAAGAAATTTATTTGATCAAATGACAATATATGAAGATATTTTAAACTGTAAGGCTCCATTCAGTCGAAATGTAAATTTATTATAAAGTAAAATGGTATCAGTGTAAATGGCACCTAAAAGCGGAAAGAATGCGATTCCTATAAATAACGTGTCTGTAAAAACCATTCACAAAATCCTCGTGTACTTTAAAACTAGATTGCAAGTATATCGGTAAAATCTGTAAATAGTACTTAGAGTGGGTTCCTTAAATTTCCCTTACAATATGTTGTTACATACAAGGTACTTGGGGTCCTGTGATGATCAGAGCATGGCTACCATGAGTGAGAAGATGTGTCCCGAGTGCATGGCAACCTCGAGTTCCCTGCACAGTGTCCTATCCCTTCACATCCTTGGGAATTTGAATTGAGTGGGTGGGAATTTCTAATCACTCTAGTTGAGGATAATTAGAAAAAGAGGTTGGGAAACCAGGGTTGGAAAGAGGGAAGGGAGGGGAAATAGGGTCAACGGTTTCTGCAGAGCAGCTTTAGAAATGACCAAAGTAGGCCTTCCCTGGTGGCGCAGTGGTTGGGAGTCCACCTGCTGATGCAGGGGACACAGGTTCGTGCCCCGGTCCGGGAAGATCCCACATGCCGCTGAGCAGCTGGGCCCGTGAGCCATGGCCACTGAGCCTGCACGTCCGGAGCCTGTGCTCTGCAACGGGAGAGGCCACAGCAGTGAGAGGCCTGCGTATTGCAAAAAAAAAAAAAAAAAAAAAAAAAAAAAAAAGAAATGACCAAGAAAATGGATTTTAAAAATAATAATAACAGTGAAATCCTTGGAGCTGTACCTCAGGGTCTGCACCAAGCCCCAAGGGTTGGGACTGACCAGGCTTCCCAAGTGCTCGGCCAGGAGCCACCATGCACTAGCATGAAATCTTCACTGGCGGGCAAGGTCATCACCTGGGTACACTGGAGACAGGGCAGAGTATGTAGGTTACACAACTTTCCCTAAATGTTTTTTCCAGCATCCAAGTGACTCTGCCTTTGGGGCCACGATAGGACCTGGGAGGCAGCCATCAGCAGCTCCAAGTTACAGAATCAGAAAAGCTTCAGGCATGTGGAAGGAGAACCAGACACAAAGAAGGTGGCGTCTCCCAGTGGGCACAGCAGAGTGTTCCAGCAAAGCACAAAGGTACAAAATGATTAAAGTGAAATGGACCATAGGGAGAAATGGAAAAGATCCCAGGAAGCTAAGGATGGTAAGTGAAAAATAATTATGTAGCACCCATTATTACTAATTTAAGATCTAGAAACATCATAGGGTTTGTGCTATTAATTTATAAATATAATATTTATGAGGGCTTGCAAAATATCATAACTGACATACATTCAGGTATAAATGTTACAGTCCAGCTTCATACAACGGACTTGATGTTACATTTAAACATAGTAGATTTGGGGTAATATACAGAATAATTTTTGCAGACCATTTTCTGAACCTTGGTCACACAGCTAAGTGAAGGCCAAAGAACACAGGAAGCATCTCATTGGTGGCTTTGGCAGCAAACATGTTTTTTATCTATGCATTATACAAAGATACACTTGTTCATTTGTACACATAAATTTATAAAAATTATCCATAGGAGATCTTTTATGTTTTCTTACCTGCTTCTTTACTATCAAGTCTAGTGGGAAGACTACTCAATGTCTTCAGCTCCTTTTCTCTGAGACTAACTGTTGTCCTTAACAGGATGTATTTAAAAATAGTTTCGTGTTTCCCATTCAAGCTAAATGGTTCTTTGAAGACTCCTGATCTTGAAATTACAGTCTTCCTTATCAATGGCACTGATGTGCACACATGTTTTAATAAAACCAGTAAATGACTTCCTATCACCTAATTTTAGCAGTGTGCTTTTAAACATGTTTGTTCCCAGCACTATAGAAAATAACCTCCAAACACATCCAGGCTGATCATTAGAGATGACACCCTCTGTTGTCTGAGGTTGACAAAGTGAGACAAACCTGAAGATGGGTCAGGGTAAGAAAATCTCAAGGTTCTGTGGATTCACAGGACATTAAAAACATGGCTTTAGCAGTATCTAAAATTGCTTTCTACTCAGAGAAGGATGTAATATCTAATTACTCTATAGAGTGATTTTGTAAATTAGGTCTTATGCATATGTAAACTCAATGGCCTACATAGCTTCACTCCAATAGTTAAAGGAAAGCAGTATTAACACCATTACCTTATACACTTGATTCGGGCATTGAAAGAAAGAGTTCAACCTATTATATCTTTATAGTCTTAAAGCCAAGGCAGAGTCATTCACCTTTGTTTCATTTCCCCAAATAAATTTCTAATTTAGCAAACAGAAGAGACCACTATAGTAGGAAAGTGAAATCAGCCTTTCTACTGTGAGGCTAATAAGCCAACATTTGATGAATATGTTAGGAGCTGGATACCCAGTCTGTGGAAGTTTTCTCAGTGAGTGACCAAGCATGTAAATTTGACTTAAGTGAAATTACTAAAATAACTGTCTTTAAAAAATGAGTTTAGGAAAACGAGGTGACCCTGGAGTAGCTTATTTTTATATCTCCTCTCACAGAAATCACTTCTTGGCAAAAGATGCTTTTGGCTCAGCTCACCTGAAAATAATTTCACTTGGAACTTTTCTTAGCTGTTTAACATAATGGGACTGACTCAAAGTTGGTTCCAGTGGATGACACAAAATAAAGGTAGTAGGGCGTGATGGAGCACAGCCCATCAGGGGGCTTCCCCCAACTAGGTGGCCTGGTGGAGGGCCACAGTCACACTGACCTGCTGGATGATTTAAGCAAACTTCGAATTTCCCAAATACCACCATGTCTGGAATGCAGGCCCTCAAAGCACTATCTAGTTCGAGCGATCATGGCAGAGCTTGTGGTGGACCATCTGCCCACACACAGCTGTGTCCTTGTTTGCATCTCTGGCACCTGGTCCCTGGCACACACAGTAAGGAGACATCTATGGCCCTGGAGGAACCATCTGAATGTCACAATAGCAGCTGAAGAGTGCAGCGGCTCCATCAGCCTTGTCATTCTGTGACACTTGTTTGGCCACTTGACTCTCCAGTCCTCCCGCCCCAAGGACCGTACTTCCCACAGCAGAGTGTGGGGCAAGATGGCTCCACATCACAGCTGGGCTGGTTTAGCCAAAGGCCGACCCCAGGCTCAGAACCGCTTCCACTGTTAACGTTTCCAGCTTTAGGGTTCAGCCCAACTTCCAAACAGCATAATATAAGGGTAATGTGAGCAAAGTCTGACGAGCTTTGTTCATTATCAAGCTACCCACACAATGCCCACCAAAGGAAGGCAGTCTAGTAGAATAATGTGTCTGGCCTGAGAGAAAAATATACATGAATCGTATCACACCTTTCTTTAAAATTTTCCAGCCAAAAAATCAACTGAGCTAAGCCTGAGATTCCCTGCTTTTTAATGTTACCTCAGCCTCAATTTCGAACTTACATTGTTTGTTAAAACTATCAAACGGACAGCCCCATTGCCACGGCAGAGAAAAAACTATCTCTGACAAAAAGGAACAGCTCGGAAAGATAAGTGAAGGCATTTGCAATGACAAAGCGCTAAGATTTTTTTAAGTTAAATGATAACATATCTAGAAAACTCTGTGAAAATATATCTCTCAAAAATAGCACTCGGTTTAGTCAGAAGGCTCAGTGGAACAGAAAGCTGACCAGTAAAAAGAGAAGATAACCTTCCCATGTTTTGAATCTCCCTCCCTTTCCTGCCCTCAGACTCTCCCAGGCTGGGAGTGTCAATATTAAAGCAGAACAATTGAAAAGCTGTGAAAAAGTGCTGGTATTTTTCAGGATCTCTTCCAGACAGTTTCCCTCTTGGTAACGTGAATCCTCTCTTGGGATCAAGGCCAGCGACGAACTTCAAGCGTATTCGAGGACACGGGTTCAAAGACCTCGTCATCGATTTCCACCCCTTCCTCTATTGGGTTCATCTTCGCAGAGGCTCGCTGGTGTAGGGGTGACACATCTGTCAGAGACACAGAAAGAAGAACCACTTAACGGACAGGCTGCCCTGATGCTGGCCTGATAGATCAATGGCAAACTCCAACTGGAAAATAAAACTCTCTGGGCATCTATAGCTGGCACCAGGAATGCAAGAATGCAGTTTCCCTAAATACTGTAATTTTTTAACTTAATTTTTATTTTATATTGGAATACAGTTGATTTACAATGTTGTGTTAGTTTCAGGTGTACAGCAAAGTGACTCAGTTATACATATATGTATATCCACTCTTTTTCAGATTCTTTTCCCAGAGAGGTTATTACAGAATATTGAGTAGCATTCCCTGTGCTCTACAGCTATCAACACCTTCCAGTTGGCTCTGGCTGCCAGTTAACACAGTTTATTCTAAAAGGATGTAAAACAAATGTCTTAGACTGAACTTCAGTACAAACTTATCAAGTGTGAAATTGTTAAACAGTTACATTGAGTTCCTTTTGCTTGGGGGATGTTTCATATTATACCACGTGACAAAAACAAAAAACCCAAAAACCATCCTGCCAAGAAGACGTACACATCCCTTCCATAGATAGCAAGGCCTGGCAAAGGCACAGCCAGCAGAGCAGAATTTACTCTGAGCTGTGTACCGCGTTCGGTGTGTTCAGGTGGGAAAGAGAACGGGAGCACCAGGCAGCCATCCTGAGGGTAAGAGAAAAACTCAGACTCAGAAACACGGGCTCTGAGCAAATGCAGAAGACAGACTTAGAGGTAAGAGCCCTGAACCAAACAGTGGACACCTCCACTCACGCCAGACCACAGGGGGTGACAACACTGGGGACACCCACGGGGGCTTTGGATCTGGGAAAAGAGTCTCTTCTCAGCAGACCTGTTCAGACAGTGGCTCGTGCTGGACCCTAGTTGAGAAGAAAAGGAGCTGGTGATTAAGACCCACTGTGCGTCCTTGAGGGTCATTGCCTGCAGGTGCAAACCAGCCAGGGGCCTCCACGGAGGATGGGCTCAGGCTGCCCTGCCAGGCCTTTTCCTGTCTTCCTAAAGTCCAGAGTTACAGAACCCCAGGAAGCCTTTCTCTACACAGACCACGGCGATCTTACATAAGAATCCATCGAAACTCTGCTATCCAAGTGGTAAAAAGTTAGGTAAGAGAAATTCCCTTTGATAGAACCCTATCCTTATTAAGCTTATTTCTATTTCAGGTGCTTATGATTACATGAGGGCCTGAGGGCCTCTCCTCACAGGAAAAAGTAAACAGACGTATTTGTTGTCCTTAAATCCAGAGTGAAGGTCACGTGTTCCAGAGAATGAGTAGGCGACCTCAAGTTTCATCTTCAAGTAAGTACAGGACCATGATGCGAAGTTTGTCGAGTGACTTCTCGCTCTGCTTCAGAAATACACTTTTTAACAAGGAGTGACACTTTTGTAAACTATCCAATATAATGTGGTAAGATTTTTTCCCCCTTTTTTCTGTTAACTTTGATGACATTTTCTTCATTCCTTTCAAAGTGTTCTTATTTTTATTATGTTGAACCATCTGGCCAACTGCTTTAGCAAGTAATTAAAAACCTTACAGGGGATTAGAATTTTAATTAGATTATACATTTTTTGATGAATGGGGATGGGGAAAAAATTTTTTTTTAGGCTGGGAAATGTCTTTTTTTTTTAACATCTTTATTGGAGTATAATTGCTTTACAATGGTGTGTTAGTTTCTGCTTTATAACAAAGTGAATCAGTTATACATACGTTCCCATATCTCTTCCCTCTTGCGTCTCCCTCCCTCCCAAGGGGAAAAATTTAATGGCTTCTTTGCTAGAAAGGATTATCATCCCCTTTCCTGCCTTTACCTACTTACATCATAAGACTTTTTTAAATTAAAAAGAGGTTCTTGGGCTTCCCTGGTGGCACAGTGGTTGAGAGTCCACCTGTCGATGCAGGAGACATGGGTTCGTGCCCCGGTCGGCGAAGGTCCCACATGTCGCGGAGCAGCTAGGCCCGTGAGCCATGGCCGCTGAGCCTGCGCGTCCGGAGCCTGTGCTCCGCAACGGGAGAGGCCACAACAGTGAGAGGCCCGCGTACCGCAAAAAAAAAAAAAAAAAGTAGAGCCTTCACCAGAATCTATGTGAGCCTCAAGAAATACAAGAAACATCCTAATCACAACCAGGGGAATGCAATCAGCCAAATTCCAGAATGCAGGGAATTCTACAGCCTTACTACTCAAAGCATAGTTCAGGGACCAACCACATCAGCATCACGTGGGCGCCTGTTAATAAGCACATGGACTTCCAGGCCCCACCCCCATCTGCTGCACCAAAGCCTTTCATAAGATCTCCAAGTTATGCATATGCACAGGTATGTTTAAGCATCTCTGCTCTATAGGACAAACAAAAGAAAACAGCTGAAACACAGAGAGACAGAAAGAGATGGAAAGGGGAGCCTAGAGATTCAGAGACTTTTCAGCCAAATGCAATGGGTACATCCTGATATTGATTTAAAAAATAATTATGAGAAATACTGAAATGGATTTTAATATTTAAATCTACTTCTATGTTTGAGTTAATGACTAGAATGAATAATGTCAAAGTTTTTTGGTTAGGAAAATATATAAAATAAATTTAATTTTTACACAGCAGCATTGCTCATCGTTCTGTAAGTACATATATGAGGCAATGTGAAAGCTAACCCAAAGTGAACTGACTGGAGAATATTATTGGATAATTTTAAATGTCCCTGCGTAGAACCTCCATACAACGATTAAGGCCAAAATTTTCTTTGAAATGGAAATTAACTGGTCTAAGAAAACCTATTTGTGGCACTGCTTGGTCCTAATGAAGGATTCGGGGGATGGTAGGTTTCTTGAAGGAAGTGGGATGGAGGGGGAAGAAGTGACTTGTGGCAAACACTACGTTCTCCCTAAGTGTAGTGGACTCGTCTGCAAAGAGGTGAGTAATAGCAGCTGCTGTGCCCAGCTGGCAGAGTCATCAGGTTCAAATGCAAGAATGGATGTGAAAGTGACCTGTAAATTATAAAGCACTGGTCAAACATTTCATGCATTTTTTTTCCTCTTCTTTTTAAACCACAGAGGCAATATGGTCTAAAATCATGGACTGAGGAATCAGACAGGATATGTCTGTCTGCCAGCACCTCCCCCTGAGGATCTGGAACAGTGAGTACGCATCTCATATTCCCAATTTCCTCTCGGGAAAGTGAAATGATACTCATCACGGTAGATTGTGTTATTGTCAACATGTCTGCTTTCCCTCCCTTCCTGTGTAGCCCCTGAAGGAGGATTAAAGAGCCACCCATTCATGATGGTTCTGGCCAAGTGACTTCTCTGGTCCAGGGGACATGAGCAAAAGTATCAAGTGCTACCTCAAAACAGGAGCTTTAAGAGCTGTGAGGTGATTCTGCCACCACTGTCTTCCCTATGCCACGAGTGGCAGCTACCCAAACAGCGGCTGCTCCGTTGGTGTTCCAGAGTGAGGAGGTTACAAGCTGGAGCAGCATCCAGTGTGCAGGTGAAGGAGAAAGAAAGCATTGCAGCCAGAGATTCGGGGAACCGTCTGCTGGTACTGCATCATCTAGTGAAAGCTAAGATACCTCTCCCCTGTGTAGACTGCAGTGAAGATTAAATGTGATTATTTATAGAGAGTACCTGAAAAAAATAACACCTGCTATTGTCAGTAAATGTTTGTTCCCTTCCTCCACTAGCATTCATGAAGCTGATACTGTTGCCGAGGGCAGCTGGCCCCATGTGCACATCAAAAATCCAGACTAATAAGAGCTTAGGCACTTGTTTTAGGGACCTAACATTGACTAAGGCCTACAGTCCTGAGAGATTGGTTTTGTATTCTCTGTTTTACAAGGAATGTAATTTGTAATTTGGAAAAGTCGATGGCATATTGATGGATCTGGCAAGAGAAAAACAAAAACAGCCTTCAGTAGTTCCAGGATAGAATCTAAGTAAGAGAAACAAGAACGAACCAGTTTTTAATGAATCACGTGATAGGGTGAATTAAATAATTCATAATTAATATCAGTGTTGTGCTCAAATAATAATGTCTTTCATTAAACTGCAGGAGTGATGCCAAGAATGAAGACTGGTCAAAAGGAAGCAGGTATGGGGCTTCCCTGGTGGCGCAGTGGTTGAGAGTCCGCCTGCTGATGCAGGGGACACGGGTTCGTGCCCCGGTCTGGGAGGATCCCACATGCCACGGAGCGGCTGGGCCCGTGAGCCATGGCCGCTGAGCCTGTGCGTCCAGAGCCTGTGCTCCGCAACGGGAGAGGCCACAACAGTGAGAGGCCCGCGTACCGCAAAAAAAAAAAAGGAAACAGGTATGAACATGGATTTGCTGTGCGGTTCACACACACACACTCAAAAGTATGCACACATATGTGGCTCTATGCATTTGCATCAATATGTAAGATCTTGTATAATAAACCTGAGGCTAAAATAATTAAATAAACAATATAAGCAAGTTGTACACATTTTCAGTACAGCAAAGTACAGCTGGACAAGGGAACTGAGAAGTAAAGTTGCCCCCCCTGCCCCCAAGGGCTGCCCACTTCTTCACAGACACAGAAGCTTCAATTATCCATGTGGGGAATGGACTTGTGGATTAAACTCGCGATTCACTATAAGGGAGAGGGAAGGAAACAGACCAGGAGTTGTGACCAGATCCAGGCCAGTGCTGAGATATGACAGCTCATGTCAGATTAGAAAGGTCGTACGGCTTACTCCAAGTGACACAGCTAAGAATTATTAGAGCGAGAACCCAGGTCTGTATGCACAATGTGTGTGATCCATCCACGGAACACCTGGAAATAAAGGTTTCTGAAGGCAAGTACAGTGCAAACATTAACCTTGAAAACATGTTCTAATTCTGTTTAAACAACATACTCTAGAGAAGCTTTTTTTTTTTCTAAAATGTTAAAATGTCCAAAAGATTTAGATTATACAAGAAAATATTACAGAAAAACAAAACTGATTTTAAGAAAACGAATGGCCATAGTATAAACTGCCCATTCTCAGGGCTTTCTAAGCAAGACTGTAGGACTAAAAAAAAAAAAAAAACTACAAAAAAAAGATATTATACAGGAAAAATAATTCACATACAATATTTCACTGTAATTCCCTTTCTGCTGGCCTTTCTTAGAAATCACTGTACATGTGATTAGGATGGGTCCATTTGAAAATGCTTACCGACCATCAAACTGTTTCAACATGGCAGATAAAACATCTGACATGCTAGTAGATTCAGAGTTTGGTCAACCCCAGCTGTACTTTCTAAAAGGTACCTTGGAATAAAATACAGCCATTTCTACGTTCTCATTTGCATTGTTCCTGAAATCTCTCTTAGGCCCACGATGCATTTCTATGCCTAGACTTTGCTTTGAAGATTACATGGACATGGCCTTGTCAATTCCAGCCTCTCCTGACTATGAGATACTTAAAATCCTTAATCCGATTTATCCAAAGCATCCAAAGTTACAAGATCATTTACATAAACGCTTAGGGTTGTTGAATGCGTATCTGGATTTTCTTAAAAGTTACCTTGGGGGCTTCCCTGGTGGCGCAGTGGTTGAGAATCTGCCTGCTAATGCAGGGGACACGGGTTCGAGCCCTGGTCTGAGAGGATCCCACATGCCGTGGAGCAACTAGGCCCGTGAGCCACAACTACTGAGCCTGCGCGTCTGGAGCCTGTGCTCCGCAACAAGAGAGGCCATGATAGTGAGAGGCCCGTGCACCGCGATGAAGAGTGGCCCCTGCTTGCCGCAACTAGAGAAAGCCCTTGCACAGAAACGAAGACCCAACACAGCAAAAATAAATAAATAAATAAATAAAAACTCCTACCCCCAACATCTTCTTTAAAAAAAAAAAAGTTACCTTGGATTAACATACTATTGGAAAGATTAATAATTTTTAGCTTATGCAGTGAGAGAATCTGTCTGCCTGTCTGCTCTTTCCCGTGAATTTGTTCCACAGTCTTATACTACCTTTCTTGGAATAATTCTTAAAATAATTTTAAGCATTAATGTTAAGCATTTAATCTTCAACATCTGTGCCATTAGTATTATTTAAAATGTTCCAAAACAATCTAAACTATAGTGGAATCTTGGAAAACTTGGTGGGTGTGTGAACGAGGAGACTCACAGGGGTGTTGAGTGGCCTTCTTCATCTTCAGGAAAATTCTATTACCCACTCACCTGTTAACTTCTGGTGGTCACACTGAGATAACCAGCTGGCAGTACAACCTCCAGCTGTTGCTTCCTACCATTTTAAACACGATGCTGGGCCTAGGCTTCCACTAAAATCATGAAAACAACAAGGCTTGGATACCCAGCACACCATATGGACTCTTTCATACTATTCTACTGAACCAGTGTTTGAGAAAAGCATATGGCAAAACAAGTGGACAGTTTCTGAAATGGAAATAAGCATTCTAGAGTTGGATTTTAACTGATGTGCAATACAAAAAAAAAAAAGCTAGAAAAGTTTTGATTATTTTTATTGTTACCTTTAGGTTGCCAAACACTTGCTACTTGAAAAGTTACTTTTCTGATCAAAGTTGTCATTTGTTCTTTTCTAGCAATATCCGTCAGAATCCCAGTGTGGGGATAACTTACGAAGAGAGGAAGCACTGGAGGTGCCCCGAAGAAACTGGTGTAAGCCGTCTTCATCTTCACTGGAGCTGACTATACTGTTCCTCATTTCCAGCATGGACAGCTGTGTGCAAAGGCTGAACTGGTGGTCCAACTTTTTGACTGTCTATAAAGCAAAGTTTTAAGATTTCTGAGTGCCATGAGACTTAGATCATCTATTCCCTGTAAGTAACATTTACTTTTCCTTGAAATAGAAGACTATCCGGTACATAGTCAGTGCCCAATAAATGGTAGCTGTAATTTTTATTATACGCTATTACTACAAATACATTAGAAAAAATATAATATACTCAATAGCCTATTTATTAATCTGAAAAATAATAAGCACCAACCTAATTTGATAACAGCCTTCACCAAGATGACTCGAAGAGTGCACACACCCATACTCATAGTCCCTGGAGAACAGTACTTATCACGGAAACAAGGTTTGCAAGTTCTCTTCTGTAATCATTTTAATTTCCTTCTAAGGAAATGTGGGGAAGTGGAGATCAAACTGCAAATTGTTGGAGATCTATACAGCTCTGAAATTCCTAACCGAATGGCCGCAGGCTTCCATCCCATACCTCTCGTCACTTATGGGCGTTCTGGGAGGGGACCTGACCAGTAGAATGTGCAAGACTGGAAGACACAGGGTTGAAAAGCCAACCTCCTGCTTGCTAGGGCTGATCAGCATTTATCAATCTGCAACCTCCCCGTGCCCCGCCTTCCATGGCCTGTACCACTGCCTAGTCCTTCCATTCATTTATCATCTTCCTTAGATTGCTTGAAAGACTCTTTATGAAGAGGATAGCACCTCATCACCACAAATGGAGGTCCCTGACATTCACAGACACCTCACCAGGTCATGGAAAATATAATAATTGCATAATATTTCCTCACGCTTAAGAAATGATTCCCTGAAGGGTCTCTAAATTACAAGCATCCCCACTTCACTTAACATATGACTAATTAATGAAGATTCAGGAAAATATATATTGCATAAAAGGAGATATACCTAACTATACATATGTATTTGACAAAATAGACTCAGAAAAACACTTACTTTGTCATTTAAGGTGGGATCATTCAATGAGTAGAGCTTATTTGTAATGTCTTTTCCTATAAGATACCTAAATATTTCATATAGGAAAGGCTCTGATTCCAGAAAGTAAGTTAATCTTTCTCTTGACCAGCATAAAAATCTGCAGTTATCATCTGCAATAATGGTGACCTGCCAAACAAAGAAACAGAGAGAAAACTGTGTATGAATTATGATGTCAGTAACTTGGGGGGACGGAAGAGTAAAATAATTTAGTGGATATTTTCATAGCAATGCTTTGTCATATTAGTTAAACTAAGATCCATACACATTAGCTTCTCTAACTAAGTATAACACTACATTTAACATCAAGCAATCTGTAGACTAAACGCAAGCAAGGTCTTCAAGTTTTGTTGTTCTGTTTTGTGAGGTCTGATGATAGAAGAATGGCCACCGTGTCAATAGCACTGCTACAGTGTGCACTAGACTGATGTCCCAATTGGACGTACAATTTATGGCTAAAGATGTCTTTATATCCAGATAATTATACTAGAGAATGAGAAAGCAGACTCACGTGAATTGGTTTTAGGGCCCAGATGGTTACTGATAAATATGGCTAGTAAGGGTCCTTCTCTGGGTCCTTCTGTCATAGGTATTTCTTGAGTGTGACCTACCAAGGGTAGCCCACTGGGGACACACACACAGATCCCCCAGTTAGCTCAGAACTGGGAAACCATACCTTTTCCTTAAGTGTTATTATATGGGAAAGTGGGAAAGCATTGTAATTGCACTACACAGAATTTAAGTATTCCTTAAATACATCCTCTCTCCAGAGCAAGGGGCCACACCCTCACTCCAAGTTCAGGGTCAGGACACCCTTCCTCCCATGCAGGTCCTTCTGTCAGCTTCACGTGGCACTCCTATCACTGAACTCAAGCTCATCCGTGGTCCACTCTCTCTCCTGAGCACCCTGAGGGCAGGGACTGTGCATCTTCATACTGAATGCCTGGCCTCCAACACTGAGTGCTGCTCAGTGCAGGTTTACTGATGAAGAAATTAACATATGAACACAAATACTGTTGAAGGCAAAAACCATTTTTACATCTTCAACATTAAACCCAATGCTTGTCCAAGTGGGAGGTGAATAAAGGTTTCTAAATTGACATGAAGTCATATCTGGGCTCAGAGCAAAGATTTCCAAAGGAGCTCTTTACCCTTTGTTAGTAAAAAAATTAAACATTTCAGATGACAAGTGGGTATTTATGTCTACTAGGAGAGAAAACAGAAAACCCAGCTTCTCTCCTTACGTCAGTGGTTGAAATCTGACCTTTAGTAAATTAGAGGGTTTGGCTTCAAAAGGTGGGTCAGTGTTCCTAGAAAAATAAAACTGCACTTATTTATTCTATTAAATAATATTAAATACATTAAATAATAAATCCCCCAAACCAAACACATTGGGATTTAAGAAATGCATCAGCAGCTCTATTGCTCCGTAAAACACTAAATTTCATTTATTCTTTCAACATACATTGTTAGGCTCGTACTTTATGCCAGACACGGTTCAAGGCACCGAGGTTACCATTGTGAACAAAAAAGCCAAGATCCTTGCCCTGTGATGCTTACATTCCAGTGGAGGAAGCCGATGATGAATAAAGAAATGTGACAGTCTCAGGTGGCAATGAGTGTTTTGACGAATACAGAACAGGGGAAAATGGTAGAGAATGAGTAGGAAATGACAGGTACACATAATGCCACTCACTTTAGGTATGTATTGTACTTTAACATTTAAGGTGCTTTTATATCTATCATGTAAGCAGGTCCTTAAAATTGCCTTTGAGGTAAGACAGATAACATTCTTCCTCATTTTCCAGATGCCAAATGAGAAGCACCAAGGAGCTTCCCTGGTGGCGCAGTGGTTTAGAATCCACCTGCCAATGCAGGGGACACAGGTTCGATCTCTGGTCTGGGAAGATCTCACATGCCGCGGAGCAACTAAGCCCATGCGCCACAACTACTGAGCCTGCGCTCTAGAGCCCGCGAGCCACAACTACCAAGCCTGCGGGCCGCAACTACCAAGCCTGCGGGCCACAACTACTGAAGTCCGGGTGCCTAGAGCCTGTGCTCCACAACAAGAGAAAGAAGCCACCGCAATGAAAAGCCTGCGCACCGCAACGAAGAGTAGTCCCTGCTCACCGCAACCAGAGAAAGCCTGCGTGTAGCAACGAAGACCCAACGTGGCCATAAATAAATAAATAAATAAATTTAGAAAAGAACAAATGAGAAGCACCAAAAAAGTTAGGCAGGAACACATGTTAATGAATGGTGGAGTGAGCACTGCTGACTTCCAGCCCAGGCATATTTTTCCACCAGGCCAAACCCTACCCAATGTGTCCTAGATTCATCAAGACAATCACAGAGAAAGGCATTTGGTGAAGTGACCGCAAGGCTGACTCACCATCGAGAATCCTGCATACAAAGAACAGCTGAACACGATGTCCTGAAGCCTACATTCTAGTGGAGGAAGCTGATAATAAGTAAAGACATGTGACCAAGGGGAAAAAAAGATTTAAAGAAGTATAAGGTCAAGTATAAGGTCAAGAGCCATATAAGCCAGTCCTGAGGAGTTCCCAGAGATAGTAGGAGATGGGCACGTAAACAGAAGGCAACTGAGTAACATTCTAGAGGAGTAATTAGAGAAAGTGAGCACCGGGCATGCACGGTGGCCCAGTCCGGCACGAAGTGTTGAAGAAAGGGTTAGGAATGTTGAGGTCCCTTCATTTTGAGAAGATGTCGTCCGTGCCTTTGGAAGATACAGTTCATGAACAGTGGGGGAAGAAGTTAAAAGAGGAGTTGGAAATCATCCAAGAAAAGAAGTCGTCGTTGTACTCAGGTGATGTATATGCATTTAACTTTTCTTCAACCATTTTAATAACCTCAAGTTGCCCTGAGGCAATAATACTTTCAAAATGATACTATAATTTGCTTAGCCACCATTTTCTATATTTTTTTAAATGTTTTTTAAAAATTGAAGTATAGTAGGGCTTCCCTGGTGGTGTAGTGGTTGAGAGTCCGCCTGCCGATGCAGGGGACACGGGTTCGTGCACCAGTCTGGGAAGATCCCACATGCCGTGGAGCGGCTGGGCCCGTGAGCCATGGCCGCTGAGCCTGCGCGTCCAGAGCCTGTGTTCCGCAACGGGAGAGGCCACAACAGTGAGAGGCCCGCGTACCGCAAAAAAAAAAAAAAAAAAAAAATTGAACTATAGTCGATTTACAGTGTTTCAGGTATACAGCAAAGGGATTCATTTATACATATATATATATATATCTCCTTTTTCAGATTCTTTTCCATAATAGGTTATTACAACATATTTAATACAGTTCCTCGTGCTATACAGTAGGTCCATGTTGTTTATCTACTTTATATACAGTAGGAAGCCACTTATTTTATTGAAGTATAGTTGATTTACAATGTTAACTTCTGCTGTACAGCAAAGTGATTCAGTTATACATATATATTCTTTTTTAATATTCTTTTCCTTTATTGTTTATCATAGGATACTGAATATAGTTCTCTGTGCTCTACAGTAGAACCTTGCTGCTTATCCATTCTATATATAATAGCTTACATCTACTCACCCCAGCCTCCCACTCCATCCCTCCCCCAACCCCCTCCTGCTTGGCAACAAGTCTGTTCTCTATGTCTGCGAGTCTGTTTCTGTTTCATAGATAGGTTAATTTGTGTCATATTTTAGATTCTGCATATAAGTGATATATGGTATTTGTCTTTCTTTATCTGACTTCCTTCACTTAGTGTGATAATCTCTAGTTTCATTCATGTTGCTGCAAATGATGTTATTTCATTTTTTTATGACTGAGTAGTATTCCATTGTATATATGTACCACATCTTCTTTATCCATTCATCTCTTGATGGACATTTAGGTTGTTTCCATATCTTGGCTATTGTGAATAGTGCTGCAATGAACATTGGGGTGCATGTATCTTTTTGAATTATAGTTTTGTCTGGATATATGCCTAGGAGTGGGACTGCTGGATCATATGGTAATTCTATTTTTAGTTTTCTAAGGAACCTCCATACTGTTTTCCACAGTGGCTGCACCAACTTACATTCCCACCAACAGTGTAGGAGGGTTCCCTTTTCTCCACACCCTCTCCAACACTTGTTATTTGTAGACTTTTTAATGGTGGCCATTCTGACTGGTGTAAGGTGGTACCTCATTATAGTTTTGATTTGCATTTCCCTAATAATTAGTGATGTTGAGCATCTTTTAATGTGCCTATTGGCCATCTGTATTTCTTCTTTGGAGAACTGTCTATTTAGGTCTTCTGCCCATTTTTCGATTGGGTTTTTTTGTTGTTGAGTTGTATGAGCTGTTTGTATATTTTGGAAATTAAGCCCTTATCGGTCTCATCATTTGCAAATATTTTCTCCCATTCTGTAGGTTGTCTTTTCAGCCTGTTTATGGTTTCCTTTGCTGTGCCAAAGCTTGTAAGTTTGATTAGGTCCCATTTGTTTATTTTTATTTTTATTTCTGTTGCCTTGGGAGACTGACCTAAGAAAACATTGGTACAATTTATGTCAGAGAATGTTTTGCCTATGATTTCTTCTAAGAGTCTTATAGTGTCATGTCTCATGTTTAAGTCTTTAAGCCATTTTGAGTTTATTTTTGTGTATGGTCAGAGGGTGTGTTCTGACTTCATTGATTTACGTGCGACTAGGCAACCATTTCTTATTGATGGTGGAAAATGATTTTAAACCTGTTAAAATTATTATTCAATTTAAATGTAGTAACAATATTCAAATAGTAAGCTATACCTACAGTATGTATGAGTCTTACAAGTCCCTAAAAGCAGCCATTTAGTTGGAAGCAGGTAGTTAGCATATCGACTGAGGTCATTTCAGTGGATAGCTAATGCTTCATTACTGTCAAATAGACAGATTTACTTAATGATTTCTTGTCACAACAGTCAAGTGAAACATGTCTTTAATCAGGAATTTTTATGATGCAATCTAGGAATTTTTAAAGCTTCCATGAAATACATTTGCTTCTTAGGTTATTAGGGTACCTCAGCAGTGCCATGCTTGAGTTCTTGTGAAGAATTTCACAGAGGAAATAAAAGCAAACACGGTAATACAAGACACAAAAGAATTTCTCTCAGGTAGGGAATTAGACTAAGCGTTTGTAACCGGGTTTGCTGTGATTACCTCAAGGCGCTGGATTAGTCCCAAACCAATCCTACACCCTCACATAATGAAAAGACCTTATCAAGAACAAGAGCATCGGAGGGAATTGCTGAATGTCCTGGAATGGGAATGGCAGTCTGACACTATGACTGGCTGACTGTCCTCACGGGAGAATTTATTATTTTCTTTGTGTACTGCACAAAGTTTCACACACCTGGAACATGAAAATGTCCTGGAAGTGGTCTATTCAGCCAATTCTTACTGAGTTTTCATCTGCACTAAAACACGGCAGAGTCAAGACTGGCAGATTAAATTGCTTTGTAAACCCAAAGATTTACTTAACACTAAGATAAGGTTTTATTTAAAAGCCAGTTATAACTCAGTGTTCATTTATTTCACCAGAGCTTGGACATCTGCCTCCAAGACATTCTTCTTCCCTTAAAGTCAATAAAGGTTTGATTTTCAAGCTTCACAGCACAGGATGTGCTATTGACTATGGGAAGGCAACAGCGGGAGATAAAATCCAAAAGAAAAATGGAAACGGCAAAGCTCGCTGGATATGAAGCAACTGTACAAAGAAGAAACCAAACACAGAAAACTACCTTTTGTGATAATGATACTCAAGATTCTCCAACAGGGCTTCCCTGGTGGCGCAGTGGTTGAGAGTCCGCCTGCCGATGCAGGGGACACGGGTTCGTGCCCCGGTCTGGGAAGATCCCACGTGCCGCGGAGTGGCTGGGCCCGTGAGCCATGGCCGCTGGGCCTGCGCGTCCGGAGCCTGTGCTCCGCAATGGGAGAGGCCACAGCGGTGAGAGGCCCGCATATTGCAAAAAAAAAAAAAAAAGATTCTCCAACAGTTCTAAGCAGCAGCTTGGGTCTGTAAGTACTAACACAGCACCTAGGGGGCAGCTGGAAGTTTAGAGTCGTCTCAGCTCTGTCACTCTGCCGGTCATCATAATTACCGCACATTCCTGAACAACATTCACTGTGCAATCTCAAGGGACAGTCATCGAGTCCACTTGCTTCCTTTCCTCCTTTCACCCTACAGTAGAATTCAGTAGCACCCCTACCAAAGAATGAATTTAAAGAAAGAAAAATGCAAAGGAAGCAGCTCCTTGTCAGAACACTTGTAACCGTTCAGAGTTAGAGACAAATGAGATTAGCAGGTAAAAAGGCATGTGGACAGAGACGTCTGGCCATTGACTCTCAGGTGTAAATGCCACTGGCACAGATAGCGAAAAGTTGGTCCTGGGAGCACCTGCCAGTTTTCACTGCAAACTCGCTTCAGGAAGAGGCAATATGCTCCTACACAGATGTGCAACAGCTATTTTTACTGTTGAGTATCTGCCAGTAGGAACATTTGGTAAACAATCAAAACAGAATCTTTCCCGAGGGCTTACTCTGATGGGAATCTGCTCCAGCTGTACAGGATGCAGTCTCTATGATGCCAGGGTAGGTCTTACCCATTGACCCATCAGGAAATGCCACACCAGACTCTACGCTGAGAAAAGCTGACTAGTCTTCAGAAAGGCTGAATAAATAGCCTTCACTCAGCTAGGGTACCTCGAGTTTGGTCATGTTTTTAGAAACATGAGGAACATTTCTCAACTACTGAATCCCAATCCCTAGTCCCCAAGAAGAAAGAGAACTGTGACCAGTGGCAGAAATGCCTTTCTTGTTGTTAATTTAATTATAACTATAACATAATTTGAAGTCCGGTGGAAAAGACAGTACATGTTATATCCCAGGGGTTATGTGCTTCTGGAAACAGAGGAGGTTCAGTTCCCACCTTTTCCCCAAATGCCAGTCTCTTCAGGATTATATGAAACTGAGCTATTGTGTGAAACCACTTGCTACTATAAACAGAGAAATGGATGCAGCAGATAAATGTTGGGCTTTGGAAGAAGAAATTGTAAGGTGGTCAGAGGAAAGAGGGAGAGAGAAAAGAAGTGGCCCTGTGCCAGTTTGTAGATGGTGGTGATTAAAGATACTATAAGAATAAATCTCAGTGCAGAGCTGACCCTTGAAAACGCAAGGGAGAGTGTAAATGAGGGGAGACAGGGTACAGCATCTGCTTTCTCCTCTATCTTAAGCTCAGTGAGCCTGCAGCCAGCACTGCAGCCAGGTGGTAAATTTATATGAGACCTTCTAGTAAATGCACATAACTTTAACCAGGTATGTGGTTACTCAGGCCAGTTACTCAGGCAGGGTAGGAGCAGGGCAGGCCTGACACCATTGTAAATAAACTTAAGTAGTGTCTGTGAATGTGCCCTTTTATCTCCATGTGGCATCCCAAATTGTGTGGCATTTCAGAATGAGACTCAAAGATAAGATTCTGTCATCAAGAAACACTGATTTTTTCCTCCCTCAGGTGATAGCATCCCCTTCTATTCCATTTCCTACCTAAATACATTTACCCTCCGGCTCATAAGAAAACCTGTTCTCAGGATATTTCCTTACTTCTGTTTATCTAGAGGCTGAGACTAAAGGAAACTCTCACCCATTTTCTTGGTTACTCTCCTAACAATAATGAGGGGAATAAAATAGGAGAGCTGGACACTCGCAGAAAGAATCAGAACAAAGCGTCACATAATGGAGCACTTTTTTTTTAAGATACAAAAAGAATCAGGCTAAGTAGTCATGTTCAAATTATTATAATTGTGAAGAACTTCATTCTTTGCCCTTAAACATATTCATTAAATTTAAAAGAGTAAAGTGGTTACAGTTTTTTTTCGTAAGGATTAACAAAGTAGGTTCTTTAGGACAAAGTCAGTTTTCTGTTTTTCCCCAATAAAAGTAACCAATTACCTGCTTTAAGAACACTGATTATCTATAATTGACATTTTCCTTTTTTCTCATAACAAGAGCATTAGATGTTCTCTATGGAGAAATTATAAAAATTCAAATAAGCAAAAAGGAAGAAAACAAAAAAGCAATCAAACTCACAACCCAGAAATAACAGTGTTAACACAATGGCTAAATCAGGATAGATCTTTCTAGACCTCCTCCTGTGTACATACACACACTACTTTAAGGTTTACAAAAATGGGGTCATACTATATATTCCGTATGGTAATCTCTTCTTTCAGTAAATCATGGCCACTTTTCCATCCATATCCTTTGGATTTTGAACGAGACATTAACTAGTTTCAATCTTCTTAAAAATCATGCCAAAACATACCTGGAATTTTTCACCTTTGTGCATCTGGGTTGATCTAAATTCAGGAGAATCTATAAAGGCACAGGGGTAAATATTATGCAGAAAATGTCCTCGATAGGAGACCTTCATTCTGATAACAGAAATTAGTGTTAATAAATGCATAATAATCCACACATAATATGACAAGCCTTAAAATCTCCATAATCTTGTGGGTTTGTATTTTGTAAAATTTTAAAGAACCCCCCCCCCCAGGTGACTGACATAATTAAAAAGCCCTTCCTGAGGCACAAGTATTAATTTCAAAATAAATTTCACCAACAACAAGGGAAAAAAAAGTGTCCGTATTGAAGAAGACATGTGCCTTCCAGTGGTTATCATTGCTGTTATAGCTGGAGTGACCATATAATTAATTACTCAAACTGGGACACTTTTGAGAGGGAACAGACACTGGCTGTCTCCCCAGGAGACTGATATTCCTAGAAGTTGTATTTCTGTGATGTTCAAAAAATTAAGCAAGTCACCTCTGAAACACGCATAAGCTCCTTAAATTTTAACACCCAATTTAAACCTATTACAATTCTGCCTCATTAAATTTAAATAAAACTTCCAAAAAAGTTGAAAACTTCACAAGTGAAAACCCTGACATTAACAAGATTCACAGCAATAAATTCTACATAATTTTACCATGTTGCTCTGTAATATTCTAAAATGCAGTTGTCTGATGAAAATGCACCACCAACCAGCTCTGTGATCACTTCCTTCATTAGTCGGCAACATTTCCTTTCATTCATTTCCTACCCAGAAGCCAGGAGAGGATTCCAGGCAAACGAAGCATTTCGATTTCCACAGAGCACTTACTTTCCCTTCAGGAGAATACTCAGACGGTCGTCAACTGAGGTTATATCCTCTGCAGCATAGGTCTCGCCCTTTTTCAATGTTTGGATCATGCAAAACTGTCCAGTTAATCTTTTGAACAAATCTGGAGGCACACGGAGTGGTTCAAACAATCGCCGGTAGATGCTTTTGAGTTCCTTTTCGATTTTTACCTGAAAGGCAGCAGTGACCAGATGCCACACTAATGCAGCAACACCAAAACATTGGCTTCTGTGGTCTAAAAGGGATTTTGAGAATAAACAAATCTGCAGTGGATGCCATCACCCTTCTGTGTGTTGGTCAATGGAATGTGACACAGAAGAGTAAGTGGTGATGTAAGTTTAGATGCTAAAAGGGCACTTTTGCAGTTAAACTGAACCCTGAGAGCATATGGTGAAGATCTGCACTATTGATTACATCTCTTTCTATGCGCTACCAAGCAACCGTGGAGGTTTCAAATGCTGTCACAACATTCACCTTGCCAATCTTAGCATTGCCTATAAACAACGTAAAACCTCTTCATTTTTAGAATACTTTTGTTTCACAGAAGGAAATTACACTAACTTTGAAATATTACAGCAAGAAAATAAGTACATAAATTAGGAATCAACTTGGAAACAAATTTATGAGGATACATACATTAAACATTTTTTCTATATATAATTATTATCTAATGAGTTAATATAGGAAAGCAAACATCCACAGCTGAAATTGCTGCTTCTCATTTATTCTGAAGCAAAGTGAAGAGTAAAAAAGTTTCCATGTAGTAATCTCATCCTGAGCTACCATAATCTCGGTAGAATAGAGAACCCATTGGCCAGTAAGGCTGGATGCTAGAGGGAGGGAAAGCAAAATGGCTCAATCACCTCTGCTGTCAGGCTATTCAAGGCCCGGGCCAAGCCCCATCTTTGCACCCAGCATTAGTCTGGGAAATCTGTACAGCATGTGAATGAACTTTGGGGTTCAAATGATCATCCATCTGAATGAAATCTATGGTAGCCACACCGTGAAGCTTACAGACGCAGATGACCAGGGCTGCTCAGATGTCACTGCAGCCTTTGCAATGCTCTCACTGTCCTGCTGTTTCATTTTAACGAAGTACTAGCATTTATATTTTTCAGAAAGGTAGGTTTATCGTCAGAGAAGAAACAAAAGCACAGATACTAAGTGATTTACTTACCTGGTGCTACCATCACATCAGCAACTTCTGAATCTTACGTTCAGAACTTGGGGTTCTAGTAAGTTCTGATATTCAGAAGCTGAAATCCTTATCATTACTATCATCTACCTTCTGCACTCCACAGCTCTCATAATGAGTGTTTAAAATAATTTATTCACAAATCTCTCTCACTTCCAGCGTGCACACTAGCCAGTGTGGCACAGCAATGAACATACGAACTGAAAACTTGACTCATATTCATAATCTGCTCATCCTGCAAGTCTTAGCTCAAGTCCCAATTCCTTCATGAAGCCCTCTTAACTCTACTCTTTGAAAGCATCCACTTATCAAATGTTTTCTTGAGCACCAATTAAGTGCTAACCATGCTTGGCAGGAACCGGGGATACAACAGTAATTGTGGTAGATGATATTATTGTTTCCAGCTATTTGCTGCTTCCACCCCCGTAAGAGGATCATATATCCTCTTATCCTATCCTACTCCCACATCATCAGGCTTGGTCATGTCACTTGCTTTGGCCAGTGAAATGGGAGCAGAAGTTTTAAGAAACATTGGGTGTTTCTTTTGTTCTCTTATATTTTTCTCTCTGCCATGAGAATGCATGTCCAAATAGAACCTGCTGCTTCAGCAGAGACCCGGAAATGAAGAAGACACATGGAATAGAATCACAGCTGCCACAGTCCATATATTAGGTTGGTAAGGAAAAAAACCTGTTGCTGTTATAAGGCACTGAGACTATCAGATTGTTTGTTACACAGCATAATGTAGTGAAAACTGACTAATACAGTAAGCAAAACAGACTGGGTTACAATGTTTGAGGAGATGACAGTCTAGTGGAATGCCTATTACATATATCACCTGTATCATCGAAATTATAATTTCCTATGAATTATCTTGTTTTCTAATAGTTTTCTATGTGCATGTCTGGCCTTGAACATAGATTAGAGCAAGCATGTTATCTTTTACTTTACTGAATATTTGTATGTGCTTTGGACAGTCAACAAACAGCTGTAGAGTGATTTCTAGGAGCCATGCTATTTTCCTATTCTGTTTACATCTGTTTGTTCTTGGTATGACCAAGGAAATACAACAAGGAGTGGAAAATAAAAAGTTAAATACTAGTGTTTTTGTAACAACTCACCAAAAATGGTGATTTCCTTAAATGAGTATTTTGGACATAAGAAAAAAACCAGCTATTACATTTTAAAAAATAGCATGAAAAAATAGCATAAGCTATTTGTAAATCATTAGCAAGTTCATGGAAGTTGTCTCTGAGCACTTCATTTTATAACAAGGCAAAGATTTTCCAAAGTGACATTTGAATACCAATAGGCAAAATAAATAATGAAGTTAGATGACTAAAAAGAGAGAATACTGTCATGTTCTCTCATGTCTAAATTGCCCTAATGATTAAAGACATTTTAAAAACTCATTGGTAGAACAAATTTCGTGGTGCTCAAATATTTCACTTTCAGAAAGAAAGTGAAAGTCTCAGAAAGACTTTCATAGAAAATCTCATCTTCAGAAAAATGATATTAAAGGGCCTAAAGATGTTAGATGGTCATTCTCAGGTCTGAACAAAGTACCTAAAAAGCAAAAGCTTTAAAGTCTCTTCTTTATTAATTAATTGTTAGTAATTACCGGTCTTTTCTTGTACAAAAGATATGAAAGATGCAAAATGTTGATCCCCAGGAACACCGAGTTCCAGATCATGATATCCAAGGCACATCGGTAGAGAGTGGCCCAGACGATGTAAAGGGCACATCCTGTTGAATAATGACGTGGGCATGTTAGGTGTCTAGAGTAGCTTCAGCATGTAGCTTAATACATTTGTCATCCTCCATGTATAAAATAAACCAAACACATCTTAGAAATACCTAAGACAAATATCACATTAAGTTACATTTTGGTTTTTGTTTGATTACCAAAACAAACAAAACCAAAACACACTTTGTTGCAGAAAACTTGTAAAGTATAAAAACCATTTTTTAAAGGAGGAAAAACAACTTCATAATTCTACTAATTAGAGACAACCACTATTGATATTTGATACTTCCTCACAGTCTTTATGTATTTTTACCTGATGGCAAACCTAATGAATTCACAATTTAAAACCTATTCTTGGGCCTCCCTGGTGGCGCAAGTGGTTGAGAGTCCGCCTGCCGATGCAGGGGATACGGGTTCGTGCCCCGGTCTGGGAGGATCCCATATGCCGCGGAGCGGCTGGGCCCGTGAGCCATGGCCGGTGGGCCTGCGCATCCGGAGCCTGTGCTCCGCAACGGGGGAGGCCACAACAGTGAGAGGCCCGCATACCGCAAAAAGAAAAAAAAAAAAAAAAAAAAAACCTATTCTTTTACTTATTGCAGTGATTTTCCCATTTCATTAAAACTCTTCGTATACATAGTTTTTAATGACTGTAATTAATTATACCATAATTTATTTAACTATTTCCCTACTGGTAGATGGGTGAAATGTTTTGGCTGTAATTTTTGCTAAGTAGCAAAAACAGCTTTATACATAAAAATGTATCTGTTCTTGTGACTGCTTGCTTAGGGTGGATCACCTGACAGTGACCCAAGGGAATAACTTTATAGGTTTTGATGACACTAAAGAACCGTTTTCTAAGAGGTTTGTGCAAATTTGCAGTTTCTTTTTTTTTTTTTTTTGCGGTACGCAGGCCTCTCACTGTTGTGGCCTCGCCCGTTGTGGAGCACAGGCTCCGGACGCACAGGCTGAGCGGCCATGGCTCACGGGCCCAGCCGCTCCGTGGCATGTGGGATTTTCCCAGACCGAGGCACGAACCCGCGTCCCCTGCATCGGCAGGCGGACTGTCAACCACTGTGCCACCAGGGAAGCCCTACAGTTTCTTTTGATCAGTTTTATGATGGGAGAATCAATATATATCTTAAATTTAAAATAAAATTATCAATATCATTATCAACACAAATATATCAACAGCACATATGCACATAAAAACTAAATCTCCCATTTAAAAAAGTTATTCATTTGCAATTTTAAAATTTCATCAGAATGATTTGGGGCACCTGAATAATAGCCCAAAATATAAAAAGTTTAAGGTTCTTTAGGTAATATTGCGTAGCAAATATTGAAGACATGTAAAATCTTATTACTTAAAGGAGACAGGGTAACATAATGGAAGGACTGACTGGGAAGCTGGAGGACCTGAATTATAGTCCTGGTTTGACCACTTTTTCCTAGTCTTAATTTTGGATGAGTCATTTAACTTCTGCAAGGCCTCAGTTTCTTCGTTTATCAAGTGTTGGACTAGGTGATCTCCCTTGGTCTGTTCCACCTCCAAAACTCTGTCTTCAAAGTCATAATTAGCTTTTGCTTTTTACAGGGTGTGGTTTTGTCTTTTCACTCAGCACTCTGCTCCTCCTGCTGTACTCCCTACCTGACTCAGAGGTAACAGCCACAGGAGTCCTACAAGCTACCTTCTAGCTACCCTTGTACCACCTTCTTTGACCCTTCCTTGTCATTTGTCATATATTTCAGGCACCATGAGCTTCTCTTCATTCTCCCTCCACCTGCTGAATCTCCCTCTCCTCTGTGCCTTTTACCTGGATACCATACACACTCACACTCAGAGAAATCCTTCTCATCTTCCCAAAACCGGCTCCAAAGTTGTCTCTTCAGTGGACCCTGGTCTGCCTTTCTGCTGAGCCCATCATGCTGTCCATTTCTCCCTGGCATTGGGTGCACACCTGCATCACAGCATCTGATCTGTCCTATGTGACCGCCCATCTCTTTCTCTCCAGCCCCCAAAAGAGTGTCTTTCTCAAGGATGGGGACTGCATTTGTCAATTTCTGTCTGACATATTACAGGTGCTCAAAAATGCACCTGAATAAATGAATCACCAGGGACATAATCATACAGAGAGTAATCTGTCAAGGATCACTGGCTAAAATAGTAAATTCGATTGTTTTAGTATTTTGATGTGGATTAATTTAACGTGCTTCATCAGGGTTAACAGAGCACCCCCCCCCCAATTTTACTTGAACTATTTTGTCTGGGTAACTGTTTTTGTTCCCAGTGTTGCTTTACTTGCTGCAGCAAGTAAATGCCTATTCAAATAATGATAGTTAAAATTATAGAGTACTTACAATGTGCCAGGCACTACTGTAAGTCAAATTTCACACACACTCACCCTCACCAAATTCTTACAACCCCAGGAGGTGGTATTTTTACCCTTATTTGACACGTGGGGAAACTGAGGTATAGAAAGTTTATTGACCCAGGTACGCAGTTAACAAGTATGTAAATCCTCTGAAACCCCCAATACAAAGTCCATCTGATGCAAGTTATAGAAAAGTTACATAAAATCTCAGTTAGGTATCTTACCTATAGTTAACATCCCCCTAAGAAGTATCATATGAAGGTGAAGAGTAGTTGGAATAACCAACCCAATTGCAAAAAAAATATTTGCTACATGAAAAACTAGATGATGTATCTCTTTCCAGTTTTCACAAGTGGTCTCATTGGAAGGCACAGGTAGGATAGTTTCTAACTCAGGTGTAAAACCTATTGCAGTTGATTCTGCCAATGGGCTGGACTTGGTATAATTCATCTTGAAAATTCCTATAAAAACAAATAAACAAAAGGACAATCAAAAAATGACAGCTGTATCTTATCACCCCTATGGGTGTTATACCAAAATTTTTTCTGTGAACTAAATGTTGGTAAATAGACTTCTCTGGTGGTTATGAATTAGACAGAGCTACGTTCAAATCCCAGCTCTGTCACATATTAAATGTATCTATTTCCTTATCTGTTAAATGACGAAAATACTTCATTGACTTTATGAGGAAATGAAATATGTAAAATACTTAGCATAGTGCACAACTATTCTCTGATATATATATATATATATATATATATATATATATCACTCCATATATCTATCTCTCTCTCTCTCTCTCTCTCTCTATATATATATATATATATATATATCACTCCATATATCTATATGTTTGTATCTAAACATACTTGGAGGGGGAGAGAGAAATGAGGGAATTAACTAGTCTAAAAGACAATCACCAATGTTCATAAACCATAGCTATTACAGTTATTTAGTATAGCTTTCTATCATTCTCCCACTAGCGACACTGAATCCAAACACAGGAAAAATAACTAGAAAAACCGATTTTTTAAATACCTTCAAAAAATTAACACCTTACTATTTACTATTTGAAGGCTTAGGATATTTGGAAGGCTTTAATTTCATACTGTTGTTAAATCACTAGAGCATACATATATACATTCTAAATTATCATATATGACATAATAAATATATTACTATAATCATTTATATGTACAGAGAGACTGTTAACATTTACTCCTTTAACTGTCTAAAGACTTACTTTCCCATAAAAATTCTAGTTGGTAGCATCTCACAAATTGAAAAATAGTAAACTTTCAGGTTCCTTATATGGAAGAGGGGTCATGAGTATACATTTGACTATTTAATATTAGAATCTGTAGCAAATACATTTCAAAGAATATACATTTTACGCATGCTTACATAAACCTTAACACAAAATGGCACTATTTCCTTACTATATGACCTGTCCTCTCTGGTACTTAAAAATCTCTTTCTATTGTTAATTATACAAATTGATCCCTGGCAAAAACTATGTAGATTTACAGAATATGTGAATTGTTCTGTTTCGGGCAAAGAATTCCCAATGGGGACCCAAAATATGTTTAAATTTAATTTAGAAATATGATTTTCTTTCCAAATAAGGTCACACAATAAGCCATACTTTTCCATTTTTTTCTTTTCATCCATCACACTAAAATGAAGGCTTTAGGTGGTAGAATTAATTGGTATCAGGTTGGGCATTTTGAAAGGATGTTAATAAATAAATGTGAAAGAATTCCACATCTCTTAAGATGATAGAAAACTATACATGCCTAAATTTACAAACTGTGAATGAAATGATCAAGTCAATTAAAGATCTCTTCCCATAATTCTAGAACAGTTCATACATATGAGAAATAGTTGACTTAGATATTGATTTGCTGCAAAAAGGAAAGAAATCATTAAAATTCAACTACTTTCCAAATTTTTTTTTATTGAAGTACAGGTGATGTACAATATTATACAAGTTACAGGTGTATGATATGGTGATTCACAATTTTTAAAGGTTACACTCCATTTATAATTATTATAAACTATTGGCTATATTCCCTGTGTTGTACAATATATACTTATAGCTTATTTCTTACATAATAGGTTGTACCCCTTAATCCTCTACCTTCCAAATGTTTGGCTCAATAAAAATACAAACCTATTAGGATGGGGGGAGGAATCATTATTTTAATAACTCAACTTATACAAAGTTTGCTTTCAAGAACCAAATCAGAATTAATCTCATAAGCTTTTCAGGAGGGAAAATGATATTAAATGTCCTCTATCACTCATGATGTCAATATCAGCTTATGCATTAGTATTACATAAGCTAAAAATAACTGCCATTTCTACTGCACTTTAGAATGTGTTTTCATTCCCATTGTCCCATTTGTTCCCCTAACTAACCTAAGTTCTCTACGAGACAGGGACAAAGTCATATTCACCTAAGTATATCCAAGGCCTTGCCTCTGTAGAGAATGCCAGAGGTGAAAGCCATATGGAAGGTACACAAAAATGACAGACATTTTTAGAAATTACTTTTCTGTTTCCCCAAACCTCAGTAGTAAAGATAGGAGAGCGCCAAGCCTGCCTGAGGCTGGGAGAGTCAGGTTGTAAACTACAAGCACCAGGAAGCCACATAAGCCAGGGAAAGTCACTTCTGCTCCTTGGGTTGGCTTCTTCCTAGGAATTGAGACAACTGGACTAGATGGTCTTTGAAACCCCTTCAAGTTTTAATAGCCTGTGGCTCTAACAGATATTTATATAGTCAGTTAAGTAATACATATTCCCCCTCACATCCACATTGATTACACCTGTACTGCCAACTAATTCACTGTAATTCAATTTCAGGCTTTTAAAATTTCTCCAACTGGCACTAAAAGTACCAATTTCTGGCCAAGAGAAATGATAGGAAAACTATGATCTACTAACCCAAGAACCAAGGACACGGTAATAAGAATTTTTAAAAGGTGAGATAATCCTACAACATATTTTGATGCACCACACCTTGTTAAATATATATGTATAGTCCATATATTTGTTTAATTTTCTATATTCAATATATATTGTATAGTAATTAACATATTATACATAATTTATTTTATTTGTATGTTTATCTATATGTCTATTATTTATCTAGGTATACTTATCTATATGTCTATTTTGAAATGCCAGTAACCTACTGTCAATTAATATGGATCAGATCTTGCCAATAAATATGGAAACCTCTTGCCAAAGGTTTCAGCTTCCTTTGACCACTACTTAATAGATTTATGTGGCTTGCACTGAACTATCCTTATACAGAGAATGAATGAGTCTAACGAGGAAGGTTAGACTGGTAAATTGGTAAACGTTCAGGTTAATTTCGACTAAATCAAGAGAAATTTTCTTTTTCCTCTGAGTCTGATTTCTTAAATTACCTGTTCTAGTTAAGGCTTGTTTATCTATTGCTTTTCAGGTAGGTGTGAGCAGGGCTAAATAGCTAAATGGTGAAACTAACACTAACCCTTCACCAAACTACGCCAATGAAGAAGATAACAGCAGTGAGCAAAAGTCGTGCTCATAGACTAGCGCAGTTCATTCCGTGATTCTAACTGAACCTTCGTTTATCTTCGGAATGACAAGGGCACTATGTTGCTAAGAGTCTTTTCGTACTTATTCTTGCTCCAAAGCCAGCAGTTTCTGAGACTTATCTGGCCAACAACACGTTTCCCAAAGCCTCGGAAACGAGGGCGCAGGTGGATCTCGGTTTCCCCAGCCATCTGTTCTCCCCAGGCGCCCAGCTCACCTCGCTCCTTAAAGAGGGAAGGTCTGTGTCAACTGGTCTTGATCCGAGGCTCTCGGGCCACGACGGGTGTGCAGTGAGCGCCCTGACCCACCTCGCATTCGCAGCGCCAGGCCAGAGCGCGCGACCCGGTAAGCCCGGCTGCGCGCTGCCTCCGCGTGGGACCCAGAGGCCCTACAGGGGGCGAGGAGGAGCCGTAGTGGGTTCGCGGGCCCGGAACCCTGGGAGCCTCTCAGGGAGGGGAGAGGCCGAGCTCACCTAGAGCTTGCGGGCAGCAGAGCGCGGGAACCGGCACCCGATAGGGCCCAAGCGCCCGAGGACGCTGGCGCTGCCAGACCCGAGTGGCGGCAGTTGACATCCGAGGGTCTGTGACCGCGACGCCCAGACCCGGGGTGAAGGGCGGCTTCCAAGGACAGGGAACGCCGCGAGGGCGCGGCCAGCGAGGAGAGGGCGGGGTTCCCAGCGGCCGGGGAACCGAAAAGAGGCAGCCGCCGCCCGGGAGGGCAAAGTTGCTCCCAGTTGAGCAGGGATCCAACTTTCGCTTCCCGATTTAGCCGCAGGAGCTCGAGGCTGCAAATAGCCTGGCGCGTTGTGGGAGCCCGCGGCCGCTGCGCCTCCCGCTCCTTACCTGGCTCGTCCCTGGCGCGGAGCCCGGGCGGTACTGGCCAAAGTTTGGGGCGGCAGCGGCGGGGCGCAGGGGACACGGACGCGAAGGCTCGACGGGAGCCCGACACGAAAGCCTCGGCTGATCGGCGGGTCGGGAGGCTGCTCGGCCAGTGCCGGGTCCCCGCGCCCGCAGCGGCTTTGACTAAAATAGGCATCACTGCAGCTGCGGCCGGGGCTGGGGCCGCACAGCGCACGCGCCCAGCGTCCCGGCGCCCCCCGGCGGGCGGAGTCCCGGGCCTCAGCCAGGACTCCCCGCCCCACGGCTCCAAGTCCGCCGCGGCGTCTGCACAAGCGTGGTCCCGTTTGAAGCACCCGCTTCTTTCTTTCCTGGTTTCCTCTCTACTTCTGGGTTCTGTCCTAGTTTGGGCACGAGTTGGGGGGGGGGCAACAACTTGGGGCCAGCGGCGTTGGCCGCTCAGCCTCATGGGGATAACTCGAGTAGTCGGGTCCCAGGAGGGAGAGAAATCAGAAGGAGAAATGAAAACTAGAATCATTTCCCCACAAAGTCGAACGACCCCCTCTCATAACTCCTTTCTGGGACAGTCGCCCGCATCTCAGCACAAGCCGGAAGAACCGGGAGAGAGCGCAACTCGGCGTCTGAACCTGGCGGCGGAGGCTGGCGGTTTGGTCCACACCGACGCGCGACTGCGCCCTCGGGGACCCGGCGAGGGGCCAGAGCAAGCCCGCCCTGTTGCTGCGGGGGCCACGCGGGAGAGACCTTCGACACGAGCCGCGGTTTTGTTTCCATGGAAGAAGGTACTTATCCGAAATTTGCATTCCCGTGGCGGTCCCTGGCCCTCCACTCTAGGCGAAGCTCCACCCGGAGGTTGCCACGTGAATTTGGCAGATTTGGGACCCTGACTTGAAAAACGAGATATGAAAGTACGCTCCAGTCAGTCTTTACTGTTTATAGAGCACAACTCTTTTGGGTAAGAAATGCAGGGCAATTTAATGAAGAGTTGGTATGGGGAAGGAGTTGGAGGACGAAAGAGGAAGATTAGGTGGGCATTCACAGTTTCCACCGAAGTGTCCTATTGACGGATAAAATTTGTGCCCGTTATTAGAGTGTGAGGTCGTTCATGCGTGCCAAACATGAGCCAAAGACCACAGGTACTTTATAAAGTGAGGACCTGGGTGTGCACACTCGCCAGGCCTCTCCTGTTGCAGAAGCAGTGCAGCATCTTCTTCAGGAATATGGGCCATAGTGTTGCACAGACCAGCTTTGAATCCTGCCTCTGCCACCAGCCAGCTGTGTGACCTTGGGGAAGTTACTTAGCTTTTCTGTGCCTCAGTTTCCTCTTTTGTACCTTGGGGGTGATGATGGTCATGATGATTGCACCTGTTTCTCATAGGATTGTTTTGTGGACTAAATGATTTAATATGCATAGAAGGCTTACAATGGTACCAAGTAAGTTCTATGCGTGTATGAATATATATTCTACTTGTAGAGTTCCTTCTCTAACATCTTTGAAATTTGCTGTATCTATCCAAGATTTATTTTCAAGGCTACTTCTTCAGAGTCTGTTTCTTTTTAGATGCTCTGCCAGCCATTTTGGTAGCTGCCACTACATACATTTTAAGGTGTAGGTTTAATAGTAAATGTGCACAAAGATTTTGCATGGATATTTATTGGAGAATGGCTTGTAGTAATGAACACTGGAAATAATTTGTAATCATAGGGGACTAAGTAAATTATAGGACATCCAAATAATCTTGTTCTAAGCAGCCATTAAAAATAATTTATAGGGCCTCCCTGGTGGCGCAGTGGTTGAGAGTCCGCCTGCCGATGCAGGGGATACGGGTTCGTGCCCCGGTCTGGGAGGATCCCATATGCCGCGGAGTGGCTGGGCCCGTGAGCCATGGCCGCTAAGCCTGTGCGTCCGGAGCCTGTGCTCCGCAACGGGAGAGGCCACAACAGTGAGAGGCCCGCGTACAGCAAAAAAAAAAAAAAAAAAAAAAAAAAAAAAAAATTTATAGAAAGATATTAGAGATATAATAATATCTGCTAATTATACAGAACAGAGGTCAGCAAACTCTGGCCCAGAGGCCCAGCCTACTACTGATTTTTGCACAGCTCATGAGCTAAAGCGGTTTTTACATTTTTTAAATGGTTGAAATCATCAAAAGAAGAGTAGTATTTCATGACGTGAAAATTATTTGAAATTCAAATTCAGTTTCCATAAAGGCAGCATTGCGGAGTTGTGATAGAAACTATATGACCCTGCAGAACCTAAAATATTTACTATCTGGTTCTTTACTGAAAAAATTTACAGCTCTTTGATACAGAGTTTACTTGGTGCCAGGCACTGTGATAAGTGGTTAAATATATTAAGCCATTGAATCCTCATGATAGAAGTAGTTACTATTATTATCTCCATTTTGTAGACGGGAAACTGAGGTAATAGCGAGGTCGAGTAGCCTACCCAGGGTCACACAACTAGCGAGAATCTGAGCCAGGATGTGAACCAGACAGTCTAGCTCTACAGCTTACGCTCCCGTCCACTACCTGTACAGTTTCTGCCACCTTCTGTCACTGCCTACACTGCCTCCCGTAAAAAGATGTTAAGTAGAAAAAGGCAGGTTACAAGAATGCGGAGAACATTACAAACCATCGGTGCTGTTAAGCAGTAAAATGCTTACATTCCTTACTTCAGAGTGCTGAAGTTGTAAGTGATTTTTCTTTTTTTTTTTTTGCGATACGCGGGCCTCTCACTGTTGTGGCCTCTCCCGATGCGGAGCACAGGCTCTGGACGCGCAGGCGCAGCAGCCATGGCTCACGGGCCCAGCCGCTCCGTGGCATGTGGGATCCTCCCGGACCCGGGGCACGAACCCGTGTCCCCTGCATCAGCAGGCGGACTCTCAACCACTGCGCCACCAGGGAAGCCCGATTTTTCTTTTTTTCCTCCTTCTTCCCCTCCCTCTCTCTCTCCTTCCTTTCTTCTCTCCCGTTTCTCCTCTCTCCCTCTTCATCTTCCAACTTCTCCGCCCCCTCCTGCATCTTCTTCTGTGAAATTTTCTATGATGATTATATGTTACTTTTATAAAAATTTAAACACATGTTTACTAAAATAATAGAGCCCAGGTTCTGGCTTTTGCAGACTGGGATACCAGACTCCTGTTACGGAGTCAGCTGTTACTGGACATACTCCTTACCTAACAGGATCAGATGCCTGTAAGGCGTTTAGATCATATCAAGATTGCATACTTTTTTGAAAAGAATACTAGATGCGATATCATAAGACTTGAGTGCTGGCCTTGGATAGTCTGTTTGCTCGGAGTTTGTGTTCCACAGAAAGAGGAGACTGAACTAAATCCGTGCCCCCTCACTGTAACCCGTCTAAGGATTAAAAACATAATTTTATGTTTGAATTTCTTATCATTGATATATGAATATCAGCTCTATAAAATTCAAAATAAGAACTGTAGACACAGAAACTTGGGTTTGGGAGTGCCCTAGGCTCCCTGGTCTCCTCCTGCTGGGCTTGGAAAGATCAGATTGAAAGACTCAGCGCTATTTGAAAATGAATATGATGCAAGGAGGTAACTTGCATAGAAGTGTAGAATGAAAAGGGTACGAGACATAAATAACAGAACACAGGGCAGCCTGTCTCCTCTGCAAAAGCTCTAGCTAGTACAGCTTAGATTGACATAAACAATTATTTCTACCTTTATTTCTCTATGGGCGTCCTAGTCTGCTTTTATCATTTGGACAAAACCTTGATAAGATTTCAAAGTTCATGTAGAACAAGTTTGTGAAAATAAAACATGACCTGAGGGAGTCACTGGTTTTAAAAGTATGTCGCATTACTGGGGCTTCCCTGGTGGCGCAGTGGTTGAGAGTCCGCCTGCCGATGCAGGGGACACGGGTTCGTGTCCGGGTCCGGGAAGATCCCACGTGCCGCGGAGCGGCTGGGCCTGTGAGCCATGGCCGCTGAGCCTGCGCATCTGGAGCCTGTGCTCCGCAACGGGAGAGGCCACAACAGTGAGAGGCCCGCGTACCGCAAAAAAAAAAAAAAAAAAGTATGTTGCTTCCTTATCTCTGTCTGCCCATGGTTTACATCAGTGTAGACTTTCTTTCAAATGTTACTCCGAACTGCACAGAGGCCATAGCTGCTTCTGGTATGGTCTCACGGCAGACAGTTGTGATCAACTCTTATACAATGATTTGATTAGATTCTTTCTGTACCTAAGTTCATCTCGTTAAATGTTACATTAACTTTTTCACTGACCAGTTTGACAACGAGACTCATTGACTGTTTTTAAATTTCTTTGCTTTTTTTAAAAAAATTAATAGGCTTGGTTTTGGTTTTGTTAGAGCAGTTTTACGTTCACAGATGATTAAGCAGATAGTAGAGAAAGCTCCTATAGAGCCTCTTTCTCCCCTGCTTACAGTTTCCCCAATTATTAACATCTTGCATTAGTGTGATACATTTGTCACAACTGAAGAACCCATATTGTTACATTATTATTAACAAGGGTCTCCATTAGGGTTCATCTTTGTGTTGTACAGTCCTATGGGTTTTGCCAAATGTATTTGTCATGTGTCCACCTGTGACACAATAAATATAATTCTTGGTCTCTTCTCCTGTTCCTGACCCAGAGTTCCTAAAACCCTTGTAGCAATTTCTTGAGTGACTGGGGTGCGAGGACCATCTTTTGTTCTAATATTTAGTCTTTGATCCCCAATTCCTGACACAGGGCTCTTAAAACCTTCATAATTTCCTGAGTGATAGGGGTGATAAGAGAGTCTTACACAGAGCTTCCTAAATCCCTTGGAAATGCCTGGGTGATAAGGAGTGTGTTTTGTTCTAAGGAGATGACCCTGTGTGGGCTCCTGGATAGCTTCAGGATGGGATCTGGTCACCAGAGAGACCAAGCCACGACTAGAAGCTTGGAGCTTTCACCCCCAACCCTCCATTCTCTGGGGAGGGGAAAGAGGCTGGAGATTGAGTTAATAATCAACCATGCTGATGAGATGAGGCCTCTCAAAAAATCCGTAAACCGAGGGGTTTGGAAAGCTTCCAGGTTGGCGAATATATCCACGTGCTCGGAGGGTGGCACACCCCAACTCCACAGGGACAGAAGCTTCTGCACCTAGGAAGCTTCTGGACCTTGCCCTATGTACCTCTTCATCTGGCTGTTCATATGTATCCTTTATTATAACCTTTATAATACACTGGTAAACGTGTTTCCCTGAGTTCTGTGAGTTGTTATAGCAGGTTATCAAAGCAGAGGACAGAGTTGTGGGAACCCTGATTTATAGGCAAGTTGGACTGAAGGGTGAACTTGGGGGCCCATTACTTATGATTGGCATTAGAAGTGGGGGGGGTGGTCTTCTGTCACTGAGACCTTAACCTGCGAGGTCTACACTAACTCTGGGTACTTAGTATCAGAATTGAGTTGTGGGACACCCATGTGGTGTCTGGGGAGTTGGAGAATTGGTTGGTGTGGGAAAACCCCACACACATTTGGTGTATGAAGAGTAGAGGAAACAGAGTTTTGTTTTGTTTTTGTTTTTGTTTTAAGTAATGGCATGTACCCACCATTACAGTATCATAGCTAATAGTTTCACTGCCCCCAAATCCCCTGTGCTCTGATTCATCCCTCTCCTCCCTCGCTTCCCTAACCTCTGGTAACCACTGATTTTTTTTTTTACTGTCTCCATAGTTTTGCCTTTTCCAGAATGTCATATAGTTAGCATCATATAGAATACTGACCTTTCAGACTGGCTTCTTTCGCTAAGCAATTTGCATTTAAGGTTTCTCTGTGTCTTTTTGTGTCTTGATAGCTCATCTTTTAATCACTGAATAGTATTCCATAGTATGAATGTATTGTACCACAGTATGTTTATCCATTCACCATTTTACGAACATCTTGGTTTCTTATAGTTTTGACAATTATTAATAAAGCTGCTATAAACCTTGGTGGGTAGGTTTTTGTGTGGACGTGTTTTCAACTCATTTGGGTAAATAAATACCAGGGAGTGCAATTGCTAGATTGTATGGTAAAGCTGTGTTATCTTTGTAAGAAACTGCCGAACTGTCTTCCAAAGTGGCTGTACCATTTTCCGTTCCCACCAGCAATGTGTGAGAATCCCTGTTCCTCTGCATTCTTGCTAGCATTTGGTATAATCAGGTTTTTTTTTTAATCTTAGCCTTTCTAATAGCTGTATTTTTTGTTTTTTAGACTGACTCGGTTAATTTGTTCAAAAGAACTGGTTATGCATTGAACAGGTGTTTTATATCTTGGCTAAATTAAAAACAGGAAATAAAGCAAAGGGGTATAATCTTTCATATTATTGTTGTTGCATCCCAAAGGCCCACAGTCTAAAAAATGGTTAAAACAATGTCTAAATATTTCTAATACTAAATTCAGGGAGGAGCCCCCTAAAAAGTTGGATTATATTTGATTCATTGAACAATGAGCTTTTACCCAAAAGGTTCAACCCTTAAAAGAAACAAAACCTAACTAACAAAACCTAACCAAAAAAGTGACCCAGTACTTTAAGAAGACAGTGAAGGGCTTCCCTGGTGGCGCAGTGGTTGAGAGTCCGCCTGCCGATGCAGGGGACACGGGTTCGTGCCCCGATCCCGGAAGATCCCACGTGCCGCGGAGCGGCTGGGCCCGCGAGCCATGGCCGCGGAGCCTGTGTGTCCGGAGCCTGTGCTCCGCAACGGGAGAGGCCACAGCAGTGAGAGGCCCGCGTACAGCAAAAAAAAAAAAAAAAAAAAAAGAAGACAGTGAATTATAAAGGTAGTCGAAAGAGTCGGGGATTTGGAATCATCAGCTGGATTTGAACCGTGGTTTTACCTTTAATAAACTGGGTGAATTCAAATCATTGATTAAACTTTTCTGAGCCTCAAGTGCTTGTCTGTAAAACTGTGAAAATAATTCGTAGTTGGAAGGATTGTTTTGACCTTTAGAAACTATGTTTTAAAAAATGTCTGGCATCCAGCTTTCGGTAGCTTAATTATACATCTTTTTATCCTCCTTATAGCGCTCTGCAATGGTACACAATCAATAAAAATTATTAGAATTCCCATCATCAAAATTCCCTAATCTGATGAAATAGTTGAAGTATTCTATGAACACATGAAGTAAAGATGTAGTTTCATCTTCTATGTATTTGCCTGTTTTAAATAGCTAGAACATAGCATACATAAGACAGAGATTTCAAACAAAATTTGTAGATTGCAAGACTTTGGCTCATGCTAAAATATCCAGTGGTTTGGGATTTCCCTGGAGTAGCGAGAAATGAGATATTGGCTTCAAAAACAAATTCATAAAATATGCAATAGTATAGATTCTAGAAACTGAGCACTTGACAGAACTAAGTTACAGTAATTCACTGTCTGGGAATGGACAGAAATGTGCACACAGTGACTATAGTCAGAAACTAGAACCCTGATACTCCCTCTGTTTATTCTTCCTTGCGTAACGTTGCTTCTAAAACAGAAGAGTTGCATTTGTGAATTATCTGTTTTAAATATTAAAATAACAAAGGCCATATATGAAGCATTTAATAAGATTTCCTAATCTTTCAGAAAGTAATTTCCAAAAGAAGGAATTTATTATAAGTAACTAAGTATAACAGAATCATGATTTTTTTAAAAAGTGTGAAAAGAGGATCAGAGAAGTAGCTCCAATTCACAATCATTTCCCAAAGAAGCCTCAAGGCCGGGCCCAGGTTGGATTCTTAAAACAAAAATGGATCTCAGGGCCAGGCAGATCCCCCAGGAAGAGCAGGTTCAAAAGTTTGGCACCAACTACTGTAAAGACTTCTCTTGTGTTTTGTTCTTTCCCTTTGGGGAATTTCTAGAAATTCACAGACCCTTGAAGCCTGTCTTATGAATCCCACGTTAAGCACCTCTACTTCTAGAGAAGAGAAATGCTACAACCCTGAGGATGACGCTTTTAAAGGTACCGGGTTTTTTTAGTGTATAAGTAACTCCTTTATATGAATAATTAATTTAGTGATTAGAAAGGAGGAGTTGTTAATGATAGAAAAATAACTTTTGGCAATTCTTAATAACATGTAGTCTGAATGTATAGACAAGATTTTTATTGAAAGTGAAGCCAGGGGAATGACTTTAATCTGTATCTGATGAAAGCAAAACTTTCTATCATAGAGTTTCTACTGGGAAGTATCATTCTGTTGTGTAATTAATTCTCAAAAAAAGCTGGTTTTGGAGGCCAACAATAGCCAGCCCAGTAATTGACATTGGCTAGAAACAAAAACCCGAAGCAATGCATTATAAAGATGGAAAAATAAAATAAAGTTGGGAATAATGGTGCTGCCATCCGGCATTAATTGATGTGCAAAAGCACTCAGAGTTCCCAGGAGAAAAGAATTATTTACATGCAAATTTTTATTATTACGACTACTTAAATTATTATAATAAATTCATGAAAATAAGGTACCTCGCTAGCTAAATGCATATATAAAACCTAATAAAATATTTAGAGCTACATACCAGCAGCTTTATCATTTGGCATAAAAAGTGGTAAACAAGATGACATATTTCTTTAGTGCAAGATCAAACATATTTGGTAAAATTTAGGACCACATAAAATGATGACAATGATGTTTGGTTTGAAAACTGCAGAGACCCTCACACACTTTCATAGGAGAAAAAAAGGTCATGATTTGAAAAGATATAGATTTTACAGTCATTGAGTCGCTTTAGCGTTTGGGAGGAATAGAACTACCTTGGTTAGCACATTTTCCGACAGAACACCATTTTGGTTTATATGCCATATACAAAATTATTCGTATGCAGTTTTACTGTGTACTACAACTTAGAGATTTCTTAATATTTTTTACATCAACTACACCACGTTAAATTATCCAAAGAGAAGTGTAATGAATATAAACTCAGAAAACGGCGTCTAAGAGCACAGAGCATTCCAACGTGAGTCAGGAAATCTTGCAGATGATGTCATATGACTGTTTAATGAATAAATAAAATTTCTAATACCTAGAAAATTGATGTTGAGTAGGAAAAAATCTAGTAGAAAATATTACTATTAATGACCATTATAAGATGCCATATGATGAAATCATTACA
Source organism: Mesoplodon mirus (assembly GCF_964341445.2). Taxonomy (NCBI): domain Eukaryota; kingdom Metazoa; phylum Chordata; class Mammalia; order Artiodactyla; family Ziphiidae; genus Mesoplodon; species Mesoplodon mirus. The sequence goes on along the minus strand of NC_138986.1, from coordinate 53,736,186 downwards.
ATGCCTTGGTATTTATTACTTACATAATTAATGGGTTAACATGTTGGCATGTGATTCCCACGTGTTTTAAAGGGATATTACAGAAGTGGATTCCCCAAAGCAGTTTGTCTCTATCTCTATTACGGCTTTATTACTTGCTACCTTTTACATATTTATGGAAAAGCCTTACTTCTCCTTCTAGGTTGTAAGTTTATGGTGGGTAGGAAGTGTGTCTGGTTTAACTTTCATGTCTCCATGGTACCTAACACGTGATTCACATATATTTGGGACTCAGTAAATATTAGTTGATGGAATACTTGCATTTGCTTTTAAGTATTGTCTTCTGATAGAAGACATCTTCTGATGGTGTTTTACAACTTAAATTATTATGAATGGTGGATATAACAGAAGAAATATATACCACCAACATATTAATAGAAATTGGGTTAGCATAGTGAAATTACTGTCTTCTTTTTTCTATTCCAACTTGTTTATGATATGGTCATATTATCTTTCTAATAGAAGGAATAAATAATAACAAAATGACACTTAATATTCTACTAGATTAAAAATCACTTTATTAGAATTATGGTGACCTCTCCACTATAATAGTGACCTTCCTCTCCCCTCTCCACGCTCATACTCCCCACCACCACCTTCCTCTCCCCCCACTTACCATCTAGGTGATTTATGATGGAACAGGAACAAGGTGGAAAAGGTAGGTTTGGAAGGAGAGAGAAGAGGTGATGTTAACCCTGAGATGCTCATTCATTCGTTTAGAAATACTGAGTGGTCTGAATGGTGGCAAATGCCTGGGGTCAGGAAGCAGCAGTCGGGGAGGAGGGCAGAGACCTCAATGCCACAGGCAACTGCAGGACACTGGGGGCCACCATCCCAGATGCCCAGAGACCAAGTGGCCAAACAACATTCAGTCAATCCAAGGAGGACTCACAGGACAGAGAGAGGCTGAAACACCTCTCCTGCTCTGCCATGAGGCCTTGTAAATTTGCCCTGCACCTCCCAGAGCAAGGAGAGAAACACAGAAAGATGGGTTTCATTTTAAATGGCTGTTTAAAACGGGAAGAAATTACTTTTAAGTGGTAGGATCAAGTGTATTATTCTGCCATCCCTGGGAAGAGGGATTGAGAGCAGGATGAGATCAATTGACAGGTTAAAGGAAAGGTGTGTTTCGCATGTGTCTGATCAGTGTCTCCTCAATTTACACCTGCTATACATTTTATTCATTTCTTTTTCAAAAAAATTAATGAGCACTTGCTATATACAAATCACTAGACCAGGAGTGACTTTTTCACAGAAAAATATAATTGTAATAAAAGTATGGAGACTGGCATTAGGTGAGGTCACTGGAGCTCCCAAACTATAAAGTTTTGAGAAAGATGAAATACAATGACCAGTTATATTAGTTAATTTATCACTTTATTTTATTTTTTAAGGGTTTTTTTTTTTGTTTTTTTTAATTTATTTTGGCTGCGCCGGGTCTTAGTTGCAGCACGCAGGATCTCGTTGTATTTTGTGGGATCTTTTTAGTTGTGGCATGCAGACTTCTTAGGTGTGGCATGCGAGCATCTGAACTCTTAGTTGCGACATGCATGAGGGATCCAGTTCCCCAACCAGGGATCTAACCCGGGCCCCCTGCACTGGGAATGTGGAGTCTTACCCACTGGACCACCAGGGAAGTCCCTGATTTATCATTTTAAATGGAATTACTTAGAGGGAACACAGTAATCTGTTGCATGTTACCAGCACAAAAGTCTCTAAGCTAAGTCAGCTTGCAGGTTTTCAACCCAAAGAATGATCTTGGAACCTGAAAACTAATCACTATGCATTCTGAACAAGTGCTGTTTAACTCGCTTCAACAATATGGGGAAGAAAAATGGCTTTGAAAGTCATTTAAAATGATAACAGCTCTGTATCATGCAGAAAAAAAATGACGTGCAGAAAAAATGACATTATTACATGTCTTACATTTTATTTCATGATAAAATTGCTGATGGCATTGCATCACTGAAGTCAAATTGGGAGGGGGATCCAGTGTTGAAACTCAGATATGGATTCAAGAACAGGTGCAATTACTTTCCTTGTACTCAACAAATATTTACAAAGCAGCTGTCATATGTCAGGCACTAGTTCCCAAATGGTAAGCAAGATGGAGACTAGTAGGGGAGTTTAAAAACAGAATTCTTTTTCTCAGAAAAATAGACATCGTGCTTGTGCATTGGCTAAACTTTTATCTCAGATGAACCAAGTTATATCCCACTTCAGATATATTCCCCGTTCTTCAGAAACCACCAGTTACCTCACATCAAAAAATATCTTCTCTATCTTGGAAACCCTACCAGTTACTATTTGAAAAAGCTTCAGTTTACAAAGTTTCATTGTACATAAAATTTTAATCCCATCTTAGAAAAGAGAGAGGGAGAGACCTTCAAGATGGCAGAGGAGTAAGACATGGAGATCACCTTCCTCCCCACAAATACACCAGAAATACATCTACATGTGGAACAACTCCTACAGAACACCTACTGAACGCTGGCAGAAGACCTCAGACTTCCCAAAAGGCAAGAAACTCCCCACGTACCTGGATAGGACAAAAGAAAAAAGAATAAACAGAGACAAAAGAATAGGGACGGGACCTGCACCAGTGGGAGGGAGCTGTGAAGGAAGGAAGGTTTCCACACACTAGGAAGCCCCTTCGCGGGCGGAGACTGCAGGTGGCGGAGGGGGGAAACTTCAGAGCCACTGAGGAGAGCGCAGCAACAGGGGTGCAGAGGGCAAAGCGGAGAGATTCCCGCACAGAAGATCAGTGCCAACCAGCACTCACCAGCCCAAGAGGCTTGTCTGCTCACCCGCCAGGACAGGTCGGGGCTGGGAGCTGAGGCTCAGGCTTCAGAGGTCAGATCCCAGGGAGAGGACTGGGGTTGGCTGTGTGAACACAGCCTGAAGGGGGCTAGTGTGCCACAGCTAGCCAGAGGGAGCCTGGAAGAAGTCTGGACCTGCCTAAGAGTCAAGAGACCATTGTTTCGGGGTGCACGAGGAGAGGGGATTCAGAACACCACCTAAATGAGCTCCAGAGATGGGCACGAGCCGTGGCTATCAGCACGGAGCCCAGAGATGGGCATGAGATGCTAAGGCTGCTGCTGCAGCCACCAAGAAACCTGTGTTCAAGCACAGGTCACTATCCACACCTCCCCTCCCAGGAGCCTGTGCAGCCCGCCACTGCCAGGGTCCTGTGATCCAGGGAAAACTTCCCCCGGAGAACACATGCCTCAGGCTGTTGCAATGTCACACTGGCCTCTGCTACCACAGGCTCGCCCCACATTCTGTACCCTTCCCTCCCCCCGGCCTGAGTGAGCCAGAGCCCCCTAATCAGCTGCTCCTTTAACCCCGCCCTGTCTGAGTGAAGAACAGACGCCCTCAGGTGACCTACACGCAGAGGTGGGGCCAAATCCAAAGCTGAACAACAGGAGCTGTGCGAACAAAGAAGAGAAAGGGAAATTTCTCCCAGCAGCCTCAGGAGCAGCGCATTAAATCTCCACAATCAACTTGATGTACCTGCATCTGTGGAATACATGAATAGACAATGAATCATCCCCAAATCAAGGCGGTGGACTTTGGGAGCAACTGTAGACTAGGGGTTTGCTTTCTGCATCTAATTTTTTTCTGGTTTTATGTTTATCTTAGTTTAGTATTTAGAGTTTATTATCATTGGTAGATTTGTTTACTGATTTGGTTGCTCTCTTCCTTTTTTTATATATATAGATATATATATATATATATTTCCTTTTTCTCTTTTTGTGAGTGTGTATGTGTATGATTCTTTGTGTGATTTAGTCTGTATAGCTTTGCTTTTACCATTTGTCCTAGGGTTCTGTCTCTCCTTTGTTTGTTTGTTTTTTGTGTACTTTTTAGCACTTGCTATCATTTGTGGATTTGTTTTTTGGTTTGGTTGCTCTCTTCTTTCTTTCTTTCTTTTTTTGTTTTTTCATATTTTTTATTTTTAATATTTTTTTAATTTTAATACCTTTCCTTCCTTCCTTCCTTCCTTCCTTCCTCCGTTCCTTCCTCCCTTTTCTTCTGAGCCATGTGGCCGACAGGGTCTTGGTGCTCTCGCTGGGTGTCAGGCCTGTGCCTCTAAGGTGGGAGAGCCGAGTTCAAGACATTGTTCCACGAGAGACCTCCCAGCTCCATGTAATATCAAACAGCAAAAGCTCTCCCAGAGATCTCCATCTCAACGCTAAGACCCAGCTGCACTTAACAACCAGCAAGCTACAGTGCTGGACACGCTATGCCAAACAACTAGCAAGACAGGAACACAACCCCACTCATTAGCAGAGAGACTGCCTAAAATCATAATAAGGTCACAGACACTCCAAAACACAGCATCAGATGCTGTCCCGCCCACCAGAAAGACAAATCGTATCAAGTATCTTTTCCAACCACAACACTATGAGACTAGATACCAATTAAAGGAAAAAAACTGTAAAAAATACAAACACATGGAGGCCAAACAATACACTACTAAATAATGAAGAGATCACTGAAGAAATCAAAGAGGAAATCAAAAAATACCTAGAAACAAATGACAATGAAAATACGACAACCCAAAACCTGTGGGATGCAGCAAAAGCAGTTCTAAGAGGGAAGTTTATAGCAATACAGTCCTACCTCAAGAAACAAGAAGAATCTCAAATAACCTAAACTTACACCTAAAGCAATTAGAGAAAAAAGAACAAAAAACCCCCAAAGTTAGCAGAAAGAAAGAAATCATAAAGATCAGATCAGAAATAAATGAAAAAGAAATGAAGGAAACAATAGCAAAGATCAATAAAACTAAAAGCTGGTTCTTTGAGAAGATAAACAAAATTGATAAACCATTAGCCAGACTCATCAGGAAAAAAAGGGAGAAGACTCAAATCAATAGAAATGAAAGAGGAGAAGTAACAACTGACACTGCAGAAATACAAAGGATCATGAGAGATTACTACAAGCAACTATATGCCAATAAAATGGACAACCTGGAAGAAATGGACAAATTCTTAGCAAAGCACAACCTTCCAAAACTGAACCAGGAAGAAATAGAAAATATAAACAGACCAATCACAAGCACTGAAATTGAGACTGTGATTAAAAATCTTCCAACAAACAAAAGCCCAGGACCAGATGGCTTCACTGGTGAATTCTATCAAACATTTACAGAAGAGCTAACACCTATCCTTCTCAAACTCTTCCAAAATATAGCAGAGGGAGGAACACTCCCAATCTCATTCTGCTAGGCCACCATCATCCTGATACCAAAACCAGACAAAGATGTCACAAAGAAAGAAAACTACAGGCCAATATCTCATTTTACTTCTCAAATGAAACATAGATGCAAAAATTCTTAAGAAAATACTAGCAAACAGAATCCAACAGCACATTAAAAGGATCATACACTATGATCAAGTTGGGTTTATTCCAGGAATGCAAGGATTTTTCAATATACACAAATCAATCAATGTGATTCACCATATTAACAAATTGAAGGAGAAACCATATGATCATCTCAATAGACGCAGAAAAAGCTTTTGACAAAATTCAACACCCATTTATGATAAAAACCCTCCAGAAAGTAGGCACAGAGGGAACTTACCTCAACATAATAAAGGCCATAGATGACAAACCCACAGCCAACATCATTCTTCATGGTGAAAAACTGAAACCATTTTCTCTAAGATCAGGAGCAACACAAGGTTGTCCAGTCTCACTACTATTATTCAATATAGTTTTGGAAGTTTTAGCCACAGCAGTCAGAGAAGAAAAAGAAATAAAAGGAGTCCAAATCAGAAAAGAAGAAGTAAAGCTGTCACTGTTTGCAGATGACATGATAGTATACACAGAGAATCCTAAAAATGCTACCAGAAAACTACTAGAGCTAATCAATGAATTTGGTAAAGTAGCAGGCTACAGAATGAATCCACAGAAGTCTCTTGCATTCCTATACACTAATGATGAAAAATCTGAAAGTGAAATTAAGGAAAAACTCCCATTTACCATTGCAACAAAAAGAATAAAATACCTAGGAATAAACCTACCTAAGGAGACAAAAGTCTTGTATGCAGAAAAGTATAAGACACTGATGAAAGAAATTACAGATGATACAAACAGATGGAGAGATATACCATGTTCTTGGATTGGAAGAATCAACATTTTGAAAATGACTCTACTACCCAAAGCACTCTACAGATTCAATGCCATCCCTATCAAACCACCAATGGCATTTTTCACAGAACTAGAAGAAAAAATTTCACAATTTGTATGGAAACACAAAAGACGCCAAATAGCCAAAGCAATCTTGAGAAAGAAAAACGGAGCTGGAGGCATCAGGCTCCTGGACTTGGGACTATACTACAAAGCTACGGTAATCAAGACAGTATGGTACTGGCACAAAAACAGAAATATAGATTAATGGAACAGGATAGAAAGCCCAGAGATAAACCCATGCACATATGGTCACCTTATTTTTGATAAAGGAGGCAGGAATATACAGTGGAGAAAAGACAGTCTCTTCAATAATTGGTGCTGGGAAAACTGAACAGCTACATGTAAAAGAATGAAATTAGAGCACTCCCTAACACCGTACACAAAAATAAACTCAAAATGGATTAAAGAACTAAATGTAAGGCCAGACACTATCAAACTCTTAGAGGAAAACATAGGCAGAACACTCTATGACATAAATCACAGCAAGATCCTTTTTGACCCACCTCCTAGAGAAATGGAAATAAAAATAAATAAATGGGACCTAATGAAACTTAAAAGCTTTTGCACGTCAAAGGAAACCATAAACAAGACAAGAGGACAACACTAAGAATGGAAGAAAATATTTGCAAATGAAGCAACTGACAAAGGATTAATCTCCAAAATTTACAAGCAGCTCATGCAGCTCAATATCAAAAAAACAAACAACCCAATTCAAAAATGTGCAAAAGACCTAAATAGACATTTCTTCAAAGAAGATATACTGATTGCCAACAAACACATGAAAGAATGCTCAACATCACTAATCATTAGAGAAATGCAAATCAAAACTACAATGAGATATAACCTCACACCAGTCAGAATGGCCATCATCAAAAAGTCTACAAACAATAAATGCTGGAAAGGGTGTGGAGAAAAGGGAACCCTCTTGCACTGCTGGTGGGAATATAAATTGATACACTGTGTTCTCCATAGTGTTCTCCACTATGGAGAACATTATGGCGGTTCCTTAAAAAACTAAAAATAGAACTACCATATGACCCAGCAATCCCACTACTGGGCATATACCCTGAGAAAACCATAATTCAAAAAGAGTCTTGTACCACAATGTTCATTGCAGCTCTATTTACAATAGCCAGGACATGGAAGCAACCTAAGTGTCCATCGACAGATGAATGGATAAAGAAGATGTGGCACATATATACAATGGAATATTACTCAGCCATAAAAAGAAACAAAATTGAGTTATTTGTAGTGAGGTGGGTGGACCTAGAGTCTGTCATACAGAGTGAAGTAAGTCAGAAAGAGAAAAACAAATACTGTATGCCAACACATATATGTGGAATCTAAAAAAAAAAAAAAAAAAAAGTTCTGGAGAACCTCGGGGCAGGACAGGAATAAAGACGCAGACGTATAGAATGGACTTGAGGATGTGGGGAGGGTGAAGGGTAAGCTGGGACCAAGTGAGAGAGTGGCATGGACATATATACACTACCAAACGTAAAATAGATAGCTAGTGGGAAGCAGCTGCATAGCACAGGGTGATCAGCTCAGTGCTTTGTGACCACCTAGAGGGGTGGGATAGGGAGGATGGGAGGGAGACGCAAGAGGGAGGGGATATGGGGATATATGTATACATATAGCTGATTCACTTTGTTATACAGCAGAAACTAACACACCATTGTAAAGCAATTATATTCCAATAAAGATGTTAAAAAAAAAAGAAAAGAGAGAGAAACAGCACTGCAAGGAGCACTGAATTAGTTCACCTAGAATATAAGTGGGGGAGGTGGCCTGAGATAAGATTTCTGGAAATATGAAAATATCTCAAATGAAATTGGACAGATCCAGAATTTAAAGGATTTATTTAAACTGCATCAAAGAAGCTTGGCCATGCTTTCTTATTATATAAACTTATAGCCATTTTAAAGACTTACATTTAATTGCACATTTCACTTGTAAACCACATTTGAGCTCAAGGTAGTTGCTGATGATTTGGAAGAAGAAATACTCGTGTTTGGAAGATGTTCCCCCACTGACAAACCCAGCAAATGTGCAACTAGCATTTTGACTTTGAGTTTTCTTTCAGTTCAGACTGGGGGCATTTTACTTCTTACTTCTCTTCAAGTCACTTGGTAGCACCATGGTCAATATAGCATGAAAAACACAAGGACACTGATTTGGAGGAACTGGCTTGAGTTGAGTGTCACCATTCACTGTGATTCAACCTCCCTAATCTTTTTTAGCCTACTTTTAAAATTCTTTTCCATTATGGTTTATTACAGGATATTGAATATAGCTACCTGTGCTATACAGTAGGATCTTGTTTATTTATTTATATATAATAGTTTGTATCTGCTAATCTCAAGCTCCTAATTTATCTCTCCCCTACCCCCCTTCTCCTTTGGTAACCATAAGTTGTTTTCTATGTCTGTGAGTCTGTTTCTGCTTCATAAATAAGTTCATTGGTATCATATTTTAGATTACACATATAAGTGATACCATGTGGTATTTTTCTTTCTGACTTAACTTCACTTAGTATGATAATCTCTAGGTCTGTCTATGTTGCTAAAAGTGGCACTATGTCATTCTTTATATGGCTGAGTAATATTCCATTGTATAAATGTATATACCACATTTTCTTTATCCATTCATCTGTTGATGGACATTTAGGTTGCTTCCATGTCTTGACTATTGTGAATAGTGCTGCTGTGAACATTGGGATGCATGTATCTTTTCAAATTAGTTTTCTCCAGATATATACCCAGGAGTGGGATTACTGGATCATATGGCAACTCTTTTTAGTTTTTTAAGGAACCTCCCTACTGTTCTTAGTAGTGGCTGTACCAATTTACATTCCCACCAACAGTGTAGGAGGGTTCCCTTTTCTCCATACCCTCTGCAGCATTTATTATTTGTAGACTTTTTGATGATGGCCATTCTGATCAGTGTGAGGTGATACCTCATTGTGGTTTTGATTTGCATTTCTCTAATAATTAGCAATGTTAAGTATCTTTTCATGTATCTTTTATTGGCCATCTGTATATCTTCTTTGGAGAAATGTCTGTTTCTGCCCATTTTTTGATTGTGTTGTTTTTTTGTTACTGAGTTGTGTGAGCTGTTTGTATATTTTGGAAATTACGCCCCTGTTGGTCACATCGTTTGAAAATACTTTTCCCCATTCTGTAGGTTGTCTTTTTGTTTTGTTTATGATTTCCTTTGCTGTGCAAAAGCTTATAAGTTTGATTACAACCTCTCTAATCTTTATCCATAAAATGGAATTCTTCCAAGGAACAAGCAGATGAAATCATGTGTAGACACGTGCTTTGTAAACTATAAAGTATTAAATATATGTAAGATATTGTTTTGTAATTATATAACTTGGGAGATAAGTTTAGATTGAGTAAGAGTAATCTCAAGTTAGATGACTCAAAACATCTGGTGTTAAATCAAGTGAAGCTAAAAATCGTACTGTAAAATTACATAGAAACAAATATTTTTGGAGTCCTATAAATAAAATTAAATTACATTTATTGAGATCACCAAAGCTTGAATTGAAAGGGAGTAAAGGGAAAAATTATAGTTCAAGACACAGATGATCTGTTCTAAGGGGGAAAAAACATTCCCTGTCAATCTTTAATAGCTAGCAGGTTTTAAAACTAGTCAAATTTAGCATAATAATAAAACTTCATTATGTGGAAACCATGCTGATATTGTATGCAAATGTACAATCCAGCATGAAAATGACGGAAATACTCATAGTGAGATGACTAAGAGCTAAAGTAACTAATTTTCATTCTTGCCACGTCTTTTCATTACTGTAAGATTTTTGATCTTGAAATAATACATAGTTTTATCAAATTAAACCTGTATTATAATAGGTCCATATGATACTGATATTGATATTTTTTATTGATATATGTATGTGTGAACTTTTAGTAGAGTGAAGAAAAATAATGGAATTAGGCCCATTGATTTCTCAAACTTGTATAAAAACTCTTTTAGTCTTTTACTAAAAAATAATATTAATTTGGAAATACCATTTCTGAAGATTAATTTCTTCTATAACCGTATGCAACATAATGGAACATGGAACCTAGTTTGAAAGTGCAATCCGATGCCACATATATATTTACGCCCTTGGTCCAACCAGGGGACTCAAGTACATAATGTTGTATAATATATCGCTCTTATAGTAATATATACTCTCTGCCTAGTACTGTCTGTTTTTCTTATGGCTCTTGCCAGCTTAGTTGAGGGATTTTGCTTTGTAACTGCTCTGTCAAATCAATTGTGTCCTTCTGGTTCTGTGCAGTGTAGCAGTATGACATCCAGAGCTTATTCAGATGGGCAGAGAGCAAATGAATTTCCTTCTGCTCCTCTGTTGAAGGGAAGAGACATTTCTTCGACCTGTAAATGCTGAGAGCGTCGTACTATCCTTTACAGTAGATGAATCTCAAACCGTGAGCTCCTAAGGGTGCAGAGTCCAGGGCGAATCACACTGGTCCCTTTTTATATTTGCACAAAGGTCAGATCAGGTTCAAAGGACTAGCTCCCCTCCACATCCTGCCCCGAGGGGATAGGAAGCTTCCAAACATCCAGGTGAAATAAAGGTGTGTAAGAGGGGCCTGCAGCTTCTGGAAACTGGCCTTGGTGACTGGGATGCGAATGTTTATGGGTTCATTTTAAGACAAAGCCCCTCCCTTTCCTCCTCAGGCTACTTCTCAGCTCTTCCTGACAGCGAAATTTAGGACAGAAAAATCACAAAGCAATCACCCCAATTCCTTCAAGTCATAAGGACCATTCGTGGCCAGCAGCAGCTGCGTGGGCCTGCGACCTATACAGTCCCAGAGAGCCCCAGGCTTACAAGAGCCCCACGCTTGGCATAAACGCTCTACTGTCTCGGTCTTGAAATTCTTCATACTCTGTGGACAAGGCGCTCCATTTAGTTTTGCATATACAGATTTTGTATATGAAGCCACAAAGCATTTTTAACACAAGGAAACAACTGGTTCCTCATCTTATTGCGATAGATGAATCAAAGGAATTTAGGGCTGGAAACAATTAGGGTAAGATTAAATTGAGCCCAATTTTAAATAGAGATTAAATTTAAACGCACTGTGATATTGCACTTCTGGGGTACTCTTTCAGGATTATCAGTGCTTTCTTCTTTCCATCTGGGTCGATTAGAGTATTTTGAGATAGTAAAATGTGGTTTGCTAGACATTTCAAAGCAAACATACAGAGTAGATACATAGAGGTCACTACAGGGTTTTTATTTTTTTAAGTGAGAAAAGCTGGGTGCAACCAAGGTGTTGGATAATAACCAATCTGTTAATACCGAGGGACAGTGCCAGGCCTACACAAAAGTGTGAAGATGGAGAGGTTTCACAGCATCTCTTAGCTTCTCTTTATCCTGTTATGTTTGTACTCCTTCCTCCTCATCCTAAAAATGGTTCGATTTCTGGAAAACTTGTATATATATTCTTCTCCTCCCTCTGCCACATGATTTGAGCCAAAAGTCTATATCCCATTTCTGTCTGGCTTTGTTCTCCGTTGACTTTCATGGCTAGAAAGCTATCTGATAATTAAACCCTGTTGTATTGTTAGCCGGTAGCAACTTAAGGTGTGACTGCTACTTGGGGTACTCTGTGTTTTGATATCTCATACCACAGAGTCTTACAGATGCAAAGAAATGAATTCTTCCCAGAGTCATTGTGAAACCACTGACAAGCCCATGGGTGCTTCCTGAAGGCCTCCAATGGCACCAGGCTGCCATTGTGTCTGCTCGTAAGTGCTGCCCATGATGGCCATGTGTGGTTGGGAGACAGAAGAACCTCCTGACTATTCGTTTAGTTCATGCCGGGTTTGAATAGCTCAGTAGCTCATCCAGACTAATGATTCAGACCTTGTCACACTGTCCCACTTACGGCAGATGCTAACATACAAAGTAATGGACTTTACATAACCCCACTACTTCTTCCCCATTCTCCTTGCTGACTTTGCTTCCTAGGCCACTGAGAAAATAGAAGTAATTATGAGAGAACTTTCACAAGCTCCCGTCACATCTCTCATTTGCCAGCAACTACACTCCCATATACTCTGCCTTCTCTCCTTAACTAATGATTGTCTATTGACCTTGACTCATCTGCTCAAGGTCATCACTCCAGCAATTCATCCTTCTCTTCTGGATCATTCCCATCAGTATACAAATATGCTGGTATTTCTCTTATCTAAGAAAAAAAAAAAACAAAACAGCAAAAACATCCTCTCTCTTGATCCCACTTCCTGCTCAGGCTACCAACCATATCTGTTTCCCTTCACATCAAAACTTGATAAACATACTTACACTTGCTCTTCCAGCATCTTGCCTCACATTTCCCGTCAACCTCCTTCAGTCACGTTTTTGTCCCCAGTCACTCCACTAAAACCTCTCCTGTCAAGTTCACCAGTGACCTCCATGCTGCTCAACCCAATGGTTTATTCTCAGACTTCCTATCACCTGTCGGCTACACTTGAAGCAGTTCATCGCTCCCTTCTTGAAACACTTTCTTCCCTTGGCTTCCAGGACTGCACACTCGTGGTTTTTTCCCTACCTCACTAGCTGCTCTTTCTCGCATCTTCTGCTGACTCTTTCCCACCTCCCTGTCCTCTTAACAAGGGAGTGTCCCAAGGAAAGGTCCTCGGACCATTTTTTCTTTTGAATCTACATTCACTCCCTTGACCATTTCAACTAGTCTCATCGCTTTAAATATCATCTATATGTGAAATACCCCCAAATCTTTATCTCCAGCCCAGACCTTTCTCTTGAACTCTAGACTCCTCCAACTATTTCCTCTACTTCAGAGTTGAATAAGCATCTCACACTGAACCCTGATCTCCCCTTCCAGGTCCACTCCTGTCCCCATCTCCCCTAGTCTATTCTCAGCAGACTAGCCAACATGATTCTATTAAAACGTAGGGCAGATCACATCACTCTTCTATTTAAAACTCTCCAATGGCTTCTGGTCATTGTCAGAATAAAAGTCAAAGTTCTTATCATGCTTATTAGGCCCCCATATTACCTCTTTGCCCTCTCTCCCATGTGCGCATTCTGCTCTAACCAGGCCGGCCTCCTAGCCGCTCCTGCTTTTGCCTAAAGACCTCATTTGCTCTCCTTCGGCCCAGATGGCTTTCCCCAAATAGCTGCATGCATCGTTCCTTTGCTTCTTTCAGGCCTTTGCTCAAACATTACCTTTCTCTCTCGGGCCTTCCTTGACCACTATTAAAATTGCAACGCCCCTTCCTAGCCACCTTCCCTGATTTAGCTTTCTCCATGGTACTCTCTTTCTACCTCTAGGTGTTTCTGATTTATTTTATTATCTGTCTCCCTCACCTCCAGAACGTGAGCTCTATGAAGGATAGGATTTCTGTTACCTGAAATATTCCCAGTGCCCAGGTCAGCATCTGGAGCCACAGTAGGTGCTCAATACACACTTGCTAAATGTAGGATGCTATATCTTTCTACCAAAGAACATGACCTGCACGTGAGCTTCAGAAAACCAGTTTTTTCCAGGTAGGGATCAGATCTGTCTCTTTACAAAGCTGAAGGAGTGGCTGGAAGGCAGGTGCCCGTGCTTGCGGTGGCGTGCTTGCGGTGGGTGGAGCTTTCAGTAGGAGTCCCTCACTGTCTAGCCAAACCACCCCCTCTTGCCCTTTCAGCCGAACATGGAAACTTGAGATGCTGTGCTACATTTTTACTATTTATTCACAAGTATTCTTTTTACTCAGTAATTAGTATGCAGCTTTGCTTTTCATGAAATGCCTCTTTTAAAATACGTTATTGTGATGATTAGGACTATTACTGTAATGTACTGTAATCATTACTGTAATTTTTTTTTTTTTTTCCTGTGGTACGCGGGCCTCTCACTGTTGTGGCCTCTCCCGTTGCGGACCACAGGCTCCGGACGCGCAGGCTCAGTGGCCATGGCTCACGGGCCCAGCCACTCCGCGGCATGTGGGATGCTCCCGGACCGGGGCACGAACCCGTGTCCCCTGCATCGGCAGGCGGACTCGCAACCACTGAGCCACCAGGGAAGCCCATTACCGTAATGATTAAGCTGATGAATTATTTGTAGCAATAAAATAGTCTTCAAGATTGGCATACTGTTACCTCTTGCATTTATTCTGCTTTCTAGTCATATTAAATAACTTCACATTTAAAATAAGTAATTGCTGCCCACCACAATAACACATGTTGCTTTCATTAGAGGCTGTAGCAAAAAGTGAATTCTGGAAACATGGGTGTGGACAGTAGCTACCCACTCTCCTGCTGAGAGCACTTACTGGCTGCTTCTTGAGAAGCAACACCTAACTAACTCAGTAGGGCAAGGCAGCAGATTTGAATAAGTCTGAGGACATATTTGAGAATGCAAAATTGCATTCTCCCAGTGCTGATGCAGAAAAGGACAAACTGCCCATAGTTACTCACCGCCCCCCCATATATTCCAATGAGAAATACAGAAAACAACTTGTAAAATTTCTTCACAATGCACACGTTGAGATGAATGAAACAGCTGGCAGTGGCATCTCGCCTCTGAGTTGGATTTATAAAAATATTAGTGAGCTCAATTTTCTGTATTTTGCTATTTCATTCGGGGAGTGATGAAGAGAGTCTTTTATCATTATAAAACTCCAGGCTTTGCTGTCATTTATCACAATGTCGTCCGGAATTCTGAAAATGTTCTGTCAGGGTTGATCTGGACATTTCAGGACTTGACATTTGATAGAAGTTGGGTAACCGAATATCGTAATGGTATCTTTTTCCTATATATACCCTGTCATTCAAGGCATAGAGTTTATCTGCAATGTCACTGCCAATTAAAACTGAAAACAGGCGGGAGATGTAACGATGCTGAGCCAAGAGCAAGTATAATTTCTTTCTCCTCCAGGACACATATCGACAATCAGTTTCTGCTGTGAGGGTTACCTAAACAAACATAAGACCACACATAATCAGAGATTAGGAAGCAAGAAACATTCTGCCATGTGGGGGTTTTTTTGGCCCCAAATTTTAAATGAATTTCTCGTGCTGATTTTAACGTTAAAAAAGCCTACCAACCCACAATATATTGTTAAAATAGAAACTCCAGGGCTTCCCTGGTGGCGCAGTGGTTGAGAGTCCGCCTGCCGTTGCAGGGGACACGGGTTCGTGCCCCGGTCCGGGAAGGTCCCACATGCCGCGGAGCGACTGGGCCCGTGAGCCATGACGGCTGAGCCTGCGCATCCGGAGCCTGTGCTCCACAACGGGAGAGGCCACAACAGTGAGAGGCCCGCGTACCGCAAAAAAAAAAAAAAAAAAAAAAAAAAAAAAAAAAAAAAAAACTACAAAATTTATTACTATATATGTAATTTATAACATTAATAATCACAATGTTGTGCCCATCTCCAGTTTATCTGTTTTCTAAGTTTGGGTATCTAGATTTTGCATTTCAGTGATGTGAGAGCTACTTGATATTAAAACATAATAAAGTTGGCTAATGTTAGAGAAGTATTTCCAAGTCAATCCTGAAGACTGTAAGCATTTAACCCTAATGCAGTTTCTGCAGTACCGAATAGAATTAACCTATTCTGCATATGTATAGGAATTTGTATTACAAAGACACACACATGTATACACACACAGGTATGTTACATGTATTAACCAGAGGAAGTATACCGTAATCGACAGAACCTACTGAAAGGATTATCTTTCAAAACTACCAGATATGGCAGCAGAGTAGTGACAGTAAGTTTAGCATTTTGTTGCTAGAAAACAACTGAAATTCATCAGTATTTTGAATTTTAAAAGTCACTTATTTTGTAATAAGGGCAGATTTTTTGTTCTTGGTGTTTTTCTAAACTGTGACAGGTGGCAGTGTTTAGTTTAGAGTCAAATATCAATTAACTGTATTTTAATTCCCATATACTCAGTTAAGCAAAGAAAAATGTAAGAATATTTATCAGACTCCTTCCTGTCATATGTAATACCCAATCTTCTCCTTGTTGCTGGACCTATAAAGTGGCATTAATCAGCAAGACCCAAGCGGAACTGGGAAGACATGCATGATACTAAGTACATTCCAAAGTTAAATATAAATTATTCCTATGTCATCTGCTGCTCTGTTTGCTTGTTTGCCTGTTTTTAAACAAACAGAAGAGGCAGTGTTCACAGTGTGGCTAGTTATTCCTTACCTGAAAAATGCCTTCCTCTGTGGGTTTCAGTGAGTCCCATTCAGGAGAATCCAGGAACTGGAAGGGGAAAATGTAATGCAGAAATTCGCCATCAACTGTCACTCTGATCCTACCCAAACACAAAGGACATCAGTTATGAGGGAAGGAGAAAGAGAGCACTAAGTTGGGGACGAGGATAGGGAACAGTA
The DNA here is from genome assembly GCF_964341445.2 of Mesoplodon mirus. Taxonomy (NCBI): domain Eukaryota; kingdom Metazoa; phylum Chordata; class Mammalia; order Artiodactyla; family Ziphiidae; genus Mesoplodon; species Mesoplodon mirus. The sequence continues at coordinate 53,719,549 of NC_138986.1, read as the reverse complement.
TTTCCGATCTCTGATGGTTTTTTTGGCTTTTAAAATCTTTAAGGGCAAAATATTAAATTCATACATTACAATAAGTGACAAAAATCCCCTTTAAGATTTATGTACTGCTGTTCCTCCCATGGTTAGGATTCTGGAACAGTGGGTAAGATTCATCAGAAAATTCATCAAACTGTACATTGATGATATGTGCCCATTTATGTGTATATAATATATTTCAATTAAAAGTTTCAAGGTACTCAGTCAGATTTTAAATTAAGTAGGAGAACACTGAAGAACATAAAGAAGTACCACTGGAAATACCTCTGTAAACGAAATATTTAACCTTTTAAAAAACATGAATAATCACATTAGTATTTCTTCCTCCAAACCTTCTGTTTTCAAATTTTATATATAGTGCACGTCCCCTTCTAGCAAGTGGGCAATTGCTAGAATTTACTGAAAAAAATGATCATTATAAAATTTAAGTGTTCTTTATTATTTAAAAGAATGCCCTATCAGAATCTGTTCAAAATACTTTGCATGCTAACATAAGTATTCTATTAATTTAAGCTGGCATCATCCTCTTGACTCTCATGATTAGCTTGGAAACAAGTAGCATATCCAGACAAACCAATTCATACATTTGATTTCTATGAAGAAATATTAAGACTCTAAATTATAACCTGCTTCAAGTAAATAATACCCTGTACTCTAAATGCCTATGTCCATGACTCATGTGTCAAGGGCTTTCTCATGCCTCAGCATGCTAAGTGCTGCCCAGGACTATGCTGTGTTGAGATGGAAAATGCAGCAGAAAGAAACACAAGCTAGTAAGTAATAAAGAGGAAAGACATGCAAGCGTCAAGAGTACAAACCTTCCTGAAACAAGCAGGGAGAGTTTGTCAATGGAGGTTTTCCCCTGCATGGCATAACAGTGCTCCTTTTCCAAAGTAACCACTTCTGAGCTCATAGCAATAGTTCTGAAGTCGGGCAAAGAGGTCCCCAGAGGCTGGAAGAGGGAGCTGTACAACAGCTGAAATTCTCGCGCAAAGGTTATGCTGCGAACTTGATAGGCGATGTGAACAAACCGCATAAAGCAGATGACAAACAATATAAAATTCCAGGAAAATATGTCAGCTGCACAGACATCTACCCAAGCCCAGATAGCAGAACAGAGAAAACCCAACCCCAGCAAACTGAAGACGTAAAGGAGCCCGAAGAATCCACTGCCACCCATGAAACCTACTACAAATAAAATACTGGCAAGATGATAGATGGCTCCTTCCGCCTCTTGCTTCCAGCTGGTGCAGACTGGGTGCTCGTCTATTAGGTTCTTCCATAAACTTGAATTTCTTTCCATGGCTGTACTACCATCTGGTTCACTTCTCAGTTGATGTTAAATGATATCGAAGCAAGTAATTAAGTCCTTTGCTTTTCCATCATCAGAGTTTTGCTCAGTCTTCACAAAACCAGAGGAAGCCCGGACACTGGAGTTGGGGTGATTAAGGGTTTGGTGTGTATGAATCTTGAAAAACTAAGAATCCCATGCTAGCATCCTTAAGTTCATCTGGGCTCCTGATTTAGATCTAGCCCACAAATATTTTGTGGTTTCCTGTGTAAGAATAAAACAGAAAGGATTCTAATTAAACAAGGAGACTTGAGAAGTATATTCAATGAGCCATCAGCATTACTTATTCAAGTTGACATCCTATTTTCTATGAAGTTAAAATGTTTTCAGCACAAAGACTGAAAGTGTTAAATTTCTAGGGTATAAAAATGCATATTTTAGAGCTAGGCTTATTAATCATCATAAATTATTTGCAGAAATTTTAGTATTTGTTACAATTAACTAACTACATATTTTTCAAGAAAGCTAAGTGCTATAATCAGCTGGTCCCTTTAAGAGTAATTCAGTATACCTCAGAATCTCTTGGGACAGTGACTAAATATGCAGATTCATAGACTGTTTCTGGATATACTGAGTCGGAATCTCTGAGGGTGGAGCCTAAGTGTTGGTATTTTGAACAAGCTCCCCACATGATTTTGATGCATCAATCCATGGCCTTCCATGGCCCACCCTTTTAGAGATACTGTTTGACAATATGTTAGTCACTCTTTATAGATGAAGAATTCGAAGCTCAGAGAGGGCAGGTAATTTATCCAAGGCCACACAGTGGTTGGTGGCAGAGCAGAGCTTCAGGACTTGAGCCTGCATGCCAGATCCAATCATGAGATCTCCCATGAGAGAGATTTTAAATTAGGCACGGTGAGAAGCCCTAATAATCAATAAACGTAACAAGCACACAATTAGGAGTCAGATTTTAAGAGCACAGAGTAGACTGTGAAAATGTTTAATTAATTAGATCTAAATTATTTGAGAAATAAAAATTCAGTTCTCCTTCACTGTATTAGAGGCTATTTCAGGTTAAAGGTTGCATCCATAGAACTAAATAAATAATATTAAAATTCCTGCTACTTACACATTTATTTACCAGATGGTCAAAAATGTTAGCGACGTGTTCCTCTGCACATATATTCTCTACCCTTTCAGCCATATGGTAAAAATGCTAATATGTGATCTGACTCAGGAGAGATTTAACCATGATGACAGAGCTGTAGGGTATGTATCATTTGTCACCAGGTTTCTTAACAATAAATGGTTTCAGTGTGAAGCATTCATTAGATTGACTTTTTTGAAATCAAAATAACATTCAAGAACCTTGAACTTGTGTGCTATATTTAGTGTTTTTATCTTGAGACGGATTTTTCCAGAACACCTGTTAATAAAATATCAGATATCATAGATCTTGTCTCATAGAAAAAAAGTTCACAAACAGAGGTGAAAATGACTTAACTGAAGTGAAAAAAGGAATAGTGTTACTACCAACAGAACTAGAAGTGAAAATAAAGAAGCTGCTGCTGCTGAAGTTCCTGGTTTTTCATCTTGGGCAGTGATTCTCTTCTCAGAAAGTAATGACATTAAGAATATCACCAGGTGAATCATGAAAAAAAGAAGCAACAACACAGACCTATAACTTACAACCATATTGTTATTTCTACTTATGCTGCTTTCAAATACATTTTACACAGTCTGCATCCCTCTAATGATCACTCCACCCGTCTCTCTGTGAGAGATGAGATTCAAGGCAGACTGACATTCTGAATATGTTTCATTTCTCCTCTTTAAACAAAACACAAAATTATATATTACTGCACATTCAAAACAAAGAAACGTTTTTTAGAAATACAATGAGTAGTGACAACTGTGAAATGCAGACTGCAAATGTCAGTCCCCCTGCTGTTTTACTTTTAAAACGTGGGTATTTTAAATTAATCAGTTCCTTAGGATGCCAAGCACAGCCATGAAGCCAATATTAAAAAGCACTACCAGGAGAGCTCTGAACTGGGGTTTGAACTTCCTGAAAAATTTATAATCCTCAACAAATTGTTAAAATGATGCTAACAGGGAGAGGCCATGTAAAATGTTTGTGGCAATTCAGAGGGGAGCTTATGGGAATCTTGTCCCCCTAAACTCTTGACTTGGGGGATATACTGGGCCACCTACATTCCTGGAGTGTGACCCATTATGATTATATGAGGAACTGTGTTTCCGGCCCTTCCCAGTCGGCTTCTGTTGCAATAAGCTGCTACCAAGCCGACTTCCTATCCTTGACACCATCTCACTCAACAGGGAGTGCTGACTTGCCCTGATTAAATTACTCCACACCCAGCCTTTCTCTGCTTGGTGTGTTTTTATTCAGTCACCAAAACAGATGTACTCTATTAGAAGAGGAAGAACTGACAGGGGCAGGTGATGAGCCTGAGTGTTCATCTGACATGTGCCAGCAGCGCTATATGAATGCTGCACATGATTCACCAACCAGCTGCCTGCTTTAAAGGCCTGTGGGCCTTAAGTCATGTTTTTGGGTAAATAACTGCTGAAATGCCAAAGGAGCACAATGGATTTCTTAAGCAATAAAGTGGGTCGTCCCTGCAAAAGAAGTTAACACATGGGGATACAAATGACGGAGACAAAATAAAGGGCAAATAAACAAAATATTTCCAAGTTTGCTCTTTAAATTGTAAGACCCTGAGTTCTAGGGAATAAGGAAACGTAAAGGCAGGGACAAAGACGCTCAGTGAAATGTAATCTAAACTGGGTGGCAAACGGATGAAGATCAGCTCAGAAATGGCAGTTACCGGTTCAGAACGTGGACATTTATTACCTCGCTGCATCACACTTACTGCTGTGAGGGAGGCAGTATCTAAGGCATCATGCTCAGCCTACAGATGAGCAAGGCGGGGCACCAGACAGGTTAAGTAACTTGCTTCAGGGAAAGGAGGCAGTAAGTCACAGGGTGGAAGTTCAAGTCCTCCTCCACTCAGCTTCATGCCCTCCCCAGCAGGCAATGTGTCTTTCAAGGTTGTGAATCTAGTTTAATGTGTTGGGAGACCAGTGGGATATTCTGCCAGGACAGCTTGCCAGTAAAATAATAATCCTAACAGTGGATATTTGAGACCTGCTATATCTGCTTGTACTGCTCAATCCATAATGCTTAGAATACTGCCAGGGACACAGACATAGAAAGGCACTCATGAAGTAATCTGCTGTAGTATTATTCAACATTGACTCACTTCCTCTTCTAGATTCCAGAATTCTTAAGGGGCAAAGACAAATGTTTTTGTACTTCTGACCCTTGGCACTCAGTGAATGTGGACTGAACACACTGGTATAGAGGTACAAGCCCACTCTGCCTTTTCCATCCCCACTCTCTATCCAGTTCAACAGATGTTCTAACATCTTCTGTCACCTAAAGGAACAGAAGTGGAGGAGACCTTGACTGAGGGCTCGGGACATCACTTATTTAAGATGTCTGGCACAACTCCAAATTCATAGGAGAATGCTTCTGTCCTCTTAGAACATTCAGTTCCTTAAGAGCAGCTGAATTCCTGGTCTGATTAAAACAACTCTGGCAGCATGTGGTATTGTGTTAGTTTGGGTTGCTAGGCAACGAAGAAGATCAAAATTCCATCAATATTCTACTCATTAATTGGAATCATATCCCAACTTTGGTGTGTGTTCCATATGGGAAATAATCATGAACTTAAAGCTAGTTTTTGCCCCCCAATATATATGATCATGCCCTAATCGCTGGAAGCTGTGAATGTAATCTTATTTGGAAAAAAGGTCTTTGTAGATATAACTAAGTTAAGGATCTCCAGATGAGAAGACCATCCTAGATTACTTGGATGGGCCAAATCCAATGGCAATTGTTCTTATAAGAGACACACAGAGGATGCAGATAGAAGAGGAGGAAGCAATGTGACCACAGAGGCAGAGACTGGAGTGATGCAGCCATAAATCAAGGAATGCCGACAGCCACCAGACAATGGAAGAGGCAAGTAACAGAATCACCCTTAGAGCTTCTGGAAGGAGTACACCTACCAACACCATGATTTCAGACTTCTGGCCTCCAGAACTATGAGAGAATAAATTTATGTTGTTTTGAAAAAAAAAAAAAAAAAAAGCTAGTTTTCTCTGCTTATCTTTAAGGAGCTGCACTTATTCAGCAACTATGTGCCAGACATATTTGAAAAATTATCTCATTTAATCTTCACAACAGCCCCATGAGGAAAGTACTATTATCTCCATCTCACAGGTGAGAAAACTCAGAGAAGTCAAGTAAACTGTTCAAGGTTACCACACTGCTCATATTGGAACTAAGATTCCATCCAGGTCTGCCTGACTCTGAAATTCACAGTTTAAACTGCATCATTCTGCTTCCACAGTACCAGGATTTAGAAAATGTAGGCTTTAGTTTCCTCCCTGCTACTTAGATGAACTCAGACATATTTATTCATCAGTAAAGCAGAGGTAATATCACCTATTCTGTCCACTTTAAAGGGTGCTGGAAGATTCAGATGAGAAAATCTTCATTAAAAATTCTTAGCAAATTTTTAAATAGAAATGCCATTGCTGTATTTGTTGCTTGTATGTTATAGAGCTGAGCCATTTGGAGAATACAGTTTTCAGAAGTTTTCTTTCCCTCAGAGGATTACAGTTGAAGACGAACCATCCTTATACTGTAATTCTAAATTTACTCATTTCTGCAGGAGTGATCTCTATCATTCTTCCCTATCTTGTGTCCTGGCCGCCTACTGCTGGCAGGTATAGACCCAGAACCAACCCATCCTTAAGTCTTCACTTTCCAGTGGCCAAGAAGCCAGTCTCTGGAAGCCAACAACAATCCTGTTCCTTAGATTGGTGTTTAGTGCTTCCCAGCAGGTGTGTTCAGATCACTTCCATCAGAATCACCTGGCCACAGCCAACATCATCCTCAATGGTGAAAAACTGAAACCATTTCCACTAAGATCAGGAAAAAGACAAGGTTGCCCACTCTCACCACTATTATTCAACATAGTTTTGGAGGTTTTAGCCACAGCAATCAGAGAAGAAAAAGAAATAAAAGGAATCCAAATTGGAAAAGAAGTAAAGCCGTCACTGTTTGCAGACGACATGATACTATACATAGAGAATCCTAAAGATGCTACCAGAAAACTACTAGAGCTAATCAATGAATTTGGTAAAGTAGCAGGATACAAAATTAATGCACAGAAATCTCTTGCATTCCTATGCAGTAATAATGAAAAATCTGAAAGTGAAATTAAGAAAACACTCCCATTTACCACTACAACAAAAAGAATAAAATACCTAGGAATAAACCTACCTAAGGAGACAAAGGACCTGTATGCAGAAAATTATAAGGCACTGATGAAAGAAATCAAAGATGATACAAGTAGGTGGAGAGATATACCATGTTCTTGGATTGGAAGACTCAACATTTTGAAAATGACTGTACTACCCAAAGCACTCTACAGATTCAATGCAATCCCTATCAAACTACCACTGGCATTTTTAACAGAACTAGAACAAAAAATTTCACAATTTGTATGGAAACACAAAAGACCCCGAATAGCCAAAGCAATCTTGAGAAAGAAAAACGGAGCTGGAGGAATCAGGCTCCCGGATTTCAGACTATACTACAAAGCTACAGTAATCAAGACAGTATGGTACTGGCACAAAAACAGAAATATAGATCAATGGAACAGGATAGAAAGCCCAGAGATAAACCCACACACATATGGTCACCTTATCTTTGATAAAGGAGGCAAGAATATACAGTGGAGAAAAGACAGCCTCTTCCATAAGTGGTGCTGGGAAAACTGGACAGCTACATGTAAAAGAATGAAATTAGAACACTCCCTAACACCATACACAAAAATAGACTCAAAATGGATTAAAGACCTAAATGTAAGGCCAGACACTATCAAACTCTTAGAGGAAAACACAGGCAGAACACTCTATGACATAAATCACAGCAAGATCCTTTTTGACCCACCTCCTAGAGAAATGGAAATAAAAACAAAAATAAATAAATGGGACCTAATGAAACTTAAAAGCTTTTGCACGTCAAAGGAAACCATAAACAAGACAAGAAGACAACACTAAGAATGGAAGAAAATATTTGCAAATGAAGCAACTGACAAAGGATTAATCTCCAAAATTTACAAGCAGCTCATGCAGCTCAATATCAAAAAAACAAACAACCCAATTCAAAAATGTGCAAAAGACCTAAATAGACATTTCTTCAAAGAAGATATACTGATTGCCAACAAACACATGAAAGAATGCTCAACATCATTAATTATTAGAGAAATGCAAATCAAAACTACAATGCAATATCATCTCACACTGGTCAGAATGGCCATCATCAAAAAATCTACAAACAATAAATGCTGGAGAGGGTGTGGAGAAAAGGGAACCCTCATACACTGTTGGTGGGAATGTAAATTGACACAACCACTATGGAGAACAGTATGGAGGTTCCTTAAAAAACTAAAAATAGAACTACCATATGACCCAGCAATCCCACTACTGGGCATATACCCTGAGAAAACCATAATTCAAAAAGAGTCATGTACCACAATGTTCATTGCAGCTTTATTTACAATAGCCAGGACATGGAAGCTACCTAAGTGTCCATCGACAGATGAATGGATAAAGAAGATGTGGCACATATATGCAATGGAATATTACTCAGCCATAAAAAGAAACGAAATTGAGTTATTTGTAGTGAGGTGGATGGACCTAGAGTGAAGTAAGTCAGAAAGAGAAAACCAAATACCGTATGCTAACACATATATATGGAATCTAAAAAAAAATAAAAGGTCATGAAGAACCTAGGGGCAGGACAGGAATAAAGATGCAGACCCAGTAGAGAATGGACTTGAGGATATGGGGAAGGGGAAGGGTAAGCTGGGACGAAGTGAGAGAGTGGCATGGACATATATACACTACCAAATGTAAAATAGACATCTAGTGGGAAGCAGCTGCATAGCACAGGGAGATGAGCTCGGTGCTTTGTGACCACCTAGAGGGGTGGGATAGGGAGGGTGGGAGGGAGACGCAAGAGGGAAGAGATATGGGGATATATGTATACATATAGCTGATTCACTTTGTTACAAAGCAGAAACTAACACACCATTGTAAAGCAATTATACTCCAATAAAAACGTTAAAAAAATAAAAAAATAAAAAAACTTTATAATCTTAAAAAAAAAAAAAAAAGAATCACCTCGGTGGCTTGTTAAAATGCTCCTTCCCTGGCCCCACCCCAGAACTACTGAGCCAGGAAGGGACCCAGATAGATGCATTTCTGATAGGCTCCCAGTTCATTCTTATGCATACTAAAGTTTGAGAGCCATTATTTTATCTTGTTCCTGAGGGATCTCTGACTTATCCTTGCTTGCAGAGCCTCAGCTGTGTCCATTCCTGGCTGACCACTCGCTGTCCTCCCATGCTGATTACTCCATGTAATGTTCCCTGATCCCTAGTTGTCTGTCCACGGCGGTAGTGCTGGTGTCAGTGCACCATTCTGCTATCTAGTCTGTCCAGTTGGCATTACTACGTAAGAGAAGGGTCCTAGTCTTAGCTGTGCCCCTAAACAGCGTGTGATTTTAAGCTTCCCAGACCTGTTCCCTCACTGATAAAGTGAAAGAGTTGGACAAATAATGTACGGTTCCTTTTAGCTCTAAAATAACACAACTCTCCATGATATGAAATAGAACATTATTCCTAGCATAGGTCAAAATGTAGAGCTGAGGGGCAGAACTGAATTATGACTGCAGATCTTAACACCAGGTTTATGACTGGGGCCCAACTCTAGAGATTGTTTAATTATTTAAGGACTGTGGTAGGGCCCAGCCACTGGAATTTTTTCAGAAATTTCCCAGTGATTTTGTTGTGCAACCAGGGTTACAAACTTTTAGGGGGATAGGGTTGAGAGACACCAGAACATTCTGTAGAGTAAAGGGTCTGGATTTTAATCCTTATTAGTATTTTTTTAAATTTTATTTTATTTATGGCTGCGTTGGGTCTTTGTTGCTGCGCACAGGCTTTCTCTAGTTGCGGTGAGCGAGGGCCACTCTTCATTGCGGTGCACAGGCTTCTCATTGCAGTGGCTTCTTTTGTTGCGAAGCACGGGCTCTAGAGCGCAGGCTTAGTAGTTGTGGCTCACGGGCTTAGTTGCTCTGCGGCATGTGGGATCTTCCCAGACCAGGGCTTGAACCCGTGTCCCCTGCATTGGCAGGCAGATTTTTAACCACTGAGCCACCAGGGAAGCCCTAATGCTTATTTTTAAAGGGCTGGAAAGGCACATTTTCTCCTGTGTGTCTTCATTTCTACGCTTTGCCCAGGTCAGGAGGCATTTTTCTTCCTCACCACTCATCTCCAAGGGGGCTCAAGGTTTGTGGATATTCTGCAGAAGCCTTTCCTTAACATGGTGGCTGAAGTGCACCTTCTAGGTTCTGAGTTTTTATGGCCTTTATTATCGGTCTACATGGCTTTCACTATATATTATATTGCCCATTATATATATTTTCCTTTTTAAAGCGTCATAATTTGCTTATTCTCTCAGTTGGGGTATATATTTAAGTATTTTTTTAAAGAAATGAATGTAGATAGTGTGTGCATTTTTTAAATATTGGCTTTATTAATTGGTCATTATATATGTATGTATATGTGTGTGTATGTGTGTGTGTGTGTGTGTGTATATATATATATATATATATATAGCAATGATAACAGTGGTCAGGGAGAAAAGCAGTGTGTAGAATACAGTTTTGGAACAAGCAGGTTAATAAGCCAGGAAGTCCAAGTGAGATATGATCAATACCTGAATCAATGGCTTAGGTGTTGGACTAAAAAGAAAGGAAAGCATATATTAGACCATGAGGAAGAAATGAAAGGAAGATGTGTCTCTACTGAGACACAGGAACAGAAAAAGGATGAAGATGCTTTCATCTTCCTTTCATCCCTTTCTTTCCCGAAGCTCGGAAAGAAATCAGAGGAAAGGGGGACTCATTTTGAGTCATGTTTAACCTGATGCACTTGGTCTAGCAACAGAGTTCACAACAGAAGATAAGGGGCAGGATGGAGGGGTATGTAACAGTTGTCTTGTAATAACACAGCACAATCCTGAATAAGGACTGGAGCTGGCAAGATTATCTAGAAAGTGAGTACAAAGAGAAATGAGAGTTGAAGTTAAATGCCCATGATCAGAGGCCTTAGAATTCTAGGGGTGTGCTGGCTATTGCAGGAGCCATGAGCCACATGTGGCTGTTGAGGCCCTGAAATATGGCTAGTCTGAAGTAAGATGTGCTGTGCACAATGGATTGTGAAGACTTAGTACAAAGATAAGGAATAAGTCGTGAATAATTTTTATATTGGTTACATGTTGAAATGATAATGTTTTGGAAATACTGGGTTAAATAAAACATGTTATTAAAGCTAATTTCACCTAATTCCTCTTATTTTTTAATGTTGCTACTAGAAAAATTTAAATTACATATGTGGCTTGCGTTATATTTCTCTTGGACAGTGCTGGCCTGGAGCTTCTCAAGCAATAAGAGAGGAAATGAAAAGACTTGACATGATGCTGTGCAAACAGTGCATATGTATAGCATATAGATGTATAAATATGGAAGAATTATCTAAGATTAAGAGCAAAGAGTTGGTATAAATGTAAATGATATTGGCTACAATATTCATATACTACAGTCAGATGTTATCCAAGGCATAGATGTGTCACCATCTAGTTTCTGCCTAAAAAGATGGCCAACCCCACTACAGCTCTTGGCCTCTTTATCCTACCAAGGAAGGCACTACTTTTTCCTTTTCCCTTAGGAGAATTCCACTTTTCTAAGCAATTATATTACATGGTCTTGTTTTATCATTTCATCTTCTGATGATACCTCATGGTATACACTGGAAATCTCAGACAGACAATCTTATAAATTTTATGCTGGAGATTGGATTGTGGCCTTTTGGATTCCAGAAGGTCCACATCAGCCTTTGTTTGCACATAATACCTAAGTCTCTTCATGTACCACTAGGCTTCTAGGCTGGAGTATGCCTTTTTTTTTTTTTTTTTTTTTTTTTTGTGGTACGTGGGCCTCTCACTGTTGTGGCTTCTCCCGTTGCAGAGCACAGGCTCCAGACGCGCAGGCCCAGCGGCCATGGCTCACGGGCCCAGCCGCTCCGCGGCATGTGGGATCTTCCTGGACCGGGGCACGAACCTGTGTCCCCTGCATCGGCAGGCGGACTCTCAACCACTGTGCCACCAGGGAAGCCCACACTAAACTTATTGTGGTCATCATTTCATGATATATGTAAGTCAGATCATTATGCTGCACATCTTAAAATTATATAGTGCTGTATGTCAATTATATCTCAATAAAACTAGAAGGAAAAAAAGAAATTACAGGCACTTCCCTGGTGCAACAGTGGTTAAGAATCCGCCTGCCAATGCAGGGGACACGGGTTCAATCCCTGGTCTGGGAAGATCCCACATGCCGCAGAGCAACTAAGCCCATGCACCACAACTACTGAGCCTGCACGCCACAACTAGAGAAAGCCCTCACACAGCAACGAAGACCCAATACAGACAAAAAAAGAGAAAAAAAAGAAATTACAATTTTTGGAGCAACAGAAGGATAGGTTGAGTCCTGTGTTGAATCACGCAGTGCCCTATAATTCTGAATTTGAAGACACAGCAGTAAACCTCTCCTTCTCAAGCTCATCATTTGATTGCTTTAAACGAACAACCCCCGTACTCTGCTTCAAGCTCTTCTGAGTTCTTCATGTCCTGGAAATGGTTAAAGGCACAAGCAGGAAGCCATTCACTTTCGATCACCTGCTATCATGTCAAGCAGTAAGTTCACCTAAGATTCCTGAGGAAAGATGCAAGAGAAGCTGGACTCATGGATGCACTAACCGTCTTTTCTTGATATGAGTCCAAGGTAGACACCTTTACTTACCTCTCCTCCAAGTTTCCTATATGCAGCAAATGAACTCACTTTTTCTATGTTTATTTACTCAGGTTCTCATTTTCCTTCCTGGAAAACACACCTATTAAGTTCACGTGTGCTAGCGAATTGGCTATAATCTTTCCTTTGTCATTTTTTGGGGCTTAATGAGCAAGTGGATCACACACCAGGGTCAACGATGTTTGAAACCACCAAACCAGCCACTACTGGTGCTAACAGGGGCACTTCTGCAGGGAATGACCATTTCAAGTGTTCGTATATAGACAGGAGCTTTCTCTCTGACTGTGAGAAAGATTGTTCACTGGTCCTCCATCCATGTACTCAATAATCTTTCCATTTCTTTGACTTCTTTCAGCCTCGTTGTTATTGACTTTGTAGTACTTGAGCTTATTCCAGCCATAGATGTTTCTTTTTTTGTGCATTTCCTGTGATGATCTGCAATGTGGATTATTCCCTTATTCCTGCTGCTCAGGAAATACTACATATTCTCTTGATTCTTTCAAAATATTTGATTATCTCAAGCTTCTCTTCAATACTGAAGCTTTCCTTTTGCATGCACTATTTGCCTTTTTTGAATCAAGGTGCTTAAACATCCTTGGGATGTTGAATGAGTGTGTTTTTTTTTTTTTTTTTTTTTTTTTTTTCTTTTTGCGGTATGCGGGCCTCTCACTGTTGTGGCCTCTCCCGTTGCGGAGCACAGGCTCCGGACGCGCAGGCCCAGCGGCCATGGCTCACGGGCCCAGCCGCTCCGCGGCATATGGGATCCTCCCAGACCGGGGCACGAACCCGTATCCCCTGCATCGGCAGGCGGACTCTCAACCACTGCGCCACCAGGGAGGCCCCTGAGTGTGTTTTTATGTAGAAAAATTCCTAACTGCAGAATAGCAAAACACAATCTTGCAGGATACCACATGGTGAACCAAGGTAGCTGGTAGACGTTGAGGTCTCTGTGTGTTTGCATTTTGTGTATTCCTACAGGGCTCCGTTAGCTGCTTGCAGTTTACTGTGTTCACCTGGTGTTTCTGGCTGAGTAAATCATATATAAGCAAGTGCAGAATTTGTGTTATGCTCAAATTGTTTCCTAATATTTCAATTGCATTGGAATGACGCTGGTTTTCAAAACAAGCATTATAGCATAATTGACTGCATCATCAACTTTCAAATGGCCAGGAAAATATTACTAATTAACATATGCAGTAATTCAATAGATCCCTGCCCTCATGAGGCTTGCATTTTAGTGAAATTCAAATGTTGACATAATTAAAACCCAGCTTCAAATTATGATATCTAAAATAATCTAAAAATATATCTTATATGCAAAAAACTTAAGCTACTTAAAACTCATTTAAAGTCAGTTGTTGCATATTGAATTTTAAAATAAATGCTACATTTTAAAAGACAGTCTAAGGTCTTGAAGATCAAAATGCAAACAAACTTGTTTTTTAGAACTTCCATCAAAGACCAAAAGCAAAGAGACAAATAAACCCCCAAACATTATATGTGTCATTGGAGTACCACATTACACAGTAATGTGTCTGTATCCTTCTAGTTGTATAAATGCAAAGAAAGACGTATGGAATGATCTTCACTTAATCTTAAGGGTGGTTATCCTTGTATGGTGGGACACTACTTTTTTCTTTGCACATATCTGTATTATTTGCTTGCTTTATTATTTATTTATTTATTTGGCTGCGTTGGGTCTTCATTGCTGCATGAGGGCTTTCTCTAGTTGTGGCGAGCAGCAGGGCCTCTCTTCCTTGCAGTGCATGGGCTTCTCATTGCGGTGGCTTCTCTCGTTGCAGAGCACGGGCTCTAGGTGTGCGGGCTTCAGTAGTTGTGGCACGTGGTCCATAGAGTGCACGGGCTTCAGTAGTTGTGGCACGCAGGCTCTAGGGCACAGGGCTTCAGTAGTTGTGGCTTGTGGGCTCTAGAGTGCAGGCTCAGTAGTTGTGGTGCATGGGCTTAGTTGCTCTGTAGCATGTGGGATCTTCCTGGACCAGGGATCAGACCCATGTCCCCTGCACTGGCAGGTGGATTCTTAACCACTGCACCACCAGAGAAGTCCCTGCTTCCTTTATAATAATCTTACAAAACCAAAAGGTGGTTTTATATTAATTTGAGAATTTTTAAATACAAAAATTTCAGAGAATAAAAATCCATGAATCCAACAACCATAATTAACAAATATCAACATTGTGATATTTTTGGATCCTTTTAAAATAAAAAAAATTTTCACGAAAAATTGAAGATCACCATGGATTGCTCTCCAGTATCATTCCCCACCCATCCATTCACTCTATATAATTGTATTTTTCTTTCCTGTCCATATAGAATAATTTAAAAAATTCCAATTAAAAATGAAATGCTAGATTAGAAATATATCTTATAAGGCAGGTTTTTTTTCAGATTCACTCTTAAATTTCTGTTCTGATGAATAATTTTAAGCATATTCCAAAACTGAGAAAATAATATATAATAAATCCCAAATACCCATTACCAAGATTCAACAATTGTCAAGATTTTGCCACATGGAGTTTCTGAAATCAAAAGCAAAAAATTGTGACCTACTGTTCAACCTACAGTTTGTTCAGTCAATAAACAAACACCTACTAAGGAAGACAGGGAGAACTAAGATGAGCTGTGCTCTTATGATGTGCCAGACACTGGGTCTTCCCTATGCTGACCCACTTAGGAGTCACAACAACTCTGCAACCCAAATAGTATTATCAGCATTGTTCAGAATGGAAAATGAGGCTCAGAGAGATGAAAGTTATTCTGTAGGCTCAGCTGCTATAGACCATTTTCTAGACCATAAATCCCACCAATTTCAGAGTGTGTGTGTGACAGTCACTAGAGGTTATTCTGCTGAAAAGCACAAAATGAGAAGATCTCACTTTGGGTCTGTATGAATTCATCCCTGAATTCTCTGGGCTGGAGGAGGATCCAGCATTGTTATAGGAACTTTAAGTTAGCAACTTTGGGTTATTTATTTAATTGATAAAATAACCGGTTGTAAATTTCACTTTAAGACATTTTCGTCTAACTACTTAGATAAAAGAGAGAAATATTTTCCCCTTTCCTTTAAAAAAAAAATCTCATTAATGACTCAATATACTCTGGTAAATTCTTACTTATTCTCTATAGCTCATAATCCCAGCTGACCAACACCCATAATTACAAAAAAAGATTTCAATCGCAATTTGCAGGCTTGCAAATTTATCCTGGATATTTTCCAAAGCTGTTTCAAAACTTCTTGCCTGTCATGTCGCTATGTGTTGTTATGCTCACATACTACAGCAAATGCTTCATAACCATTCTTGATCTTTCCTGGGGACTGTTTCAAAATAAGCAGACGTGAATGCTCCAGTGCGTCAACCCTATTAGTCAGTCTTGTGATAAGAAGCATGGGATTTGGGCTTCCCATGACACATTTTTATTTAATAACATAGAATATCACCATTTAGAAACCCAGGATGCACAATGATTCAGCTATTTTGAGAGACTGATGAGATTAAAGAAACTCAACTATCAAATGTCTCCCAGTTTATATGTATAAAATTTTAGGACAGATAACATCTTACTCTAGATTTCACGTAATATTTGTATCCCAAACTCTTCAAAAGACAAACCCAGTCTCCCAGAGAAGGAAAGAGCCTTAAAGATCATCTGGGATCAGCCAGACCTCTTCATTTTGCAAATGTGGAAGGAGATCCAATTTTCGTTTTGTTTATGTTTTGTTTCAGGTAGTTCTTGTTTGGTTTTCTCTTGCCACAAAGAACAATGCCAAGTTCCTGTACTGTCACACCAGGGATATGTTCATGCAGCAGTCCTTGGTATTAAAAATAACAGAAAAGAAAATAGCTACCAAACTTTAGTATGAACAGAGAGCAATACTTTTTTTAAGGCTGCCATAAAACTCAATTGCAATGTGCAAGCTTGCAAATTGAAAATACCTAACCACAAAAGTTGGAGTAAAAAGTCAGGAAGGAAGGCTGTCACATTCTAGAAGTTTAGAAAATCAAATTCGGTTACGTAGAAAAGTGGGTTTCTAATTCTACTTTTCCATTTATTTACATATAGAACTTTTTCACTTTTTGCAAAATATCTCCCGACTAAAACAATTTTGGGGGGGCCATAGTCCTTTTACTGTATTTGATTCTGTGCCTTTAATCTTTTCTTAAAATACAGACCCTCAAAATGTATCATACCTCTGTAACCGACCTTGGTGAGGAGGTAATTTAGTGGTTTTCAAACGTCTTTTTCTTTCCTTCCTTCCCTTTTTTTTCAGGGGCATTCCCCAAATAGAGTAAACAGGTCAGCGTGACCTTGGATGAGGTCGCTCTCTCGTGAAACTCAGCGTGAAACCCTGACCCTAGTCAGACCCTTTGCAGAAGGAAACTTCCCGCCGCTGCCCGACTTCCCCAAGGCCAACCTAAAGATATCAGGGCCCCCAGAAGCAGCTTTTCTCCCTCGAAAATCCGGCCTTTTGGGGGGACTCCAAGGTGCCCGGGGCAAGAGTGGGACCAACAGCAGAGGTGGGAGGAAGATTCAACTCTATGCGCTGACGACCCGAGCGCCCAGGGCCCGCGCGCCGACCCGCAGCAGCGATCACCCCACGCCCGCCAAGCTCGAGCGGCGCCGCGCGGACCCGGGGCTCGCCGCTGGCTCGAGCGGGTCTGGAGCCCTGCGGCGGCTCGGCGCGCGCAGTAGCACCGGCGGCGAAGCACGGGCGCTGCCGGGGGTCTGCGGCGAGCGGCCCCCACCCGGGGGCGGGGCCAGCACAGAGGCCTCGCCCGGCGAGCGGCCCCAGCATTGCGAGGTGTGAGGGTGCAGACGGCGGCGGGAGAGCGGCGGCCGAGGCGCCCCGGCTGCCTCCTTACCTGGCCTTCTCCGGCCTCGCGCTGAGCTCCGGCCTCGAGCCCGGAGAAGTTTCCCAGCCGAGCGCGCCGAGCCCTAGCAGCCGGCGCGAAGCCCCCGGCGCCCGGCTCGCGCTCTCCTGGCCAACCCCGGGCCGGCGCCCGCATCCGCGCCCGGGCGCTCGGTGACCGCAGCCCGGCTCCGGAGCGGAGCGGCGCGGCGGTGCAGGCGGGGGCCGGGCACGGGCGCGCGCCCCAGGGGCGGCGGCCGCGGGCGCGCTGGGCCCGGGCAGCCCCAGCCTCCTGGGAGCCGCCGGACTTCTGATCAACTTAGCGATCGCGGCGGACCAAAGTTTGCGAAGATGGGTTTCCCGAAGTGAACACCAATCACAGTTATAAAATGAACCTTGTATTATTCGCTGTTATCCTCGGCAGTGAGCCATGGGGTTGACTCCTGGGATGGAAAGCAACTGTACGTCTGCCCTCTCGCTACCTCACACCCAACCCCACCGCCCCGCACTGTAAACAAAAAGAGGTGAAATGACCTGAGAGGCGATGGGAATATTTGGGTGTATAGGACAGAGAACGTTTAATATCTTGATTCAAATCAGTGAACGTCTGAATAAAGCAAATGTATAAAGAGCATGGACGATCATAGAAGGAAAAAAAATTAAATACAGATGATAAAAAAGTTCAAATCAGTAATGAACCAGTGCATACAACTTAAGGCAAAAATCAAATGCATATTTTCCTCCTATGAAGTTAGTGAAGTTTTCTTTGGTTTTGGTGGTCAAACCCTATGGTGGTTGGTGAGGGAACAGTGAAATACAACTTACTCGAGTGTTTCCATCTCCTCCCCTCTCTCAGCACCCTCACTCGTGTTATATAACTGTGTTGGTGACAGTGATTCCCGGAACAAAATATTTCCTGAGTAATCAGTGTCTCTTTTGGTCCCCAGAATAACAGTTAAAGTAATATAAATGGTAAAATTAACCTCCTTTAATTGTTACTGGGACTGAGGGCCAAAAATTAACCATATTCCTACAGCCCGAACGCAGCTAGAAACCGCTTGTCTTCCAGGCTTTTGCTCTTACTCTTCATTCTAGGGATTGACTCAGAGATGTTGGAAATCCAGTTTAAACTGGATATGACTGGGGAAGTGAGAAGGTCATGATCTTTGACATCAGATGTATTCTGGGTTTAGATTTTACTTCTTATTTAGTGTTGTACATTACAATGTTTTTAAGGATTATATTCATGGTCATTTTTATTTTTATTTTTTTTATGGTCATTTTTAATTTAAAAACTCAGAAGCAGCAAAGATATGCTTGTGTGATAGATTGTAAGGTGGCTTCATGATTCCCACTGCCTCCTGGGTTTCATGCCTTTGTTGGATCCCCTCCCCTTGAGTACATTTGGGACCTGTGACTTGCTTGTAAACAATAAATACAGCACAGGTGATGGATGCCACTCCTGTAACGACATTACTCTACAGAAGACTTGGTCTTGGTGGCACACTTTCTCTAGAGACTGTCCGTTTTGGCTTGATGAAGTAAGCGTCCATGCTGGGGAAGTCTACAGGGCATGGGGCTGTAGGTGGCCTCTAGGACCAGCCTCTCGCCAACAGCCAGCAAGAAGCCAGGGCCCTTGGGTTCTACAAGCACAGGGAAATGAATTCTGTTGACCATCTAAGTGACCTTAGAAATGTTCTTCCCCAGTCAAGCCTCCAGATGAGAATGCAGAACAGAGGACACCTTAATTTTGGCTTTGTGAAACCCTAAGCAGAGGACCCAGTTTAGCCATGCCTGGACTCCTGACCCAGCAAAATTGTGAGGTAGTAATTGTGTGTTATTTTAAGCCATTAAGTTTGTAGTAACTAATACAACTTGTATGTGTGGTTCAGGTATTCAACATATTAATACATACAGTGTAGTTCCTTCTTTGATAAACTTTGTGTTAAATATTGCTGTCCTGATGCCTTCTGGTTTTTCTCTTTTACTCCTTCACATACATGTCCCTGCCTTGACCTTCACTGCAAAGTCTTCATGAGACAAAAACTAATGAAGTGGTGCCCTATGGATCAGCCACAGGTTGAGGGCTCTCTGGGATTTCCAACTGCATTTCTGCTTCAAAGACTGTGTATCTGAGATCCATAGCCTTCATCCCTGCAGGTCCTTTGGGATAGTCTCTTGACTAAACCTCTGTGGCAGGACAGAAACACAGTCAACTCAGGTTGTACAACTCAAGTTGCAACTGTAATGTGAAGAATACTTATGGTAAAGAACTAGGAGCAATTAAGTACTAAACCAGGTCTCATTTAATCTAGTTAAATGAGGTATGAATTCAGCCAGGCTTGCTCACTAACCCCTTCCTTCCTTCCTTCCTTTCTTCTTTTTTACCTTCTTTCTTTCTTCTGTGTTTCTTTCATTTTTTAATCCCTATATAATTCTCCATAGTTCTATTTCTCTATATCACTCATTTTCATTTATTTATTTATTATTTATTTAAAAGTATAGTTCCTGTACAATATTGCATGGGTTGTAGGTGTACAATATAGTGATTCACAATGTTAAAGGTTATACTCCATTTATAGTTATTGTAAAATATTGGCTATATTCCCTGTGTTATACAGTATATCCTTGTAGCTTATTTTGTACCTTATAATACCCTACCCTTATATTGCCCCTCACTCCTTCCCTCTCCCCATTGGTAACCACTAGTTTGTTCTCTATATCTGTGAATCTGCTTATTTTTTGTTATATTCACTAGTTTGTTTTATTTTTTTAGATTCCACATTTAGTGATATCATACAGTATTTGTCTTTCTCTGTCTGACTTATTTCACTTAGCATAATGCCCTCTAAGTCCATCCACATTGCTGTAAATGGCAACACTTCATTTTTTTTAATGGTGAGTAGAATTCTATTGTATATATATGCCATATCTTCTTTATCCATTCATCTGTTGATGGACACTTAGGTTGCTTCCATATCTTGGCAACTGTAAATAATGCTGCTATGAACATTGCGGTGCATGTATCTTTTTGAATTAGTGTTTTTGTTTTTTTTGTATGCATACCCAGGAGTGGAATTGCCAGGTCATATGGTAGTTCTATTTCTAGTTTTTTGAGAAACCTCCATAGTATTTTCCATAGTGGCTGCACCAGTTTACATTCCCACCAACAGTGTAGGAGGGTTCCCTTTTCTCCACATCCTTGCCAACATTTGTTATTTATATTCTTTTTGATGATAGGTGGGAGGTGATATCTCCTTGAGGTTTTGATTTGCATTTCCCTGATGATTACTTGAAAGCTTTTGCACAGCAAAGCAAACCAACAAAGAAATGAAAAGACAATGTACTGAATGGGAGAAAATATATGCAAATGATATGACTGATAAGGGGTTAATATCCAACATATATAAACAGCTGATTCAACTCAACATAAAAAACCAAACAACCCGATGAAAAAATGGGGCAGAAAAACTAACTAGACATTTTTCCAAAGAGGAAGTGCAGATGGCCAATAGGTACATGAAAAGATGCCTTCATTTTCTTTTTATTAACATAAATTTTTATTATACCAGTAATATATTAATATAATATCATATATTAGTATATATTGTGTGACATCAAACTTCATTTGTCAGCTATCTTTTTTAGACCAAAAAATAACTTGGAACTCATTACTTTTTTCATATATATATAAAATATATATGATATATATGATTATATATATATCTGTATGAAATACAGATGTATATAATTATTATTTTAAACTACTGCATGCTATTATGATATTATTAGTGTATCACAATGTATCCATCCCCTTAACTATTTAGATTATTTCTGGGGCTTCCCTGGTGGCACAGTGGTTAAGAATCCACTTGCTAATACAGGGGACACAGGTTCTAGCCCTGGTCCAGGAAGATCCCACATGCCACGGAGCAACTAAGCCCGTGTGCCACAACTACTGAGCCTGCACTCTAGAGTCCATGAGCCACAGCTACTGAGCCCATGTGCCACAACTACTGAGCCTACGCTCTAGAGCCTGTGCTCCATAACAAGAGAAGCCACCACAATGAGAAGCCCACGCACCGCAACGAAGAGTAACCCCCACTCTCCGCAACTAGAGAAAGCCCGTGCGCAGCAACGAAGACACAATCAATGCAGCCAAAAATAAATAAATTAAATAAATAAGTAATGAACTATTTAGATTATTTCTGATGTTCTGATATAAGCAAATGCTGATTGCATGATTCCTTTGGCACATGTGTGATGATCTCCCTAAGGTAGATTAAATACCAGAAGTGAAACTCTGAGTATGTCCATTTTATTTTTACTTTTTGTATTGAGGTGTAATTTACATACATTATATTAATTTCAGGTGTACAACATAATGATTTAATATTTGTATGTGTTGTGAAATGATCACCCCAATAAGGCTAGTTAACATCTGTCACCATACAGAGTCACAGAATTTTGTTTTCTTGTGATGAGAACTTTTAAGATCTATTCTCTTAACTTTCAAATATGCAGTACAGTATTATTACCTGTAGTTGACATGCTGAACATTGCGGCGTATATCCATTTTAATTTTATTAACTACTGACTAATTGTTCTCCAAAGTGTCTGTGCAGCCCACACTCCTACCAGCTATGCAGGAGAGAGCTCCCTTCTGCACAGGCCCCACTGACACTTGATATCACCCACTTTAAAATTTTTGCTCTAGCTCTCCTATTTCTTTTCTCCTTTTTCTCATCCTCATCATTCTCCTCCTTTTCTCTTCTCTCCCTCTGTTATTTTCCCTGGCTCTTGTTCCCTTTCTCTTGGTTTCCTTTGCTCTTTTGTTTCCTCATCCTCTTTTGCTTTCTTTATTCATAATTTTTTAATTTTGAAAATTTAATTTATAATCTGATTTATTACTTAATGAAGATCATGAAAATATCTGCCAGCAAATGTACATTTACAAAATCATTGTCAAAGGTTGCAGTGTTTTCTACATCATTGTTCCACCATACTTTAAAAAATTGAGGTAAAATACCCATAACATAAAATTAACCATTGTTAAGTGTACAATTCAGTGACATTTAGTACACTGACAGTGTTATACAACCACCATCTCTATCAAATTCTAAAATATTTTCATAGCCCCAAAAGAAATGGGTATGGGTACCCCATATTCATAAAGCAGTCACTCCCCAATTCTCCCTTCTCCTAGGCCCTGACAACCACTAATCTGATTTTTTCTCTATGGATTTACCTATTCTGAATATTTCATATAAATGAAATCATACAATATGTGACCTTGTGTATCTGATTTCTTGTACTTTGAATGCGGTACACGGGCCTCTCACTGTTGTGCCCTCTCCTGTTGCGGAGCACAGGCTCCGGACGCGCAGGCTCAGCGGCCATGGCTCATGGGCCCAGCCGCTCCGCGGCATGTGGGATCCTCCCAGACCGGGGCACGAACCTGTGTCCCCTGCATCGGCAGGCGGACTCTCAACCACTGCGCCACCAGGGAAGCCCTACTTTGAATGTTTTTGAGGTTAATCCATGGTGTAGCATGTATCAGTACTTCATTCTTTTTTAATGTCTGAATAATGCTCTATTGAATGGATATGCCACACTTTGTTTATCCATTAACCAGTTGATGAACATTTAGATAATTTCCATCTCTTGACTAGTGTGAATAGTGCTGCGATGAACATTTGTGTATAAATTTTTGTTTGAATATCTGTTTTCAGTTCTTTTGGGTCTCTACTTAGGAGAGGAATTACTAGGTCATATGGTAATTCTATGTTTAACTTCTTGAGAAACTGCCAATCTGCTTTCCATAGCACCTGTACCATTTTACATTCCTACCAGCAGAGTACGAGTGTTCCTGTTTCTCTACCTTCCTGATGACACTAGCTATTTCTTGGGGTTTTTTGTTTTGATTGTAGCTATCCTAGCAGGTATAAAGTGGTATCTTGTTGTTTTGATTTGCGTTTCCCAATGACTAATATGTTGAACACCTTTTCATGTGTTTGTTGGACATTTGTATATCTTCTTTGGAGAAATGTGTACAAGTGCTTTGCTTATTGTTTTTTATTATTATAATCCTTTTTAAAAATTATTTGTTTATTTATTTATTTATTTTTGGCTGCGTTGGGTCTTCGTTGCTGAGGGCGGGCTTTCTTTAGTTGCAGTGCATGGGCTTCTCATTGTGGTGGCTTCTCTTGTTGCAGAGCATGGGCTCTAGGCTCACGGGCTTCAGTAGTTGTGGCTCACAGGCTCTACAGTGCAGGCTCAGTAGTTGTGGAGCACAGGCTTAGTTGCTCCGCAGCATGTGGGATCTTCCTGGACCAGGGCTCGAACCCGTATCCCCTGCATTGGCAGGCGGATTTGTAACCACTGCACCACCAGGGAAGCCCCATCCTTTATTTATTTTTAAATTGGGTTGTTTGTCTTTTTGTTGTTGAGTTGTAAGGGCTCTTCATATATTCTGGATACTGGATGACTCCTATCAGATGTATGATTTTCAAATATTTTCTCCCATTCTGTGGGTTGTCTTTTCACTTTCTTGATAGTGTCCTTTGATGCACAAGTTTTTAATTTTGATGAAATTTATTTTTTCCTTTGCTGCTTGTGCTTTTGGGGCCATTTCTAGAGTCTACTGCGAAATCCAAGGTTACAAAGATTTACCCCTATGTTTTATTTCCAGAGTATTATGGTTTTTAACTCTTACATTGTTGATGTATTTTGAGTAAATTTTTACATATATTGTGAGATAGAGGCCCAACTTCATTCTTTCGCACGTAGATATTCGGTTGTCCAGCATTATTTGTTGAAGAGTTTATTTTTTCCCATTGAGTGGTCTTGGCACCTTTGTTAAAATCAGTTGACCATAGATGTATGGGTAAATTTTTGGATTCTCAAGTCTATTCTGTTGATCTTTATGTCAATACCACATACTGTTTTGATTACTAATAAATTTCTTTTCTGGTAAGTTTTAAAATCAGGAGGTGTAGGTCTTCTAATTTTGTCCTTTTTCAAGATAGTTTTGGCTATTTGGGCTCCATTGAAATTCCATTTGAATTTTATGAACATCGTTTCCATTTCTGCAAAAAGGTCATTGAGGTTTTGATTGGGATTATAATGAATCTGTACATCACTTTGTAGTATTGCCATCTTAACAATGTTAAGTCTTCCAGTATATGAACATGGGATATTTTTCATTTATTTAGGTCTTCATTAATTTCTTTCAGCAATGTTTTGTAGTTTTCAGTGTACAAATCTGTACTTTCTTGGTTAAATTTATTCCTAACTCTCTTGCCTTCACTCTCCATCTATCCTTTTTCTTTTTCATTTTTTGTTGTTGTTGTTTTTTTGTCTCAGAAGCTGAACATTTCTCCCATTTAAATACCAAGTCCAACGAATGGTCAGGAGCATTATTCCTAATAGCCAAGAAGTGGAAACAACCCAAATGTCTGTCAACTGATGAATGGGTAAACAAAATCTAGTATATCCATACAATGGAATATTGTTCAGCCACAAAAAGGAAAGAAGTGCTGATACATGAAATAACATGGCTGAAACTTGAAACCATTATGCTAAGAAGCCAAACACAAAAGGCCACATATTTGCCTTTCCTTTTTGGAGCAATGAAATGATCTGGAATTAGATAATGGTGATTCAACCTTGTGAATATGGTAAAAAACCACTGACCTGTATGTTTTAGAGGGTAAATGTTATGGTATGTGAACTATATCACAATAAAAAAGTAAAAATAAGTTAAAAAAAGAAAAAGTGCATTACACAGTTTTAGGTCACAGCACTTCTTAGAGCTGTCTAGACTCTACCTCCTTACTCTTCCTGCAATCTTCTCATAGAAAATCTTTGAGCTTCTCTTTTCTGTGCACATGGCAGACTCAAAGCTGTCAGAACTGCTTCCAGAACTGACAGTGCCAGTGTTTTTCGGTGGATAGGATCCCAGCAGGCCTTAGGGCAGCAGGACCTGGGCGGGTGATCTGGCCCGGGAATGAGGAAACCTCTTGAGGTGCACTCCAGCAGAGCACCTGTCTTGGCTAGATCTCCATCAGCACCCGGGAGAAGCCTGTCATCTCTGTTGCTGTCTGCAGTAAGTGCTATGTGGTGTGTCTAGGTTGTTCTTTAGTTTGTTTTTGGCTTTTTTCCTCTGCTTTCCCAAAGCTTTGTGGGTCGTCTCCATTTGAACATGCTCTTAGAGTCAGTCCCTTGGGAGATTGGAGAGCTCCCAGGTTTTAGGTGAAGGTCACATCTTGGGGAAGAAGTTTGCACCTTTATCCACGCAGAAGACCTTAGTCTTTGTTTAACAGCAGGAATACCTGCTTAGAGTAGATTGGGGGATCTCCGAGGCATTCAGAATTCTTATGAGTTTAGTGAACACTGATATTAGAAGAGCCTCTGGTTAGTTTAGAATTTCACTGCTCTGAACATCCACCTTGAGATATTTCCTGAAAGATGGACCATGAACTTCTGTGTGAGGCCCAGACAGTTTTCAAAGTTTCAGTCCTCATCTCAGGATATATCCTTATATTACATAGGGCAGAAGGCAGAAGATTTAGGTTAGGATAGAGTACTGAATGTTTTGGAAACAATAAAACCTAAATTTTTACATCATCAAAAGTATAGCATCATTGTTCTTAAATAAATTTTGTTCTGAACAAGACCTAAATTCAAGAAATTCAGTATGTAGCTAAACAACAGTTATTTTTCAAATGGTAAATAAAGCTGATTGATATAAAAATTACAGTTAGATCTAGGCAATATCATTATGGAGCTGATTAAAGAAAGGTAAACACTGATGTATAAACAACTGAGCAATAACTATGAAATATTCCCATTCCACCTGATCAAATATAAAATTATTTGTAGTCAATTATATCTCAATAAAAATAATTGTAAAAATAATCGTAAAGTAAATAAAAATGGGGAAGATTACAAATGAAGAATAACCAATAATAAAGAAATTTATTTAAATATTCACTCATCAAAGAGGCAATTCTAATATGCAAGTGTACAATTAAACTCTTTTTATAATTTCAAGACCATTCAAAGACAATATTCTTCTGTGCATCCTATAAAGAGGGTGTTGCCACATGAGCAGTTGTAACTGGAACACAAATCTTAATGTCTGGGCCATGTAAGCAGTTGTTCTCTCTTAGGAAATGGGATGGAGAGCTAACTATTATCTAACAGCTACTTCTCTACTTCGTGTAAAAGAGGTTCTTAGAAAAAATATGAAGGTCAGCATTTGAGATCCAAGTCAGCATTTGTGAAGAGGCCTCACTCTGCTCCGTCAGAAAAACTCAGCCACAGCCAACCTTTGAGGCCAGGAACCAAATGAGTGGGGTGACCCTGCCATTTATGGGACCTGGGAGGGGCTGAGGTTTTCTTGGCTTGGTTCATGGTAGGGGGCAGAGACCAGAGTTGCCCTTTTCTCTCTGTGCTCCTCAAATCACTTCATTGGTTGCAAATTCATTCATTCAACCAACAGATATTTATGAAGTGCCACCATGTGCCAGGCACAGTTAGTTCTGGGTTCAAATGGGTGCAAAGCCTTCATTATGGCTCTATGGTACATAGCCATATGTACTGGGAAAATATACTCAGGAAAAAAGTAGATTAACCTTTAAATGTATTCTGCCTACATCTCATATTTTTAAACCTGATTCAAGTGACTTGATATAGTTCCTTTAATGTATGGGATTAGTGAATAGGACATGTCTCATTTTCTGCCTAATAGGTAATAGTTGGAATTGAGGCACAATGCAAAGAGAAAAATATATTATGTAAAAGTATCTCACAATAGTAAGCCCTATGTTAGGGCTTGTTTTTGCTAGATTTTAATTAAGAAAGCACATTTTAAAATTCAGTAGCCTTAAGGATTTTTATTTATTTATTTTCTTAATATTTATATATGTAAGTATATATTTATTATTGAGATAACATTGGTTTATAACATTATTTAAGTTTCATGTGTACGACATTATATTTCTACTTCTGCATACTCTACAGCTTGTTCATCCCCAAAAATTTAGTTTCCATCCGTCACCATCAGCTGACCCCCTTTACCCATTTCACCCTCCTCCTACCTCTTCCCCTCTGGTAACCATTACTCTGTTCCTTAGAGGATTTTTAAATCACAAATTATCTCTGGGTTCCAGAAGGGAGAATTAGTGTTCAGAGTTAGGAGAAAAATGGAAAGTTGCTGAAAAGTAGAAACACAAACCAACTAAAGTGAAGAGAAAACAAGAGGTTAGAAGTATGGATTCCTCTGTAAGGACTTTGCAGTTTGTATTGACTATTTTTTAATATTATACTACATTCCAAACACAATTCTATTAAGAAATTGTAGGTGAAAACTTTATTGTTTAGATGTGCTGGTCTTTTAAAATTATGTCTTTCATAAAGCTTAGTAGAATGTTTGTATCAGTATCATCTTTAATAAGTTACAAGACTGAAAATTACAGAACTAAAAAGGTTAGTAGACCTTTACAGAAGGTCATCAAAATAAAGTGTGGCTTAAGCACAAACTCTAAACAGTTCTAAAAGTAGACAAATAATTTTACTATTGGCCTGGTGATGAGGTGTGGTAGGCCATTGTTGAATTTTCAGATTAACAGAGCCTACAGGGGCCTTATAAATCAGGAGGCTTATCATTCATGTTAATTTTTGTAAGTTCTTCTTAGGTTTTAATATTAACCATACCTCTGAGACTGTAATC
The DNA here is from genome assembly GCF_964341445.2 of Mesoplodon mirus. NCBI lineage: Eukaryota > Metazoa > Chordata > Mammalia > Artiodactyla > Ziphiidae > Mesoplodon > Mesoplodon mirus. Next base: position 53,691,582 of record NC_138986.1, on the reverse strand, counting down.
AAGATGATAAGATGATCTAGCTGAGGGACTTCCCTGGTGGTCCAGTTGTTAAGACTCCACGCTCCCAGTGCAGGGGGGCCGGGTTTGTTCCTTGGTCAGGGAACTAGATCCTGCATGCCGCAACTAAGAGCCCACATGCTGCAACTAAAGGCCCCTCATGTCACAGCAAAGATCCCACATGCCACAACTAAGACCTGGCACAGCAAATAAATAAATAAATGAATAAATAAATATTAAAAAAAGAAAAGATGATCTAGCTGATTTTGATGTTCCTGAATCATTAGATTTTTTAGCCTTTTTTTTTAAAGAAAAGGAAAAGAAAATATCTGACTCTTTAAAAGTGCCATACTGGGGACTTCCCTGGTGGTGCAGTGGTTAAGAATCCGCCTGCCAATGCAGGGAACATGGGTTTAAGCCCTGGTCCGGGAAGATCCCACATGTCGTGGAGCAACTAAGCCCATGCACCACAACTACTGAGCCTGTGCTCTAGAGCCCACGAGCCACAACTACTGAGTCTGCATGCCACAACTACTGAAGCCCGCGCACCTAGAGCCCATGCTCCACAACAAGAGAAGGCACCGCAATGAGAAGCCTGTGCACCGCAATGAAGAGTAGCCCCCACTCGCCGCAACTAGAGAAAGCCCGCGCACAGCAACAAAGACCCAACGCAGCCAAATAAATAAAATAAATATATAAATAAAATTTAAAATTTATTTTAAAAAAAGTGCCATACTGGATTGGACCTGGAGGAAATGTCAAGTAATTCCTATCCGGATTGCTTTCAATGAGTGAGATGATGCAAATTAAGTCCTTAGAACAGCATGTGGCACATAAGCTATCTCATTATTATTGTTACTATTATCCATATCATAGACTATTATGTAGCTGAGTTTTATAAGGAAAAGATATACTATATAGTAAATACATGATCTTTTAAAATTTTATTATTTATTTATTTATGGCTATGTCGGATCTTAGTTGCGGCACGCAGGATCTTCGTTGAGGCATGCGGGATCTTTCGTTGTGGAACGTGGGCTTCTCTCTAATTCTGGTGTGCAGGTTTTCTCTTCTCTACTTGTGGCACGCAGACTCCAGGGTGCATGGGCTCTGTAGTTTGTGGCACGCAGGCTCTCTAGTTGAGGCATGAGAGCTCAGTAGTTGTGGCGCGTGGGCCCAGCTGCCCTGCGGCATGTGGGATCCTAGTTCCCTGACCAGGGATCAAACCCGCGTCCCCTGCACCGTAAGGTGGATTCTTCACCACTGGACCACCAGGGAAATCCCTTCTTTTTTTAAAGTTGAAGTATAGTCTATTTACAATGTCGTGTTAGTTTCTGGTGTACAGCAAAGTAATTCAGTTATACATACATATAATATTCTTTTTCATATTCTTTTCCATTATGGTGTATTACAGGCTACTGAAAATAGTTCCCTGTGCTATACAGTAGGACCTCTTTGTTTATCTGACCTTCTCTATATTGTTTATCTTATTTTATACACTTTTCGGTTTTTTCCTTTTTTGTATTAACTATATTGTATGTATAATCAGGAAAAAAGCAATTAAAAGAAAACCCTTTAGAAAGAACAAGGCCACAAGAAAAGATCTGACTTTACTGTGGAACAGAGATTTGAGTAATTGGTCTCTTTCACAGATCTGTTTATACAGAGGGATAGGCTGGTCTGGTGACCACAGGTGTATGGCACCGGCCATCAGGAACATTCCCCTGATTACACCCTATTACGCCCCACCCCCCTGGGCCCTGTGTGCTTCCTCTAGGCCAGGGGTAGGCGTGGATACTCACTGTTGGCCGTGGAGCCAGTGCCCTTGGGGCCACCTGTCCAGCAAAAGCGCCTGTGGATCCGTCACTTTTCCCGTGAATCTGGTATCTGGGCCTCATTTCCCCATCATCAAATGAGAAGACAGTAATGTCTGGTTCCCCTTTAGAGAGGCATTCTAGGAATCAGCTGAGTAGTATCTGTAACTAGCTGGTGGGCGAAATCTCTCTAGCTTTGCTCCATTTATTAGTGATGTCCAGGGTGGCTTCCTAGAACTGTGGATGGAAAGGACTCTCGGGAGGCCCCCATCCAGCCCCTCTTCAAGGAAGGCTGCAACCAAGCCACCCAGACTGCCAGGATGCTTCTTCCCTGGCTTCCCTGCATAATTTATTTATGGCTCTAAAACCCAGCAGAGTCAGTAATGTCCTCTCTCTCTTTATATCTTTCCACTCTTAAACTGCATCCCTATTGGGACTATTTTCAAACGGTTTCCTTAGTCTTCTTTGGACTTCCTCCTACTTCTCTGCATTCAATGCGAGAAGCTCTAAACTCAACCTTTCCTCTAATAGATGCTAAGCAGTCTTGCTTGAGCAGAGTAAAGGACAATTTGTATCCTTCAATGTCATACAAAAGTTATTCTCGGCAGAGGAAACACGTGGAGGGAAATTAGGGGCTGCGGTGAGCTGAGATCAAAATTCTGCTCCACAGCCCACCTACCGGTGACTGCAGACGAGTCAGTTATTTGCTTTGCCTCAGTCCTTGGAAGGTGAGAAAGGAATACATACTAATACTTCATAAGGCCACTGTGAAGAGTAAATGAGATAGTATATATAAAGTGCTAGGTTTATGTCATGCATGTTTTTTTCATACGAAACTGGCTTAAGTACAAGTCAGTTTCTTCATCTGGTGTTCAGCAGAAGAAACGTCATCTGCTCCAAAGCTGGAGAAAAAAGTGACTATAGTGGATTTACTGACAAACAGAACTATCCTGTGCTCTAAGAGATGTTCAAGAGTAATTTTAACTATGTTTAATGTTTGCCTTAAATGCTGATTTTAAAGCCAAGCTCTATGATAAGATCCAACTTCCTTGAGTAAGCGTTTACCTTACAATTTTATAGTTCTCAGCAGTTTACAATGCAGTTCCGACAACTCACGTTTTAAAGCTTAGTGATTTTGGAATCATTGGCCCAAAGATAGATAACTTAACACTTATAGTCCTCACAAAGGGATAGCTTGATTTGGAACTATCTCCTTTAATTCCCAGAAATCCCTATGAAATAAGAGAAAAAAACATATATCAGCAGTGTTTGAAGTAGTCAGTGCATAAGAGATAAAAGGTATAGCCCCAGCTTTGTAGGACAGATCAAAAACTGTGTTGCAAATGAGACAAAATCCCACAGATTCAATGACAAATAAATGAAGAAAAAAACCCAAACCTTAGCATGTTTCCCATATGTCCATCAAGATAAATAACAGGTAACAACTGCTTTTAATATAATAGATGAGACACTGTTCTAAGCAAATTGCATGTATTAGATGTTTAACCCTCCTATGAATTTATGGACAAGTATTGTTTCCATCCTCACTTTCTAGGTAAGGAAGCTCAGGCATGGAGAGATTAAGTCATTTTTGCAAGGTTTTACAGCACACGTGGCAGGGCTGGATTCAAATGCAGGCAGGGGGTTCCAGGAGGCCACACCTTCTGCCCACGTACCACCTGCTTCTCTTGAGTGTCGCTGGCTGGGAACTACTGGCACAGCCCAGTCTTTATCCCTAACTGGGGAAGCAGTTGTAGTACAGTACTTAAATGCACGTATTTTGGTGTCTAAAAGATTCCTCCCAGCGGCCATGGCTCACGGGCCCAGCTGCTCCGAAGCACGCGGGATCCTCCCGGACCGGGGCACGAACCCCGCGCCCCCTGCATCGGCAGGCGGACTCTCAACCACTGCACCACCAGGGAAGCCCTCCTCTTTTAATCCTTGCTCCACCACTTAGTGGAGAAGCAGGAAGGGAAGTGATTGCCTTCCCTGCTCCCTCCATCTCAAACCCTGGCTGGTAAAGAAACTGAGATCTAAAGGATTTAGATACTTAAAATAAAAATCAGGTTCTATACCCAAACACTGAGTTGTTTTGCCACCTCTGAGTCAGCTTGCCATAGTCAAATCATCATGCATTCAGAAAGCTTCCTATACATCAGCTGTCTCAGATGCACTAAGTGGTGTTTGGTTGTCTTGTTGTTGTGGTTGTTTTTAATAATCTACTAAGTATACATGGATAAGGCAGTGTGGATTACGGAGAAAGCGTATTAACACTTTGAGTTAACACTAATTCAAATAAGATAAATTGTTACTAAAACTTACTACATTCCCACCAACAGTGCAAGAGGGTTCCCTTTTCTCCACACCTTCTCTAGCATTTATTGTTAGTAGATTTTTGATGATGGCCATTCTGACCAGTGTGAGGTAGTACCTCATTGTAGTTTTCATTTCATTTCATTTGCATTTCTCTAATGATGAGTGATGTTGAGCATCCTTTCATGTGTTTGTTGGCAATCAGTAGATCTTCTTTGGAGAAATGTCTATTTTGGTCTTCTGCCCATTTTTGAATTGGGTTGCTTGTTTTTTTGATTTGAGCTGCATGAGCTGCTTGTATATTTTGGAGATTAAACCTTTGTCAGTTGCTTCATTTGCAAATATTTTCTTCCATTCTGAGGGCCGTCTTTTCGTTTGTTTATGGTTTCCTAAGCTGTGCAAAAGCTTTTAAGTTTTATTAGGTCCCATTTGTTTCTTTTTGTTTTTATTTCCATTTCTCTAGGAGATGGGTCAAAAAGGATCTTGCTGTGATTTATGTCATAGTGTGTTCTGCCTATGTTTTCCTCTAAGAGTTTTATAGTATCTGGCCTTACATTTAGGTCTTTAATCCATTTTGAGTTTATTTTTGTGTATGGTGTCAGGGAGTGTTCTAATTTCATTCCTTTACATGTAGCTGTCCACTTTTCCCAGCACCACTTATGGAAGAGGCTGTCTTTTCTCCATTGTATATTCTTGCCTCCATTATCAAAAATAAGGTGATCAAAGGTAAGATATGTGTGTGGGTTTATCTCTGGGCTTTCTATCCTGTTCCATTGATCTATATTTCTGTTTTTGTGCCAGTACTATACTGTCTTGATTACTGTAGCTTTGTAGTATAGTCTGAAGTCCGGGAGCCTGATTCCTCCAGCTCCATTTTTCTTTCTCAAGATTGCTTTGGCTATTCGGGGTCTTTTGTGTTTCCATACAAATTGTGAACTTTTTTGTTCTAGTTCTGTTAAAAATGCCATTGGTAGTTTGATAGGGATTGCATTGAATCTGTAGACTGCTTTGGGTAGTAGAGTCATTTTCAAAATGTTGATTCTTCCAATCCAAGAACATGGTATATCTCTCCATCTGTTTGTATCATCTTTAATTTCTTTCATCAGTGTCTTATCGTTTTCTGCATACAGGTCTTTTGTCTCCTTAGGTAGGTTTATTTCTAGGTATTTTATTCTTTTTGTTGCAATGGTAAATGGGAGTGTTTCCTTAACTTCTCTTTCAGATTTTTCATCATTAGTGTATAGGAATGTCAGAGATTTCTGTGCATTAATTTTGTATCCTGCTACTTTACCAAATTCACTGTTTAGCTCTAGTAGTTTTCTGGTGGCATCTTTAGGATTCTCTATATATAGTATCATGCCATCTGCAAACAGTGACAGCTTTACTTCTTCTTTTCTTATTTGGATTCCTTTTGTTTCTTTTTCTTCTCTGATTGCTGTGGCTAAAACTTCCAAAACTATGTTGAATAATAGTGGTGTCTTGTTCCTGATCTTAGTGGAAATGGTTTCAGAGTTTCACCATTGAGAATGATGTTGGCTGGGAGTTTGTCATATATGGCCTTTATTATGTTGAGGAAGGTTCCCTCTATGCCTACTTTCTGGAGGGTTTTTTTTTTTTATCATCAATAGGTGTTGAATTTTCTCGAAGGCTTTTTATGCATCTTTTGAGATGATCATATGGTTTTTCTCCTTCAGTTTGTTAACGTGGTGTATCACATTGATTGATTTGTGTATACTGAAGAATCCTTGCATTCCTGGGATAAACCCCACTTGACCATGGTGTATGATCCTTTTAATGTGCTGTTGGATTCTGTTTGCTAGTATTTTGTTGAGGATTTTTGCATCTATGTTCATCAGTAATAATGGCCTGTAGTTTTCTTTCTTTGTGACATCTTTGCCTGGTTTTGGTATCAGGGTGATGGTGGCCTCGTAGAATGAGTTTAGGAGTGTTCCTACCTCTGCTATATTTTGGAAGAGTTTGAGAGGATAGGTGTTAACTCTTCTCTAAGTGTTTGATAGAATTCACCCGTGAAGCTGTCTGGTTCTGGGCTTTTGTTTGTTAGAAGATTTTAAATCACAGTTACAATTCCAGTGCTTGTGATTGGTCTGTTTATATTTTCTGTTTCTTCCTGGTTCAGTCTCGGAAGTTTGTGCTTTTCTAAGAATTTGTCCATTTCTTCCAGGTTGTCCATTTTTTTGGCATATAGTTGCTTGTAGTAATCTCTCATGGTCCTTTGTATTTCTGCAGTGTCAGTTGTTACTTCCCCTTTTTCATTTCTAATTCTTTGATTTGAGTCTTTTCCCTTTTTTTCATGATAAGTCTGGCTAATGGTTGGTTTATCAATATTGTTTATCTTCCTAAAGAACCAGCTTTTAGTTTTATTGATCTTTACTATTGTTTCCTTCATTTCTTTTTCATTTATTTCTGATCTGGTCTTTATGATTTCTTTCCTTCTGCTAACTGGGTTTTTTGTTCTTCTTTCTCTAATTGCTTTAGGTGCAAGTTTAGGTTGTTTATTTGAGATTTTTCTTGTCTCTTGAGGTAGGATTGTATTGCTATAAACTTCCCTCTTAGAACTGCTTTTGCTGCATCCCATAGGTTTTGGGTCGTCGTATTTTCATTGTCATTTGTTTCTAGGTATTTTTTGTTTCCCTCTTTGATTTCTTCAGTGATCTCTTTGTTATTTAGTAGTGTATTGTTTAGCCTCCATGTGTTTGTATTTTTTACAGTTTTTTTCCTGTAATTGATATCTAGTTTCATAATGTTGTGGTCGGAAAAGATACTTGATATGATTTCAATTTTCTGAAGTTTACCAAGGCTTGATTCTGACCTAAGATATGATCTTTCCTGGAGAATGTTCCATGAGCAATTGAGAAGAAAGTGTATTCTGTTGTTTTTGGATGGAATGTCCTATAAATATCAATTAAATCATGTGTCATTTAAAGCTTGTGTTTCCTTATTTATTTTCATTTTTGATGATCTGTCCATTGTTGAAAGTGGGGTGTTAAAGTCCCCTACTCAGATTATGTTACTGTCGATTTCCCCTTTTATGGCTGTTAGCATTTGCCTTATGTATTGAGGTGCTCCTATGTTGGGTGCCTTAATATTTACAATTGTTATATCTTCTTCTTGGATTGATCCCTTGATCATTATGTAGTGTCCTTCTTTGTCTCTTGTTATAGCCTTTATTTTAATGTCTATTTTGTCTAGTATGAGAATTGCTACTCCAGCTTCCTTTTGGTTTCCATTTGCATGGAATATCTTTTTCCATCCCCTCACTTTCAGTTTGTATGTGTCCCTAGATCTGAAGGGGGTCTCTTGTAGACAGCATATATACAGATCTTGTTTTTGTATCCATTCAGCCAGTCTATGCCTTTTGGTTGGAGCATTTAATCCATTTACATTTAAGGTAATTATCGATATGTATGTTCCTATTACCATTTTCTTAACTGTTTTGAGTTTGTTATTGTAGGTCTTTTCCTTCTCTTGTGTTTTCTGCCTAGAGAAGTTCCTTTAGCATGTGTTGTTAAGCTGGCTTGGTGGTGCTGAATTCTGTTAGCTTTTGCTTGTCTGTAAAGGTTGTAATTTCTCCATCATATCTGAATGAGATCCTTTCTGGGTAGAGTAATCTTGGTTGCAGGTTGTTCCCTTTCATCACCTTAAATATGTCTTGCCACTCCCTTGTGGCTTGCAGTTTTTGCTGAAAGGTCAGCTGTTAACCATATGGGGATTCCCTTGTATGTTATTTGTTGCCTTTCCCTTGCTGCTTTTAATATTTTTTTCTTTGTTTTTAATTTTTGATAGTTTGATTAATATGTGTCTTGGCGTGTTTCTCCTTGGATTTATCCTGTATGGGACTCTCTGTGCTTCCTGGATTGGACTGACTATTTCCTTTCCCATATTAGGGAAGTTTTCAACTATTATCTCTTCAAATATTTTCTCAGTCCCTTTCTTTTTCTTTTCTTCTTCTGGGACCCCTATACTTCGTATGTTGGTGTTTTTAATGTTGTCCGAGAGGTCTCTGAGACTGTCCTCAATTCTTTTCATTCTTTTTTCTTTATTCTACTCTGTGGTAGTTATTTCCACTATTTTATCTTCCAGGTAACTTATCCATTCTTCTGCCTCAGTTATTTTGCTGTTGATTCCTTCTAGAGAATTTTTAATTTCATTTATTTTGTTGTTCATCATTGTTTGTTTGCTCTTTAGTTCTTCTAGGTCATTGTTAAACGTTTCTTATATTCTCTCTATTCTATTTCCAAGATTTTGGATCATCTTTACTATCATTACTCTGAATTCTTTTTCAGGTAGACTGCCTATTTCCTCTTCATTTGTTTGGTCTGGTGGTTTTTTACTTTACTCCTTCATCTGCTGTGTATTTCTCTGTCTTCTCATTTTGCTTAACTTACTGTGTTTGGGATCTCCTTTTTGCCAGCTGCAGGTTTGTAGTTCCCATTGTTTTTGGTGTCTGCCCCCAGTGAGTACAGTTGGTTCAGTGGGTTGTGTGTGCTTCCTGGTGGAGGGGACTGGTGCCTGTGTTCTGGTGGATGAGGCTGGATCTTGTCTTTCTGGTTGGCAGGACCACGTCTGGTGGTGTGTTTTGGGGTGTCAGTGAACTTATTATGATTTTAGGCAACCTCTCTGCTAATGCGTGGTATTGTGTTCTTGTCTTGCTAGTTGTTTGGCATGGGGTGTCCAGCACTGGAGCTGCTGGTTGTTGAGTGGAGCTGGGTCTTAACGTTGAGACGGAGGTCTCTGGGAGAGCTCTCGCCGATTGATAATACGTGGGGCCGGGAGGTCTGTGGTGGTCCAATGTCCTGAACTAGGCTCTCCCACCTCAGAGGCTCAGGCCTGACACCTGGCCGGAGCACCAGAACCCTGTCAGCCACACGGCTGGAGGATGGGCAAGTCAGAAAGGAATCAGGTTTCCGGCTCTTGGATAGTAGCTGACTTGGGATTGGGGCTCCACAGCTCTGCCTCAGTGGTTGGCCTGGAATATGTATTTAATAACCAGTTTTTGGGCCTCCCTGGTGGCACAGTGGTTGAGAGTCCGCCTGCCAATGCAGGGGACACGGGTTCGTGCCCCGGTCCGGGAGGATCCCACATGCCGCGGAGCGGCTGGGCCTGTGAGCCATGGCCACTGAGCCTGCGTGTCCAGAGCCTGTGCTCCGCAATGGGAGAGGCCACAACAGGGAGAGGCCCGCGTACCGCAAAAAACAAAACAAAACAAAAAAAAAAACCAGTTTTTTACAAAATTTGCATAGTTGTTGATCCCCTGAATCTCCAAATTTATCTCTAATCTGGTAATTCTATACTCTTATCCTCACTAAAAAATCTTCAAACTGAAAAAACAAAATGTCTCTCTCAAAAACTATTATGCAGAAAGGAAGGAAAATCAACAGATGCTTTGTTCAAATGTGGCCAAAATATTAGCTCTGATGAACTCAACCACTGGTTCTGAGTTATTTCACAGTAGCAAGGACAAAAATTCTTGGCTCTGTTAATCACATTCGGATGAAACATCAAGTTTTATAGAAATTATCCCCATATCGCTGCTTTTTTCTGGCACATTAATACAACTAATTCATCAGCAGAATGAGCAAGCTATTCTTGCAACAGACCGGAGCTTCCTTTGATGAAACAGAGCCACCACAAGCTGTTCTCTGGAACCTGGGAAAGGATTGTATTAGTCTGTGTTGTACATGTTTTGCTTTTGAATTCATTTGGCCCCCAGTGATCATAATAGCTATTCAAGGCAATAGGAAACCTAGTTACAGAACATCAGTGCCAGGTTCTTGCTGGTTTATTTTTCAAATATGCTATTTTTAAATTACCTAATTAACACACATACACATTCACATACCATTTCAGGCCATATGAATTTCTTCATTGTGTGACCTGTTCACTAACCAAAATGGATGATTGAGAGAAGTAAGCACAAATGAGCCAATCCACAGTGGAAATGGGAATCAAAGCAACTGATCTGAACTTGGGAGGCTCCTATTTCCCCTCCATCTCGAAGGCACATACACACATGGGTCAGATCTGGTTGCCATGTGTGTAGACAGTGAATAGCAATTCTCTACCAGTACTGAGCTGACAAAGGAGACCCAGAGAGCAAAGGTAGTTGGTAAGGAGTGGTAAGAGTGCTTGTCCCTCCCTCCAGTTTTTCAAGAAACAGCAATTCCCTCTTGAGCAAAACAACAACAACAACAAAATAAACGCCCCCCCCCAGAACTTGTCACCATGTATATAGCTCTATGACACATTTCCTTTTAAGAATATCTCCTACAGTTAGGTAATAAAATATATATGGTGCATGATTCCCCCAATGAATTGGGCTTATTGGTTTAAAGAGTAAATTGATCTTTGGGACTACGGTGGAGATGTCCTTTCTGGAAACTATAGTAATATTTCTGAGCTATAAGGATTGGTTCCTATGGACTAGGGTTGACTAAATTGTACACTTGTGTTCTAGGAGGGATGGGAGAACTTGGCCAGAGTCACAACAGGAGGGTATGAGAAGCTGAGCTATCACAGTTGCAGGAAGGAAAGAGTGGACCTAGGGACTTAAATATACTCAAATGTAAAATTGTCTTTCAGAGGGTCCTAGGTGTAAAATGCTTGAATTAATCCTACTTAAACCATGTAGAAAAACAAACATCTACCAGACAAAGGAAAAGTCATGAAAATTCATCTAAACAGCTAAAAAACAGAATGTGTAGACTCCCTCTCAACTGTGGCTTTTTTTAATCCACCCATGATGGCTGGTTATTCCGCTCCTTTGGCATTCATTCCAAAAACCTCTTTTGTTTCTTGATCTGCACAGAGAAGTCAATTTGCAATGACAAACTGACATGTTAAACACGAATCTCAAATTTAACTGAAATTATTTCATGCCCCCATGAAGCATAATAATCCATTATTTTGTTTTGTCTTGACTATGGAAGGGCAAAAGAAGCAGAACTTTAAATTAAAAAAAAAAAAAAGCTCTTAAACTCCTTCTACCTTGTCAAAGGCATAGGGAGGTTGGAGATTGAGTATTTCCATTTAGTGTTTGAGCTACTTGAGAAGATAAATTGGGTGAGACCACACAGAAAAGTCCCCATTATTTTGTGCCCTTTGGACATGCTGTGGCTCCCTCCCAGGAGTTCACACCATGCTCCTTCTGAATTAACTGAAGTGACTGAGTTTATGCCAAAATATGCTCTGAGTAACGTCCCCACAGAGACGGCTGTGGTGTGACTGGCAGCAAGCCAGAGTTTTGTCCTCCTTTGGCTCTAGCCTCTCCACCCCAGGCTGGGGAGGCCCAACTAGTGAGTGAAGAAACAAAGAAACACTCCATTTGCTTGTGGAAGTGGAGTGAGCCAGGGAAGGAGCCTCCTCCTCCACTCAAAGAAGGCTCTTTCAAAAGCTGAGAACTGCCTCCTTTCTACCTGGGACAGAGGATCTGGTGCAATTAAACATTCAATTTATAAGCCTTTTACTTCCATCACTTTTAAGCCTCACCATAAGCTAGTGAGAGAGGTAGGAGTGGGTGAAATGCAATACATAACCCTGCAATTTGCTGAGCCTGAACCATGGACTAGGTACTCTGCTGGGATCATGCACACAAAGTAAATATAATGAGGTCCCTGTTCTGAAGGGAGTGACATGCATTCTAGTGGGAAATTGAGACTGGAAATTGTACATGACATTGTTGTCAGTATTGGTATCCTAGGAAGAGGCTGTTTTGAACTCAAGGATTCAGTCTTGGCAAGAAGATTGCAGGGGTGGGTGGAGGGGTGTTTGGGATATTTCATACCAGTAAAATGATTTGCTATATGTTTTAGTAATCAGTATACATAATTTTTTTCTTCCTATCCATTTCATTCTAAAAAGTATTTGAAGAGTTCCTCCGAGATGACAGCATAAGAAGACCCTGAACTCACCTGCCGTGGACACACTGATTTTACACCTACATACAGAGCAATTTCCTGAAGAAGAACTGAGGGCTGATTGAACAGCTTCTGCACAACTGACCATAGAGGGACCACACAGAGACAGGTAGGAGAGATGGAGACAGGGTATCAGTGGGACCTGTAGTAGGGACGTCACTGAGGTGCCCATGTGCCCTGGGGAAGAGCAAAAAAAAAAAAAAACCAAAAAAACCCAGCAGTTTAAAGGGCATCTATACTATACATGAGAGAAATCCACTTACAAACCCTAGAGCATCTGCCGAATGGGCAGGGAACTTCTGGGACTCTCTCCAGGGTAGGAGGTGCCAGAGATTGCCATTTTTGGCAATCCCCCTCCACCTTGATAGTGTACAAGGGAACATGGTCCACTCATCTAGCTGGCATACCAAGGCTGCCCTAGTGCACCCCAGGCCCTTGGCCTACACCTCCAGCCATCCCTTCGAGGTAGCTCCAGCTTAGCGCACCCTGGGCACCCCACCCACACCTGCCCCAGGAAAAAAGTGCAAAAAACACAAACACATGGAAGCTAAACAACATGTTACTAAACAACCAGTGGGACACTGAAGAAATCAAAGAGGAAATAAAAAGATACCTGGAGACAGATGAAAATGGAAACACAACAATCCAAAATCTATGAGATGCAGCAAAAGCAGCTGAAAGAGGGAAGTTTATAGTGATACAAGCCTACCTCAGGAAACAAGTCTCAAATAAACAACCTAAACTTAACACCTAAAGGAACTAGAAAAACAAGAACAAACAAAACCCAAAGTTAATAGAAGGAGAGAAATCACAAAGATCAGAATAGAAATAAAAGAAATAGACTGAAAAACAATAGAAAAGATCAATGAAACTAAGAACTGGTTCTTTGAAAAGATAAACAAAATTGTTAAACATTTAGCCAGACTCATCAAGGAAAAAAAAACAAAGAAGGCCCAAATAAATAAAATCAGAAAAGAAAGAGGAGAAGTTACAACTGACACCATGTAAATACAAAGGATCATAAGAGATTACTATGAACAATTATACGCCAATATAAAAGACAACCTAGAAGAAATGAATAAATTCCTAGACATGTACAATCACTTAACAGTGAGTCAAGAAGAAATAGAAAATATGAACAGACCGATTACCAATAATGAAAGTGAATCAATAATCAAAAAACTCCCAACAAGCACAAGTCCAGGACCAGATAGCTTCACAGGTGAATTCTACCAAACATTTAAAGAAGAGTTAATACCTGTCCTTCTCAAACTATTCCAAAAATTGTAGAGGAGAGAATACTCATTCTACAAGGCTAACATTACCCTGGTATCAAAACCAGACAAGGGCACCACAAAAAAAAAAAAAAAAAGAAAAAATTATCAGCCAGTATCACTGATGAACATAGATGTGAAGATCCTCAAACATTAGCAAACCAATTCAACAATACATTAAAAGGATCACACACTATGATCAAGTGGGATTTATCCCAGGAATTCAAGGAAGTTTCAACATATTCAAGTCCATAAATGTGATACATCACATTAACAAACCAAAAATAAAAATCATATGACCATCTCAATAGATACAAAAAAGCATTTGACAAAATTCAGTATCCATTTAAAGTAAAAACTCTCAACAAAGTAGATATAGAAGGAACATACCTCAACATATTAAAGGCCATACAGGCATACCTTGTTTTATTGTACTTTGTTTCATTGTGCTTTAGAGATATTGTGTTTTTCAAAAATTGAAGGTTTGTGGCAACCTGGTGTCAAGTAAGTTTATCTGTGCCATTTTCCAATAGCATTTGCTCACTTCATGTCTCTGTTTCACATTTTGGTAATTCTCACAATATTTCAAACTTTTTCATTATTATTATATTCGTTATGGTAATCTGTGGTCAGTTATCTTTGATGTTATTATTACAAAAAGATTGCAACTTGCTGAAGGCTCAGATGATGGTTAGCCTTCTTTAGCAATAAAGTATTTTAAAATTAAGGTATGTACACTTTTTCAGACATAGTGCTATTACACACTTAATAGAGTACAGTATAGTATAAACAGAAATTTTATAAGCACTGGGAAACAAAAAATTTGTGTGATTCACTTTATTGTGATACTTGCTTTACTGCAGTGGTTTGGAACTGAACCTAAAATATCTTTGAGGTATGCCTATGTATGACAAGCTCACAGCTAACATCATACTCAATGGTCAAAAGTTGAAATCTTTTCCTCTAGGATCAGGAATAAGACAAGGATGCCCACTCTCGCCACTTCTATTCAACATAGTATTGGTAGTCCTAGGCACAAGAATCACTCAAGAAAAAGAAATAAAAGGCATCCAAATTGGAAGGAAAGAAGTAAAACTGTAACTATTTGCAGATGACATTATGCTATATATAGAAAACCCTAAAGCAGCAACCACAAAACTATTAGAATAAATGAATTTAGTAAAGTTGCAGGATACAAAATTAATACACAGAAATTTGTTGCAGTTAATAATGAACAATCACAAGGAGAAATTAATAAAATAATCCTATCTACAATTGCATAAAAAAGAATAAAATACCTAGTAATAAACTTAACCAAAGAGATGAAAGACCTGTACTCTGAAAACTGTAATAAGACATTGATGAAAGAAATTGAAGACAACACAAATAAATGGAAAGATATACCATGCTCATGAACTGGAAGAAATAATATTGTTAAAATGTCCATACTACCCAAAGCAATCTACAGATTCAATATAATCCCTTTCAAAATACCCATGTCATTTCTCAGAGAACTAGAGTAAATAATACTAAAATCTGTGTGGAACCACAAAAGATGCCAAAGCAATCTTGAGAAAGAAGGACAAAGCTGGAGGCATCATACTCCTTTATTTCAATCTAAACTACAAAGCTATAGTAATCAACACAGCATGGTACTGCCACACAAACAGACACATAGATCAATGGAACAGAATAGAGAGCCCAGAAATAAACCCATGCTTATATGGTCAATTAATCTACAACAAAGGAGGTAAGAATAAACAGTGGAGGACAAGACAGCCTCTTCAATAAACGGTGTTGGGAAAACTGGGCAACTACATGCAAAAGAATCAAACTAGACCACTTTCCTACACCATATAAAAAAATAAACTAAAAATGGATTATAGACTTAAATGTAACACCTGAAATCATAAAAATCCTAGAAGAAAACATAGGCAATATGCTCTTTGACATAGGTCTTAGCAATGTTTTAAAAAATCTGTCTGCTTAGGCAAGAGCAACAGAAGCAAAAATAAATGGCACTGCATCAAACTGAAAAGCTTTTGCACAGCAAAGGAAACCATCAACAAAACAAAAAGGCAGCCTACTGAATGGGAGAAGATATTTGCAAACAATATGTCCTGTAAGGGTTTCATATTCAAAAATATAAAGAAGTCATACAGTTCAATATAAAAACCCAAATAATCCAATTTAAAAATGGGCAGAAGAGCTGAATAGACATTTTTCTAAAGAAGACATACAGATGGCCAACAGGCACATGAAAAGATGCTCAACATCACTAATCATAAGAAAAATGCAAATCAAAACCACAGTGAGATATCACCTCACACCTAATAGAATAGCTATTATCAAAAGACAAGAAATCACACATGTTGGCAAGATTGTGTAGAAAAGGGCACCCTCATGCATTGTTGGAGGGATATAAGTTGGTACAGCCACTATGAAAGGCAGTGTGGAGGTTTCTCAAAAAATTAAAAATAGAACTACCATATGATCCTGAAGTTTCAGTTCTGGGTATTTATCTGAAGAAAACAAAAACAGTGATTTGAAAAGTTATATGCACCCCCAATGTTCACTGCAGTATTATTTATTATACAGTAGCCAAGATGTGAAAGAAACCTAAGTGTCCATAGATAGATGAATAAATAAAGAAGATGTGATATATATATATACACACACACACAATGGAATATTACTCAGCCATAAAAAGCATGAAACCCTGCCATTGCAACAACATGGATAGACCTGGAGGATATTATGCTAAGTGAAATAAGTCAGAAAGAGAAAAACAAATATCATATGATTTCACTAATATGTGGGGGAAGAAAACAAAACAAACAAGCAGAAAACATAAATAGACTCATAGATACAGGTAACAAGCTGGTGGTTTCAGATTGAAAGGGGTAGAGGGTTGGGCAAAATAGATGAAGAGGATGAGAGGTACAGACTTCCAGCTATAAAATAAATAAGACCTGGGGATATAATGTACAGCATAGGAAATACAGTCAATAATACTGTACTAACTTTGTATGGTGACAGATGGTAACTAGACTTATCATGGTGATCATTTTGTAATGCATGAAAATATCGAATCACTATGTTATACACCTGAAACTAACATAATATTGTAAGTCATTTATACTTCAATAAAAACATAAAAAGTACTTGAAGTGTCTTCAAAGATAAAAGATAGATATGAGAAGTATCCAAATTATCTAAGAAGTTGTATTAAATTTATGTTGGCAATGCTGAATTCACTTTTTAATTTTTTAATTAACTATGGAATACATCAAAAAATATTTATAAAATATTTGTCATCCCTGGGAACTTAAAAAATTCTGTTATAAAATATATACAAAAATTAAGAGAAAGATATGATGAACTCCTATACCTACCACCCAACTCTATCAATTATCCACACATGGTCAGTCTTGTTTCATGTAACCCTTATGTACCCCATTATTTCAAAGGAAGTTACAGAGTTCATATTCATTTCATCCATAAATACTTAAAAATGTACCTCTAAAAGATAAGGACTTGTTTTAAACTTAATACCAAGGTCATATCTAAAATTAATAATATTTCTTTAGTATCATTAAGTATTTACCTAGGGCCCTTTATAACAAATATAGTTGCTGCTGTGGTTATCTATTGCTGTGCAACAAACTACCCCAAAACCTAGAGGCTTTAAAGGAGAACCCATTATTCTCTCTCATGTAGGAAGGTTTTTAGTCATTAAGTCAATTTCTTTGGGAGGGTTCAGATATTTCATTTCTTCTTGAGTTAGTTTTGGTAAGTTTTAATTTTCTAGGAATTTGTCTATTTCATCTAAGTTTTAAAATTTACTCTCATAAAGTTGTTCATATCTTTTTATAATGTCTATAGTATCTGTAGTTATGTTTCCTTTTTCATTTCTAATATTGTTTATTTGTACCTCTTCTCCTTTTTTCTTTGTCTCATTAGAGGTCTGTCAATTTTATTAATCATCTCAAAGGACCAAATTTTGTTAATTTTCACTATTGTAAGTTTGTTTCCTGATTTTTAATTTCTGCTTTTATCTTTATTATTTCTTATCTCCATCTTTCTTTGGATTTATTTTGCTGTTCTTTTCCTAATTTCTTAAATTGGAATTCTTTGTTCAATGATGTGTAGCCTTTTTTCACTCCTAATCTGTGCAACAAAAGCTGTGTATCTCTCTAATTATTGTTTTAGCTGCATGCCAAAAGTTTTGATATGTAGAATTTTCATTATTGTTTAGTTCTAAATGTCTAATTTCTTAATTTCTGTTATAATTTCTTCTTTGAATAACTGATTATTTGGAAGTATAGTTCTTTATTTTCAACTATGGGATATTTCTGGTTATTATTTTGTTGTTGGTTTCTAAGCTATGTGGTCTGTCTAATACCATTCCTTTGAAACTTGTTGAGATTTATGGACTAGTATGGGGTTATTTTTTATTACAACTTTTTTTTCTTCTTTCACGCATTGGCAATTGTCTTTGCCATCCCCTGGGAGATAGGGGTTATTCTAGTTCATCCTTCCATTGAGGGTGTACGCTTTGGGTCCTAGCTCTACCGTCTGTCTGTTCAGGCCCTGGGTTTTATCTCCTCTACCCCAGCCCCAGAAGGCTGTGCATATCAAAGCTCCTGTTCATCCAATTCAGTGCCTGCCCTCAAGATGGAAGCAGCATCAGTGTTCTCTCCTCCCTGCATGCTCTGCTTTTTTTTTTTTTTTTTTTTTTGCTGTACGCGGGCCTCTCACTGTTGTGGCCTCTCCCGTTGCGGAGCACAGGCTCTGGACGCACAGGCTTAGCGGCCATGGCTCACGGGCCCAGCCGCTCCGCGGCATATGGGATCCTCCCAGACCGGGGCACGAACCCGTATCCCCTGCATCGGCAGGCGGACTCTCAACCACTGCGCCACCAGGGAGGCCCTGCTTTTTTTTTTTTTTTTATTGAAGCATGGTTGATTTACAATGTTGTGTTAATTTCTTCTGTACAGCAAAGTGAGTCAGTTATACATATATATACACTCTTCTTTATATTCTTTTCCATTATGGTATATCCCAGGACATTGACTATAGTTCACTGTACTACACAGTAGGGCCTTGTTGTCCATCTATTCTATTCCCTTTTAGTTTTTGACCTGAGTATTCCTTACAGTCTATTCTAGCCAGTTTGTCGATGCATTTAAGAAGATTTAAAAAAAATAAATATTATCCATCACTTTTCATTGGTTGTGAACCTAGTCTGCATACATCCATCAGCAGAAGCCTATACTGACATCTTATTTGACTACTGTTGAATTCCTGTAACATGTAGTAAGTAACATGTTCAAAGAGGTCAAGGCTTGGCCATTTCTTGACGCAATCACTAGAAATACTATTAGGGAAAAATTTAACAGGATATGTACAGTGAATGTTCACAAGTATTAACCAAACATCGAATAAAAAAAAATACACACTGAAAAGAGAAAAATGATATATTTTTAAGTTCCATTCAGAGTCGTCAAAACTACAGCCAATAAATCTGAATAATTCTGAAATGACCCCCATATGTTTGCTAAAATGATACATAGGAGTGTTCATAGCAGCATCTCTCCTGTCAAAAATTGAAGAAAAAAACAGCAAATACTTATCAATGGTAGGATAGATAAATAAGTTGTGGAATGCTTTATAGCAATGAGAATGAACAAACTACAACCCCATGCAACTATATATACGAATTTCATAAATATAGTGTTGAATGAGAGAAGCTCAATACAATAATATATAAATTTGTATGATTCTATTTATATAAAGTTCAAAAACAGACCAAACGAATTTATTGAGTTATAATTCAAGGTGGTTGTTACCTTTGAGAGAAAATTAGTGAAAGGGATGGGCACACGAGGACTTCTGAAGATCTAGTCGTGTTCAATTTCTTAATCTGAAAGCTTGTTACACAGGTGTGCTCATTTTGTGAAAATTAGTTGAGATGTACACTTTTAATGTGTGCATTTTCTGTATATATATGTCAATAAAATTTTACATTACAAAAAATCCAAAATGAGAGATAAAAAGCCATGAATTTATTTAAGAAATGAAATATCCACCTGATGCTGCTCTTGATTTTTTACAAAAGGATCGTGCTAATAAAGTGTTAACATAATGACATTGTAGCTGTTTAATGACTTCTGGAAAGCTGGGGACCTTGATCTCGAGAAGTGAGAATAGGAAAAATGGAGATTTTTTCTTCTAAGTGTAGGAAAACACTGCTTTCCCCAGACCGAGTTATACTGTAGAATTGTGAAGAGCTTTTCCTTTTTTTTTCCGTTAAAAATATTTTTTATTGAAGTATAGTTAATCTTCAATGTTGTGTTAGTTTCAGGTGTACAGCAAAGTGATTCAGTTATTTATACATATATATATATATACATATATATAAATACACACACATATCCATGTTCTTTTTCAGATTCTTTTCCATTATAGGTTATTACAAGATATTGACTATAGTTCCCTGTGCTATATAGTTTTAGAGTGGTTATGTTTACGGATCACCTGCAAAATTCTTGGAAATTTAAAAATCTGTTCTTGTGAGCTAGTACAAAAAGGCTCCAGCACAGAAATCCCTTTTCTACCCCTGAGCAGCTTTGTGTGACCTTAAAGAAATTACTTTACTTATGGAGCTTTAGTTTTCTCATCTCAAATATAGTGATAACATATTAGGTTATTGAAAGGATAAAACATTTATGACCACGCCCAACAGATGGTTAGATTTCTTAGATGGTTAGATGGTTAGGGCTCTTCTTAGTACATCAGAGATCTGAGCCATGTGTTAATCTTCTTCTTTGACAGTTGTCCTCATTCTACTCTAAGCCTGTTTCTTCAACTGTAGAAAGAGAATACATGCCTACCACTCTGACACCTGGTAAGTAATCTTTTAATTATTAATAATATTATTAGAATATTGTCAAATAGCAAGTTTGGTTCTAGTTGTCTTTTTTAATTTCTGCAGTGACTTATAATCTGAGTGCAGTTATTTCTGTGGGAACCCTAAATTATTCCTCTGTGTCTACCACAAAGAAAAATCTAAGTGGCTTCCATTTTCTGCCCTTGCCCTCTCTGTAAGATCTTCTTTGCCATCAGTAAACATTATTATCTTACTAAGAAATGCAGTGGGTCATTTCATTCTAGATCTATGGTTTGCCTTGAGCTAGAGAAATATTCCAAGTTCTCTAAGGAAGAATTCCAGCTCAGCTTACTTGCCAAAACTTGTCAGTAGATTCGTGGATTCTTTACAAGCAGAATTTTGGTTCCTCATTTTAATTTGTGCCCTAAATTTAAACATAGATTATCCCTTATTCTGTTGTTTGTCAGGATTCCTACATTTTTCATGTTAACCTCATTTTCTACATTGTAGTTTTCCATTCTGAGATGGAGATAAATCATATTGTCCCAGCACGTTTGTAGTGTGTTAATCATCCAGTTCTCTTCAATGGGCTTTTCACATGGTTGCCGATTTTACATCTGTTCATTCCTTTCTTTTTTTTAATTTTATGTTTTTTAACATCTTTATTGGAGTATAACTGCTTTACAATGGTTTAGTTTCTGCTTTATAACAAAGTGAATCAGTTATACATATACAAATATCCCCAAGTCTCTTCCCTCTTGCATCTCCCTTCCTCCCACCCTCCCTATCCCACCCCTCTAGGTAGTCACAAAACACTGAGCTGATCTCCCTGTGCTATGTGGCTGCTTCGTATCTATTTTACATTTCGTAGTGTATATATGTCCATGACACTCTCTCACTTTGTCCCATCTTACCCTTCCCCCTCCCTGTATCCTCAAGTCCATTCTCTAGTAGCTCTGTGTCTTTATTCCCGTCTTGCCCCTAGGTTCTTCATGACCATTTTTTTTTTTTGTTTTTTAGATTCCATATAAATGTGTTAGCATACAGTATTTGTTTTTCTCTTTCTGACTTACTTCACTCTGTATGACACACTCTAGGTCCATCCACCTCACTACAAATAACTCAATTTTGTTTCTTTTTATGGCTGAGTAATATTCCACTGTATATATGTGCCACATCTTCTTTATCCATTCATCTGTCGATGGACACTTAGGTAGCTTCCGTGTCCTGGCTATTGCAAATAGAGCTGCAATGAACATTGTGGTACATGACTCTTTTTGAATTATGGTTTTCTCAGGGTATATGCCCAGTAGTGGGATTGCTGGGTCGTATGGTAGTTAGTTTTTTAAGGAACCTCCATACTGTTCTCCATAGTGGCTGTATCAATTTACATTCTCACCAACAGTGCAAGAGGGTGCCCTTTTCTCCACACCCTCTCCAGCATTTATTGTTTGTAGATTTTTTGATGATGGCCATTCTGACCAGTGTGAGATGATATCTCATTGTAGTTTTGATTTGCATTTCTCTAATGATTAATGATGTTGAGCATTCTTTCATGTGTTTGTTGGCAATCTGTATATCTTCTCTGGAGAAATGTCTATTTAGGTCTTCTGCCCATTTTTGGATTGGGTTGTTTGTTTTTTTGATACTGAGCTGCATGAGCTGCTTGTAAATTTTGGAGATTAATCCTTTATCAGTTGCTTCATTTGCAAATATTTTCTTCCATTCTGAGGGTTGTCTTTTGGTCTTGTTTATGGTTTCCTTTGCTATGCAAAAGCTTTTAAGTTTCATTAGGTCCCATTATTTTTTTTGTTTTTATTTCCATTTCTCTAGGAGGTGGGTCAAAAAGATCTTACTGTGATTTATGTCATAGTGTGTTCTGCCTATGTTTTCCTCTAAGAGTTTGATAGTGTCTGGCCTTACATTTAGGTCTTTAATCCATTTTGAGTTTATTTTTGTGTATGGTGTTAGGGAGTGTTCTAATTTCATTCTTTTACGTGTAGCTGTCCAGTTTTCCCAGCACCACTTATTGAAGAGGCTGTCTTTTCTCCACTGTATATTCTTGCCTCCTTTATCAAAGATAAGGTGACCGTATGTGCGTGGGTTTATCTCTGGGCTTTCTATCCTGTTCCATTGATCTATATTTCTGTTTTTGTGCCAGTACCATACTGTCTTGATTACTGTAGCTTTGTAGTATAGTCTGAAGTCTGGGAGCCTGATTCCTCCAGCTCCATTTTTCTTTTTTTTCTTTTTTTTTTTTTTTGTCGTACCTGGGCCTCTCACTGTTGTGGCCTCTCCCGTTGTGGAGCACAGGCTCCGGATGCACAGGCTCAGCGGCGATGGCTCACGGGCCTAGCCGCTCTGTGGCATGTGGGATCTTCCCAGACCGGGACATGACCCCGCGTCCCCTGCATCGGCAGGCGGACTCTCAACCACTGCGCCACCAGGGAAGCCCTGGGCTCCATTTTTCTTTCTCAAGATTGCTTTGGCTATTCAGGGTCTTATGTGTTTCCATACAAATTGTGCAATTTTTTGTTCTAGTTCTGTTAAAAATGCCAGTGGTAGTTTGATAGGGATTGCATTGAATCTGTAGATTGCTTTGGGTAGTATAGTCATTTTCACAATGTTGATTCTTCTAATCCAAGAACATGGTATATTTCTCCATCTATTTGTATCATCTTTAATTTCTTTCATCAGTGTCTTACAATTTTCTGCATACAGGTCCTTTGTCTCCTTAGGTAGGTTTGTTCCTAGGTATTTTATTCTTTTTGTTGCAATGGTAAATGGGAGTGTTTTCTTAATTTGACTTTCAGATTTTTCATCATTAGTGTATAGGAATGCAAGAGATTTCTGTGCATTAATTTTGTATCCTGCTACTTTACCAAATTCATTGATTATGTTCATTCCTTTCTCATACAAGATGCACAGCCTACTTTTATTTTCTATTTCTTTGTAAAATCTGAGGGAAAATAGTGTATTTTTCCCCAGTACATTTCCATTGTTTGAAGATTTATCAGAAATTTTTTAACTCCATAATTTCTATTTACATTATTTCTTTGCATTTCATGGTATTTTCACCTCCCAAACCCCTAAAGGAAAGCAGCACCAGCAATGACCTCTCAAACTGATTTTCTCAAGTCTTCCTTCTTAGAGCTTAGGCAGGTCTCACATTTCTTCAGGGCAGAGATTACTTGTTTTATTTATCATCTAATCCATAGGTAAACCTAGTGATTCTTTTGCTATGGTAGGATATAGAGAGGAATTTATTTGCAAGGCAAATAAAAAAATACTGAACTTTTGGGCTTCCCTGGTGGCGCAGTGGTTGAGAGTCCGCCTGCCGATGCAGGGGACATGGGTTTGTGCTCTGGTCCGGGAAGATCTCACATGCCGCAGAGCGGCTGGACCCGTGAGTCATGGCCGCTGAGCCTGCGCGTCAGGAGCCTGTGCTCCACAACGGGAGAGGCCACAGCAGTGAGAGGCCCGCGTACCGCAGAAAAACTAACAAACAAACAAAAAACTGAACTTTTATACTCTTAAGACAGGACGTTGGAAGAAACTTATTCTTCAAAAATATATATCTTTTCTGAAGACTCAGCTATTCCTGAAGTGAACATAAATTATAATTTTTACTTTAAAAGTAGAGTGAAGATAAAAAAAAATTACTAAAGTCTTGTATAGACATTCTGCTACTGCCAATTACATTACTTTAGTCGTATGATAGTAACCATGACATCATCGGTATAATCTAATATTCCTTTGCATTTGGGATTATGTTTTGACAGTGACCTTTATCTGCATTTTTGAAAAGATAGATAAAAAATTGCTGCTTTTTCCCCCACAAGCATTTGAAGGTGATTACTGGTATATTTCAACACATATTGGTATATATGTTGTCATTGAAGTAGATGGTGAAATTAGAAAACTAACTTTCATGTGCTCCCAAACAGTATATCTGTGTTTCACATGGCTGGGATTCTTAATTTTCTCTGCTCTTTCTCTTTCCCTGGTTCTCCAACTTTCCTCTTAAATGTCAGTGTTCCCAGGGTTCCATCTTTGGTCCTTTTTCTTCTCATGTTATACACTCTGCTGTGCCTACAATCATCACCACCACCCACACTCCTCAACTCCCACATTTCCATCTCCATCTCACTTCTAGGCCTCCCTTTCTCTATCTCCAACTGCTGGCTAGCCCTGGAAGATGTTTCCCCTTGGATCTCAGTATCTAGGAATGGGTGGTTCTCAGAAGCCACCGACTTGCTTTTAACTTAGGGTCTCAATGAAACGTGTGCTTGATTGTGTTTCTCTCTGTTTTGCCACTAGGAAGCTCAGGGCAGATTTGGTGGCCTATCCGTAGGTGTTGTTTAGGGTCTGCCTTTTACTTTTTGTGTATTAACCTCACCTCTGTCTTAATTCTCTTCACCTCAATTTTTCACCTAGTTGTTTTTATCCTGTTATAATGTATGTATTTATATAGCCTTGGTTTGGAATAGTCAAGGTAAAGTAATATGATGTGATTATATAAATACATCCTTTCTGAATATCTCCACCTTGATGGTCCATGTGGGTATAACAATGTCAACATGTTAGAAATATATCCTCCTCCTAACATCCTCTGTCATGAACTAATCCAACTAGTTTCCCAAACTAGTAGTAATCCCAACTTAATCTTTGACTCTTCTTTCTCTCTTTCCCATCATCACCTCCAATTAGTCACCAAAGTCTCCAAATTTATCAAGAGATTTCCTCTTCATCCCCACAGTCACTGTCTGACTGGACTATTGCAACGGTTTCTTGCCATTCCAGTTTGTTCTGTGTTCTGCTTCCAGAACAACCTTCTTAAAATATATATCAGATCCTATTAGCGCCCTATTTAAAACCCTTCACTGTCTCCCCATGGCCCATAAGGTAAACTCCAAACCACTTTGTATGATGAACAAGGCTCTTCATGATTTGAACAGTGAACTCTTTCCTCTCCATAGTGGGAGCTTATTCTCCTTTCTAGGGGTCCACCACTCTCTGTGTCACTGTTTGATCCAGGTTGGATTCCCCTGGAAGCAGACCCTGAGACACACAGAATTGGAGTGCAGGAGTTTGATCAGGCCATGGTCTTGGGATTACCAAGCTAAGAAGGGAGAAAAGCAGAAAGGGGCTGAGAGAGAAGTCGGGCTGTGACAAGTGATATGCTGGAGCCAGCTTGCGTGGAAATCTGCAGATGCTGTAAATCAGGGCTTTCCCTCCTCTCCCAGAGAACCCTCTTACCAGCTCACCTCTGGTTGCAGTGCAATCGCAAACAAGGCCTCGACTGAACCCACAAAGTGTTTGAAAGCTGGGAAGGCCCTTCAGGGTTGTCCTAAACTTGAGGTGAGGGAGCTGGGCATCTGTACCCCTCTGTTATCAGTCACTGGATGTGGACTTTCTCTGGAAGGGGACATGACCTTAGGCAGTTCCGAAAGAGGGCTGACAGCTGAAGGCTGTCTGTAGGCACCTCCCCGGCAGCTGGGGCAGCAAGTCCTTCAAGAGAAGCTTGCCACAAGTTCCCTATGGCCTCCGCATTTGCGGCTCTCTGAGCACCGCTGGCTCTGCTGGGTGGGGAGGCAAGTGGCAGAGTGAGGCTCACGTTTAAGATTGCCCTTTGGGGCTTCCCTGGTGGCGCAGTGGTTGAGAGTCCGCCTGCCAATGCAGGGGACACGGGTTCGTGCCCCGGTCTGGGAAGATCCCACATGCCGCGGAGCAGCTGGGCCCGTGAGCCATGGCCGCTGAGCCTGCACGTCCGGAGCCTGTGCTCTGCAACGGGAGAGGCCACAGCAGTGAGAAGCCCACGTACACCCCCCACCAAAAAAAAAAGATTGGCCTTTGGCTCTCATAGCCTGGCAGCTGTAACAGGTAAAGGAGTCTTTTGACAAAATCGATGGAGCCCCTGGTTTTCTCTCCAACCCTTGAATTAGGAATTTAAGAATTATGGATTGTCTCCTTCCTTTATTAAGCTATCCACCCCCGCAAAGTCCTTTAGTTCATCATCTTCTTCATGTTCTTTTACGGCAGTGGTTCTCAGCTGGGGACAGTTTTGCCATCCAAAATTATACCACAAAGTTGGTCCGGTGAGGACACTGCCACTGGCACCCTGACCATTGACTTGTACACCTTGTGCCTTGGACAGGATGCTCCATCCCCGGTGCTGAGTAGCTGCAGCCCCTTAGCACTGGGTGCTGCTGACACTGCTGCTGCTGCTCAAGAAAATCTCCTTGCTGTTCCTGCTCCTCTCTGTCCCCTGTTTCAAGGTCTGGAGCCGGTATATCGAACCTTTGAAGCCTGAGATGTTAACTGCAAATGATGCTGTGACAGTGAATATCTGGCAGTTTCAGCTTGGATGGTGGGAGGTGGCCTTTACCTGTGGCCAAAACTCACCAGGAGGGCAATTTCCCAGACAAAGAAAGTGTTTAGATGCTGGAGAGCAATATACCTACTTTTAGGTGAAAAAGGTGTTAATTCCTCCTGACATCTGCATATATTTCAGGCCATTTTATCATAAACATCTCCAACAGCAAACGCTTGGATGTGTATAGCTGTATTTTTCCAGTGCATCACCTCAGGTTAATTTGTAGGTTTCTGACGCTGCCATAACTGCTCTTTACTTGACTACACACACACACACACACACACACACACTCATACCTTGGTATGATAGCCTGGTTATTATAATTACTCTCTCAGTATAAAAATAGGTATATGTCCCTTGAAGATCTTACCTTTGTTACTCAAATTCATTTCAACCTGTGTTAGCAGTGCCAGAATAAACAATGCTGGAAACAGTTTCCTAATGAAGTAAAGCTAGACGGCGTGACTTTTCATTTCTGTCTTTGATTAATTGTGTGCTCATCTCCTCTTTTATGAAAGATAAATCCACAGGTAAAGCTGTATCAAGGCAGAAAAACAAAGTCTCTTTTTTAAGAATTCTTAGTTCTAGTGTGACATTTTTTTTTTCTTACTGTCATTTGATGGATCTTTTCGTTCACCTTTTCTGACAACATCCAAGATGAAAAGTTCTGTGCTTCATAGATGAGCTGATGATCCCCTGACAGGGCTCTGCAAAAGTTTCTGGTTAGCCTGTCGCATAAAATACCAGTATTGTCTGGAAGACTCAGAAATTGCCAGTGCAGTAGGGCAATTTTTTAAAGTAAATTTAATGAGACATTCTAAAGGAAGGATCCAGAGGCAGGTCCATTTTGACTTTCACATAAAGACTAGGGGCAGCCAATTTGCCTGTCACTGTTGGAGATGTTTGAGGATGTTGGTAAGAGCCCATTTTACAAGTTAGCGTACCCAAACATAGGATTGCTTTTTCATTGCTGCTTAAGGTGTCTCTCCATACTGTCGTCTATCATCATTCCAGGTTTATAGATGGAGAAACTGACTAGGAAAAGCAGACCACAGACTCAGAATTAAAAGTCAAATATGAAAACAAATGATCAAATAAAAACCCAAGGCTTTTCCAGTGCAGGCAGGAAGGAGGGGAATCCTTCCCTGTCAGAGGTGGGCTGTCACAGTCCCCAGTTTCTTAACTCATCAGAATGGTACACTTTGTTTGTCTCTCTTTTTTTTTTAAATAAACTTTTAATTTTAGAATAGTTTTAAATTTACAGAAAAATTGGAAAGACAGTACAGAGAGTTCCTATTGGCCCCACGCCTCGTTTCCCCTGTTATTAACATCTTATATTACTATGGTACATTTGTCACAGTTAATGAGCCAATACTGATATATTATTATTAACTAAAGTCCATATAGTTTATTCAGATTTCCTTAGTTTTTTAAAAAATATAATTGATGTATACGATTATATTAGTTTCAGGCATACAACATAATGATTTGATATTTGATATACTGCAAAACAATCACAATAAGTTTAGTTAACATCCATCACCATACATTTTTTTCTTGTGGCGAGGACATTTAAGATCTACTTTTTAGCAGCTGTCAAATATACAGTACAGTATTATTCACTGTAGTCACAATGCTGTACACTACATCCCCATGACTTATTATTTTATAACCAGATGGTTGTGCCTTTCGACCACCTTCACCCATTTCACCATTCCCCCCCGCTGCCCCTTGCAACCACCAATCTGTCCTCTGTATCTATGAACTTGTTTGTTTTTTCCAGATTCCACAAAGGGAGATCATTTGGTATTTGTCTCTGTCTATTTCACTTAGCATAATGCCCTCAAGATCCATCCATATTGTCACAAATGGTAGGATTTCCTTCTTTTTTAATGGCTGAATAATATTCCATTGTGTGTGTGTATTATATTTTCTTTATCCATTCATCCATCAGTTGACACTTAGGGTGTTTCCATGTCTTGGCTATTTTAAATACTGCTGCAGTGAATATGGGGGCATGTATATCTTTTCCAGTTAGTATTTTCATTTTCTTCAAATAAATATGCAAAAGTGGAATTTCTGGATCATATAGTAGTTCTGTTTTGAATTTTTAGCTTGATTTAGTCCTACTGGTTTATTTTTGCTTTTGTTATCTTTGCTTTTGGTTTCAAATCCAAAAAAAATCATTGCCAAGACTGATGTCAAGTAGCTTACTGCCTATATTTTCTGGTTTCAGGTCTTAATTTTTGTGTACAGTGTAAGACAGTGGTCCAGTTTCATTCTTTCGTGTGTGCCTGTCCAGTTTTCCAACACCATTGTGTATTCTTGGCTCCTTTGTCATAAATTAATTGACCATGGATGCATGAGTTTATTTCTGGGCTTTTTATTCTGTTCTACTCATCTATGTGTCTGTTTTTTAATGCTAATACTGTAATGTTTTGATTACTATAGCATTGTAATATAGTTTGAAATCAGGGAGTATGATGCCTCCAGCTTTGTTTTTCTTTCTCAAGATTGCTTTGACTATTTAGAGTCTTTTGTGGTTCATTACAAATTTTAGGATTGTTTATATTTCTGTGAAAAATGCCATTGGAATTTTGACAGGAATTGCATTGAATCTGTAGATTGCTTTGGGTAGTATGGACATTTTGACAACTTAATTCTTCCAGTTATGCTTTTTGTATTATGTATGAAACAAATCATCACACTCTAATTCATGTACATTGTCTCCCATGAAGAAATGTAAAGCAGGGTCAGGGGATAGAGTGACAGGGGCCATTCTAGATAGGGTGATCAGGAATGGGCTCTCTGAGGAAGTGAAGTGAGACCTCTATGAAGATCTGGGAGAGAAAATACCAAGCAGAGGGAAGAGAGGGCAGAGGCAGTTTATTTCTGAATGTAGCATATGTGATTCTTAGCAACTATGGTCCAGTCAGGTTTGGATTATGGATTCTCCAAATAATTGAACATAACACATAATCAGACTATAGCCACACGTGCCCACGCACACGCGCACGCACACACACGTGCATGCAGGCACACTCTTCTGTCAAGATGCCAACAAGTAACATGAATTAGCTAAATGGTTC
Organism: Mesoplodon mirus; assembly: GCF_964341445.2. Classification (NCBI taxonomy): domain Eukaryota; kingdom Metazoa; phylum Chordata; class Mammalia; order Artiodactyla; family Ziphiidae; genus Mesoplodon; species Mesoplodon mirus. Next base: position 53,661,893 of record NC_138986.1, on the reverse strand, counting down.
TCAAACTCTAATGTAAGTGAGAGTCACCTGGGGATCCAGGTAAAAATGAAAAGTGAACACTGCAGGACGGCTGGCAGGCTGCCAGGCATTCAGTTAGCTCTCACTTTTCGTTGTAGTCATCAGGCTTCAAATTTCTCTGAGCTTAGTTTTAACTTCTTCAGTAATGGATAGTTTGCTGCTGTGGATCCAGGGAGCAGAGGGTTATCACAAAGGGTCACTTCCAGCTGGAAAGAGCAGATGAAGTCATTGGAACAATTTTTCCACTGAAGAAAACTACAAATTCTGGATGAAATTTTTAAAAAATGTTAAAGCATCACAGAGATAAATGATGGTAAGGATTTACTAGGCCAGATTTTTGGAGAGAAAAGTGGAGCCTCTTCAACTCTCAGTCTTCTGTCCTCAGTCTGGAAGAAACCACTAAAAAATGATCTTATGACAGCAGCAAGATGGTGGGAAGGAGTATCAAAAATTTGAGTCTAGTACCTACCAGCATTAGAAGCTGCTGACCCCCTCCCCCAGGCCCCGGCTTGGGACTGCAAAGGGCTACACCATGGAAGTGCAGCTATACATGGCAGTCCATGGACTACTAGCAGCCTCGGGGGCTGGCAGAAGTGCTTTCTAGAGGAAGAAAACATCACTGTAGGTCCAAAGTAGTTCTGTAACTTTTTTTTTTTTTTTTTTTTTTTTTTTTTGCGGTACGCAGGCCTCTCACTCTTGTGGCCTCTCCTGTCGTGGAGCACAGGCTCTGGACGCGCAGGCTCAGCGGCCATGGCTCATGGGCCCAGCCGCTCCGCGGCACATGGGATCTTCCCGGACCAGGGCATGAACCCGTGTCCCCTGCATCAGCAGGCGGACTCTCAACCACTGCGCCACCAGGGAAGCCCTGTAACTATTTTTTTTAACACAATGCCCTGCAAGACACAAAACAAAAAAAACAAAATCATGGTCAATCCAACCATCTGGACATTTTTATACTGATGATACTTGGGTGCATCTAATCAGAATTCAGCAGCTGACTGTTAATAGAGTAGAAACTACTAAGATTACTACATTGTATTACAAGTCAAAACAGGAACTGGTCAAACAAATAAATTTTGTCCAATGGATAGTAACTTGGCAATGAAAAAGAACTTTTTCATGCAAAAACATGGATGACTCTCAGAAAGATTAAGCTGAGCAAGAGAAGGCAGTCAGGTTCTGTACCTATGTATGGTGCCATTTATACGAAATTCTAGATAATGCAAAAATAATCTATAGTGGCAGAAATCAGATTACTGGTTACCTGGAGCCAGGGGGAAGGGGGGACTAAATGCAAAAGGGTATGAGGAATATTTTGGGGTGATGGAAATGTTTTATATCTTGATTGTGGTGATTGTCACATGAGTGTATGTGTTTGTCAAACTCATCTAATTTTACACTTAAAATGGATGCATTTTATTTTATGTAAATTATACCTTAACAAAGTTGATTTGGAAAAGATATTAAGTCCATCTCCCCTAAAACTTTTATTCTATGTACTTTTCTCATCTAAACAATTCCAAGACTCATTTAATATAACGATGATTATTGCATTATTTGTTAAAAATGTGCTCTTATTTACTATGTATGGTAGTACGCCCAATAATGATAATAATATTATTAGCCTTATTTTATTAAACTGCTCCTCATGTTATTTAGTAAATGTCTTCTTTAGGATCTGCCTGATATGAGCATCCACACCTAAACATATGCTCCTGAAAGCCTTCCAACAAAACTTTCTCATTGGTTTATTCTCATTGCTAAGAAACAATAGAGAGATGTGATAAGTTTCATAATTTTAATACACTATGAAATATACAAATGTATATTTAAATGTGCATTAAAGGAGTCGGGCAGATTGGTGAATGCTGATTTCCATTCAGCATTGGTTGGTTATTATTACAAATGATAACTTATTGAACATAAGTTCTTTTTCTTATTACAGCTAGGATTAGAATTACATTAACAAAATAGGACTAATAAGGGGAAAAATGGATAGAAAAAGCCCAAATTAAAGTGTTTATATTATGAATCTCATAGTAAGAAATAAAGTATGAAACAAACTTGGCATTTCTGAGAAGTCTTAGAAATCACAATCCACACTAGCTGATTCTCTTGCTCCTGTTAACAAGCCAGTCACTTTCTGCACTCAGATTGAGAAAGTCATTATTTTTCTTTGTGGGGTGTAATTCTGCTGATGCTGGTGCTCTTGTTATAGTGGTCCTGTAACTCAGTTGGCTAGGATGGATTTGTAGACTCTGGGTCTTTACTGATAACCTTTACTGACCTTGTAAGATTCACAGATCCTTATTATGGCAGAAGTCCAAAGTGCTTCATGAATCAAAATGTTTTGGCACAAACATGTGATTCTGAGTACACTAGACTGAAAAGAGCTTGCTATGCAATGAGAGACCACGCTACTTAAACCAACAATTTTCCTTGAAAAGCCCAGTGTTAAATACGCACATGAATGTTTGTTCTCCAGCAGGGCACATCTAGCTCCCTACTCCTGCATCCTTTGTACTCCAAGGAAATTAAGGCATGTCTTGAATTCTGATAATGCCTGAGTCAACACAAAAAACACTAAATCTTATACATATCTGTGTTGACATAGATTGAGATCCTTTCCAGCTCTCATAGCAAAATTGAACCCCTGCATAAGAGAATTGTATGCAATAAGATGTAATCTCTTAAATCTTTTACCGAGGGTTTCTTAGCATTAATTCAGGAGAATTATGTTTGGGGAATGTGAATATGTTAGTGAAGAAAATAATGTTATAAAACCCAGAGAAGCAGCTTTTTATCGGCATTCATAATACCAAATCCTTATTTCTTGGAAGACCAAAGCTAATGATGACATTCCCTATAGTAACTTCATCAGTTAGTTCATAAATTTCCTTGAGTGTCCACCCATGGTATTGCAAAGCCTGTTGTATATACTCTGGAGCACTAGGAGAGGACACACTGGAGGAGGTTGTTTGTCCTCAGGTTATGTAAATTTTAATTAGTATTAAATGAGAAACATAAAAGAACATAATGTGTGTGTATACACACATATCTACATCATCTATCTATCTATCTTCATCATCATCTATCTTCTGCAGCTAAATACAGAGAGTAACTAGGGGTGGTGGTTGTGTTTGGGGCAACGGGGAAGTAAGTGGATTAGAAAATGCAATTAACACAATTTAAAAAAAAATCTCAGGCTTCCCTGGTGGTGCAGTGGTTAAGAATCCACCTGCCAGTGCAGGGGACACGGCTTCGATCCCTGGTCCGGGAAGATCCCACATGCCGCGGAGCAACTAAGCCCGTGCGCCACAACTGCTGAGCCCACATGCTCTAGGGCCTCCGTGCCACAGCTACCGAGCCCGCATGCCTAGAGCCGGTGCTCTGCAACAAGAGAAGCCACCACAATGAGAAGCCCGTGCACCACAACGAAGAGTAGCCCCTGCTCGTCGCAACTAGAGAAAGCCTGTGTGCAGCAACAAAAACCAAACACAGCCAAAAAAAAAAAAAAAAAAAAAATCTCTGCTAGTACTGCCATAGTCATCTACTTCTTCCTTTTTAAATAAGGGGCTTAATTTGATCATGTGTTAGACATTGAATAGGCACAGGTAACTCCTCCTGCAACAGGAATATGGAAAGAACTTGTTGTATGTGAGTCCCAAAGGGCTCACTTGGATCTTCAGTATTCCCCACCAAACTTTTTTTTTTTTTTTTTTTCTTATGGTATGCGGGCCTCTCACCGTTGTGGCCTCTCCCGCTGTGGAGCACAGGCTCCGGACACGCAGGCTCAGCGGCCATGGCCCACGGGCCCAGCCACTCCACGGCACGTGGGATCCTCCTGGACCGGGGCACGAACCCACGTCCCCTGCATCGGCAGGCGGACTCTCAACCACTGCGCCACTAGGGAAACCCCCCACCAAACTTTTAATTTTAGAGGAACCATAGTCTGAAGTTGACATAAGCAAAAGAATTTAGGATATCTTTTAGTGTACTTGTTTGTTTTTGCCAAGGCCCGTTACCAGTCAGGGTCTGAGGACCAAGCTGATATCCCAAGGAGGGCCCTCTGGCACTTGGTATTCACTGTCTGTCTTCATAGGGCCATCTTACAGGAGACTTGTAACGCTTCTCTGCCTCCTAGTCTTCATCAGGAATATCCCAGGACATCTGTACATGTTTCCATAATCTTGAACCTTGACAAAATAGGACTGAGGTCTCAATCTTTTCCCTCCAGAAGACTTATTATCTCCTATGAAAATAACCACCTCTTTTAAAAAAACTTCAGGCCCACGGAAAAGAATATAAAAAAGAATGTATATATGTGATAACTTGAGTATATGTGTGTATAACTTTGCTTTACAGCAGAAATTAACACAGCACTGTAAATCAACTACACTTCAATTAAAAAAAACAAAAAAACTTCAAGCCTCATGTAATAATAGCAGTGGAGAGGTATATTACATGAAGATACCTGCATACTCACCAGACCCTTACCAAACCAGAGACATGTTAAATCTGCTCATCTAGATCCCCTCCACCTCGCTCAAACAGGGAGTATAACTCAGGGAAGTTGAGGATCAAAATTTAAAGCTGCCTGCTACGTTTCACCTGAAAAAAAAAATTAAGTAAGATATGCACTCGAGTGCATATATATTCTCATTTACCATTAAAATACTCTTTAAAAATTTGTTTACTGTCTCAAATATGTACGTAAAATTGACAGCTTAGGAAAGGCCCTATGATTACTCTGTGGTTTTGCCTAAATCCTCATCCATTGTCAATGTGAGTATAAATACTTAAGTTTGAAAAACATGGAAGTGATCATTGACTTGCAAAAAGTACAAAGCAAGTGCTTTAGAAACTCATGGGAGGAAAAAATAATTTCTGTTTGGAGAATATTCAAGGCAAACTTGATGGAAAAGTTTTCTCTTTTTTTTGGCTGCGTTGGGTCTTTGTTGCTGCGTGCAGGCTTTCTCTAGTTGCAATGAGCAGGAGCTACTCTTCATTGCAGTGCGTGGGCTTCTCATTGTGGTGGCTTCTCTTGTTGCAGGGAACCAGCTCTAGGCGCGTGGGCTTCAGTAGTTGCAGCACACAGGCTCAGTAGCTGTGGCACTGAGGCCCTAGAGCGTGCGGGCTCAGTAGTTGTGGCTCGCGGGCTCTAGAGCGCAGGCTCAGTAGTTGTGGCGCACAGGCTTTGTTGCTCTGCAGCATGTGGGATCTTCCTGGGCCAGGGATCGAACCTGTGTCCCCTGTATTGGCAGACGGATTCTCAACCATTGCGCCACCAGGGAAGTCCAATGGAGGAGTTATTTTCCATCACGGCATCAATGGCATAGACTTGAGCCAGCCACGCACACATATGTTTGATCTGTGTAATGCTTCTCCCTTCCCAATCCTTCTGCATACGTTTCAAGATGGCAGTTTGAGTTTTCAAAGAAGGTCAAGGGATGGATATGAAGAAGGGTGAGTTGTTGAAAAAGAGCAAGTTGTATTTGTAGAATCGGAGACTGTTTGGGCTGAATTATGTCAGGTTTATGACGTCAGGTTAAAGGAGGGGTGACTCTCAGATGTCAAGGGCACAGATGATAGAAACTCTCCTATCACACGAGTCTTTATGAGAAGAAAGACCCTTTCTCCCACCACAGAAATCAGAATGCAGACTTTCTTTCTGCTTGCTTTCATAACGAGAATACAATATCTACTTATCTCTCTTGTGATATTGTCAGCAATTGATAGGTATAAAATAATGGGTCCATTATTTTATAAGAGATTGTGAAATGGTGATATTCTAGTTCTATAATTTCTTCATCATGTTTTAATTTACATAATGCCAATTTTTTTGCTTCTTCTTCCATTTGGTTACCCTATGAATTAACTTTGCTCCTTGGAAGCCAAAGCTTGAGGCAAAGTTTGCATGCTAGAGTTTTATTGGGAGATGCGATTCCAGGACAGCACAATTGAAGGAGAAAGGGAAGTGAGGCAGGAAAAACAACTGCAAAGTGGCATGTTCTAGAGCTGGCATAGCCTCACAAAAATACACAACTGGTTGTTTGATCACATAGGACGTCTGCCAGAGAGCAGTGTGAAGCACTACATCTTGGAACAGTCCATAAGGGAGAAAGGGAGGCAAACCTATCTGCTGATGGTTTCCCGTATCCTGTCTCTCGCTGGTCAGAGTTCAAAGTTCACTTCAAGGGGCGTTAACTCCTCTAACCTTCCAGGTTGACCTATCAGACTGCCCAGGGCAGTGTTTGGGGAAGCCAGATGCCATACACGAATGTTTAACACAGTATCTGGGTCCAGAAGCAGTGGGGTCCCCTCCAGCTGGACCTGGGCCTCAGAGCTGCTGCTGCCTCCACAGCAGCAGGCATGACAGCTGCCGTGCTCAGAGCCCAGCTCTTCTCTCAGGGGAGGCTGAGACAGTTAGCAGTGCTGGGAGAGCGTGCAACAGTGGTAGTAGTGGGGATGTCCACCGAAGAAGTGGCCAACTCTCGGGGCAGGTGGGCTGTGCAAATACGGGGAGGTTCATGGACTCAGTTTTGTATGCTCTGAGGCCTACTTCATACAAACAAGGCAGGATAAATGCTTGAATTTTTCCTTTTCAAATCATTTTCCAGAGTAGTGACTTGGTTCCATAGATCCTCCAAGGGTGATCAGTGAGGATTGTACATTTTGTTTTGTTTTTTAGGAGCGTGGGCATATTATTACAAATCCACGGATTTTTAAAAAACTGAGTTGATTTACTTCAATCCGTTGAAATTTGTATTTCACATACATGCATATCTTATAAACGTCCAAACTGTCCCTTCTTTGGCCAGTGGAAGCCCTTTCAGATTGCTTCCTGACTTCTACTGACATAGAAGAAGTCTTTGAGAGTTTCTTCGCTTTCTGGTGTGACCAGGTATCTTGTACATTTCCTGCCTCAGACCTGGAATCAGCCATGTCTGCAAGGAGCTCTGGTTCATATTTGTGGGAATAATATTCAGAGCCACACTCTGACACTAAGGATAAAGTAGCAGAATATTGAAGGTAAATATAAGTGTTAGGAAAATTTTATTAAGTAAAAAGCATCAAAAAATAGAAAAATTAGATTCTCAACAGGAAAACTAAATTTTTGACAAATGCAAGTAATGGAAATGTATATATATTTCAAATCTAGAGGAAAACCCAAATTTTACTTCAGTGACTTGGCAGACTCCTATTTAAAGACTCACTAAGGAAAACCTTTCATTCAGTTAATCAAACAAACATTATTTGGGTACTGTCTGTTGCAAATTTTTAGGCCCTCTGAATGCTCATAGGTTTTTAAAAAGTGTACCTTGTCCTGAGAATGGAAGCTTGAAACTAGCCAGGGACCTGTGTATGTACATTTTACAAAGGAAGCTCTCTTAAATATAATGGTTAAGTATAAATGGGGCCAGGGAGAATGGGGTGGGGGGAGCAGAGAGAATTAATTTATTTAGCAAACAGCCATTTACGTTCTATGTGCTAAGCTCTGCCATTGAGAACTCAAAGGTGAATTTAAATATAAGATTTATCCCTTTAGGTATTTCCAGATAATTTGAAACTAAAAGAAGAAAATAACTAATTAAAATACCATGTTCTAACTAGTAACTGAGCTACTAACTTCCATAGACTGAGAGGGAGAGAACTACAGCCAAGACAGAGTTGGGGGAAGGCTTCTAGGAGCAAGAAGCATTAAACTTGGGCTTGAAGAATGACTTCGCCAGATAGAGAAAGGTTGTGGAAAAAAGAACATTCAGGCTATAGAAAAAAGCACGTGCAAAGCCAAAGAGATGGGTAAGGGAATGGTCCCAATGGAATGGCAAGATGTTCTGTGTGTCAAAAACAGAAGAGAATGTGGAGTAGGCCTGCAATGAAGAGAGCAGAGGGAATTGAGTCTGGAGTTGAATATAAATAGTCAAATTGAGAATGGGGTTATACATCATGCTAAGCATTTGAACCGTTCAGTTAATTAAACAAGATTGAGTTTGTGTGAGACATATCATTTCAGAATACAGTTTTGTCATTTCCTTCATAGGTAAGATGTTGACCTTAAAACAAGTTTCAAGCTCAGCTGGAGGGAGCAAAGACCACAGGGTTCTGAGCAGGCCAGTGGGCATTGGGAGGACAGGGGCTCAGGTTGAGGGTATGGGGAATGTAGGTGGGAGGTGGCTGCTCAGACAGCCAGGAGGGTCCTAGAGCGCCTTACTAAATTTTTGACAAATGCAAGTAATGGAAATGTATATATATTTCAAATCTAGAGGAAAATTCAAAAATTTACATCAGTGACTTGGCAGACTCCTATTTAAAGACTCATTAAGGAAAACCTTTCATTCAGTTAATCAAACAAACATTATTTGGGTACTTTCTGTTGCAAATTTTTAGGCCCTCTGAATGCTCATAGGTTTTTAAAAAGTGTACCTTGTCCTGAAATGGAAGCTTGAAACTAGCCAGGGACCTGTGTATGTACATTTTACAAAGGAAGCTCTCTTAAATATAATGGTTAAGTATAAATGGGACCAGGGAGAATGGGGTGGGGGGAGCAGAGAGAATTAATTTATTTAGGAAACAGCCATTTACGTTCTATGTGGAGCTCTAATTTCATGACTGCAATTCCTCTCGACTTCCAATCTTGACTCCGTAGTGACTTTTCATTAGGAACTCTTCCTTTCTTAGTTCCTGACTTTGCTGATGATTTTCGAGCGGCTGAATCCTCTAAGGACAGGGATCTCTAGTTAGTAGTGGGAACTATCTTTGGGTCCTGAAGTCTCACCTGGTAGATCTCTAACTTGATAGGAGTGCAGGGTCCTGACAGGGTTTATAAATTGATCTATTTGGGGATAGCAACTTCCATGGGAGTTTGAAATAAGGTCTGACAAATGAGACCCTGTGGATAGTGTCACACTACTTGTATTAGGATAAATCAAGCTTCAGTGATAAAGACACTCCACAATACCATGACTTTAATAGTGATAGTAATAATAATAATAACAATAATAAAATTTCTTTCTCTCTCTCACTAGTAGTTTCAAAGTGAGTGTCGTAGGTCAGTGGGATCACTCTGCTCAAGTGAGGACCCAGGTTCCTTCCAAGTCGTTGCTCTGCCATCTCTTGGCCAGTGTGCCTGAAACTTTAATGTGCATATGAATTCCCTGGGAATCTTGTTAAAATGAAGATTCCATTTCAGTAGGTCTGGGCTGGGACCTGAGATTCTGCATTTCTAACAGTTCCTAGATGATGCAGTGCTGCTGTTCCCTGACCATACTGGAGTAGCCAGACCCTAGGGCGTTACCATTGTCTGCATGGTCAACGCTGAGTCACTGCCACAGTCAGGGTCTAACCTACCCTGAAAAGGAGACGCGGGGGGAGGGGGGAGGCTCCCTTGATGACCTGGAGGTGGCACACAGCACTTCTGCTCACGTTTCCTGGATAAAATCTTAGTTACATGGCCACACCTAATGGCAAGGCTGTCTTGGAAATGTAACCTCGCTGGGCAGCCATGTACCCAGCCACAGTTCTTACTTTTGGAGAGCGGGAATCAGATGTTGGCAGACAACTCCCAGTCCCTGCCACATTCCTCTATCTAAAGTCCCCTCGTGCACCTCTCAGAGGCTTCTGGTGGTCGCCCAGTAACGTGAGGTGTACTCAGGGAAGCGTCCGTGATGCTTTCCAGACAGCACTTCACAGCATTCTTTCCTCCGGCACATTCTTGAGATATCCTGCTCTCGGAATTTCCTGGGTACAGAGGTTCTCTTTCTACCTTCATGACTTTGGAAGTGAACAAGATGACCAAGTTATACCTCTTCAAGATCTGCTTGTTTAAGGCTTCCTGTTTTTGTGAGGATAAATTGATGCTTCAAACCCAGTATCACATTATACCAGCAAAGACAATCTTGCTGGGCTGGATCTACTGTGCTGCAGGCTTTCCCACCTGATGAGTGAGATACGATAATAAATGAGTGGAGGCCACTGGCAAGATGCATAGGCAGCCTCGGAGTGAATCGTAACCACAGTACATTTATAATAAAGCCCCAGTTCGTATGCAAGCAGACAGCAACATTAGATGGTCAAATAGCTCAAGGATACTGAATGAAAAACTTACTGTTCATGAGTGATAATATTTGCCCTTCTCTTTTTATTTACCTGATTGCAAAGTATCTGGCTTATTCACTGAAAGAAAATTTTGCTTCCTGATACTCTTCTCAATATTCAAGCAAGTGAAGTAGAATTAACTGTTTTAGCCGAAAGGCTAGAAGGGCAGAGAATGATTAAGTAAGCACTCCGTGGCTGCTTTAATGTGTCCTTAATAAACGCCCTTAATAAATGTGTAGGAAGAGATACTAAGCTGCTCTCTGAAAAAAAAAATTAAATGTGTATATTCTCCCCTCAAAATACAGGCCTCGAGAACAATGAGCCCTTAGTTGAATTTCCTCCTCAGCATGACATTCCTCTGTTATCATTCATTGAAATGAAAAATTCCAAAGTGAGAAAAAAACCCTGAAATATTATTCTCGAAATCAAATAAGGCTACCATGTCCTTCCATTAGCCCAACAGTTGCTTCCAATTATTGTGAGCAGATTTTCTCATTTGTGCTTTTTAGAGAAACAATATTTGAATTTCAGGAGGAAAGCTGAGAACTGAATCATGTTATCTACATGCTCAAGACTGTAGCAGCCGTCCAGAAGAGAAGGAAGAATTCTCCCTGGATTCTGAGTCAAAAGATGAAGATTTAACCCCTAGCCATTTAGTTTTCAAATAATCATGATAATGATGAAAATAGTGATGACAAAGATGATGATGATGATAGCCAGCATCTGTGGAGTGCAGACTGCAAACATGGCAGTTCCAGTGCTTTCCATGTATTAACTCACTTAATCCTCATAAAAACTCTTTGAGGCAGGTCGTATTATAATCCCCACTTTATAGTTGAGAAAAATGAGGCACAGAGATGCTAAATAATCTCCCGCGGTCACACAGCTACTGTAGCAGACACCGTTCACCCAAGATCTGTTTCTTCTTTCTGGGCACATAGCCAGCTGTCATTTCCCAGCCTCTTTGCAGGAAGATTGGCCACTGGACTAGGTACCAGCTGATGGAATATGAGTGATGTGTGCCATTTCTAGACTAAAGCTTTTTAGAAGCAGGAGTGCCCCCTCCATGCTCTTTTACCATTTGCCTGCTGGATGAAGACTATGCTGAGGCACTGGGGGATGGCAGAGCCACAAGTAGAAGGGGACCGAATCACTCCCACCCATCAGGGACACCCTCCTTGGAGTATCACAGAGACGAAAAACAAGCTTTTACTCTGTCTGAATCGTTACACCTTTGAGCGTCTACTTGTTACTACAATATAGCCAGCCCCAGTTAACACCCCCAAAAGTGGTGGAATCTGGATTTGAATCCAGGCAGCCTGGCTGCATCATCGCCCTTGGTTAAATCACTTAACTTCTGATTTGAAAAATGGGGATGATTGTTACAACCTGTCTCTCTTAGCTTCTGAGCTAGTGTCCTGCAGTCTCCAGTAGAAGACTGAGTTCTGTGTAGCTCCTGAGGAAATCTGGGACAGAGTCAGCTGTACCCTAGGCAAGGTGTTCTGCTTGGTTTTGGTTAATAGTCTACCCAGGATCAAGCCTTGTCATAGCTAGGGCCAAGTTACTCTTTCTGTGGACCTTAGTCATCAGCTGGGCTTCTATAGGCTCCACGAGGATCTTTCTGGCATGCACCATCTCCAGATGAGATGTCTTCTGGTCCAGAGCAGACCCAGTCCATCTCTTCTCTGCAGTGTGCGCTGTGTCTCTCCCTCTAGGGGGTTTGCCTTTTAACAATGCCAGTTCTCCGAATTCCAGTCCCTCTTACTGTAGCTTGTTTCTATTTCCCACCTGTCTGCCACTGAGATCCCAGTGTGACATAAACCAACTTGCCTAACTTTTCACTCTGATAGTATATGCCCTGCGTTACCTGACAGAGTTATTGTAAGGATGAATTTAAGTGTATAAAATTGTGTTTCAAATGTGTGGTATAAAATTAGGTATTATTATTAAGATGTTTAAATCTTTAATTATCAAGTGAAAGAAGCAATTTTATTTTGTTCAAGTAGATATTAGTTGAAGAAATGGCCTAAATATTTTTTAAACAATAGTTAAAAATTTTTTTATTTAAGTATAGTTTTTTTTATTGAAGTATAGTTTTTTTATTGAAATTATAGTTTATAATATTACATTAGTTTCAGGTGTATAGCATAGTGATTCAGTATATTTACAGATTATACTCCATTAAAAGTTATTACAGGGCTTCCCTGGTGGCACAGTGGTTGAGAGTCCGCCTGCTGATGCAGGGGACACAGGTTCATGCCCCGGTCTGGGAAGATCCCACATGCCGCGGAGTGGCTGGGCCCGTGAGCCATGGCCGCTGAGCCTGTGCGACGGGAGAGGCCACAACAGTGAGAGGCCTGCGTACCACAAAAAACAAACAGACAAAAAGTTATTACAAGACAGTAGCTATAATTCCCTGTGCTATACAATATACCCTTGTTGTTTATCTATTTTATACATAGTAGCTTGTATCTCTTAATCTCATGCCCCTAATTTGCCCCCCACCCCTTCCCTCTCCCCTTTAGTAACCACTAGTTTGTTTTCTATATCTGTAAGTCTCTTTCTGTTTTGCATATACATTCATTTGTATTATTTTTTAGATTCCACATATAAGTAATATCATATAGTATTTGTCTTTATCTCACTTATTTCACTAAGCATAATATTCTCTAGGTCAATCCATGTTGCTGCAAATGGCATGATTTCATTCTTTTTATGACTAGTATTTCATTGTATATGTAGACCACGTCTTCTTTATCCATTCATCTGTTTTTTATTTTTGTTTTTGTTGGCCATGCTGCACGGCTTGTGAATCTCAGTTCCCTGACTAGTGATTGAACCCCAGGCCCTCAGCAGTGAGAGTGCAGAGTCCTAATCACTGGACCGCCAGGGGATTCCCTATCCATTCATCTGTTGATAGGCATTTGAGTTGCTTCCATGTCTTGGCTATTGAAACTAGTCCTGCTATGAACACTGGGGTGCATGTATCTTTTTGAATTCATGTTTTTTTTTTTTTTTCCAAATATATAACCAAGGAGTGGGATTGCTGGATGGATCATAGTTTCATTTTTAGTTTTTTTAAGGAACCTCCCCACTGTTTTCCATAGTGGCTGCACCAATTTACATTCCCACCAACAGAATACAAGGGTTCCCTTTTCCCCATATCCTCTTCAACATTTGTTATTTGTAGACTGTTTGATGGTAGCCATTCTAGCCAGTGTGAGGTGATACCTCATTGTGGTTTTGATTTGCATTTCTCTAATAATTGGCCATGTTGAGCATCTTTTCATATGCTTGTTAGCCATCTGTATGTCTTCTTTGGAAAAATGTCTATTCAGGTCTTCTGTCATTTTTAAATAAATTTATTTATTCATTTATTTTTGGCTGCGTTGGGTCTTCGTTGCTGCACACAGGCTTTCTCTAGTTGTGGTGAGCGGGGGCTACTCTTTTTTGCGGTGCAAGGGCTTCTCATTGCAGTGGCTTCTCTTGTTGTGGAGCACAGGCTCTAGACACGTGGGCTTCCGTAGTTGTGGTGCATGGGCTTAGTTGCTCCGCAGCATGTGGGATCTTCCCGGACCAGGGCTCAAACCCGTGTCCCCTGCATTGGCAGGCGGATTCTTAACCACTGTGCCACCAGGGAAGCCCTTCTGCCTTTTTTTGATTGGGTTGTTTGGGTTTTTTTGATATTGAGTAGTATGAACTGTTTGTATATCTTGGATATTAACCCCTTGTTGGTCATGTCATTTGCAAATATTTTCTCCCATTCAGTAGGTTGTCTTCTCATTGTGTCAATGGTTTCCTTTGCTGTGCAAAAGCTTTTAAGTTTAATTAGGTCCCATTTGTTTGTTTTTCCTTTTATTTCTTTTGCCTTAAGAGACAGATCCAAAAAAATACTGCTATGATTTATATCAAAGTGTGTTCTTCCTGTGTTTTCTTCTAGGAGTTTTATGGTTTTGGGTCTACATTTAGATCTTTAAACCATTTTTTTTTTTTTTTTTTTTTTTTTTGTGGTACGCGGGCCTCTCACTGTTGTGGCCTCTCCCGTTGCAGAGCACAGGCTCCGGACGCGCAGGCTCAGCGGCCATGGCTCACGGGCCCAGCCACTCCGCGGCATGTGGAATCTTCCCGGACCGGGGCACGAACCTGTGTCCCCTGCATCGGCAGGTGGACTCTCAACCACTGCGCCACCAGGGAAGCCCTTTAAACCATTTTGATTTGTTTTTTATATGGTGTGAGAAAATGTTCTAATCTCATTATTTTATGTATAGCTGTCCAGTTTTCCCAGCACCACTTCTTGAAGAGACTGTCTTTTCTCCATTGTATATTCTTGCCTTCTTTGTCATAGATTAATTAACCATAAGTGCATGGGTTTATTTCTGGGCTCTCTATTCTGTTCCATTGATGTATGTGTCTATTTTTGTGCCACTACCATGCTGTTTTATTTACTGTAGCTTTGTAGTATAGTGTGAAGTCTGGGAGAGTTATACCTTCAGCTTCTGCATCCCAAGGTCAAGTCTTTTCCCTGGTCCTTGCAGCCCCAGATCCAGTGCCATGCAGTGGTGTGGAATGAGCTGGGCTTGAGTGTTTGCTCAGCTTGGGCTAGGGTGCACAGTGAGGTGGTTGCAGAAAACCTGGCAGCTGCTGGGGTGGACCTCTCCATCCTGCACTGGAGGCAAGTCAGCACCTATGCACTCCTCACAGGAGTCCAGGCTTCTCCAACCTTTCTATCTGTCACAGTGGTCCTCTTAGCAGCCAAGGGGGGTTGTCTCCTCTGCATAGGACTCTAGGACTGGTATGCCCAGTCTGTGGCTTGACCTGCTCACACCCGAGGATGGGTGTCCACCAGTGCAATCTCCCTTTTCCTCTGAGTCCCCTCCCAGAGGCACAGGTCCCAACCTCATCATTTTTCTTCCCTTCCTACCTGATAATGTGTATATCTTTTTTACAGCCTTGGTTGTACAGGAGTCCTTCTGCTAGTTTCCAGTTAGTATTCAGTGAGAATTGTTCCACATGTAGATGTATTTTTGATATGTTTGTGGGGGAAGTAGAGCTCCGTGTCCTCTCACTCCACCATCTTGATCTCCACCTCTAGTTTTTAAAATTTGATTTTGCAGGTAAAATTATTCACAATACGCTATGTGTTGTAAGAGAGTTTTAGAAAAAATTAGAGTGAAAAATGAAGGTGGTGTTGGAGAATGGAAGTAATTACCAAAGATCACAATTGAGAAGTGTTAATAGCTACAAATAATACATTCATTAGCAATTCTTAATGGCAAAGACTGCTGGTTCCTTTGTGGTTTCTTTTATGCTGATTAATGGCACTGAAGCAAACTTAATTACAAAAGGCTGAGATATAGCCTTCTCAGCGCTGACCTGTAAGTTTTATTTGCTCATCTTTGGCAGATGCTGTCCCAGGGCATCACAAGCTCTGCCCGTGGAGATGAAATATTTCTATAATATTTATTTTAGTTGTTGAGGAGAAGGCTCTCTTCCAGATCCAGTCACCCTGGTCGATTTCAAGGAATCAGGTTTCAGCTTCCAGGCAAAGCAAATTCAGAATAAATGAAATAAAAACAGCAGGATGTAGAGACATTTTTATTTGCTTGAGTCAGTACCCAATACATTATATATACTATATATATGTGTGTGTGTATATATGTATAAAACAATTTTAGATTTATGGAAAATTGCAAATGTAGAACAGAGAGTTCTTATACTCTTCAGCAGCTTCTCCTAATATTAACGTCTTATATAGCCACAATATATTTGTCAAACTAAGAAAGTAACACTGGAATACTATTAACTAAAAGCTTTATTCAGATTTCATTAGCTTTCCCACTATTATCCTTTTTCTGGTCCAGGGTCCTATCTAAGATATCACACTGCCTGTAGTTGTAATGTCTCCTTAAGTAGTTGTAATGTTTCCTTAATCTCCTCTGTCATGTGACAGTTTCTTAGTCATTCTTTGCTTTTCATGACCTTGATAATTTTAAAGAGTACTGATCAGGTATTATTTGTAGATCGTCCCTCAATTTTTTGTTTGATACTTTTTCATGACTAGACTGGGGTTAGGGGTTTGGGGGGCAAATACTACAGAAGTAAAGTGCCATTCTCATCACATCATATCAAGGAGTGTGTATGATGAACTTGACTTATATCTGGTGATGTTAACCTTGATCATCTTGAGGCAGGAGATAGATGGGCTCCAGGCTAGACATTTACAACTGGCATCCTGTTCACACTTCCTGGGGTGAGAAGAAGATGGACTCCAGGCTGGACAGTCATTACCAGCCCCCTGTTTACATTTCCTGAGGCACAAGACAAACAGGCTCTAGACTACGTATTTATGACCGGACTCCTGTCTATATTTTGAGATCTGCACTTTGATATAGGAAACAACAACAGGAATAGGGTAGATAACCAGACACTGGACACATTTATGGCAGGGACAGAGAGGGGCTAAACCCTGTTAAAAGGTCAAGAGGTCATACATTTCCCATCCTTGGGGCAAGGGAAACATTGCACATGTGCAGAAAGGTTCCTTGGGGGTCAAAAATGAGGGGGCACCCCCCCATAGTATGTGATGCTAAGGCCATACCACAGGCCTCTGGGCTGTAATCCATCTTGGAAAAAAAGTTGTGCACGTATGTTGGGGAGGGCCCTAGGGCAGGTCAGGTGTGGAAAAGGAAACCAGATAATCGGCCAAAGGTGAACAAAGACCCGGAAGAACTGCCCTATATAAAGGACTTCACCGCTTCTTTACTGCACTCCTCCTCATTAGGGGGGATGCCCACACCCTTTCTCTCCGTGTGCATCTCTGCCTTGCTTCTGTCGTAACTAAACAAACTTTCTCTGTGTGCTCTCCCACTTGTTGTTGAGCTATGTCTCTAATAATAAACTTTGTACCTGTTTTTACAGTTTTTGCCTCCCTGAGAAATGCATTTTTCATTGGGGGCCAGAGCCAGGGGTTGTGGTGGTTAGGATTCCTGGTTTTCATCCAGGCTACGCAGGTTCAATGCCTGGGCAGAGAATTAAGATCTCGCTTCACGCCACCACTCACTGCTGCCTCTCCGAGATCAATCTGGCCAAAGCAGTGTTTGCTAGGTTGCTCCACTGTAAAGTAACTCTCCCCACCTTGCCCTAGTCTATCCTTTGGAAGCAGGCTGCTAAATCAAGGAGGAAAGAGCATTAAGCTTCACCTGCTTGAGGATGGAATATCTACATAAATTATTTGTAATTATTTGTAAGGGGGATTTGTCTCTTCTCCCACATTTATTTCTTCAATCATTTATTTATACCAGTATGGACTCGTGGATATTTATGTAATAATGTGGATTATAATCCAATGCTGTATTATTTCTTTCATTGCTCAAATTGTTCCAGCTTTGTCCATTGGGAGTTGTCGGGCTTACTCTTGAATCCCTTTGACATTCCCTGTCTTTTTTACTTTTATTTATTTATTTATTTTTGAGCAACTCCATCTTTTCTGGCACTAAAAGAATCAGCCCAGCTTATCTTGTATTTTCACACACCCTACAACCAGCCATTTATTCAAGAAGCTCTGGTGTCTTTTACTAGAGGATCATATCTTGCATTTAATACTAGTCTAGAAGTTTTAGCAGTGTTCTCTGTGCAGAAAACTTTGGCACAAAGTGTGGATCGACCTTGGGCCCAGACTGAAAATTAAAGTACAGTACTATCGGGACTTCCCTGGTGATCCAGTGGTTAAGAATCCGCCTTCCAATGCAGGGGATGCAGGTTCGATCCCTGGTCGGGGAACTAAGATCCCACATGCTGCGGTGCAACTAAGCCCGCGTGCTCCAACTACTGAGCTCGTGCACCTCAATGAGAGAGAGAAAACCCGCAAGCCACAACTAGAGAGAAGCCTGCGCACAACAAAGAAAGATCCTGCATGCCTCAACGAAGATCCTGTGTGCCGCAACTAAGACCCGATGCAGCCAAAAAATAAACAAAATAACTAAATAATAAATAAATCTTTAAAAAAAAATAAAGAAAGAAAAAATAAAGTACAGTACTATCAAGTCGCCCTACAAGGGACTTCTGGGCATGGATCCAGAAGATTGGATATCATGGGTGAGGTGACAGGGATACCTGTTCTTGACCTTTCAGATTTAATGCAGAGAAAATTGAACCCTTCTGCCCAGTCTCTCAACAGGAATTGGGATGCCTAAGTCAAATATATCTATATGCCTTTGTCGTTGTGATCTATGATTGTTAGTCTTCCAGAATTCATCTTAAAGCCTCTATTGCCAACAGTTGTTTCACTTAGAAATCTCTTTGCTCAGTCGTAAATAGTTGTTGGAAGTTGTTGTCTATGGAAGTTATAAACAAAAAATAGACTGGAGATGTCCTTTGCAGATTGTATATTAGAGAAAAGTTGAGTAATAGTGAATTGTCTTTTAGTAGCAGAGAGATGATACTGAAGAAAAATTGCTGACTAGTATTAATAAGTAAAAGACTTTGGTCAGAATACTCCTTAAAAAAAGCCAAATTTACCACTTTTGTAGCAGGATAACCTATTGACATACTATTTTTATGCTTTATGCATACTGTTGTAGAAGATTCAAAGAATAAAAGACTAATTCCCACTCACCCTCCCCTGATATTGTGATATGATAAGAAATATATATTAGGTCTTTGTGCTCAGTCCCAGGCGCAGAGCTCCTAAAACCCTTGGAATTTCCTGAGTGATACGGTGAGAAGAGTGTCTTTTGTTATTTATAATAAGCCCCTTTCAACCGCACCAGGGTTTATGCTAATGAGGTGACTCCTGGAGGCTGACAGCTGGTCATCAGAGATGCCAAGCAGGCTGTTAGAGAGATAGAACTTTCAGTCCCATCCCCTGACCTCTCAGGAGGGGAGAGGAGCCAGAGACTGACTGAATCACCAATGGCTGAGGATTTAATCAATCATGCCTATGTCATGAGGCTTCCACTGAAAACCTAAAGGATGGGGTTTGGAGAGCGTGCAGCTCAGTGAACACATCCATGTGCTGAGAGGTTGACACAACACACCTTCACAAGGATAGAGGCTCCTGAGCTCAGGACCCCTCTGGAGCTCACCTTGTGTACCTCTTATTTTGGCTGTTCATCCATATATCCTTTATAATAAACTAGTAATGGTAAGCAAAGTGTTCCCTTGAGTTCTGTGAGCCATTATATTAAATTATTGAGCCTGAGGAGGAGGCTGTGGGAACCCCTGATTTGTAGCCAAGGTGCTCAGAAGTACCAGAGGACTAGGACTGGTGATTGGCGTCTGAACTGGGGGCACTCTTGTGGGACTGAGCCCCCGACATGTAGGGTCTGATGCTAACTCCAGACGGTTGGTGTCAGAATTTAGTTACATTGTAGGACATCCAATTGGTGTCCAGGAGAATTGGTTGGTGTGGGTAAGACAAAACAAAAACAAAACTCACACATTCGGTATCAGAGTGTTGTGAGTAAAGAAACAATTTTTCTTTAATCCCCCGTTCTTCTCTCTACTTACTTAACACATACACATACACATGCACACGTATGCGTGCGCACACACACACACACATCCTCACCCCCATTTATTAGATACTAGATCTTTGCTCTTGTGCTCTGGCATCCGTAGCCCCTGGAAGGGATGAACAGTTGTTAGGGACTGAGGACCAAACTCGGAGGAGCAAGGATTTTGTCTAATTGTCTGAAATGGGGAGGGGGGGTATTCCCTTCAAGAAAGAAGAGGCTGGGATAGAATCTCTAGAAACTATATTTTTCTGGAGTTGTCTGAACTTTGGCACAGGGAGTGGGAGGGAGGGAGTGGAATGTCCATATCTCCTCTTGTGGATGGCAGGAAGCACCACTGAGAGCGACACCACTGAAAAGTGCCTGGGCCACAGGAAAAGAAAGCAGTAGTGAAATCGCAGCAGCCACAGAATGAGAGCTTCTTTCAGGGCTCTTTCATAACTCTAGGGAGAGCGAGGAACCTCACAAATGACAACATATATCAGCCTTGGTGAATGATGGATGTGCTTTGAGAAGAAAAGTAAGGAAAAATTATGTCATCTGAACTGTAAGAATGGCTATCATGACTCACAGCGTTCAGCTCATAGTCGTACTCATGACTGTGATTTACTACAGCAAAAGGATATCCAGCACAATCCGCAAAGTGGAAAAGCGCGTGAGGCAAATCCTGGGAGACCAGGGACAAGCTTCCAAGGGTCCTCTCCAGGGCAGCCAGATAGCATGTGCTTAATTCTCCCAGCAGTGAGTTGAGACAGCACATGTGAAATGTTGCAAACCAGGGAAGCTCACTAGAGACTCAGTGTCCAGGGTTTTTAATGGGGACACTCTCTGCCTGGCAGATACTAAAATCCAGACTCCCAGAAGAAAAGTATGTGTTCATCATAGACCACATTGTTTGTACAAATAGTTTAGACACAGTGAGACACTCACTGTTATTAACTGATAAAGTTAATGGTGGGAACCCTCCTGAAATCTAACTTCCCAAACAGCAGCCAAGGGCCAGCTTTGTAAGCAGACCTTTCCAAAGAGATCATCAGGTCTGCTACATGAACTCTTTTCTGCACAGCATGATTTTAGATTCTGTTTAAGTAGGACAAGTTAATAGAAGACCCTTTTCACTACTCTTCCTTCAGAATGTATGGATACCATTGGTGGTTTTGACCGGCCCTTTGTCTCACTTGTACCCACAGGATTTTTAATTCATGGAGGTCACTGAGTGACAACACAGAGAGGCTAATGCCATTGAAAGAAGAATTTTTAGGGAATTCTCTGGTGGTCCAGCGGTTAGGACTCAGTGCTTTCACTGCCTTGGGCCCGGGGTCTATGCCTGGTCGGGGAATGAAGATCCTGCAAGCCACGTGGTGCAGCCTAAATAAATAAATAAATTTAAAAAAAGAAAGAAGGAAGAATTTTTACAGTTCCCAAGAGAGGCGGGCAGAGGGGCATGCCATACCATTGCAGGGCCACATGGAGAAGTACCAGGTCTGGTCAGGAGGCAGGAAGAGTGAAAAGAAAGCATGGCCCAGAGCTTTTATTGTGTTTCCTACAGGAAAGGCATGGCAGGGTGGGCAAAACAGCTTAGGATTGGCTAGTTTGGATAATGTCAGTGGGCTCTGGGCTCTGGGTTGGTCTCCGGTTTTCTGGTACCTGGTCCTGGATTGATTTAGAGAAGGGGAAAGCTTGGCTTGGTGTATCAGTTAGATAAAGGTGGGTTTTAGGGATATGGACTTGGGATTGGTTGGTTTGTATATGAAAGGCATGTTTGCAGGTGAGTTATTCATTATCTCTAGGAATTAGCTAACCCTAGGAGGGAACATTCTCTCCCCAGCCAGCGAGCCCCCTAAGATGTCAAAACATCATAAAATAAAATAAAACAACATGATTAACTACACCCTTATTCCAAGTTCTTACTCACACAACAACCATGAGATCCTTTACAGTTAGCACCATCTATCTCTATTGATCAAGTTTCCACAAATAGGCAGATCTGCTTGCAAAGACCAAAAGCATTGTTGGTACAGTTTGTGACAACTGGGACTTGTCACAGACTCTTAAGGAAAATGATTTATGAACATTCAAGGAAATGTTTTAGGAACATTTGAGAAGATTGTTGGCAAGAGAGAAACAGAGGCATTCTAACTGGGTAGAAGATCTATTTTATGAGAATGGGAAAGTCATATGTGAATAATACTGGTTAACTGTTTGGTGTGCATGAACCAGAGTATAGATTGAGATAAATCCAGATGAGTTGGGGCCGGGGGGAGGAGGTTGTCACTGGTTGTTCTTAGATGTGTGAATTGAGAAGCAACTGGAAATTACCTTTTGAGTTGGAAGATGAAGTGTTCAAAATTGTATGTGAGAAAGAGGAGTCTGAAGGTGAGGTATTGAGAATGATTAAAGAAGCCTAGGGGTAGCTTGCAGGTGGGAAGGTCAGTAACGAGGCTTATAGGGAAACAAGCCAGGAACAAATAGGGGCTGGGTGTTAAGAATAAAGAAAAGGAAGACAAATCCTCCAGTCTTGGCAATGTAAAGGATGGATGACAAAAAGATGGAAACAACCCAAGTGTTCATCAGCAGATGATGAATAAACAAAATGTGGTATATACATACAGTGGAATATTATTCAGCCATAAAAGAATGAAATTCTGATAAATACTACAACATGAATAAAACTTGAAGACATCATGCTAAGAAATAAACCAGACACACAAAGGACAAATGGTGTATGATACCACTTACATGAGGTAACTAGAATAGGCAAATTCATAGAGACAGAAAGCAGAATAGTGGTTACCATGGGGCTGGTGGAGCGGAGGGAAAGGGGAGTTATTTTTAATGGATACAGAGTTTCTGTTGGGATGATTAAAAAGTTCTGGAGAGAGATAGTGGTAATGGTTATACAACATGTGAATATACTTAATGACACTGAATTGTACACTTAAAATGGTAAATTTTAGGTTATGTGTATTTTACCACGATAAAAAAAGAAAAGAAAAAAAAACACAATTGAATGAATGGCATTTGAAGAGTGACTCTTGAGATGAGAAGCACAGGGAACAAAATGGGTTGTGGTAACTCTGAGAAACTTGGGAATTTGATGGTTGGTAGCGCTGATACCCAGGTCATAGACTCTGTATCCATATGGATCTATCAGCTTTCTCTAGTGCCTGGGCACTGAATGCCCCATTACGCCTGTGTGAATGAGTACTGTGTGAATGAGTGGTTTGGGTCCAACAAAGATGGGAGGGAGTACTGATAGAACAATGTAACTTTATCAGAGCTACTGAAAAATAAAATAAATGCCTTATGACAGTAAATCAGGAGATTGGTCTGTGTGTGTGTGTGTGTGTGTGTGTCTAACATAGAAATACTACCATTTATGGTAGTAATAATAAACCAGGTAGTAATAAAACCACGGGGTATCACTCGAAGAACAATAAATCAAAGGACTGGCTGTTTTTTTGGAAAGAGCTCTAGATCAGCCATCCAGATCTGTGAGTGCTAGTTCTCTCTCTGTCTTAACTGCTTGACCTTGAACAAGTCACTTGCCCTCTCTGAATCTCAGTGTCCTAAATTGTCTTTCATTTCCATCCAAAATAAGGAAGTTATTCACTTTATTTATATTTTTTAGTAGTTATTGTTAAAAATTTTAATTTATACTCTTAATTTTGTCTAAAACTAATCAGAATCTCCACCTTTGGGGTTGGCACTGTTGATAGCCAACCCAAAGGCTTATCTTCATATCTTACTTGTCATAGAGTTTGGCTCCCACTAAGCTGTTGAAAATACTAGATGCTTACTTTGCCAGCCTATCTTCCATCAAGAACATAAGCATGTGACAGAATTCTTGCCATGGGACTGAGGGGAATCCTGCTGTATGGCAAAGGTTTCCTACCTGGAAACAAGAGACATGTGAGGAGCAATGTTGCTATCCCTCGTCCATGCCACTCTTCTTCAGTCAGATACTATTACCTCTGCAGCAGCCATCCTACAATCCTGAAGAGACAAGTTGAAGCAAGTCAATACCCTGAGGACTGCAAGTGGAAATTTGGAAAGAGTCTGGATCCTTGGAGTCACCCTTGAGCTACTGAAAATAACCTGGGACTGTCTTCCTTGGAACTTCTTGTAATGATCCCCTTTATTTAAGCCACTTTTGGTTGGATATTACGCTTTTTCCAGAAAGTATTCTACATGATACAATCTACTTCCTGAAAAATATAAGAACCTTATAAAATGGAAGCAGTTCAAATACGACTTCAGTACACCCCCATTAAGTCTACCAATCTGCTCCTCTGTGTACCCACCCCCTGCTTCCCATCTGTTACAGTGGGTGAGCTGTCCTTGCTCCTGTATAAAGACTACCCCTTCATCTGTATATGGATCCCATCCTCTTCTGCTTGCTCAAGGACATCAGTCTCTTTCCTCATTGTCAGTTTTTTCCTCTCTTCTGGGTTATTCCTGTCGACATACAAATATCTCCCACTCAAAACAAAACAGAACAAAAATGAAACAAAACACAACAACAATCTGCGTGACTCTGTCTCCCAGGACAGTCACTACTCCATTTCCTTACTTACCATTACGCCAACATTCTTTGAAATATTTCTCTATACTTCACATTCTCCACTTACGCTCCTCTCTTGAGACCACTCCATTCAGGCTTTTGTCTCTGCCACTCTTCAGAGGCACTTACCAAAGTCACCAAAGACCTCTGTGTTACCAAATCCAATGGCCAATTGTCAGTTCACATGTTTTTTCACCCAGCAGGAGCATTTGATACAATTGTCTCTCTTTGAAAGATTTTATTCACTTTTGGCTTTCACCGTTCTCTTCTCTTTTGTTTGTCTTCCTACATCCTGGGGCTCCTCCTCAATCTCCTTTGAGGGTTCTTTTCAACTTCATGACCACTAAATGTTGGAGGGCTCAGGGCTCAGTCTTCAAAACTCTTCTGCTTCTATCTATATCCCCCAAGTGATTTTATTTAATTACACATATACTACAACTACATATCTCAACTCAGAAAGACAGCTCAGTATACCCAACTGTCTAGTAGACATTTAGGTTTGGTTGTCTAAAGGTCATTTCAAATTTAACATTGTTTAATACTATACTCTTTATTTTCCTCTTAAAAATGCTTTTTTCCATTCCTTTTCCATTTCAGTAAATGGTCTGGCCAAAATGGTCTGGCCAAAATCTTAGAGTCATCCTTGACGCTTTTTTTTTATTTTTATTTTATTTTTATTTTTTTTTTGCTGTACGCGGGCCTCTCACTGCTGTGGCCTCTCCCGTTGCGGAGCACAGGCTCTGGACACACAGGCTCCGCGGCCATGGCTCGCGGGCCCAGCCGCTCCGCGGCATGTGGGATCTTCCGGGATCGGGGCACGAACCCGTGTCCCCTGCATCGGCAGGCGGACTCTCAACCACTGCGCCACCAGGGAAGCCCTGACGCTTTTTTTTTAAAAAAAAGCAATATCCAATCAGCAAATGCCTCTTGGTTCCACTTCTTCTGCTACCATCTTTGTCCAATCTACTATCAATTCTCACCCATATCATTGCAACAGATTCTAAATCAGTTAAGATTGAATCTGACTATGAGCAAATTGTTCACAAAAGTACTCTTTTCTTGGACTAGGATTGTTCAGATAGTAAAGGGTACTTAATGCCAAATCAGCTGGATGTAAGATCTCTTTCCCAGCATAATCACAATAAGGATTTCTTTAAAGCCTGTCACTAGGAAAATTTTCTTTTTCTTTTATTTTTTTATTGAAGTGCAGTTGACTTACAGTGTTGCATTAGACAACAAGGATTTTTTTTTGGGGGGGGCGCGCTGTGAGGCTTGTGGGTTCTTACTTCCCCAACCAGGGATTGAACCCAGGCCAAGGCAGTGAAAGCACCGAGTCCTAACCGCTGGACCGCCAGGGAATTCCCCAACAAGTATTGTTGATTGCTTCTCTTTCCTAACTCTATTCTTCCTTCTCACCTTTGTGAAATAAGGGAAAGAAATGCTAGGCCTACTCCTCAGTGTTCCTGAAGGATTGTTTCTAATACTTAACCTTGCTTCACCAGGACAGGACTGTGACCTCCCATTTTTCTTTCCACGTATACAGTGCTACAAAGGGTGCTGCTGAAAAAGGTCTTGGTTTGACCCGGCTATTTCCCACCTTTAATAAACCCTAGGGGAGCTGAAATTGCAGGGAGCAGCAGGCAGTCATAGCCTGACCCTTGCTTGTCCCCTCTCAGAGCTGAATACCATGGCACTCATTAAATATTCAGCAATCTATTCCCAGTTTAAAACAAACAGAGATGATCTTTTCAAACCGTCTAGTGGGTCTGCATTACAACTGACGAATGACTTTCCTGCTCATTAAACATTTAGGCTCTTCCTTGGCTTGGTGCATCTGCCTGTAATCGTGACAGCAGGTAGAGTACAGCCATGCACACTCCTTCTTAATGCAGGAAAACTCCTGTCTTATTCTTATTGATGATTTTTGGCAAAGATGACAGGAAGGAGGGTGGAAACATCAGGAAGATAAATAAGTCCTCTAAATCCCAGAAAGTTGGCACGTGTTCTCAAGAAACAAGTGTTAGAGCTATTTAATATGTAGGTCGTTTGATAATCGCATTATTACCATTTATTTCACTTTTGAAAGGCATCTTCTCTTGCTCTGTAATCTTGATGAAAGCATGAGGGATTTCTAAGAGCTTCGATAAAACCATTCATACACTTACGCTAATGGTCATAAAGATGACCTAAAAGACACTAAAAATTTAAGCTCTTCTGGTACCTTCAACTTGCTCCTTTGCATTTGGAGCTGTTTGGCCCTCCTAAATTTTACCATCATTCTCTGAAGATTATTATTTTGTCACATAATTATTTTAAGAGCCCATCTGTGATTTTAGCTGTAAACTGCTGCTTTTGTAGCATGTATTCAACGTCCCCAAAGAAGTGCTAGGTGCGCTGGGGTTTCAAAGGGCCTGTATTCCCACTGAACTAGTTATATAATAATGAAAATAGTAACTGCTGTATATTTGTGAATTGCTTTAAAATTGTGCTCACAACTCTTTTTTTAAATTTATGAGACAACTTTGCATTTCTTCTTCCACCCCTAAAACCAATGAACATTTAAAAGATGTTAAGTATGAAGGAACTCACGTTAAATGTAAGGTCTCAAATTATTTTGTTTCTTTTTTACTTTCTTTCCCTTCCATCAACTTTTTCGAGCACTATAGCCTCTTCCTCACGATCCCATAGAGCCAGCTTCAAAAAGGCTTTGTGCAAAGATCAAACTCAAATGGAGTTTGAGCTCCATTGTTTGCTCAATCAAACTCTACCTTGGAGAAGGGGTTTCTTTATTGGTTTAATGCAGTTTGTTATAGAAGGCATTTCATGGGATAACTCAGCTTTGGCCTAATTTTTCTGCTTTCTGCTGATTCTTAAATATCATTTAGTAATGACATTTTCAAGCTGAACCTGATCTCAGAGATTTTCTAATCTAACTTCCCTATTTTATAGATGTGAATCTGAGGTCTAAATAGGCGACATGCACTGCCTGAGGATTGTCTCATGTACCTCTCAGTTTTCTCAATCTATTCTCTGTCCCATGGGATAAGAGTTTATTATTTGTCCTCAGCTCCCTGGCCTTTATGAAACTCCACTTCGCTCCACTTACCATGACCTTTTCAAGGGCATGCCTTTCTGGGTTGTACATATCTTTCTCCCCTTCCACGGTATCTCTCCAGCTCCATCACTTTGTGTCTTGTGGGGGCCGGTGGGGGATGGAAGTTTGACCCTTGACAACCAGATCTTGTCATCTGCCTTAAACAAATTTATTAAACCGAGAAGAAATCATGTGTAAACAATTCCCCACTTCCTCTGATGGTAGAGTAAAGAAATGATTTCTGAGTCTCTGTCCTAATTTCATTGAGCTGGCGATGATTTTCCATCCATCAAATCTCCATACCTTGTTCTGGTGAGCCACATATAACTAACACACAGAAATTTGACGCTAAGAAATTGCTTAGTTTGTTTTGTTCTGCTTCCTTCAGTTAATGTCCAAAGTCACCATTTAGATGCTATCCTTTCTACTTCAGTTTTATGCCACAGATTTTATTTTTCATGTTCTTTCTATTTAAAGTCTGTGGCAAGAATTTTCACTGGCCCAGCTCCCATGCATACATCTTCAATGAAGTTCCATTTCTCCACTTTCTTTCATGGTCTTTTATTTTGCTTTGTTGACTCTTGCTTTACATTCTCTGGGTTATTGGATCCGAATGGCAAACCAGAACACCAAAGTATTCTTTTGCATGGAGACATAAAACACCCAGAATCAGCATCCTCTTCCCTGGACAGGGCTGGCTAACCCTCTTGGTATGCCTTTTCTAGACTTTGGGCTGAACAACAGTTTCCTAAGCATGGTACTCCTCACTGTCAGATTATGGTTCAGTGGAGTAAAGTACATTGGCCACATTCCAGGCCCGGAATTGTGCCCTGGTCACTGTGATAGGGCATTGCCAGCTCCCGGCACATGATGTGAAACAAGAGACCCTTAGGTATTTGTTTAAGTGGATCTATTTTCATTTCCAAGGACTCAGAAAAATTTTCCCAATGATATTAGGGTTGCTTATTCTATCTTTTGCTTGATTTCTCTCATTTTATTTATTAGCTTCCCTCTGAAGGTGCCTTTTCTAGTTCTTGACTCCCTCATCTCCTTCTTGAAAGAATTTACCCCAAGCTTGTCAAATACAACAACAATTGCTGGATCTAATATTTACGAATGTCAGTGGCCTTTGGTGCTTAATATTCTCCTTATTTACTTTTACAACTAACTCTTGCCAGCTCTCCTTGTTCCATTGTGCTTGTCTTTTGGTCACTGCTTTCTGTGGACCCCTCTCTGCCTTCCATCTGGATGAGCTCTGGGGAGAAAGAGTGTGGTCTCAAGTTTCACGGCACAACAGTAACCTTACCTGCCGCTTATCTGGTTTCCAAAGCACATGTCCTCTCTCAGTCAGCAACGCAGAATAACACAGAGAACGTCAGCAGATTCCAATGCTAGCCATTGTTGTCTCTTCCTGGCCCCTGTCCACCATCCAGCTTCTAACAGAGCTTGACATAGAGAAGGGCCATTTAGTCCGAGGGCCCTCCTAGCACTTTAGCCTCCTCCACTTGATCAGGAGCCAATGGACTTGAACCATGATGGTTTGGTTCGAGGTGGTTTTATTAGTGGTCATAAGGAGAACTCAGTTGCATGGAGGCCACTTCTGCATTGGCTGTAAGACTTTAAGGGCTTTTTCCAGCACATGACTCAGTGTCACTTAGATGAGGTCACATGTGAGGAGTGTCCTTTAGGATCCACTATTAGCACTTACATGGCATTTTGTTTTCCATTGTTTCACAGCTAGTTAATGTAGCTGCTCATCTCCCCTCTCTGCTCCCTCACTAGACTATAAATTCCTGGCATGCGCCCCTGACTTACTCATCTCTACATTGCCTGCAGCCTTGTGCCTAGAAGGAGTTGAATAAAGTATCTGTATAGGGCGTTTCACAAAATATTTCCTAGAACCGTGATTGAGAATGTGCAGAATCTTTTAGGGGTGGTGATGAATTGTTAGGGTAGCAAAAGACCTTCCTGCAGCTGTCAGAGGTTTGAAAATCTGTTCTGAAGTTCTTACAGCAAGGGATGCATCATCATTTGAAATAGTATTTAAAGGAAAGGAGTCTATATGCTTTGATCCAGTTGTCTTGGGGTGTACACATGACCAAAGAGCAGGGGTTGATGTGGTAAAACAAAAAGCCACATGGCTTTCTTTACCCTCGACTCACCCTTTTCCCTCTGTGTTTTCCCCAAGTTCCCAGTTTAAGCTAGTCTTCTTAGGGAGGCTTTTCAGCCCTGTTTAATCAGGAGAAAGGAAATGT
The DNA here is from genome assembly GCF_964341445.2 of Mesoplodon mirus. Classification (NCBI taxonomy): domain Eukaryota; kingdom Metazoa; phylum Chordata; class Mammalia; order Artiodactyla; family Ziphiidae; genus Mesoplodon; species Mesoplodon mirus. Next base: position 53,632,352 of record NC_138986.1, on the reverse strand, counting down.
GAAATGGAGAGAGAAACTGTCACAGGGAGAGGTGTGGCTTTCTGAGGAAAGTGTATGTTCTCTGAAAAAATTAAAGTGCAGATTTGCATTTTCTGACCAGAAATATCTGGTTTGCCTTGAGGGAGGGTTAGGAGTGCACAGCGGGGATACAAAGAGAAAGATTCAATATCCAGCCTTTGACATCTAGAGCAGGACTTCTGGGCCTGCAGAATAACATTTGTTTTGAAAGGCAATCTTTGTGGTGAATTTCTTTAGCACCTACCAAGAGCCATCTTGTGGACTAGATCATAAGAAAAGGCAGGGGTGGAGAGAAGTCAATGTGTGACATAGGGTAGGAGGCACAAGTAAAAGAGGAAGGGGAGGGCTTCCCTGGTGGCGCAGTGGTTGAGAGTCCGCCTGCCGATGCAGGTGACGCGGGTTCGTGCCCCGGTCCAGGAAGACCCCACATGCCGCGGAGCGGCTGGGCCATGAGCCATGGCCTCTGAGCCTGCGTGTCCGGAGCCTGTGCTCCGCAAAGGGGGAGGCCACAACAGTGAGAGGCCCGCGTACTGAAAAAAAAAAAGATGTATACTTTTGTCACAAGAAAAAACTAACAAAGGAAGAGTTGGTGAAGGAATTAGCACTCTGCCTGGAAGGAGGCACATTCTGTGTGGTTCTGACTCAACTTAGGGAACTGGGTGGTTACAGCCCATCACAGGCCGATACAGACCACCTCTTGGCTTCCTGTCTCCTCTCTCTCTGCCAGCATTTCCCCCGGAAGTTCAACTGCAAAACCCTTCCAGAAGTGGAGGGAGGTACACGTAGACTATAAAAACAGTCCAACTAAAGGCCACTCCTCTTATTTTGTTATGAGATAAAATATGTGCTCACATTATATATTTAATCTGACTTTGTCCCATTGGTATAATATGTATTTTGCTTAAAAATGAGGCTAGGGATTACTGTTGGGAATGATGCTGGGGCTTACATAAGTCTGACATAGGGTTTTGGAATGTCTCGATCTGTTTAAAAGTATAGTAAACTTGACATAAATAATGACTTGCTTGGGTTTTTGAAATTGCTCAATTTTTATTTAAATTAGAAAATATTTGGAATGACTAAAAAGACATTATTTAGAACTGGAACTGACTGTATTTGTCTTTCAAACCTCAGGTGCCAACATGACACATAGTTGGCACCTAGGGTGCCACAGCCAGGCACACTGCCCAGCCAGAGTTTTAAAATATGGGGACCAAGGCTTGGTAAATGCCTTTGCTGGACACCAGCAGTGGTTGGGATCTTTAAAATAGGACAATAAGACTTCATATCATGATCTCAGAAGGGTTATATCTATACCGCTAGGGAGTTAAATTTAATGAGTCTTAGGAAATAAAATGATTACCTTTTAAAGTAAGAATTACAACATCCTTGTAATATGTGCAAATTTGACAGAAGTTAGACTATGCCAGAACTTCTTATTTGGCAGATTTTTTAATTTAGAGTAATTTAAAATAAATTTAGGTGCATTTAATAATTACAGCAGGATTGCAACAGCATTACAGAAATTTAGAAATTAGAGAAAATTTTTCTTGTAGCTCCCCCTAAGAACGAATATCATTTTGGTCCTCAGCTGACCCCCTATCTGGATCACCTGGGAAGCCTGTTACAGTGCAGATCCCAGGTTCCTCCTCTGAGTCAGAATCTCTGTGGGTAGGAGCCTGTGGGTTTGTATTTTTAACAAGCTCCCCAGTGGATTCTGATTTTCAGCTAGGAGATTAACTTGTTCAGCTACCCAGGGGATCATATTATCTGCAGTTCATCCAGAGGACCCATTCCAGGGTTTGCTACCCAGATCATCTCTGCTTTAGGGCAGTGGGAAGCCACTAAAGGTTCAAAGCAGGAGGTGACCTGATCTTATTTGCTTTTGAAAGCTCACTCTGGAGTTAGTGAGTAGATAGAATTTGAGAGGATCAAGACTTGGAGTCAGGGAGACAAATTAGGAAACATGGTGAGAATGGAGAGAAGTGGACACAGCTGAGGCATATTTAGAAGATGGAATTGGTAGAACCTGCAGATGACTGGATTTATGAAGGAAATATCAAGACCTCTTCCAGGTTTAGGAAACAGAAAAGAGCTATTTTTTGAGACAGGACACACAAGAATCTTATTTGGATATATCTTTTATTATAATTTGTCTCAAATACTTTTCTGAAAGGTGGCATTTAAATATGTATTTTAATTTAGGTAAAATATAACTATCATTAAATTATAAGGTAATCTTCAAGATGGAGAAGTGGTTAGCTTTACAATGGAGAAACCAGGCAGACACTACCTTAACCAAGCCATCCAAATTAATGTCACCAGGAATAAGACATATCCACACCACGTACCCCCGATCTCATGCGCTGAGAAGTTACAGCATCATATCTGGGGCATTCTTGCCCAAAATGCATAACTTCACTCTATGAGAAAAGATCAGACAAACTAAAAATGAGGGACATTCTACAAATAACTGGCCAGTCCTTTTCCAAGGTGTCAAGGTCATTGAAAGGCAAGGAAAAACTGAGGCACTTTTTCAGGCTGAAGGAGACTAAGGGGACATGACAACTAAATACAATGTGAGACTGGGGTGGAAAAAAAGACATTTAGTGGAAACGCTGACAAAATTTAAGTAGGGTGTGTAGGTTGGTTAATAGTACTATAATAGTGATTGTTTCCAGGTTTTGATAACTGTACTGATTATGGAAGATGGTAACATTAGGGAAATCTGGAGGAAGGGCATATGGGTTCTCCCTGTACCATTTTAGCAATTTTTCTGTGCATCTAAATTACAAATAGAAAAAAAATTACAGGCAACATTTATTTTTGCAATAATTTTAAAATGTTAGTAAAATATACTTTTTCTCAAAGTTATACAGCTTCTGGGATAAAAGGCACTGGTGCTGAGACTGTATATAAGGTGGCCAGTATCTATGTGAATTAATTCTGGTTCCTGTGTGTCTAATTATTTTCCTTCACCAGTTTGGACTGGTTCAGGCTGCAAAACCTCTGTACAGTTGACCCTTGAACAACGTTGGGGTGAAGGACATCGACAATCCGCCCAGTTGAAAATCCACGTATAACTTATCGTTGCCCTGCCAGATACATTGTTCCTTGGTTTCCAAGGTGCCACACCTGTGGATTCAACAGATTGTTGTAGTACTGTAGTATTTATTGAAAAAATATCTGGGTACAAGTGGACCCATGCACTTCAAACCTGTTTTGTTTAAGGATCAATTGTATTTTTACCTCCTTGATCATTGCTCTCAGCTGGGCCTCTACACCTCGTGGGATTGGGGCGGGGATAAACTCCATGACAGGTGAGGCCGGGTAGCAGCACTCCTAGGCTGAGACCCAGGAGCAAGAGTGAGAGGTAGGCAAACTCTGCAATATCTGTTCCCTAATTTCCCTTCTGGAATCGTCCCTTCCCAGAACCTACCACCGTATTCTGACCGTTCTCTCCCTTGCCAAGTAAACCTGAAACCCACTTCCACCCACATGCAGGCACGGCCTTGCTGTTCACTAGGAAATAGCAAAATCAACTCAGAAGTTCAGGTGTTAACAACTGATGAAGCCCCTCCCACTCACCTTCCCTCCCCCAAGACATTCCCATTTAACAGGTCTCTCTCGGAGGAGTTAGACGGGATTTTACACTGAGGCAAAACCAGAGCGGCGGCAGAGCTGGGGAGTTCCTGGTGTCTCTGGAGTTATCAGGTATGTGCGACTTTTGGGGATTGAGGTTGAGGGTAAACCCAGCACTCTGGAAAAGACCATTTGCGGGCCTAGCACCTGAATGTCCTGGGAGAGGTAACATCGTGTTACTTGTGTGAACTTCAATCATTTCCCCTAGAATTTTGGGTTATGTTTTGACGCTGATCTTGTTTTCAGGTTAACCTCAGTTTGACTCCCTCTTCAACGTGACTGTAAGCTCTTGCCTTTGATACTTATCAAAACCTTTAATACTTCGGAACCAGAGAACAGTAATATATTTTCATTGCCAACTCAATGTAAATCACTTTCTAAATCACATATGACCACGTAGGTGGTTTGTTTACAATTCGTAGGGTTGGTTGGCATTAATAACTCCCACAAATGGCCACCAAGACACTTTCTCTTCAACAGTAGAGAAAATGATAGCTTTCTCAGGCGTTCACCCAGCATTAAACAGAGCCTGCTTGCCTTTGTGTCTCCTGTGTGCCTTCAGCTGCTGCAGAAATGAGTCTGCAGGAAGCCCTGAGTTCCTGAGAGAAGTGGATTCAGGGCATGATTCGCAAGACATGGTATCAGCAGTCTGATCTACAGAACCAGACTCAGTAGAGGGGAGAGGGACATCTCTGCCTTGGGGTGTGAACTCTGACATAAGGACCCTGATCAAAATAGTCCTCATCCTCCTCGGCCAAACCTGATGAACAAGCTTTAATCTCAATTGCTCCCCATCACCTGCCTTTCCTACGGGAGCTTGCAGTCCTCCAGGTGGATATTCCTGATAGTGCTCATTTGTTCCTTTTTATTTCATTATCACAGTCTATTTTGACACCTTCATTCAAGCACTATGCACATACCATGAAATTCATCCATTTCAAGTGTGCAATTCAATGACATCTTTGTAAGTTTACTGGGTTGTGCAACCATTACTGTAATCCAGTTTTAGAACATTTTCATCACCCCAATAAGATCCTTCATGCCCAATTAGTTACGCCCCATTTCCACGCCCAACTAGAGGCAACCTCTTACCTATGTTTTCCCGTCTTTATAGTTTTGCCTAGTCTGGACACGTCCTATAAATGGAACCATGCAGGACGTGGTCGTCTATGTCTGGCTTCTTTCACTTAGCATAATGTTTCTGAGGTTCATCCATGAGGTCACAGGTCAGAGTGATTTTTGTGATGGTGGGTTCCCGCTGCCCCAACCCCCAAACTCCTTAAAGATGCTAAGACCACCTGGCCTTCGTATGGTCCTCCTGCTTCTGTTCATGTCCCCTGCAGTCAGCATTCCACGTGGTTGTTGGATCTGACCCTGTTCTTTCCCTGCTCAGCACCTCGGATGGCCTCACCTGCGCTGAACCATCTAGCCTACTCCAGTCTGTCCTGCCAGGTTCGGGCCTTTGTTCAAATGCTAATTCCCTTAAGTCGTTGCTGAACTCCTTGACTAAAATGGCATCCTTTGTCATGGCCCGTTCACTTGCCCCGCTCTGTTTCTTCAGTTTATCCGTGAAATATATTTTCTGATTAGTATCTTTATTTTAATTAAAAAATTATTTTATGTTGGAGTATACTTGATTTACAATGTTGTGTTAGTTTCAGGTGTACAGCAAAGTGATTCAGTTATATATATATACATTCTTTTTCAGATTCTTTTTCCACATAAGTTATTACAGAGTATTGAGTAGAGTTCCCTGTGCTATACAGTAGGTCCTTGTTGATTATCTATTTTATATATAGCAGTGTGTATATGTTAATTCCAACTCCTAATTCATCCACCCTGCACATTTCCGTTTTGGTAACCATAAGCTGGTTTTCTAAGTCTGCGAACCAGTTTCTGTTTTGTAAATAAGTTTGTATCATTCTTTTAGATTCCACATAGACGTAATATCATATGATGTTTGTCTTTCTCTGACTTACTTCACTTAATATGATAATCTCCATGTTGTTGCAAATGGCATTATTTCATTCTTTTTTATGGCTGAGTAATATTCCATTGTATATATGTACCACTTCTTCTTTATCCATTCATCTGTCGATGGACACTTAGGTTGCTTCTATGTCTTGGCTATTGTAAACAGTACTGCAATGAACATTGGGGTGTATGTATCTTTTTGAATTATGGTTTTCTCTGGGTATATGCCCAGGAGTGCGATTGCTGGTTCATACAGTAGTTCTATTTTTAGTTTTCTAGGGAGCCTCCATACTGTTCTCCATAATGGTTGTACCAGTTTACATTCCCACCAACAGTACAGGAGGATTCCCTTTCTCCGCACCCTATCCAGCATTTATTGTTTGTAGACTTTTTTTCAAACGTCTTTATTGGAGTATAATTGCATTACAATGGTGTGTGAGTTTCTGCTTTATAACAAAGTGAATCAGCTATACATATACATATATCCCCATATCTCCTCCCTCTTGCATCTCACTCCCACCCTCCCTATCCCACCCCTCTAGGTGGTCACAAAGCACCGAGCTGATCTCCCTGTGTTATGCACCTGCTTCCCACTACCTGTTTCACATTTGGTAGTGTATATATGTCCATGCCACTCTCTCACTTCATCCCAGCTTATCTTTCCCCCTCCCAGTATCCTCAAGTCCATTTTCTACATCTGCGTCTTTATTCCTGTCCGGCCCCCAGGTTCTTCAGAACAATTTTTTTTTTTTTAGATTCCATATATATGTGTTAACATATGGTATTTGTTTTTCTCTTTCTGACTTACTTCACTCTGTATGACAGATTCTAGATCCATCCACCTCACTACAAATAACTCAATTTCATTTCTTTTTATGGCTGAATAATATTCCATTGTATATATGTGCCACACCTTCTTTATCCATTCATCTATCGATGGACACTTTGGTTGCTTCCATGTCCTGGCTATTGTAAATAGAGCTGCAGTGAACATTGTGGTACATGACTCTTTTTGAATTATGGTTTTTTTCTCAGGGTATATGCCCAGTAGTGGGATTGCTGGGTCACATGGTAGTTCTATTTTTAGTTTTTTAAGGAACCTCCATACTGTTCTCCATAGTGGCTGTATCAATTTACATTCCCACCAACAGTGCAAGAGGGTTCTCTTTTCTCCACACTCTCTCCAGCATTTATTGTTTGTAGATGTTTTGATGATGGCCATTCCAACTGGTGTGAGGTGATACCTCATTGTACTTTTGACTTGCATTTCTCTAATGATTAGTGATGTTGAACATCCTTTCATGTGTTTGTTGGCCATCTGTATATCTTCTTTGGAGAAATGTCTATTTAGGTTTTCTGCCCATTTTTGGATTGGGTTGTTTGTTTTTTTGATATTGAGCTGCATGAGCTGCTTGTAACTTTTGGATATTAATCCTTTGTCAGTTGCTTCATTTGCAAATATTTTCTCCCATTCTGAGGGTTGTCTTTTGGTCTTGTTTATGGTTTCCTTTGCTGTGCAAAAGCTTTTAAGTTTCATTAGGTCCTATTTATTTGTTTTTATTTCTATTTCTCTAGGAGGTGGGTCAAAAAGGATCTTGCTGTAAGTTATATCATAGGGTGTTCTGCCTATGTTTTACTCTGAGAGTTTTATAGTGTCTGGCCTTACATTTAGGTCTTTAATCCGTTTTGAGTTTATTTTTGTGTATGGTGTTAGGGAGTGTTCTAATTTCATTCTTTTACGTGTAGCTGTCCAGTTTTCCCAGCACCACTTACTGAAGAGGCTGTCTTTTCTCCATTGTATATTCTTGCCTCCTTTATCAAAAATAAGGTGACCATATGTGCGTGGGTTCATCTCTGGGCTTTCTATCCTGTTCCATTGATCTGTATTTCTGTTTTTGTGCCAGTACCATACTGTCTTGATTACTGTACCTTTGTAGTGTAGTCTGAAGTCCGGGAGCTTGCTTACTCCAGCTCCGTTTTTCTTTCTCAAGATTGCTTTGGCTATTCAGGGTCTTTTGTGTTTCCATACAAATTGTGAAAATTTTTTTCTAGTTCTGTGAAAAATGCCACTGGTGGTTTTATAGGGATGGTGTTGAATGTGTAGACTGCTTTGGGTAGTATAGTCGTTTTCACAATGTTGTTTCTTCCAATCCAAGAACATGGTATATCTCTCCATCTGTTTGTATCATGTTTAAGTTCTTTTATCAGGGTCTTATAGTTTTCTGCATACAGGTCTTTTGTCTCCTTAGGTAGGTTTATTCCTAGGTATTTTATTCTTTTTGTCACAATGGTAAATGAGAGTGTTTCCTTAATTTCTCTTTCAGATTTTTCTCATTAGTGTATAGGAATGCAAGAGATTTCTGTGCATTAATTTTGTATCCTGCTACTTTACCAAATTCATTGATTAGCTCTAGTAGTTTTCTGGTAGCATCTTTGGGTTCTCTATATATAGTATCATGTCATCTGCAGACAGTGACAGCTTTACTACTTCTTTTCCAATTTGGGTTCCTTTTATTTCTTTTTCTTCTCTGATTTCTGTGGTTAAAACTTCCAAAACTATGTTGAATCATAGTGGTGAGAGTGGACACCCTTGTCTTGTTCCTGATCTTAGTGGAAATGGTTTCAGAATTTCACCATTGAGAACGATGTTGTCTGTGGGTTTCTCATATATGGCCTTTCTTATGTTGAGGAAAGTTTCCTCTGTGCCTATTTTCTGGAGGGTTTTTATCATAAATCGGTGTTGAATTTTGTCAAAAGCTTTTTCTGCATCTTTTGAGATGATCATATGGTTTTTCTCCTTCAATTATTTAATATGGTGTATCACATTGATTGATTTGCATATATTGAAGAATCCTTGCATTCCTGGGATAAACCCCACTTGATCATGGTGTATGATCCTTTTAATGTGCTGTTGGATTCTGTTTGCTAGTATTTTGTTGAGGATTTTTGCATCTATGTTCATCAGTGATAATGGCCTGTAGTTTTCTTTCTTTGTGACATCTTTGCCTGGTTTTGGTGTCAGGGTGATGGTGGCCTCGTAGAATGAGTTTGGGAGTGTTCCTCCCTCTGCTATATTTTGAAAGTTTGAGAAGGATAGGTGTTATGTCTTCTCTAAGATAGAATGTTTGATAGAATTCCCGTGTGAAGCTATGTGGTCCTGGGCTTTTGTTTGTTGGAAGATTTTTTTTTTTTTTTTTTTTTTTTTTGCTGTACGCGGGCCTCTCACTGCTGTGGCCTCTCCCGTTGCAGAGCACAGGCTCCGGACACACAGGCTCCGCGGCCATGGCTCGCGGGCCCAGCCGCTCCGCGGCACGTGGGATCCTCCGGGACCGGGGCACGAACCCGTGTCCCCCGCATCGGCAGGCGGACTCTCAACCACTGCGCCACCAGGGAAGCCCTGTTGGAAGATTTTTAATCACAGTCTCAATTTCAGTGCTTGTGATTGGTCTGTTTATATTTTCTATTTCTTCCTGGTTCAGTCTCGGAAGGTTGTGCTTTTCTAAGAATTTGTCCATTTCTTCCAGGTTGTCCATTTTATTGGCATAGAGTTGCTTGTAGTAATCTGTCATGATCCGTTGTATTTCTGCAGTGTCAGTTGTTACTTCTCCTTTTTCATTTCTAATTCTATTGATTACAGTCTTCTCCCTTTTTTTCTTGATGATTCTGGATAATGGTTTATCAATTTTGTTTATCTTCTCAAAGAACCAGCTTTTAGTTTTATTGATCTTTGCTGTTGTTTCCTTCATTTCTTTTTCATTTACTTCTGATCTGATCTTTATGATTTGTTTCCTTCTGCTAACTTTGGAGTTTTTTTGTTCTTTTTTCTCAAATTGCTTTAGGTGTAAGGTTAGGTTGTTTATTTGAGCTGTTTCTTGTTTTCTGAGGTAGGATTGTATTGCTATAAACTTCCCTCTTAGAACTGCTCTTGCTGCATCCCATAGGTTTTGGGTCATTGTGTTTTCATTGTCATTTGTTTCTAGGTATTTTTTTATTTCTTCTTTGATTTCTTCAGTGATCTCTTGGTTATTTAGTAGTGTGTTGTTTAGCCTCCGTGTATTTGTATTTCTTATAGATTTTTTTCCGTAATTGATATCTAGGCTAATATTGTTGTGGTCAGAAAAGATACTTGATACAATTTCAGTTTTCTTAAACTTACCGAGGCTTTATTTGTTACCCAAGATATGATCTATCCTGGAGGATGTTCCATGAGCACTTGAGAAAAAAGTGTATTTTGTTGTTTTTGGATGGAATGTCCTATAAATATCAATTAAGTTCATCTTGTTTAATGTATCATTTAAAGCTTGTGTTTCCTTATTTATTTTCATTTTGGATGATCTGTCCATTGTTGATAGTGGGGTGTTAAAGTTCCCTACTCTGATTGTGTTTCTGTCGATTTCCCCTTTTATGGCTGTTAGCATTTGCCTTATGTATTGAGGTGCTCCTATGTTGTGTGCATAAATATTTACAATTGTTGTATCTTCTTGGATTGACCTTTGATTATTATGTATTGTCCTTCTTTGTCTCTTGTAATAGTCTTTATTTTAAAGTCTCTTTTGTGTGATATGAGAATTGGTACTCCAGCTTTCTTTTGATTTCCATTTGCGTGGAATATCTTTTTCCATCCCCTAATTTTCAGTCTGTATGTGTCCCTAGGTCTGAAGTGGGTCTCTTGTAGACAGCATATATATAGGTCTTGTTTTTGTATCCATTCAGCCAGTCTATATCTTTTGGTTGGAGCAATTAATCCATTTACATTTAAGGTAATTATTGATATGTATGTCCCTATTACCATTTTATTCTTTTGGGTTTGTTATCATAGGTCTTTTCCTTCTCTTGTGTATCCTGCCCAGAGATTTACTTTAGCATTTTTTGTAAAGCTGTTTTGGTGGTGGTGAATTTTCTTAGTTTTTGCTTGTCCGTAAAGCTTTTTATTTGTCCGTCAAATCTGAATGAGATCCTTGCTGGGTAGAGTAATCTTGGTTGTAGGTTCTGCCCTTTCATCACTTTAAATATGTCCTGCCACTCCCTTCTGGCTTGCAGAGTTTCTGCTGAAAGATCAGCTGTTAACCTTATGGGGATTCCCTTGTGTGTAATTTGTTGTTTTTCCCTTGCTGCTTTTAATATGTTTTCTTTGTATTTAATTTTTGATAGTTTGATTAATATGTGTCTTGGTGTGTTTTTCCTTGGATTTCTCCTGTATGGGACCCTCTGCACTTCCTGGACTTGATTGACTATTTCCTTTCCCATGTTAGGGAAGTTTTCAACTATAATCTCTTCAAATATTTTCTCAGTCCCTTTCTTTTTCTCTTCTTCTTCTGGGACCCCTATAATTCAAATGTTGGTATCTTTAATGTTGTCCCAGAGGTCTCTGAGACTGTCCTCAATTCTTTTCATTCTTTTCTCTTCATTCTGCTCTGCAGTAGTTATTTCCACTATTTTATCTTCCAGGTCACTTATCTGTTCTTCTGCCTCAGTTATTCTGCTATTGATTCCTAAAGAGTTTTTAATTTCATTTATTGTGTTTTTCATCATTGTTTGTTTGCTCTTCAATTCTTCTAGGTCCTTGTTAAACGTTTCTTGTAGTTTCTCCATTCTATTTGCAAGATTTTGTATCCTCTTTACTATCATTATTCTGAATTCTTTTTCAGGTAGACTACCTATTTCCTCTTCATTTGTTTGGTCTGCTGGGTTTTTACCTTGCTCCTTCATCTGCTGTTGTTTCTCTGTCTTCTCATTTTGCTTAACTTACTGTGTTTGGGGTCTCCTTTTCACAGGCTGCAGGTTCATAATTCCCTTTGTTTTTGGTGTCTGCCCCCAGTGGCTAAGGTTGGTTCAGTGGGTTGTGTAGGTGGAGGGGACTGGTACCTGTGTTCTGGTGGATGAGGCTGGATCTTGTCTTTCTGGTGGGCAGGACCATGTCCGGTGGTGTGTTTTGGGGTGTCTGCAACCTTATTATGATTTTAGGCAGTCTCTCTGCTAATGGGTGGGGTTGTGTTCCTGACTTCCTAGTTGTTTGGCATAAGGTGCCCGGCATGTAGCTTGCTGGTTGTTAAGTGGAGCTGGGTCTTAGCATTGAGATGGAGATCTCTTGGAGAGCTTTCACTGTTTGATATTACCTGGAGCCAGGAGGTCTCTGCTGGACCAATGTCCTGAACTTGGCTCTCCCACCTCAGAGGCACAGGCCTGACACCCGGCCGGAGCACCAAGACCCTGTCAGCCACACGGCTCAGAAGAAAAGGGAGAAAAGAAAAAAGAAAGAAAAACAAAAACAAAATAAAGTTATTAAAATAAAAAAAATTATTAAAAATAAAAAGATTAAAAAGTAATAAAAAAGAAAGAAAGAAGAGAGCAACCAAACAAAAAAGAAATCTGCCAATGATAGCAAGCACTAAAAACTATACAGAAAACAAAAAAAACGGACAGACAGGACCCTAGGGGAAATGGTAAAAACAATGCTATACAGACAAAAATCATACAAAGAAGCATACACATACATACTCAAAAAAAAAAAGAAAAAAAAAATATCTATACATTAAAAAAAAGAAAAAGGAAGAGAGCAACCAAATTAATAAATCTACCAATGATAATAAACTCTAAATACTAAACTAAGATAAACATAAGACCAGAAACAAATTAGATGCAGAGAGCAGACCCCAAGTCTACAGTTGTTCCCAAAGTCCACTGCCTCAATTTTGGGATGATTTGTTTTCTATTCAGGTATTCCAGAGATTCAGAGATTCAGGGTACATCAAGTTGATTGTGGAGATTTAATCTGCTGCTCCTGAGGCTGCTGGGAGAGATTTCCCTTTCTCTTCTTTGTTCACACAGCTCCTGGTGTTCAGCTTTGGATTGGCCCCACCTCTGCGTGTAGGTCGCCTGAGGGCATCTGTTCTTTACTCAGACAGGATGGGGTTAAAGGAGCAGCTGATTAGGGGGCTCTGGCTCACTCAGGCAGGGGGGAGGGAGGGGTACAGAATGTGGGGCGAGCCTGCAGCGGCAGAGGCCGGCATGATGTTGCACCAGCCTGAGGCGCGCCATGTGTTCTCCCGGGGAAGTTGTCCCTGGATCACGGGACCCTGGCAGTGGTGGGCTGCACGGGCTCCTGGAAAGGGAGGTGTGGATAGTGACCTGTGCTCGCATACAGGCTTCTTGGGGGCTGCAGCAGCAGACTTAGTGTTTCATGCCCGTCTCTGGGGCCCGAGATGATAGCTGCTGCTTGCGCCTGTCTCTGGAGCTTGTTTAGGCAGTGCTCTGAATCTCCTCCTGCACCCTGAAACGATGGTGTCTTGCCTCTTAGGCAGGTCCAGACTTTTTCCCGGACTCCCTCCTGGCTAGCTGTGGTTCCCTAGCCCCCTTCAGGCTGTGTTCACGCAGCCAACCCCAGTCCTCTCCCTGGGCTCTGACCTCCCAAGCCTGAGCCTCAGCTCCCAGCCCCCACCTGCCCCAGCAGGTGAGCAGACAGACCTCAGGCTTGTGAGTGCTTGTCGGCACCGATCCTCTGTGCAGGAATCTCTCTGCTTTGCCTTCTTCACCCCTATTGCTGTGCTCTCCTCTGTGGCTCTGAAGCTTCCCCCACCGCCACCCCCCATCTCCGCCAGTGAAGGGGTTTCCTAGTGTGTGGAAACTTTTCCTCCTTCACAGCTCCCTCCCAGCGGTGCAGGTCCTGTCCCTATTTTTTTGTCTCTGTTTTTTCTTTTTTCTTTTGCCGTACCCAGGTACGTGGGGGAGTTTCCTGCGTTTGGGGATGTCTGAGGTCTTCTGCCAGCATTCAGTAGGTGTTCTGTAGGAGTTGTTCCACATGTAGATGTATTTCTGATGTATTTGTGGGGAGGAAGGTGATCTCCACGTCTTACTCCTCCACCATCTTGAAGGTCTCCCTGTTTGTACACTTTTTGATGATGGCCATTCTGACCGGTGTGAGGTAATAACCTCATTGTAGTTTTGATTTACATTTCTCTGATAATTAGAGATGTTGAGCAATTTTCATATGCTTTTTGGCCATGTGTATGTCTTATTTGGAGAAGTGTCTATTTAGATCTTCCACCCATTTTTTGATTGAGTTGTTTGGTTTTTTGATATTGAATTGCATGAGTTGTTTGTATATTTTCAAAATCAAGCCCTTGTCAGTTGCATCGTTTGCAAATATTGTCTCCCATTCTGTCGGTTGACTTTTTGTTTTGTTTATGGTTTGCTTTGATGTGCAAAAGCTTTTAAGCTTAATTAGGTCCCATTTATTTATTTTTGTTTTTATTTTCATTACTCTAGGAGGTGGCTCCAAAGAGATATTGCTGCTATTTATGTCAGAGAGTGTTCTGCCTATGTTTTCCTCTAACAGTTTTATAATATTCAGTCTTACATTTAAGTCTTTAACCTTTTTTGAGTTTATTTTTGTGTATGGTGTTAGGGAGTGTTCTAATTTCATTCTTTCACATGTAGCTGTCCAGTTTTCCCAGCACCACTTATTGAAGAGACTGTCTTTTCTCCACTGTATATTCTTGCCTCCTTTGTCATAGATCAGTTGACCATAGGTGCGTGAGTTTATCTCTGGACCTTCTATCCTGTTCCATTGATCTATATTTCTGTTTTAGTGCCACTACAATACTGTTTTGATTACTGTAGCTTTGTAATATAGTGTGAAGCCAGGGAGTCTGATTACTCCAGCTGCATTTTTCTTTTTCAAGATTGGTTGGCTATTCAGGGTCTTTTGTGTTCCCATATAAATGGTAAAATTTTTTGCTCTAGTCTGTGAAAAATGCCATTGGTAATTTGATAGGGATTGCATTGAACCTATATATTGCTTTGGATAGTATAGTCATTTTCACAATATTGAGTATTCTGATCCAAGAACATGGTGTATCTATCCATCTGTTTGTGTCATCTTCAATTTCTTTCATCAGTGTCTTATAGTTTTCTGAGTCCAGGTCTTTTGCTTCCTTAGGTAAGTTTATTCCTAGGTATTTTATTCTCTTTGATGCAATGGTAAATGGGATTGTTTCCTTAATTTCTCTTTCTGATCTTTCATTTTTAGGGTATAGGAATGCAAGAGATTTTCTGTGTATTAATTTTGTATCTTGCAACTTTACTGAATTCATTAATGAGCTCTAGTAGTTTTCTGGTAGCATCTTGAGGATTTTGTATGTATAGTATCATATCATCTGTAAAAGGTGATAGTTTTACTTCTTCCTTTCCAGTTTGGATTCCTTTTTCTTCTCTGATTACCATGGCTAGGATTTCCAAAACTATGTTGAATGAAAGAGGTGATGGGACTTCCCTGGTGGCGCAGTGGTTAAGAATCCACCTGCCAATACAGGGGACACCGGTTTGAGCCCTGGTCCGGGAAGATTCCACATGCCGTGGAGCAGCTAAGCCCATGCACCACAACTACTGAACCTATGCTCTAGCGCCCGTGAGCCACAACTACTGAGCCTGCACCACAACTACTGAAGCCCGCATGACTAGAGCCTGTGCTCTGCAACAAGAGAAACCACCACAATGAGGAGCCTGCACACCACAATGAAGAGTAGCGCCCGCTTGCCACAACTGGAGAAAGTCTGCGTGCAGCAACAAAGACCCAATGCAGCCACACACAAAAAAAAACATGGTGAGAGTGGACACTCTTGTCTTGTTCCTGATCTTTAGAGGAAATACTTTCAGCTTTTCACCATTGAGAATGATGTTGGCTGTGGGTTTGTCATATATGGCCTTTATTATGTTGAGGTATGTTCCCTCTATGCCCACTTTCTGGAGAGTTTTTATCAAAAATGGGTGTTGAACTTTGTCAAAAGCTTTTCCTGCATCTATTGAGATGATCATATGGTTTTTATTCTTCAGTTTGCTAATGTGGTGTATCACATTGATTGGTTTCCAGATATTGAAAAATCCTTGCATCCCTGAGGTAAATCTCACTTGATCATAGTGTATGGTCCTTTTAATGTATTGTTGGATTTGGTTTGCTAGTATTTTTTGAGGAGTTTTGCAACTATGTTCCTCAGTGATATTGGCCTGTAATTTTCTTTTTTTGTGGTATCTTTGCTGCTTTTGGTATCAGGGTGATAGTGGCCTCATAGAATGAGTTTGGGAGTGTTCCTTCCTCTGCAGTTTTTTTTAAAAAATTTATTTATTTATTTATTTATTTTTGGCTGCATTGGGTCTTCATTGCTGCGTGCAGGCTTTCTCTAGTTGTGGTGAGCACGGGCTACTCTTTGTTGCAGTGCACAGGCTTCTTACTGTGGTGGCTTCTCTTGTTGCAGAGCATGGGCTCTAGAGTGCAGGCTTGGTAGTTGTGGTGCACAGGCTTAGTTGCTCCGCGGCATGTGGGATCTTCCCGGACCAGGGCTCAAACACGTGTTTCCTGCATTGGCAGGTGGATTCTTAACCACTGTGCCACTAGGGAAGCCCCTCTCTGCAGTTTTTTAGAAGAGTTTCAGAAGGATATGTGTTAGCTCTTCTCTAAATGTTTGATAGAAATCTCCTGTGAAGCCATCTGGTCCTGGACTCTTGTTTTTTGGAAGTTTTTATTTTTAAAAAAATTTTCCAATTTTTTTTAAAGAATCAGTTTTATTTATTTATTTATTTTTGGCTGTGTTGGGTCTTCATTGCTGCCTGCAGGCTTTCTCTAATTGCATTGAGTGGGGGCTACTCTTGGTTGCGGTGCGTGGGCTTCTCATTGTGGTGGCTTCTCTTGTTGCCGAGCATGGGCTCTAGGTGTGCAGGCTTCAGTAATTGTGGCATGCAGGCTCGGTAGTTGTGGCTCATAGGCTCTAGAGTGCAGGCTCAGTATTTGTGGCACACGGGCTTAGTTGCTTCGCAGCGTGTGGGATCTTCCTGGACCAGGGCTTGAACCCGTGTACCCTGAATTGGCCGGTGGATTCCTAACCACTGCACCACCAGGGAAGTCCCTGTTGGAAGTTTTTAAATCACAGTTTCAATTTCAGTCTTGTGATAGGTCTTTTCATGTTTTCTATTTCTTCCTGGTTCAGTCTTGGAAGGTTGTACGTTTCTAAGAATTTGTCCAGGGTTGCTTGTAGTAGTCTCTTATGATCCTTTTTATTTCTGTGGTGTCAGTTGTAACTTCTCCTTTTTCATTTCTGACTTTACTGATTTGAGCTCTCTCCCTTTTTTCTTGATGAGCCTGGATAAAGGTTTATGAATTTTGTTTATCTTTTCAAAGAACCAGCTTTTAGTTTCATTTATCTTTTCTATTGTTTTCTTCATCTCTATTTCATTTATTTCCACTCTGATCTTTATGATTTCTTTCCTTCTACTAACTTTGGGTTTTGTTTGTTCTTCTTTCTCTAGTTGCTTTAGGTATAAGGTTAGGTTGTTTATTTGAGAGTTTTCTTGTTTCCTGAGATAATATTGTATTGCTATAAACTTCCCTACTAGAACTGCTTTTGCTGTGTCCCATAGATTTTTGTCCCATGTTTCATTTTCATTTGTCTTTAGGTATTTTTTTGATTTTCTCTTTGATTTCTTCGGTGATCCATTGGTTGTTTAGTAATATATTGTTTTAGTCTCCACGTGTTGGTGTATTTTACATTTTTTTTCCTGTAATTTATTTCTAATCTCATAGTGTTTTGGTCTGAAAAGATCCTTGATATGATTTCAGTTTTCTTAAATTTACTGAGGCTTGATTTGTGACCCAATATTTGATCTATCCTGGAGAATGTTCCATGTCCACTTGAGAAGAATATGTATTCTGCTTTTGGAATGTATGCTGTATAAATATCAATTAAGTCCATCTAGCTTAATGTGTCATTTAAGACCTGTATTTCCTTATTGATTTTTCTGTCTGATGTGTCCATTGGTGAAAGCAGGTTGTTAAAGTGCCCCACTATCATTGTGTTCCTGTCAATTTCCCCGTTTATGGCTGTTAGGAGCACCTCAATACATAAGGCAAATACTATGTTGGGTGCATATATATTTGGTGAGCATCTTTGATTGTAACTTTGAATTCTTTACTAGGTAAACTTTCACTTATCTCTGTTTCATTAAGGGTTTTATCTTGTTCTTTTGTTTGGAACATATTCCTTTTGTTTATTCATTTTCCTTGACAGTCTGTGTTATTTTTCTATGCATTAGCTGAAACAGTCACCTCTCCCAGTCTTGAAGGAGCAGCCTTGTGTAGGAGGTGAACCTTATTGTTCCACCCTGCTCTAGCTCTTGGTTGTCTCAAATCTTTGTGATTGTTCAAGCAGCCTGCTTTATTCTTAGTGGCTTCTGGTAGTTGAGGGTGTGCAAAGACCTGCTGGTGTCCCAAAAGGGGTGGATCTCAGTCAGCACCTAGGTGCAGGCTGATTGGAAGCTAGGCCCTCAGGCAGCAGCTTTTCAAATGTGCAAATATAGCTCTTTCAGGGGGCAGATGGGCATTTATTTATTTATTTATTTATTTTTGCGGTACACGGGCCTCTCACAGTTGTGGCCTCCCCCATTGCGGAGCACAGGCTCCGGACGCGCAGGCTCAGCGGCCATGGCTCACGGGCCTAGCCGCTCTGCGGCATGTGGGATCTTCCCGGACCGGGGCACGAACCTGTGTCCCCTGCATCGGCAGGCGGACTCTCAACCACTGCACCACCAGGGGAGCCCCCAGATGGGCATTTCTGTCTGTTCTCTTTGCACTGAGCCCTGAGGTAATAGCTAGTTAAGAAGTTTCTTTGTTTGCAGCTGTCCCATTAACACAAGAACACAAGCCCCATGAACACAGGCCTTGCCGGCCACCGGACTCAGGCTATCAAGGGATGTAGCACAGCCACAAAAGTTGGGGCACCACATGTATACACAAGCTCTTTTCCTGGAGATGCTGGTGATGTAGGGCAGGACAGAGGGAGAGTGTGAGGATGACACCCACTGGCCTCCGTGATCTCTGGAGAGGATTATAATCAGCCCTGAGATGTGTTTAGTTAGGAGTCTGCTTCTCAGGCCACAGCTATGAAGATAAGCTAATAGGCCTCTTTCACAGAAAGTCTGGGGGTGCATTTCGGTGTGCTGTCTCTGTGCTGTGCCCTGGGGTGGTTAGCCAGTTAAGAACTGTTTGTCCATTTGCTACAGTCCTACAGGACCCACTGGCCACTAGAGCCACGTGATCAGTGGGTGTCACAAAAACCAGGGCACTAGGTGTATGCACAAGGTCTTTCTGGGAGATATTAGTGACCTGGGGTGAGGTGGAGGGGAGAGTGTGGATATGGCCCCACCAGCCTGTGTGGACTTTGGAGGGTGTTTCAGTAGGCTTCTAGATGTGTGTTCAGGTAGAATCTTGCCCCTCGGGCCAAAGCTTTAAGATGAGCAGGTAGGTGTCTTTCACAGAAAGACTGGCACTTTTCAGGCAGAGGACTCTCTCCTGGACCCCAGGGGGTAGCCAGATGAGTCTGCGTGAGCCCTTTGAAGAACTGTTTCTTGGGTGGTTAAATTGAGTGAAGATGGTCAAAGGTACAGACTTCCAGTTATAAATAAGTTCTGGGGTGTCATGTACAGTCTGGTGACTATAGTTAATAATGCTGTATTGTATATTTGAAAGTTACTAAGTAGATCTTTTTTATTTTTTAAATTAAAAAAAATATTTTATTTATTTTTTTGGCTGCGTTGGGTCTTTGTTGAGGCACGCAGCCTTCTCTCTAGTTGTGGCATGCGGGTTTTCTCTCTAGTTGTGGCGTGTGGGCTCCAGGGAGCGTGGGCTCTGTAGTTTGTGGCACATGGGCTCTCTCGTTGAGGCTCAAGAGCTCAGTAGTTGTGGCCCCAGGGCTTCGATGCCCCGCGGCATGTGGGATCTTAGCTCCCCGACCAGGGATTGAACCTGTGTCCCCTGAATTGGAAGGCGGATTCTTTACCACTAGACCACCAGGGAAGTCCCTATGTAGATCTTTAAACATTTTTAAAATTATTTAATTGAAGTATAGTTGATTTACAATGTCGTGTTAGTTTCAGGTGTACAGAACAGTGATTCAGTTATACATACATACATATACATGTTCCTTTTCAGATTCTTTTCCCTTATAGCTTATTGCAAAATATTGAGTATAGTTCCCTGTGCTATACAGTAGGTCCTTGTTGTTTGTCTATTTTATATATAGTAGTGTGGACATGTTAATCCCAACCTCCTAATTTATCCCTCTCTCCCCTCCCCTCCTTCCCCTTTGATAGCAGTAAGTTTATTTTCTATGTCTGGGAATCTCTTTCTGTTTTGTAAATAAGTTCATCTGTATCTTTTTTTTTTTCTTTCTAAGTTTCCATGTATAAGCGATATCATGTGGTATTTATCTCTGTCTGGCTTACTTCACTTAGTATGATAATCTCTAGGTCAATCCATGTTGCTGCAAATGGCATTCTTCTTTATGGTTTAGTAACATTCCTCTGTGTGTGTGTGTGTGTGTGTGTGTACACATCTTCTTTATCCATTCATCTGTCGATGGACATTTAGGTTGCTTCCATGTCTTGGCTATTGTACATAGTGCTACTATGAACATTGGGGTGCATGTATCTTTTCAAATTAGAGTTTTTGTCTTTTCTGGATATATGCCCAGGAGTGGGATTGTAGGATCATATGGTAACTCTATTTTTGGTTTAAGGAACCTCCATACTGTTTTCCATAGTAGCTGCACCAATTTACATTCCCACCAACAGTGTAGGAGGGTTCCCTTTTCTTCACACCTTCTCCAGCATTTATTATTTGTACACTTTTTGGTGATGGCCATTCTGACTGGTGTGAGGTATTTTTTAATATATTAAATATATTAAACTTTTCTTAAAATTAAATTAAAAATGTGACTAGAGAGAAAAAACCCAAAACAAATTAAAAAAATTGTTTCTTGTTTGCTATATCTTGGTGGGTCTCATGGATGCAAGCCCTGTTGGCTTTCAAAGCTAAATATTTTGGAGGCTCGTCTCTTAGATGCAAGTCTTAAAAGCTGGGGTGGGGCTTCCCTGGTGGCGCAGTGGTTGAGAGTCCGCCTGCCGATGCAGGGGACATGGGTTAGTGCCCCGGTCCGGGAAGATCCCACATGCCGTGGAGCGGCTGGGCCCGTGAGCCATGGCCGCTGAGCCTGCGCGTCCGGAGCCTGTGCTCTGCAACGGGAGAGGCCACAACAGTGAGAGGCCCGCGTCCCGCAAAAAAAAAAAAAAAAAAAAAAAGCTGGGCTGCCAGATGTGAGGTCCAAACCCTTTGCTCCTCATGGAGAAGCTCGGAGTTGTGGGTTCCCTCCTGACTGTGGGTGGCTGTGTCAGGGGTGGGGTGTATCGTGAGATTGTGTCTCAGTCTCTTCTACCCGGTTCCATGTGGGTTTCTTCTCTTTCACCTCATGTGTAGGAGTTGCTCATCTAGTTTTTGGGTTTCTTTCAAAGCGCATTGTTCTGTATGCAGCTGTCAATTAGCTGTGTCCATGGGAGGAGCTAAGTTCAGGACCTTCCTAGTCACCATCTTGAATGGGGAGCCTCTTGCTTTTTTGGCTTCTTACTAGACTAGTGGGTAAGAGTGCCGTCTCCAGGGTCCTGCTGCCAGGGTTAACTGCCCTGCCTGCTTACTTCCCAGCTGGTGAACTTGAGCCTTTGCCAAATGGGGGTAAGGGTAGCACATGGTTTATAAGGTTGCTTGAGGACAAACATATCCACACACACGAAAGCTTAGAGCACAGGGGACCGAGGACATAGTTTATCACCTGTTTCCTCCCCCTGGAGTCTCGACTTCATCAGGGCAGGACTTTTTCTCTTTGCACTCCCAGCCCCTAGAATATGAATGGATGCAAAATACAGCTAAATGATCCTTATTCATTGGCCTCAGCCCTCATCCCACTGGCCTTCCTGACTGCCCCCTTATAGTCTGACCTTTGCTGTTTTTTACAGCCCCCCTTACAGCTTTCCAGTCTGGCCTTAACTCATCTTTGAGGCTCTGTAAGCCTTCTGGGCACTGGCTATGCGGTCTGCCCAGGGAAATCCCTGAGGCTGGTAAAATTATCTGATAAATATGGAGAATTTGGTGACAGACTTTCTTAGCTGAAATGTAACCTTTCATACTGGCAGCACCATTTGGGTGTAACTGCCTAAGCTTTAGTGTATTAGGAAACATGACTAATTGCAAAGTTTTACAATATTCCAGGTGTGTACATACTAATCATCATAAATGTGACTTTATCTTACTAAGGTAGCAAATGCTCTGTGGCGTGTTTGCAGGGCCCTGTGACAAGGCAGTTAGACCACCTGGGCAACATATGCAGCTTTTTTCCTCAAAACACCAGAGAGCAACGTAAGACAGAGCAGAGGGGCAGAGCCCAGGATACAGAGGAGGGCGGCATCCAGTAAGAAAGACACCCTGAGATCTGGGGAGGAGCCCAACCTCTAAGTCATCCAATGTTTAAGGTGTAAAAAAGCTACCTTCAGGGCTTCCCTGGTGGCGCAGTGGTTTGAGAGTCTGCCTGCCGATGCAGGGAACACGGGTTCGTGCCCTGGTCCGGGAAGATCCCACATGCCGCGGAGCGGCTGGGCCCATGAGCCATGGCCGCTGAGCCTGCGCGTCCGGAGCCTGTGCTCCGCAACGGGAGAGGCCACAGCAGTGAGAGGCCTGTGTGCCGCAAAAAAAAAAAAAAAGTAAAAGCTACCTTCAGTCTGTGCACTCAGTTGTCCAGCTAAAATCTCGAAATGAAAATTAGCTTGGGAAAGAAAACTCCCAATTGGAGTCCAATTACATGCTAGGCGCGTGTAAGTATATTAGCTTGTTTATTCCTCATAATCACCAGTTACTAAATGACAGTTGGGATTTCTCTTGAAGCTGAGACTCTACACACTATACTTCCACTTTCTGCTGCTAAGTAGAAAACCTCAGTGGGAAAGTGTAGCCGGATTCTGTGCAAACTTGCAAATGCTCTGGACTGAATGGGTACAACTCAGCTGCCTGTGCCTCAAATGACCCAGCTGGTCTAGGATTAAAGGCTGCCTTTGCCTTATCTATACAAATACATTTTTTTTCTTCCTGTCATGCTGGTCAGCAGTTACATGGTAGTTAGCTAGTGTTAGCATCTCTCCAGGTAGATGGTGATGTCAACCCCTGCATGCACCGCTAGCTAGTGGCATACTTTTTCTCCAGGGATTGGGTGGAGGGGCTCATAATGAATCATATGTTCAATGACAGCTGCATTATATACAGTGCTTATTTAAACAAACAGTGATAGAAAACATAACTGTAGAAGAGAAAAGCCAAACGATGTATCCACCTTTCAACTGAGCTTGTATGTAGCGATAAGCTGGACAGAAAATAGTGTGTCTAACTTTAGACCACAATTTGAGAGGTAGAGATCTCAAGAGAAGCACAAACATGTATGATTTGGAAAATAGCACTTATCTGGAAAAGAACAAGCTATTAGATTAATGAAGTAATCTTTTAAACTAATTTTTTAAGGCTAAAATACTTTATACAAAATAGTAATTAATTTTTGTGATATCTCAATGAAGCAAGACCAAGCAGCAGCTGTTTTTTTTCTCATAAATAAGATCACCACCTCCCAAACTGATACCCAAAGGAATAGTATTTCATGAAATGTTAAACCAAATGCCTTAATTTTTTTTCTTTATGGACAAGTTTGAGGAATGATATATTCTCCTCTTAAAGATTTAAGGCTGGGGAGACACACTTTAAAATATGACTATTTTTATTTCCAGAAAGTGGTCTATGGGGGGAAGAACTGCTTGGCAAATGCTGAAATTTCTAATTATAAGATAAATTTGGATAGTTCACTCATGTGGTCTCTTAGTTTTAGAATCCTAGGTACTCTGATTTCCACAAATACTTTGTAACCAAATTGACAGACAGACAAATAGGTGAGTAATCTGAAGCTTCAGGTCCACTGATTTTTAGGAGGCATCCAAACCAAAAGAGCCCGGGACGAGATGATCAGCTGGCTGAGTGGTTAATATGTAAGACAGTAAGCCACCTCTAACAGCTTCCTCACCATAAACAAGGGAGCTAGATGGACGCACTCCACCTCCGTGCAGCGCTTACAGTCTATGACTTCATCGCTTACTCCCATAGACAAGTGACAGGACATAGTGCAGAATGACTGCACTTCTGAGGTTGCTCCTCAACACAAAGGAACCAGAAATAAAGCCTCTCATTCTTAAATAACATTTATTATTGTTGCAAAGAAGTCTTTTTCAGGAGAACAAGTCTCACATTTATGTAAAGGTATACTGGTTATAGTTATAGAAGCAAATTTCACTGAGGTGCTCTATATGAAGTATGCCTGACCATGACTCTGAATTCAGCAATCTAATATTCACAATGTGTTGGCTGCCATTAGCTATTTATCCGAACATGCCTTTTTTTCCTTTTAAAATATGTGCCTGCACAGGGTGGAAAAAGAAACGCCAAGGGCCTGCTAAAAAGGAGAAGCCTAGAAAAGATAAAATTCCCACGGCAGTTCTGTTCAGCTGCAGTCCGCGAGTGCAGGAACAGTGTTCGTGTGGGGAGGCATGACGCCCAGTGGTTTCTCGGTTTTAATGGTGTGAGAGCCCTTGAGGTTTTCCGCAGTGGTCAGAGGCAGTGGGAAATGCCATTTACTGAATCCAGTCGATGTTTAGGCAGCGCGCTATGAATGCAAACATGTCTGACACTTCTTCTATTACTTTGGCTGTGGGCTTCCCAGCCCCGTGGCCCGCCTTGGTGTCCACGTGGATAAGCAGGGGATTGTTCTGCTTCCGACTGCGGCCCACCAGGTACTGAAGGGTGGCAATGAACTTGAGGGAGTGAAGCGGGACCACGCGGTCGTCATGGTCCGCAGTGAGGAGAAGCATGGATGGGTACTGGATGTCGTCTGCCTCTGGTAGCTTCACGTTGTGCAGTGGAGAATATCTGAAAGGCAAAGGCACTTTCATGAGGCCGGATGTCAAAATGAGAGTTGTGTGTCCACTAGGATAATCACGGGGACCGGTGGGCATAGTGACCTGCGTCGTCTACCCGCCTACCGTCACCAGCAGTGAGGACTGCAGCCAACTGGTCCATGGGTGACCACTGCAGGCTAAGTTACATCACCGTTTGGGCTGTGACTGGCCAGGGCTATTGGAAGCTGGGGAGCTGTGTCGTTTATTTCGCTCCCACTTTGGAAGCCTGTGTAAGAAAGAAACAGGGCTGTTGAAACAACCCAAAGTATGTGCATACTGACTGTCTTGAGGTGAATATTTTCATGTTCTTCAGACTGACTTTTTCACTGCGACAAAGTGGACTGACTGTCCCTTTGTTTATATTTTACATGAAAAGATTTTAATTGAGGTATAGTTGATTTACAATATTAGTTTCAGGTGATTCAATATTTTTATAGATTATACTCCATTTAAAGTTATTATAAAATATTGGCTATATTCCCTGTGCTGTACAATATATCCTTGTAGCTTCATTTTATACATAAGTAGATTGTATCTCTTAATTCCCTACCCCTATCATGCTGATTGTTCTTCTAAATCACTGATTGTGAATAGAATGGGTGCAAGCCTTTCTTTTGTTGAAGAACTTGAAATCCAGTGTACAGCAGCTTTTTGCCTGTTTAGTATCTATAAAACCTTTATTCTGAGCTCAGCTTGGCAGTCTTAGGAAGACCACGGTCCCCTCTGGGCCTAGCTTCCTGTCTGAAACCAGGGAACCTGAGCCGCTGACCCCCTGCTGGCTCACAGTCCAGCAGAAAGAAACTGACTTTGGCCAATGGTGAGAAAGTTAGTGGAGGAGACGCCTTCTGAAGCACAAGATAAGTTTCCAGTTAACAGAAATGTTTTTAAGAACTTAAGTACAATCAAATTAAACAGCGATTGATAATAGTTAAGTGAAAGACATCTCTGGATACTTTTTCTTTACATTTTAGTCCATACGGGTGTCATGTTTTCCAAAGTGTTCAGTATTAATGAATTAAACTATTTTAGTAGAGTTTTATTTTGGAGGGTAAATAGGCAAAAATAGTAAAATTTCTACTCAGTTAACCAAGCTAAGAGTAAAACCTTCTGGGGTTTAGTCTCCTAATAGATAAGATGGGGGTGCCAATGGGTCTGTTTTCTGCTCTCATTTCAGAGTATTTCTGGATCAACCCCAGTCCTCCAGATAAGGGTTAGTTCTATGGGAAAACAAGTCTGGAAACTCTGCCTACTAATAATGCCTCTCCCCACCTCAAGATTCACGTGCCACATTTATACATTCAAGGCTGAGAAGTTCTGTAGAAAAAAAGTCTGTTAGGCTTTATTTTTCCCAGCCATTCACAAAATTGGAAATTAAAATTTTGGGGGGCATGGGGGCACCCTCTTCAATATACTGGATTGAGCTCTCTGCTCATTGGGAGTAGCAAGTAAGAGGAAACTACAGCTCTGTGGGTGCCAGGTTAAAAAATTAAAGTCTGAAATAGGAATATCACAGACATCTTGAGAGAAAAAAATATTTAGAACTCTTTTTTTGCTTTCAAATTAATTTTAGAAGTATCAGGTTCCAGCAACTATTTTGTTGCCTTCAATATACAATTAACTCAGTATTTTCAACTGAGTTTAAATGGGACTTATCCCCCTAAGTGCATATTTTCTTAAAGTTAATTGGAACTATGGCTTCTTCAAATATTCAGCTTTCACCAGGATGTGTCAGTGAGGCTACTTGTGTATTTTAAAAGTTAAACTTTCCCCCTCCTACAGAACAGAATTGAGTAGTTTAAAAGTATTCAATTAAAAAAATTCAAGTCATTTTAGCTGAATTTCTAAGTGGAGAGCTAACCATACAGAGCACATCAAATGAAGGAAAAAACCTGACTTGAGAAATTACTGTATCAAAATTTATAATTGACTGAGAAGACTGGGGAGAGGGGACATAGGCTACTGGTGCTATTCCAAGAGTAATTCCTAAATACTGCTGGTAAAAATCCAAAAAGCCCTACATGTGGGAAGTAAAGAAAGTGAAGAGCCAAAAAAGAATGTAGCTTGCAGTCTTGAGAATCTAAATGTTTGCCATTTTCTCACTGTTATCGCCAAAGTGTTGAGGGATACGAATATTTCAGTAATGCAACTTGTAGTTTCAAATATATGTGGTTATACTGAGAGCACAAAAAAAGTTTAACTGTTCTTGCATATATTCCTCTTCATTTCCTTATTTCTTAATTTAGAAAAAGAAATCCCATATATATGTAAGTTATAATGACTTTTTTTAAAAATTATTTTTTAATTGCTGCATTAACAAATTACCACAAATTTAGCAGCTTTTAAAAACAACATGGATTTCTTATCTCACAGTTCTGTAAGTCAGAAGTCTGGCTTGGCTCAACTGGGTCCTCTGGCTCTCTCAAGGCTGAAATCAAGGTGTTGGCTAGCTGGGCACTTATCAAGAAGTTCTAGAAAAAAATCTACTTCCAGACTCATTCCAGCTGTTGGCAGAATGCATTCAGTTCCATGTGGCTGTAGGACTGAGGTCCTTGTTTCTTTGATGGCTGTTGGTTGGGGTTGATCTCAGGTTGAACAGGCCGCCTTCCTTCAGTTTCAAAGCCAGCAATGGTGGCTCTAGTCCTCCTATCCTCTTCATGCGTCCAATCTCTCATCTCCCTTTCTGCTGCATCCCCGACTCCCACCAGAGAAACTGCTCTGCCTTTAAGGGTTTGTCATCAGATTGGGCCCACTCAATAATCCAGGATAATCTCCTTATCCTGGTCAGCTGGTTAGTAACCTTAATTTAATCTGCAAAGTCCCTTCACAGAAGTACCTAGATTAGTGGTTGACTGAAGAACCAGGGGACAGGAATCCTAGAGGACCACCTTTAAAATTCTGCCCATCACATCTTTGTAGTTTGTTTTTGTTAAAGACCAGATCGAAACCAGGAAGACAGGTATTCCCACCACTTGCCCTACTTTTGCAGTAAATTACATGCAAATATGAGATATTGAAGGGCATGGAGTCAAACATTTATCCTTTTGACTATGTTCAGTATTCTGGTATCAAATTGTTAGCAACACAAATATGTCATATGAATTAAAACCTTACTTGATGAGCCATTCAAAGTGTTGTTTGTTGTCTGAGCACCCATAATCAGTGGTCCAGGCGTGACCAATAGTGTACTTATGGAACTTCAGCATGTCCATTACTCCAACTTGGGCAATAACACAACCAAAGAGGTCAGGACGCTGATTTGCACATGCAGCTAAAAATCAAGATAGAAAAGGGAGGTGGTCCGTCATTAAACATCTGTGTAATAAGCAAAACCAAAACAGAACACAACAACACTTAAATGCTTTCAGAACCCTGGCTGTCTTTTTTCCAAGAGCACAGAAAGAAACCATCAGAAATCACTTGCCCAACAGCCCACAAGCTTTCCCCCTCCTTCCAATATATCGGAGGGGTGGGTATTGTCGTCAGTAGTAGAGATTTACTCCTCAAAGTGAATCTCAATGGAGGAACATTATATGAAAACCTCTAGGGCTTTCTGTAAAACCTGTGTCCCCTCCTCCCATCCCCAGCTGCTTTCACAGGTGATGCAGGAGGTTACCGAACTTGTTCAGGATCTCAAAACTAGCCTGTGATATCGTGACACAATAAGAAATACCTGTTTATAGTCTCTGTCCCCAGTTCCTAGAACAGAGCTCCTAAAACCCTGGGAATTTCCTGAGTGACAGGGTGAGAGGAGTGTCTCTCATAATTCAAAACTAACCCCTTTCAACTGTCTCTGAGTCCATGCTAATGAGATGGCTCTTGGTGGGTCCCCAGATAGCTTCAGGATGGGGGCTGGCTGCCCAAGGAACCAACCATGTGATTAGAGGATTGGATCTTCTGGTCCCACCCCTGACCTCTGGGCAGAGGAGAGGGGGTGGAGATCAAGTTAGTGATTAACAGCTATTGATTTAATCAATCTTGCCTGCATAATAGAACTTCCATAAAATCCACCAAACAATGAAATTTGGAGAGCTTCTAGGGTGGTGAACACAGGGAGATGCTGGGACGGTGGTGCGCTAACAGAGTGTGGAGGCTCTGCATGCACCTGCCCGCCCACACCTTATCCTATACATCTCTTCCATCTGATTGTTGCCGAGTTCTATCCCTTATAACAAACTGGTAAATGTAAGGAAAGAGGAGGGGGACATGGGAACCCCCAGTTTATAGCTGTGAGTCAGAAGTATGGGAGGTCCAGAACTTGTGATCGGTGTCTGCAGTGGGGGCAGTCCTGTGGGGCTGAGCCCTTACCCTTTTGGGTCTGTGCTAACTCTGGGTAGTGTCAGAACGGAACTGAATTGTAAGACACCCAGTTGGTGTATGGAGAGTTGGAGAACTGGTTGGCGTGGTATGCCCCCCTTCCCACATTTGGCATCAGAAATGTTGTGAGCAGAAACGGCTCATACAGCCCAAAGCAGAAGAGTGCCTAAAACCCAGCTCAGAGCTCTAACCGATGTTGACACACCTCCTTGTCCTGCTGTAACAATACTCTTCTTTGTACACTTAAAAACTTATTTTTTGGAAAATTCAATAAATGTTTATTGAACACCTGCCATGTGCCTGGCACTATGCCTGGGGATATGTCAGTGAATAATTTAGTGGGAAAGATAAAGAAGTGAACAGGCAATTATAGTGTGGCAATCACTACTGCTGAGAAAATACGGGTGCTATGGAAGTAGGGCGTAGGCCAGAGTACAGAAGCTGGGGAGGCTTTGGGAGGAAGTAAGATCAAAGCTGGCACGACTAGGAGTTAGTCAAGGGATGTGAACTTTTCCTGCCTCTGACAAAAAACTGTTCCCACCCCAGTTCTGATTTCAGTGCTTATTCATGATACTGAATCCTGAGTCCTACCCCTGCAGATCCTTTTCTCCCACTCAGAGGTGGGAGGCACAGGAATCTGGAATCTGTTCTTTTTAATAAGCATCTCAGCATCCTGATGGAGGAGCTCCATCTCTGAAGGTCCCTTAAAGGACCTGGTCTGTTAAAAGGCATAAATGAATTCCTGAATATAAAACTCCAAAAATAAAATGGAGTTTTATTGGATGAACCAGTAAGTTACAACACAATTCTCCCACTACTGAAATCAGATGGTATTTTCAATGTCCTTTCCCATTACAAATTTTAGATTCACCCTTAGTTCTTCTTTCTTTTAAAATTCATATTTAATTCATATGCAAATTCAGTTGGCTCAAATTCGAAATATACCCAGAATCAGACCACTTCTCACTACTTCCATCGCCACACCCAGGTCCAAGCCACCCTTTTCTCTCCCTGGGACAGAAGCCACCTACCTGGGCTCCTGCTTTTCTGCCCTTGCCTCCCCTTCTGTCTACCCTAACACAGTAACGGGATCCCGATTTTAAAAAAACATGTCAAATCATGACACTCCTCTGCTCAAAACTCCCCCAAAGGCTTCTCATTTCACAGAGTAAACCACGCTTTCTGCACGGGCCACGAGGTCCTGCCTGGTCTGGCCTCCCCCCACCCCTAACCTCTCCCATCTCTCTCCCCTGCTCTCTGTGCCCAGCCACAGACATGGGCCTCCGGGGCCCACTGCTGGCCTCGGGCATGTCATCTGCCTCCTCTGACTGGAACGAAAGCTCCACGAAGGCAGGGCTGTTGTCTCTTTCGTTTGCTGACACACGCCCAGTATCTGGAAAAATGCCCAGCACGTCTTGGTGCTCGATAAATATTTGTCAAGTGAACAAATCACATTTGTAGTTATTCGGTATTTAAGAATATTATCCATCTCCTTTCTCAATTTCTTTCCACAAGCCACACGACTTGTGGGATCTTAGTTCCCCGACCAGAGCAGGGATGGAACCCAGGCCCCTGGCAGTGGAAGTGTAGAGTCCTAACCACTGGACCACCAGGGAAGTCCATTTCTTTCTTTCTTCTTTTTTTAAATTGAAGCATACCTGACTTAAAACATATTAGTCTCAGGTGTAAATCAGTGATTTGGTATTTTTATACATCACAAAGTGATCACCATGATAAGTCTATTTACCATCTGTCATCACACAAAATTATTAAATATTATTGACTATATTCCCTACATTATCTGTACATTATATTTCTGTGATATTTTTATAACAAAGTTTGGACCTCTCAATCACCCTCATCTATTTCACTCATCTCCCCACCCCACTCTCCTCTGGCAACCACTAGTTTTCTGTATCTATGAGTCTGTTTATGTTTGTTCAATTGCTGTGTTTCTTAGATTCCTCATATAAGCAAAATCATATGGTATCTGTCTTTCTCTGACTTACTTCACTTAGCAAAACACCCTCTAGGTCCATTCATGTTCTTGCAAATGGCAAGATTTCATTCTTTTTTTATATGGCTGAGTAATATTCTACTGTATGTATTATTATACACCTCCTTTATCCATTAATTTATCAATGGACACTTAGGTTGCTTTCATATCTTAGCAACTGTGAATAATGCTGCAGTGAACATAGGGGTACATACCTTTTTGAATTAGTGGTTTTGATTTCTTTGGGAAAAAACTCAGAAGTTGAATTGATGAGTCATACAGTAGTTCTATTTTTAACTTTTAAGGAAACTTCATACTGCTTTCCATAGTGGCTGTAACCAATTTATATTCCCACAGTGCATGAGTTCCCTTTTATCTGCATCCTTGTCAACACTTGTTATTTGATGTCCTTTTCATACTAGTCATACTGACAGGTGTGAGGTGGTATCTAATTGTGGTTCTGATTTGCATTTCCTTGATGATTAGTGATGTTCAGCATATTTTCATGTGTCTATTGGCCACCTGTGTGTCCCCTCTGGAAACATGTCTATTCAGGTCCTCTGCTCATTTTTTAATTGAGTTTGTTTTTGATGAGTTGTATGGGTTCTTTGGATATTTTGGACGTGAACCTCTTTTCAGATATATTGTTTGTAAATACCTTCTCATATTCAGTAGGTTGTCTTTTCATTTTGTTGATTGTTTTCTTCACTGTGCAAAAGCTTTTTAGGTTGTTATAGTCCCATTTGTTTTTTGCTTTTGTTTCCCTTGTCTGAGGAGACATACCCAAAAAAACTTTATGAAGACCAATGTCAAAGAGTGTACTGTGGGCTTCCCTGGTGGCACAGTGGCTGAGAGTCCGCCTGCCGATGCAGGGGACACGGGTTTGTGCCCCGGTCCGGGAGGATCCCACGTGCTGCAGAGCTGCTGGGCCCGTGAGCCATGGCCACTGAGCCTGCATGTCCGGAGCCTGTGCTCCGCAATGGGAGAGGCCACAACAGTGAGAGGCCCGCGTACTGAAAAAAAAAAAGAGTGTACTGTGTTTTCTTAGAGTTTTATGGTTTCAGTTCTTACATTTAAATATTTTTTGAGTTTATTTTCACATATGATGTGAGAAGGCAGTACAGTTTGACTCTTTTGCATGGAGCTGTCCAGGTTTCCCAACACCATTTACTGAAGAGGCTGTCTTTTCCCCATTGTATATTCTTCCTTCCTTTGTTTTGACTGACCATATATGTGTGGGTTTATCTCTGGGTTCTCTGTTCTGCTGCATTGATCTATATGTCTGTTTCTGTGCCAGTACCATACTATTTTGGTTACTAGAGTTTGTAGTACAGTTTGAAATCAATGAGCATGATACCTCCAGCTTTGTTCTTCTTTCTCAAGACCGTTTTGGCTATTTGGGGTCTTCTGTGTTTCCAAATAAATTTTAGAATTATTTGTTCTAGTTCTGTGAAAAATGCCATTGGTATTTTGATAGGGACTTCACTGACTCTTGTACATTGCCTTGGGTGGTAGGGTGATTTTAACAATATTAATTCTTCAAATCCATGAGCATGGCACATCTTTTAATTTGTGTCATCTTCAATTTCATCAGTGTCTTACAGTTTCCAGTATACAGGTCTTCCACCTCCTTGGTGAGATTTATTCCTAGGTATTTTATTCTTTTGGATGCAATTTTAAATGGGATTGTTTTCTTAATTTCTCCTTCTGATAGTTTAAGGTACAGAAATCCAGATTTCTGTATATTAATTTTGTATCCTGCAACTTTACTGAATTCATATATTAGTTCTTTGGTGGCATCTTTAGGATTTTCTATACATAGTATGTCATCTGCAAACAGTGGCAGTTTTACTTCTTTTCCAATTTGAATTCCTTTGATTTCTTGTCTGATTGCCGGTGCTAAGACTCCCAATACAATGTTAACAGAAGTGGTGAGAGTGAGCATCCTTGTCTTGTTCCTCACTTTAGAGGAAATGCTTTTGGCTTTTCACTGTTGAGTATGATGTTAGTGGTGGGCTTGTCATACATGGCCTTTATTATGTTGAGGTATGTCCCTCTATACCCACTTTGCTAGGAGTTTTTAATCACAAATGGATGTTGAATTTTGTCAAAAGCTTTCTCCACATCTATTGAGATGATCATATGGTTTTTATTCTTCAATTTGTTAATGTGTTGTATCACACTGATTTTACAGATATTGAACCATCCTTATATCCCTGGGATAAATCCTACTTGATCGTAGTGTATGATCCTTTTAATGTGTTGTTAAATTTGGTTTGCTAATACTTTGAAGATTTTTACATCTGTGTTCACCAGTGATACTGGCCTGTAATTTCCACTTTTGTGATGTCTTTATCTGGTTTTTGTATCAGGGTGATGCTGCTGGCCTTGTGAGTTCAGATGTGCTCCTTTCTCTTCAGTTTTCCAGAAGAGTTTGAGAAGATATGTGTTAGCTCTTCTCTAAATGTTCTGTAGAATTCACCTGTGAAGGCATCTGGTCCTGGACTTTTCGTTTGCTGGGAGTTTTTTTTTTTTTTTTTAATATTACTGATTCAACTTCATTACTGGTAATTGGTCTGTTCATACTTTCTATTTCTGCCTGATTCAGTCTTGGGAGATTGTAAGTTTCTAGGAATTTATCCATTTCTTCTAGATTGTCCACTTTATTGTGTACAACTAGTCATAGTAATCTCCTATGATCCTTGGATCATTGTGTTTCCATTTTCATTTGTCTCCAGGTATTTTAAAATTTCCTCTTTAACAGTGACCCCCACCCCCCGCCCCGGTTGTTTAGTAGCATATTGTTTAGCCTCCATGTGTTTGTTTTTTGCAGTTTTTTTCTTGTAGTTCGTGTCTAATCTCATACTGTTGTGGTTGGAAAAGATGCCTGATGTGATTTTAATCTTCTTAAATTTAGTCAGACGTGTTTTGTGGCTTAGCATGATCTATCCTGGAGAATGTTCCATGTGCACTTGAAAAGGATGTGTATTCTGCTGCTTTTGGGTGGAATGTTCTTAAAGTCCGTCTGATCTAATGTGTCATTTAAAGCCAGTGTTTCCTTAATGATTTTCTGTCTGGAATATCTATCCACTGATGTAAGTAGAGTATTAAAGTTCCCTGTTATTGTTTTACTCTTGACTTCGCCTTTATGTCTGTCAATATTTGCCGTGTACATTTAGGTGCTCCTATGTTGGGTGCATAAATATCTTTAAAAATTTTATTTTATATTATAGTTGATTTACAGTGTTGTGTTAGTCTCAGGTGTACAGCAAAATGATTCATTTATACATATACATATATCCCTTCTTTTTCAGATTCTTTTCCCATGTAGGTTATTACAGAATGTGAGTTTCCTGTGCTATACATTAGGTCCTTGTTGATTATCTATTTTATATATAGTAGTGTGTATTTGTTAATCTCAAACTTCTAATTTATCCCCCCACACACACACCTTTCCCCTCTGGTAACCATAAGTTTGATTTTGAGATCTATGAATCTGCTTCTGTTTTGTAAACAAGTTCATTTGTATCATTTTTTTGGGGGTTCCACATATGAGTGATATCATATTGCTATTTGTCTGACTTACTGCACTGACAATCTGTAGGTCCATCCACATTGCTGCAAATGGCATTATTTCATTCTTTTTTATGGATGAGTAATATTCCATTGTATATATGTACCACGTTGTCTTTATCCATTCCTCTGTCGATGGACATCTAGGTTGCTTCTGTGTTTTGGCTATTGTAAATAGTGCCAAAATGAACACTGGGGTGCACGTATCTCTTCGAATTATGGTTCTCTCCTGACATATGCCCAGGAGTGTGATTGCTGGATCATATCCTAGTTCTATTTTTAGTTTTTTAAGGAACCTCTATACTGATCTCCATGGTGGTTGTACCAATTTATATTCCCACCAACAGTGTAGGAGGGTTCCCTTTGCTCCTGGGTGCATAAATATTTATGAATGTTATATCCTCTTCTTGTATTGACCCCTTTATCATATGTAATGCTCTTCTTTGTCTTTTGTTACAAACTTTGTCTAAATCTATTTTGTCTGAGTATTGCTACCCCAGCTTCCTTTTTGTTTCCATGTGCATAGAATACCTTTTTCCATCCCCTTACTTTCAGTCTGTGTCTGTCTTTGGATCTGAAGTGAGTCTCTTGTAGGCAGCATATAGTTGGGTCTTATTTTATTATCCATTCAGCCATTCTATCTTTTGATTGGACCATTTGGTCCATTTATGTTTAAATTAATTGTTGATAGGTATGTACTTATTGACATTTAAAAAACTGTTTTCTGGTAGTTTTTGTAGTTCTTTTTTGTTCCTTCTTTTTTGCTCTCTTCCCTTGTGATGTAATGACTATATTTAGTGTTATGTTTGGATTACTTTCTCTTTTTTGCTTGTGTATCTACTATTGATTTTTGGTTTTGGTTATCAGGAGGCTCATACATAACCACCATATATCTTTGCGATTAAGTTGATGATCTCTTAAGTTTGAACACTTTCTAATAAATAATCTTGCATTTATATTCCTCCTGCCATATTTAATGTTTTGATGTCATATTTCAAAACTATTTGTGTATCAACTTTACTACTGTGAATATAGATGATTTTACAACTTTGTCTTTTAAACTTCTTACTGACTTTGTAAGTAGCTGATCTACTATCTTTATGTTTACCTTTACTAATGAGTTTTTTTTCCTTTCGTAATTTTCATATTTCTAGTTGTGGTCTTTTTTTTTTCCACTTAGAGAAGGCCTTTTAACATTTCTTCTAGAGCCAGTTTAGTGGTCCTGAACTCTTTTTAGCTTTTGCTTGTCTGTACAACTCTTGATCTCTCCTTCAGATCTGAATGATAGCCTTGCCAGGTAGTGTATTCTTTTTTTTTTTTTGCAGTATGCGGGCCTCTCACTGTTGTGGCCTCTCCCGTTGTGGAGCACATGCTCCGGACGCGCAGGCTCAGCGGCCATGGCTCATGGGCCCAGCCACTCTGCGGCATGTGGGATCCTCCCGGACCGGGGCATGAACCCGTGTCCCCTGCATCGGCAGGCGGACTCTCAACCACTGCGCCACCAGGGAAGCCTGAGGTAGTGTATTCTTGATTGTATGTTTTTTCATCACTTTGAATATACTGTGCCTCCCTTCTGGCCTGCAGAGTTTCTGATGAAAAGTCAGCTGATAGTCTTATGGAAGTTCCCTTATAAGTAACTAGTTGCTTTTCTCTTGCTCCTTTTAAGAGTCTCTGTGTCTGGGTGTGGACCTCTTTGGGTTCATCTTATTTGGGACTCTCTGTGTTTCCTCAACCTACATGTTTGTTTCCTTTCCCAGGTTAGGGAAGTTTTCAGCTATTTATTCAGATAAAAGTTCTCTGCCCCTCTCTCTGTTCTCCTTCTTGGACCCCCTAAAATGTGAATGTTAGTTTGCTTGATGTTGTCTCTGAGGTCTCTTAAGCTATCCTCATTTTTTAGAATTGTTTTTTCTGTTCAGCTTGGATGATTTTCACTATTCTGTTTTCCAGGTCTCTGATCCATTCCTCTGTATCATCTAATCTATTGTTGATTCCTACTAGTATATTTCTTATTTCAGTTATTGTATTCTTCACCTCTTTTTGGCTCTTCTTTGTATTTTCTAACTCTCTGTTAAATGTCTCATTGTCTTCATCCATTCTTCTCCTGAGTTTGTTGAGTATCTTTATAATCATTACCTGAGCTCTTTATTGGATAAGATTACTTATCTCCACTTTGCTTAGTTCTTTTTCTGAGGTTTTATCTTGCTCCTTAGTTTAAGAACATAGTTCTGTCTTCTAATTTTGCCTAATTCTCTGTGTTTATTTCTGTGTATTAGGTGGGTTGGTTATGTTTTCTGAGCTTGGATAAGTATCCTTAATATAGGTGATATCCTGTAGGGCCCAGCAGCAGACTCCCCTCTGGTGACCAGAGTTACATACTCTAGGGGTGCCTCCTATGTAGGCTGCACGGGCCCTTCTGTTGTGGCAGGGCCAACTACTTTGGGCATGCTGATAGGCAAGGCCTGATCTCTGCATGACCAGAGCTGGTGCCAGTCTGCTGGTGGTGGAGTGCTAATAGCCAGAGAGAGGATCCAGAATGGTGCTTGTCAGCACCAGTGTCCCTGTGGTAGAACGAGTTCCCCAAAATGTCTGCCACCAGCACCTGTGTCCCCAGTAGGAGTCCCAGTTGCCTCCTGCCCCTCTGGGAGGCTCTTCAAGGTTAGCAAG
Source organism: Mesoplodon mirus (assembly GCF_964341445.2). Taxonomy (NCBI): domain Eukaryota; kingdom Metazoa; phylum Chordata; class Mammalia; order Artiodactyla; family Ziphiidae; genus Mesoplodon; species Mesoplodon mirus. Next base: position 53,595,313 of record NC_138986.1, on the reverse strand, counting down.
GGAATCTGACCAGGCTCCTTTCAAATGACTGCCTCTGTGTCAGGACTCAGAGCATGTGAGATTTTGTGTGCGCCCTTTGAGAGTGGAGTCTCTATTTCCCACAGCCCTCTGGCTCTCATCAAAGTAAGCCCTGCTGGCCTTCAGAGCCAGATGTTCTAGGGGCTCATTTTCCTGGTGTAGGACCTCTGGACTGGGGAGCCTGATGTGGGTCTCAAACCCCTCTCTCCTTGGGAAGGACCTCAGCAATAGTGATTATCCTCCCATTTGTGGTTTGCCTGCCCGAGGTTGTGGGTTTTGACTATACCGTGCATCTGCCCCTCCTTACCCATCTCATTGTGGTTCCTTCTTTATATCTTTGGTTGTGGAAAATCTTTTCTATTAGTCTTCAGGTTGTTCTCATACATAGTTGTTCTGTAAATAGTTGTAATTTTGGTGTGCCCGTGGAAGGAGGTGAGCTCAGGGGTTTTCCTACTTTGCCATCTCGGCCATATCTCTACCCTTTCCAAATTTAAACAAATTATTTGGACATATATATATTTTACCTCCCTGGGAAAATGTTTTTTTCAAGAAGACTATATTCCATTGGGGTAAAGAAGTAATAAGGACAGGAATTCAGGTTTTGACAGAAGTCAGTAAATTTCAAAGACAAGGAAACAGAGTGAATGTGTCAAGATCCCCTGACAACAGTGGATTGAAAGCTAAAAATTGTCACATGTGCTTTTTAGGTTGAGTCTATTTGTGCTATTCTCCATTTGTACAACAGCCCCTCGTATCCTAATGACACCGGATGTAGGATCCAGCAAGCAAAGTTCAGGACCACTATAAATGTTCATTACAATGTTAAGTACTGTTGAGAGACGAAAAGCAAAGTAAAAATTCATTAACCACCAAAAATTAGGAAAATCCACTTAGAGGCAGTGCCACATAGAGATTGAAAGAGCAGAATCTAAAACCACGGTGCTAAGCATCAACCCCAGCACTACCATCACACTAGCAAGCTACTCAACCTCTCAGTGCCCCAGTGTCCTCCTCTGTAAAATGGGGATAATACCTGTCCCCATCTCCCAGGCCGTGTGCATGTCAAGGGCTCAGCACGGAGCCTGGCAAGGTGCTCAGCAAGGGTGAACATTACTGTGAACTATTTCATTACTATGAAGCTGTGGATCCATCTTTGCATGTACCTCATTTTCCTTCATGACTTATTTCTCTGAACCCACAGCATCTAGCATCCCGTGGCATAGGTATTCAACAAATATTTAGTGATGATCACAGCTTACAAGTTCTGGGTAACACAGTCAGAGGTGTGTTATTAGGCTCAGTCATGTGCTGACTGAACCCTAGAGACCTGTGGGTCCAGTCTGTGGGGAGGGGGAGAGGGAAGGGTAAGAATTGTGGTCCAGTCCGATAGAGCTCAGAACAGGGAGGAGGAATGGCTTTTCAGGCTATGATGAGTTGAGTCAGTAGTTGTGTCTTCAAATGTCATTAATTAGATGGCCAAATACAAATGGGTTTTGCTTTTTCTGTACCACTGCTCCCATCCATGAGCCAAAGTAAATCAGAGTATCTGAAAACTCCAAGAGTTAACTAGTAAAGTACAATGAATAAAAATCCCAGTTCTCACCTACTAAGAGGCCCCCATTTGAACCTCCATTAATAGTCAGCCTCTTGGGAGACGTGTAACCTTCCTTGATAAGATATTCAGCAGCACACTGGAAGTCATCAAAGCAGTTTTGTTTGTTGGCCAAGATACCACCTACAATGTGCCAAAGTGAAAGATAGTTAATTAACAAAACATAGAAAAAAAATCACATTTTAACCTAAGGGGAATTCAAATGATGATAGGGCATAGTTTCAACTACTGATCAACTTAAACACAATGGACTAACACTACATTTAGAAAAATGCCTCAATTTAAATTGTGTTATGCATTGTGGAAATCCATCATCTGTACCGCAACTACTAATGCATATGGTACCTTCGTATTTTTCTAAAACCTCTTAGAACTTAAAAGGCAAATGCCCCAAAGGGAAGAGATGATCTGTTATGACGTCAGACAACCATGAGAATGAAAATGTGAAAGCATGTCAACAAAAAGAACCTGTGTTTTGGGAGGAGCTGGACTCAAAACTGATGCAAGACCCAGAGCAGAGTCCAGTCCTCGAGTTACACACAGCATGTGACAATGGGGATGAGCGTGCTGCCCCCTCCCTGGGAAGATGAAAGTGCTCTGCGCGGACTTCCCCGGTGGCGCAGTGGTTAAGAATCTGCCTGCCAGTTCAGGGGACGCGGGTTCGATCCCTGGCCCAGGAAGATCCCACATGCCGCGGAGCAACTAAGCCCGTGCGCCACAACTACTGAGCTTGTGCTCTAGAGCCCAAGCCACAACTACTGAAGCCTGCACTCCACAACAAGAGAAGCCACCGCAATGAGCAGCCTGTGCAGCGCAACAAAGAGTAGCCCCTGCTCACCAGAACTAAAGAAAAGCCCGTGCACAGCAACAAAGACTCAACGCAGCCAAAAATAAAATATAAAATAAATAAATTAATTAAAAAAAAAAAAAGTGCTCTGTGCAGATAGGTGCACTTCTCACCCCTCCTCTCTGCCGGAGTCTGAGGTGGGGACGTGATTTCGAGAAGGAAGCTCTCTGACTTTGCCCATGGGTACTTAAAGAACTTAGGTAGGAATTAGGTGCGGATGTGGTGCTGCACAGAGCAGCCCGTTAGTTTCTCTAGGCTTGAATGAAGAGGATCTCAAGCATCTCCTCAGAGAATCTGGGCTTTCTCATCTAGAAGCCATTCCAGTGCGGAGCCAAACAAAGAAACTACTTAAAGAGAGGAACATTTGTAAGGCCTTGTAAATACCCAAAAGTCAAAGTCATGCCCACAAAGGAACAGATGTCTGAAATAACTGCCAATGAAATGAACAGAAAGCAGACATAGATCTAATGAGATATTTGAGATTAACCATTTTTGCAGAAATTCATTTAAAGATGAAGCAGTGCTACTGAAGAAATTTTTTCATATCAAAACAAATGTTATTAAGATTTTAATAAGAAAGTATTGGTGAATTAGGATGGCTAGGATTACTTAGTTTCCAGGAATAATAATATTTTGGGTATATGACTATATTTTTTGAAGAGCATTAAATTTTAAACTCAATTAACAGAATGAAATCTAGATTTATCGAGGTTCAGTATGCTAGGGTCTAACTAGAAAAGTTCCATTTCAGGCCCTCTCACTGCCTAAATTAGAAGAAAGTTTATGAGCAGTCTAAACAGAGGTAATCAACTTTTAGCTTCAGTCAAGCTGCAAACTCCACCCCCGTTTAAGACTTCTGGGTAATAACTTGGTTATAATTAATACAGAGATGAGAGAGTTGACCAAGACCAAGGGCACTCTTCCCTACCAGAGCATGGTGGACACCTGAGGACCAGAGGAATTCTATGGCGAAGAACCTGGGTTCTTTGAGGAGAAGGCCACTGGGTCAGGAGTCCGTGCAGGTGGGTGTTTAAGTGTGTACATTAAACATTTTAAACCAGGAAATTGGGTGAGTCAAGGGGTCCAGACTTAGCATATGGATTTGGGATGCACATCCAACATAAGGTGTGTAGAGATTTTACTTTTATTCCCCCTTTCTTAGTCATCTCTTACTATCACAGTTTCATAGAATGAGTTTAGTGTAATTAAACTCTAATATCAGGTCCAAGTCAAAATTATACAATGAATTCTATGCTGTTTCAAATACAGTGACAATCAATAAAGCCTTCCAGGATGACACCTGGCAGCAGCTGGCCCAACGATGGCTGGCAGGCTGGGGGCCCATGTGTTCATTAGGGACACTCACTCTTGCTAAGACGCTCAAATAGTTTGCTGTCTGACATCTTGGGGTGCATGCCGAAGACCGAGGATTTAGGCTTGAGCCTTTCCTGCCTGCTGACATCTAACAGGTACTCATGAAAAAAGCTCTTTACAGATCTACCCTCATCTTTGCTGTTCTGATCGATGCAGAAAACCAGAGCCTTGGCCTCAGGAGGTAGAGAACAAGTGGGTGTATGGATCCAAAGGGTGGTCTCAGATGCTCCTGCTGTGGGAGAAGAGCCTCCTCACCGCGTGCTGCTGGCCAAGCCTGAGCCCTGGGGGCCGCCCTCGTGCCCGCAGACTGCCTGATGTCGAGAGGGGAGAAGCAGGGAGCCGGTGGGAGTGAAGGGGCTTCCCACACCCTCCTCCCCCAAACACAGGAATAAGGTAAGGGAATAACATCTTCAAGTTATTGGTTAGTCTATGCATTCCAGATACACAAAAGCCTGGGAGACAGGGTGTGCTCCACATAGAGAGAAAAGGAAGAGATGGGGCTTTAAAAATAAAGATTGCCATAATTTTTTTTAAAGAATGATAATTGGGGGAATAACGTTGAATACAGGAGCAGTTTCCTCAATCAACTAGAATACATGCTTCAGGAGGCCAGAGAACAGGGACTGAACCATTTAAAACCAGAAAAGAAAAATGACTGTGTTCTTGTGTTTATCTATCACGTGCAGGTTTTATTAGAGTCCCAGCAGCAACACTAGGAGGATGCTATTTCTTAGCAATGGTGGGAAGATCAGAGAAAACAAGCAAAAGATGCCTGAACTGGGAATAGGAAAGCTCTATTTTAGAATGCTCTTTTCTTTTAAGAGAAAATGGCCTGTTTTTGCAGTCTGTTTTGAGATAGCCAATAATGCTAAACAGTAAAAGCCAGGCTAACAGGAGGAGACACAATAAATACCAAAAGTATCCCCCAGACTCACTTCTGACAGGGCTAGATAAAAATGTACCTTATACATTGCTAAAAAAAAATTGATTATGGTATGTAGGAGATGCGCCTGAAAAAGGTGTCCTTCATTAAACTAGACTGCAAAGGAAAATAAACTGAAAAGACTGAGCTGTTTAAATTGAAAGGGGGAATGGTGCCTGCAATGTGTTTGGAAGCATCCTTTTCTGCCCCTGCTCCCCTCGGCTTGGGCTATGCCATGTTTGCGTTTCTGCGGAGAAGATACCTCACCTTTATGCCACGTCTCTCCGTACTCCCCACCTCCTCTGATGTTGGCCACTGCAAGGACGCCACCCATGTGTCTCACAAAGATGAGCCTGGACACACTGAGAGATGGTAAAAACAGTTAACCTGCCACTAACTGCCCAGTGAGGGCTGCTGTCCTCCTCCACCGCACCCGCACCCGCACACACACAGCCCTGAAGATGCTCCACACATGCTGTCATCTACGTGGAAGCCCGGTGCTTTTACATTGCTCGATTTAAGTGAAATGTTATAACTTCTGACTAGTGATTAACGGCAAAGCTCATACATTTTCAGGAGCATTCAGTATACCTCCTTTTAAACAACTGTCTTGGCAACCAAAATACTGCCACCCACGTGACACAGCCCTGGTAGGAATGGTGCTGTGCTTGTTACACACCCGGTAAAGGCCCCTGCTACCATCTCTCCCAGTGTCTCTCTCCAAATTGTTCAAGTTGAAAAAAAGGAAGCTCCTTCTGAAATATGAATTTTAAACAGATTTTCCAGTTTTACAAAAATTTAGACGTTGAAACTAGGTGTGAGAGAGGTAGAGGAGATGAGGCACACTGACCAGAAAATAAGAACGGAGTGCCCAGGGCTGGAGAATGTTTTCTAGGAATAAACAGAAGAAACTATAGCACAAAGCTTCTTTAGAAAGTTTGGATTTTATGTTTTCCTCCTTCTCTTTCCACTCTGACCCTAACAGTACTGAGTGAGGTTATTTTTCTGTTTGCTGTTAACTAAAATTAATTTTTCTTTGAGAACTATTTCTGAAATTTATTCACTCTTCCTTTTAGTAACTGGGGAAACTGTGGGCTTCTGCAACCTGAGGCTCAAGATGGTCTGGCTGCTAATTTCCTGGATGTTGAAGATCAGGGGGAAGGAGCGTGTGAGGTAGGTAATCAGACCATACACCCACGTGGTCCTCTCTTCAACATTTTTCCTAAACCTGGGGGGGGGGGTGGTCTCTACTGACACTAGCAGCATATCCACTGGTTCAGGGAAGAAACTGGTGTAAGGACACTTCCTCACTCATCTCAGGTCCCAGCACAGAGCAGGCTGAACGAATACTCGTTGCACAACTGGACAAAGATAAGATCCGCTCAGGAACCAGCGTTGTCTTGATCCAGGTTCCCCTGTGGGGACCAAGGGGATGGGGCTCAGGTGCAGAGGCAGTAGGCCGGTCTCTGGTTTCTCCTCACTGTCTGGAGATCAGATGCACGCTGAAGTTCCGAGGTGCCACGCTTACCTGTAGTTGGGTGTGATAGATATGTTGAAGCCGCCATAGCCGTATAGGAAAGCGGGATGAGAGGCATCCAGTTTTATGCCCTTTTTATGCACAATAAACATTGGAATCTTTGTACCATCCTTGCTAGGGTAGAAAATCTAGAACAAAAGAAAGCAGAACAGCTAGACTTAGCATTCCTGAGTAAACACTTGCATGCTTTTACAGGGGAAAAACAGACAGGTAGTAAATTCTTCAAGCTGTAGAGCAGCACAGTGAAAATCCAGTACCACTAAAGGGCTAGTTGATGGTGAAGCATATTTCAGTTTTTATGGAGACAGTGTGGAGTAGTGAATACAGGGAGACTTGACTTTGAATTCTTCTTCCACTCTCAAAAGCTACGTGACCCCTGGCAAGTCTGTCCTCACTCAGCTTTAGTTCTTTATCCCTAAAATGTGGCCACTGTGCCCACCTCTTAGGGTCTCCACGAGGCCCATATAAGAGAACAGGCAGGGCTTCCCTGGTGGTGCAATGGTTGAGAGTCCGCCTGCCGATGCAGGGGACACGGGTTCGTGCCCCGGTCCGGGAAGATCCCACATGCCGCGGAGCGGCTGGGCCCGTGAGCCATGGCCGCTGAGCCTGCGTGTCCGGAGCCTGTGCTCCGCAATGGGAGAGGCCACATCAGTGAGAGGCCCGTGTACCGCAAAAAAAAAAAAAAAAAAAAGAGAGAGGACAGGCATTCAGTTCTCTGTTCCTGAGCGCCCCTCCCAGCAGCGGAAACTCAGATTTGGCTCTTCTGCCAAACAATCCAATCTAGGAAGACTTTTTTTCTAGGAAAGACATTTCATATTCAACGTCCTCTCTAAATGTTAAGACACTCAACTCCTCTTCATTTTCCTAGGTTCAACTATTAATTAAATGTTAGCAACAACAAAACGTATGTTAGCTTTAGAGAGTAGATAAGGAGCAACACAGAAATCCTATTGTTTCTGATTAAACAAAGACACTTTCTCCAGCATTGATAATTAAGGCTCATCAAACCTTCCTGAATCTGGTAAGTTCAGTTAACATTTCTAGGTTCATGACTTTTTGGATAAAAGGAATCAAAGAAAAAGGATTAGAAAGAGAACATGAAATGTTATTCAAACGGTAAGCCCCAGAATAAGCACTAAGTCACCCAAAGCTGATAATGGCTTCTTCCAGACAGACAATCTGTACATAGCTTTCTCTGGTCAGACGTGGTATCTTTATCCCAAATGACACCTGGAAAGTGCCCCAGCTTAGAAACGTCTTGCTGACCTAACACAGTCAAGGACATAAACCTCTACAGGTAGTGTGACTTGGAGCCATATTCTATCCAAAGCTTTTTAAGGTAGCAGTTCTATCATGCAAAGTGTCCACAAAGTCCTTGGGAATAAACAGTGGGGGGCGGGCAGGGGAGAGGGGGGAGGCGAGGCAGATTTGGAGAAAGGCACTACACGGCCACCATTAATGCTTGCGAGTCTGGTCTTTTTTTTTTTGCGGTACACGGGCCTCCCGTTGCGGAGCACAGGCTCCGGACGCGCAGGCTCAGCGGCCATGGCTCACGGGCCCAGCCGCTCCGCGGCATGTGGGATCCTCCCAGACCGGGGCACGAACCCATGTCCCCTGCATCGGCAGGCGGACTCTCAACCACTGCGCCACCAGAGAAGCCCTGGTCGTTTTTTGAAACCTGCCAAGGAACAGTATAACAAGCATTTGCTTCTGCCTTTGGAGAGAAATACTGAGATATATGTAAAGTTGACTGTTTAGGAATTATCGAGAATACATGGCAGAGTTCAAAGTTATCAGAGGAGACAGGGTTTTAGTTAAAGTTATTTAGTGCCAGTTAGGAGCCACTAATAGAGAGTCACTGTGCGGGCGGTACAAGCAAATGCAGAGTAAGAGGTACAGGCGACGGCTGGGGCTAATGAGCTAAAACCCAGGCCCTCAGGTAGGCGCGTTCTAACCACAGAGGAGACAGCATGGGGGCGGGTGCGCAGGGGAGCAAACTGTCTCACACGATTCTACCCTAACTGAATCATCTGCTTAAAAAAGAGCGTTCCCCCCGGCTACCTCCTGACTTCCCACCTATCCTCCAATCCCAGCCCCGGCACCTAATCCCTCTCCAGCCTGGCTGAGCCCTCCTCCGGCAGCTCCCCTTCTGCGTCCTTCTCGTCACCCGGTCAGCTGGACTGGTGCACTTCTGTCCCCACTGAGCTGACCCTCAGAGCCTCCTGTTTGCAAAGTGTTCTGTCTTCTTGCTTCGGGGCAACGTGGCTTCCTCCTCTGGCACTACTTTGCTTGCTACCACCTGTAGGATTTCTAGTGCCTGCACCTCGGTCTGCAATGCTCGCATCTGGCTCCAGGACAGAGGCATCCTTGTGGAATACAATCAAAAGCACAAAGGCCCCCTTATGCCCATAGCTGCAAAAATATACCCAAGTTTTAAGTTGGTGTAGTTCAGATGTTAAAATAACAACACTGTGAATGCTGTCCAAAAGCGCAAGGGCGCTGTGAGGATGACTACAATAGAATCATCGTCAAGACAACTCCTTCAAAGAAGGCTATTTCAGACTTGAAATAAACATACACACTTAACATATATACATGTATAAAGACATTATCAAATCTCTATATATACACACAGAGCAGTGTTTTTTGCCATTTCCATTTATGGAACGGCAATTGATGACAATAAACCTTAACCTGACTGCAACAGAAGGGCAGATTGACGCCTGAGTCTTTGGATAACTATGGAAGGAATCCATGTGGACATGTTAGAAACAGACATTAAAAATAGCCCAGCTATTTCCCATTATGCTCTTTCCATTCCTTTGACTTTCCTCTTGAAGGCACTTCTTCAAAACTTTTCTTTGAGAAGCTTTGTGGGTAAGTTTCTTTCTAGATTTGCCTGGTAAGGAAGAAAAGTTAGCAAACTCCTTGTTTCCGTTTGCTTCCCAAACCTGGCCAAACCAAAAAGCTCCACTTCATAATCTACACTAGTGGTTCTTGAACCTTATTGGTTGGGCCTAAGCATCTGTGATAAACATGTTAAAAATGCAGTTTCCTAGGCTTCATTCCCAGAAATTCTGATCCCACAAGTATGAGGTGGATGACCAAACCTGCAGATTTAGCACATCTCCTAGCTGTTTCCATTGTTTTCCGTTTTCTTCCATTCCCAACACCACCCATTTGCATCCAGCCTTTCCTATCTTCATGGGGGCAATCTGCTTGGAGTTCTTGAAAAACCTTCTGCCAACTTCACTCACCCTCTGAACCCCAGAGAAAGAAGGATCATTCATTTCTTACTAAGTCCACTACTACCACACGCTTCTGATTACCACAACTTTTTCTTTTTGTATTGTCTCCCTTTCCTTGGCATACAAACAGACTCAAATTTCTCCTATCCTACATAACAACAACGCCCCAAATCTTTTGCACTGCCATGTCTGTCCCTCAAACTAAATTTCCATCTCCTGCTTCCTTCCTGATCAAACATATCCATAGTAACCTACACCCACAGCTCACACCTGCCTGCCTCGTTCAGTCCTATCCTCACCACTGCCCTTCCAAAGGGCAGTGATGAATTTTGTCGTCTTTGCTCCTCCATCCCTACCTCTACCCTAGTGGTATAGATCCTTCCGAACTTTTCCACATGCTTATAGAGACGCATCTGTTTACACGTATTCACATACACGGGTTACTATTAAAAGGCAATACACAGAATCAGGCCAATATTGGGATAAAACTTAGTCGGCTTCTCCCCACTCAGCTATCTAATATGGAATTCCTTCCAGGTAAAGATACCTAGATTTACCTCATTTAAAAAAGTGGCTGCCTAGTACTTCATCGTATGAAAGTACACAAACTTATTTAACCATTTGCTCACCAAAGGCTATTCAGACTATTCTTCTTCTGTTATCAACAATGATTGATAGAATAAATCCCTTTTACACAAATCTTATACACTCATGCTATGATTTCTATAGGATATGTTCTTAGATGTGAGATTGCTAAATCAAAGTGTATGTGTATTTAAAAATTCAACAGAGGAGTTAGAGCCAAGATGGCAGAATAGGAGGATGTGGCGTTCACCTCTCCCCACAAGTACATCAAGAATACATCTACAAATGGAACGATTCTCAGAGCACCTGCTGAACCCTAGCAGAGGACCTCAGACACCTAAAAGGACAAGAAAAATCCCCACACAACTGGGTAGGATGAGAGGAAAAAAAAGAGGAAACGGGACGTGACCTGCACCCCTGGCCGGGGGGAGCTAGAGGAGAGGAAAGGTTCCTGCACTCAGGGAAGCCCCCTCACCGGTGGCGGGGAGATCAGCTGGGACAGAGAGGGAGCTTCGGGGATTCGGAGGAGAGTGCAGCAAGCGGTCTGTGGCAGGCAGGACAGAGTAACACCCACATGGATGGTCCGTACTGTACAGATGGCCAAAAGGCACATGAAAAGATGCTCAACATCACTAATTATTAGAGAAATGCAAATCAAAACTACAATGAGGTATCCACCTCATTGGTGGGAATGTAAATTGGTACACCATCATGGAGAAAAACAGTATGGAGGTTCCTTAAAAAACTAAAAATAGAGCTACCATATGACCCAGTAATCCCACTCCTGGGCACGTATCTGGAGAAAATCATAATTCGAAAAGATACATGCACCCCAATGTTCACTGCAGCACTATTTACAATAGCCAGGACATGGAAGCAACTTAAGTGCCCATCGACAGAGGAATGGATAAAGAAGATGTGCTACATATATACAATGAAATATTACTCAGCCATAAAAACGAATGAAATAATGCCACCTGCAGGGACATGGATGGACCAAGAGAGTGTCACACTGAGTGAAGGCAGACAGAGAAGGACAAATATCATACGATATCACTTATATGTGAAATCTAAAAGAATGGTACAAATGAACTTATTTATAAATAAAAATAGTTACAGATGTGGAAAACTATCTTATGGTTATGGGGGAAACGGAGGAAGGAGATTGGAAATGACATGCACACTACTATATATAAAATAGATAACTAATAAGGACCTACTGTATAGCACAGGGAACTACTCAATACTATGTAATGACATATGGGAAAATCTAAAAAAGAGTGGATTTATGTATATGTATAACTGATTCACTGTGCTATACAGCAGAAAGTAATGTAACACTGTAAATCAGCTATACTCCAATTAAAAAATTCACTGAAAAAGAATTCAATAGATTCTGACAAATAATTCTCTAAAAATGGTGTATCAACTTAAGCTCCTAATGACAATATTACCTAAGTGTCAATTTCTTATTAGCAGTGGGTGTTAAGATGGATTTTAATTTTTGCTAGTGTAATAGGCACACATTACCATCTCACCAGTTTTAAGACTCAGTTTTTAAATTAGCAAAGATTTTCGTCCGTTAATTGGTCATTTTATATCTCTTCCTCAGAAAACAAAGTGTGCCCACGCTTTCAGTGTGTTTTACCTTTCTGATTAGTTAATAGAAACTCTTCTTAGATTAAGGACATTTACCTTTCTTTCTGTCATATATTTTGTTTGTATTGCCTCCCAGTCTATAGCCTGTTTTTAAACTTTCTTTGTGGTATCTTGAATATATTTACATAGCACATACACAGATAGGACTCCCTCACCCCAAGTTGTAAAAATATTTGTCTATATTTTCATTTTGAATTTTTACATTTATGTTTATCCAAATGAAGTTTCTTTTTACATATGATCTGGTATCTAACTACTTTTCCCCAAATAGCCAACTATTATACACCATTTACTAAAGAATAATTCTCTTCCCCATTTTTCAGAAATGCCATTTTTGAATTGGTTTCTTCCCAGGCCTCATCTGTTTCGGTCCCTATCTGGCAACTGCTTCTTTGGCTTCCTGGGTGCAGTATTTCTCTGGTTCTTTTTCAACCTTCCTAATTGATCCATTACTAGCTCTTCTTCCTGCTGCCAAATGCTACTGTTTTGCAGTTTTCTATACTTGGTCTTCTCTTTTCTCTCTGCAAATCCCCCATTTGCCATCTCAGAGAGTTCCAATAAACTACTCCGTGCTAAGGACCTTCACGCCCACATTTGCAGGTCCCTGTGAGGGGCTGGTTAGAAAGCCCCTCAGGTTGCTCCACTGTGAGGGCTGTGATGTCACACGGCGGGTGGCCCGTCCACATCTCCAAGCCAACGTGCTCTAGGTGTACCTTGTACAGGTTCCTCTTTGGGGCTCTCTCATTTTGGGTAGTAGCAGTGGTCCCTTACTTCACTCTCTCCTCAGCCACCCAACTGCCAACTCTCAGAATCACATCTTGTGCCAAGGACCCCACGCCCAGGCATCACTCGGCCACTTCAATTCTCTGGCCTCTCCTCGCGCACGTATGCTGGTGACCCTGCTCTGAACTCTCTGCCACACTAGCCTCAAACCCACCTGGTCTCCCTGACGCCTCTCACTGGCTAAAGTGAAACTGGGGTAGGAGCAGTGGAGCCTCGAACTATTATTAGTAACACACAACAACCAGAATATATTTTATCTATTTATATGATACACAAGCCGTTACTGCTTGATGAGGAGGCGACTGCTGAAGCTTGAACCCATGGGCTGTTTTCAATAGTTTATTGCTACACCACCCCCCAGGTTCAAGCTAAAAAGCAAAAAGACTTTTCCCCCTCATAACTGTAACCAAATGAGAGTGAGCTGACAATACACACCCGTTCATTTTGAGTGTCCACTGCGGGCACAGACCTTTGATGGGATGCCAGAGCCTTTATGGGACCCTTAACAGACAGGACAACAAAGTGCTCCCATGGGATCCAGCAGGCACCCACTTGAGTAACAGAAAAAGTCTGTCCGTCATCTAGGTCCAACAACTCATCATGTGAGGCTGACGGGCCCCGTCTACCCCACTCCTGTCAGCAGCAGAGCAAACGGCCCATGCGATAGATCCAGTCCAACCAGGAGCCTGTGACGCCAGTGTCAGCACCAGGTCTTTCCCCTGGCACACCCGTCCACCTCCACCGACACAAGCACCACTGAAGAATCTAAGACAGAGTGTCTTTGGAAGCATCCGTGAGAGCACGAGAGGGACTATTTTCTCGTGTTTTGATACGCAACCTTCATCAGGGACACCGCAGATGAAAAATAAACATCACAACAGCGATTCAAAGCCACAGTTACTTCTAGACATTAGTAAGCCAACCAGAGATTGATCAAACACTGACTTTAGAATGTTTCCTGCCTTAATTCCATGTTCCTCCCCTTTAAAACTTAAGTACTTCATTTTCTGGACTCTCACAGCAGCATAACAATGTTAGTCCACATTTAAAACCAAGAACATTCAGCACAACAGGGCAATAAGGAAGCACACCCTCTGGGAAGCCCACACTGTATCTCGATAGAGGACAGAGATGGGTATTTTCAAGTAGTCGCGAGACTGTTCCACCTGGGAAAGAAAGCTGGTGTCAGCTCTTTCTCAGCCCTGGGGAATCAAGACGATCATCCCCAATTCTGGGTATTTAAAATGTTTCAGGGATTTCCCTGGTGGCCCAGTGGTTAAGAACCTGCCTGCCAATGCAGGGGACATGGGTTCGAATCCTGATCTTGGAAGAACCCACATGCCGTGGAGCAACTAAGCCCATGCGCCACAACTACTGAGCCTGTGCTCTAGAGCCCGCGAGCCACAACTACAGAGCCCACATGCCACAAATACTGAAGCCCACGCACCTAGAGACCGTGCTCTGCAAGAAGACAAGCCACCACAATGAGAAGCCCGCAAATCGCAACAGAGTAGCCCCCGCTCGCCACAACTAGAGAAAGCCTGCGCGCAGCAACGAAGACCCAATGCACAAAAAATAAATATAAATAAATAAATCAATAAATGTTTCAGATACGAGGAGAGAATGTCACTCTGGGACCTCACCTAGCTGGTCACCCTCTCTTATTTTAGAAACGAGAAACCCAAGATCCATAAAGATAACTGCCAGGTAACACTGCTAGCTTACATAAAATTAACACCAAGTCCCTGGTCCAGAGTTTTTTCTACCCTATTACAAAGTAATTCACTTCAAGCTATTACTTCCTTGTAAGCATCTTTACTGGGTGTAATTATGCAAAATTTTGCAAACGTTAGAAACTTTGACATAGATTTAATATATTCTCCCCCCCCCCACCCCCAAGACAATGATCACTGGCCTCTAGGGAATCCAGGGGACAAGTATTCTGGCAAAGATACTATGCTTTATTCGCTTTTTTGTTTTCGTTACCCTCTTGAAGAGGAGATTCATTCAAGCATGTCAAAAGCCATATTCCAGATACAGGAGTTATTATTATTTTTTAAAGCAGAATGGGTCTGCTTAGAAAGATGATCCTTCTCTAAACAGTCATCAGTGTTACCACCTTGAGGATAGATTATTAAAAGAATAATAAAAACTCCACTATATCCTGCCATGCCATTCTACTAAAAAAATTCAGTTTCAATAGTATTTTTAAAAGGCAAGATTTGCTTCAGAAATGAAACAAAAAATGCTTGAGAGAATCGTAAGAAAAACCAACCCCACCTTGATAAGTAATCAGTTTAAAGCAGCTTCTAATTTTGCACATTTAAAACCATTATTCTAACGAACGACTGACAGGTAAGAGCTCACCGATCCTTGATCTGAATCCTTTAAATTAAAAAACTCTTGAGGAAAAGGTTTATACTTTATATAAGTCAAAAGTGTCAGAAATGACCATCCCTATTGTCCGCATGACTGTGCCGAGGCATCACCACATATCAAGTGGTCTTTCTCTGGATATGCATGTATATCTGTATGCATGTCCAGCTGTCACGTGAATCTGGCTTCATAGAGATGAAATAAAAACATCTTCCTTTAAAGGAAAAGGAGGAGCAAGTGAACATGACAAACCAAGGGAACATTACTGTTCTCCAAGAGAATGACATCAGTTACGAACAGATCAGCTCCCTCTGCTGAAGTGATGACTTTTCTGGAGATAATAATACATTTAGTAATAAAATCCATTTTGCGAACACATTCTAACATGTGAGACCATTTAAGTTCCCCAAACAAACCATCTTCAGCCCCACAGTTAATCTGGTTCAGACTTGGTGCTCTCTGAGGCAAACGCCAGGCCTCTCGTTATCACGGGTAATGGGACGTGCTCGTCCACACAAGGTGAAGGAAAGCGGTCAAGGGCAAGCCCTTTGCAGAGAGGAACGTCTGGTGAGAGCGACTCCTGCCTAATTTTAGAGGCTGACGGGTTGAAAGGAGAACGTTCATGAAGGGCGCTGAGCTTCCCTTCCCATCAGACGTGACAGAGCCCCTTGTGTGGCCTGTGCTAAGGGTGGCAGACACGTGTGACGAGCAGAGCTGCTCAGGAACTCCGTGCTCAACGCAGACAGGGAACAAGACATTCCGTCACCCACAGAACTGGGCAGAAGGCAACCTCTGTGCCCCCATTAGCTTGTAAAACAAGTACACGAAGAACTTCGGGAGGCGCTGCACAGTTCTGAGCTGTGCTCACGTTAAAAATACTAGCTTGGCACTGGAAAGTTGTAACCCTATCTCTTTTCTAGACTTTTAACTTTGGAGGAGTGGGGGAGAGTTCAAGGGTCACCTCTGGGCAGCAAATATAAAGGGAAGTGTTTATTTCAGATTGTTTTAGTCTGCTTTCCAAAGGATGGCTGGACATTTTTGGAACACTGGAGATTTAAAAAACTCCTGTGGGGCACCTCAATGACAGCGAAGTCGGTCTATTTAAAAAATCTGTTTTAATTTTGGGGACATTTCTTGAGCACCAACGATGGGCTAAGTGCTCTATGCATAGTCTCTGCAGAAATGCACCGGCTCTCAAAGGCTCAGCCATCTGTTCTTTGGAATAATAAACCTATTCCCGGTCTCAAACTGTGCAGCAAGAAGTGAAATAGAAAGTGGAAGGTTCTGAACGTGAGGAAAGAAAGCCAGTGGTACAGCCACAAGTGGAACATGGCACTTTGATGAGTTTTTAGAGTTTAGGGGTATTCATGTATTTTAAGGTAGAAAGACATAAGGGGCTATGATGAATAAATATGACTTGATTGTGAAACATAAAAGCCACCGTCAGTTCCACTGCCCTGATTTCCTTGTGGTCGAGGCAAACACGCAATCAGACATTTTCATAAAAGTGAAGGACCTACTTACTATATGCGGAGGTTCAGAGAAAGCAGTTTCTGTTTTTTAACAGGCATTGTTTCTAAGGGGCTCTCAAAGAATGCATACTTGCCCCGTAATGAGGCTCGCCACAATGGGCTTTTAGGCTGCACATGGAATGCATGTGTGTTTGGTTTGTTCTTCATGAAAACAGCATGACGAGTCCAACCTCAGGGCACTATGAGCACTGCACTGCGTGCATTCAGTAAACAGTTGTTTATGAATTCACTTGTTGACTGAATAAATGAGTTAGAATTACATATTAAACACCCTCTTTCCGATCCCACAAATTCCTATACACCAGCCAGCCTCAGTTCCTGAGGCTCAAAGTCATCTTGGATGCCTCTCACATGTCATCTTATCTAGCCCTGCCTATCCACATGGTGGCCTGGTCTCCTAACAGGACTCTTGCTTCCAATCTCTGGATACTTGTTACCAGATTAATCTCCCCGCAATCAAAAAAACATCTTCCTTTTAATCTAGGTCATTCCCCTACTGAAAACATGCAATGCCTCCCCGTTTTCTACAAAATGAAGTCCACGTTTGAGACCAGCATTTGAGACTACTCTCCGCCTTCAACATCTGTGAATCCTTCCCAACTATCTTCTCCAGTGAAACTGCCATTTCACATCTCCAGACCCTGGCTCCCAATGTCACATGCCTGAAGAGACTAAAGTATGACTGAAAAGAAACAAATCATCGGCTCGTAGGAATTCACTTGTTTGACCCCCACCTACTCCTACCCAATGCAGGCATCCCCAGAGCTACATCTCAGGCAGGTTCAACCTTTGCTTGGATATTTCTAGCAATGAGAAAGAAATTTACAACCAGAAAAATGGCAGATCATTTCATTTCGGAACTTCCCTAATTGTTATAAAGTTCTTCTCTACCTGAAAAAGTCAAAATAACTGAAAATACAGGGAACAAAAGTTTTCCAAGGCTCTGGAGACAGAACCTAGTAATAGTAAAGTCCTATATAAGTTAACTATCAGTAACTATGTAAAGTTTCCATACATTTAAAAACAAATATTAAAATGCCTGCCACTTAGTTTCTATATTTTTCACAACAGAGCTTTCCTTAGTCCTTACTTTGGTCACAATATACAGTATTTATTTTACTTGATTTGCTTAAAGCACTTAAATAGTTTTTCTCATGTACCAAACACTACTCTAAGAGCTTTATAAATATTCCCTCATTTTAATTCACACTTTATACCAGGAATACCTCCATTTTTTAGGGAAGTCACTTTGACACAGAAAAGTAACTAGTCCAAAGCATATATCTCATAAGTGATAGAGTCAGGATTTGAACCTGGGCTGTCTGACTCCAGACTCCATGCTGTTAGCCACTGTAAACAAGGGATCAGCAAATCCTCTGGCCCCTCCCCCAGGGGCTCCTCTTGAACCCTCAATGGCACAACTATTGTGCCATCATGCATCTCCCTCTTGGGGCCGTGCATCAATTTACATCTATACCTAATACAGTGCCCAGAGGACAGTAGGCACTTAGAAAATGAGTGCTGGACAAATGCGGAAGTGAATGCTCAAACTGGACCCCATGCTTCAATCAAACATAAGAAAAAGTATTTTAAGTGGCAGTGCATTAAAAGAAATCCTCAACAAAATATTACCAAACCAAATCCAACAATATATTGAATTGGAATTTATTCTAGGGATGCAAATCAGTCAATGCGATATACCACATTAACAAAATGAAGGATAAAAATCTTATGCAGAAAAAGCACTTGACAAAATTCAACATCTATTTATGATAAAAACTCTCAACAAAGCAGGTATAGAGGGAACATACCTCAGCATAATAAAGGCTATATACGATAAGCCCACAGCTAACAACATACTCAATGGGGAAAAGCTAAAAGCCCTTCTCTAAGGTCAGGAACAAGACAAGGATATCCTCTCTTGCCACTAATTACTCACCACAGTATTGGAACTTCTAGCTTGAGCAATTAGGCAAGAAAAAGGAGTAAGTATCCATACTGGAAAGGAAGAAGTAGAACTGTCACTATTTGCAGAAGACATGATATCATATATATAAAAACCCTAAAGACTCCACCAAAACATTGTTAGAACCAATCCACAAGTTCAGTAAAGTGGCAGGATACAAAATCAGTATGCAAAAATCTGTTGCATTTCTTTACACTAATAATGAACTATGAGAAAGAGAAATTAATAGTCCCATTTATAATTGCATCAAAAAGAATAAAAGACATAGGAATAAATTTAACCAAGGAGATGAAAGACCTATATATTGAAAACTACAGGACATTAATGAAAGAAATTGAAGAAGACACAAATAAATGGAAAGACATTCCATGCTCATGGATTAGAAGAATTAATATTGTTAAAATATCCATATTTCCCAAAGCAATATAGAGATTCAATGCAATCCTTATCAAAATTGCAATGGTATTTTTCACAGAAATAGAAAAAAAAATCCTAAAATTTGTATGGATCCACAAAAGACCCTGAACAGCCAAAGCAATCTTGTGAAAGAACAAAGCTGGAGGCAATCATGTGTCCAGATTTCAAACTATATTATAAACCAAGAGTAATCAAAACACTCTGGTACTGGCAAAAAAACAGACACATAGATCAATGTAACAGGATAGAGAACCTGGAAATGAACTCATGCTCATATGGTCAACTAATTTACAACAAAGGAACCAAGAATATACAATAGGGAAAGGACAGTCTTCAATAAATGGTGTTGGGAAAACTGGACAGCCACATGCAGAAAAATGAAAATGGACCACTATCTTACACTATACACCAGAATTAACTCAAAATAGATTAAAGACTTGACCATAACACCTAAAAGCATAAAATTCCTAGAAGAAAACATAGATGGTTAAGTTTCTTGACATGGGTCTTGATGATTTTTTTGAATCTGACACCAAAAGCAAAAGGAACAAAAGCAAAAATAAGTGGGACTACATCAAACCAAAAAACTTCTGCAAAGGAAACCTTCAATAAAGTGAAAAGGCAACCTACTGAATGGGGGAAAATAATCGCAAATCATGTATCTGGTAAGGGGCTACTCTCCAAAATATATAAAGAACTCATAGAACTCAACAGCAAAGACCAAATAATCCAATTAAAAAATGGACAAAAGATCTGGATAGACATTTTTTCAGAGAAGACATACAGATGGCCAACAGGTACATGAAAAGATGCTCAACACCATTAATCACCAGGGAAATGAAAATCAAAACAATGAGATAGGGCTTCCCTGGTGGCACAGTGGTTGAGAATCTGCCAGCCAGTGCAGGGGACATGGGTTCAAGCCCTGGTCTGGGAAGACCCCACATGCCGCAGAGCAACTAGGCCCGTAAGCCACAACTACTGAGCCTGCGCGTCTGGAGCCTGTGCTCTGCAACAAGAGAGGCCATGATAGTGAGAGGCCCACGCACCGTGATGAAGAGTAGCCCTCGCTCACCGCAACTAGAGAAAGCCCTCGCACAGAAACGAAGACCCAACACAGCCAAAAATAAATAAATAAATTTATAAAACAAAAAACAAACAATGAGATATCACTTTACCTGTTAGAATGGCTATTATCAAAAAGACATGAAGTAACAAGTGTTGGCAAGAATGTGGAGAAAAAGGAACTCTTGTGCACTGCTGGTGGGAATGTAAATTGGTGCAGCCACTATGGAAAATGGTGATGGACGTTCCTCAAAAAAATTAAAAATAGAACTACCACATGATCTAGCAATTCCACTTCTGGGTATTTATCTGAAGAAAGTGAAAACACTAATTTAAAAAGATATATGTACCCCTATGTTTATTGCAGCATTATTTAAAATAGCCAAGATATGGAAACAACCTAAGTGTCCATCAATAGATAAATGGATAAAAAAAATTGTGAGATACACACACACACACACACACACGCACACACAGGAATATTACTCAGCCATAAAAAGGAATGAATCCTGCCATTTGCCACAACGTGGATGGACCTGATGGGCATTATGCTGAGTGAAATTAAGTCAGACAGGGAAAGGCGCATACCATATGATCTCTCTTATATGGGGAATCTAAGAAAACGAAAGAAAAACAAAAACTAAGCTCATAGATTCAGAGGACAGAGTGGTGGTTGCCAGAGGTGGGGGGTGGGAGAAATGGGTGAACTATTTTGTTTTTAGTTTAAATAAACTGAATAAATTTTTTTTAAAAATCCATACAAACACAGCAATCTAGAGTCTGGCATCACAGTGCTTGTAAGCTGAAAAGTAAAAAAAATATAAATTAACTCTGGTTGAGGTACTTAAGAGGCGTATAAGCATGGATGAGGGATCGCAAACTTCCAACTTATTACTAATGAAAAATATTTAACATCTGACATTTTCCTGTGTGTAGCTGTTAATCTATTAATTTAGCAGTGCCACGGTGGATGAGCTTTATGGCTCTTGCACTGTTTGGTTCTGGTAATTGACTCATGAGATGGCAACTGCATCATAAACACCCAACAAGAATGCTTGAAATCCATTTCAAATCCTCATTAACTCACACCTACAGCAGACCACTTATTTATTTTATTGCACTAGAAAAATAAAATTAATAACCAATGTTGAAAAGACAAACTCTAGCCGGACTGTTCAGTAACGGAACAGAAGAGAACTTCGCAGCTTAACCATTTGTGGCTGGCCATTATGCATCCTTAAGAGTGTGAACTATTAAAGAGAGACAGATGTTAAAAGAGGAGAAACGGGAGCAGTGTTTCTGCAATCAAGCAGTTTGCAGCCTTGGGGTGGGGGATGGAATAACCTGCACAAAGCCAAAGGTGGCCCCGAATCAAGGACAGCATTGGCAAAAGCCCCCAAACCAGGAAGCTGGCACAACTGTCTAAGTACCACTTTTCATTTGTACCTCCAAGGGGAAACTGAGATGCAGCAAAACACTGCAAGAAGCAAATGTACACAAAATAATTTTGTTGTAGAAAAATGAATGACTGGAATACCGAAAAGGTGAATTTGCAAGTAAAATTCACAGGCACAAAGACATTCATGTTGTAGAAAATATGATTTTCTACATAATTTTGTTGTAGAAAAATGAATGACTGGAATACCGAAAATAATTTTGTTGTAGAAAAATGAAAGACTGGAATACCGAAAAGGTGAATTTGCAAGTAAAATTCACAGGCATAAAGACATTCATGTGGGTTTCTGTTGGGCACAGCCAATGCTGCTATTACCCTCTGATCTACTTCTACCTAGAGTCTCTCAGACAATACAAATGCAAATCATCAAAATAGACCCCTCAGGTGAGCAAGAGGCAAAACAACCATAGATGATTTCATGTTGCTTAAAAAACAATCATTAGGAAGCTCATGAGCACACAGTGCGTTTCACTCCCCCACTGGGACGCATGGGGCCAGAAGTAGACTCGTGCTGGTGAGGGCAGGTTGCAAAGAGATGGTCCGTTAGAAGGGACAGAACAGAGGCTTAGAGGAGCATCACAAACAGCTACTGGGAGGCAACTCACCGGGGGGCGGAAAAGAGAACGGGGAAAAATATGAAGGCAAATCACAAAGTTCAGAAATCCTACCGGGAAGGTACAAGCACCAATTCTTCTTTGCTTTCTGTTCTAAGCTTGGCTGTGTGAATGTTTTATATTTGTGCAGTAGAAATAACAGTAGCAAAAATCTCATCAATGAAACCACATACAATTTTTTTTGATGGCTACGAAATGCCTCCCACTACCTTGTTTACCCCAGCACTATCATGGACGGACGATCTTGTCTATTCATTTTAAAATGCTTTAAAATGTGGAAATAATATACTTTTCATTACACACACATACACACCTTTTTATTATCACCTGTAATCAAGGCAGCGTTAAGGCAGTGAAGATCAAAGTCTAAGAAAAATGAAAGCTTAAGATGAATATTCGAATCATGTTCGTGGAAGATCTAGAAAAGAACACTGTGCTGTAGTGATGATAGATGGCATTCAGGATGGTGGACGGAGAACATCTGATGCTTATGAAGCATCAAGGCTGTGTGTGGTGCAGAAAAGCTGGCTACAAAGCCAGCATGCTGAGTTCCGAAGTTTTTGTTGAGCGAGTTTTGTGTAATACCTCTACTGCCTAGGAATTAACACACAAAGCCCAGGACTGTAAGGAGACCCCCCCCCCCAACTCCATTAAAGCGGCCAGGCTCACAGGCTCCACTCACAGCCTTTGCAGTCCACTGCTGCCAGACTTTGGCTGGCTGCTGTCACCACCAAATGCTCACGGGCAATCCCAACACTGCCCAACCCACAGCCACTGTGACTTCCCCGCAAGACCATGGAATTTCTTGGGACAAGAAGTCCAAGTCCTTGGAACTTCTCCCCGCCGCCCCCCATGCAAGCTTTCCTGGCTCCTCTTCCCCACCTCTTCAACCCTCCTGTCCCTTAAACCTTGAAGCTCCCTCAAAGCTTTGTTCCTCTTGCCCCTTCTACGCACACCACTGAGGGGCTCAAGCTGTGCCCATGGGTTCATTCACCACCACCCCTGCCAGTCCTCATGACTCTGCCTGACTCCTGACCCTAATTCTCTGAGCACCTGGCAGATGCCCCATGTCCACCTGGCACAGGTTCTTTCAAGGGCTCCCCACTGTATACAGGATAAAAACCTCACCCCGTTTGGGTGCACACCAGACCCTTAGGGTTTGGACCCGTCTCCCTTTCCAGGCCCATCTCTTGCCACTAGGCTCCAGCTGTGGTGCTGAGGACACCTCTGCTGTATAGGAGCTCTCCTCCCTCCAGCGCCCTTCCCCGTCTGCCCAGAGCTCCTTTCCAGGAAGCCCTTCCTCCCAGGAACAGTCTTAGATGCTCCTCTTCCTCTGGGGTCCCATAAGACCTGTGATCAACTGACAGCAAACTGCTAAAAATCTTTGATTATATCCCCATTTCCCTAGTAAACTCTGTCTTCCCTTATATTCCCAGCATTGCCAGATACAAGGTAGTTGCTTAATAAATGTTTGTGAAACAATTATTTTTATTTACTTAAGCAATCTTTTCACCCAGTCATTCCTAGATACTCACTATTCCTTACTTGAAAATTCCATTTTATTTAAATCAGTATTAATTAGTAAAACTGTCTTAGGCATCCTTTGGCTTCTCCCTTAGGCACAGGGTCTTCTGGGACCTCACACAGACTAACACAGTGTGGAAAGACCTTATAAAAACCATATACACCAATCAATAAAGATGTTGAAAAGTGAAGAAGGAAAGGGAAATTGAATGCATGAAATAAGAGGCTGCTTTAGAAAACAAGTTAGATTTCCAAAATCTGGGAAAAGTAATAAAAAAAATCCAAAGTAATGGTCACAAACTCTCATAAAACATAACAAGGAATGGGTCAATTGAATTTACATGTTAGTGGAACTGCTTTTTTTTATTGCTCAACTTGTCTAAAAGATTTGCAAACATCTGTAAGCAGGTAACAACAACACAATAAATGTGTGCAAGGAAAATATAAAGAAAAATTTACTTTGATGCTCTAAAAGGGAGAAGTAGTGCTATTTCCTGCTTTTGTCAGACTACGACCCAAAATAGTCTTAAAGATTAGATCACGCAGAAAATTTCACAGCAGTTCAAATGGTGGTAAACATTCGTTTTCTGACATTATTTGTTGGTTTTGAATGGACAGAACCAATTATCACAAGAGAGGAGAGGGAGATGGTCTGACACAGAAAGTTTACAGAAAGGAAACGTTCCATGTGTATAGGTTTCTGGCAATGATAACTAGACAATGTAACACTGCTTCATCTATCGTGCCCTCTCTCATTCATTTGCTAAGTATTTATATGTATCTCCTCTGGGCTCTGGGGACAGAGCAGTGGGCGAAACCACTTTCTAAAGGGAAGAGGAATGAACACATAAACAGATGAGAAGATAATGTCAGCTGGGGATAAGTGCAGTGGGGAAGCAATAAAGCTGGATGTGGGACTGGAATGGAGAGGGCTGCTCTCTTACGCAGGGTGGAGAGGGACAGGGTCTCTCATCTGTGCAGTGACAGTGAGTGAAGGGGTGGGCCAGGAGGGCGGCAAACATTCCAGACAGAGAGAAAGCGTGGGGAGAGGAGGGGGTGCTGGGGGGCGGGGAGTGTGAGTGCGTGCATGCAAACAAAGTGAGGCGGCCACTCTGCAGCCGAGTGGACAAGGGGGAGAGGGCAGGGGCCAGACCGTGCGGGTCTGTGGGCACTTCTCAAGGCTGGTCAAATAAGGGATGTGCTATTTAATAAGAAGCCACACTAAGCTATGAAACAACAACAAATAGTCCCTGCCTTTTGACCACTGATCTCAGAACTGGCTGCCCTGCCTGCTCATACTGACCCCAGCCAGGAAGCCTGCCCACCACTGTATCCATAACAACATCAATCGTTCACCCAAGCTGACATCACCCCAAACCCTCAATACTGTGGGGTAATATATTTACAGAGGACTGTAACTCACCAACATCACCCCAAGGCAAGACTCTGGCTAGATCACATGTGTATTCTCCCATTGATGAAAGAGTGCCACATTAGGGGCAGTCGAGCAGAGCGTGCCAGGTTCATCTCCCAGAGGCTCACCCTGCTGTTGGCCAGCCCTGTGGCCTTGGAAGACAGAGCAGCCACAGAGGGGATCCAGCTCTTGGAGGGGTTGGGAAGAGAGGGAGGAGGCCTGAGGGATAAGACAAAAAGGCAGGGGGCAAGGAGGGGCTGGAGCAGACGAATGGAAAAATTAAGGAGAATGCAGACAGGCCAGCGGCTGGCTAGGCTGCGATGCAGCTGAGGGGGTCACGAGTGGCTGCAAGCCCCCGGTCTGCTTCCCTGCCTCTAGCATCATCCTGCCCTCCTCTCGCAGACCCGTGGCATCCGAGAACCGTGGGCCCAATCCCAGCTCCTGGATCCAGATGGGTCCACAGAGGAGTAATGGAGGTCCGAGAGCTATTGGCAGAATTTGGAGAAGCCCAATGGGAAGCAGACCTGTAAGACGAGGCTGCACAGATCAGACTGCAGTTATCAGCAACTCGGGCTGTGCAGCTGATCGGCAGTTCTATGTGTTCTTTATTAAGTAAAGTAGGAAAATAAACATTACTTTAAAAACACTGCGTTCAGGATACAAACTCTCCTACAGCTTCACGTCCACCAGAGAAAATAATAAAGGTCCTTGGAGAAAAAAGAAACGTTGACTATTCACTAGGTTTTCCAGAGCGGTTTGTATTTCTGAAGAAAATACTTGGAAAAATGAAAGCTTAAAACTAACAGAAAGGATTTGCAGTGACAGAATTTTAGATGCTGTGGTCAAAGGATGAGGCTGGGTGCAGAGGCAACCCTACACTGCACGGAGGCCCTCTCTGGGGAGGGATGTGTGGTGTCCGCAGGGCGAGTCCCCCAGTGCTGTTCTCTCTCCTCCCGGCACATGGAGGGCTGCCCACTCCAAGCCTGGTCTGTCCCCAGGACATGGTGTTGGCCAACGATGTGTGGCTGGGTTGGGAGGTGACACTTGTACAGAAAAGGAATTCATCACAGCAAGTGTGTGATACACTTTCCCTCTGCAGCACAGGGACAGGCCATGCTTGGGTGGAGAGGCTCCTTGGGCAGGGCCTGGAGGGAGCCCAGGCAGATGGCCCACAGACAGCATGAGATACAAGCTTTCCTGAGATTTTAGAGGTGCCTGTTAACTGCAATGGTGTAGCCTATCCTGACTGATAGAAAAGAGCAATTAGGAAGGAACCCGTTCGTAGTGAGTAGAAAACCCTAACACTCGATATTCGAGTCTTCCCACTCCTAAACTGAGTACATAACAAAATGTATGTATTTCAAATTTTCAAAACTACTTTTTTTAAAACTTTTTTTTTACATCTTTATTGGAGTATAATTGCTTTACAATGGTGTGTTAGTTTCTGCTTTATAACAAAGTGAATCAGCTATACGTATACATATGTTCCCATATCCCCTCCCTCTTGCGTCTCCCTCCCACCCTCCCTATCCCACCCCTCTAGGTGGTCACAAAGCACCGAGCTGATCTCCCTGTGCTATGCGGCTGCTTCCCACTAGCTATCTACCTTACGTTTGGTAGTGTATGTATGTCCAGGCCACTCTTTCACTTTGTCCCAGCTTACCCTTCCCCCTCCCCATATCCTCAAGTCCATTCTCTAGTAGGTCTGTGTCTTTATTCCCGTCTTGCCCCTAGGTTCTTCATGACCTTTTTTTTTTTTTTTTCCAAACTACTTTTTGATTTTGAGTTGAAACTCAAAAATTGTTTGGAAAAAAAAAAGGTGAGAAGACAGAGAATTCAGGGCCTAGGGAGTTTCACAGAAGGAAAGTGGGGAGCCGGTACTTGGAGATGCCACTCTGAGGCCCCCAGGCGCTCTTGCACACACATTCTCTTCCTTCCCTCCTGGTGGAGTGAGGAGACGTCCCTCCTTATCTGAAGGTCAGTCCCTCCACCAGGGCTTGAGATCCCCTCACCTTCTCAAGAACTCGGCTCCTATGCGGTTCCCTTCCTTGTGGAACCAACCCATCGACACACCAAAACAATCTGGTTTCTCCCACCTTAGTAACATGCCACTGGACTTCTCAAAAGCTTGTGTACATGTAATTTTCCATTTCCTCTTCTTTCATACCTTCTCCCTGATCCTGAACTCACGGCCATGAAAGCTATGGAAGGCTCCATTTGTAAATGTCTTATAAAATTAAAACCTAATTTTTTGGATTGATTTGCTTTTTTGGCACAGCTATACAAGTTATTCTACAGGAAGAAAATGACAAATTTGAAAAGTAGTCTGGAGAAGGAGGAAGAGAGTGTGAAGTATCAACCACAGCTGTTAAAAGTCAGAGATGTTCAGTTAACCTATGGGGGATTATTTTTTCTAAAAAACACTTTTTAAACAATGAAAATGTAAGCCTTTCAGATTACAGCATTAATAGAAGATTGTTGCAATTAGGAAACTAAGGCAATACAAAATAATATGAGACCAAAGCTAATCCCTCAATAACACCCACCCATAAGAAAACAATACTTAAGTCTTTTTCAACTTACAATGGGGCTACATCCTGATAAACCCATCATAAGTTGAAAATAGCTAAGTCGAAATGCATTTAATACACCTAACCCACCGAACATCATAGCTTAGCCTGACCTACCTTAAATGTGCTCAGAGCACTTACATTAGCCTACACTTGGGCAAAATTGTCCAACACAAAGCCTATTTTATAATAAAGTATTGAATAACTCATGTAATTTATTGGCTACTGTACTGAAAGTGGAAAACAGAATGGTTGTATGGGAAGAGAATGGTTGTAAGGGTATCAGTCGTTTTCCCCCCTGATCACACGGCTGCCTGGGAGCTGAGGCTCAATGCTGCTGCCCGGCATCACGAGAAAGTATCTTACTGCATGTTGCTAGCCCAGGAAAAGCTCAAAATTCAAAACTCGAAGTACAGCTTTTACTGAATGTGTATCTCTTTCACACCGTCATAGAGTTGAACCATCACAAGTGGAACCTTCGTAAGCTGGGGACCGTCTATGTATGAACACCATCCACACCCTCCCTCCTCTTTCTGAGTATACCCTGTGCAGCCCCCACTCTGCCCCCACTGCTCACTGCAAGTGTTCTTGTCAAGATCATCAGTGAACCCGCCTTGTCAAATCCAAGAACTCCTCTTTCTTCCTTATTGACCAACCTGAACACACTGAGTGTCGTCTGCCACTCCCTCCTTTTCATACACCGTTCTTGGCTTCCTGGTCTACCCGGCCTGCGGTTTGCTGGCTTTCCTTGCATCTCTCTGGCTGCTGCTTCTCCAGCTCTTTGCTGGCTCTTCCTCTTCCAACTAACCCCCAGATGTGGGGCTCCTCAGAGCTCAGCCTTGAGCCTTCTCCACTCTTACATGTTCCTCCATGTGACTCTGTTCCTGCCCCTGGAGTTGAATAGCACACTAATGCTGAAGGTGCGCACATTGATCACTCCAACCCTTAGACCGTAAGACCCAAATATCTAACTCCATACTTGACATCATTGCCTGGATGAAAATGTAACAGGCACCACAAACTTGACAGGTCCCAAACATTTCTCCTCTCAAACCCATCCTCCCCAACTCACTGCTGACAACTTGATACATGATACCAGCTACTCAGATTCAAAATCTCAGAGTCACCCTTGATGTGTCCCTTCCCCTCTCCCCTGCACGCTCAGTCCCTTACTCTATCCTGCTTACTCTACCTCCCAGGTGTATTCCAAACACACTTTTCCCCACGTCCAAAGGCTACACTTTAGTCCAGGCCACCCTATCTCTTACCTGGTCTGTTGTTACAGATGTATATCAGCTCTCTCCACGTCCACACCTGCCCTTTAAATCTATTCTCCACAAAACGGACGATGGTTTTCTTAAATCAGAACATGTCACTTTCCAGTAAAGACCCTGTAGGGACTCCCACCACACTTGGGATCCCGAACAAACTCCTAACATGGCCACAAAACCCTGCCATCCCCCCACCCATCCCCCATTCTCCTCCACTCACCGTTCCCCAGTCTTCTCTCCGGTCCTCTCTGAAGCCAAGCGCTTTGTACTCGGGGCCTTTGCTCTAACCTGCTGGGCTCTTCTTCCCTCATTTTCACGTGGTTGGTTCCCTCTTAGCTTTTAAGTTTCCACTTAAATGAAATCTCAAGGGAACTTTTGTTGACGACTGGCCCAATTCACGCTGGGCCCCTCTGTCATTCCCAGCAATGGTCATTGTCTACTTCATTCACAGCCCTTGTTCCAACTTGCAATGTTCACATTTATTTTCTGTTCACTTGCTTTTGCCCATATGCCTCGTAAGAGCAAAGACCACGTCTCTCTAGGTCACTGCTGCATTCCCGGTGTTTAGCCCAACGCTTGGCACAAAGTACATTTTTAATACGTACAGGGACTGCGTAAATGCAGCAGTTCTTGCCCATCCCACCCCCACCAATCAGTGCAGACCAGGAATTTCTGATGCAAGGTGAGGAGGAGAAGGAGACCAGCGGGCAGTCGTAAATGAACTTGAACAAGGTGTCAAAGTCTAGATGGGTGAGTGGAGGCAGCTCTGGCAATGCCCTGCAACACTCGCCTGTCCTTCCTATCTCTGAAGATTCTGAGCAACGTATCAAAGTCGGTGCTTCCAACACAGCCAGACCTGCACATTCTCAAACACACCAGCCACAGTTCAGAGCATTTATACTTTTCTCTAATCTCTTCCAAATATTTACGTTAGCTATAGTCACATGAAATGTTAGAGCTGAACTAGACATATCCTTTGCAAAACACAGAGAAGCGGAGAGTCCAGATGGAGGCAGCATGTATATAAGGATTTTTACTTGCACCCTCGACGGTTTTCTGTTTGAGATTCAATTTCAGAATTACCCACTACCTTAACTGGGACCAAAGAGTATATTCTGTTAAAAACATGTCTGTATGCTTATTAATATTTATGTTTATATACATATGTGTACAAACGAAGGCAGCTGGAGGCAAGGAAGACACAAGGCATCACCCATTACTCAGCAGACTGACTAGCAGATGATTTAAATGCACAAGAATCTGGGCTGCATTTATCAGTACAGCCTGAGTAGATGATTTACAGTTCTTTCTTTTGAGACATTAACCAAGGTCAATGATGACGCTTTCTCTACAGTCTTAATAAAACCACAATGTCGTATGTTGATTTCTACATGGAGACCTAGGACTACCGACCTCAGGGCACTTGACTGCTGAGTTGTGGCCGCCTGATCAGGGAGGTGGGCAGCTGCTCAGATGCTCAAGGGCACTGCAGAATCAGAGATCTGGCTTACGCTCCGGTTATGCCACGGTGTGACTTGGGGCAACTCATCTAACTTCCCTACACCACAGGCTCCTCATCCAGAAAATTGAGATCACAAGAGTATAGATCTCCAGGGATGGTTCTTCTCTAAAGCAATAAGATAATGCAGAGAACCCTGGCATGGAGGCTGGCATGTTATGGGTACACACCCAGGCTATGTTTTCAAGCACCAGCTGAGTATCTCCTCTCCCTGTGTTTTGCTTTTGACTGAGTTCCCAAGGGCAGGAACAAGAAGAGGCATGTATGCAGGAGCTGGGACTTGGCTGAATACTGAAAGACGTGCAGCGTTTCAGAGAACGAAGTAAAGAAGACAAGCAGTGCCAGCACGGAGCACAGAGGAAGGAGAGCCAGGCAGAGGCGAGTCTGGGCATGGTGGTCAAGGGTCGTTTAGGAGCTGAGCCTGGGTGGTGTGCAGTGTTTGGGGTGGGGACTCAGGGTGGTGAGGCGGTACCTTTGTGGGGTGGATGAAGCATGGCACCAAGAGCTGGCAGAGGAGCTCACACCTGACACTGACAGTGACCAGGAGCCTGCGTGTGTCCCTGCTTAATACCCTCGTGATGCCTTCCACTTGCGATATGTGCCATCAGGCTTGTCATTGTTACCACATTTCTAATCTACTCCTTACATTGAGTCAATACTGGGAGTGCACAGAGGAGGGTCAAGTCTGCTTCACTAAACCCACGTCAGGGCACACTTGATCCACATCAAAAGATTATACTTAGGGGGCTTCCCTGGTGGCGCAGTGGTTGAGAATCTGCCTGCTAATGCAGGGGACACGGGTTCGAGCCCTGGTCTGGGAGGATCCCACATGCCGCGGAGCAACGAGGCCCGTGAGCCACAACTACTGAGCCTGCACGTCTGGAGCCTGTGCTCCGCAACAAGAGAGGCCGCGACAGTGAGAGGCCCGCGCACCGCGATGAAGAGTGGCCCCCCGCTTGCCACAACTAGAGAAAGCCCTCGCACAGAAACGAAGACCCAACACAGCCAAAAATAAATAAATTAATTAATAAACTCCTACCCCCAACATCTTAAAAAAAAAAAAAAAGATTATACTTAGGGAAAAAATTTCCTCCCTTCTTCACAGACCAGTGATAGGCCAGAAATGGCTTTTCCTCCAGGGAGGTAACGGACTACCCACAGGGCTTGGTATTCCTGCCATCATCCAGTGACCATCCGTGCAGCTCCAGGCAAAGGCAGAAGGCAGGGAGGAAACTGTGTGGCAAGTAAAGAGCCCACACTATGGTCTCTTCTCTCCTTTTGCCCTAAAGGTCGAGCAGAGCCGGAAGCCAGAGAACACTTGTCTAGCTGGCAACCTACATAAAATGCACCCTGGGGCTAGGAGTGATATAGTCACAGAAAAGCCGGAGAAAGATAAGCCCCACCTCTCTCCTGCTGAGCCTCCTGAATGCAGAGGAAATCTGAACAATTATCAGATTTCTAGACACCCTCCCAGTTCTATTAATTCTTTGTCTAACTTCACCGATGAAGAAGGCAGAAATCTGCAGACAGACACTGGAATGGATGCCCCTCTCTAAGAAAAAGCCATAGAGAAGGTCTCCTGCTCTGGCCACTGAAGTTGCTTTCCAGGCTCACTGCATAAGAAGCAAACATCTCAGGCTAGAGTTTCCAAAATAAATCTGTGAATATTCTTCTGATTTTGAAGCAGAGGCAACCGAGTGCCAGAATGAGCATTACTGCCAACCTTCCCCCAATAATACCTTGGGGGAAGTCCAGCAAAGATGACAAAAGCAAAAACACAAATACTTAAGTTTTTTACTTCTGAACATACTTTAAATGGAGTTTCAAGTTGCCACGTGGTGACCAACATTTAAGACTTAAATAAAGCCCCTCTGTATATTTTAATACATTAAAACATAAATGTATAAATGTTTATGTGTATAATATATATGACATAAATAAATGGATAATGCAATGAGGACCTCCATTAAAATGCAACAAGGAGACTGGAAGTGAATATTTAAATAAATCATAACAATATTTATAAATCATTAAAAATGAATTTATGGGCTCTTCTTGCCTCTCCTTTCACACAGAGAGTATTTTTTTAATTATTTAATAGGTCCCATAAAGTTCTACAAAGCACTCACTAGATCTTTACATGATGTAGAAACATACTTTTAGAGGTAAGGAAGCTTAGGGATTTAGAGGCTTTTAAGCTAATTTGTTTATTTTAAAGGTGGAAAAAACAAAAACGAAAACCAAATCCCAACTGAGTATAGAGAGAGCAAATAACTTATCCTCATAACAAAATGCACAGGATTAGCACAGCTCTGGAGTTACGTGTTCTAGTCTTGGCTCTGTCAATTACTGATGGTGTGACCTTTGTTAAACCACTGAGCAGACTGAGCTTTAGTTTCCTCATCTTTAAAATGAGAGGGTTCAAACAGATGAACCCTAATGTATGTGCAATTTGTCCAGAGCCCAAAACCATTAGTGGAAAAACATACCATCTGGAACAAAGCAAGAGGCGGCTATGAAATTCGGGACCTAACACCTGCCCAAAGGCTGATTCGTGCCATGCTTCCATTCCAAAGAGCAGGCTCTTGAGGATGGCCTGTGCCCACATCCTCTGCAGGGACAGGGCAGGGGGTGTGGTTGGGAGTTGGTACCCCAGGCAGGAAGATGACTCTAGCACAGAACAAAACACCTGGACAGCCATCTGGACACTGCTTACCTGGCCTCCTCATCATGTCAGAGATAGCCTCTCAGTTCATCTTGATTTTAAGGCTCAATATTTTAAGGCTCAATACTCATATACTCTTGCATCACTTCTGCTAAAGTCAGGACAAGCATTCAGGAAGAGTGAATACTCATGTCCTAGAGGAAATATTAAATGCCTTTCTTCTTGGGACAGGAGAGCCTCTTTAAAGGGTGCTTCTATCTTTGTAGTGTGTGACTTCTACTGTTCACAATGATAATATTTGAAAATTCAACTTTTTTGGAGTCTTAGTTTTTCCAGTGGGAAACCCAGATTTAGAAACCTGGCCACCAGGTGGCGTTTGCATTCCTCGGTTTCAGGGTCCCCACCAAGTTTTTGCTGGAGGCCTGTTTTGCTTTGTGTGGCACATTGCTAGTTGTCCGCCAATATCCATTCCCACTTCCTTGATAATAAGGCCCTAATTTTTTAGCTGGTACATTTTTTCTGGGAAGAAAACTACATCTAATTTGTAGGTGCTAGTATACGGGTTGTGCCATTCAGAGAACATGTTCTCAGAACATTAATTGGTGTTTTAATACTCATGAACTTCTGTGCTGAGGGCAGGGCACCAGCACTGCATCTCTAAACCTCCTTCTGCCAGGTGTGGCCACGTGAGTACGTTTTCGCCAATCAAGTGAAAGCAGACATAATACACGTCACCTCTGGCTAACAGGGCAAACGCCCGCCCTTCCCTCTTCTTCCCTATTGCTGCCTTCATGCTGGCTGGAAAGTGGATATAAAATGGCTGGAACCCCTGCAGCCTTCTAGGACCATGAAGTGATGGTGGGAATGGAAGCCATGTACGGATAAAGCAGCAAGAGAGAAGGAGCTTGGATTCCTTACACCTTAGGCACCAAGTTGTTCCTGGACTGATGTCCCCTGCACTTCTTTTATGTGAGAGGGAAAAATAAACATCTCTTTCCTTTAAGCCATGGTTATTTTTGACTTTTTCTCCTGTTGTTCACAGGGGAAATCTAATCTAATCTGAATAACACACCTTGAGATTCAGACTCATTTCTAAAAACAGAAATAATTATTAAAATGGCAAAAGATAAGCACCATTAGCACATTACTATTCCTAGATGACAACCACACTAGTGATTCAGTACTAATAAGAGGGAGGTGACTGTCTACTTTGTTTTTATAGGATAATGAAATAGAACTTTCTTCTTCCCGGGATAGTTTTCTAGCAAGGAGCTGGAGCTAGTTGTTAGCTGTGAGTAATCTGAAATCTACTGACCTCAGTATCAGCAAAGCTCAGCAACCCGCAGCTTTTATGGATTTCAAAAGCCATGACTCTTGGAAAAATTCAAACAAAAACTGAATATACTTATGTGGGCACTATTTAAGTGCCTCAAGCTGTCTTCCACCTTGCGACAAGGACGCCCACAGGAGGCTCAAGGAATCTCCCCAGGCCTATGGTTACGGGGACTTGGTTGCTCAATTCTCAAGGCAACCTTGTGATTTTTACTCTAAGTGGGTTACATATGCTCAGGGTGCTGCAAAGCAACGTCCTTTTTCAAAACATGCAAGAGGATTTCTTTATGGTATGGAAACTGCACCAACCACGCACTTGGGCCCCATAACCTATTTCTCTGTTAGAAGACAGCAAGAAAACCAAGACTCTTTCTTATCATCTTTTACAGTCAAATTATTTTAACACAGCTGCTATCTAAAGAGGAAACAGATACAAACATATGCCCTCTGAATATGAATATTATGCTATCAATCTAGAATGGCTGGGTGACAAAGAGAATTCTAAAGAAAGGCAGGAATCTGTTGGCGCAAGAATATGTCACTGCGAAGCGTACTATAAAAAATAACATGAAAGCTTAGGCACAAAATCGTCAAGAACAACTGCTTCAGTTTAAGGCCATTTCCTAATCATATGCAAGCACCGTATCCTCTCAAAACATTCTTTTTGAAAACATTCCCCCATTCGCTCTTCACTACCGTGTTCTGAAGATTTCTGACCTATTCCTAACCGTGAGAACACAGCGCTACAGAAACACATGATCGTTAGTTCAACAGTCAGCTCACAAAGGATGTGGATGAGTCAGAAACTGCATATGCCATGCACTCAGCACAGAAGTTCATGAGTATTAAAACATGAATTAATGCTCTGAGAACATGTTCTCTGAATGGCACAACCCGTATACTAGCCACTACAAATTAGATATCGCCAAGGTTAGAAAAAAATCTAAAGAAAAAAAAATGCCACTCCTTCTACCCCAAGGCATCTTGGTAAACCCAAAGAATCATCTAATTTTAGCATTTCTGGTCGGCTACATTGCAAACTGCCTTTGGGATGTTCTTGATGTCTCACATGCATTACTGCAGGTAACCCTCAGCAGGTAAAATTCCTCAGTTTAAGAGGACAGGAATCAAGATACTAAAATCTGTGTTAAATAGTTATAATTCTTACTATTTCTGTACTCTATTGCCTTAGGTTTGCTATCGCCCCATAAAAATGAATCTTCCTTCTAATGTATTCTTTTAGAAAATATGGAAACTGTTGTTAAGGGATTTGATTCAGAGTACACTGTTCTTTTTCAGGTCAATAAATTTGTCTTTCATTTTGGGAGGAGAAAATCCAATCTCTCAGCTGGCTGAACAAAAATGAGACAATGAGAAACCAAAAACTGCATTTCTGCTACACTACATCCTTTGTCGTGCCACGTTCAACCACAGTGCAAACACTATTCCATCTGCAAAAGACAGCTGCCAAAGGCAACCCTACCTGCATAGGATGTTGAGGGCATGATTCCTTTCTTCTCGAACTTCCTGTGAAATTATGAAAATACTGCTACAAAAAGGCAGAGGCAGTCTCTGAATGAAGGGTTGTGGTAAAATTCTTCAGGAGTCCCAGTAAGGACCTGAGATTTACGGAAGCAGCCATCCCTCAAAGCCCTGCCCAGTTTCCACCTCTCCTGTGAAGACTCCCTCCACGACCCTGACCAGGACATGGCCGTGCTGATGGAAGCTTTCACCTTTCGCTTGATCACTGGGATAACATCCTTGGGGGGTGTCTGACCTTTCAGATCTCTGTGTCTCAACTTTCCAGACTGACTATAAATTTCCCAGGGACAGTGCCTCTGTCTGGAACTTCTCTGTATTCAAACAGTACCACCTGGCATTGCATGTCACATCATAAATATTTGTTGACAGACTACATTTCTCTATCGCTTCGCTTCTGTTTAAAATGAAACATATTACTGATTATAAATGTAGACAGATTTTTCAGGTAAATCACTTATCACCAAACCTGTGTTATTAATGTCATTTCTAATGCTCAGTATTTCAAGTTCTTTATAATGACATGGGCACAGACGTTCTAACCAATATTATGTAGTCATGTCATTCACAATAAAAGGAGGAAAAAGATCAGTCAGTTGCAGATTTGATAAACCTATTCCAAAACTAAATTCTTATGTGTACCCCAGATCGGAAGAGAAACAGTTTTTCCAGGATCAGATTTTCAAAACTGTATTTCCGATACAGATCAATTTCCTACCCACAGCTGTAGTCAGGACTGGATTCAGACTACACAGACGGTAGCTCTGTTCTGTGTCCGTCAGCGATCTAGAACATTCCCACTACCTACCCCGCCATCGTTCAAGATGCTCTGGGTCCTGAGTGAAAGAACAGCCCTCTGTGGCTTATTCAGCCATGTGTTTCCTCAACCCTCCTCTTTGTCTCTCCTTGGCTTGGCCCACCTGAGCAGCTATACCACCATTAACTACACTGCCTAAACATGCAGGGTAATCTGCTGCAGTATTTGCTTCAAAACGATACTGTGCCTCCCAGAATGTAAGGAGGAATGACGACTAGCCCAGGGGATTTTATTTTAAAATCACTTACAGAATAAATAGAAACACCAGAGTCAAGCGAAATCAAAAGCATCATTACCCTGAAGTAACTGAAAACAAAAACAGAGTATCGTTTTCCCCCCCCCGAAAATGCTGTGGTTTCTATTACATACTATAAGGAATTTTTTCCATTCATGCACACATTCCTCTCTAGGGTCTGCTTTTACAGTTTGGTCATTGTTGGCCACACCACTGACAGCCTGATCCAATTGTGAGCACATCTGTCGCGCTCACATTTCCTGTCAAAGCTCTGCTGTGTACACCTGAGCTAAACCACTGCAAAGTGGATTTTAAGTCGACCGTGTTATGACATCACTGTACATTCCAAAGGCACCTTTACACAAAGAATTCTATTTAAATAACTCAGTGCAACGTGTGTGATGTATATAATCAACCGATTAAAATCTTCTATTGCCATTATACTAGAGAGGCTATACTCTGCCCCAGGCATACCTCCTTAAGATCTGTAAAACCAATGTGTCCTGTCCAGTTACTCAGTTACTATCTCCTTAAATATTTACCGTGAATCTTTTAATCTTTTTTTCCTCCTATTGCAGCAGTACAAATAAAAGGTTGTAAGCATTTCAGTAGCTCAACGTCAGAGAAGTGGAGAGCCAGACACAGAGGAGTTCAGTGAGTTTTCTAAGGCATAGCAACTGGCCTCACCCAAGCACTCTTCCTCCCCAGTTTAATCTGGAAATTTCAGGCTGCTACGCACACGGCTAAGGGATTTCTACTCTATACAAGCACGTGCTCAACTGTAAAGTTTTATTTTTTCATTTATAACTGAAAACAATACATATTAGGTTGTAAGTAGTTTCTGGGAAGAACAGGAAAAAACAGCTACCTGATAGAAAAAACAGCTCCACCATCCTCACTGAGAAATAAAGGTCACTTCCCTAGAAGAGGCTGCCTTGCTGGAAGCTGTCATGTTACAGGTCCCCCTCCCTGCCCCAAACTCCAAAGGTAATTACTCACTTTGGCAGGAATTGTGGGAAGCAGAAAAAAATGAGAATAATGTTCTTTGAAAATATACACCTGAGGTGCTGCACAGTAGAGATGAGAAGAAGACGGGGGGCGGGATGGGGGGTGTCTCTCATGGGCAACTCTGCCCAATCCTAGGGCAGCCAAGGTACACCCTTGAGGGCAGAAGTCAGGGACAGTCACTGGTCGCTGCCTGGGCGTCCTTTGCATTACGGATGGGAGAGGCAGTGGCATGCATCACAAACACACACACACGCACGTGCACACACACACACACACACACACACACACACGTGTGCCTGAGGATGCCCAGGCAAGGACTAGAAGTAGTCCCTGAGAAGGCCAAATGTTACAGTTGATAGGGACATATTTTTTACACATGGAGAAAATGGAAAACAGCAAAGAATGACAGCCTACAAGTGATTTTAGACGTCTAATGCAGGACTCTGGTGGATTAACGAACCATATAAGCACCAGAGAGGGGCTACTGCCCCTAAAAGATGCCTCTACAGGCAATGGCTCACCCTGAAAATGAAAGAAGCCAAAATAGCTATGGAAAACTAAAAGTCTGCTGAATTTATTTCTAACACTGATTATATTCTATGTGCCAGACACTTAATATGGGCATACCTGGGAGGTATTGCAGGTTCAGTTCCAGACCACCACAATAAACCAAGTATCAGAATAAAGCCAGTCACATGAATTTTCTGGTTTCCCAGTGCAAAGAAAAGTTACATTTGTGCTATACTGTAGTCTATTCAGTGTGCAATAGCATGAAGTCTAAAAAACAATGTACATATCTTTTTTTTTTTTTTTTTTTTTGCGGTATGCGGGCCTCTCACTGCTGTGGCCTCCCCCGTTGCGGAGCACAGGCTCTGGACGCGCAGGCTCAGCAGCCATGGCTCACGGGTCCAGCCGCTCCACGGCATGTGGGATCTTCCCGGACTGGGGTATGAACCCATGTCCCCTGCATCGGCAGGCGGACTCTCAACCACTGCGCCACCAGGGAAGCCCAACAATGTACATATCTTAAAGAACACTTTATTGCTGGAAAATGCTAACCATCATCTGAGCCTTCAGTGAGTCATCATCTTTTTTGCAATAGTAACATCAAAGATCACTGATCACAGATCACAACAAATATAATAATAAAAATGAAAAAGTTTGAAATTTTGCAAGAATTACCAAAATACGACACAGAGACATGAAGTGGACAAACACTGTCAGAAAAATGGCACCAACACAGATTTGCTCAACACACGGTTGCCACAAACCTTCAATCTGTAAAAAACCACAGTATCTGCAAAGTGCAATAAAGCGAAGCACAATAAAACAAGGTATGCCTGTATATATCATCTCATACAATCCCGCAGGAATGCTGCAAAATATGCACTATCTCTGTTTTACAGCTGAAAAGATTGTGGCAGAAAAGTTACATGATTCACCCAATGTCACCCAAGAAGTACATGTAGATTTCAGGCCTGACAGAGCTTCAAGACAAAGGCCCTGTATGTCTACTGAGAACACTCTGATTTTATAAATACTATTTATACAGACTAAGGATCAGAAAACTTTGTCTTAGAGGGCCAAATACTAAGTGCTTTAGCCTTTGTGGGCCAGGCAGTCTCTGCTGCACAGTTAAAGCACCAAGGCAGCCACAGACACTG
Organism: Mesoplodon mirus; assembly: GCF_964341445.2. Taxonomy (NCBI): domain Eukaryota; kingdom Metazoa; phylum Chordata; class Mammalia; order Artiodactyla; family Ziphiidae; genus Mesoplodon; species Mesoplodon mirus. Next base: position 53,555,744 of record NC_138986.1, on the reverse strand, counting down.
TGTGAACAAACAGGTGAGGTTGCTCTTCAATAAAACTGGAGGCCAGTATGTTCACCTCTGATATAGAAGAGGGGTTGGCAAACTGCAGCCCGCATCCAGATCCAGTCCAGAAACATGGCAAGACACATACTAATCAAACTATCAAAATTTAAATACAAAGAAAAAATATTAAAAGCAACAAGGGAAAAACAACAAATAACATACAAGGGAATCCCCATAAGGTTAACAGCTGATCTTTCAGCAGAAACTGTGCAAGCCAGAAGGGAGTGGCAGGCACACTGTGGCAGGACATATTTAAAGTGATGAAACGGCAGAACCTACAACCAAGATTACTCTGCCTGGCAAGGATCTCATTCAGATTTGACGGAGAAATTAAAAGCTGTACAGACAAGCAAAAGCTAAGAAAATTCAGCACCACCAAACCAGCTTTACAACAAATGCTAAAGGAACTTCTCTAGGCAGGAAACACAAGAGAAGGAAAACACCTACAATGACAAACCCAAAACGATTAAGAAAATGGTAATAGGAACATACATATCAATAATTACCTTAAATGTAAATGGATTAAATGCTCCCACCAAAAGACACAGACTGGTTGAATGGATACAAAAACAAGACCTGTACATATGTTGTCTACAAGAGACCCACTTCAGGCCTAGGGACACATACAGACTGAAAGTGAGGGGATGGAAAAAGATATTCCATGCAAAGGGAAAACAAAGGAAAGCTGGAGTACCAATTCTCATATCACACAAAAGAGACTTTAAAATAAAGACTGTTACAAGAGACAAAGAAGGACACTACATAATGATCAAGGGATCAATCCAAGAAGAAGATATAACAATTGTAAATATTTATGCACCCAACATAGGAGCACCTCAATACATAAGGCAAATGCTAACAGCCATAAAAACGGAAACTGAGAGTAACACAATCAGAGTAGGGGACTTTAACACCCCACTTTCACCAACGGACAGATCATCCAAAATGAAAGTAAATAAGGAAACACAAGCTTTAAATGACACATTAAACAAGATGGACTTAATTGATATTTATAGGACATTCCAACCAAAAACAATAGAATACACTTTTTTCTCAAGAGATCATGGAACATTCTCCAGGATAGATCATGTCTTGGGTCACAAATCAAGCCTTGGTAAATTTAAGAAAATTGAAATCACATCAAGTATCTTTTCTGACCACAATGCTATGAGACTAGATATCAATTACAGGAAAAGAGCTGTAAAAAATACAAACACATGGAGGCTAAACAATACACTACTTAATAACCAAGAGATCACTGAAGAAATCAAAGAGGAAATCAAAAAATACCTAGAAACAAATGACAATGAAAACACAATGACCCAAAACCTATGGGATGCAGCAAAAGCAGTTCTAAGAAGGAAGTTTATAGCAATACAATCCTACCTCAAGGAACAAGAAATATCTCAAATAAACAACCTAAACTTACACCTAAAGCAACTAGAGAAAGAAGAAAAAAAAAAAACAACCCCAAAGTTAGCAGAAGGAAACAAATCATAAAGATCAGATCAGAAATAAATGAAAAAGAAATGAAGGAAACAATAGCAAAGATCAATAAAACTAAAAGCTGGTTCTTTGAGAAAATAAAGAAAATTGATAAACCATTAGCCAGACTCATCAAGAAAAAAAGGGAGAAGACTCAAATCAATAGAATTAGAAATGAAAAAGGAGAAGTAACAATTGACACTGCAGAAATACAGAGGATCATGAGAGATTACTACAAGCAACTCTATGCCAATAAAACGGACAACCTGGAAGAAATGGACAAATTCTTAGAAAAGCACAGTCTTCTGACACTGAACCAGGAAGAAATAGAAAATATAAACAGACCAATCACAAGCAGTGATATTGAGACTGTGATTAAAAATCTTCTAACAAACAAAAGCCCAGGACCAGATGGATTCACAGGCGAATTCTATCAAACATTTAAAGAAGAGCTAACACCTAACCTTCTTAAACTCTTCCAAAATAAAGCAGAGGGAGGAACACTCCTAAACTCATTGTACGAGGCCACCACCACCCTGATACCAAAACCAGGCAAAGATGTCACAAAGAAAGAAAACTACAGGCCATTATCACTGATGAACATAGATGCAAAAATCCTCAACAAAATACTAGCAAACAGAATACAACAACACATTAAAAGGACCATACACCATGATCAAGTGGGGTTTATCCCAGGAATGCAAGGATTCTTCAATATACGCAAATCAATCAATGTAATACACCATATTAACAAATTCAAGGAGAAAAACCATATGATCATCTCAATAGATGCAGAAAAAGCTTTCGACAAGATTCAACACCCATTTATGATAAAAACCCTCCAGAAAGTAGGCATAGCGGGAACTTTCCTCAACATAATAAAGGCCATAGATGACAAACCCACAGACAACACTGTTCTCAATGGTGAAACTCTGAAACCATTTCCACTAAGATCAGGAACAAGACAAGGTTACCCACTCTCAGCATTATTATTCAACATACTTTTGGAAGTTTTAGCCACAGCAATCAGAGAAGAAAAAGGAATAAAAGGAGTCCAAATCAGAAAAGAAGAAGTAAAGCTGTCACTGTTTGCAGATGATACGATACTATACATAAAGAATCCTAAAGATGCTACCAGAAAACTACTAGAGCTAATCAATGAATTTGGTAAAGTAGCAGGATACAAAATTAATGCACAGAAATCTCTTGCATTCCTATACAATAATGATGAAAAATCTGAAAGAGAAATTAAGGAAACACTCCCATTTACCAGTGCAACAAAAGGAATAAAATACCTAGGAATAAACCTACCTAAGGAGACAAAAGACCTGTATGCAGAAAACTATAAGACACGGATGAAAGAAAATAAAGATGATACAAACAGATGGATTGGATTGGATTACCATGTTCTTGGATTAGAAGAATCAACATTGTGAAAATGACTATACTACCCAAAGCAGTCTACAGATTCAATGCAATCCCTATCAAACTACCACTGGCATTTTTCACTGAACTAGAAAAAAAATTTCACAATTTGTATGGAAACACAAAAGACCCTGAATAGCCAAAGCAATCTTAAAAAGAAAAACGGAGCTGGAGGAATCAGGTTCCCTGAGTTCAGACTATACTACAAAGCTACAGTAATCAAGACAGTATGGTACTGGCACAAAGACAGAAATATAGATCAATGGAACAGCATAGAAAGCCCAGAGATAAACCCATGCACATATGTCACCTTATTTTTGATAACAGAGGTAAGAATATACAATGGAGAAAAGACAGCGTCTTCAATAAGTGGTGCTGGGAAAACTGGACAGCTACATGTAAAAGAATGAAATTAGAACACTCCCTAACACCATACACAAAAATAAACTCAAAATGGATTAAAGACCTAAATGTATGGCCAGACACTATCAAAGTCTTAGAGGAAAACATCAGCAGAACACTCTATGACATAAATCACAGCAAGATCTTTTTTGATCCACCTCCTAGAGAAATGGAAATAAAAACAAAAATAAACAAATGGGACCTAATGAAACTTCAAAGCTTTTGCACAGCAAAGGAAACCATAAACAAGACGAAAAGACAACCCTTAGAATGGGAGGAAATATTTGCAAATGAAGCAACTGACAAAGGATTAATCTCCAAAATTTACAGGCAGCTCATCCAGCTCATCAAAAAAACAAACAACCCAATCCAGAAATGGGCAGACGTAAATAGACATTTCTCCAAATAAGATATACAGATTGCCAACAAACACATGAAAGAATGCTCAACATCACTTATCATTACAGAAATGCAAATCAAAACTACAGTGAGGTATCACCTCACACCAGTCAGAATGGCCATCATCAAAAAATCTACAAACAATGCTGGAGAGGGTGTGGAGAAAAGGGAAGCCTCTTGCACTGTTGGTGGGAATGTAAATTGATACAGCCACTATGGAGGTTTATTAATAAACTAAAAATAGAACTACCATACAACCCTTCAATCCCACTACTGGGCACATACCCTGAGAAAACCATAATTCAAAGAGTCATATACCACGATGTTCACTGCAGCTCTATTTACAATAGCCAGGACATGGAAGCAACCTAGGTGTCCATCGACAGATGAATGGATAAAGAAGATGTGGCACATATATACAATGGAATATTACTCAGCCGTAAAAAGAAACGAAATTGAGTTATTTGTAGTGAGGTGGATGGACCTAGAGTCTCTCATACAGAGTGAAGTAAGTCAGCAAGAGAAAAACAAACACTGTGTGCTAACACATATATATGGAATCTAAAAAAAACAAAAAGGTTATGAAGAACCTCGGGGCAGGACAGGAATAAAGACGCAGACGTAGAAAATGAACCTGAGGACATGGGGAGGGGGGAAGGGTAAGCTGGGATGAAGTGAGAGAATGGCATGGACATATATAGACTACCAAATGTAAAACCGATAGCTAGTGGGAAGCAGCCGCATAGCACAGGAAGATCAGCTTGGTGCTTTGTGACCACCTAGAGGGGTGGGATAGGGAGGGTGGGAGGGAGACGCAAGAGGGAGGAGATATGGGGATATATGTATATGTATAGCTGATTCACTTTGTTATAAAGCAGAAACTAACACACCATTGTAAAGCCATTATACTCCAATAAAGATGTTAAAAAAAGAAAAAAAAAAAATAAAAAGCATAATTCCTAAAAAAAAAAGTTTTATTTATTTTTGAACTAGATCTAGCCCATTGTCTAGACTACTCCTAGACAGGTGAAGGACAATTCACTGAGGTAAAATGATGCCCTAGTTTCACAGAAACATTCTCGGGGGCATCAGTGCTCTTTTTTCTAACTTTCCTTCACAAACAACAGTGTGATTCTTAATCTGTGGTCTCTGTGGTCCAGCCCCCTGGTGGGAGAGCCCTGATAAACACCTGGTGCCTGACAGGTGACCTCTCACTGCAAAGGAAGAGAGTCATCCTGCATCATCGATTAGTAAGTGATTCCATTTCTGGGAGACTCAGTACAGTTGGGGCACTAACAAAACAAAAATGGAGATTCTTAACCTGAAAGGATGGTGACCAGAGACTGAACTGGTGGTGCCATGACAATTAAACAGTTAATTCATCCATTCTAGTATTTTATGGTGTGCTCACCCTGTGCCAGGCAGACATACAGACGAATTTCAGACTGAAAAGGCTGGCTCCTAGCACTTGAGTGAGTATTTTACGTAGAGCAGATCTATGTTGTTATTTATGACACCACGAGACCTGAGCCAGAAAAAAACCCACTTTCAAGCAAGCAGACAAACTGTGCTGCCTTCATCACCCAGACAAGGGACTCTGGCTTCCTGTCAAGAGTAGCAGTTCTGGGAGCAGAACCTTTAAACTCTAGGAGGGCAGGGACCACGCCTGGCTCAGTGCCCAGAAACAGCAGGAGTTCCCCAAATATCTGTTGCCCGTATTGTTGTGGATTACCTCCACGGCTCCTGACCAAGTGGGGTGTGCATGGCCTGGCCTGAAAGTCAGATTTTTCTGACTCACATTGTCAGGATCAAATGCTCCATACCTGGACTGTCTGGTAATCGGAAGCATCGATTCCTTTCACAGTCACCTCTCGGAAGACTCTGGGCTCCAGTTCCTCTTTGGTCAGATCACAGTGATAAATGATACCTAGAAGGAAGTGGAATCTTAAGTTCAGTCCACAAACTCACTAGATACAAGGGGGGCAAAGATCACAAAGCACAGTCAGCAGTGCCATGTAAGGTCACTGTAGCAAGAGAGCCCAGAACGGTCAGGCGTGTGGAGTGCCTGACTTCATCATCTCCATGTCATCATCGCCAGTTCACACTTCATCATCACCATCGTGTTCGACCTTCCTTTTTATAACAATCACCGGGGTATTCATTTTAGAAAATTCTAATGCATTCTATGACTATGAGAATAGTTAAACCTAACTGCAGAAACTTAACAGGTCTTCCCCACGCCAGGTCACTTAGGAGAACAGGTCAAAGAAGATGGGAAACTTCATGTAGGGCCATTTTACCTGAGAAGTGATTAAGATGGAAAACTCAAATGACTTGCCCAAAGTCAACAGCCATTCAGGGGTCTCTTGATGGGAACTCTGGGGCTCCTGCTACCTGATACCCACCCATCTGTGGACACACATGTGGATAGCAATCAAGGACCAAAGACAGCTTTTTAGAGTAGCCTTTTGGAGTTGCCTTTAAAATTTTGATTATCCCAGTAACTGCACAACACAGACTGACGAACACATACCACAACATTTTAGCTTATTTGAACCACTAATTAAAATTCCATTTCCTTAATTTAATGCGACTACACTCTTAACATTCAAGAACTAAACCAAAGAAACAATAAGTAAGACGAATCATTACTGTTTGAAAACAACAACATTGCTATAGTTTATGAAACAGAATTAGTCATCTGGAGTGGCTGGTGTGGAAACAGCCCTCCCACAGAATACTTTAAACATATGCTGTCAAGTATATGAAAACTCAATTTAGAGATCCTGATACTTGCTGGAAAACCAGAAACTAAGCGGTACTCCCACAGGGCACATTCAAATTGATTGATCATGTGTTAAAATGGCAGCTTGCTTTCTTTTCAACTCCTCTGTGTACGTATGAACTTCACTAACAGCTGAGAAACAGCACTCTGCCCCCACTGGCAAAGAGTAACACATTCAGATTCCTTAACAGGACTGCTAATTCCTATGAATGTTATCTCACTTCTCATGCTTACAAATTATTTTAAGGTTTATAATAGGGAATATGATTAACATTGACAGTGAGGAGATGTGTAATGTGACCGAAGTCCTGGCTTTCTTAGTTTAAGTTATAGTTGGATATTTGTTGGAATATGACTTTATATATAAAATACTTCCAGACTACACTCTGGGCATACATTCTAAATTACCAGATACACTGAATACTGTACTTGCCCAGATAAATGTAATCTTGAGGGCAAATTGCTATCTTCACATGTATGTTAATTTTTTTTTTTTTTTTTTTTTTGCGGTACGCGGGCCTCTCACTGTTGTGGCCTCTCCCGTTGCAGAGCACAGGCTCCGGATGTGCAGGCTCAGCGGCCATGGCTCACGGGCCCAGCCGCTCCGCTGCATGTGGGATCCTCCCGGACTGGGGCACGAACCCGTGTCCCCTGCATCGGCAAGCAAACTCTCAACCACTGCGCCACCAGGGAAGCCCTGTATGTTAATTTTTGAAGAGCTTCTTCATTAGTACCTGCCCCACTTCATCCAAATACAAAAAGCATCTGAGTCCTTGAAAAAAAAAACTCCAGACCAAACAACGACGACAACAAGAGATTGCAGAACAAGTATGTGCCATCTGAGCACTGGACTCACCCCAGCATCACTGTTACCTGTACTACAATGAACGACAAAGGACCCTGGAGCCAGGATTCCCAGCTCTGACCAGTTACTGGGGCAGTGACCCCAGTGGAAGACAGTGAATAGGAAAACACACTCTAAATGCCTGTTTATCTAGAAGAATTGAGACATCAAAGCCTCCAACAGCAGAATGAAATAAGTATAGGACACAGGCTGGCTACTGTTGGGAGAAAGGGTGCCAAGTGCCTGACTTTAATTCTTCTGTTTGGGGCAGAAGTGGCACCTTGGGGGAGGCTGGGTTAAACCTAAAGGTACTGGTACTTAATATATTTGATGGATACGTTCTATTTATAGATCCATCGGGGTCAGTCCAGGTTAGCCCACTGCATATTCACACTGTGACATGAGTTCCTATAGTCTAATGATGCTTTGTGTCCTGTCTGAATTGGTTTGCTTAAGTACCAGGAGTGGGGGGAAGGGATTGGAGAAACCATCGTAGAATCATGAATCAGAGAGGACTGGTCAGGTGACCTCTGAGGAATAATTTCAAAGTTTAAGGGCAAAAGAGAACTGAATTATGGAATTCCCTTAAGACCACACGAGGTGTCTGCACTTGAGATGGGTCTCCTGATGAAACAGTGTTTTAACAAGGCTATTCTAGCAATAGGAAAGAGGCAGGGACGATCAGGTCGAATATTCCTGCTATATATAATCTGAATAAATGTAAGGAGGTGAAAGAAATGGGAGTGAGGAGGAAGCGGCAACCCTAGAGGTTGCTAAAGAATCATCAGAGGAATCTGGAAAATTGGATATGCAAAAAGAAGGCAAAAGAACTTTGTGAAGATGACCCATGTAGATACTGTTTCATCCGATTATAGGTTGGGTTTTAAGGTTATTAAAAGAAAAAAAACAACACAAACTAAAACAGTCTCTCAAAAATTGTTTGCACTCCTTGGTTATTTACCCAATGGAGTCGAAAACATGTCCACACAAGAACCTGTACACAGATGTTTACAGCAGCTTTATTAATGACTGCCAAAAGTTGGAAGCAACCAAGATGTCCTTCAGTAGGTGAATGTGTAAATAAACTGTGGGACATCCAAGCAATGGAATATTACTCAGTGCTAAAAAGAAATAAGCCATCAAGCCATGGAACAACCTTAAACTCATATTACTAAGTGAAGGAGCCAATCTGAAAAGGCTACATAATCTATGAGTCCACTACATGACATTCTGGAAAAGGCAAAGCTATGGAGATAGTGAAAAGATCAGTGGTTGCCAGGGGCTTGGCCGGGGGGAAGGGATGAAAAGGGCAGAGCACAGAGGCTTTTAAGGGCACTGAAAACACTCTGCATGGTATCATAATGATGGATACACGTCATCATACATTTCTCCAAACTTAGAATGTACAGCACCAAGAGTGACTCCTAAGGTAAGTCATGGACTTCGGGCAACTATGATGTGTGTCCATGCAGGTTCATCAGTTGTCACAGGGGACGTACCCTGTAGCAGGGATGCTGATGACGGCGAAGGCAGTGCATGTGTGGGGCAGAGAGTGCATAGGAAATCTCTGTACCAGCCCTTCAGGTTTGCTGTGGACCTAAAACTGCTCTAAAAAAATAAAGTCTTGAAACACTTTTATGCCTTTCCCAAAGAGCCTGGGAAAGGTTCTTTGATTTCTTCTCCCTGTCTCTCAGAGTCATGCAACTGGGACGCCTATACTGGATTATTACAACACCCGCAAGTCTGGAGTGAGCCTTAGACAACCCTCCAAGGTTCCATGAGTACAGAATCAGTCGGCTTGACCACTAAGTGGTTTGAGCCACAGGGAATAAGTGTATCGTGCTCCAAACTGCCCTGGCTGCCTCTTTTCTTCCAAGTGTGACTCAAGGTACAAATGGCTTGGCTCAAGACGTGTCTTCACTATGTACCTCCATGGGAAACAGTCAGCTGGTGTTCACCTGCCAGACGTACCACGTGTCCACAGCAGCTGGCACTGCAGGTATTTTTGGCCCCAGGGCTTTATTTATAATTCAGTGTCTCTGCTGTTTACTGAAGTAGTGGACAGCCAATCTTCAGAGATCAGCGCCAGACAGCCTTTGAGCGGACATGCATGTATGTGGGCGTGTATATGTACACACTGCCATTCCTGCTTTCAAGGAATCTAGTTTAATTATCTGATGGTCATTTTTACATTTGGATAAGGAAGGCCTGAGTCTGGAAGCCCCGTTCTCTGGTTTTAGATATCAAATTACATGAAGGAGAGAAAAGAAAAAGCAGGAGGCAAAATGAATAAGAAAAGACAAAGGAGAAGAACAAAGCGCTGCAGCAACAAATTAAAGCTTGCTCAGGAGCTGCCTGTCCATACAGAACTAACAACACACTTCTCTTTCCAAACTTCACGGCCACAGTCACGGATAGTATTTCACGGCTTGGTACAGAACTCATCATTTTATGCTGGGACAATGAGCCCTTTCATCCCTGGGTAATGATGAACTTGTTCCTGAAATAAATGGCCGCATGGGGTCACTGAAGGTGGTTTACAGGCCTTTGGGGACTCTGGCTTTTATGAAGGGCAGGTGAGTCAGCACTGCTCTGTTCTCCTCATTGCCCTTTATCCATTATCACTGTTTAAAGGCTATGAGGTTTTCCAAAGTAAAATTTCTGGAACCAGTGTAAGTTGAGGAAATAAAGTGTGGATCCCGCAGCAGTGGTTGAGAATGGCTATCTGAAGGAAAGCTATTTCTCTTGGTTCCTGTCCACTGGCTGCCACTGTCCCCCAAGCCTCAGGGGAGGAGGGGTGAGGCTCGAGACACCCTGACGTGAGGTTCTTGACCTGTCAGTTCCAGACTCCTGGCCCTGGGCATGGTTTCCACATCTCTGTGACAGCCTCTGAAAGGCACATGGGCAAGTAAAGCTTGCTAGGTGTTCCAGATGTACCATCAGCCCTACGTACAGGGCATCATTCTTTTGGTTTTAATAACCCTGATGGCAACCTGTCACGACAATAAGATTCCTTAAAGACTGCCTGCTCTGTGACTCTGAGGCACGAAAAAAAAAAAGTGGATCAGGCATCACTGTCATCTGCCAAACCCCAGGAGGAAGACAAGGCCACTTCTGCACCTGCTGGGCTCTCCCCTATGTCTGCTTTATTTGCTAAGGACCAAACTATTGCAACAAAACTGGGTAGGACAAAAAGGACGATGAAGGAGCTCAAAAAACAAACAAGGAAAGTGCAGACATCTTTTCAGCCAGATTGCTTTCAGGATAGGGTCTACCCAGTCAACTGCAAACTGCCAACTGAGCCAGGCTCCTGGGACAAATCAGGGTATGTGTTATGGCTTCGGCTATAACAGAAACACTGCAGTCAAGTGGAGAAATGGGAAAAAAACAAAACAAGCAAAATGAGTGTGACCAACTTAAAAAAAAATGTTATACAGAGAGCTATGTTTACTTTGGGGAAAATTAACTAATACCATAAAATTGCAATTTACAAGTGTTTCCTTTTCTACCAGAACCAAGTAACAAATTCCCCCCCATATGATGTAAGACTAAACTTTCACCATTATATTTTAATCCAGTTTCACAAGAGCAGAATTTACTCTGTTTTAAAACAATTTATTAATGTCAGATGTGACTACAGATTTTTATTTAACACTTTTAGTTATTTGCACTGTGTGTGTTTTGTAGACCAAAGGCTGACTCTAAGGTTATACTTGTTCATACTTATTTTTCAAATCAACCTAGAACAACAGATGGTCCTGTCCCTGGAAGAGAGACTCAGGATATAAGATTAAAGAGAGTGCAGTTTTAGGTGTTCATGTTTCCCTTTGTTCTGAGCGTCTGTTTTACTGTTTTATTCCCACGAAGTAATTTTGGCTGTAATACAGCATATGTGATTTTCAATAACACAGCATATTTCTATTTCTCAAAAGAAACCCAAACGTGAGTCTGATTTTTTTTTTTTTTCGGTACGCGGGCCTCTCACTGTTGTGGCCTCTCCCATTGCAGAGCACAGGCTCCGGACACGCAGGCTCAGCGGCCATGGCTCACGGGCCTAGCCGCTCTGTGGCATGTGGGATCTTCCCGGACTGGGGCACGAACCCGTGTCCCCTGCATCGGCAGGCGGATTCTCAACCACTGCGCCACCAGGGAAGCCCTGATTTTTAAATTGGACAACATCGGTGGAACGACTCTCACCTGGAGATAAAAAGGAAGTAAACTGATAGAAGATTTCGGTGTCCTTCTTCTGACCGCTGTACCCCACGACGCTGCCGACCTCAAGCGGGAAGGTCTTGAGGAGAGCACCGGTGGCTAGGTCGTGAAGCTGCAGAATGTTCTTTACGTTATGGAGGTAGCATAACACCAAAAAGTTGGACCTGACGCAAGCTACCCACTCTGAAAAGATAACAACAGATAAAGCATCATGTAGTTTTGAAAATTAGCCCAAAACATACTCATTTCGCCGAACAATAGTTCTTGAGTTCTACACTGTGCTCTGCGGCAGTGAGACATGCAAGTGATTTTAAAATTGGTGTTAATCATGCATCATGTTTTCAGCATATTCCTTTCATAAATCACTGCCACCGTCATCTCCAGAGGTAATAAGATATTCTCCACCTGGGGCCAGGAGCTTTTGATGATCTAGATAACGTGTGTAATACAAATAACCCTGCTTACCTATTTTGTGTCCAATATCATGCTACAGGAGGTATAAGAAGGAAAACAACAAAGCCCGAATCATGATCCACATCTGTCAGGATTGTTTATTCAACAAAACTGTATTAAATGTAAATGTAAATGTATGTGCCAGATACCCTACAGGGTGCTGGACGGACCAGCAAGAAGACGAGGTCATTTCTGCCCTTGAGACACAATCGCGTAAAAATACAAGTAGTAACTTGTGAACAAGGGTGAGTGAGTAGTTGGTTGGGACCCCAAATAAGAGAGAGCCCTTGAGCAAATGCTGAATTATGTCTGGAGGGCGGGGGTGTGAAGGCGGGGGGCCTGGTGGTGTTGGGAACAGGACAGCTCTCTGGGGGATGAGAAGGTAGGAAAACATGACTCAAGGAATGAAGGCCAGAGCTGGGGATGAGGAGAGAGAAAAGGAACATGAATGAACCAACAGCAGGAAGGAAGGGAGTGAGGGAGGGAGACTGGGAGAAAGAACGAGGTAGAGATCCATTTTCAAGAAGAAGAAAACCGCTGCTCCATTCGGGGGTGGGCGGGGGCGGTAGTGGTGGTTTGATGGGGGACTGGGTGAGCCACGTAGGGGCGAGTTTAGGCCTTTCTGACTCAGCCGTTACTGAGGAGCTACTGTTGGAGAGAAGGGTGACACACATAAAGATGACATCAGATGTATGCATCCGACGACTGACCAGAGAACCACAGAGGTGCACAGAGGGTGGAGGGGAGACCCGAACACACAACTGTAAGAAGCCGGGCAGAACACCACATCAAGCTGGGGATAGAGTCTGGAGAAGGGGGCAAAGAAACAAAAGGCACCTCCCAGGAAGACTCACCAGGACGTGGCAAGTGTGGGGACAGGAAAATGAGGCAGAGATAGGAGGCCCCTTGGTGTCCAGGGCTGCAGCTTCAGTGATGGTACCGTCCGAGACGGAGCTGGGAGAGCGGAGGTGAGTGAGCAGAGGAGGAAAGGAGAAAGCAGGGGGGCAGGCGCCGAGCACAACCCATCGGGCTCTGGACGAGACGGGCCAGCGCTAAGGACAGGCCATCCAGAGGCAGAGATGCTTTAGTAAATGGAAGCAAGGAGAGGGCTGCAGGGAACAGCTCTAGCGCATGGAAAAGAAAAGCCTTTCTTGGGTTTCATGGTGGGATGCGGGGCAAGGGGCTCTTGACACTGCCTCTTTTTTTTGCAGTACGCGGGCCTCTCACTGCTGTGGCCTCTCCCGTTGCGGAGCACAGGCTCCAGACGCGCAGGCTCAGCGGCCATGGCTCACGGGCCCAGCCGCTCCGCGGCATGTGGGATCTCCCCGGACCGGGGCACGAACCCGTGTCCCCCGCATCGGCAGGTGGACTCTCAACCACTGCGCCACCAGGGCAGCCCCGACACTGCTTATTTTTAAACCCAAGAAACTAGTAGTTCACGCATATAACGTTATCAATGATCAACAAGACACCGGCCAGAGGGTGCTCTGAGGATCCCCAGGGGCCTCAGTCTCGTCGCGTGGTTTAGATTACTACCGCAAACTTTTCCTCAAGTCAGGATATAAGGAAGAACTCTTACACCTGAAAGTAATTTGCTCCTCCAATACGACTTTTTAAGTGCTTCAATCAAGCAATATATTTCATGTGGCTTTAATGTTTTAAGCAAAGTAAGGGGAAAAAAACTGATGGAAATTTCTGTCCAAAAATAATCAATCTGTGTTAACTATGAGTACATCAGAATTCTAAAACAGACAAAGTGAATAAGAAAAGGACAAGGTGATTTGTAGACTGTCGTTAATAAAAGCTCTGACTTTACAGCTGTACTTTATGACTCATCTCTAGTTTTTATTCTCAATAGGGCATTCTGTGCTGACACACTGCAAATTCAACTGTGCTTCTCTTTGAATTGATGAGTTCTATGAATATTGAAGGCTTCCCCTTTCCAGTCTAAAGAACTTAGAACCTTTTAGAGGAAAGGTTATAAAAATATCACCTTGATTTGCATTTCATTAGATCTGCAAGTGAGACAGGATGTCACCTTAAGGTACAGTTAAAACTGCTTTAGGGGGGCTTTAAAAGGCAGAAAATTCACATGCCTTGGGAAATATTTGTATCTCTGATGCTTCCCTACATGAGAATCACTGTTCCAACCTGACTGGAACCTGAAAAACACGCAGGGCACTCACTCTTCAGGAAGACGTGTGCCACCAAGTCTCCCTTGGACCCACCAAGGCCTGAGGGCCCCTCCTGTGGCACTTAGGAAGCACTCACTAAATGCTGGCTCTTACCACCCTTAGGGGGGGACATTCTGTCTCAGTTGGACAGAAGTCATCAGGTTACCAAAGTTGCATGAAGGTGTTAATGGAAAAGGCAGAAAACCTGTTCTAGGACTCGTGGGTCCCTCAACCAAATATACGAGGGTCAGAGAGTGAATGGAAGGGTTGAGGACATAGGTGAAGCGATTTCCTTGGAAAGAGCCCCCGTCATGCTGTAAGTCCCCCTCCCTGCTGGGGAAAACCCCAGCCTGAGACAGACAGAGCACCGGTGCCTAATCCAAAGCTGAGAAGCACGTATGGACAGTGGAAGAGCCCGGGATGGGCCGCTGCCCTGGGGCTGCAAATGGGGGCTGTGCAGGAACGAGCACGGACCGGGCCGCCTTGGGTCCTGTCTGACAGAACTGCCTGAGGTGCTGGAGACCTCTTTACAGAAGCAGGCGGAAGGAGGAGCCAGCAGCCCAGGGCTGAAGGGGATGCCAGGCAAACACCCAGAGCAGCGCTTCCTCCAGGGCCAAGGGAACTGCCCAAGCAAGGGCCCGGTGGGAGCGCCCTCAGAAAGCACTCAGAGAGACTCAGCTGTAATCATCTGCCCACCTTCCGCTCTACCCGCTAAGCAAGGCCAGGCTGAAATATCTGCAGGCACAGAGCACACTGCCTTGAGCCAGTGGGGAAGGGGCCCTTACTTTTCCAGGATGTGCACCTGGATCTGACTCCAATACTTGCGCTTGAATTCACTGAAAAACCCATGTCAGGACTGCTTTATGTGACACTGGGCCACTCTGCAGCTCTCAAAAGGAATTATGTTCCTAATTATATACAACTTATACCTTCCCATTTAGGGATGGCCCTAGATTTTATCCCCATTCAACCCATCAGCAGACGTTCACCTCCACAAGCAAACTCTTCACTGGCTTGAACGTACTCGACTCTCCTTTTGTGTCAAAAAGTGTAACAAAATTAGAGTCCCATTTTAAATCAAATCCAGCTTTCAGGCAAGAAGTAACTTACAAAGCAGTATATCATTTTTGGAAAATCACTGAGAAAATCAGTAATGGGAACTTAAAGGCACTCTGAAACATGACAGATAAGGAAGTGAGGCTCTCAAGAGGTTACTGTAGCGCAGTGCACACAGCATCAGGTGCGATGTATTTCAATTAACTCTGACAAGAGTCTCTTTTCCGGTAAGAGGACTGTAAATCCACCCTAAAGTCTACAATAGGTGTAACATAAACAGCCAAAGGTTATTCAGAAGCTAAAAGCTAAGGATTCTGAATCCAAATGATTTAAAAAAACTAAACATCAGTGCTTATTATCAGAAAATAACTACAAAGACAGCCGATGTTTTTTTTTTTTTTTAAAAAAGAAAAGCACTACCTTTGAAGGTCTGGATTCACACCTTCACAATTTTTTGGAGACCCCACACAGTATTGTACTAACTACAAAGATGTCACACAGTAAACACCTAGTTGCGCTACTGAGACATTTCACAATTAGAGGTTGAAGGTTCTTCACCTTGTAACCGGTCACCAGAGAATGAGAGATGCCCCAACTTCTTGACGTTCTTACCAGAAACAAAAGCACAACTTCCAAGCAGCATGTACTCTTACCTAAGACGTCTTTCTCATGCTCAGGAACAAGCACCTTCCACTTGGACTCCTCGGGATCCGTGAAGTCAATGTTGATCAGGCGGTAGTTGGGAGAATGGCGATTCGTCTTGAACGTGAACACTGTGCCCTCGTTGGTTACATAGTCATATTCCCCTTCGAAGTTGTCGATCAGTTTCACCCACTTCAGGATTCCTGGTGAGAGACCAAGCACCTCTGTCACCTCTCCAGGGTTTGAAATGGTGTGGTTTGTATATGGGGGGGGGGGATGGATCTTTTCTGGCTATAGAACACAAAGCAGACACAATATTTGGAAGACCTAAGGCATGAGAAAGAGCAAGGGCGAATGTGGGTGAATTTTAAGGTTTCCAAATAACGCAGAGGAAGTTTTTCCAGAAAAACCTGGCAATGAAGGAGAGTGGAGAATTCTCTCAGCCCGTTACCCCACATAATCCGGCACATCCCCTTCTACCTGAGAGGGTCTCAAACCCGAGCACGTCTTTCTACCTCTACTGCTATCACTCCACCCAAAGTCTTTATTTCCCTCTGGTTATGAGCAGTGGCTCACAACTGGGGATGATCTCAGCCCCACCAGCGGACTTCTGGAAATGTCTGCAGACCTTTTGGTTGATACAGCTTGGAAAGTGAGAGGAGGGCTACTACAAGCATCTAGTGGGAAGAGGCCAGAGATGCTGCTTCGAGGCACAGGATACCCCTTTGACAAAGAGTCAGCTAGCCCCAGATGTCAGTACGTGGCTGGGAAACCCTGGTGTGCAGCAGCGGCTTCCCACCTGCTCTGCCCACGGCCACTCTTGTTCTTCTCGGTAGCAGCCACCACCATGTCTTAATATCCTAAACCGGTCCCTGTTGGTACCTTCCTAGAAATTTCCCCACTGCTCTTTGAATAAAATCCAAATTCCTTCTTGTGGTCTCCATGGTCCTGCATGGTACAGTCCTTGCCCACTTAGCTAACCTCAGATGTTCCAACTTTTGCCTCAATCCCTGACCTCTGGCAACACTGGCCTTTGTTAGGTTCCTTAAGACATGCTTCACTTCAGGGCCTGGTCACAAGCTGTTTCCCTTGCCTACCCCACTCTCAAAATGGCTAGGTACCTCTGACCCACACCCAGATCATTTCTTCACAGCACTTCTCTCAAGATATATACACCTGAGCCTTGAACAACGTGGGTTTGAAGTGCGTGGGTTCCCTTATAGGGGGTTATTTTCAATAGTAAATACTGCAGTACCACATGATCTGCAGTTGGTTGAATCCATGGATGCAGAGGGACCATGTATCCAGGGGGCCAAGTGTAACCTCCAAGTGGTTCAAGGGTCAGCTGTACCTAATTTGCTTGTTTATCATTTGTCTTTTTTATTCACTATTTAATACTCAGCACCCAGACAGAGTGGCACCTTCAAAGGTGCAAAATAAAAGTGGTGTTGAATGCAAGGACGCACACTTTCCAGCCCTTCTGTTCTAAGAACTAGTCTGGAGAAGGTCAACACTACAAAGAAGTCTTAAATGTGTCCACCATCATCATCATTTAAACGGCTCACTAAATGTCACTTTTACTATTAAAAAAAAAAATCCACTGGGAAGACATCTGGTTCATAATGTATCAGACATAAATGTTTAGAGGACATCTCAAAAATTTTATAAACGAAAAAGCTCTATGACTTCTAAACTGCTCAAAGGCAATGCCAGATCTCAGCTATTCTCCAATTAATCTCCTACCTTCGATTTCACAATGAAATTGCTACATTAATTTGGATAGTTCATTTATATTCCTGGTGATTTTACATTCATTGTCTCATTCATCTCTATAACATAATATCTTTATATAAATTTGTTGTTGAATTAAATTAATCAGGGAAAATATAACCCCATGGTAGAGAGTTTTTCAGTTAGATATAACTGAATTAAAACCCCAGCTCCAATGACAATTTAGCTGTGTGACCTTGAACAATCTCTTTATCCCTTGCTGAGCCTCATTTTCTCAACTGTAGACGAGAAACAGTAAGTAAATGTGAAAATTATTATAAAGTGACTAATACCTACCCTACAACAAAAACCTCAACAAATATTATTTTAAAATAAATGGCTGGAATTAAAACTAATAATAAGATAGGCAGTTAAAAAAAAATCTACAGCTTTTCCACATGTTAGTAATACCAGTTGGAAAACATGGTGGGGACAGGGGACCTCATTTACATTAGAAGTAAAATTAATGAATACTTAAGAATGTGCTTAACAAGAAATGTGGACTCTATGAGAAAAGCTCTAAAATTTTTCTAAGGAATCTTAAAAAACAACAACAAACAAAACCTGGATAACTGGAAACACATACCATATCCCTAGATAGGAAGACTCAGTATTTCAAAGGTGCAAAAAATTCCAGAAGAAATCTACAAATTTAACACAATTCCAATTCCAAAATCCAAATGAGCTTTTTAGGGAATCTGACAACATCATTCTGAAGTTCATCTGGAAGAATAAGCACTTAAGGACAGTTGACGTATTTTTGATGACAGAACAAGAAGGAACTTCATGTGCTATGATGCTCTGAACAAGCCCCCTCCCTCCTGAAGGAAATTATCACCCTTTTATGATAATCATTTTCTTATTTTTCTTTGTTCATTTTCTGCCTTAACATGCAGCCACAAACACTATAGTCTAATTTTGCCTCATTTTTGAACTTCTAATAGAATGAAACCATACCACATGTATTCTTTTGTGTCTGATTTCTTTCTATTCTTGATATCTGACCTTACATTATGTTTGTGAGATTATTCATCCTCTGGTTATTGTTACTGACTTCTGGTTAAATCTTACTGTACACAAAGAACATACTCTGTATGATTTCAAAGTTTTTAAATCTGTTGAGAAAAGCGTTGTGGCCTAATTTTTTTTTTCTTAAAGGATTTTAAAATGTTCCTGTATGTGATCAAAAAGAACGTGTATTTTGCAGACCTTCCCTGTGATATCCTAAGAATGTCTACTAAGTAATTTGTTAATCCTTTGTTCAAATCTATATATTTACTGATTTAGAGGGCCATTTTTTCTATCAGTCAAAGAAAAGGTCTGTTAAAATATTTCTCTATGATTGTAGATTTGTCCATTATTATTTATATTTGTTAACTTTTACTCTCTGTATTTTGAAATCATGCTCTTAGATATATACAGTTAGAATTATTATATCTAAATAAAACTGAATTGAACCTTTTATGATTATAGAGTTTTATCTCTAGTAATGCATTTTGCTTTGAAGTCTACTTGGATATTAAGGCAGCTACATCATTTTCATTTTTACATCTTTGGGCAGTTGTCTTCTGCAGACTGGATGGCCCCAGTTTGCTCTTCTCTGTGTCTCTTAACCACTCATATGCTTTCCACCTCTTGGTGGGCTGCATTCTATGTAATTTCTTTTAATATTCACTTTCACTAATTCTCTCTTCAGCTATGTCTAATCTCTTCTTTAATCTAATAACTTAATTTTTAATGTGAATCCTTTTTTTATTTTTAGAAGTTCTACTTCATCCTCTTCCAAATAGGTTTGGTCATTATTTACAATATCTTGTTTCTTGCTATGTTTCCAAGCTTCTCATTTATTTTTTTTAAGAAGCAGCATCACTATTTTTAAAGGTGTATTTACACACTTATTTTACATTAGAAATCTGATAATTCCACTCTGGTGTGAATCTGCTGGCTCTACTTTTCATGCTGGTGAATTTCTTCATCTGATCTGTGATTTCTGATTGTGAACTGACTTCCCTTGAAACGCTATCTGTGAGAATTCTTGAAGGCCTGGGTTGAAGTGACACTATTTCAGACAAGATTTGTATTTGGCTTCTGTTTGCCTCTTGGGAGGCAACCAACCTGGGAGCACTTTAAATTCTTGGCATGAGGATTTTTGGACCTCATCGAGACAATCAATTCAACTTGCACCCACGTGAAGGTCAGCCCTTCTCATGTTTTAGGAGAATTCACATCCTGCCTCCAAGGTAGAGACAAACCTCCAAGGCAGGTTTCCTTACTATACCCTGCCTCTCCCCTCCTCCCTGGCTCCAACACTGGCGGGTTTATTTCTCAATAATCCTTACACCACCACCAAAGGGAAGCTCAGCCTCAAGGCCCAGCAGAAACATTCTGGGACAATCCAGCTTACATCCCAGGACTCCTGCTTTCATTTTGTCTTTGGTCTTTATGAGTTCTCTTCCTTTGTGCCAATTAGCAATATACTTAGTAAGATGCTTTATTAACTTTTTTACAACATTTCAGTTGTTTCAATTGGGAGATTATTCAGAGTGTATCATCTGCTACACTCCTACAAACAGAAATCCTTACAATTAATTTCCATAAACAATTAAGTTCTGCATCTGAGCCAAACATTTTTTTTTTCTAGTGACAGACTGCTAACCTCAAAAGCAGGTGATCCATTCAAAGAAAAGTGCATCTTAGTTTACATAAAACAATACTTTAAGAGGAAAAGAAACCCAAAGACTAGTCCTTATAAGAATAAGTTAAAAAATTAGTTGGTAATGCAAAATTTGCAGATAGTCAGAAAGCTACATTTGTTTATAATAAGAATGATGAAACACAGTTTTCTGGACTGTGACATTTGCAGACACAGAGTCTTGGTTCAGAGAAATGTCAGATTCTTTAAATGTTCCCCTGACAATAAAACATCTTCTGATGTGAAACCTTTATTTCTCAAAGTAACCATCTTATGGTTTCTGCCGAAAAGGTCTTTCAGCCATTGCAGTGGTATTTATTATGACCCTACCTCCCCCTGCTTGCAAAAAAGTCACTGAAACATCCACCAAAGGCAAAACACAGCAGAAATTTCCTTCGGTAACTCTGTATAGTCAGGTGAGCCTGAAGATGTGGTGCACTTGTTTTATAACCCAGCTCCAAAGAGCACCAAAACAATAAAAAAGTTTGTGGCCATTATCTGCCACCAATTTCTGAAGCATTAACTTTAGTCATAAATACACACAAGTCATATATTCATGCAGACTTAGGAATGTGGCTGGATTTTTACAAATCCATTAAAATCTGAAAAGTTGTTCAAAGTACAGGCTCACAGCGCAGCATGTTTAAAATGAGGACTCATGAAATCCTTTGGCTCTCCAGAAACCCTTGCTCCTCAGGCTTTGGCCACAAGATAATTTAAGAGAAAAGGTATTCCAGCTGAACAATGGGGCTCATTCAGTTTTGCTATTCACACGTTAAAACACTGTTGATTTAATGGGAGATAGGAAAGGTACTTTAAAAAAAGAGATGTGGCTAGACTCTCCAACCATCTCACTTTTTGCCCACTTTTTCTGAGGTCTTTTTGTCTGTAAGTGGTATTCTTCTCTCTGAAGCCAACAGAATTCGATTCCCAAACTTCTCCACATTCAAGTTAAAATTACTTTTTATAAACCTGCTTCTTGGTGGGGGAATGATTTGTTTACTGAGTGAAGGTGAGCTTAAAATAAGTCATCTAAAGCTTTCCATAGAGCAAAGTCGTTACTTGCATTGCTTTCTTTGAAAATCAATGGTATTAACTACATTGCTTAGAAAACGTTTTGTAAGCTCTCTTGTGATAGGAGCTAAAAAGTGCGCTTACGTTTGACAAAACAGAGGGTCTGGCCTCTAACAACAGTAACTAATGCAGAGCATGCACAGCTCATGCTCTAGGGCTGGGGAGGGCAGAAGTCTGCTGTCCTCTCTGGCCGGATGCCTTCATTCTGTCACAACTGCCACATGGTGATGGTTAGAGCACGGGCATGGAATTCAACTGACCTGGGTCTGAATCTTACAATGGCATCAGGAAAGCTAATTGGCCTCACCAGCCTCAGTTTCCTTGGGATAACAACATGTGCTCCCCAGAGGTTGTTAAGAAGACAGTGAAATATCTACACGCATAGCTCAGAACCTGGCACACAGGAAATGCTAAATAAACAATACTTACTACCATCCCAAATAAACCCCAGCATTCTTCAAATGACAAAAATAAGCTGAATGTGGCTTCTGAACAGCACTGGTTGCTAATGGCGGCGAACTAATAAAATCTAGTTTCCATCCCTCAGGGCACATAGCCATTTTTCTAGAAAAAGCCTTTATAATCACTAACTTAAAAATTAGTAAAATTATTACCTTTATCACTAGTACTTCATATTTTACTTCAAGATTCATGTTTTGCTTCTTATTTTTATACTGTCTTTTGACGTTTCAATTCTTTTGGGTTGTTGGCATTCCCACTCTGAAACACAGACTTATTTTCTAATAATTCCCTGCCTTTCACAGAAGCCCTCCTCCCTTGTTGGTCTGACTTTTAACACCCTGATGACTTTGCTAAACTTTAGACAATTCATCTTTTCAGGCTTCTTGAATGTTTATCTCCCCCTTTCCTCTCCATCTCCAAAAGATGTCCAGCCCCACCAGGCACGAACATGGGAGTCAAAATTGTCCCAGCTACCTAGAAACAAGAGGTCATCTGCCTCGTAATGCCAGAGATGGCTGAGTGAACAATTTAAGTGTCTGATAAACACTGAGCTTCCTTTTGTAGTTCTATGTTAGCGTGTAGGGTAGATTGATTTCTCATGCAGGAGAAAGCCCGTTTTCTTTAAAGACATGAAAGCATTAAAATGAACACATGGTGAGTGCTGAAAATGATCAAACTTTCAGCAAAAAAGGAAAATGCTGAGAGCCAGGTTAGTGAAAGTCTGGGTGAAGTATAGGATAAACTGCTATTTCCTTACAAAAATCAGTATGTCAGCATCACCCATCTTTTCCCCCTAAACCCTTCATAAATGCTGTGACATGAGCAAAGACCATTTCAGGTCCGTTTTAAGGATAGCTACACTGAAAAAGAAGGGTGTTAAATTACCAACAAGGATTTTAGACATTTATAGTTCTTTGCACCTAACAATTACTTCCTACGGATTCTATTTAAAAACCTCTGATATAGTTGTACATTAATTCAGAATAGGGCCAAATGGTCAGTGTCTCTTGCTGCTGACTATCCTATAAAATAGAGAATAAAGTATATGACCTTCTACAGAAAAATGAAAGAACCCAAAGGAAAAGAGAATGAACAAAAGAGACAACAGAGGGACTTTTGCGGTGGTCCAGTGGTTAAAAATCCACCTACCAATGCAGGGGAGGCAGGTTCAATCCCTGGTCAGGGAACTAAGATCCCACATGCTGCGGGGCAACTGAGCCTGCACACCACAACTACTGAGCCTGTGCGCCGCAACTAGAGAGAAGCCCGTCTGCTGCAACAAAAGATCCTGCATGCTGCAACGAATATCCCATGTGCCTCAACTAAGACCTGATGCAGCCAAATAAATAAATAAATAAATAAATAACGTAAATAAATAAATAAATATTAAAAAAAAAAAAAAAAGACAGACAACAGAGAGAAGTGAGTCTAGAGTTTCCAAACTCCAGAGAGGTCCTAACTCTGAGCCTGGGAATATATGCTTGATGACAGCACAACTGATAAGACCTGATGCTGTGCATTGGCTGTCTCATGGCCTCCGTCCAGCTGACGGGGAGCACACACCCGGCGGGGATGGGCTGTCATCACTGCCATCACCCAACACAGCGCCTGGCACAAAATGGGCACCAATTAATGTCTGCTTCATGACTAAATATAACATTCACACAATCCTACATTTCAGACTGAACCTTATGTACACTTCTTGATAATGTAAAGACAACAGAAGTAACCAAATTTAAAAGAAGTTAGTAGTGTCTTCCACTTTTCCAATAAGAATAGTTAGAAATTAATACACTAAGTTAAATACGTATAAGTGTTAAAAACCATCTTTTATATTTTTAGGGTATAAATTAACTTTTCTTTCTTTTCATTTTTTTAAAATGAAACTTTATTAGATGCATTGATTTGGAATTCAGAAACTTTTAAATTGTAGCTCTTCCTCAAAGTATTTATTTATTAATTATTTAATATATATATTTTTGGGCTGCACTGTGTAGCATGTGGGATCTCAGTTCCTTGACCCGCATCCCCTGCATCAGAAGTATGGAGTGTTAACCACTGGACCGCCAGGAAGGCCCTAAATTAAGTTTTCATTAAAAATTTTAGAAGCCCACATATTAGAGTGAAAACAGACAATTCTGAGGCCTGATATTTAACTGTAATGTAAAAAATACGTGAAAATTTATTCTAAATTTAGTCTACATGAAGCAACTTTATATATTCAAAATATTTATAACAAATTTAGGAAACAGTGTGTATATGTGTGTGTGTGCGTGTGTGTGTGTGTGTATATATATGTATATATATCTCTCAAAAGAAATAGTAGTCTTGATTTAGAAAGGTACAGAAAATATAACTAAGAAAATCCAGACAAAATCATTTTCTTGCAAGGTTCAGGATGATTAATTTCAACTAATCTGCATGCATGAATCACATTAAGAATCACAGGAGTCAAGACACAGCTGTCTTTTCCATTGCAGAACTAACAAAATGTCATGCCTCCCCGGTGTCCTAAGTGATACCTTGATACCTTTTTACTTTCAATTTTAAATGAGAAGCAGAAATCTTCTGCTCATATAATACACAGGACTGGAGAAACATGGTCTGTACTTTTTGATTGTTCTCAGGGTTAAATAAAGGACAAAAATTTAATTTAAAACAGCTTGGAGGCCAGAAGGGTAAAGATTCAAAATACAAGTAAATTAACAGTTACAGATGGAGGATGGCTTCTCAAGCAGGGCCACCTGAGCACGGGATCCTCAAGGGGCAAGGGAAGTTGCTGGAGACAAGCTGGTGCCCACTTACTATGAGTCTGTGCTAAAGAAAAGTTACTGACACTTGTAAAAAGGTAAAGAAGACTTTATTCAGGACTACTGTGATAGGTGTCAAGACTACTGCAATTAGGGACAGAGGTCAGGCTGAACTCGAATACAGAAAAGACAGCTGGAGATTTACAGCCAATGTGCAGACTGAGGGGACTGGTGATCAAAAATTACTAAGAGAAGATATCAGGGGAGGGGGATTCTTGTTGAAGGCAGGTCAAGCATGTGGGGAATGGACAGGGGAATGAGGAATTTGATCAGATATCAGGGGTAAGGGACTGTCTTTAAAGTGACAGCAGGATTCTCACAACAACTGGGCTATGGAGGCCAATCAAGGAGGGTGGGGCGCAAGGAACTAAGGCTGAGACCTAATTGAGAAGAGGCTCAGAGGAGCCTGACTAAAGTCTGGTCAAGGAGAGAATCTTTGTTGTCATCAGGCACTGTTCTAGGTGCTGGGGACTCCAAGAAGAGCAAGACAGACAAGATCCCTGATCTCATGCAGCTCAAGAATACTCACAGTGTTTTTATATGGAGAGAAAAAGAAATCAAAATAGGGGAAAGGGGAAGAAGGGCCAACTACAGAGGGAAAAGTATCAACCAAAAGCAAGAGGACGCATGGTAACTTCTAGGGCTGAAGTCCCTCTTCTCCCAGAGAAAGCTGATAGTGACTTGGAACACGTCTCTGGCAGCCAGTGTAAAAGAGGGTGCGATATTCTTTGGAGGGGGCCTGCTTAGCCGTTTTGAACATGTGGAAAATTATGCAGATTTCTAATGCCCAGAGGATGGGCCTAGTGCCATTCCCATACAGTGGCGAGTGAAGTGAGTCGGGAGTTACCTGTTCAGACAGGTAAAGACAGGAACAGCTACAGGAACTGCAGTTCCTGTGGAAAGGCTACGGCCCATTGTTTGCAAGAAGTGTGTTCGTGTTACTACTAAGTAAAAATACTGCAAATGTAAATGGCAGAAATGAGGTTCTCCGAAGAGAGGCAAAGGGTAACAGGAGAGAGATTAAGCTCACAGAGCAGCACGTAGTAAGAAGGTCAGTCAGTCCTTGAACAGAAAATCAAATTGACATGATGCATGTAAATCATAATCATGATTATGTAAATCATAATCAGAGAGAACACTTTTAATTCTCAACATTCTAAGATTTTTTTCCATTCTGTATTTATGTAGTTTTGTTTTCCTTTTATCTTTTTCTATGATATTAAGTAGCCATTGGCCACTTTTTTGTGCTTCTTATTTTATTTTATTTTATTTTATTTTTCTTTTTTTTTTCTTTTTGCGGTATGCGGGCCTCTCACTGTTGTGGCCTCTCCCGTTGCGGAGCACAGGCTCCGGACGCGCAGGCCCAGCGGCCGTGGCTCACGGGCCCAGCCGCCCTGCGGCATATGGGATCCTCCCAGACCGGGGCACGAACCCGTATCCCCTGCATCGGCAGGCGGACTCTCAACCACCGCGCCACCAGGGAGGCCCTGTGCTTCTTATTTTAAACTGCACACAGGCAGAAAGGTTTCCTGGGAGACAAAGATGATGGAAATGTTATAAAAGAGCTTAAGTGAAATTATTTAGTTCTCGACAGGCAATTTAGTGGTGCCCTAATAAATAAAACATTAATGTACAGTAAAAGACTGATAAATCTCCCTGACTTTAAGGTAAAAATGATTAAAATTATAACAGAAAGACCTGAGGTTATCAAAAGGGATATAATAAGGGCTTCCCTGGTGGCGCAGTGGTTGAGGGTCCACCTGCCGATGCAGGGGACACGGGTTCGTGCCCCGGTCTGGGAAGATCCCACATGCCGCGGAGCGGCTAGGCCTGTGAGCCATGGCCGCTGAGCCTGTGCATCCGGAGCCTGTGCTCCGCGACAGGAGAGGCCTCAACAGTGAGAGGCCCGCGTACCGAAAAAAAAAAAGGGATATCAATTTCAGTGATATAACATTAACGATTTTATAACACTGGATTTAGTTTTCAGTCACCAGCTATTCAGGTTTAACTCACCTAATATTTCAGTTAACTAGCGTATTTAGCATTTAACTTAAATGTTAATTATTCTTCTCCTTAGTTTAAATAGGGTAACAAAAATGGGGGAGCAGTAAGGAAACAGCAAGAAAAAGATCCTAGGTGGCAGTCAGAGTCACCAACTGGGCATATGCCCCCTGGAATTTTCAGATATCAACCTGCAAAAGTAAACATATCTCCCAGGAGAGGCACACCTCATGTTTTCTTTGATGTAAGGCCTCTTTTCTGATTATGAATCGGGTTTTACAGAAAACAAGTCAAAATCAAGATCTGTGTTTGGAGCGGCTTCGATACTGAAGATAAATTATTTTTAGGGCATCTTCAATCTATTTTAATCCACTACCTAAAACCATTGTGTAGTGATTCCAAATATTCCCCTTTCAGTCAAAAAACAAAAGGACAAAGAAGGCATACTTGAGAGCCCACCGTATGCCAGGAACCCTGCTAGGCCCTTTTCTATGCATTTTCATTATTCCTCACAATTCCTCATGAAGTAGGTATCACTGCCTCACTTGTAGTTGTGGAAATATTAAGAGAAAAGGATAACTTCCCCAAGGTCACCAATTATTTAGAGGTAGAGCTGAGATTAAAATTCACAGCTGATTTGAAAGTCTTAAGGTTACTGTCTCAATGTACTCAACTGTAATTAATAAGAACTATTTCAAAAATTGTAATGATTATGATATCCATCTGCTATGTCTCCCCTGTTATAAACCAAATATACTTAGTGTCTTCAACAGTTAAACTCACACACAGTACTTGCTTTTTTAATCAGTTATAGTCATATTATTAACTCATAATGAAGCAGCAATCAATTAAAAAAAACAAAAAGACCCAAGATCTCTCTAATCTTGACCTACACAATTGACTTTTGAACCCATGGATGGAAACTGATTTCCAGTTCATCTTCTTAGTACTGGTCAATCATTGCAACTGTTGAGAGCTTTCAGAATCCCACGACCACCATTCAAGAGAAGAGATCCTCTGAGGTTTATGTTACCCACAAGTTTAATACTAATAAAGCAATAATTTAAAAGAGATTACAGGCCCAGCGTTACACCCAGAATTTAGCAGCTATCACTGGGAACACTCTCCAAACTGATCTTAACCCATCTGTGTGCAACTCAACAGCTTAAATTCACCTACCTTACTCACTTAAATTCTGCTTTCTTGTCAACAGTATATTATGTATTTTTCTGAATGACACAATGAATTCCACATACTGGTCAGTTTAGTAACCTTCTTATAAAATGACATCAGGTTAGTATCATAAGACTTATTTGCTCTACTGTCTTCCATGTGGTTTTCCACAAGCTCACTGGGATGGTCTTTTTGCTACTTCAACTTGTCTAGGCTGATGTCCTGAGTTAACCGATCAAACATTAATCTAGGTTGTTATTGTGAAGGCATTTTATAGATATGATTAAAGACCATAATCAGTTGACTTTAACTAAAGAAGATTATCCTAGATAATCTAGGTAGGCCTGAGCCTTCCAGCAGAGCTGAGGCTTCCATGAATAAGAAGAAATTCCACTTGTGGACGGCAGCCTGTCCCTCCTGATGGCCTGCCCTACTGGTTTCAGACTTACCTAGCCAGCCCCATAATCATGTAAGCCAATTCCTTGCAATAAATCTCTTAATATATATATCCTACAGGTTCTGCTTCTCTGGTTAAACCTTGAAGATGCATTCACAAACCATCAATATTTCACAAACATAAAACACCTAGAAATACCTTTAGTAAGAAAGATGTAGTTCCTATGCAACTCAGAGATACAGTCCCAAATAAATGTATAGATTTACACATAGCTCTAGTCAACCATAGCTGGATTTTGTTCAGATCATGGCAAAATAATCTTAAAGTCCCTCTGTAAGAATTTTTAAAGAAAGAGAGAAAAAGAGAACAATTTGGACAAGAATAATTGCTAACGTTTACTGAGTGCTTACTCTGTGCTGGGCTCTTCATCTAAGCTACACAAAACCATGTAAGAAACAGAGAAGACAATGGTCACATAAGCTAAGGAAAGATCAAGTCAGGAAGGGAGGCCAGGACCTGGCTTATGTGGTAAATAATGCCTTCCAATCTGAATGCATCATAGCCAGCGGGTTCCTCGATGCACTTGTGAGGAGGGGCGGATTCTGCGTCCTCTTATCCCACCATCTTGACTCCTCCCCGGCCACTAGGACTTCTTAGATGCTTCCCTGTTTTTTGTCTCACGCACCTCTAGTGTACCTGTGCACCTCTGTACTGCCTTCCTCCTGGAATCCCAATCTCTGGGTATCACACCCTCTTCTCTAATTCCTCATGAGTGCTGAAAAAGTGGTGGGGGGAGAGGTAGTGAAAAAAAAAAAAAAGGTAAGGACCAAGAGGTCAGGGAGAAAACAGAGGCGCCATCACTTGCTAAGTCTCATTCAAAGTAATACCACCTATTATTAAAGTGGACGGAGCAATAGCAGTTCAGTATATGAATACGTGGATGAAACTGCTTAATTTACTCCAGCTGCAGAGAAGACAATTTGTGTACCTTTTAAAAACTAGCCTACTGGGGCTTCCCTGGTGGCGCAGTGGTTGAGAGTCCACCTGCCAATGCAGGGGATACGGGTTTGTGCCCCGGTCCGGGAGGATCCCACATGCCGTGGAGTGGCTGGGCCCGTGAGCCATGGCCGCTGAGCCTGCGCGTCCGGAGCCTGTGCTCCGCAACGGGAGAGGCCACAACAGTGAGAGGCCCGCGTACCGCAAACAAACAAACAAACAAACAAAAAACTAGCCTACCTAATAAAGATATAATGAAGTAATAAATACAAGATGAAAGCGGCACTCTCTGGAGGAAGAACACTGTAACAGAAATTTTTAATAAACTGGAGAAAGGCCAAGTCCCTTCCACCATCCTAGACCCACAGAGGAACACTGGGCAGGACAGTCGCACAGTAACTGCTGTTAGCTTCCTTCAGATTTGACCTTCCACGCTCAGCTCTATGCAGACCTAGATTTGCAACTCAAGTGAGCGATTCCTGGGCGGTGGTGTGCTCCTGTCAGAGAATGTGAAAACTGATGCGGTGGATGCAATTTTCTTGAGATCAAAATGGGTGTATCTTTTTTTTTTTTTTCCAGACAGAAAAA
Organism: Mesoplodon mirus; assembly: GCF_964341445.2. Lineage (NCBI taxonomy): Eukaryota > Metazoa > Chordata > Mammalia > Artiodactyla > Ziphiidae > Mesoplodon > Mesoplodon mirus. The sequence continues at coordinate 53,525,862 of NC_138986.1, read as the reverse complement.
AACAGTGTAGCTTTATTCAATGGATATATATTTAATATTAGAAGAGAGATGACTTCATCCTGCTGTATGTGTGAATGGTGCTCTGAAACAGCTAAGAATGTTAGGATACAGACCTTGCTCAGAGAAGTTTAAAAATGATGCAGTGTCCAATCAATAATAAAAAAAGGTATGTATTTTCTGATCATAATGTAATATGGATTAGATCCTAATAATGAGGTAACCTAATCAACAATTAGAAATGTACTCAATATTGTATATTTTGAAAATCTGTATCAACTATCTCTAAAATATATTTATTTTACATTAACCAGACCACGGTGTAACTGCATCCTTGTCTGGGTGCCAGTGTATCCCTGATAAGAGTTTTTGGGTCTGAGAATTTTCAGCATAGTAAATAGTGCAGCTGAAAAGCTTTAATGCTTGATGATGGTGCTAGCATGATAATAAATGTTGGAAGAAAACAACATTTAAAATGAGCCATATCTAGAACTTGTAACTGGCTGGTCCTACGCTTACTATCTTGATACACATGGTTTCAGGAAGCAAAATCAGGCTGACATTGTACGTGTGTTCAGTACTGAGCAGTTGTCCTGTGATCATCTTTTAACCCAACAAATTGTCACTGGTGTCCTCTTTCCTGTGACAGTTTGCACCATTACATCCAGACAGTCATAATGCTTTACAGACCAAAGGGTTGGTTTCCCCCAAACACTCTTCATGTGCAATGTGGACAGGAAACTTTCACACTCATAAGCATGCAAAAAATATGGTTAGTGTCAATCTACAGAGAAAATGCTAAAGCCAACAAAGAGCTTCATTCAATTTCTTTTCATTTTAAGGAATAATATCGAACAAAAAAATCATATGAACTGAGATGACGTGGTTAAATGGAAGGTTTCTTGGGAAATCAATTAGAAGACCAACATAATTGCTTTTTAATGGAGCTTCCTGGAGTAATCATCCGTGTTTGAAAGACAGCTTACCAGTGATGCCACTGGGCTCCTGTTGGAGGTCACAATACCAGAGTCGGTTTACGGGATCACACCCCTCCCTTATCGACAACAAGACGTAGCGACCGTCGTCAGATAACTATGAAGGGAACAAAAACAGCACACGGGGCTGATTAGAATATATATTTTTTGAGAACACTATTAAATATTAAGTAAAAAATAAAGGTTCACCGCAAATGCAGTATCTTTACCCCAAACAGTTGGACTGGATAAGAAAGTTATCAGAAGAAAAGGTGAACATCAATTTTTTAACTTATTTCACTGTTAATCACAGTTTAACAAAACACAGTGAAATATTTAAGTTGAAAATATTTATACATAACTGAATGCCATGACTCAGTGTGACTTTTATTTAAAGTCTATTCTTTATAGTCAACAATACTGTAATAATTTTGTATGGTGACAGATGGTTACTGGACTTGTCTCAGTGATCGTCTGTAACGTTATTTGTTGGATCGCTATTTGTACACCTGAAACTAACACAATATTCTATGTCAATTACACTTAAATTTTTTTAAAGTTAAAAAAAATAAAGTCTATTCTTTAATTGAAAAATGCACGCAATCTGTCATTTTGAATATAAATGTCACTGAATTTGAAATTCTGTCACAGGTTACACATTTTAAAAGCTGTTCTAAATGAGTAAGAATTAGCAAAATGGGCACATATGCACAAACGTTCATTTGTGGTTCATACTGGTCACATTAGCAAGTTTCTACTGAACAACTAAACAACTTTTAATGCGTATCTTTAGTCCCTTATATATCACAAGGCAGCAGAGATAAAAGACTTGTGCTTCAGTGGATTTCTTTTAAAATATTAAACAGGAGAATCTTAGGTAGCAAAAAGAATCTTGATAAAAAACGAATGCAACAAATAATACATTATGGTTTTGAGTCGTCAAAACTGATAAGTAGTATCAGACTATATACATCCTTCTGCAACTTTTTTCATTCAATATAATTTAAAAAATTAATCCATATTGATACATGTATATTTGCTTCACTTATTTTAACTGCTGTAAAATATTCCAATCTAGGAATACATCACAACTAATTGATCCATTTTCCTACCACATAACTAGATTATTTCCATTTTCTTCCTTTGTGGTTTTTGTCCTTATTACAAGCAATACTTTATAAAAAATTTCTGAACATGTTTATCGTGGCTTCATATACATGTTTCCCAGGGTACATAACTACAAGTAAAACTGCTCAGTGGTATGATATGCACATACTCAACTTTAACTAGATGTTGCCAAATTATTTTCCTAACTGGTTGTATTGACTTACACTCACATATCGGCTGTCCTGTTTTCCACATCCTACTCTGAAGGTGAATTTTATGTGTCATCTTGGCTAGGCCACAGGACCTATATATTTGGTTTATTCTAGATGTTTCTGTGAAGGTGTTTTTTTTGGATGAGGTTAACGTTTAAATTGGTGGACTTTGAGTAAAGCTGACTACTCTCCATAATGTGGGTCAATCTCAACCAATCAGTTGAAGGCCTTCATAGAAAAAGACTGACCTCCCCTGTCCAGAAGGAATTCTGCCAGCAGATGGCCCTTGGACTCAAGCTGAAACTCCTCCCTTGGTTTCCAACCTGTCAGCCTACACTGTAGATTTTGGAAGTGTCAAGCCCCTACAATCATGTTAGCCGATTACTTTAAACAAGTTTCTCTCTCTCTATATATATTATATATACATATATTCCATTGGTTCTGTTTCTCTGGAGAACCCTGACGAATGCACTTACCAACAACTGCTATTCCTTCATTTATTCATTCAATAAATAGCTGCTAAGCAGCTAATATGTGCAAGACATTTTCCTAGATGCTAAAGATAAATCAGTGAATAAATCAAGGGGGAAAAGTTACACCCTAGTGGAGGAGACATGCCCATAAATATGGAGTAACGTAGTCTATTATAAAATGCTAAATGCCGTACAGAACATCAACAGGTCTGGGTAAGGGAGGCAGGATGTGTGGGGAGGGACTGCAGTTTTAAATATGGCAGTCAAGGAAGGCTTCATAAGAAGGTGTCTTGCCAACTGATGGGAACATGCTGTATAGCACAGGGAACTCTAACTAAATGGGAGGGAAGTCCAAAAGGGAGGGAATATCTGTATGTGTACGGCTGATTCATTTTGTTGTGCAGTGGAGGCCAATACAACATTGTAAAGCAACCATACTCCAATAAAAACTTAAAAAAAAAATAAAAAAAAAAGAAGGTGTCTTTCCACTGTCTTCTGACTTGCACTGTTTCAGATGAGAAGTCATTCATGTTTTTCTCCCTATGTACAATGTAATGTGTTTTCTTACCTGGCTGCTTTAAAATTTTTCTTATTATCTTTGGTCTTCTACAAATTGATTATAATGGGCTTTGCTGTAGTAGCCTCTTTCAGGTTTGTTGAGCTTCTTGAATCTGTAGGTTTGTCTATTTTACCAAATTTGTAACATTTTTGGCTGTTTTTTTCCTCGTATGATTTTTGTGTCCCCTCACCCCTACCCTAGGACTTCAAATACATAATGTTAGATCACCTAGTATTGTTCTACAGTTCGGTGGGACCGTGTTCATTTTTGTTTCAGTTTTTTTCTGTGGCTTAGTTTCAACTTGCTGTCTTCAAATTCAGGTATTTTCTTTTATAGTATCTAAACTGCTATTAAACACATGCAGAGAATTTTTCGATTCAGATAGTTTATTTTTCACCTCCAGAAGAATATTTGGTTATTTTTATGTTTCCTATTTCTTTGTCCATTTATAATTCATTAACATTTCCTAAAATCCTTTTAAAATTATTTTTATAATTGCTTTCAAAAAGTCTATGTCTGCTAATTCTACTACCTGTAATTTCTAGATCTGTTTTATTGACTAGTTTTTCTCCTGGTTATAAGTCACACTTTCCTGCTTCTTTACATATTGAGGAATTGTTTTTCTTGGATGCTGAACATTTTTAATGCTATCTGGGTTTGCTTTTTTTTTTTTTTTTTTTTGGTCTTTCTTTAAAACGTTTTGAGGCAGTTAATTTGGTGGATCAGCTTGATCCATCTAAGATTTATTTTCAAACTTTGTTGGGGAAGGTCTACAGCCCTCCTGCAAAGGCATGGATGGCCTTTCTGGGGTCTCTGCTGAATACCCTGGGTGTTCACAAGGCCTTTCTACTTTAATGGTTAGAATGTGAAAGTCTCCCAGACTTGTTAAACCTCTGGTAGTTAACAGCTTGCAAGTCGCTGGTGGTTGTTCTCAGCTTGAATCATGGAGCCTCATCCTATGCATGCACCACTCAATAGTCAGCCTAAGATGCAGGGGGATGCCAAGAAGATTTCTGGGACTCTTAGTGGGTGGTTCCCCCTTTGGGCACTGTGCCTGCAAATTCCAGTGGCTTCAGTCTTCCTGAATTCTAATCTTTGGAGCCTTAGTTCAGTGAGACTGTAATATTCTGGGGGCTCCTCCTTCTTGTGCCAGAGTTCAGAAAATTCCTCCAGGCAGAAAGCTGGGGCAATCATATGACATCTCTCTCACACATCACAGTCGTATGATATCTGCAGACCGATATCTGCAAACGGATGCTCTGTCTACTTTGGATAGTTTTCTAGCTGTTTACAGCAGGAGGGTTACTCCAGTATCAGCTACACATCATGGCCAGAAGCAAAAACTTGTCATCATGCTTTTATTTGTTTAACTCATTTTTAATTCTTTATTGGATAATTACAATTTTAGGGTATAGTATTATGTATGTTTAAAATACAGAGATGTAAGAATTAAGCATGTAATATAAGACTAATTAAAAAGATAATATTTATGATTAATAAAAAACGTAACAATGATATAGTTTCTTTTGTCTTATTACATAGTAGGCTATTTTTAGGGTTTTACTTACTAGCAGCATCGAGTTTTTAGGCTTGGAGGAATTAGATTCCAGCTCTCCAGAAATGCCCATCCACTTTCTATCAGCAGATTTGTTTTGGTAAACCAGCTGTCTGTCAATCGGGCTCTCTGCATTTGTAAATTTGTCACAATAGCTGTGTGTGTCTACAACATCCAGTGTGTTTAAGAACTTGGCAGGGGCCTCCCTGGTGGCGCAGTGGTTGAGAGTCCGCCTGCCGATGCAGGGGATACGGGTTCGTGCCCCGGTCTGGGAGGATCCCATATGCCGCGGAGCGGCTGGGCCCGTGAGCCATGGCCGCTGGGCCTGCGCGTCCGGAGCCTGTGCTCCGCAACGGGGGAGGCCACAACAGTGAGAGGCCCGCATACCGCAAAAAAAAAAAAAAAAAAAAAAAAAAAAAAGAACTTGGCAGCACACTGGATGTGAAACATCTCTTTCTCAGAACAATTATTTTAAAGCACAGAGGTAATTTGTACTTGTGAAATAGAAGTGGGATTCTAACTAAGTACCGTTTTATAAAAGATTCTAGAAAAGTCCCGTTTAATTTGGCTGTTCTTTCTTGGTGACCTTTTTTCTGAGTTCTGAAGTTGTCTCCTTTCCAAAAAAATGAATCATGTTTTGCTGTATGTGTTTTGGTCACAAACTACACATGACACTGAACTACTCAGGTGCACTCTCTTCATCTCTTTCCAGGCTCCTTCTAGTCTTTTCAAAGACTGTCAAATGGTTTTGGAGAAACTGCATATACATTTATGATTTCCATGTATTCTTTTCTCCATTCTCATCCTCGATGTATTTCTGAAAATCACCTGTCATTACGTTTTAAGTGGGCTTCTTAAAAATGAACATCTGGCTTGACGGAGTTGAAGACTTCACTCTAAGAATCCATATTTCGTCTTTATTAATTGTTACTGCTGCGCCATCTTAAGTTTGAACATTCTAGTCACCTTGCTTTTCCCTTCTCCTTTTCTCTTTACACTGTATTAATATAAATTTCTTTATAACTTTTTCCCTTCATTGACTGCATTGGGAGTTATATACTCTATTTCTAGTCTTTTATACATTTTCCTTAAGCTTTTCATATACATAGCTAATAAACCAGTGTCTAGAAATTCAGTTCCACCTCATTTTTAAACCGTCCTATACTAAGAATAGCATTAGCAACCTCACAATTATAACTGTATTAAATGTAATGGAAAGCAGCCTCATTAGTAATACTTCAAACTTTTGTTCTTTTGTCCTTTAAATAAAGACAGACTCTTTATAGCTCAGTGCTTAGAGTCATGCTACATCAATCATAAATGATGGCTAATTCAGTTGCAGTGATTCAGCCAACAGAATGATAGGGCAGTAAAACACTGCAAGAACCACACCAAACCTTCGATTACAGCTGTCTCAAGCACATCTAATGAGTTTTTCTCAGTATTTTGCCTGCACCAAATGGTTGCAGCAGTTTATATTTAATCTAAGGCAGGAAGTCCCAAGGGAATTGCTGTTGGGGTGCCAATTATTTTTTCTCTATGACTCTCTTCATCACAACCCAGAGATATTCCATAGCCACTAAACAAAACACTAAACTGCAAACAACTCTGAATTTCAAATGCTCAAGGTCTCAAATTTCAAAATCATTTATAAGTCACTGTTGCCCTAAAATATATAGTTTAGAAATATACCTTTTTCCACTAAAATTTAATCAGTAACAATGCATATTCAACCATGGCCTCACATTTAGACTATTTCAAGACAATTTAAAAAACGAATTTTGGGAATCACTGGGAGGGGAAGACAAAAATAATGTTGATGATGAGGAGACTTAAATCTCAACAGAAGAAGGTGACTTTCCTGAAATCCAGATAAAAGGAAGATAGAAAAGCAGGAGAGCCAAGGGTCCCTTCAGGCCTTCATGAACAGTATAAATTCCAGTTCACAAAACATTGTTCTTCTTGAAACAATAAGACATAGGCTAGAAAAAACATGTTCTCTTGAAGCAATTAATCTCATTCAAAAACACTGACTTTTCACAACAGGGTTGCAATAATGCTAGACTGACCAATTATGAAATTTGTAATTCTTAAATCACAGCTTCCTTTTGCTTTATGTCTATATTAAACAAATTTTCCTTAAGTCAAAATGATTTTATTTCATGAAATCTCCCTTTTATGTAAATCAATATTAACAAAAACAAAATTTTCTAAGAACTACTGTAAATAAAATATTGACATTTGCTGATATTAAGTCCATTGGTTGCATTTCAAACAATACCAACAGGATGAAAGTTAAAACTCCTTACCATTCTTACGACTGACAATTTTTTTAAAACGTATTTCCCTTTAGACACAAGTTACTTTGACAGTCTAATTGTGTGAAGTCATTTGCTGAATTACATTTAGAGTACTGATTAAATATTTTTAGAAAATGTTAATTAAGGGAGACAGGAATAACATCTGTATTGATCAAAGTATCTGGAAAGAGAAAAAATTCAAATGTACAAAGAATGTGGTATTCACAGATAGGCTACATAACATACGGAAATCTGCTGGTACTTGGCTATTCATTATCCATAACCAGATTAAAAACAAAGCCAAAAGCCATCCTCCCTTGCTCCTGGGGTAGATGAAGTTGGAGATAAAACTGTCACAAAAGGTGGCTGGTTTTAACAGGAGAATCTGCCGCCAGCCCACTTTCCATCTCCTTTACCACAGACACAATCTAACATGCGCCACCAAACACAGCCGACCACTATTTGGGGGAGTCAGAGCTGAGGCTGTTTATTCAACCAACATTTACTGAGAACCTGCTGCAGCTGAACCAGGTTCTGGAACACACAGATCAACAGGACAGGGCATTCAAGACCTTATGCTTAGGTGGGAGAGTTAGACACTTAGACACACACACACACACAGAGTTATACTGTAAACATAGTGAGAAATACAAAGAATTGATGAGAGTGCCAGAGAGGAGCATCTAACAGGGAAGCGAGTTGAGAGGAAGAGTGAGATCTGAGAAGGCTCTTGGGGGGACTTCCCTGGCGGTTCAGAGGTTCAGACTCCACGCTTCCACTGCAGGGGGCGTGGGTTGGATCCCTGGATGGGGGACTAGGATCCTGCATGCTGTCCTGCACAGCCAAAATAAATAAATAAAATTTAAAAATTCATTTGAGAAGGCTCTTGGGAATGGATGGTCCCTAACTGATTTTTAAAAGGGAAGCAGAATTCCTCTAAAAGTGATTGCTTGACTCTTCCAATTCTTAGAGCTGCTATGCTGGCATAGGTATCTGGTTCAGAGGGCTATGTCTAACACACACTCAAGCTACACAGACACTCATTCTCAAGTACACATCTCACCGACAGACAGCGCGAGTAGCGGACACTGGGGTCTGCTGAAGCACGCACTCCCCCAGCTGCCAGGCACTGGGAGCAGGCAGCTCTCAGCTGAGCACCTTGGGGCCTTGTCCTCCCGGGTAAAGAGAGCCACCCCTCCCAAGGTCACACATTCTTTTCGGTTCATCCCACGTGCAATGACTGATTAATGTATAAAGGTATAAAGGCCCAGGCCCCTCACCCCTGGTTAGGAAAATGCTGAAGGGCTAACCCAGCTCAAGAGCCCCCTGGAGGACCGGCTGAGGTCCTTGTCATGATTTCATTGTCCCCCTTCTGCCTTCACTCCCCAGCACAGGCAAAGGCTTTGAAAGCACCCCCATTGAACTTCTGGAGGCTGTTCCCCAGGGAACCTGACCTGTGACAGCATGTAAGGCATCATGGCACCTGGTTTCTCATCTTGGCAATATTTTATGCTAACTGAAGGAAACATTTTTTTTTTTTTTTTTTTGCGGTACGCGGGCCCCTCTCTGTTGTGGCCTCTCCCGTTGCGGAGCACAGGCTCCGGACGCGCAGGCTCAGCAGCCATGGCTCACGGGCCCAGCCGCTCCGCGGCATGTGGGATCTTCCCAGACCGGGGCATGAACCCATGTCCCCTGCATCGGCAGGCGGACTCTCAACCACTGCGCCACCAGGGAAGCCCAGGAAACCTTTTTAAGTGGTGGTTTCTAGTTTTGAAGAGGGGCACCCAAAAACGGCTGCCATGTGCATTTACAGTTATCAAAAGGTAGGACATAAGGTATGGGGTTATCAGACTTTATACTTTCATTAAAGAAGCCACATTAGTTCACTGAGAAATTTTACCTGTGCGTATTGTGGTATTAAGCCTCCCTGGGACAGTAATATTTACCAGGGAAACCTTTGACAGACATCATGCAAACTATTCGACTATTCGACAGTGTATATATTTTATACTTTATTCTGTTAGATTCACATGTGCTGCTCCAACACACACATGACTCAGCACATTCAGGAATATAACCCTTACAAACCCAGAAACCATCAAACACGAAATTTAGAGATAAACAGCAACCAGAAGCAAACCTCTGGGGAATCTACTCCCAAATAATATGTTTTAATGAAATTTCTTCTGTTAATGCCTCATGTAGGTGTGACCGTGATCCATTCAGACCAGAGTCTGGGTCAAGCTGCACCGTGTTCAGAAGAGGTCACTGGCTCCACCATCAGCTCATTGGAGGCTTTTAAAAAAAATATGAATTGACGGAAATGTGTGAAATAGAACATATGTTCTATGTTGATAGAACATAAATAATATGTTGATAACAGTGATTTCTCTAGAGAATGGGATCTTTGTTATTCTATTTATTTATTTTTTAAATTTTATTTATTTATTATTATGATTATTATTTTTTGGCTGCATTGGGTCTTCATTGCTGCACTTGGGCTTTCTCTAGTTGCGGTGAGCAGGGGCTACTCTTCATTGAAGTATGCAGGCTTCTCACTGCAGTGGCTTCTCTTGTTGTGGAGCACAGGTTCTAGGCTCACGGGCTTCAGTAGTTGTGGCACACGGGCTCAGTAGTTGTGGCTCACGGGTTCTAGAGCGCAGGCTCAGTAGTTGTGGCGCACAGGCTTAGTTGCCCCATGGCATGTGGGATCTTCCCGGACCAGGGCTTGAACCCATGTCCCCTGCATTGGCAGGTGGATTCTTAACCACTGAGCCACCAGGGAAGTCCCTTGTATGTTATTTTAAACAATAAATGTATTTATTATTACTAGCATAAAAATTTTTAAGTAGATGAATCTGGCTATTTTTAGTCTCAACACTATGTGGTAAAAACAGCTGGGCTTTCCAGCTGACCTGAATAAGCTAGCTTTTCTTCATGCATCTCATATTAAGAGAAAATTAACAGAAGATCACTTTATTAATGTTTTAAATTCTCAACCGTTTAACTATCTACAAAGTTGTCTTTCAAAACGTTGCGACCCATAACTAATATTTACATATACATAGAATACGTGGACTTTCATCAAACTTATTATCCTTTTCAAAGAAAAGCTCATAAGCTGTTTTATGCTAGAGCTACTAGACTCCATGGTTACATAGTCTTGTGTTAATAACCAAAGCTTCACGAACATGAAATTTCTTTAATATATATAATTTTTTCCACTTAGAATCCAACAAGAAGAGGGTGGATAAAGTCTTTTCATAATTTGAAAGTACATGCACTTCTTCAAATCGAGGAAACTACTTTCTTTTATATATTATGACAAAAGAATTCATTGTGTGTATAAAAAAGTATACTAAAAAGCAGTGAGACTTAAAGTTGCTTGGGAAATTAACAAAAGGCATGAAAATGGATTTTAATAGCTTTGAGAGTTAATCATTTTCCTCTCAGAGCAGGAAACTCTTATCAGTTTTATCTCACAGACTCTTGTGGATTCCTTTCATAATAGTTGTGAATCATGACAACAGCTCTTTACTAAGTATGTTTCCAAAACGTAATCTAGGAAAACTTTTAAATGTCAAACTAATCACCTACAGTGATGGCTTTTCATTTATGGGGCTCATTATGGATTTGTAATAAAAACAGGAGACAGTATCAGTAGCAGAAGCACGGGATAGTCTAAGCAATATGATGTGCACTGACATAAACATTTCTAATAGGTAGTCCTTAAATCAGCTTTCCCAATACTGTTGCTACTACATCAATGCGGGAGAAAGGAAATCAACCCCAGTACTCTATGATGTGTTGCTTGGTACGCCAGAAACAGATATACCAGAAAATTCTAGGAAAAGAAAACCCATTCAAAGTAAAATTAGTAACGGAGGTCTCGACATGCTATAGCCACTCGTTTCTCATCTACCTGATTGTTTCTCTGGCACATAAGCTCGGTTATTTCAGAATCGACTGTTTGTTTTCTTTTTTCCCCCACTGAGCAGTAAGAGGGGTAGCTGAGAAAAGTGACTGACCAGCAAATCCAACTTCTACCACAAAACCAACCCTCTCCTATCAGGAGCTGTTTTATGAATTCAGAGCAGCGCTACCTGCAGCCTTGCTCACAGCCAGGTCTTTAGTTTGGCTTCCTGACTTTCTGCCTTCCCCACCATGCTCTGAGATGTCCCTGCATGCCCACCAGCCTGATGGAGATCATCACTTCATGCAGTGCTGGTGAAAGAGAGGATGCGGGCCGTGAGCCTCGGACACACACAGTCCAGGGAGGAGTCCCCCTGGGACCGATATAAGGACTGCCACTCCTGTGACGAACAGAAGGAATCAGTCTCCAGGAGCCAGTGAAAGTGCAGGACTCCCTGGGACAGCACGGTGAAGGGTCACCAATCAGAACACATGCTGGCAGCCTCAGGTTCAAGTACCGAAGTTAAGGTCAAGAGGACAACGGTGTCCTTAGAATGAAACACAAACTGAACGTGGTGGGAATTCTGTCATGGGCCCCCAAGCCTCTATGTGTGACTTAAAAATGTTTATATAGGGCTTCCCTGGTGGTGCAGTGGTTGAGGGTCCGCCTGCCGATGCAGGGGACATGGGTTCGTGCCCCGGTCCAGGAGGATCCCACATGCCGCGGAGCGGCTGGGCCCATGAGCCATGGCCGCTGAGCCTGCGCGTCCGGCACCTGTGCTCCGCAACAGGAGAGGCCACAACAGTGAGAGGCCCGTGTACCGCAAAAAAAAAAGTTTATATAAAATAGTTTACTACAGCCAAAACATCTTCCATCAGGGCCAGAGCCTGCCCATCTCTGCTCCTGAGTACCACCTGGCCTCGGCACAGTGGTGGACCCAAGGTAATAAGGGCTTCCAGGTACTTGGGGAGTAAATGCATGAACTGTGCTGACCAGGAAGAGGGCTGCCGAACAGTACTGCTCAAGTGGAAACCATCCACAAGAAAGGGGCAGGTGAGGCAGCGTTTCCTGAGGAACATCTGACTTTAGTATGTATGCTCTGTAAGGCAACGCCGGGTGCACCAGCATCTGTCTACAGGGTCTGTGTGTGTGTGAACCTCAGCAGGGGAAGGGGGAGTACAGAAATGTACATTCTGAGTGCTCAGCATGAGTCAAGCATTAGGTAATGTTCATATATATGAAATATACGTAAATGTGTACAAGTTCATACATATGTAATATACATAAATGTGTACACAAACACAGTTGACCCCTGAACAACTTGGGTCCACTTACACACAGATTTTTTTCAGTAGGAAATGCTACAGGTCCAGAGTTGGTTGAACCTGTGGATGTAGAATAGTGGATATGGAGGAACTGCATATATAAAGGGATGATAAGTTATAAGCACCCCTAACCCCTGCATTGTTCAAGGGTCAGCTGTATATACGTATTTTAATTACTAGGGAACATAGTGAATATATAAAGATGGTCTGTGGGGATATGTAATACATATTAATATCAAGATTACCTCTGTACAGTAAAATTAGGTTCTCAGTGTAGGATTTAGCTAGACAATCACAAAGAGGCTGGGCATTTTCTTCTTAATCCTTTCTAAAGGGACTTGATATATTTTCAGAAGCTACACTCTAGAGCACCCTCTGCTGGGAAAAGTGCCTCAACATGCTTGCTTTGTGGGGTTTTTTTTCTCCAAATGCTCTACAAGTCACTTTAGAATAGACTGTTTTTGTCCAAAAGAACCTTCTAAAACATGATTATTTCTATCCTCCCACAGTCCTGCCCTCCATCTGAAACCTCACAGTCTATCTTACATAATAACTGACATCACTGTCCCTCCAAGCCAGATGCCAGGTATGTGTTTCATGTTACCCCCGGGGGCACAGCAGCTGGAGGTGCAGGAGGGACCAAGGGCAGGATGCCCTGGGCTGGCAGGTGAGGAGGGCAGTGGTGAACACTGCCTGCACGTCCAGGATGGAGTGACCCATGGACGTGGCTTCCCCTGGAACAAGAGGCACCAGGAAGGTAGCTGGACTCCAGTCAACTGGAAAGGAGCCTGCTGAAAAAGGATGGAAAAGGGGGTGCCAGAGAGGCATGAACCTCAAGGGAATCCTGCTGGGAGCAGAAGCTTTGAGGGGAAGGGAGGACGACGCAAAAGGTCAGCCAGAGAGTTTACTGTCCACACGAGGGAACGGCAAAGTACAGAGGTTCCCAGAACCGAGGGAACCTCACTACAAAAGGATCACAAAGAGCTGGTACCTAGACACCCCTCGTGACCGCAAGCTGCCAGGAGATGTGGACAAACAGCTCCGGAGGAGCAAAAACCCTGTTCCCCTTCTCCAACTCCTCCCCCTGCGCGGCCACTGCAGAAACTAAAACACGACGAAGGGCTGAGGGGAGGGAACAGGCAATCTTGTCACTGCTCAGAATGGCCACTCCCATGCCCCCCCCCACCCCGTAAAACTTAAATTCCGATGCTTCAGTCTGACCGTCCGCCAGTTGCCTTCTGCCCGTTTATATTCCCCTCCTTCCTGTTCCCATCCCCCAATTCTCAAGCAACCACTGATCTGCTTTGTGCCATTATAGACTACTTTGCATTTTCTAGAGTGTTATATAAATGGAATCAAATACCGTGTACTCCTTCTTTTCTAGCTTCTTTCACGGAGCATAATTACTCTGAGATTCATCCCTCTTGTTGAGTGTATCAATAGTTCATTCCCATAGTGGTGCAGCCACTATGGAAAACAGTATGGAAGTTCCTGAAAAAAACGAAAAACAGGGGCTTCCCTGGTGGTGCAGTGGTTGACAGTCCGCCTGCCGAAGCAGGGGACACAGGTTTGTGCCCCGGTCCGGGAAGATCCCACATGCCGTGCAGCGGCTGGGCCCGTGAGCCATGGCCGCTGAGCCTGTGCGTCCGGAGCCTGTGCTCCGCAACGGGAGAGACCACGACAGTGAGAGGCCCGCGTACCGCAAAAAAAAAAAAAAAGAAAAACAAAAAACTAAAAACAGAATTGCCTTATGATCCAGCAATCACACTCCTGGCCGTACAGTCAGACAAAACTAGAATTTGAAAAGATACATGCACCCCAATGTTCATAGCAGCACTATTTACAATAGCCAGGACATGGAAGCAACCTAAATGTCTGACAGATGAATGGATAAAGATGTGGTGTATATATACAATGGAATATTACTCAACCATAACAAAGAATGAAATAATGCCATTTGCAGCTACATGGATGGACCTAGTGATTATCATACTAAGTGAAGTCAAAAAGAGAAAGACAGGGCTTCCCTGGTGGCACAGTGGTTGAGAATCTGCCTGCTAATAGAGGGGACACAGGTTCGAGCCCTGGTCTGGGAAGATCCCACATGCCGTGGAGCAACTAGGCCTGTGAGCCACAACTACTGAGCCTGCGCGACTGGAGCCTGTGCTCCGCAACAAGAGAGGCCACGATAGTGAGAGGCCTGCACACGGCGATGAAGAGTGGCCCCCACTTGCCACAACTAGAGAAAGCCCTCACACAGAAACGAAGACCCAAGACAGCAAAAATAAATAAATAAATAAATAAACAAATGTGGGGTTTTAAAAAAAAAGAGAAAGACAAATACCATATGATATCACTTATATGTGGAATCTAAAACATGACACAAATGAAATTTTCTACAAAACAGAAACAGATTACAGACCTAGAGAACAGACTTGTGGCTGCCAAGGGGAAGGGAGGGTAGGGGAGGAATGGATTGGGAGTTGGGGATTAGCATATGAAACTATTATATATGTAACTGAATCATTTTTGCTGTACACCAGAAACTAACACAACATTGTAAATCAACTATACTTCAATAAAATAAACTTAAAAAAAATAGTTCATTCCTTTTTATTGCTGACTAGTATTCCATCACAGGGATATACCACAGTTTATTCACTCATGCACCTGTTAATGGATACTTGGGGTGTGTCCAGTTTGGGGCTATCATGAACAAAGCCACTGTGACTACTCATGTCCAAGTCTAGGGAACAAATATCACCTACCCCACCTGCTAGTCCCCCACGTGCTCACGAAACCTGAGCTGGGGAGAAGGAAGAAGCAAGTAAATCGGAGAGTTGATATTTTGTTTTGAGCTGCAGTGGACCTTTAGTAACAGTTCAAATACTCTAAAGTGTCCAGAAAGCTATGGGTTCTGCCGGGTGGATGCTGTCCTAGGCCACAGTGGGAAAACTAAAGCTGCTTCGTGATAGTAACTTGACGGGTGGCTCAAGGCAAGAAGGACCTGTCCGTGTAGGAAGGCAGAGGAGGTATCTGTGAAGGAAGGAGATGAGTCACGAGGAGACAGCATCTAGGATATAAAGAGAAGCCCTCAGAGAACCTGGATTGAAGCAGCCAAAAGGGAGGAGGAGGGCAGCGCACCAAAGAAATTCAGAGACATCCACTCACTCAGCCACACCCACAAAGCCCAACCCTCCAGGGTCTATGAGATGCTGTGATAAATCCTCCATCCACAGACTGAAAAAGGCGCTGAAGGGAACTTAGGTAAACAGACTTGGAGAGATGATGTGACTTGCCCAAGCCCACACAGACAGGACCAGAATTAAAATCTCCTGATGCGTGCTCCAGTACACCCTCATGATAGTGCTGGCTCTCCATTCAGAGACACTGTTAAGTGAGTGTATTCACAAAATACCAGATTCAAAATGACGATCCTAAAAGCAACTACTTGAAAAATAAAAGCAACCACCGCAGCACGTGCATTGGGTATGCGGTGATGCTCAGGACTACTGCTTTTCTCTAAGGTGTGGGTCACTAAATAAATAAAGCCTGTTAGGAAACCATCTGCCTCACTTCCAGTGAACGCCCTGAGCACTCATTCGTACACCAGGCACGGGCACTTCTGGTCCAGCCAGCTGACAGCGCACCAGCTTCTGGGACCCCCGTGGGCTTTATCACACTTCCTTGACAGGTACAAGAAACTTGTACATCACGACTTTTTGCATGACCTAGATTTTTCTGACCTGGAACTGAATCAATTTCAGGGCATACCTGAGGCTTCTGAAGGCTCAGAACTATAGCACCCATGTTTTTTTTTTTTGGCGGTACGCGGGCCTCTCACTATTGTGGCCTCTCCCGTTGCGGAGCACAAGCTCCAGACGCGCAGGCTCACGGGCCCAGCCGCTCTGTAGCACGTGGGATCCTCCCGGACCGGGGCATGAACCCCTGTCCCCTGCATCGGCAGGCGGACTCTCAACCACTGTGCCACCAGGGAAGCCCCAGCACCCATGTTTAAGTGACAAAGTTGCTCTTCCACATAGCAAGAAGGTCCTCTCAACAGAACCTGACCAACTAACCCTGGCCACTGGAAGGGTGATGTCTAACAAGACCCCCCAAGCAGCTGGAATACAGCTTAATGAAATCTATACCCAGTTTGTGTCTACTAAGCCTACTGGTTTGCTTACAGACTTCCTCTGCATAATTTGCTCATCAGGGCCCTGATCTAGTATAAAGTTCCTTAGGACTCACTGTACACATCCCATTAGCTTTTTTTTTAAACAACTTCATTTATTGCTTCTGTGCAATACAGATGCATCTCTTCAATTACTGCCATTCTTTAAACGGTCATTCCTGCTGTTTTCGCACAACTTCTTACCTTTTGACAAGGGAGGCAGAGTGCTGGAGGTTAAGAAGATACAGGATGTGGGTCTAACATATCCAGCAGGCAGTTCCAGCCATGGACCTGCAAGTTAATCACCCTCTCAGGTATTTTACTTTGTCCATGCAATGGAATGAATGATCACTGCCCTCCCACGGTTATGGTAAAGATTATATTAGACAAATTACATAGAGTGAATATCTACTGAGTGAATGGTAAAAGGATCATCCAAACTATTTAAATTTGCTTTTCTTTTCAGTTGCCTAGTAGTAGAATTGAATATACATAAATATATATATATATATATATATATATATATATTTTTTTTTTTTTTTTTTTTTTTTTTTTTTTTTGGCAGTACGTGGGCCTCTCACTGTTGTGGCCTCTCCCGTTGCGGAGCACAGGCTCCGGACGCGCAGGCTCAGCAGCCATGGCTCACGGGTCCAGCCGCTCCGCGGCATGTGGGATCTTCCCGGACCGGGGCACGAACCCGTGTCCCCTGCATCGGCAGGTGGACTCTCAACCACTGCGCCACTGGGAAAGCCCAGAATATACATATATTTTATTTTATTTTATTTTATTTTTATTTTATTTTTATTTTTTATTTATTTTTTTTTTTTGCGGTACGCGGGCCTCTCACTGTTGTGGCCTCTCCCGTTGCGGAGCACAGGCTCCGGACGCGCAGGCCCAGCGGCCATGGCTCACGGGCCCAGCCGCTCCGCGGCATGTGGGATCCTCCCAGACCGGGGCACGAACCCGCATCCCCTGCATCGGCAGGCGGACTCTCAACCACTGCGCCACCAGGGAGGCCCTATACATATATTTTAAATGCATATAAGATATGTTTCCACTGTATTTTAAAAAACTGGCGGCTCATAGCAGCATTATTCACAATAATGCTGTGGAAACACTCCAAGTGTCCATTGACGGATGACTGGATAAACAAAATGTATATGCACACAATGGAATATTATTCAAGTTTTAAAAGGAAGGGAATTTTGACACATGGTACAACATGGAAATAAACCTTGAAGATGTTATGCTAAGTGAAATAGTCACAAAAGGAAAAATACTATATAATGACATTTACATGAGGTACGTAGAACAGTCAAACACAGAGACAGAAAGTAGAATGTGGTTACCAGGGACTGCGTGGAAGAGGGGATGCAGAGTTATCACTTAATGGGTTCAGAGCTTCAGTTTCTCAAGATGAAAAAAGTTCTGGAGACAGATGGGGGTGATGCTTGCACAATAATGTGAATGTACTTAATGCCACTGAACTCTATAAATGATTAAACTCATAAACTTTATGTTGACGATTAAACAGATAAGTTTTATGTTAGCTATATTTTACCATGATTTTAAGAAGTAAAAAGAAAAAAAAAACTAGCTGTTTCAACCAAATGCTAATAAAGAGATCTGAGCAACTAGTTACATGTATATTCTACTGTGAAGCTTGTTTTCTTTTGGACTAATATGCTAAAATAGATCAGTTATTCTGGCACTTATTTTCAGTTGTATTTCATTTTATCAACCATATAATTTTACCTTGATTAAAATAGGTCTGCTGTAATGTTTCCCCATCAACATCTCTCCCCCCAAAAAGGTGAAAAGAAACACATGACCTAACATTACAAATTTTTTTTGGTAGCATATTTACCTCCCTAATTGCTTCACTCAGATGAAGGTAAAAATGTGTATTATTTTATAAATAAATACCTACTATCTGCAGAATGCAGAAGCCTTAGGTATGAGAAGTTGGACTAAGAAGAAAACCTAGTAGAAACAATCTACAAATAAAGTCAGAAAAGCCATTAAAAACAAATGTGAGAAAGATGACAACAGTAACTATACAAGAAACGCTTGTAAGGTGGGGAAGAAGTATGAAAAAAGGGCACAGTTTCAGGCAATAATATGCAAGTCTTATAAATTCACTTTTAACATACTGCACTAAAGTCTGGCAAACCTCTTCTATTAAGGGCCAGAAAGTAAATACTTTCAGCTTTCAGGGCCTCCTTCTGTGGCAACTAGTCAAGTCTGCTGTGGTAGCTTGAAAACAGCCACAGACAAGTAAACAAATGGGCGTGACTGTGCTCCAGCAAAACCCAATCTACAAAAGCAGGCAGCTGGCCAGATTTCAGTTGAGGGCAGTAGGCTGCCAACTATGGTTCTAGAGAATCAAAATAAATAAAAGGACAATTTGGAATAAGGTATATTAATGCACGTGGACTAAAAAACCGTGGATTCATATTCTATCCCCCAATGAATCAGACTCATGCACAGAAGTTCAAATCTAAAATACCCCTTTCTTACCAAAGTTCTAATTGTATCCCCGAGAAGGGGTAAGAGGTTCAATGGGCTAAAATGTTTCTAGTGGATTCCTCATTCCCACTAAAATGGGATGATAGCCCACCTATATGAAAACATTCAGAATGCTTTTCTTTCTTAAAAAAAAAAAAAAAAAATATATATATATATATATATTTCTTAGTACCCAGAAATGAGCTAACAAGAGTCCAATTCTTTCTCTAAGCTCCTCTAAGTTTTTTCACAGGCGATTCTCAAGATACAGAATAAAATCTGGGACAGTAACTACAAAGACATATCACTTCAACCGAGGTTGGTTATTATCAAGACCCCTAAGGAATGTATAAACCACCTATGAGATGCATAAATATCCAAAGAATACATATTTTAATATAAAAACAAGAGAACAAGAGGCATGAAGAGCACAGCTGTGTTAAAAAGAAAAGCACACATACTCTCTCTCCCCCTACATTCTCACCTGTGTATACAAAGAAAAGTTTTGGAAGGAAATTCTCCTCACCTCTGAGAATCAGGATTCCAAGTTTTGAAATGTTCAGGTTTTACTTTATGTTATTTTGTACTTTTACAATTTTACCATAAGCATGTATTACTTTTAGTATTAAGATGTTTATGTTGAGATTACAGTTAAAAGATTTATCACCCTCATTATTAAGAGTCCATTTGACACATATATATGGAATCTAAGAAAAAAAAATGTCATGAAGAACCTAGGGGTAAGAGGAATAAAGTCACAGACCTACTAGAGAATGGACCTGAGGATATGGGGAGGGGGAAGGGTAAGCTGGGACAAAGTGAGAGAGTGGCATGGACATATATACACTACCAAATGTAAAATAGATAGCTAGTGGGAAGCAGCCGCATAGCACAGGGAGATCAGCTCGGTGCTTTGTGACCACCTGGATGGGTGGGATAGGGAGGGCGGGAGGGAGGGAGATGCAAGAGGGAGGAGATATGGGAACATATGTATATGTATAACTTATTCACTTTGTTATACAGCAGAAACTAACACACCATTGTAAAGCAATTATACTCCAATAAAGATGTAAAAAAAAAAAAAAGAGTCCATTTGAGTACTAATATTTTTAACAAAAGAATATTCACTCAAAGGACTTCTACCATCTGTAAAGATCACCACATAAGAAAAATATTTATATACACAATCCAAGAGAGATGGTGTTTGTGGGTAAAATCTCAGGGTAGAACAATACCTCAGCTCCACCCATCCACTTAGGCTCATCAGGAAACTCAGCACACAAAATATCTTCTGACTGATCAGTCCCCAAGACATGGTAGCAGAGCTTTTGGTGGAGATTGGTGGATGTTTCTGTGCCTAAAGGAATTAAAAACGTACACTGAAATGCAGCTGACAGTTTTAAGAAAATCTATTCCTCCCATACTGTACAATGCTAGAAATATTTAAAAAGCTAAGTATCTGGTTGCTGGACTGTAGGATACAAGGTTAATATACAAAAGTTAATCCATTTCCTATATACTAACAATGAACAAGTGGAATTTGAAATTAAAAACACAGTACCATTTACATTAGCAGCCCCCATAATGAAATACTTAGGTATAAATCTAATAAAATATGTATAAGGTCTACAGGAGAACTACAAAACTGATGAAAGAAATCAAAGAATAACTAAATAAATGGAAAGATATACTGAATATATTATGGACAGAAACACTCAATATTGTCAGGATGACAGTTCTTTTCAACTTAATCTACAGATGCAATGCAATCCCAGTCAAAATCCCAGCAAGTTATTTTGTGGATATGGACAAACTGATCCTAAAGTTTATGAGGAGAGGTAAAAAACCCAGAAGAGCCAACACAATACTGAAGGAAGAAAACAAAGGTGGACAACTGACACTACCTGACTTCAAGATTTATTATAAATAATCAAGACAGTGTGGTATTAGCAAAATAGACAAATAGATCAAGGGAACAGAGTAGAGAGCCCAGAAACAGACCCACATAAATACAGTCAACTGATCTCTGATAAGGGAACAAAGGCAATACGATGTAGAAAAGACGGTCTTTTCAACAAATGGTTCTGGAACAACTGGGCAACCCCATGCAAAAAATGAATCAAGACACAGACCTTATACACTTCACAAAAATTAACCCAAAATGGATCACAGACCTAAAAATGTAAATACAATTATAAAACTCCCAGAAGATAACACAGGAGAAAATCTAGATGACCTTGGATTTGGTGATGACTTTTTAGATACAACACCGAAAGCATAATCCATGAAAGAAATAACTGATAAGCCAAACTTCATTAAAATTAAAACCTTCAGCTCCACGAAAAGATACTGTCAAGAGAATGAAAAGACAAGCAAATATTTGATAAAGGACTGTTACCCAAAATATACAAAGAACTTTTAAAATTCAACATAAGAAAATGAAGAACCCAATTTAAAAAATGGGCCAGAGACTTTAACAGATCTTAACCTCACCGAAGAAGAAATACAAATGGAAAATAAACATGTGAAAAGATGCTCCTCAGCATATGTCATCAAGAAACTGTGAATTAAAACAATGAGATACCACCACACACCTATTAGAATGGCCAAAACCCAGAACACTCAAAACACCAAATGCTGGCCAAGATGTGGAACAACAGGAACTCTCATTCATTGCTGGTGGGAATGCAAATGGTACAGCCACTTTGGAAGAAAGTTTGGCAGTTTCTTACAAAACTAAACATACTGTTATGATATAGGAACTGTGCTCCTTGGTATTTACCCAAATGAGTTGAAAACTGACATCCACACAAAAACCTGTACACGGATGTTAACAACAGCTTTATTCATAATTGCCAAAACTTGGAAGCAACCAAGATGTCCTTCAGAGGTGAATGGCTAAACAAACTATAGTACATCTAGACAATGGAATATTATTTAATGCTAAATAATGTTTTTTAGTGTTTTTATCAAGCCATAAAAATACATGGAAAAAACTTAAATGCACATCACTAAGTGAAAGAAGCCAATCTGAAAGTCTATATACTGTATGATTCCAACTACATGACATTCTGGAAAAGGCAAAGCTATAGAGATAGTAAAAAAGATCAGTGGTTGCCAGGGGCTGGCAGGGGAGGGAAGGATGTATAGGTGGAACACAGGATTATTAAGGCAGTGAAAACACTCTACGATACTACAATGGTAGATGTATATCATCATATGTTTGCCCAAACCCATGGAATGTACACCACCACGAGTGAACTCTAACGTAACCTGTGGATTTGGGGTGATTATGATGTGTCCGTGCAGGCTCATCTACTGTACCCTCTGATGGGGATGCTGATAATGGGGGAGGCCATGCATGTGTGAGGGGCAGAGGGTATATGGGAAATCTTGGTACCTTATGCTGTGAACCTGAAACTGCTCTAAAAGATTAAATCTATTAAAAAAAAGAGAGAGAGAGTTAAGTATCAGTTGGGTATCACCCTGGAAATAATCACATATATTTGCTGATTTTGGAGGCTGATTTTTCTTCAGGACAATGACGGAAAAAAAGGAAGATAATACCATAACATTAAAAAAAAAAAAAAGCTTAACTTGGTGATTTTCCATGGGTTTTCCAGGAACACTGGTAACAAGCACATAGCCAGAATTGCTTAGCCTCATTCATAAGTCCTCCACCACACAACCTGAAAGGCTGTTGAGGTCTTCCGAACAGGACAGCAAAATTACAGCTGGGAGAAGATGCTGGCTTTCTTAAATCAACCACAGTGACTAATTATTACTATTTCTGCCAATGGAAATTAAGGCTAAATAATAATTTCCATGTTTTTCACAAGTTAACTTAATAACACTGTTCTCTAAAAAGAAATGGCCAGTTATATACTTTTTTGGTCTCCTAGAACTTGGAAACAGCCAACACTTTCTAACTCAGCAGCACTCTTAATATAGGCAGCTAATTCAGTGTACAGAGCACAGAGGTCTTTCTTTAGCCAACACCCTTGAATAAAAAGCCTACTCCTAGCTCCTCTTGTAGTTCATTGGTGAACTAAGAAAAAGGTACTACAGTAATCTAATCAAAGGCAGCAAAAGCTATTGATAAATGCAGCTGAAACAGATGAAACGTATTATAGCCTTATTCCCAACTCAACTGGGGGGAAAAGAGAAAAGAAAGCCTATCTAAAGATGACAAAGATACAGCAATTCATGATAAGGGGACAGCATGTGCAGGAGAAAGCACTGGACTAGCCGTGCTTCCTGCCAGCTCTAGGCCCTGCAACAAGTACCTGAGACCCTGCATCCCAGCTCCAAAACTCTAGCAAAGGGATGGTAACCCACCTGTAAAGATCAACCAAGACAACATGAAAATGCTGTACGTCACATGGAAATATGGAGCAGCGTAAAGAAGATGTACCAGCAAGGTACAAGCTACAGGGCCCTTCCTGCCTGGGAAGGTGAGAGGTGAAGGGGAAAAGAAAGAGGGACCACTTGCACACAGTAGGATCTTTGTGCAATTCAAGTGGAGAACAAAGGTGTGTCCTGGAAGTTAACGAGGACAAAAGTGTCAAGACAAGTGTGACCAACAGGTGACCTGTAACTTCTGAGCAGAGAAAGAGATGTGATTCCTGCAAAATTTTATCATCACTCAGCATCATTAAATAAGTTGGTTTTGTTAAAAAAAAAAATCCATCTTCTCCATGATCCATCCCCTTGGGAGAAAGAATGCATATGTGAAGAATGGACGGCAATAAAAATGGCCCCAATTTTTCACAGTTCCCTGTAACTCCCTCCCAACCCCTTGAATAGCAGTTGGTCCTGTGACTTGCTTTGGCCCAAAGAATACAGTGAAGTGATGTTCCAGTAGCAAGCCCAGGCATCAAAGAGGTCGTGCCTTTCAGCTATCCCCCTTGGAATCCTGCTGAGCTGCCATGTGAACAAACCTGGACTGGCCTGCTAGAGAATGAGAGACCACATGGAGCAGAACTGACACCCCAGACATGTGAAAAAGTCACGCTAAGATCAGTCAACTGACCAGCAGCTCATCTCAGATACATGACAGAATTCAGCTAAGCCCAGAAGAACTGCCTGGCCAACCTGCAGACTCACAGCGAAAATAAGTGGTCGTTATTCTGAACCACAAAGTTTTGGCGGGAACTGTTACACAACTATGCTAACAGATACAACGCCCTTCGAGGAAACAGGATTCTAGACCAAGCAACCTCTAAGTAGGGTTTAGCTTCTTTAAGTCATGTGAAGTCACACTTCATTTCATGAAAAAGGTGCTTCATCTGAAGTCTCAACCTACCATCACTTTTCCCATCCTGTTGTGGGTATGCATTGTAGAACATGCCCTTCCCATCGTGGGTCCAGGCCATACAGCTGAACTTCACTCTTTCGAGCACATCTGGAAGCTCTTTGGCACCATCGACTTTCATGAACTTGATCGTCACCCAGTCTGAACCACTGGCACTCAGACCATAGGCGAAATATTCACCATCTTCACTGAATGCATAGCCTAGGGGACACACGAGAAATTGTCAAACGGTGAACATGGGGACACAACTCCCAGCCTTGCCCGCTGCCCGCTGTCCTGTCTGACAAAGCTCTCTGTCACACATGGAAGCAGAATGTGACAACAGGAGGAGCAGGCAATTGGTCGTGAGGAATTCTGGGGGCTCACCCAGGTCCCCCAGGAATTTGCCTTATGACCTTGGACAAGTTTCTTAACCTTTCCAGGCTTTAGTTTCTTCATCTGTAAAATGAAGTAATAGATTATATGACCACTAAGATGCTTCCATTTAAAAATTTTCTATAATCAATAAGCAGTTCATTTAAAAGCAGAGCTCATCTGGGACTTTCAGCATATTTTATTTATACTTGGAAGAAGGGGGAAAAGGAGTAAGGAAACTGCTTTTAGAGTAATGACTGAATGTAACAGAACTAAACTGGAGCCATTACATAATTTTTGGAATGGACTCCAAACTACTTGAAATCCCTCTTTACAACCTCGTTTTCTGAGCATTGCTGGCACTCCAGGACTCATGTCCACACCATCCGACAACTAAAAGCCCAGGTAAATGAAGCCTGAGGGTTTGCAATGAAGACTCACGCAGTGCACATTCCAAAAGTGACCGTGAAAAAATAAGGAAGGCAACACCACTGATGGACTAACGCACTGTCCCCCATTCTTTGAGGCCATCACAGACAGAATGTTCTAACCACTGTGGAATGTTCCTTGACAAATATTTATATGTTTCTATTAGCTTTATGATTATAAGGAATGTGTAGTGTTTGGTACCAGATACCGACACCAGAGATTTCCTCTTATGATGTCCGTTAAACTTCACTGGGGGTTAGAAATTATCCTAAGAGACCCAACTATTTTCACGGGTTTCCTACTATTTTACGTGGAACTTCTACTAGTGAAAAATAAGGTTAAAATTTCATAAAACCTTCTTATTAATCACTTATAATTCCTATAAAGTATCCAGGCTCAAACGTCTATAAACGCAGAAAAGAGTCAAGAATGTGATGAGGAGTAAATATTCACTTTTTACTCTACATAAATTATATATAATTTTAAAAATTTCAGGAAAAATGTAAATAAAACACTTTGACTTGAAATATATGTTTAAAAAATCATATACTATCAAAAGAATCTGAATGTCTACCTATACTGTGACTTCCCTATAATATCATCTTCAGAAAACTCAAAGACTGAGACCAAGTCCCATGTCTAATTTACCTTGTCATCCATCAGGGTCCATACATGACAAGCATTACATAAAAATGTTACTGGAATTAATTATCAGAGTGAGAGGTGAGACCCTGTTATAATGAAGTCCTCTGGATGAGTTGCAAGATAGACCTTGGTTAAAATGAAATAAACTTCTATTTAGGGTGTATTACTGCACAGAATCAGTGTATTAAATTCACTCACAACTGGTCTTCATTTCCAAGACCAAATTCATGGAAGAATGCTCACAATAAGCTGGCTGGCATCTTATTTCCAATACTGATTACTCTCAATACTGATGAGATTAAAGATCATCGTGTACATACACAGCCTATTGGGGGAGAGGAGGAGGGAAGCACTAAATGACTGAATGCCTTTATAAAAGGGTCTTCTCACACAGATCTGCTGAAACAGGCCTCTTTAATTCCCACCTAATCAGTTACAGGACTTCAGCGTTCCAACTGCTCAATTCTATAGGGCTGAACCTACACTTGTGCTTTTTCTACAAAAGAGAAGATGCTACAGAGGAAATGCTGAGCCAACTTAACTAAAAACATCTAGAATACTAGCCAGAGATGATTCTCAAAGTGTACAATTTTTAAACCACAGAACCAGAGTGTAGACAACTTCCTTACCCTAGAAGTGGTGCTTATGGCACAAATCTGGGGTAATCTCATGGCCCGTAGAGGAGGTTATCTCGGAGGAAGTTATTTAGGAGACATACGGCAAGTGCATACATATTTTTGCATACAGCAAAACATACTTATTCAGCTTTTAAACTTGCATCCTCTGGGGACAAGGCACCAAGTTGTCTAATTTCTACAAGACTGTGTTTTATACTTTTAATTCTAACATACTAACAATTAACTAAATTTGAAAATATCACTTTTTCCGCACAAGGAAGCAGATTTCATAAATATTCTTTCCTGTTTTATATTTATAGTTAAAACATTTTTTGTACAACTTAAATTTCTTACAGAAGAGAATTAATTTTTTTCCAAACATAGACAGGTCTCAGAGAAGCTACAGAGAGTGATGATGATACTTCAAGATCCCAGAAGCCCTAGAAGCTAATTTAGGTCCAGTGTGAATTATTCTCTAGTCCTGCTTCATGCCATCAGAAGGAGATGTGACTACCCACGTGTTCTGAATTTACCGTGCATAAATCAGCTTTCCTGACACTGCGTGTGCATCTGTTCTACAATACGGTCCACACTCTGTCTGGTCTTTCAGAGCTGCGAGCAAGGGCCCCGGGACTCCCATGGGCCTGGCTGTGTAGCCCTCACCTCGGAGCGCCACCGTGCCGTCATCGGAGAGTATGTTGGGGTCAAGGAACACTCTGGCTTCACCCTCTAAGGAGTCCTGTACATATAATACTCGTTGGTTCTGCAAACCTGTATTGTAAAAATAGAAATACCTGGGGGACAGAGATGGTCTTTATTCAGCTATGGAGTTTTCTAGTTGTGGAGAAAAACCAAATACATACAAACAAATAGAAAAAGGAAAACAACATACAAAGGTACAACTGCAAACAGGCCGTGCCAGGGACATGGGGACTAGAGTGGAAGGTCCCACCATCTCCCTGTAGCTAGAGTTTGTTCCCTGAATTGCTTTAGGAAATCAAATAATATATTGTAATTCTACACATTAGCTAAATAAAGCCTGCTTTATTTCCTAAAATGAAAACTCATATTCAAATAAAGCAGTAGCTTTTTCTTTTCAACGGAGAAGACAGCAGATTTGCTAAAATGAAGTGCTGGTTCCCATCCCTAGCCAGGGTGCTAGGGTAGGGGGTGGGCAAACCTCTTCTGTAACGGGCAAGACTGCAAATTAATTAAGCTTTGTGCACCACACAGACTCTGATGCTACTACTCAATTCTGCAGTTGTTGTACAAAAGCAGCCATGAATAACACACAAACAATGGGCATGGCTGTGTGCCATTTAAACTTTATTTACAAAACAGGGGGTAGATAGGGCTTGGCATGCAGATCATACTTTGCTAATCCCTATGTATGTGAAGTCTAACAAACTCTAAATTTGTGGTAGTGGTTCCAAAGAGAGTTAAAAAGCAAACAAGAGACTATGTTTTAAGTGGGTGTCAGAGGGCAAGGAACAAGAGAGGTGAATTAATGGGTGCTGCATCCTGGCCCATTTCCATTCCTGGATGGAAGAAATGCATACAATAACGTCTTCTCAAGTAGTATAAGCTAAAGAGAATTAATTTCAGAGGGAAACAAATCTCCACTGCTGTCTATGAATCCTGCTATCTCACCAATTACTAGCCACAAGACAACAATCATTTCCTACAATCTAGATTTCCTCCTAGGACACATCTCTGCTAAATTTCTTAGTCCTTCTTTTAAGAATGTGGTCAACAGATCAAAAAATATTATTCTCATATTCCAGCATAGAAATAAATTGATTTTATAATGAATTAAGTTTATAAACTGATAAGTTATTCAGAATTTGTACTGTAAAATTTAAGAACGCATTAGATCAGAAAAGTAAAAAGAAAATTAAATGAAAGCAACTTCACATACCTTTTCCCTTTCTTGAAGTGGCAACTATACTTGGGATAGTCATACAATTCAGTCATTCTCTCTTTGTATAAACCTCTGATAGGACACTGCTCAAGAAATGGCACAGTAATCTTGTTCTGGGCCTCCACAAAAGCCTGGAGAGAAAATTTAAATGAACAAAGCAAGTCAGATATAAAATTTTCCATGGGGAGTGTTATCCATTAATATATATCAGCAAGATTCAGCAATTTTACTCCTGGGAATATATCCTAAGGAAACAAAAACACTATGTCAAAGAGATATCTGCACCCCCATGCTCATAGCAGCATTATTTACAATAGTCACGACATGGAAACAACCTAAGTGTCCACTGATGGATGAATGAGTAAAGAAAAGGTGTGGAATATATATAGACAATCAAATATTATTCAGTCATAAAAAAGTAGGAAATTCTGCCATTTGGGACAATATGGATGGACCTTGAGGACATTATGTTAAGTTGAACGGAGAAAGACGAATACTGTATGATCTCACTCATATGTGGATCCTTAAAATACAAAACAAAACAAAAGCCCCAAACTCACAGAAAAATCAGATCTGTGGTTACCAGAGGCAGGGGATAAAGGGAGTAGAACTGGATGAAGGTGGTCAAAAGACACAAACCTCCAGTTATAAGATAAATAAGTACTAGAGATGTAATGCACAACATGATGACTACAATTAACACTGCTATATCATATACATGAAAGTTGTTAAAAGAGAATAAATCCTAAAAGAGTTCTAATCACAAGGAAAAAAGTATTTTTTTTCTTTCTTTTGATATCTGTAGGAGATGACAGATGTCAACTAAACTTGTCCTGGTAATCATTTCATGATACACGTAAGTCAAATCATTATGTTCAACACCTTAAACTTATACAGTGTGGTACATCAATTATATCTCAATAAAACCGGGAAAAAACATTTTAAAAATGTATCAGTGAAAGCATATTTTCCCTCAATAAATAACAACAACTAATACTTCCATGGCACTAAGTATGCACCAAGCAGGTATTAACTCATTTAGGGCTCATAATCCTATACAGAAGGTTCTGTTTTAGCCCAGCTTTCTGGATGGAGAGACTGAGTCTTAGAGTGGTCAAAAAGGTGCCGAACATCACGCAGCTGCGAGTGGCAGAGCCGGCTCCCAAATCTACGCTCTAACCAAACACAGTATCAGCTACTCAGATCACGCACTGTCAAGAAACTACACTCACCCTGTGCAAGGCTCCAGGCCCCTCAGCAGCTGGTGAGCCCCAAACAACAGAGTTAAAGAAACCAAATTAGAGATACCTAGGTACTATTTTATCAACTTTTGGTTTTGGCCGCATTAGGTTTTCGTTGCTGTGCACGGGCTTTCTCTAGTTGCGGCGAGCGGGAGCTACTCTTCATTGCGGTGCGCGGGCTTCTCATTGCGGTGGCTTCTCTTGTTGCGGAGCACGGGCTCTAGGCGCGTGGGCTTCAGTAGTTGTGGCACACGGGCCCAGTTGCTCCGTGGCATGTGGGATCTTCCCAGACTAGGGCTCGAACCCGTGTCCCCTGCATTAGCAGGCGGATTCCTAACCACTGCACTGCCAGGGAAGTCCCATATCAATTTTGTTTTTCACAATCTTTCTAAGACCTACTACCCTTGTCAACTCCAGAGAACTTTGGTAAGTGCTGAAACTAAAGAATATTTAAAACAAAATTAGAAAGTGAATTGAATAAGTATGTCAACAATAATGGTTTATAAGATGAGCAAGAGATGGCCTGCAGGCCATCAGGAGACCCTGGCAGCAAAAGCAGGGGAAGGAGCAGTTTTTACAACAGATCAGTTGTATCCAAGCATAACCTATTTATAACTAAGCAGTCAGAAAGTTTATAATACTATAAAAACTTGGCTTCATAATAATTCACATCTGGCTATTAGAAATGAAACAAGAATAAATGTATTAGCTCTAAATTCAATCGAAGGTTTAATCAGATGTCTATACAAAGGTAAACCCTTTTGATAGGAGAAAACTTCAGGAAATTAACAACTTACTATACTTGGAATGGCAGGCAAAAATGCGTTATTATCAGAGTTCATCCAGATCTGAGGGCAGACCCCAGCTCCAAACAGTCTCTAAACGGGCTCTCCTACACAAACCACTGACCCCACCCTGCAGAACCACGATTCTGAGCTGAGAGAAAGCTGTTCTAAAACTCGAGGTTTACAATGCACTTGAAAACAAGTGAGAAAGACTGTGAGGTATGAGTACAATGATGAATAACAGCTTTGCAAGAGGATCAATTCAAGAGAAATAAAACTGTTAGGGGTCACATTTCTTATTTCATTCAAACAGAAAATAAAATTAACTGAGTCCCACAGAAATACAACTCCAACTGCTTATCACGAGGGACTGGCAAACCTCGCCCTGGCTGGCTTTCCTATGGCACTTCAGCTTAGAATAGTTTTTATATTTTTAACTGTTGGGCAGCAGCGGGGGGAGGGGCGGGCTGCAAACCCAGCAGTGACCTAGGTGGCTCACATCTACAATATTTCCTGTGTGGCCCTTCACGGGAAAAGTTTGCTGACCCCACTCTCATTAAAAAGTGTCAACAAGGAGATTAACTCTTGTCTTTTAGTTACAAAATCAATGCACAGCTGCGAAGCCACGTGGGGGCACTGTTCTGGAGATTGCTAAGCGCGTGCAAGAGCAGCACCTGATTTCATGGGCGAAGGAAATGCCAGGCCTCCTTTACGGACGTGGAAAGGGAGGCAGGTGGTACTGAAGGCACTCGGCCAGCACCACACAGCGAGTGAGCGATACTGCTGAAGCGGAGTCATGTTCTTCCAGCCACTGTAACAGTGACCGAGGCCCACTCCTTGCCTGATACTGGATGTGGAGACAAAGCAGACCCACTGGGGAGAAGGCAGACCCACTGGGGAGAAGCCTGGGCTTCCTCTGATCTCCTCCCGCTTGGGCTGGGCTCAGCAGGGCAGGCCCATCAGGGTGCTGGAGTGTCGACAAGGATTTAATAGGAAGCTAGTGTGCGTCAGTACCGATCCTGGCATGGTGGGTGGAGGGGTGAGAAATCCAAGGCAAGACCCCTGCCACTGTGGAGCGAACATTCTACCGGGGGAGACAAGACACAAGCCAGAGGGTTGCAGAGAACGGTTAGTCCTAAGGACGCACGCAGGGTAGCCGTGGAGCGAAGCTGCTACTCGAAGTAGCATCCACGAGGCACGCAGCTCCTGAACCGCTACTGCCAGGCCACGGCGGGCGCAGGGAGCGGGAGGGGGCGCCACAGCAATGTGACGCTGCTGTGACATCTTCGTTACATTTCACAGAAATATAAAGCCCCCACGGAAATTTGAAAACCATCATTCACCACCAATCCTGGGCAACACTGGGATGGGGGTGTCCTTACTTCTAGCAGGATGGCCAGGGAGGCTCTTCTGAGGCTCTGAATTGAGATCTGATAGGCAAGAGGGAGCAGCTCTGTAAAGACGGGAAGAGCGTTCCAGGCCAAGGAAACTGCAGGTGCCGGGCCCTGGGTGGAGGAGCTTGGCAGGTGAGAAGAAGAGTAGGGAGGTCAGGGAGGCTGGGGATGAGTGAGAGAGACTGAGACCCAGGCAGAAGCTAGATCCCGTGGGCCCTGGTGGGCAGATGTGAAGTTTGAATCTTCATTCCCAATGCAAACAAGCTATGACTGGGTGAGGAGACAGTTACATAGTCTGGTTTACCTTTTCAAAGGACTACTCTTGCTCTCGGTGGAAAACAGACTACAGGGGAGCAAAAGGAGAAATAGGGAAGCCGGGGCAGCGGTCCAGTGAGAGACAAGGCCAAGTGGAATGGCTGGTCTCTAAAGGAGCAGGAACGACCATTGTAATGGGAGTAGGGACAGAGAAGATGGGCACAGCGCAGGCTCACATCTAGATTTGATGGCTATTTCCCAGAAGGGCCTCACCAGAACATTCTAGCTGCTTAGGGCTCCCACCCTGAGACCCCCAGCAGACTGAGGGTCTTGGCTGGCCCCTTCCCCTTCCACTGGGGGTCCTCTGAGGAGGGAGCCCTGCAGACTTCGTTTCCCTAATCCTTCTGATGTGTGTTTGTACGAGGCTGCATCTAGGCCTTATACCCTGGATCTTGGAGGACCACGGTGGGTGCATGAGTCATAGATCCTCAGTTGATTTTCCCTGGAAAGGTGGAACTGCACCCTCCCATGGTTTCTCTATCTTGCTTTGCTTCTCAGGTACAGTTACAACTGCTGCAACAGAACCCATCTCACACTGAAGCAGGCACACTGGCTTTTCTCATTTAAAATGTTCAGGAAACCATGAAGCCAGCCGTAGGAACGCTACTAAATAACCAAGCTCATTATATACAATCTTGCTACTGCTCACCCGCAAATGTTAGTCAATTACTTTAACTAGAGCAATATTTAAAGACTGCACCCTTCCAAGTCCAGTATCTAGATGCAAACAATGTTCAAGTTCTTAAAAGTCTAAGTTCTGGCATAGTGTACATATTTATAATTTGGGCAAGTCCTTTTCATGAAGGTGGGTACAAATTTTCTGTAAAGGGGCTTTGTGAAATGCAGGGTTCCAAAGAATGCCAGTAGTGCCTTCTTGGCCATTTATGGACTTAATAGTCTGGCTTCTGGGTCTGAAAACTAGAACAAATTTGGGGGAAAGGGAGAAGAGGTATAAGGATAAAGAAAAGGAAAATGGGAGGAGTTGCAGAATGGTAAAGAAGCAGGGTGAGGAGAGTGAAATTCTCCTTGTCCCTCAGGAGTCTCAGCATCGAAAGTCACACTCCAGGATATTATTAAAATCACTGAAACCTGAAAGCCCATGAAATGACACCAGCAGCTGAGCCTTTAAAGAGGATCACCAGTTTAGAGTTTATAGCTATGGATGAGTCTGAAAATATTTTTCTAAGAACAGCTGCTCAAAGCTAAGAAATCCAATTCACATTTCATTTTGCCTTGACTATCAGAAACCTTCAAAGCAAAGTTCCAGTTATGCAAGACGATTAAATCTGAGAGCTCTGCTGTGTAACACCGTGCCTGTAGTTAGCAATGTTACACCGTACACATTAACGCGTTAAACGCTGTTCAGAGGGCAGATCTCATGTTGAACGTTCTTACCATAATCGACAAAAACAACAACAACCACCACACAAAAACAGCAAAGCTACCTGGCAAAGGGTGGCTCAGTTTGGGAGGCGGAGATGCTTTTACCTTCACTGTCTTCAGAAAGAATTTTTGTCAAGTTGTCCTCAGATGTACTATGCTTTAGTCCACAAAATATCTCGTCCTTTTACAAGCACAATTTTTACATATAGGAATAAAAAGGATGCATACAACTCATTAAATAGATATGTATATAGAACATCA
The DNA here is from genome assembly GCF_964341445.2 of Mesoplodon mirus. NCBI lineage: Eukaryota > Metazoa > Chordata > Mammalia > Artiodactyla > Ziphiidae > Mesoplodon > Mesoplodon mirus. The sequence goes on along the minus strand of NC_138986.1, from coordinate 53,492,106 downwards.
CGACGGGCAACACAGGATTAAACAGATGAATCACAAGGATAAAGATAAGAGCTACAGGAGAACAAATGAAGGGGAAACTACTTCTGGGATAGGGTGGCATAGGCCTTGGGGAGTGGGGCAGGCAGGCGGTCCAATGCCCAGGAGGGACTTCCAGCTGGGAGACCCACTCCACCATGGGTACCACCCAGGTGAAACCAGGGATGGTGCTATCTACAACCCACAAACTTGGAGGAGTTTCTGTTGCAAATTATAAGTAGGTGTGTGTAAATGTATTATTTATTTAAATATATAGATATACACACACACACACACAAAGACACACACATATGAATGAGCTGGTTAAAGCAAGTGGTTGGTGCCACAGCACGGCCTGGCAGAAAACCCCGATCGTAGTCATGTGTGAAGGGCTGAGAGCATCCTGGAGGCCAGAGGAGGAAGCACACCTGGACCCCCTCTCCCTGCTGGGAGTGTAGCAGAACTCGGAAATGACTCTCCAAGTGCAGGGATATGCCCATAAATGAGAAGGCAAGAGGTGGCAAAGCTCATCCCAGAGGCTGCAGGAGGACCCAGAGCCAGGAGGGCTGGACGGTCACATGGAGAACCGGAGGCATGCCAAACAGAGAATGAGAGGCAGCTGCTTCAGCAGACAGCTTTAGAAACGGAGACTACGGAGGAACGGGGTAACGTACAAGACAGATTTAGGAACCTACACCCAAAAGAGAGAAGAAAGAGGGCCCCTTATTTTCCAGTGCGCTCCGAACTTTCAAACATTAGCAGTCCATCAGACGACAAAGAAAAGCTTGCTCGGGTCACAGTTGTAACTACAATGCCATTACCTCAACCCAGAGAGGGGCCATTCTCTTCCTGGTCCCACAAACCCCTACAAACCCCAAGGACGAGCCACGTCAAATACAACGGGCGAGAGCCCAAAACCCACGGGGCTTGTCCTTGAACATTAAAAGCCCGGAGTGGGTCCCTCTCTTCTCTCTGGGACCATCTGCTCTCAGGTCAGGAAGGCTCCCACTGAGCTTCCCGCTGCATGTGGGTAACAGACCAGGTGGGGCCTTCCAGAAGCCCTGCCAGGCCCCTTTGCACCTTCTCTGCCTATCCCCCTGAAGGCAAATCAACTTGTTCCCTCACTGGGCTAGTTACAATCAAGGGGCAAGGAAACAGAAAGGCTCATTTCGACCTTAGATTCAAGCCTTGTTCTCGAATCTTGCCATTACCAGGGCGCCCCTTCAAAGTTGGAACACTAACCCTTTTTGGCTCCGTTCTTCAGTGTACACACTACTGACCAGAAGCCTGGCAAGGACACAGGTGATCTGCACATCAAATCCACACCTAACTAAAAATCCCCCAGGAAGAAGTTAAACACGTACAAATCCTCTCTTGAATAATTCTTGTATCAATGAGGGAATCCAAACTATAACAAGAATATTTAAAAAATAAGAAAAACTAAAACATTAAGAATTAAAGTTCTTAATGCAAATCAAAACTACAATGAGGTATCACCTCACACCAGTCAGAATGGCCATCATCAAAAAATCTACAAACAATAAATGCTGGAGGGCTTCCCTGGTGGCGCAGTGGTTGAGAATCTGCCTGCTAATGCAGGGGACACGGGTTCGAGCCCTGGTCTGGGAGGATCCCACATGCCGTGGAGCAACTAGGCCCATGAGCCACAACTACTGAGCCTGCACGTCTGGAGCCTGTGCTCCGCAACAAGAGACGCCGTGATAGTGAGAGGCCCGCGCACCGCAATGAAGAGTGGCCCCTGCTTGCCACAACTACAGAAAGGCCTCGCACAGAAATTAAGACCCAACACAGCAAAAATAAATAAATAAATTAATAAACTCCTACCCCCAACATCTTCTAAAAAATAATAATAATAAAATAAATAAATGCTGGAGAGGGTGTGGAGAAAAGGGAACCCTCTTGCACTGTTGGTGAGAATGTAAATTGATACAGCCACTATGGAGAACAGTATGGAGGTTCCTTAAAAAGCTAAAAACAGAGCTACCATACGACCCAGCAATCCCACTACTGGGCATATACCCTCAGGAAACCAGAATTCAGAGAGAGTCATGTACCATAATGTTCACTGCAGCTCTATTTACAATAGCCAGGACATGGAAGCAACCTAAGTGTCCATCGACAGATGAATGGATAAAGAAGATGTGGCACATATATACAATGGAATATTACTCAGCCATGAAAGGAAACGAAATTGAGTTATCTGCAGTGAGGTGGATGGACCTAGAGTCTGTCATACAGAGTGAAGTAAGTCAGAAAGAGAAAAACAAATACCATATGCTAACACATATATATGGAATCTAAAAAAAAAATGCTTCTGAAGAACCTAGGAGCAGGACAGGAATAAAGACGCAGATGTAGAGAATGGACTTGAGGACACGGGGTGGGGAGAAGGGTAAGCTGGGACGAAGTGAGAGAGTGGCCTGGACATACATACACTACCAAATGTAAAATAGATAGCCAGTGGGAAGCAGCCACATAGCACAGGGAGATCAGCTCGGTGCTTTGTGCCCCCTAGAGGGGTGGGATAGGGAGGGTGGGAGGGAGACACAAGAGGGAGGAGATATGGGGATATATGTATATGTAGAGCTGATTCACTTTGTTATACAGCAGAAACTAACACACCATTGTAAAGCAACTATACTCCAATAAAGATGTTAAAAAAAAAGAATTAAAGTTCTTAGAATGTGGTAAAAACACTTCGAGTTGACATCTGTTTCTTTTCGGTACCTTTAGGAAGCCCCACTGATAGACTGGGGGTGGAGTGGCTGAGGTGTGACCTCTGCTAGCCATCAGAGTACCCCTCCCCGAGATCCAGGGACTGATCCAGAGCCGGGCAGGACATCCATGCAGGATGAGGCTCGAGGCTGATCTAAGGGCTTGTTTCATGAATCCCACACACATCGGGGCAGCTGACCTGATCTAGTCCACAGTACGGATCCAGGAGTGTACCTGGAACAGGCTCGGGGGATGGTGTTGGTGCCTGGGTGTGCCATATGCTGAAGGACAGCGCCCACACTGTGATTGACGAGGTACATGTGGCCCAGGGGAGGTACTCTGTACCCAAATAAAAAGGCTGGGCCTGGAAAATGAGTTACAACTTCAGGAAGTTTGGGGTTTACCCTCTCTCTTGATCAGATTTTATCATTTCTGGGTGCCGGCAGCTTACACTAAATGTCATAGATAATGTTAGTGATACCTCTGTCTATGTTCTAACTATGCTAACTCCTTTCTACATTCTATTTTTTTTTTTTTTTTTGCGGTACAGCAGCCATGGCTCATGGGCCTAGCTGCTCCGCGACATGTGGGATCTTCCCGGACCGGGGCACGAACCCGTGTCCCCTGCATCAGCAGGCAGACTCTCAACCACTGCGCCACCAGGGAAGCCCTCTACATTCTTCACATAAGTAAACCCTGTTGATTTTCATAAGCAGAGTCTTTCATCAATTCTTCTCTACATGTAACAGTCAATAAAGTAGCTATGAACCCAGGCTAAGTAACCAGAATCCTTTTTCAGGGACTGAGGTGAACACTGGAAGGAGAAGTAACCTTATGAGATTTGGGGTTGTCAGGACTGTGTAAAACCTGAAGGGGCAAGGCCCATCTTTCCCTACCATGTGGGAGAGGCTGCTAGAAAACAAAACAATCAGAGAAAAGCAGATGACCTAAGAGACAAGTTTCCAGAAATATCATGTGCAGTCCCGGCTCAGGCTGTGCCTAAAGGCATGTACTGATCTTCAATTATGTGAGCCACTCAGCTCCTTTTTTTTTATATGAGCTAGAGCGAGCTGGCTTTCAGGTACTGCTGGTCAAGAGTCCTGACTGATACAGCTCTTCCAGGAGCCGCTCAGCTGGCCAAGCATGGGCAGGCTAGAAGAGGAGGAATCCACCAGAAGCTTGCCCAAGGGCTGGATAGGGAAGCCTGGAAAAGGTGATCCACCAATGAGAAAGAGTGAAATTTAACTAAATGTTCAAACCAAAAAGTTTTAAAGTAACAAAGCAAAATAAAAAGAAATTAATGAGCTAAAAAATTAAAGAGTACAACTTATAAGTCCTAGAACCATTTCTTTCTAAAAAGCAAACAGCAACCAAAAAACTCCCATGCATTCAAACAAAGTGCTGGCTAAACTAATCAAAAAGGGGAGAGAAGTCACAGATGCTGGAAATTTGAAATAATAAAGAAAGAGAGACAGGGACTTCCCTGGTGGCGCAGTGGTTAAGAATCCGCCTGCCAATGCAGGGGACACGGGTTTGATCCCTGGTCTGGGAAGATCCCACATGCCGCAGAGCAACTAAGCCCGTGTGCCACAACTACTGAGCCTGCGCTCTAGAGCCCACGAGCCACAACTACCAAGCCTGCGGGCCACAACTACCAAAGCCCACGTGCCTAGAGCCCGTACTGTGCAACAAGAGAAGCCACCGCAATGAGAACCCTGAGCACCGCTACGAAGAGTACCCCCGCTTGCCGCAACTAGAGAAAGCCTGCACGCATCAATAAAGACCCAGCACAGCCAAAAAAACCCCCAAAAACAAATAGAGACACAAACAAGGAGAGTAAAGTCATTATAAGAACTATTTCACATAATCCCCTGTTAGTAAATTTTAATATCTCAATGACATGGACGATTTTCTAGGAAATACAGATGACTAAAATTGATCCAAAAAGAAAGGAGATCTAAACAGAGCCCAAGAAATAATTGCAATAAAAGAATTTGTCCCAAATAGCTCTAAAGATGAGGCCTTTTAAATTATCAAGCAGATAGTTCCTGTGGTATTTAAACTATTTAATAATAAATGCAATGGCAAGCATTTATTAAGCACTTACTTGTGTCAACCACTCTGTTCCAAGGTTCAAAAACATTATCACTTAATTTTCCCCACAACCACACACAGTAGTTTTCTCCAGATTATAAATCAGAAAATTGAAGCTTAGGGGCTTCCCTGGTGGCACAGTGGTTAGGAGTCCACCTGCCAATGCAGGGGACGCGGGTTCTAGCCCTGGTCCAGGAAGATCCCACATGCCACGGACCAACTAAGCCTGTGCACCACAACTACTGAGCTTGCGCTCTAGAGCCCGAGAACCACAACTACTGACGCCCGCGCACCTAGAGCCCACGCTCCACAACGGGAGAGGCCACCACAGTGAGAAGCCCGCGCACCGCAATGAAGAGTAGCCCCTGCTTGACGCAACTAGAGAAAGCCTGTGCACAGCAATGAAGACCCAATGCAGCCAAAAATAAATTTTAAAAAAAATTAAAAAAGAAAAACTTGAAGCTTAGAGAGGTTAATAAGCATGACCAATGTCACAACTCTGATAAAACTGTGGAGTTAAGATTCAAACCTGTCTTTCTTCTACCTCTAAAGCTGTTCATTAAATGAATATACACTACTGCTTTCCCATGAATAAACAGGTTCCAAGATCTCGAAGGGTTCTCATCAGCTGCTGGGGAGAACAGGGTAGAAAAAAAATTCTGGAAGAAGGGAGACAAGTTAGGAGGCTACTGAATGCCTAGCTCAGTGGCAATGCATGCCTGAACCAGGCAGTGCCAGCAGGGGTAAAAACAAGAAGGGTATGAGATTTTACACAGGCTGAACTGGAGCTCCAGAGAACGGTGTGCATGATTAAATAGAGAGCTGATCCAAATGGTCAGAGGGCCATCCAGTGTTATACAGGAGAGACGCAGAAGTCTTTATTGTGGCACATGCCTTGATTTCCCTCAATGAGAAAAATGAGAATCACAAACACTGTCCCTCTAATTTACAAAGATGCTATGAACCAGTGAGGCATCTATGAGAACCTTAACTCCTTGAAAGTGCCCTATATAAATCAACGGTGTTATTATTGTTCTCTAACCATGTCTAAGCATTCTCTAGGGCAGTTTTCCCAAGCTTTCTGGATCTTAAGAATTACCTGGTGAGGTGCTTGGGAAATAGATCTCTACTCAAATCAGATGCTACAGAAGTAGAGCTTGGGCGTGTCTATTTTTAACAAATACCCAGGTGATGTTTATGACTGAATGCTTTCCCCCTGGACATGGCAGCATGGGCTGGTGAATGGATTCCAGATACCTAAGAGAAAAGAAAGAGGCTCAGAAAAGTCAGTTATCTTTGTTCTTTAGTTGGTAGTTCTTTAATAACTGTTTTCCCAAAGATACCATGTCTGATATCGGCATTTCTCATAGAGGACATGTAGATTATTGGAACCAAAGCCGAGTAGCTGCCCACGGGGAAAATATTCATGTTAAATGTACACAAGCACCTTAAGAATTTCATCAATGGTTTGGGGTCTGCTGTTCTAAAATGGGGCTTTCCCTGGTGGTGAACAAATGGGGCAAGACTCCCAGCCTCTACTCAAGGTGTGGCTCAGCCTCCTTTCGGCAATGACCTCTAGCAGCTCAAAGGTTAAGTGGTTCACCCAGCTCCGATCTCTGGTCTCCTAGGCTGATGTGTGAGTCCAAGCCGGCATGGGCCACATCTGTCTTGCTCATGACAACGCATCCCTCTCCTCACCCCCATTTAACCTGATGCTTGGTGCAGTGGGCACACCGGTAAACCCAGGACAGGGGAAGAAGGGGAGGGCGTGAGCACACATGGAGAAGGAAGGGGAATGAAACCAGTGGACCTATGGCGTTAGGGCCAGCCGGCATCCATTCTCCTCCCCAGGGCTCTACCCTGCTTAGTGAGACATTAACTTCACATAGCTGTCCTGCCACTCCAGAAGCCAAAGAGGGTCCCTAAGGCTTTTACCAAATCTTTTTTCATTGCCACAGTACAGCCAAGGAGTGAGCACACATCTGGAGCTTGGCCAATCAGAACTCCCTCTCCTGGGATGCAGCCACTGGAACAAGTGACAGAGGGCCGAATCACTGTAATCACTGATGTCATCAGCAGTGCTGGGTGAAAAGTGGAAATTCCCACCACGGAGTCCCACAACTGTCTGGTTCCTGCCTGCTTTCCAAGCCTGGCCCTCAGTGCATCCCAGAAGCCGGCCTCATATCCTTGCTATGAATTCCTTATTTGCCTAACATGGCCAGAATTCATTTCTACTGCTTGCCTCAAAAACCTCATTACAGAAAGCAAGAGAAAGAAGATAGAAAAAGACAAGAGAAAGCACTGCTTAGAAAAGAGGATGGCCCAGGACCAGCAAATTCTGTCATACTTTTGACAATTACCCCATGCACAGATCAAAAGGATGTTGTTCCCTAACTACATATTTCAACTGTGGATTTATCAGAAGTATGTTTGCGAACATACATAAGGCTCAACATTTCTGTAGGAGGTGGTGAGACCTTTAAGACCTGAAATGCCTTGCAGATTGAGATGATATGTGGTAACAGATTTACCTAGAGCATTTCTTGTTTCCACTAGAGGAGGAACAACACAGTAGTAATTCTCAATCCAGGTCCTTACATGAAACATTAATGAATGGATGGCAGGGCGTTTCACAGGCCAGCTTTGCCAGTGGGTTCAGAAAACGCCAATTAAAAGAGGCACTACCAGGGCTTCCCCACTGGTGGCGCAGTGGTTGAGAGTCCGACTGCCGATGCAGAGGACGCGGGTTCGTGCCCCGGTCCGGGAAGATCCCACATGCTGCGGAGCGGCTGGGCCCGTGAGCCATGGCCGCTGAGCCTGCGCATCCGGAGCCTGTGCTCCGCAACGGGAGAGGCCACAACAGCGAGAGGCCCGCGTACCGCAAAAAAAAAAAAAAAAAAAAAAAAAAAAGAGGCACTACCAAATAGCTTTAAGGTAATGTTTGGCCTAGTTCAGTCATCGTCCTTTAGAAAAACTAAGCCACACTTAGATGCCACAGTTCCGTTGGCGGAGGTGTGGGGAATTCAATGCTTAGAATTTAAGTATCTTTTTCTAAAAAAACTAGAATTCAAAAGGAAAATCCTGCTTCATTTTGTGGATGAAAATAAAAAGACAGAGGCGTCTTTAAAGTTCAACATTCTGAGTAAGCAAATAAGAGGACTAGAGTCTGAAGGTCTACATCTCAAAACATTGAAGCAGCAGTGCCCAGGATGTATCATCTTTGTACAGAGCTCTGCTGTGTGGGGAAAATGAATTTTTACATGCATTTTCTCAGGTGGGTGTCATTAAAACTTTGGAGCTAGATGAACTGAGTGTGACTATATTCATTTTATAGATGAAGAAAAGGAATCCCAGGTAAGGTAGCTGGCTGTGCTCCAAGGCCAAGAAAATGAAAGACCAAGGTCTATGACTTCTATTCCCAACTGGCAAATATTCTGTTTCTCCACCCTGCCTCCCAACAGAGGTGACATGGGAAACGCCTGGAAACTCACAGGATGAAGGACCTACTTAAAAAGAGGACATTCACAGTTTGTCCTAAAGTCTTCAAAAGAACACCATAAACCAAAACCAAAACCTAAAGTCTCTTATGCTGTTAATTATATCCAGTATTCCTCAGTTTCCAGTCAGCTTCACCTGCTGTCTGTTGGCTTAGAGACACTGAACTGGCCCTTCATGTTAGCGGAAGTCCTGGGAGCAAAGCTTCCACGGTTGCCTCTGCGGCCTGACAGCCTGAGGGGGCGATGCAAGTGGACAAAAGGATCGTGGCTCACCCAGCTCCCCACCAGTTGTTGCCCACGCTGGCTCTCCCCCACTTTAGGAAGGCACACCGCCCAGGGAGATCTAGGCCAGACTGATACCAGCACAGAGCAGCAACTGCTCACGCTACCTGCTTTTAGGGTTAAACCCAAAGAACAAAAACAAAAGCAAGCAAGCAAAGAAAAAAACCACGTATTAGGATAGGCAGAGAGGATCCCAGGGAAAGGTGTTGACTGCCCTCAACTCTGTTCTCCACCGACCTCTGTGACATTAAAATACCTACACAGAAATCCTAGGCTATTTAAGTACCCTAGAGATGATCAGAAGTCCTGTGAGATTTAAACCTTTCTTGCCAAGGAAGGGAACAGTGTGGGCAGAAAGGTGACGTTTCCAGCTTCTTTACCTGTAAGACTGAGGGACTGTCCTGCTCATTACCTTCACAGCCCCTTCTCAGCAGGTGTAATGGGTGACCCCTAACTACTCAGCCAAATGGGCTATGGGGGAAAAGACCTACGTTCTGTATTCCTTTGATCCTCTCCGAAACAGCTGGTAATGTAATTTTTTAGAAGGACTGAACATAAAAACAATTTTTTTTCTTTTTTTTTTTTTGCTGGTTCCTATTAAGAGTTCTTCTCTCATGATCCACAAGGGATGGAGCTGTTGTTACTGTCATTTTGCCTGAGGCAGCTCTCAGAGAGGGAAAAATAAATTAGTCATTTGATATCTGCAGCTGGTATTCTACATTTGCTTACCTCCTGTACCAAAGCCCCAGGACAGAGCTCCTGTGGAAGCCAGACTTGACAACTAGTTACAATGACAGCAGCTATCCCATGAAAGGTGTAAATCCTTCCTTTCTGTATCTCCCCTTCACTCAGTCACAAGTTCTGGAATATTCAACCAAGAGGCTGAAGCCACAGTAAGATGGAGTAAAATGGGGAGACTCTTCAAAAGGCTACAAGGACACTGCTTCTATCTGGACTTTAGGGCTGCAAAACCAAGCCCAGGGATGCAGAGAATTTCTCACTATCAGGAAGGGGCGCAGATGTTGCCACGTGGACTGACTGCACCACGATGGATGGGGAGGCCAGGGGAAAGAAATATGCATTCGGTACTCTCACAGGGACCCGAGAGCGAGACGGCTGCTTCCGTAAAGTGCAAGGGACTGAGAGGCAATGCAAAGCTGAGGGGGCACAGCAGTCCCTTTGCTGGTGACATAAAAGTCTCTACTATTCCCCAGGACGCGTGGTCCATCTGCACAGTGAAGACACAGGACCGTGGTAAGGTCACTGGATTTGGCAATGGGGCTGTTGCTGATCACGAAGAGAATGGTTTATATTGATGGGAGACAGGACAAAGGAAGAAGGGGTATCAAGCTACACGGAGGGGCAAGCAGAGTGGCTTATAGACAGGAAAAGAGGAGATGGCCCGTGATGGTATCTGAAATGAGATCTGAACAGGGCACACCCAAAGGGGCCAGGACACCAACTGAGAGGAAGAAAGAGGCTGCAAAGAGCTAAGGCCGAGTGTGGGGTCTGGGGTTCACTTGTTTGTGTGCCACAGGACACTTAGGAAGTTAAAAGATTAGGAAGTGAATCACATGCACATTACTGTCAGTGGGTGGGGGATGGGTGTCTTGCTATTAGTAGTCTGGAGGCTCAAGTTACCTTGGTGTCAAAATATCGGGGTGCATCAAGGCTGCTACACACTTCCTTCCATGACCTGCAAAGGACAACCTTTTTTTTTTTTTTTAATAGATTTATTTATTTTTATTTTTAGCTGCGTTGGCTCTTCCTTGCTATGCGCAGGCTTTCTCTAGCTGCAGTGAGCGGGGCCTACTCTTTGTTACGGTGCACGGGCTTCTCATTGTGGTGGCTTCTCTTTGTTGCTGAGCGCCGGGTCTAGGTGTGTGGGCTTCACTAGTTGTGGTTCACGGTCTCTAGAGTGCAGGCTCAGTAGTTGTGGTGCATGGTTTAGTTGCTCCGTGGCATGTGGGATCTTCCCGGACCAGGGCCCAAACTCGTGTCCCCCGCACTGGCAGGCAGGTTCTTAACCACTGCGCCACCAGGGGAGAGCCTGCTGAATGGGAAGTATGGACTGACCACCTGTTGGGACCTGCCTATCTGTCTTCAAATCCTTTTTAATGACTGCAAACCTCCCTCTCTGCCATCTCACACTGAAAACTTCCAAGGTTACCCTGGTGTCCCACTTACCTCAGTGAGATTTCACTATGGTTCAGACACCTCAAGAGTATATCACACTTACGAGATGTCTAAAGGGCTTTTAACCCAGAGCCTTCCCTTTATCTTATTATTGTTTAGGTTGTATTTCCATACAGATGCTCCTAGAATTACAAACACACTTTATAAAGTTGTGGTCACTGGGAGCACTACAATCTTGCATCCTTCTCCCACTTCATGTTCTACCTTAAGCACTTTTTCACTTAGTAAGCAATCTTTACAGCCCAACATTTTAATAGAGGCATATACTATGTCGTTAAGCAGATCCACCAGATTTGACCTAAACACTAAACTATTGTTGGAAATGGTGATTTCCAATTTTTCACTATGAAAAATAATGCCCCAGGGGCTTCCCTGGTGGCGCAGCAGTTGAGAGTCCGCCTGCCGATGCAAAGGACATGGGTTCGTGCCCCGGTCCGGGAAAATCCCACATGCCGCAGAGCGGCTGGGCCCGTGAGCCATGGCCACTGAGCCTGCGCGTCCGGAGCCTGTGCTCCGCGATGGGCGAGGCCACAACAGTGAGAGGCCCACGTACCGAAAAAAAAAAAAAAAAAAAAAAAATAATGCCCCAAACTGGCCCTTTTCTAGATCTCCCTATTTCTGAAGTGACACTATTACTCTCCCAGTAGGCCTGAAAACTCTTCTTCCTTAAGTATTTGCTTTTTGCTATCAGGTGGGCTGATGTCTCATCATTGCTATTGATTTTACATTTATTTGGTACATACTCACTTCACCGAACACATTAATTCTAAAAAGTTTTCAGGTGTTTCCCTGAGGTTTTCTAGACACATAATCATAGAATCAATCTATAATTAATGATAATTTTATTTTCGCCTGTACAAATTTCAGTTCATGTTTTATTGCACTGGTCAAAGCTTTGCAAACATACAAAAATAGTAGTGACAGAGATATTCCAGCCTAGTGCTTAAGTTGTTTTGAATATTTATCTTATTAAAGTTATTTCTATTTTTAGCTTTGGATTTTCTTTAATTCTTAAAATATGAACTAGGTTAATTATATAATATAGGTTTACTTAATCTATGAATATAATAATATTAAATTGTTCTTGAATTCCTGTGACAAATTCTGCTTTTTTTTTTAACCTGCTAACATTATTTATAGTCTTTACAACTATATTCACAAGAAAGGTTGGTCCATATCTTCACTGTCCAAAATGGTAGCCACTAGCCACATGTAGCAAATGAGCAACTGATTATGTAGCTGGTCTGAATTGACATGTGCTATAAGTATAAAATATACACTGGATTTTGAAAACTTAGTTTAAAAAAAAAGAATGTAAAATATCTTAACAGTATTTTATATTCATTACATGTTGAGATGTTAATATTTTGAGTATACTAGATGAAATTATTACAATTAATTTCATCTGTTTCTTCTTACTTAATGTGGCTACTAGAAAACTTTGAATTATCTACGTGGCTTACATTATATAATCTATTGGGCAGTGCTGGAACACTGTTTCCTCTTTACAAAGGTTGAATTGACCTCAAAGAAACAACTGAGTTGTGTAGGATCTTCTACAAACTGGAACACTTGCTATAAAATAGGGTTACGTGGGCCTTCACAGCTTGAAAGAATTCACCCAGATTCAAGTCCCCACCACCACTGTCTTTGAGCATTTTCTAAGTTACAAGTCTGCTCTGAGATTCTTTTATAAAGGATAAAGCCTCAAACGCCCGGAACTCGAAGAGTTGGATAACCTATATTAGATACTAGATTAAATCAAGGACTTACCGATAGCATTTCAGATCTTAGTATAAATGAGCTATCAATGTTCCTCACTTCTGGGCTGTTTTTTTTATTGAAAATGTAACAAGCAGTTTTTCTTCAATTTAGAGGTTATGTGAAGATTTTCCTCTTTACACCAAGGTATGGCTAATACACCTGTGTGTACATGCCTCTAACTGTGAGTAGAAAATGTCCCTGCTGCTCTTCTGAGCGTTAGAAAAACACACTCTGTCTTTTCAGTCTGAGACCGAAATTTCACTCATCAGATCTCAGATGACCATTAGCTCCCATCAATAATGAGGGTGTTTAAGGGGGGACTGGGCAAGGTGTGTATGGAGGATGCGGGGAGAAGGCACGAGCTGCACAGCCCTCTGACACCTTAGGTACACCGTCTGAACAGGTTAGTGTGGGAGGGGGGTGGGGGGAAGCCGAGGGCACCTGCAGGAGGACATACAGAGTCCCACAGCAAGCACAGACATGAATATATTCCTATAGCTTGCATTTCCAAAGCTATTACACCCAGAGTCTTTGATCTTTTATCATTTCTTTAATGTGAGGTTGATAACCATCTGGACTGCCTGGCTTCCACTCTTACGAGCTACGTGAACTTGGACATGTTACTTAATCATTCTAACTCCATTTCTTCAATAAAAAGGCCTATGTCCGAGTTTGAGAACTGAATGGGACAGGGTATGCAAAGCTACCAGGGAACTGCTCTGCCCATAGTAAACCACCAATGTATACCATGAAAACAACAGTGTATACGTCAGTGTCATTAGCGTCTATCCAGTGTTGATTGCAAGATCACCAATCGGCAAAGTTTCATCTGCTAGTAAGTGGCTCGTCAACCACAGGACCAGCCATCAGCAATTAAGGAACAGCAAAGTATGCATCCATTAACACGTAAACAAAAACTGGGTCGTTCCAACACAGCTGCATCACTCAAGCACCATCAAAGGCTGAAGGAATCCAGGTTGTACCCAAAACCTCAGACAAAGTAATCGTCATAGAGACAGTCCTTGGGGATAGTTTTCCAGCGATGGACAGGAAGTTCATCTCCTTCCCTCCATTACAGGCTATGAAGCTGCCTGTGACTCTCCATTCCCAGGCTCAATCCCTGTCTCGGCTCAGCCCAAAGCTGGACGGTCAAGGTCATCTGTGGCAGAGTGGAGGTGAGGAGGCGGCCCACACCTGCTCCCGGCTCCGCTCAGCCCCACCTGAGGAGCTAGAGCCTTTGCCTGCCCCTGAAATGACCCATTTGTTTCTCACTTGGGGATGGCTACCCATCAACCTCTATAACCCGCTGCTTCACCAAAGGAAAATGAAAACCCAAATACCAATCATTCTCACCCATGAGACCTCTGTCTTTCTTGAAGGGAATCAGGAAAGGGTGAGAATGAGGGAGTCTACACAGAAGTAAAAACCATGAGAAAATCTCAAAATGGTGGTGTGCTGACTTCAAGGGAAAGGATAGGGAAGAAGGTTTAAGAGTTTCTGCAGTGGGCAGAGGAGGAGAGAAATGCTAGCCACGAAGAACAGCTGAGAGCGGCAGAAAGGAAAGCAGGCAGGCCAGTGCTTCGGAAATGAAGAAGAAAGACTTGATTCCTGCCTCTACTTTCTCCTCTTCCATGTATCATCGTGCCTGCCTAAGCCCTTCCCTGCACTCCGTTCCTGGTGAAGCTTTTCCCTAAGGACATGAAGGTGGTGGAGTCTGCAACCCCACTGACCAGGGAGTGTGAAAGGGTTGGGGATGGGGGATGGGCAAGGAGAGAATCCCCATTCCACTACCCAGGTCCACATCAGAAGGGAATGTCTTCCTGGAAAATCTGAAGTGCCTTGGAAATCTGAGTTCAGTTCTCCAGAGAACACTGGTATATACGGTGGCAAGGGACCACAAGATATAAGCGCAGCTAAGATATAGGCTTTTAGAAGCTGGCCTAGAAAACTACTTAGCGTACATTAACATTTTTTTTTTTTGATGGGAAATGTACTCTGGGATTCTAAAGAAGCTCAAATAAACTTCTGGAATGCTGAGCACATTAGAAATTGTATACATATTTTTACATACTAAGTTAGCATGGCTATAAATAAAAGAGTCAAGGAACTTGGAGTGGATTGGAGAAACACTATTCCCTCAACCAAGCAAACTTAACCACATAGAGTATATGTAAATAATGACTCTCAAATGACAAGTCTTGGGCACTCCAAGGAGGAAAAAATATCCATGGGACATGGCACTTAGAGGTAAGCTTCGTTAACGAAATGAGACTTCAGCTCAAAATACTACGTTTCTCCAAAAGAATAGGAAAGCCTCATATTTTTAGACAGAGTAGAAAATTCTCCCCCCACCCCCTTATAAGATATAAGATACTTAGAATTTAGTTTACTTATAATTTTATTGTTGTTGCATTAAAATCAATAAGTAATCTATATGACCAGCATTCAGTTTTCAGGACCTGGTACTTCTTAAATATATACAATTTTCTTTCCTTTGGAGAAAATGTATTAGGCAATTTTTTCCTTCACCTAATTTTTCTGTAGGTTTTCATTTTCCTTTGGTAAAATTCCGCTTTCCTTCTTTCAAATATTTTCATTTCAAATAGTTGGTTCATTAGTGTCCCTATAAACCATACACATTATTCAAAACAGTTACGTGATCTTCTATGGGACTAAAAATGCTTTCACCTCTTTCCCATGAATCATTTCACAGAAAGTGCTAGTACCAACATGTCTATTCACCCTCTCACTGCAGACAACACAGGATGATACCAGAAGGGAAACGCCACGGTTATTGATGTCTAGGGTTTGGTCTGAGCTATGAAGGCCGCCTTATCTTTAATCATAAAACCCTAATTTACCTTTGTCTGCTCGCTGTCTGGGTCTTCAAGCCAAGCGTAAGGGTCACAAATTTTATGCCCATGATAATCCTGTACCTGCAAAAGACAAAATATGGTATTAGATAACTAGTGTCTAATCCCAATTAAGTTACTACTTTCTGAATGTGGTAGAGAGATAGGAAAGGGGCAGGCAGAAACAGCCTCATTGGCTCACTGGCAATGTGTCTGCCCAAATTACCACATGAACCGAAGCTGGCAGGTTCTCAAAGGTGTCAAGCCACCCTTCATGAAAAGAACGTTTTAGCTGGAGAGGGAAGAAAGATGAAAGGTCAGAATAGGAACCGCTCCATCTGTACAACACAAAACAAAGGCCTGCCGCTGTGCTAAAGAAACTTGAAAACGTGTTGTCGGTAGCAAAGCGCAGAATTACACAATGCAGTGGGGATGCCGGAAGGGCATGCTTGGGAGGGTGCCACCACACACGAGTGCATTGCCCTGTTCTTGCTAAGCTGACTGATGCTTAGAAAATCTCCCTACAATGTACAGTATGATCCGTTGTGCCTTTAAGTCTGAACTGCCAAAAAGCAAGTTAACTAATGTGCAATGATGCTAAGTGACGTCAGCTGAGAAAGCTGACTCACGTGCCATAAAAGAACGTTTCTAAAACTGAAGCTTTTCTTCCGTTTAGTGCATTGTTATGAAATGCTTTCTTTCACTGTGTAGAAGAGGAGGCACAAAGGCATCACGCATTGGGACTACCTTGATATCTGATGAATAAAATTGCCGAGTGCAAGAAAGGCCCGACTGAGGGGACACTTCCAGGAACGCTCACAGGGGCTGATCTTCAGAACCACGTGGGAGCTTCTGAAAAACCAAATTCCTGGGCCTGCCCTCAGAGACGGACTGAGACCAGAATGACAGGGAGTCGCCACTCCCCAGGTGATGATGCCTAAAGAAACTATCCACAGGTAAATGTCTCTACAGAACCTCTCCATTTCATACTCACGTGATTCATCTAATCAAATGAAACCACATGGACAACGTCTTTCCAGTCAAGTCTCTCTCAACAACTCAGTAACATTCCGGCTAAGGCTTCTTATATGAGGCTGTCCAGAAGACTACCAGTGCCTCCAATGAGTTTTGCATCTGTCTCCTTGTTTTGTTCTATGATACCAAAATGTAAGGGCTATTTCCGAAGGAAAGAGAACACTCTCCTGGAAAAGGAAAACCTGCTGTTTCTACTGCTGGTCAAAGTTTCAGCGTGGCTGCTGGCCAACTGAGAAGAATCTCCCCCAAGCCTCAAACCTCAGGCTTTTCTGCAAGGGGTCAGCATCTGTCCTCATCTGGTGCCAGAGGAGGGCACCTGGGGAAATGCACACCTGGAAGAACGGGCAGTTCAGGTGGAACACAGGAACTGTTCTCAGCAAACAATGACTGACAAGTGCAACTGACAAAATCAGATGAAAGTCTTCCCCATGCGTCTTCCTGAAATTACCAATTTTCAATCCTTACCAAAAGCCTCTCTAAATTTTAGCTGATTATCCTCACTGAAGAAACGCTTTCTGTCTTTTCTTCTCATCTGCAAGTGTCTTACATTTTACACCCCTTGGAATGGTTACAAAATATGCTTACAGTAACAACCATCTTTCCTCTGTCAATAAGGAATCAAAAAAATGTAAAGTTGTGAAAGATCTGCCAATCCAGTATTTTTAGGAGTGAGGTCAGACACACGATGGCAACACGCCCAGGGCCACACCGAGTTCAGAATCAGCGCTGTGACTCCAAACAATCTGCCAACAGCTTTTCCCCAAATATTCCTTGAAGGGGACAGACTGGACACTTAACAAATGTTCCTCGATTATGATGCTACTAGAACTCAGACATATCCAAAGACTTAACTTTTCATAAAGAAGGGGAAAAGATTAACTGCAAGTCATCTTAGTATTATGACTAAGTGAAGGTGCTGCCAAGTGCTAGACCCAAAGCAATGAACATTTGCTGAATATCCACATTGTTGTGCCTGATGCTTTAAAGCAACCCTGTAAGAGAGCTGATGATATTCCTATTTTCCAAACTGCAGAATGCAATTCACAGAGACTGGAAGGCCACAGACTTACTGTGAGCTAAACACTGCGCCATAGCCACGTTATCTATTTGGTCCTCACTGGGAGGTTATTACCAACTCATTTTTCCAGATGAGGAAACTGAAGCTGGAGAGAATTAAAGCAATTGACAAGGATTGTTAATAAGTGGGAGGGAGGACTGTGACCCACCTTGAGCCGACCTCAAAGCCTGTGGACTCAACCTTTGGCTAATGAAGCAGGCCAGTTCTGAACTGGCAGGTGCACAGCTGGACCTTGACTCAGAACCCAGTGTATCTTACACTGGACTGCCTCCTGAATGGTGTTTACCTCTGAGCAAACAGCCCCATCGCCATCTAAAGCAACTGAAGTTAGTTATCGAGCAGACATGTTTAACCACGACAAGAAACTGATTCTCTCCAGGAGAACCCCAGGAGCCAAGTGCCCTCCCCCCATCCCGCCCACTCCCTACGTTTTTCTCTTACAAGACGATACCCTACAAATGGGGTGATCTCATAGCTACATCCCCTGAAGTCAAGTTGTGCAGTATCTGATTCTCCCATCTGATTTAAGTTTGCAAACCATGCCTTATTTTCCCGAGAGGCTTTAAAAATAAGACACGGTTACTGTTCAATATTTCACTTGTATTGTTCAACAGCTCACCTGCTGCCTTCAGGACGAAGTGCAGACTTGTACACACAGCACACAGAGCCCATCAAACCTGGCCCCATTTTCTTTTTTCTCCCTTTCCAGCTCCCTTCCAAGCTCATCCACCCACGGATATTCTGGTCACAGTGGCCTTCCTGCCATCCTAAAACAAATGCAATTCCATGACTGTTCAGCCCTACATAACGATGACTTTAAGTCACACGCCAGGAATGTCCTTTCTACCTTAACTAACTGGCCGACTTCCAGGCTCAATTCACATACTGTCTCTTCCTACTGATGGAAATTAATCTCATCCTCCTCTGTGTTCTCCACTCACCCTATACATTCTTCTAAACGCTGTAGCAGGCCCGAATTCCCTGAGGGCAACACTCTCGGGGGACGGGCAATGGCATTACAGTGGAATGGCAAGGTTTCCAAAACTCTGCTCACTAAAGCAGAAATCCACCACAAAGGGTTGCATGCTCCAACCCCACAGTGCAGCAGGAGACTGTGCAGTAGGTAGCTGGAAGATGCTCAAGGGAGAGAGACAGAGAGCTACAGCAATCTCTAGCACCTGCTGGAGAGAAACGAACCCATCCTAGAAATCAAGGCTACAATTTGAGCAAATGCGTAAGTCAAGCCTAGGGTTTTTAATCAGGACTCTGTCACAGGAAAAGGATACTCCATGCAGGCTATCAGGGCTGGGATAAATACACTGGGATCCACAGAGCAGGGTCCAGGCTGGACCAGAACCACATTTCCTTGGCCTTGAGGTTGAACATGAGTTCTTTGATGAAAAGGAACTGGAGAGTATTAAAATCCACGGTATACTCTTTCAAGTTAATTGTTCATAAGCTTTCTGATGTCTTCAAAAAAATCCTCACTTAACCCTTTCAAGAACTGTAAAACACAGAGAAGTGAACTGTAGGATTTTGGTAACCCGAAAAGGGAAAAACTAAGCAAGAAGCAACCCTGCCTTTAAAAATAAAACAAAACAAATCTAAAACAGCACTTATCAAACCACATAATAGTTCTTTATAAGTTTATCTCTCCTGAAAACTCAAAGATCCTCAAGAACCAAACTGAGATATTCATGTCTTCCCGTTACTAAAGTCCGTTACACTGCAGGGCTGGACCATCATGTGAATGAATGAATGATGATATTCTTACTACAGCAGCAAGTAAGCTCTGTGATTAACCAAGCCGGCCCTAATAGTTCATATATGGGAGAGAAGGCCTGTAACAGGTAAGTGATCTGCCAAAGAGCATCCAGCGAGTGAGTGACAAAACCAGAACTAGCGCTCAGTGCTTCTTACTTGGTCTCTCCTCTTTTCCATTCCTGCTGGATCACTTTACTCCCAGACACAAAGGAAACAACTCTCTGAACCACAGGGATAGAGCTTCTTGGGCGTCAGAGTAAATTTAATAAGCAAGCAGCTGAACAGGCTGAGAAAACATGGTTACCAGATGACCACAGGTCAAAGAAACCATGGATGCATCAGTGTCACTTGGAAATCTTAATTTAAAACAATACGTCCTTTACTCTAAAGCCCCAGTACCCTTTATCCCCAAATGAGACTGCTTTAAAGTACAGACTTTCTGGCATAAATCGGGTCAAAGCAAATAGAAAAAACCTAGAACTGTATCATACAAAAATCTTTTTTATTTGGATTCCATTTTAAGTAATCTGAAGAATTTGGCTATTCCTACCAGAATCATGCCCACAACATTTGGATTTACTCCAGTTCTTAAAATGCCAAACTAATTTTTACACACACAAAAAGTGTTTGCCCAGAATTCCACCATGAGGACCTCAACGGTGACCCTGAGGTCATCTACAGCTGAGGGAAACGGTGGCTAACCCCTGCACTAGGCAAAACTTCATTCTTTAAAAGGCCATCCTCTCCCCTTCTAAGACCTCGTCTCGCCCCCACCAACTCCTGTTCTAGTTTAGGAACACTCGGATCAACACTGCCACAGCTCGGGGCCCTGCTCCACCTTCCCCAGGACTCTACCTCGGCCCTGCATCCCCAGCGCCCGTCGCCCAGCGCTCGGCCAAGGGCAGGGGAAGCGCTCGATACACGTTTTAAAATCGAATGAATGAACTTCAACTCTAAGTATTTTTAATTTGTGAGTTGAAAAAGTTTGCTTTTGTTTTATAATTGGACATCACCTACACGCATGCACACTTTTTCCTACCACCATATTTAAGCCAGAGCCTCCTCCAGTCAAAAAGCAGTGACACGTTCTGTCTTCCCACTCCCTTAAGATGCCCATTCCCACCTGGGCGTCTGCCCTTGACCCCGCTGATCTTCTTAGGAAGCGGCCCAGCGGCGGCTGACCACCGACTCCGCCGCCAGCAGGCGGAGGGTGACCGCCACCAGGGCCCCCTCGGCTAGGGAGGAGCCCGGCGCCCCCCGCCCGGCCTTGCAAACAAAGGCCGAGGGGGAGGGGAGGGCAGGAGGGGAGGGCAGGGGGCGGCGGGGGTACTCACGGCGGTCTCATCGCGGTACACGTCGGGGTACTGGAAGGACAGCATGGCCGGGGGCGCGGGGGCGGCGCGGGCTCCGGAGCGGTCGCGAGGGGGCCGGGCGGGCCGCGGGGAGAGGCGCGGGCGCGGGCCGGGCGGCGGCGGCGGCGGCGGCGGCGTCGGCGGCGGCGGGCAGCTCTCGGCCGGCACTCACGACCGGACCTGCGGCGCGGCGGCGAGGACTTGCGGGAAGCAGGAAGGAGCTGTCGGCGAGGCCGGCAGCCCCTCCCCGGCGGGCGGGCCCAGCGGCTGCGGCGGCGACAAGAGGAAGGGGGCGGCGCCGTGCGTGAGTCAGGCCGGGCGTACAGCTCCCTCTGCAGGAACGCCGGCCGCGCCCGCGCCGCCCGGGCCCAAGGACTACTGTGCCTGGCGCGCGGCGCACCCACGCCGGGACCACCGCCCCGGGCATCCCCCGCCACACCCACCATGCCACGGAGCCGGCCCCACGCCCGACACGCCGGCCCCGGCCACCGCGCCGGGCACACGTGCGGTCACGCCGGCGGGGCCACCACGCCTCCTGCCCCCCCCCCCCCCCCCCGGCTGGCCGCTTCGCCATTGCCGCGCTCTCAGGGCCTCCCTCGAGCAGAATGAACCGCAGGGTTTGCGTATTCGATTCCCCCATCTTCCCGTTCCCGGACTGGGTAAGGGAGGCGAGGAGAGACCGGGCCTCTCCCCAGCCTTGAGAGCGAAGGGCTTGAGGTGACCTAATTTACACTGCCTGTGACCCTGGACTTGGGAAGGAAGGACCATAAAGGAAACACACCTCTTTTCTCAACCCCCCTGGTGGGCGCTGTGTGGTTGGGCAGCTGGGTTATTTAGGTGCGATGGGGTGTGAGTAAGACAATGGATGAGCCCTTGAGATTTACCAGTTGAGAGAGGACCAAGGTGGGAGGACTGGAAATCATCTAGGGTCTTTTGTTCATACTGCCGGTTCCTTTATCGGCATCTCTTTTCTGTCACTGTGTTTGTTTATTGAGCATCTTTTATGGGGGGGGTGCGGGGAGGTATTAGATGCTTGACCTCAAACCCATGAAATTTTAATAGTTACATTTATTCATCCTCGGGCTAGTGATAACATGTTCCGGCCTTGCTTTCCGGACCATCAGGAAGAAGCTTTATAGCCCCAGTTATCAGAGCTATGGTGTGTGCCCAATGTGTTTTGTACTCCTGGCTGGAGTCCTGGGAGGAGGGCATGGGTGTGACCAGAAAGTCCTTCACGTCCTGAACTCCAGGAGGGCACGGTAACTGTGGTAAACCTGTGTCTTCTGTTTCATTTTTATTACCATCCCAACTCGGTGCCTCACCCACAGTTCAGCGTTTCTGTTCGTGGTGGGATGTTTGATAATCATGTTTTGCATCTGTTTCCAGACCCATTCTCCTTGGGCAACCTGAGGGTCCTCAGTTCCGGGAGAGCTCACACTACTGATGCCAACTTTGTGCAAACAAACACAGAGGCTTGGCACTCTGCAGCCCAGTCATCACCTCCTGCCTTGCCTGCCTGTCACCTGGCCCGGGGGCCACCAGTTATTACCTTAGGCTTCTGCCACTTGTGGTGGTTTTTTAAGGGCAACCTAAGAACACCTGTCCCAGCAGATTCCCTAACAACAACAATGGTTAATGCTTATTAACTGCTTCTTATATGCCAGGAAGTTACCTTATTTAAACTTTATGAGATAAGAACTAATCATACCCCAGTTTTGCAATTGAGGAAAATGGGCTGTCTTTAGCCCAGGACTTCACACATAATGGGGGAAAAAAAAGATTCAAGATTCCCAGATTGCTCTGATGCCAACACTCATGCTAACCACTCTGATGGTTTCCCTCTTCACAGATAAGTAGCATTCTGTGGTCTAACGCACACCTGTTAATAGGTGGAACTTCCCTAGGACTTCATTTTTTCAGGACCTGAGGTAGAAATTATAGGAATTGTGGTACCCAAAGGACAAATCACAACTCAAGTAACATCCTGTTTCCCTCCAGGCAGTTATCCTGGTGCCCAGCTCCTCTGGTCCCTGAAAGCCAAAGGTTTGTACGTGGCCCAGGCAGTGCAGTGAGCTGCCAGCAATAGATAGTCTGCACCTGCAGTGAGGTGACAAGGAGAGGAAGACTGGATAGCCCTATCCCCCCACTGCTGGCCTGGCTGATCGTACACTACCTACATTTGCCATGTACTTGATAGGTGTTGTCTGCTTTCATCCTCCTAACAAAGACATTTTGCAGATGAGGAAAAGGAATCTCAGTAGCTTTAAAGGAAATTGTCCAATGTCATCACACAGCTAAGACACAACCAAGATTCAAATTCAAATCCATCACTTGACTGCAAAGTCCCTGCTCTACCTTGACCACAGAAAATAGAGAGAAGGGAAGTATTTGGGCCATCTCAGAAATGGAAGTGCTCCCTCCAGAATAAAGCTCAGAGTGCCGTTTGACACCCGTCACTGCACACCATTTGCAGGGGAATTACAGAATTCACACTGTGATAACTCATGCTCTAACCTAGAACAACTCTTTCCCACAGCACAAGTCCTTTTGGGGATGGGGACTAGCAGAGATACAGAAAGACCTCCAGGGAAGCCGGCAGCCCCTTCTCTAGTGCCTGACCTCAAACTTTGCACCCCACTCAGAGTCACCAGAGTCACCCTCCTAAGGAGGCAGGCTAGTGATCATTTACTGCTGCTTGGCTATCTCAACCCCACTCCAAGTTCTTGTCAAAGTATTCCTCCCCACCAACCAGAGTTGACTTCTGGTAAATGCACAAGGATGCTTAGTCAATGGGGTAAGTGTAGACTGAAATCCACCTCACCCTCCACTTGCCACTCTGCGTACACGGGCCGCGTTCACCTGGAGGAAGGGCTGTCTTTATCGTCTCATAAAGGTCCGCCAGCAAGGGGCTGCATCTGCCCCGGGGGAAGCCTATTTCTCTGATTCACACCAAGAGTGCCGTCTTGTTAGCTAGCACCCCTTAAAGCCTGATACCTCGTGTGCTTGCCCCGATGAGCCATCCTTTAATTTGACTTCTGGTTTCCAGGTAACTAGCTAATTACCCTGACTGATTGGTGGAGTGCAGTCATTTACAACTGCTTTCCCCCAAAGATTTATATTACGTTTTCCAGTGTGACTCAATGGAAGTTCGTGTATATTCCTATATGCAAAGCATCATGCTGCGTGAAATAGCACCTGGAATAAGAGTGAGGTTCTCTTCTTGGCCCTGCCACTAACTGTTTCACTGTCTTTGAATGAGTCCTTACATCATCACTGTTTTTAATCTACAACAGGAGAGAGTTGGATCACGTGGTTTCAAAGAATTCTAAGATTCTTTAGTTCTAATTAAGAACTCAAATGAAGATGTAGGAGCCTCACAGCTAACTCAGGAATTAAGAACGAAGTTGCCCTGGGGGAGTGCTGGCCATACCTTGTGGACAGATGAAGGTAATTGTCTATCTACTGAAAGGGCTTTCTCTGTAGTTTTCTTCTGTTTTCAAACCATCCACAACTGCAGATTTGGCTCAGAGGCCATTGCTGGGCCTGCAGTTCTTACTAAATTCATAGATCTGATCATTTTAGGAACTGTAGCTGTCCCCTTCTAATACTCTTCTCTTAATGTAGCTATGTGGTTAAAAGGTTATGTGAGGTGTCTGGAATTACAGCTGTGAAGTCTCCACTCACTCCTCCCCTTCTCAACTTAATGCCTAACTGAATTAAATACCAGAATGAGAGGAGAGAGCTGAATTAAATCCAGATAAAATTGGGCAGAGAATGTGGATCAAGAATGAATCTGGAGTATTTTTCCACTTCAGCTTATGGAACTTATTTATACCATTTCTAATGAGGTTCCCAAGCTAGGTGTGTTTCCGAATCAGGAGAGAGAAATCTTTTTTCCTATTCTGTTATTAGGAGAAAAATCAGGTGTGGCCCCTACATGTAAAATGAACTTGTTTCATTTAAGCAAAGAAAGATGATCTATTCATCTGTTTTAAATTTAGAACTTAATACCTTTCAGCAAATACAACATGCAATGCAAAAATGTGCCTGTTCAAAATTCTTGGCTATCAAAGTAGAGATAGGAGATTAGGAAAGAACAGAGAGGAAAAGAAAATGAGATAGACAAAGCAAGATGGAGATACAGCATCCCAGATATGATATGGAGGAAAAATAAGCACAAAAAGATAATATAGAGACACAATAAACACAGGACAACACATACAGAAAACCAGAGCTGGACACAAAGAGAGCCTTTCACAGAACAACACCTCATTATATGACATTTAGGATATTAATGTTAAAAATTTTAAGTTCCGTTGGAACTTTTACAACTCTGGGTAGTAATGATGGACCTGTTGGTGTTTTTCCTCATTAATCGACACTAAGCAGTGTATCTAACCTGTGCACTAGAGGTTCTCTGTCCTGTTCAGTACCTCTGAGTCTCTCTGGGCTTACTGAGTAGCAACCAGACTGTTTTCCCATACACTACTGCTTCTCTCATGCAGTTCTTACAGGTATCATCTTGAATTAGCTAATTCTGAAGAATTAAATCTACATTCAAGTTCACTGTGCTGGTCTTCCTTGACATTTATAGTTTAACCATTTCACTGTATGCCTCAGCATTGTATTATGGCCTCTAATATATAATTAGCACTGGGAAACATTGGTCTTCAGCCCATTACTCTCTGCACCTCTGGAGATTCAGGGTCCTATAAAACCGGAAGAGTCTGGCGCCCAGCTGGTTTAGAGGCTGCCTCATTCCCTAGGGCAATCTAAGTTCTCGAAGCCTGGTCTTGCTGATAGCTCACGTTCCATTAAAAGGTAGCTGACAGACTGTGTACTGGCCTTACCATTTCCCTCCTTATTTGTGGGGGAACGGGGAAAGAAAATCTCTTTATTGTCTTTATAAAAGTACTACATGGAGACTTCTAGTTTGGGCGATAGGGTACACTAGATAGTTCCTGCTAAAGAAAGGATTGTTAATGCATCTCCAGGCTCCCAGGGACACCTTGCTCACTCCCTCCAAACAGACTGGCCATTAAAAAAATATGAGCAGGGCTTCCCTGGTGGCACAGTGGTTGAGAGTCTGCCTGCCGATGCAAGGGACACGGGTTCGTGTCCCGGTCCAGGAGGATCCCACATGCCGCGGAGCAGCTGGGGCCGTGAGCCATGGCAGCTGAGGCTGCGCGTCCGGAGCCTGTGCTCCGCAACGGGAGAGGCCACAACAGTGAGAGGCCCACGTAACGCAAAAAAAAAAAAAAAAAAAGAGCAAAAACAGGAGAGTGTGAAGCAATCGAGTCACCAGGATAAAGAATTCCAAGGGGCATCATTTGCACTACATTCTATGTATATGTTACTCTCTGGAATTGTGCAATTTAGTTTCCATGTACAGACTTCAGAAAGATTGCCCTCAAAACAAATGACTATCTGAGTTGTCTGTTAAAAGGGGTCATCTTTGAAGGAAAGCATCCTAACGTAGGCCCAGAGGTTTTCTACTCATTAACTCAACCACGTTTTAACTCACAATCACAGATCATGCAAGGAAACGATATTGGCTTTAGTCTGTTAGCATTCAGCAACATTTTCACATTGCTTTGAAATCCTTTGCATTGCTAGAGGCTGTGAACCTGAAAACTGCATTTCTTACATGCCCTCGTCAGGGGGTTCCTGGCTAGGTTCTATCAATGGAAGAAAACAGAGATGAGAAGGGATAGGAGGAGAGACACTACTTTTCTCTTTTCTCTTAGGTGCTAGTAATGGCAGGCACCTGCAGGTCCCTGCAGGTTGCTGGAGCTGCAGCATAGTTGGATCTGTGGTAGGGAACCTTCAGCGCCTAAGGGGTCAGCAGCAAATTCGTTAATATCAAAGGCACTGTGGCCTCCCAGTCTCTTGCAGCATCCGTGGGAGTGCAGGCTGTGGCTTCCTACAGAGAAGTGGCAGTAACCAGTGACGGTGTGGTTGGTGTAGCACCACGGGGTCTGCATGACACCACTTCACCCTTTGCTCCCCCAACCTTAGGAGAAAGAGTGGCTTGTGACAGTTATTAATCTCCAGGTAACATTACCTTTCCTTTTTCAATCCTCCAGGCCTATCCTACTTGTATAACAAATTACTTGTATTAAATTCCCCATTGGAATTATCTAGCGTGATTATTTTTTTTCTACCTAGACATTTTTTAAACCATAAATAAGAGTAAGAACAAGTAACAAGCAACATGTTTAGACTCTCTGAGGGTTTTAGGTATTGGAAAGATCAAATACATAATGTAGAATGCCAAGATATGAAATGTCTCAAGAAAAAAAATGTCATCCCCTGAATAGTAAGTTGTAAGAAAGTATTAAAATGACCAACTGGATTTGGAAAAAAACAAAATATACCTTTTAGAAATGAAAAATAAGTTGGTGAAATAAAAAAGTCATGGATAGATTAAATATCAAATTAGAGGGGCCTCCCTGGTGGCGCAGTGGTTGAGAGTCCGCCTGCCGATGCAGGGGATACGGGTTCGTGCCCCGGTCTGGGAGGATCCCATATGCCGCGGAGCGGCTGGGCCCGTGGGCCATGGCCGCTGGGCCTGCGCATCCGGAGCCTGTGCTCCGCGACGGGAGAGGCCACAACAGTGAGAGGCCCGCATACCGCAAAAAAAAAAAAAAAATATATATATATATATATCAAATTAGCAAGTTAATTAGTGAACTGAAAAGTAGCTCTGAGGAAATGACACTAAATGCAATACAGAGAGACAAAGAGATGGAAAATATGAAAGAAAAGGACAAGTATTGAATATGATAGAAAGTAGAAAAACCATTTGATCATCTCTATATGTTAAGAGAACAAAATTCCATACTCATTCATGAATAAAATCTCAAGGAAAAGTAGGAATAGAAGAGAATGGCCTTAACCTGATTTAGGTAACTATAAAAAACAAAAATAAAGACCAAGAAACCTAACCCCTAAAACCACAATCATTTAAAATATGGAAACATTAGAAGTATTCCATGTATAATCTCAAAAGAAGAATAAGCATGCTGCAATACCCACTTCGACTTTACATTGCACTGAAGGATTAGAAAAGAGAGAATAAAACTGTCATTATCTTTATACGGTATAATTGTTTACTTAGAGAACAAAAATACTGCCAAAAAATTATTCAAGATAAGAGAGTGGCTCACTGTGGCTGGATATATGATCAATGTGCTAAAGTCAACTGTGCTTCTAGGTACATGAACAAACAAATAGAAAAATTAATTTTAAAAAGACCCACTTAGCAACAAAGTATAAAGGAGCCGGGAATAAATCTGAAAAAAGATGTGCAAGATCAGACCATAGAGAAACAGAATACCTTCTTAAAAGACATGAAAGAAAACCTAAATAAATGGAGAAATAGCCCATGTTCATGGCTTGCTATATTTAATACTGAAAAGATGTCAATTGTCCACAAGTTGATTTGTAGATACAATGCAACTGTAGTTAAAATCTCAATACTTCTACTTTTTTTTTTGGTGGAACTTGACAAGCTGATTCTATAATTTATACAAAAGAGTAAAAGTGTAAGAACTGTCAAAACACTTTTAAGGAAGGAAGGGAAGTTTTCCTATCAAGAATTAATATAAAGCTACAGTAATTGAGAGAGGATGCTGTATGAACAGGGATAGAAAAATGGAATAGGCTAGAATAGCCGCAAACAATCGCACAAATACAGGGAACCTTGATATGTGACCCTGGTGCTATTGTATATTAGTGGAGAATGGAGGAACTACAGATGATCCTTGAACAACATGGGTGTGAACTACACTAGTCCACTCATATGTGAATATTTTTCAATAAATATATTGGAAATTTTTTGGAGATTTGTGCTAATTTAAAAAAACAGATGAACCAAGTAGCCTAAAAATACCAAAAAAATTAAGAAAAAGTATGTCATGAATGCATAAAATATATGTAGATAGTGGTCTATTCTTACATAGGCATAAGGTAAGTAATATTTAATATAACAATAATGTGTTAGCTTTCTTACTGTTTTATAACTTTGCTTTCAAAGAATCACATTACTGTAGAGTATGCCTCGTTCATAGTTGGACAAACTGCATATCAGTCTATTATCACAGGTAAGTGGTTTAAAAAAAAAGGTAACGTTTCTAACTCATTTTCATATGACTATAATACTGTATGTCATAAAAATTTTATAATGACTCATTCATTAATGTGTAGCCTGCTGTGAAGCAATCACACTGCTTACACTAGGCTATCACATTGAAGCTTTTTCATTATCAATGCATGAATTGTGAACCTGTAAATAAATATGAATTTCTTTTTCATATTATCTCTTCATTTTTGATGCCTAGTGTTTGTAATATGTATAACATCTACAGTATTTTGTGTCATATAAGACAATATTGATGTAGGTACTGACAAACAGATGATTCATCTTGCAAACAAATGATGTAAACTTATGGTATCGATAAATACACTACAGTACTGTAAAGGTATTTTCTCTTCCTTATGATTTTCTTAATAACATTTTCTTTTTCTCTAGCTAACTTTATTGTAAGAATACAGTATATATAATACATATAAAATACGAAATATGTGTTAATTGACTGTTTATGTTATTGGCAAGACTTCCAGTCAACAGTAGGCTATTAAACTGTTTGGGGAGTCAAAAGTTATACATGGATTTTTTTTATTGCATGGGGGTCAGTGTCCCTAGCCCCTATGTTGTTCAAGGGTCAACTGTACTTAATAAACAGAGTCAGAATAAATGTTTATCTATGAGGAAAAAATAAAATTGTTTTCCTACCTCATATCATACTGAAATAAACTCCAAAAATAAACCAAACAATAAAAATACCCCAAAATAAACTCCAAAAGGATTAAAGCCTAAATTTCAAAAGCAAAATGTTAAGACTTTTAAACAAAAACACCGAGAAATTTCCTTCTTCACTGGGACCAGAAAAAATTTTCTTAAATATGGCACACAAAAAGATCACCATAAAGGACATATTGACTGATTTGACTGCATTAAAATAAAGAACTTCTAGACATCAAAGGACTCTTTGAAGAGAGTGAAAAGGCAAGACACAAACAGAGAAAAGATATTTGCTACACATAAAAATAACTTCCTCTTGGATTGAAAAATGAACAAACAATAGAAAAATGGATAAAAGATACAAATCAGATACAAATTCTGATACAAATCAGAAGGTTAGGGACAGAATGGTAACACATATGATCAATAAACACTCAGAGCTGAACAATAGTATTAATAATCAGAGAAACAGAAATCATGATCACAATGAAGTCTCATTTTATACCCATTCAATTATCAAAATATAACAAATGTGACAGTACTAAATATAGAAGAGGATGTAGGTTCTTAAACAATGCTGGTGGTATGAACATACAATAAAAACCTCATACTACCCTAAAATATAAAGCAAATATTAACAGAACAATAACCAGGAACAAATTCACAATCAAAACAGGAGTTTTAAAATATTTCTTAGTAATTAAAGAGCAAGCAGAGTCAGTAAAAATACAGAAGAATTGAACACAATGATTGACAAATCTGATATACTGTTTTTTTTTCTTTTCCCCAGAATGTAAATTTTATACTCAGTGAAAATTAATCAGCAATGCTGAATTTTCTCTCCTTTGAGAGCCTATTAGCCCTGGGGGATTACCTGCCCAACCAGCCAGTCAGCACCAGTCCTGGGATGCCCCAGGTTGAGCAGCCAGCTGTGTGGGGACCCAGCCCCACCCACCAGTGGGCCAGCACCAGCACTGGGCTCCCCCCTGCCCCATCCCCAAGCAACGCCCAAGGACTCAGCCCTGCCCACCAGCATGCTAGCAGACTTTGCATGAGGCAGAGCCTGGCAGCCAAGTGGCCAGGAGCCAGTCCCACCTTCCAGCACACCCACAGTAGTCAGCCCCAGCACAACAGAAGAGCCCATGCAGCCCATGTAGAGGAAACCGCTATAGCATGTAGCTCTGGGGGCCAGAGCAGAGTGTGCTGCTGGGCCCCATAGGACATCTCCTATGTAAGGCCACTTCTCCAAGATCAGGAAACATAACCAACCTACCTAATACACAGAAATAAAAACTCAGAGAGTTAGGCAAAATGAGGAGACAGAGGAATATATTCCAAATTAAGGAACAAGATAAAACCAGATGAAGAACTAAGTGAAGTGGAGATTAGCAATCTACTCGATAAAGAGTTCAAGGTAGTGATCATAAAGCTACTCAATGAACTTGGGAGAAGAATGGATGAATACAATGAGAAGTTTAACAAAGAGTTAGAAAATACAAAAAAGAACCAAAAAGAGCTGAAGAATATGATACCTGAAATTAAAAATATACCAGAAGGAATCAACAGTAGACTATATGATATAGAGGAAAAGATAGGTGAACAGATTTCAAACTATACTACAAAGCTACAATAATCAAAATAGTATAGTACTGGCCCCAAAACAGACACATAGATTAATGGAAGAGAACTGGGCTATTTGCTAATGCCATACACAAAAATCAACTCAAAATGGATTAAAGACTCAAATGTAAAACCAGAAACCATAAAACTCCTAGAAGAAAACAGATGCAGAATGTTCTTTGACATTGGTTTTAGCAATATTTTTTTGGATATGTCTCCTCAGGCAAGGGAAATAAAAGCAAAAATGAACAAATGGGACTATATCAAACTACAAAGCTTTTGCACAGTGAAGGAAACAACTAACAAAACAAAGAGGCAGCCTACTGAATAGAAGATATTTGCAAGCAATATATCTGATAAGGGGTTAATATCCAAAATATACAAAGAATTCATATAACTCAACATCAAAATAACTTAAACAAAAACATCAAAACAACAAAATAACATCAAAAAGGGGCTTCCCGGGTGGCGCAGTGGTTGAGAGTCCGCCTGCCGATGCAGGAGACATGGGTTCGTGCCCCGGTCCGGGAAGATCCCACATGCCGCGGAGCGGCTGGGCGCACCCAGCCTGCGCGCCCGGAGCCTGTGCTCTGCAATGGGAGAGGACACAACACTGAAAGGCCCGCGTACAGAAAAAAAAAAAAAAAAAAAAAACACCATAAAGAGAGTGAAAGGAAAAGTCTACGTTAAAGACAATCATATCTATAGCACGCATAGCTATCAAAATCTAGTATGCAGAATATATTTTAAATATTCTGAGAAATCAACAAGAAAGCATTTATCAGGTCAGTAGAAAATGGACAAAATGTTTAAATAGGCTCTTCATAAAGGAAGAAATCCAAATCACCAATTAACACACAAAATGGTGCTTAACTTCACTAGTAATAGGGAAAATGCAAATTAAAACCACAGTGAGGTACCATGACAAACCCAATAGGTTAGAAAAATTAATTCTGAAAATATCAAGTGAAAGAGAGGATGTAGAGCAAGCGGAACTCTGCTCATGTACTACTTGAGGGGGTCAGAGGGGGCTGGTGGCAGGGGTGAAGCACAGATTTGTAAAACCATTTGGCTTCACCTGGTAACGTTGAACTTGCACATACACCACAACTGGCAATTCCATTAAAATTCCAGTAACGTTCTCCATTCTTTAGAGAAATGTTTACATGTGCACCAGGATACATGTACAATAATGTTTATAGCTGTATTTGAGCATAATAGCGCCAAACTATTAGAAACAAAACATGTCCATTAACAATAGATTGAATAAACTTTGGTGTATGCACACAATAGATTATACAATACATATTACTTTAAAATAAATTTTAAAAATTAATATTTGCTTGACTTTAACAGAAGCAAGAGAAATTGAAGTAAAACTGATGGTGTTGCTGAAACGCAGGTAGACATTTCTTTAAAACTGGAGATGTTAGTTCTCAAGAGCCCTTTGAAGTTAAGGGGGTAATACGAAAAAATGAACAGACCTGCATCTCTTCCCCGCCCCAACTTTTTGCAGAGGCGGCAGTTGAATAAATAATTCATTACAGTTTGAAAAATCAAGATGTCATAGTCTTTATGGAGTGTGCTTGTGTGTGTGTGTGTGTTCTTAACTACAAGAGTAAATCTCAGACAGTATTTATTGATTTCTTATTCTCCATCCATTCAGTTGAAGTCATTGTGGAAATTGATGGTTTTAAATTCATGCTTAACTGATCTTGAATTTCCTGGCATAACCCTGGTATCAAAGACACTAGTGGCCTAAGACTACTCTTTGGGCTTGTTTTGTCAACTTACTTGTCAGATTATGGAGGGAATCTCTTCACCAGATAGCCCACGAAGCTGGTGCCAACTCACAGTTTCCTTTGTGAGCTTTGGGGACCAGAGACTGACCAGATTGTCACATAAGCACAGGGAAGGAGTGGAGCCCTCCTCTGGGCCAATGGGTGCCCCTCAGGTAGGATAAAGTGGTGGACAAACCGCAAAGCCACTCTATGGGATCAAGATCCAAGAATGGGGTTAAGAGTTTGAAGTCGGCCAAATCTGAGCGATCCAAAGGCAGACATCAAAGTGAAGGCATGAGACCCAGAGTGTGGAGCCAGGGAAATCAGAGCTTGTGTGAGTCTGAGCTGTTAGGATACAGAGAGGGGCAGGAGGGCCTTGGAGAAGGTCTTGCCTGATTGATTCCTGCTCACAGTACCCAGGGAATTCACAATCATCTATGTGGTTTATTTAAGCGCCAGCAAGAAAGCAGGGCCTGGGTGTTTCCACAAGATGTAAAAGTCCAGGGGTGAAACACTAGTAAGCACACTGATCCCAGTGTAATGTAAGGAAGTCTCCATTTTTATAAACAGTATTCAATAAGCTGCCAGTAGGAAAGCTATGGAGCAGTGGCTCAGAGCCTCAGGATGTCTTTCTGCATGCATTTCTTCTTAAGAGCTAGTCGCTGTCCAGGGAGGCTTCTGGGTTTACAGTCGCTGTCCAGGGAGGCTTCTGGGTTTATACTGGAGTACCTGCATCCCCTCTCCACCCTTTCTATCCACCAAGTCCAAGGACAGCAACTCTGGCTGCTCCTACGACCTCTTTTCACATCTTAGACTGGGTACTGGGCTCAAAACTAAACTTTCATAGTAAATATAGCTCACTTGTCCTCTCTTTCCAACCCACCTATGGAGGCTCAAACCAAACTGATCTCTGATAACACATGAACTTCTTTTTAAGATAGAAGCCTAATGATTTGGAATCCAGTAGGTAAAGAAGGAAGCAATATCTTCATACTCTTCGCACCTTGGGGCAAGGTAGGATATCCTCCCATCCAGGTGGCTGGCAGTAGATGGGGAGTAAGGGTTTTATGAGGTCCGAGGTGCCATTGTGCAGGCCTCCTGCCTATCCTATGGCAAGAGGGAGTGTGCAAGAGAGAGCAGAGTGGCAGGATCTCCCCCGGGCCAGAAGGACCTGGGGTGCCAGTTGCAGATTCCTGGAAGAGTGTCTGGGGCACAGTTTGCTGTGGTCCTTTTCTCCTGTCTCTGCCGTTAGAAACAGGAGCCAACTGCTTACTGGTCCATATTCTTTGAAGTGAAGTAGAGACTAATTCGTAATTGCACACTTCTAAAGTCTACTCTTCAGAAGTCTGGACTCAGTCCTGATGGTTTCTTTATGTTGTCAAGGCAGCCCCAATTTCACAGGCAATCCCCTACCCCTTATTCACTCTCAGGCT
Organism: Mesoplodon mirus; assembly: GCF_964341445.2. Classification (NCBI taxonomy): domain Eukaryota; kingdom Metazoa; phylum Chordata; class Mammalia; order Artiodactyla; family Ziphiidae; genus Mesoplodon; species Mesoplodon mirus. The sequence goes on along the minus strand of NC_138986.1, from coordinate 53,457,801 downwards.
CCAATTCATGCTCGCATCTGCCTAACTCTCCTACGCCCAGGCCACTGGGTTTCAAGGTTCATGCTCTGCCCTCTGCTGGCCTGACTCAGAGTTGGCAGCTCTGCTTTTAATTCAAGCAGGGGCAGCTCTTGGAGTTAGGTATTAGACTTCTCATCTGGGGAAGTTTCCAATTTATAGAGAACTTATGCTTATGCTTATGCTATGGTACAGTTTCTGCGAATGTTGCATGAGGCTCTCGGGAGACTTCCCTTAAGTCTTCTCACCGGCTAATGGCTTAATCCTTCTGGGGAACGTTTTCTTCCAAGGCCAACTTCTGAGACTACTTTCTAAGCTACTGATCCTCTCTTAGTTTTCAAGTACATTGTCCAATACTTCACCTAGATCCTTAAAGTAGAGTTAGATATCCCTTCCCTGAGGTACTAAACCCAGGAAGTTTGCAGCGATACCAATTGCTTCCATCTATTCTGATTAAGACCATTCCCGTGAAAACACATGTGCATGTCACCTACAGCTGCCAAGAGCACTCAGCCTGTGTGTACAGCCCAGGACTGCCTGCCTTTAATCTGCTCTAGAAAGAATGTACAAATATTAAAAATATATTATCTACTATAAGGCAATCTCTTATCATGATCAGAACAAACACAAAGTGTGTTATTGAGAATTTACCTGGAAAATCAAGATTTGCCATAATAATTCAAAACTTTAACAAGAATAGGATTTTTTTTTTTTTTTTTTTTTTGCTTCGTATCCTTAGCTTTTCAGAATCCATTCTCTTAGAATACTTGAGTGAGTGGGTGCATTCCATCATTGAAATCAGCTTCTCTTCAACAGACTTTCACAAGTCTAAGAGTTCCTGATTAGATTTTTTATTTGCTGGCCTAGAGGATTTGACAAGCCACTAAAATCTTCTATCCTTCAGATTAACACCTTAGCCTCAATTCTAAACTTGACCTGATGTGTTGCTCTGTTTACCTAAAGTATTTCTTTTGCACTTGTGTCAGTTATTAGGGACATCCATTCCTCACATATATTTGTTTCAATTGTTATACTGATCTTTCTGGAATTTTTCCAATTATCATTTAGGAAACATTTTACTTCTTATGCATACAGAAGGACAACTAGGAAAATGGATAAAAGTCATTTATAGGATAAAATGCAAATATTGGGTCAGGCACCAAAATTTTGCCCAGTTTTCCCTTAAATAAAAAATACAGGGACTTCCGGGTAAGATGGCGGAAGAGTAAGACGCGGAGATCACCTTCCTCCCCACGGATACTCCAGAAATACAGCTACACGTGGAACAACTCCTACAGAACACCTACTGAACGCTGGCAGAAGACCCCAGACCTCCCAAAAGGCAAGAAACTCCCCACATACCTGGGTAGGGCAAAGCGGAGAGATCCGCACACAGAGGATCGGTGCCGAGCGGCACTCACCAGCCCGAGAGGCTTGTCTGCTCGCCCGCCAGGGCGCGCAGCGCTGGAAGCTGAGGCTCGGGCTTCGGTCAGAGCGCAGGGAGAGGACTGGGGCTGGCGGCGAGAACTCAGCCTGAAGGGGGCTAATGTGCCACAGCTAGCCGGGAGGGAGTCCGTGAAAACTCTGGAGCTGCCGAAGAGGCAAGAGACTTTTTCTTCCCTCTTGGTTTCCTGGTGCGCGAGGAGAGGGGATTAAGAGCGCTGCTTAAAGGGGCTCCACAGACGGGCGCGAGTCGCGACTGAAAGCGCGGAGCCCAGTGACGGGCGTGGGACGCTGGGGCTGCTGCTGCCGCCGCCAAGAAGCCTGTGTGCGAGCGCAGGTCACTGCCCATACCGCCCTTCCGGGAGCCTGTGCAGCCCGCCACTGCCGGGGTCCCGGGATCCAGGGGCGGCTTCCCTGGGAGAACGCACGGCGCGCCTCGGGCTGGTGCAACGTCACGCCGACCTCTGCCGCTGCAGGCTCGCCCCGCACTCAGTGCCCCTCCCTCCCTCCCGGCCTGAGTGAGCCAGAGTCCCCGAAGAGGCTGCTCCTTTAACCCTGTCCTATCTGAGCGAAGAGCAGACGCCCTCCGGCTACCTACACGCAGAGGCGGGGCCAAATCCAAAGCTGAGACCCAGGAGCTGTGAGAACAAAGAAGAGAAAGGGAAACCTCTCCCAGCAGCCTCAGAAGCAGCGGATTAAAGCTCCACAATCAACTTGATGTATCCTGCATCTGTGGAATACATGAATAGACAACACATCATCCCAAATTGAGGAGCCCGGAGTCAGTGCTGTGCCTCTGAGGTGGGAGAGCCAACTTCAGGACACTGGTCCACAAGAGACCTCCCAGCTCCACATAATATCAAACGGCGAAAATCTTCCAGAGATCTCCATCTCAACACCAGCACCCAGCTTCACTCAACGACCAGCAGGCTACAGTGCTGGACACCCTGAGCCAAACAACTAGCAAGACAGGAACACAACGCCACCCATTAGCAGAGAGGTGGCCTAAAATCATAAAAAGTCCACAGACACCCCAAAACACACCACCAGACGTGGACCTGCCCACCAGAAAGACAAGATCCAGCCTCATCCACCAGAACACAGGCACTAGTCCCCTCCACCAGGAAGCCTACACAACCCACTAAACCAACCTTAGCCACTGGGGACAGACACCAAAAACAACAGGAACTACGAACCTGCAGCCTGCAAAAAGGAGACCCCAAACACAGTAACATAAGCAAAATGAGAAGACAGAAAAACACACAGCAGGAGAAGGAGCAAGATAAAAACCCACCAGACCTAACAAATGAAGAGGTAATAGGCAGTCTACCTGAAAAAGAATTCAGAATAATGATGGTAAAGATGATCCAAGATTCTATTTCCCAGATCCAAAATCTTGGAAATAGAATAGACAAAATGCAAGAAACAGTTAACAAGGACCTAGAAGAACTAAAGATGAATCAAGCATCGATTAAAAACACAATAAATGAAATAAAAAATACTCTAGATGGGATCAATAGCAGAATAACTGAGGCAGAGGAACGGATAAGTGAGGTGGAAGATAAAATAGTGGAAATAACTGCTGCAGAGCAAAATAAAGAAAAAAGAATGAAAAGAACAGAGGACAGTCTCAGAGACCTCTGGGACAACATTAAACGCACCAACATTCGAATTATAGAGGTTCCAGAAGAAGAAGAGAAAAAGAAAGGGACTGAGAAAATATTTGAAGAGATTATAGTTGAAAACTTCCCTAATATGGGAAAGGAAATAGTTAATCAAGTCCAGGAGGCACAGAGAGTCCCATACAGAATAAATCCAAGGAGAAATACGCCAAGACACATATTAATCAAACTGTCAAAAATTAAACACAAAGAAATCATATTAAAAGCAGCAAGGCAAAAACAACAAATAACACACAAGGGAATCCCCATCAGGATAACAGCTGATCTCTCAGCAGAAACTCTACAAGCCAGAAGGGAGTGGCAGGACATACTTAAAGTGATGAAGGAGAAAAACCTGCAACCAAGATTACTCTACCCAGCAAGGATCTCATTCAGATTTGATGGAGCAATTAAAACGTTTACAGACAAGCAAAAGCTGAGAGAGTTCAGCACCACCAAACCAGCTTTACAACAAATGCTAAAGGAACTTCTCTAGGCAAGAAACACAACAGAAGGAATATACCTACAATAATGAACCCAAAACAATTAAGAAAATGGGAATAGGAACATACATATCGATAATTACCTTAAATGTAAATGGACTAAACGCTCCCACCAAAAGACACAGAGTGGCTGAATGGATACAAAAACAAGACCCATCTATATGCTGTCTACAAGAGACCCACTTCAGACCTAGAGACACATACAGACTGAAAGTAAGGGGATGGAAAAAGATATTCCATGCAAATGGAAACCAAAAGAAAGCTGGAGTAGCAATTCTCATATCAGACAAAATAGACTTTAAAATAAGGACTACTAGAAGAGACAAAGAAGGACACTACATAATGATCAAGGGATCGATCCAAGAAGAAGATATAACAATTGTAAATATTTATGCACCCAACATAGGAGCACCTCAATACATAAGGCAAATACTAACAGCCATAAAAGGAGAAATCGACAGTAACACAATCATAGTAGGGGACTTTAACACCCCACTTTCACCAATGGACAGATCATCCAAAATGAAAATAAATAAGGAAACACAAGCTTTAAATGATACATTAAACAAGATGGACTTAATTGATATTTATAGGACATTCCATCCAAAAACAACAGAATACACATTTTTCTCAAGTGCTCATGGAACATTCTCCAGGATAGATCATATCTTGGGTCACAAATCAAGCCTTGGTAAATTTAAGAAAATTGAAATTGTATCAAGTATCTTTTCCGACCACAATGCTATGAGACTAGATATCAATTACAGGAAAAGAGCTGTAAAAAATACAAACACATGGAGGCTAAACAATACACTACTTAATAACGAAGTGATCACTCATGAAATCAAAGAGGAAATTAAAAAATACCTAGAAACAAATGACAATGGAGACACGACGACCCAAAACCTATGGGATGCAGCAAAAGCAGTTCTAAGAGGGAAGTTTATAGCAATACAATCCCACCTTAAGAAACAGGAAACATCTCGAATAAACAACCTAACCTTGCACCTAAAGCAATTAGAGAAAGAAGAACAAAAACATCCCAAAGTTAGCAGAAGGAAAGAAATCATAAAAATCAGATCAGAAATAAATGAAAAAGAAATGAAGGAAACGATAGCAAAGATCAATAAAACTAAAAGCTGGTTCTTTGAGAAGATAAACAAAATTGATAAACCATTAGCCAGACTCATCAAGAAAAAAAGGGAGAAGACTCAAATCAATAGAATTAGAAATGAAAAAGGAGAAGTAACAACTGACACTACAGAAATACAAAAGATCATGAGAGATTACTATAAGCAACTCTATGCCAATAAAATGGACAACCTGGAAGAAATGGACAAATTCTTAGAAATGCACAACCTGCCAAGACTGAATCAGGAAGAAATAGAAAATATGAACAGACCAATCACAAGCACTGAAATTGAAACTGTGATAAAAAATCTTCCAACAAACAAAAGCCCAGGACCAGATGGCTTCACAGGCGAATTCTATCAAGCATTTAGAGAAGAGCTAACACCTATCCTTCTGAAACTCTTCCAAAATATAGCAGAGGGAGGAACACTCCCAAACTCATTCTACGAGGCCACCATCACCTTGATACCAAAACCAGGCAAGGATGTCACAAAGAAAGAAAACTACAGGCCAATATCACTGATGAACATAGATGCAAAAATCCTCAACAAAATACTAGCAAACAGAATCCAACAGCACATTAAAAGGATCATACACCATGATCAAGTGGGGTTTATTCCAGGAATGCAAGGATTCTTCAATATACGCAAATCAATCAACGTGATACACCATATTAACAAATTGAAGGAGAAAAACCATATGATCATCTCAATAGATGCAGAGAAAGCTTTCGACAAAATTCAACACCCATTTATGATAAAAACCCTGCAGAAAGTAGGCATAGAGGGAACTTTCCTCAACATAATAAAGGCCATATATGACAAACCCACAGCCAGCATCGTCCTCAATGGTGAAAAACTGAAACCATTTCCACTAAGATCAGGAACTAGACAAGGTTGCCCACTTTCACCACTCTTATTCAACCTAGTTTTGGAAGTTTTAGCCACAGCAATCAGAGAAGAAAAGGAAATAAAAGGAATCCAAATTGGAAAAGAAGAAGTAAAGCTGTCACTGTTTGCAGATGACATGATACTATACATAGAGAATCCTAAAGATGCTACCAGAAAACTACTAGAGTTAATCAATGAATTTGGTAAAGTTGCAGGATACAAAATTAATGCACAGAAATCTCTGGCATTCCTATATACTGATGATGAAAAATCTGAAAGTGAAATCAAGGAAACACTCCCATTTACCATTGCAACAAAAAGAATAAAATATCTAGGAATAAACCTACCTAAGGAGACAAAAGACCTGTATGCAGAAAATTATAAGACACTGATGAAAGAAATTAAAGATGATACAAATAGATGGAGAGATGTACCATGTTCTTGGATTGGAAGAATCAACATTGTGAAAATGACTCTACTACCCAAAGCAATCTACAGGTTCAATGCAATCCCTATCAAACTACCACTGGCATTTTTCACAGAACTAGAACAAAAAATTTCACAATTTGTATGGAAACACAAAAGACCCCGAATAGCCAAAGCAATCTTGAGAACGAAAAATGGAGCTGGAGGAATCAGGCTCCCTGACTTCAGACTATACTACAAAGCTACAGTAATCAAGACAGTATGGTACTGGCACAAAAACAGAAAGATAGATCAATGGAACAGGATAGAAAGCCCAGAGTTAAACCCACGGACATATGGTCACCTTATCTTTGATAAAGGAGGCAGGAATGTACAGTGGAGAAAGGACAGTCTCTTCAATAAGTGGTGCTGGGAAAACTGGATAGGGACATGTAAAAGTATGAGATTAGATCACTCCCTAACACCATACACAAAAATAAGCTCAAAATGGATTAAAGACCTAAATGTAAGGCCAGACACTATCAAACTCTTAGAGGAACACATAGGCAGAACACTCTATGACATAAATCACAGCAAGATCCTTTTGGACCCACCTCCTAGAGAAATGGAAATAAAGACAAAAATAAACACATGGGACCTAATGAAACTTAAAAGCTTTTGCACAGCAAAGGAAACCATAAACAAGACCAAAAGACAACCCTCAGAATGGGAGAAAATATTTGCAAATGAAGCAACTGACAAAGGATTAATCTCCAAAATTTATAAGCAGCTCATGCAGCTCAATAACAAAAAAACAAACAACCCAATCCAAAAATGGGCAGAAGACCTAAATAGACATTTCTCCACAGAAGATATACAGACTGCCAACAAACACATGAAAGGATGCTCAACATCTTTACTCATTAGAGAAATGCAAATCAAAACTACAATGAGATATCATCTCACACCAGTCAGAATGGCCATCATCAAAAAATCTAGAAACAATAAATGCTGGAGAGGGTGTGGAAAAAAGGGAACACTCTTGCACTGCTGGTGGGAATGTGAATTGGTACAGCCGCTATGGAGAACGGTATGGAGGTTCCTTAAAAAACTACAAATAGAACTACCATACGACCCAGCAATCCCACTACTGGGCATATACCCTGAGAAAACCATAATTCAAAAAGAGACATGTACCAAAATGTTCATTGCAGCTCTATTTACAATAGCCCGGAGATGGAAACAACCTAAGTGTCCATCGGCAGATGAATGGATAAAGAAGATGTGGCACATATATACAATGGAATATTACTCAGCCATAAAAAGAAACGAAATTGAGCTATTTGTAATGAGGTGGATGGACCTAGAGTCTGTCATACAGAGTGAAGTAAGTCAGAAAGAGAAAGACAAATACTGTATGCTGACACATATATATGGAATTTAAGAAAAAAAAAATGTCATGAAGAACATAGGGGTAAGACAGGAATAAAGACACAGACCTACTAGAGAATGGACTTGAGGATATGGGGAGGGGGAAGGGTAAGCTGTGACAAAGTGAAAGAGCGGCATGGACATATATACACTACCAAACGTGAGGTAGATAGCTAGTGGGAAGCAGCCGCATAGCACAGGGAGGTCAGCTCGGTACTTTGTGACCGCCTGGAGGGGTGGGATAGGGAGGGTGGGAGGGAGACGCAAAAGGGAGGGGTTATGGAAACATATGTATATGTATAACTGATTAAATTTGTTATAAAAAAAATGGGAGAAAATAAAAAATATATGCATAAAAAAAAAAAAAAAAAAAATACAAGTCTTTCTCAAAGAAGATAATCACTTAGGTATGTACAGGCAACATCCATGTACAAGGGATCGAATTAAGCAGTGGAATTATAAAAAGATGTCATATATATTGTCTCATTCTCAAACATTATCTCAGGTTATTATATTAGGATTTTGATGGCCACTTCAGGAGTAAGGTTTTCATTTAATAAATATTTATTGAGTGTGTACCACATTCCAGGCGCCATGCTAAGATCTGAAGATTCAGTTATGAATATGACACAGTTCATGTTCTCATGGAGCCTAGAGTCTGGAAGGGAGATGAGTGCAGTAGGACCTATAGGATAGGGGGCTGTGAGAATGCAGAGGGCACCTAACTCAGTCTTGGAGGGAACAAGAAGGGTTCCCCAAGGTAGTAATGGCCAAGTTGCAATCGGAAGATGGAGTAGGAATTAACCAGGTACAGAACAGGAGGGAGGAGGCGGGGTGGGAGGGGTAGGTGAAGAGTGTTTCAGGGAGCATCCTATGGAAATGCTGAGAGCTGAGGAACAGAGATGCAGGTGAGGGAGCATGGGAGTTCAGTATGGTTGGAGCACATATGACAATGTGGGGCAAGAGGAGAGATGAAGCTGGAGAAGAAAACTGGTCAAACCAGGCAGGTCTCCTATATTCATTGTTGATAGGCAACTAGGAGAATCGTGCACTGGATTGATAGTAAATAATAGTGTGTGAGTCAGGTCATACCACGGATGTGATAAAAATGATAAGAGCCAGGGTAGGCTTTGCTGCAGCAACAAAGAAGTCCTAAAAATTCAGTGGCTTAGAGCACGACTTAGAGTGTCTTTCTTTCTCACTTTACAGGACTGAGTAGTTTCACGTTAGCGGGTAGAGGTAGGAAAGGGAGAAGGTGGGCTCTACTCCTGGCAGAGGCCCAGGCTGGTCGCAGAGATGCTGTTATTAACCCATGGCTTCCAATGTCACCACCACAGGCAGCTAGAAGGGGAGAAGGGGACTGTGAGTAGGTGGGCCAGGCCTGAGAGTAGCACCTGGTGCTTCCTCTCACATTCCATTAGTCAGAGCCCAGTCACATGGCTACACCAACTGCAAGGAACCAGGAAAATGGAGCTCAGCTACATGCCGGGAAGAAGAGGATTGGTGGGGAACAGCTGGTGGTCTCTGCCACAGTGGTGGGGGGAAGAGCTGGTGGATGGTGAATCAGAACTATTGCTCACATTTCCCCTCAAAGCCCTTTGTCTGCTTGCCTCTGACCATCTCACAGTCCTTGTCTTCTTTCATTTCCTAATTCCCTCCTGCAGATGTACCTTGGTCCCCTTGGATTATTTATCTCAACTCTAACCACCAGTCTTTCCTCAACTACATCCCATACTTTGATCAATCCCCTCCGACTCTCAGCCTGACAGGTCGTTTGCTTGCCCAGCTCACTCTGTTTGAAGGAAAGAGTCCAGCCCTGCTGGTCACTTGGGGTAACCAGAAATGCTGGTTGGTGAATCAGTAGGTGGCACTCTGGGTCAGCAAGTCACCAATTCCAAGGCGACACACACATAATGAGGGCAAGGATGTAGCCACGCTCAGGAGAGCACAACAACAGTGGCTCACTTGACCTACTTCCTCAAGACTCAACTTTCAAAAGGAGGCGACCACACCCAGACTGACCAGTGGATTGTTAAAAACAGGGATGTCAACATGCTCTGGACTGACAGCCAACACAAATATTTCCTTTGTGTGGATGCTTTCTTCCTCTTGCGCTCAGGAAGGGCAGAGAAGTTCGACCTGTCTGGGTTGGAGAGCGCTGTGAGCTGCTCTCCTCGAGGCTTCTTAGGAAGGCAGAGAAAGAGGCGTGCATGTTGTTTTAATGGGAGCTGCAGCTGCAGCTTTCATAACCACTGATTCGTCCTATTTGCTATTAGGAAATCCTCAGGCTCCCCATCAAAGGCCTCATTGTTGGGTTATTTCTTTCTTTCACTTGTGTCACCCTGGTAAGGTATCCTTTCACTCAGCAATGTCTTCTGGGTCATTTTTCATAACACTGTGAAGGTGTGGACGGAAGTGGTATAATAGAGATTTGGAGATACCTTTCCCCACCGAGAGTGTAAAATTGACATTCAGCAGAGATAAGCAGGGATGGAAATTTTGTTCATGAAGAATCTGTTGTTATCTGTTTATGTCTCTTGGATCTGTCTCCTTTTTGGCCACATTCAGATATTTAAAGATCATGTATCTGTGCTCCTGTTCATAGAGACTGCCACTGGCATGATAGATAAAAAAGGTGCTACCTAGGGCTTCCCTGGTGGCACAGTGGTTGAGAGTCTACCTGCCAATGCAGGGGACACAGGTTCAAGCCCTGGTCTGGGAAGATCCCACATGCCGCGGAGCAACTGGGCCCGTGAGCCACAGCTGCTGAGCCTGCGCGTCTGGAGCCTGTGCTCCTCAACAAGAGAGGCCGCGACAGTGAGAGGCCCGCGCACCGCGATGAAGAGTGGCCCCCGCTTGCCACAACTAGAGAGAGCCCTCGCACAGAAACAGAGACCCAGCACAGCCAAAAATAAATTAAAAAAAAAAAAAAAAAGGTGCTACCTAGAAAAAAGACGTCTGTGTGTCAGGCTTTTTATTTTTCTCTTCATTTAAGAGACAAGCCTCATAGAAATGCAGGCCAAGAATTAATTTTCCTTAAAGCCAGTTCAGGTATTATAGTGTATGAGCGATTAGTATTGGATATTGTCTAAAAACATCACATAGTTATTATTGACCATCGGATTCTTAGCCATATTTCAAATAAAGCTAGCCATATGCACATGATAATTCTTTCATTAGTAATGCTTATCTCTTATTCTGTTAGACTTTTAAAAAAAAATCTTTCCCTAAGACATCTCTTCCAAGAAGCCCTCCTTCAGTCACCTCCACTTGACTCATACTGTTTCTTTATATTTTACATTTGTATCCCAGATGTGGGATAGGCCCAGGGATCAGTCAGGATAGACCAGGTAGTGTTGAGGTAAGTAATCCCCAAATCTCAGTGACTTAAATCAACAAAAGTGTGTTTCTTGCTCACACGCCATGTCCAGTATGGACCAGTAGGGGGCTTTGTTCATGTGTAGTACTCACGGACCCCATCCAGACTGATAGAGGCTCCATCCTAATGGGTGTTCCATAATCATCATGTTAGGGTGACAAGAATGTAGTGAAGGGCTTCCCTGGTGGTGCAGTGGTTGAGAGTCCGCCTGCCGATGCAGGGGACACGGGTTCGTGCCCCGGTCCGGGAAGATCCCACATGCTGCGGAGCAGCTGGGCCCGTGAGCCATGGCCGCTGAGCCTGTGCTCCGCAACGGGAGAGGCCACAACAGTGAGAGGCCTGTGTACCGCAAAAAAAAAAAGAATGCAGTGAAATACACACTGGCTTTTAAAGCTCCTGTCTGGAAGTGGTGGGTCACTTCAGTTTATATTTTATTGGCCAAAGGAAGTCACATGGTCACAATTAACTGCAAATCAATAAGAAGCAAGGATAGGTTAAATTAACAAACACTGCCTTCCATTTGAATAAGCCTTACAACTTTAAAGCACTTTCTCAGACATCTCAGGCAAGTAGAAAGGGTTGGTTAATAACTCTCTCATTTTACATATGAGGAAACCAAGGCTTAGAGAGATTAAATAATTTATTTTAAGGTCAAATGCCTTTCCTTTAGATTAGGTTAGTGTGACTGCTAGGGTTTTTTGTGTTTTTTAAAAATTAACTCCCCACAATTTCATATTTATAACAACGAACAAGTGTATAATAATATATAATAACAAACAAGTGTCAATGCTGTGGCACTAGCCTGGTGCTCAGAGTAAAAGAAATCAAACAGCATCTCTCTAGCTATGCTGCCGTTAGTAATCAAGAGAACTCCAAGTCCTTAAAAGTCTCCCCTCTCAACTAATTATAGGAGTTGCAGGGGATATTTTCTCTGTGCTAATAAATCTGGTCAGACAGGGGCCATGTGGTCCTCTGCCCTTGTCCTGACTCTCCATGGTGACAGCCCCTGCAAGCACGGGATGCCTGTGTTGAAGAATGCATGCCCCTCCCCGAGAGATGATGGTGCCTGTGAAATGGGCTGAAGCCTTAGAGGAGCTGTCTCCTTTCACGAGGAAGCCAGCGCCCACAGTGTGAAGAACTCTTTCAGGTTTTACTGACTCTTTTGTTTCAGCTCTTTCTCTTTCAGACTCACACACGAGCCTTTAGCCACTTTGGGACACACCCAGGATCTCATGTCCTCTTGGGTCAGACTTGTGACCCTCAGCTCTCTTCTCTCAGAAAGAAGGACTCTTTCCCAGAAGGCCCTTCGGTCACTCCTGCAGATACCTGGTGAGTCCACCTTACCACTCCATCCAGACATGTCCATCCTGGGTTGAATATCAGATCAAATGGACCTACTTGCTACAATATATATATATATTTTTTAATTTATTTATTTTATTTATTTACTTTTGGCTGCTTCGGTTGTTTGTTGTCGTGCACAGGCTTTCTCTAGTTGCAGAGAGTGGGGGCTACTCTTCGGTGCAGCGCATGGGCTTCTCATTGCGGTGGCTTCTCTCGTTGCAGAGCACGGGCTCTAGGTGCGCAGGCTCAGTAGTTGTGGCTCACAGGCTTAGTTGTACCACGTCATGTGGGATCTTCCCGGACCAGGGCTCGAACCCGTGTCCCCTGCATTGACAGGCAGATTCTTAACCACTGTGCCACCAGGGAAGACCTTGCTACAATATTTTAGAGAGACATAGACTTGTTCCTCCATATGGCAAAAAATATTACTAGTTAGTGTAACGGATTGAAGCACCTCAGTATTTCAGGAAGCGTGCAGAGGACCATGCATTTCAGGTGATCTGTTACCTCAGAGCACCATTTAGTCTCAACAAGTGAGAATACATCGTACAGGAAAATCAACACAGAATTCCAAGGCCCAAACCTACAGTCTACTCTCAGGTCTACCCCCTTGGAGTGACCTTGGGAAAATCACTTAACCCTTCTGAGCCCTTTCATTGTTCATAAAATGAAGTAGTGGAGATGGATTTCTAAGGACTTTTTCAACTATGGAAGTTCGTGATTTGTGGAGACGAGATTTATTATTTGCAATTATCGTCAACAGGTGGCAGCAAAAATTCAATCTTTAGTGACTTAAGAAAAGAGAAAGCTAGCTGCCTTTGACTTAGCCTCAGAATTTCAGAGAACATTTACTTGATTTTTTTCATTTTCAACATGATGAGAAAATTAAAGCTCCACATTTTACGACTCTGGGATAGAAAGAAAATATGGACAATATTTGTTGTAAAATGAATGGAAAAGTAGGGCTTTAAAAATGCATATGTCTTGTAAACAATTGAATTTAGTAATTTCTTCCAGTCACTTTGAATGTGGCCGTGGCTAAAGGTTTTAGGATACTAAAACTGCCATATAAAGTAAAATTCAAACGGGTCTTTTATATCTTTATTTTTAGCATAGATATAGAAGGGTGGACTAACATCTGTAGGAGTTTCTTTTTACATGTTGTATAAGTGTGTATTTTTGTATTAAGTGTGTTGGAAAAGTTAATATATATGACAACATACAGTGCCATTACATTTTACATTTTATCATAGCTCAGATCTCATCAAAATGAATCCCAAATAATTATTAAAAATGTAAAGCCTTTTTCATTTATTAAAATTTTGCCGATTTTAACAGCTTGAAGTGAATGGATCAGGGTAAACACTAGTCTAAATATAAAAACATAAATGTGAAGTTTGAAGAGCATGGGGCTTTGTGCCATCATATCACCATTAAACTCTTCCGCTGTAAAAAAGGAGCTTATGGCTCATCAGAGAAGGAGTTACTTCAACAGAAATTTGAGCATTTTTCAGAATTGTATATGAATCCTGTATTCCTAATCCTAACAAGGATTATACCTTGCATTTGTTTTCGGTCTTCCTCTGTCTATTGGATGCTCTGTAATCTTGATGGTCAACATGATGATGGCTGATTAAAACTAACGTTTTTTTTTAATACAAAGAATTTTATAAAGATTCAAACACTGCTAATACATAATGTAATCAAATCTCCCAATCAAGGTACCTGATGATCTAAGTCACTTGAAGTTACACGTTCACATAAAATTCTCTTTTGTCCATCCTCAGCCTAAGTAGAGATGTCAAGTGGGCAGTTGAATGTACAAGTCTACAATTCAGGAAGAACTCAAGACTATAGTTTGTATACCCTCTCTTCAATTTTCAGAGTAACATACTATCTAAATATTCACATTATTAAAATTATAAATTCCTTTGAGAGACTGCCTACCAAATAGCTCCTATTTTCAAGAGTTTTTTCCATAGCATTTTACCCAGTTCCATATATCATTGTTTTCTTAACAATATTAAATGAACTGGAATCAAGTGGCATAAATACATACATTCATAGGATTAGGAATACATGATTCATATAAAATTCTGAAAAATACTCAGACTTCTATTGAAGTTCATCCTTCTCTGTTGAGCCATAAATTCCTATTTTACAGCTGAAGAGATTTAATGATGAAATGATGGGCACAAAGCCCCATACTCTCCAAACACTACTGTTTACCCTGATCCATCTGCCATAATACTTTTACTTCTTCCAGAGAGGATATAACGTAGTGTCTGTAGCTGCACTGCCCAATGAGGTACGCACTAGGTACATGTGGCTACTTAATGTAAATTAAATACAATTAAAATTTAGTTCCTCAGGCACACCAGCCACATTTCAAGTACTCAGTATCCACATCTGGCTATTGGACAATATAGCACAAATAGAGGATATTTCCATCATTACAGAAAGTTCTGCTGGATCGCACTGGTCTAGGATGGGGAACACTGTGGCCCTTTACATGTGTAGGTGTCATTTTTCCTGCATATAATGCCCAACTTTTACAACTGGCAAAATATGAAATACACTTTGGAAGGAAATCACACACTTGCTTTGAAATTACTCTCCTCAAAAAATGATTTCTCTCTGGTGAAGTTGATGTTAATTATTGCTCGGCTGGAGTGTGTCACAAGAAATAAAATATCATAACATCTTTAAAAGTGAATGTCTCAATGAAATCCTCTTCTAAGGTAACTTTATATTATCTAATAAAGGAGAATTTTTTTCTTTTATCTAGAAGGTCTTCTCTTTCGGACCTGATAAACTGTATCTATCTAGCTGTTACTGGACAGTTGTGCCACCAAATAGAAAAGTTAGACAGTAGTTGAATAGGTTACCCTTTGACCCAGTTCATCTGGGACTGTCTTGACTGTCTGCATTTCAGAAGTGCAGGCCCAGGACATTTAATTATAGCAGAGGCTGTGATATCTCCTTCTCGATCTATGAGTGAATCTTATCAATGTGACTACTAATTCTACTTTAGAATCGTTGTGATATAGAGAATAGACTTGTGGTTGCCAAGGGGAAGGGGTGGGGGAGGGATGGATTGGGAGTTTGGGACTATCAGATGCAAACTATTATATATAGGATGGGTAAACAACAAGGTCCTACTGTATAGCACAGGGAACTATATTCAATATCCTGTGATAAAACATAATGGAAAAGAATATGAAAAAGAATGTATACATATGTACAACTGAATCACTTTGCTGTACAGCAGAAATTAGCACAACACTGTAAATCATCTATACCTCAGTAAAATAAATAAATTAAAAAAAAAGAATAGTTGTGTTGAATCAGCCAACTCAAACAGCTACTTATTCTCCTTTGGGACCTGGAGTTGTGGAAACAGTTAAATTGAAGTGTTTTCTCCACCGGAAATATCTACCACATTATTTTGGGTTGGCATATTTTAGAATAATACTTCACAACACTATTGTCCCCATTTTCCAGGTGAAAATAACTCCGAGAGAGGCTCTTAGTAAGGATGAATACATCTTTGCTGGATGGCAGAATAGTTCTACTATTTCAGATGTAGTGCATGGTGAGCATATTCACAGAAAATCAGATTGGTCTCTAGCATGGATTCACTGGGCTCTTGAGCTGAGGTGCTATAAAATCTAGTAACCTTGCCTAAGCACCAGGATGTCTACGCCTCTTTGTCTGGGAGAGTAGGAGGGGTTTAAAAAACTTGCTGGACATACAAAATTATGAAGGAATATCAGAGGCAACCTCCTGCATGTATTTTTTTTAAAAAATAATACACTTATCAGAGCAATCACTATCTAACAGAGTGTTACCTGCATGTTGGAAAAGGTAGATAGCAAAGAGCTTTAGCAATCATAAGAGCTAAAGGAAATATAAACACCTGGGCCTCTTCTCATTTTAAACATCAACTCTGATTCACAACTGGCTTGGTGTCAATCCTAAGCAGGGCAGTTGTGTGTGGCTGTGCTCATTGTACAAGGGACAGTCTACACAATCATAACAGATGGCCTCGATGAATGCATTTTAGTTACATCCTCAGAGATCCTTGGCCACTCCAAGAGGTAATGGGAAAAGAAAGAAGAAGGTTCTTTCCTTGAAGCTAGTATCTCACATCCCTTTGGGGTCACCGAGGTGGGACACACGTGGCTGAAAGGTACGGTAAGCCCTTTCTTGCTCGGGGGATGCTCCTGGATATAAGTTGAAAACTTGCTCAAACTCTGAGCAGTAGAAGTCTGAATACACTGGCTGTGATACTCCAGGGCTATAGGCAGCTTTAAAGCAAATCAAGAAATATCAGTGATTTTTAAAGTACTATATTCAGCTATGCCACTATCTGGATCACTTTAAATTCTAAGTTACTGGGAAACATTGGGCAATTATACCACATTTCAGCCTGCGAGACTGAAATTCCTAGTCTCTTCTTAGGAAGTAACTGATCAACAGCAGGGGCAGATTGCTAGCTGACTGCTAGATACCTGAGAGATAGACTACTTGTGTTCAGTTGGCATTTTGTTGTGTTGGGGTTCTCCATAGTTTGGGGGCTTGGAGTTCAGGGACTTGCCCTCTGGTTCTGCCTCTCAGTCCTGTACTAGCTCACTCCTAAAAGGGTTTGGGTGAGAATATTTCCAACGTCTCTTCCAACCTTCCGATATAACTCTTTTTTGTTTTATTCAAATGCATTGAAAGGGTGAGTCATAAAAGAACATTTTTAGATTAACACTAACCCACAAAGACTGGCTTATATTTCGCAAACAATCAGAACGTTCATGCTTGAAGAAGTCTTTAGTTTCTAACATTGGTATATTCAATTGCTTCTCCCTTATCCCTACTTTATTTATTTTTTAAAATTAAAGCTTTTATTTTAGAATAGTTTTAGATTTACAGAAAAGTTGTAAAGATGCTACAGAGAGAGCCCATGTACTTTGCTCCTGGTTTCCCCTAGCGTTACCATATTACATTACGACGGTACATTTGTCATAACTAATGAGCCAGTTTTAATACACAGACCTTCACTAAAACTCTTACTATATTCAGATTTCCTTAGTTTTTACCTAATATCTTTTTCTATTACAGGAAAGATCCCATCCAGGGCAATACATTACAGTTAGTTGTCATGTCTCCCTAGGCAACTCTTGGTTGTTTCTTAGAGTTTCCTTGCTTTTAATGACCTTGACAAATTTGTGGAATACTGGTGAAGTATTTTATATTGATAGAATGTTCCTCAATTGGGATTTGTCTGATGTTTTTCTCATGATTATATTGGATAGGGGTTGGGGGAAGAAGGACCACAGAAGTAAAGTGCCCGCCTCATCCCACTATCTCAAGGGTACATGCTATCAGCAAGACTTATCATAGTTGCTGTGGATCTTGATCACCTGGGTGAGGTAATGTTTGCTGGACGTCTCCTCTATAAAATTACTCTTTCTCCTCATCTTTGGAAGAAAATCACTTTGCCCAGCCCACTCGTAAGGGGATTTAACTCAGTTTCAAGTTGCCATAAATTCAATATTAGAGTAAAATCTCCTCAGTGTTGAGCCACAGTTCTGAGACCATTAAGTAAGTTTGGCAGCCAACAGTCTTGTAAGTTCTTACTAACCCTGAACAAAATTGCTGGGGGGAAGAGAAGGGCTATGACTTTTCCTTTAATATTTTTTTCCTCCCTTCTCCTGAGGGGAGTTGTACTCACTCTCAAGAAGTGAAAAACAACATGGTTCCCTGCCCCTGTCCCCACCCAAGGTCTAGTGATAATAAACGATTACTTTATTTATTTATTTTATTTATTTTTGGCTGCGTTGGGTCTTCGTTGCTGCGCGTGGGCTTTCTCTAGTTGCAGTGAGAGGGGTCTACTCTTTGTTGCAGTGTGCAGGCTTCTCATTGAGGTGGCCTCTCTTATTGCAGAGCACAGGCTCTAGATGCACAGCCTTCAGTAGTTGCAGCACGCGGCCTCAGTAGTTGTGGCATGCGGGCCCAGTATTTGCGGCACGTGGGCCCACTATTTGCGGCACGCGGGCCCTAGAGCATGCGGGCTTTGGTAGTTGCAGCACGTGGGCTTTGGTAGTTGTGGCGTGTGGGCTTTGGTAGTTGTGGCACATGGGCTCAGTAGTTGAGGTGTGTGGGCTCTAGGGCCCACAACCTCCAGTAGCTGTGGCACGTGGGCTTCAGTAGTTGTGACACATGGGCTCAGTGGTTGTGGCTCACGGGCTCTAGAGCACAGGCTCAGTAGTTGTGGCGCACGGGCTTAGTTGCCCCGCGGCACGTGGGATCTTCCCAGACCAGGGCTCGAACCTGTGTCCCTGCATTGGCAGGTGGATTCTTAACCACTGTGCGACCAGGGAAGTCCCTAAACTATTACTTTAAAGGTGGAGGAAAATGTGCTTCTTTTTCATTGCTTTAGCAAAGGATTGGGGAGATCTGGGTCAGCAGCATTTTTCTAAGGTCTAGCTACATGAACGTTAACATTTACATTACACAGTTTCTGTGCTTCAGCACCCTTGACACTTCCTTTTGTTTCCACCCCTGCAGGAACAACAAGTTCCTAAAGTGTGAACGTTCTTGTCCAAACCAAACATTTTCAGCCTACCATTTTATCCCATTTTTTTATGTTCCAGAAGTAATATATGTTTTTCATAATAAAAAATTAAAACAATCCAGAAGCATACAAAATATACAAGTAGAAATCTCTGGCTCTGCATATGGTAGAATTTACTCTATTAATAAACGATGAATTCTTTTTGGCTTTTAATCACAGATGCTGGTTTTGTTTTATTAAACAGTATACAGACAATTAAAAGAGGAAAAGGATTCACACTTTGGCTTGGCCTGTTCGTTCGTTACTTAGTAGTTTTTGAACAGCAATCATGTGCCAGATGTGCTGGCACATCTGGGGGCATAAATAATGCAAAAGGAAAGTATCTGTCCTTAAAGGAGCTGCCAACCACGAGTGAGAGGCAGACTTCCGTAACTGACAACGAAGTCAATAAACATCTTCATGCAAGCACATCTGTCACCCAGAGAACTTTAAGAAACTAAGTTTTGCTTTGTTAATAAGATCATGCTCTATTCACAATATAGTTATTAGTTTATTTAGCTTGGTGAATATGGAACACTATTAAAAGCTCTTGAGCTGATTTAAAAAATGAGTGAGAACTGATTCTGTTCAACTCTATAAGGCACTTTCACTGTTTTTCTGAAACTTCATGGAGTAATTCTGTGTTGGGTTTTTTTTTTCAAGATGATAAAAAAAGATATTTTCCACTGATCATGCCATGAAGGGAGGATGGTGAATCTAACATTTTAATCTTTTCAAGTATATCGAGTATACCACACTTAAAACCTTTGATGATGAAAGTATTTCTATGGCATTCTAGGGTAACTAATCTCCTAACAGCCCTTTGTCTATAATGATATAAGAAAATGTACCCTTGGCAATAGTGAAACTCACTAAACATGAATTAACCTTATTTTATTAAAATATTATATTACAATTTATTGTGATAAAAAATATTTGCTGATTAAATCAGCTTTGAACTATTTTATCAAGAAATTCCAAAAGATAAAAAAAAGAATCCCATATAATTAATTTCCATTTATTTACAGACCCTTTCAATGTACATAAAAATTATTTCATGATTGTAGTCTTTTGTACATCCAGAATTTTACATTATTTTTTACTTTATGTTTCATAAATATTGTTCCCTGTCTGCCCATCATACTTATTATTTTCATAGTTGCCTAATATTCACAGTATTGATATTTTATTATTCGATTAGCCTCTTTTGTCAGAAATTTAAAGTCTTTCCAGTTTTGGGTAGTATAGGTAATGCTGCTCTAAGCATATCGCTTTATTTAGAGATACTTTCCAATAATATGCTTTTCTTCTCTTAGATTGTTTTCTTAAGATATATTTCCAGAAATAGGATATTATATTGTCTGGTATTTGATACGCATTTGTCAAGTTGTTCTCCAAACGAAATGCTACCTATTCACAAAGTCTAGAACAATAAACGGACAAAATTATTTTTCTGTAGCCCTGCCAGTACTATAATGATGAAATTCCGTTAGTGCTATGCAACAAAACGCACAGTTATTTCTTATTTTACTGGTAAATCTTGGAGTTATTTGGAAATCGTTCTTTGCTCATGTAAGACACGTGACATCAATGCATAGATCATGCTCCTACCTATAGGGCTGTCCACAGGGAGCAGGACCCACCGCAGGCCACCTGGGAACCTCCACTGAGACTAGCCCTATTATCTCCTTCCCGCCCTCCCTCCCTGCCTCTCTTTCTTTCTTCCAAAATTAGATTCTGAACTGCTGACAGGAGAACAGGACCAACACGAGAGAAACAGAATAGTGAGCACCAAAGTTACATGACCTCAAAGGGCCTCTGAGTCCCTGAGAGTAGCCTATAGTTTTTGGTTTTCTACAGGGAAGAGGAGAGGATGGCACCACCTTCCAACCCTGGAAAGCTTGCCTAATGAGAAGACTGAATGATCCTTCTCTGGGGGAAATCTTGTACAGTCATTGGTGTCTCTCATAGTTTGATTCAAGAGAATCAAACTAATACAAAGGGAAAAAGAGTTCCAGGATATATGGTGAGCAAAACAAATTGCTTAATAAAGTATCAACAATATCAGCTCAGATAGCCTGGGACATTCCATTGCTACTAAAATACAAGAAGGCTTCCTTTTCAGATGTAGCTTTCTGAAGAGAGCTCCGAAGCGAGCACTAGGTCCCACAGTCTGAACTTTGACAATTATGTGAAATAAAGAACAAAGAAAGGGTTATCGATAATAATAATTTATCAATGGGAGTGTGTTCTCCACCTTTCAATGTGCCTTGAACCCTTCAAATGGCACCATTGTTTCCTTGGATGAAGTCAGCCAGGCAACCCCCCCACCCCATCACCGGGGAATCTTTGTTGCCTTCCTTGAAAAACATTTAAAACAAACAAGCCCCTTTCTCTTGCCATAGACAGTACAAGCAATATTAATGGTTATCTACCTGTGATAAGCACAACAGTCTCATTTTACCTGACTTGAAAGGGTCATCTGTACTGTCAAGCCCAATTAACTTGTCTTACTCTCACACAAAGAAGGAAGGTTACCGAAAGGCCACATCTTGCCCCGTATCTTGGCTGCTCTGGTACAATGGCCTGATCAAAGGCCATCAAAGCATCAGGTCAATAAAGGCAGACCCTGCTTTTTGAGGATACTGGCATAGTGCCACATGGAAGCCTGTGGGTTCTTACTGGAAGGCCCAGGTACCAAGACAGGATTTTATACGTATAGGGCCTCCCAGAGGTTGAGAGAGGCCCTGGGCCACTTCTCAATTTTATAACAGGATTATAAATAATTGTGGTACATTTTAAATGTTTATGGTTAATAAATTAATGCTTTTCATACAAAAGCAGTACAATATAATTTGGCTTTTCATAAGAGAATTACAGGATTTATACAAAATACTTAATTTACAGTGTACTATAGGTGGGATACCTGTAATGGGACAGAAGCTTAAATTTGAATGATGAACATCTTCTGTCCATCAAAGACCTCCTTTAGGGAAAAAGAACCCAAAGTCCACATTTGAAGCCCTGGGTGAATGAAAAGTCTGAGTCAATTGCATGTCAAGGGCTCCCTTGGCTCCCCCGAGACCTGTGTGTGCATAATTCAAGCAGGTCCCAAAACTCACATTACTTGTCTGGTTCACAAAGCCTATGTCAGGTCTGAAAATCTATTGGACACTCAAATATCTGTTGGTATATGTGGTTCTGTTTCATAGATTTCTACTGCTAATAGGAAATAAATAAAAAACTCACTTATTTATTCTCTGCTTCTAGGAAAGCTTGGCTTTATGTCACCCTAGCTGTTCAGCTACAGTGTGGTTCTTACTTCCTTTAATGGCTCTTTTCAGTGTTTATACATTTGAATTTCTGAAGAAAAATTAAATGGAACTGAGATTATTTGATCTGGAAAAAAGGGGAATTTGGTAGGGTTTCCGGATGTCCCATATGGCTGGAACACACACACACACACACACACACACATGCCCACACACACACATTCACATGCACTTACACACACAGTGTCTGAGTCCAGATTAGACAGCACAGGATTAGCATAATTCTTGTCAAAATATGTACCATATTCTCCAACTTTAGATCTGGCAAAACTAGCAAGGATGAACATTGGTAAGAGTCTTTAAGTATCTAAAGATTTTTTTACACTTCAACTAAGAATATAAAAGAATAAGTGGATTTAACTAGGCTGGACCAGGAATACATTCTGGATAGGAGAACTGTTAAACTTCAGAATATATTGACAAGAAAATTTGTGGAGTTGTGTCCTCCTCTGGTGGAATGAAGATCTTAAAAACAAAACAAGATCATTTCCTTTGATGTAAGTGGTTCGATCCTTACTCTGGTACAGAAGAGGAATTAATGAAGAAAAAGCATTCACGGTCTCTCAGAACTTTAAAACTATTTTAATGTACAATTTAAAAATTAAATTTAATTGTCCTGAAATATCTCTAATACCTTCTTTTGGCTACTCCTTCCTGATGATCGCAACTCAGTTGGATAGACTGAGTCAAGACTTGAACTTTAAAAATATAACTGAATGTATGACTTTTAATCAGATCAGAGTTGGAGTTCTGTTGTCCTGGGGCATTTTGGAAATGAAGTTCAATACCTAGGAAGGATGGAAGGCCAACAAGAGATGAACCTGGGATTATTATGACCCACTTTTAGCTGAAGTTAGGAGATGGTAGGTGGGCACGGTAGAGCTTCAACAGAACTTTGTATAGAAGCTCCTGGTGTGTGATCCTTGGAGTGTGAGATGATGGTCCTTTTGAGCAAGCGAGGCTCTCAGTGCATGTAATAAAGACGAACAAAAGGTTGGGTGAGAGGAACTGAGCTTAGGACATAGTGCCTTAACTCTCTTTGTCTTCCTTCCTTGTCTCTCTCCAAGTTAGCAGGCAGAGTGGCTGTTCCAGATAAGTGCCGACACCAAGGTGTCCACATCTAGTAGGCTTAACAATTTTAGTAGATATTTTTGGACAAAAGAGAGCCTTATCACCTAACTACTCAGTGGATCTCTTGAACAAATGGTTTTGAGGATGTCTTTTGGCACCAGTGTCTACTCTGGTAGGCAGGTTTATGGTTCCCCAAAGATGTCCATGTCCTAATCACTAAAACCTATGAATATGTTACCTTACATGGAAAAATGAAATGAAGGTTGCAGATGAAATTAAGGTTGCTAATCTACTGACCTTGAAAATAGAGATTATCCAGGTGGGCCCAATGTAAGCACAAGGGTCCTTATAAATGGAAGGGAGAGGCAGTAGAATAGGTCAGAGTGATGTGGTATGAGACCAACTAAACCTACTTTTGCTGGCTTTGGGGAGAGAGACAGAGGACCAAAGCCAAGGAGTTTGGGCAGCCTTTAGACACTGAAAAGGCAAGGAACTGAGTTTTGCCCTTGAGCTTTCAGAAAGGGATGCAGCCCTGTCAACATCTTGATTTTAGCCCAATGAGACCCATGTTGGACTTCTGCCCTATAGAACAGCAAAATAATTAAATCTGCATCGTTTCAAACCACTAAGTTAGTGGTAATTTGTTACTGTAGCCAGAGAAAAGTAATACACCTATGCTGAAATTCCCAATGACATTCCCCCACCACACTAAGCAGTCCTTCGAGGAAGAAAAGCAGAACCATGGTTATTTAGTGACCTGTACGCAGGTACCACTCACTCAGCGCAATGAAGACTATTTGTGATGCTCCATTCTCCCACCCCAAAATAGAGACACTGATCAACCTCAGAGCAAGATATACTCACCTCTCCCATCTCTCCAACAAAAGCCCTCCTCACTGGTCCCTAAATCATGATTGCATTTTTCCTTTTGTCCAGAGCACACTTGATAGAAAGCTTTCACACACAACACATTTTGCTGGGGATGCTCAAGGTTAAGATCAAGTCCCTGTGAGTATGTGGTGACTCCAATCATACCCCTTATGCCTAATTCAGGAATGGGGACACAGTGAGAGGTGAGTTTGATAGAAACAGCCATTCTAAGTTAAACAAAATGCAAGTCATGCACAACAAATACCCCAAACCTGCATTTTAAGATGGAAAGTAAATGGCAGTTGAGGCCAGTTAAGAAGTTGATATATTTTCCTCTCCTATTGTTTTATTTGTGTGGGCAGTTTAGGTTCCTTGAACTCACTAATATCCAACAGTGAGAACTAAAATTATCTCTGTGGAAGGGATAAGGAGTTTATCCACCAGATGGTTCCTCAGTTTCCTTTCCTGTAAAACGAGAGTGAAATTAGAATGATCTTGTGCTTTAGCACAAGGAACTGGCGGCAAGGCTAAGAATGCTTTTGAATCATGTCCTTGGGAAATAGAAAACTGAGATATGATTTAGGAATACCCCCATCCACTCGTTTTTTTGTTTGTTTGTTTGTTTGTTTTTTGCGGTATGCGGACCTCTCACTGTTGTGGCCTCTCCCGTTGCGGAACACAGGCTCCGGACGCACAGGCTCAGCGGCCATGGCTCACGGGCCCAGCTGCTCCGCGGCATGTGGGATCTTCCCGGACCGGGGCACAAGCCCATGTTCCCTGCATCGGCAGGCGGACTCTCAACCACTGCGCCACCAGGGAAGCCCCATAGACCTAGTTCTTAACCATGGAACTTTATCATGCCTCCAAGGATGGATGCCCTCTACCATGAGAAGAGACAGGCTTAACATGTGATGACTTTGCATAACATACATTCAACATAGGCAGGTCCCCTCACACCAGGAATGTTTCTAACTTTCTTCTCCACCTGCCCAAACCCTACTTAACAATCAGAGCCCAAATCTTTGCATTTCCTCCCCAAGACCTTTCTCCTTACCTCGTAAGCAGGTCTTTGGGAGTGGAGTACCCATCCTAGTATCCTTTGCAACACTTGGCACAGGGCTTTGCATGTAGTAGGCAGCTGCTGGGGAGTGGAAGTGCCCCTGGTCTTTGTCTCAGAAGAGCCGGACTTGAATCTGCTTTCCCACTTATTGGTAGTGTGGCTGGAGATTCAGTGACCTCATCTGTAAAAAAGAAAGAAAATAAAAATAAGTAATATTTATCTCACAGATTTGTGATCCAGATAAAAGGAGCTCTTGTTCATAAAAGTATTTTGTAAATTAAAGGACCATTCCAGTAAGAGCGATAATAGGATTTTCAAGTACGATTGTCAAATAAATTTTGTGTTGCATTTCTTGCACTAGTCCTGAGATTGCAGAACTGTGACCAATTTTAAACATGAGCACATTATCACGAATGCATTATACTGCCATTGAGGAAGGCTGTGAGATCAGGATTATTTACTCTGGGAAAGAGAAGCAAGTTTTCAAAACAAACTCCAAGTGTTTGTCTATTCCATAGACAATTGTGAGCATCTCCACAGAGTCTCTGGCCTCAAATTAGAGCAAAAAGGGATTTGGTCCAGACATAAGGAAATGCTTCATGAATATAGAGACTGTGAAACCTACTATTAAGGGAAATTGTGGAGACAAATAACAGCCACAAATAAGTGACTTCATGCTGCCAAATTGACCAAGGAGAAAAAGAAACATGTTTATTTTTCAAAATGTGCATGTTCTAAAGCAATTAAATCTCTTCCCTCACTAAATTGACATATTTTTGGTCTTAACGGCACTATAAAATTAAATCCTTTAAAAGAGATTTAAAATATAAGAGATGGCATCTCTTCTGGAGAAGAAGGGAAAACAAAATGAAGAAACTCTTAAAAATAGAATTATTCAAGAATACACATTGCAGACTACCATAAAAACTTATTTAAAGATAATAAGGCCTCCAAGAAATGGTCTCAATGAAATTAAAACCATCCCACATAGATCCCGTCTCTTTCCCCCCTCAGATTGTCTCCCCCACCTCCTGCCACAATCACTCTTTCTACTTGAGCACCCACCACTATTATGCTCAGATTGGGGACCACAGCACCCTGCTTGGCTTGGTAAGTGGTCAGTGTTGAGAAGGTAGAGTGGCTTTCAATACCTATACGGATGTTACACAAAACAGGTGAAAACCTAATGCCATTACAGACGTGGTTCCTATCTAGTTCTACTTCGTATGTGTCTTTCAAAAGGATGGGACCATTTCTGTGACGACTGAACACTGACAGCAAATGTAATCTGAGTCCAGTTAAAGGTCACTGACCGTGCTCCACGCTCTGCAATAAGCTTATCAGGACATCTCTTGAAATAATAGTCACTTCCCGGTCTCCTTCATCTTCTTTGCTCTTTGCCTTCCTCCCTCCTCCCCCAGCAGTGCCCACCCTTCCCTTTCAGGCATGTATCCTTCAGCAAGGTTCTCTCTTTTCTTGGGCTTTTCCTGTTGCCATCACAAAGCCCTCAATGTCCTGTACGGGGTATCTTCATCTAACCTGGAGTCAAAGGCCATTCTTGCCTCAGGAAAAAAAAGAAAAAAGAAAATCCCATAATTTAAATGTCTTCCTTAAAAAAGAAGGGGATGTAGTTTTAAAATAAACACTAAATGAATATATACTGAAGAAAACTTCTACGTGAAGCAATGCCATTTCATAATTTTCTTAGAGAATCTGAGAGTGAAAAGTGTTTCTATCAACACGTGGAATCTGTCATGCAGGCAGCATTCCTTTGCATTTCCTGGGTCACTGACTCAAGACTCAATTTTCCTAAAACACAGAAGTAGATTATTTAACAAATGCTTCGAAGGAGTCTGCCAAAGTGATTACTAAAATAGACATGTGCCATCGCTGCTCCAGGTCTCAGGACATTTCAGGCACTTATTATCTTGAGCGGTTGCCTGCCAAGTTCCAAGATCAGCAATTATGTGGAAATAAGAATGATTAGTCTTTTATTGTAGCAAATGTAACGATCTGATTGCCAAAGATCAGCTCATTTGTGCAAAGAACTGCCAAAATCTCTAAGTAAACCTGACACAGGTATTTTGCATGGCTGGGGGTACCTAATATGCCTGTCTAGAGTTTATTCCAGGGTAGTTTATTCGCAGTTATTAACCAGTTTCTTTGCATAGTGTCTACAGTGTGAAAGAGACACAGGGGCCTTGGGGTGAGTGAGACCCAAGTCCTGGGCTCAGTGATCGAGAACTATTCTGAGAGCACTGAATCTGGGTCCTTCACTATGAAGTACAAGGCCATTGTCATCGAGTCCCCGACCCCGTCTCTGCCCACATCTCACTGACTTTCCTCCTGCCTTGCTACACTCCCGCCACACCAGCTTCCTTTCTGTTCCTGAAACTTGCCAAGTAAGCCCCTGCTCAGTGCCAGGCAGGTGGAGCCTCAGTCCTAGATGCTCCACCTGCCTGGCACTCCCAGATATATATCCACAGGGCTCCCTCCTCACTTCATTCATGTTTCCTGTTCAGATAGCCCCTCCTCAGAGAGCCTCCCTTATCATCCTATCTGAGAACACACCTGTCACTCATCATCTCCTATCCTTGCTTTAATTTTCTTTTTTTTGAATGAATTCAACCATTTAAAAATTTTTTTATTTTAGTTTTTTATACAGCAGGTTCTTATTAGTCATTTATTTTATACATATTAGTCTATACATGTCAATCCCAATCTCCCAATTCATCCCACCACCACCAGCACCCCGCTTTCCCCCCTTGGTGTCGATACATTTGTTCTCTACATCTGTGTCTCTCTTTCTGCCTTGCAAACTGGTTCATCTGTAGCATTTTTCTAGATTCCACATATATGCATTAATATACAATATTTATTTCTCTTTCTGAATTACTTCACTCTATATGTCAGTCTCTAGGTCTATCCACGTCTCTACAATGACCCAATTTCGTTCCTTTTTATGGCTGAGTAATATGCCATTGTATGTATGTACCACATCTTCTTTATCCATTCATCTGTCAGTGGGCATTTAGGTTGCTTCCATGACCTGGCTATTGTAAATAGTGCTGCAGTGAACACTGGGGTGCATGCATCTTTTTGAATAAAGGTTTTCTCTGGGTATAAGCCCAGGAGTGGGATTGCTGGGTCATACGGTAGTTCTATTTTCAGGTTTTTAAGGAACCTCCATACTGTTCTCCATAGTGGCTGTATCAATTTACATTCCCACCAACAGTGCAGGAGGGTTCCCTTTTCCCCACACCCTCTCCAGCATTTATTGTTTCTAGATTTTTTGATGATAGCCATTCTGATTGGTGTGAGGTGATACCTCATTGTGGTTTTGATTTGCATCTCTCTAATAATTAGTGATGATGAGCAGCTTTTCATGTGCCTCTTGGTCATCTGTATGTCTTCTTTGGAGAAATGTCTATTTAGGTCTTCTGCCCTTTTTTTTTTTCTTGCGGTATGCGGGCCTCTCACTGTTGTGGCCTCTCCCGTTGCGGAGCACAGGCTCCGGACACGCAGGCTCAGTGGCCATGGCTCACGGGCCCAGCCGCTCCGCGGCATGTGGGGTCTTCCTGGACCAGGGCACGAACCCGTGTCCCCTGCATCAGCAGGCGGACTCTCAACCACTGCACCACCAGAGTAGCCCTTCTGCCCATTTTTGGATTGGGTTGTTTGTTTTCCTAATATTGAGCTGCATGGGCTGCTTATATATTTTGGAGATTAATCCTTTGTCCATTGATACCTTTGCAAATATTTTCTCCCATTCTGAGGGTTGTCTTTTCGTCTTGCTTATAGTTTCCTTTGCTGTGCAAAAGCTTTTAAGTTTAATTAGGTCCCATTTGTTTATTTTTGTTTTTATTTCCATTACTCTAGGAGGTGGGTCAAAAAAGATCTTGCTGTGATTTATGTCAAAGAGTATTCTTCCTATATTTTCCTCTAAGAGTTTTACAGTGTCTGGTCTTACATTTAGGTCTTTAATCCATTTTGAGTTTATTTTTGTGTATGGTGTTAGGGAGTGTTCTAGTTTCATTCTTTTACATGTAGCTGTCCAGTTTTCCCAGCACCACTTATTGAAGAGACTGTCTTTTCTTCACTGTATATCCTTGCCTCCTTTGTCATAGATTAGTTGACCATGGGTACGTGGGTTTATCTCTGGCTTTCTATCCTGTTCCATTGATCTATATTTCTGTTTTTGTGCCAGTACCATATTGTCTTGATTACTATAGCTTTGTAGTATAGTCTGCAGTCTGGGAGTCTGATTCCTCCAGCTCCGTTTTTTATCCCTTAAGATTGCTTTGGGGGCTTCCCTGGTGGCGCAGTAGTTGAGAGTCTGCCTGACGATGCAGGGGACACGGGTTCATGCCCTGGTCTGGGAAGATCCCACATGCTGCGGAGCGGTTGGACCCGTGAGCCATGACTGCTGAGCCTGCAAGTCTGGAGCCTGTACTCCGCAACGGGAGAGGCCGTAACAGTGAGAGGCCCGTGTACCGCAAAAAAAAAAGAAAAAAGATTGCTTTGGCTATTCAGGGTCTTTTGTGTCTCCAAACAAATTTTAAGATTTTTTGTTCTAGTTCTGTAAAAAAATGTCATTGGTAGTTTGATAGGGATTGCATTGAATCTGTAGATTGTCTTGGGTAGTACAGTCATTTTCACAATATTGATTCTTCTAATACAAGAACATGGTATATCTCTCCATCTGTTTGTGTCATCTTTGATTTCTTTCATCAGTGTCTTATAGTTTTCTGAGTACCGATCTTTGACCTCCTTAGATAGGTTTATTCCTAGGTATTTATTCTTTTTATTGCAATGGTGAATGGAATTGTTCCCTTAATTTCTCTTTCTGATCTTTTATTGTATAGGAATGCAAGAGATTTCTGTGCATTAATTTTGTATCCTGAAACTTTACCAAATTCATTGAATAGCTCTAGTAGTTTTCTGGTGGCATCTTGAGGATTATCTATGTATAGTATCATGTCATCTGCAAACAGTGACAGATTTACTGCTTCTTTTCCAACTTGTATTCCTTTTACTTCGTTTTCTTTTCTGATTGCCGTGGCTAGGACTTCCAAAACTATGTTGAATAATAGTGGTGAGAGTGGACATCCTTGTCTTGTTTGGGATCTTAGAGGAAATGCTTTCAGTTTTTCACCATTGAGAATGATGTTTGCTGTGGGTTTGTCTTATATGGCCTTTATTATGTTGAGGTAGGTTCCTTCTATGCCCACCTTCTGGAGAGTTTTTATCATAAACGGTATTGAATTTTGTCAAAAGCTTTTTCTGCATCTATTGAGATGATCATATGGTTTTTATTCTTCAATTTGTTAATATGGTGTATCACATTGATTGATTTGCATATATTGAAGAATCCTTGCATCCTTGGGATAAATCCCACTTGATCATGTTTTATGATCCTTTTAATGTGTTGTTGGATTCTGTTTGCTAGTATTTTGTTGAGGATTTTTGCATCTATATTCATCAGTGATATTGGTCTGTAATTTTCTTTTTTTGTAGTATCTCTGTCTGGTTTTGGCATCAGGGTGATGATAGCTTCATAGAATGAGTTTAGCAGTGTCCCTTCCTCTTTAAATTTTTGGAAGAGTTTGAGAAGGATGGGTGTTAGCTCCTCTCTAAACGTTCGATAGAATTCACCTGTGAAGACATCTGGTCCTAGACTTTTGTTTGTTGGAAGATTTTTAATCACAGTTTCAATTTCATTACTTGTGATTGGTCTGTTCATGTTTTCTATTTCTTCCTGGTTTAGTCTTGGAAGATTATACCTTTCTAAGAATTTGTCCATTTCTTCCAGGTTGTCCATTTTATTGGCATAGAGTTGTTTGTAGTAGTCTTTTATGATGCTTTCTATTTCTGCAGTGTCCGTTGTCACTTCTCCTTTTTCATGTCTAATTTTATTGATTTGAGTCCTCTCCCTCTTTTTCTTGATGAGTCTGGCTAAAGGTTTATCAATTATGTTTATCTTCTCAAAGAACCAGCTTTTAGTTTTATTGATCTTTGCTATTGTTTTCTTTGTTTCTATTTCATTTATTTCTGCTCTGATCTTTATGATTTCTTTCCTTCTACTAACTTTGGGTTTTCTTTGTTCTTCTTTCTCTAGTTCCTTTAGATTGTTTATTTGAGATTTTTTTTTTTTTTTTGAGGTAGGATTGTATTGCTATAAGCTTCCCTCTTAGAAGTGCTTTTGCTGCATCCCATAGGTTTTGGATCACTGTATTTTCATTGTCATTTGTCTCTAGGTATTTTTTGATTTCCTCTTTGATTTCTTCAGTGATCTCTTGGTTATTTAGTAACGTATTGTATAGCCTCCATGTGTTTGTGTTTTTTATGTTTTTTTCCCTGTAATTGATTTCTAATCTCATAACATTCTGGTCAGAAAGATGCTTGATATGATTCCAATTTTCTTAAATTTACCAAGGCTTGATTTGTGACCCAAGATGTGATCTATCCTGGAGAATGTTCTGTGTGCACTTGAGAAGAAAGTGTAATCTGCTGTTTTCAGATGGAATGTCCTATAAATATCAATTAAGTCCATCTTGTTTAATGTATCATTTAAAGCTTGTGTTTCCTTATTAATTTTCTGTTTGGATGATCTGTCCATTGGTGTAAGTGAGGTGTTAAAGTCCCCAACTATTATTGTGTTACTGTCGATTTCCTCTTTTAGAGCTGTTAGCATCTGCCTAAAGTGAGGTGCTCCTAGGTTGGGTGCATATATATTTATAATTGTTATATCTTCTTCTTGGATTGATTCCATGATCTTTATGTAGTGTCCTTCCTTGTCTCTTGTAACATTCTTTATTTTAAAGTCTACTTTATCTGATATGAGTATTGCTACTCCAGCCTTTCTTTTGATTTCCATTTGCATGGAATATCTTTTTCCATCCCCTCACTTTCAGCCTGTATGTGTCCCTAGGTCTGAAGTGGGTCTCTGGTAGACAGCATATAGATGGGTCTTGTTTTTGTATCCATTCAGCAAGCCTGTGTCTTTTGGTTGGAGCATTTAATCCATTCACATTTAAGGTAATTATCAATATGTATGTTCTGATTACCATCTTCTTAAATGTTTTGGGTTTGTTTTTGTAGGTCCTTTTCTTCTCTTGTGTTTCCCACTGAGAGAAGTTCCTTTAGCATTTGTTGTAAAGCTGGTTTGGTGGTGCTGAATTCTCTTAGCTTTTGCTTGTCTGTAAAGCTTTTGATTTCTCAGTCGAATCTGAATGAGATCCTTGCCAGGTAGAGCAATCTTGGTTGTAGGTTCTTCCCTTTCATCACTTTAAGTATGTTATGCCACTCCCTTCTGGCTTGTAGAGTTTCTGCTGAGAAATTGGCTGTTAACCTTATGGGAGGTCCCTTGTATGTTATTTGTCATTTTTCCCTTGTTGCTTTTAATAATTTTTCTTTGTCTTTAATTTTTGTCAGTTTGATTATTATGTGTCTCTGTGTGTTTCTCCTTGGGTTTATCCTTCCTGGTACTCTCTGCACTTCCTGGACTTGTGTGGCTATTTTCTTTCCTATGTTAGGGAAATTTTAAACTATAATCTCTTCAAATATTTCCTTGGATACTTTCTCTCTTTCTTCTACTTCTGGGACCCCTATAATGCGAATACTGTTGCGTTTAATGTTGTCCCAGAGGTCTCTTAGGCTGTTTTCATTTCTTCTCATTCTTTTTTCCTTATTTGTTCCACAGTAGGGAGTTCCACCATTCTGTCTTACAGGTCACTTATCCATTCTTCTGCCTCCATTATTCTGCTATTGATTCCTTCTAGTGTATTTTTCATTTCAGTTATTGTATTGTTCATCTCTGTTTGTTTGTTCTTTAATTCTTCTAGGTGTTTGTTCTTTAATTCTTCTAGGTACTTGTTAAACATTTCTTGCATCTTCTCGATCTTTGCCTCCATTCTTTTTCTGAGGTCCTGCTTCATCCTCACTATCATTATTCTGAATTCTTTTTCGGGAATGTTGCCTATCTCCACTTCATTTAATTGTTTTTCTTGGGTTTTATCTTGTTCCTTCATCTAGTACATAGCCCTCTGCCTTTTCATCTTGTCTATCTTTCTGTGAATGTGTTTTTCATTCCACAGGCTGCAGGATTGTAGTTCTTCTTTCTTCTGCTCTCTGCCCTCTGGTGGATGAGGCTACCTCAGAGGCTTGTGCAAGTTTCCTTATGCGAGCAGCTGCTGGTGTGTAGAGCTAGGTGCTGTCCTGGTGGACAGAGCTCAGTAAAACTTTAATTCGCTTGTCTGCTGATGGGTGTGGCTGAGTTCCCTCCATGTTGGTTGTTTGGCCTAAGGTGACCCAGCACTGGAGGCTACAGGCTCTTTGGGGGCTAATGGCAGACTCCGAGAGGGCTCATGCCCAGGAGTACTTCCCAGAACTTCTGCTGCCAGTGTCCTTGTCCCCGCATTGAGCCACAGCCACCCCCCGCCTCTGCAGGAGACACTCCAACACTAGCAGGTAGGTCTGGTTCAGTCTCCCCTGGGGTCACTGCTCCTTCCCCCTGGGTCCTGATGCGCACACTACTTTGTGTGTGCCCTCCAAGAGTGGAGTCTCTGTTTCCCTCAGTCCTGTCACAGTCCTGCAATCATATCCCACTAGCCTTCAAAGTCTGATTCTCTAGGAATTCCTCCTCTGTTGCCGGACCCCCGGGTTGGGAAGCCTGACGTGGGACTCAGAACCTTCACTCCAGTGGGTGGACTTCTGTGGTATAAGTGTTCTCCAGTTTGTGAGTCACCCACCGAGCAGTTATGGGATTTGACTTTATTGTGATTGCGCCCCTCGTACTGTCTCATTGTGGCTTCTCCCTGTCTTTGGATGTGGGGTATCTTTTTTGGTGAGTTCCAGTGTCCTCCTGTTGATGATTGTTCAGCAGTTAGTTGTGATTCCAGTGCTCTCGCAAGAGGGAATGAACGCACGTCCTTCTGCTCCGCCATCTTGAACCAATCTCCCGCTTCAATTTTCTTTATACACCTTCTTTTGTTTCATTCACAGATATGTCTTCATTGTTTCCT
The DNA here is from genome assembly GCF_964341445.2 of Mesoplodon mirus. Lineage (NCBI taxonomy): Eukaryota > Metazoa > Chordata > Mammalia > Artiodactyla > Ziphiidae > Mesoplodon > Mesoplodon mirus. The sequence continues at coordinate 53,423,636 of NC_138986.1, read as the reverse complement.
ACAGTATCTGGTAAATGGTTGGTGCTCAGTAAACATCACTAATCTAATGAATGAATGGATGGATGTTCAACCTAATGAGGGGACTGCACAGATTCACAGATAATTACAGTACAGTCATTGCTTGAAGCCACATCTTCTGTCCTTTGCTAGTTCCTTTTATTCCCACTGTCCTTAACCTCCAAAATCCCCACTCCCCCATTCGTCCAACATTATGTGCTCCCTGTGATGTTGTGAAACCTCCTTTTGCCACTAGCTTTATCTAAGCAAGGTGGGTTTTTTTCTCCCCTATGGATGGAAAACTCAGCAGTTTTCTTGGCTAGGGTCCACTGAAAGAGCACAGAAAGATTTCTTTCCAAAAAGGATTCAAATGTAAACCAGGACCCCATCTTTGCAAGCATTCCACCTAAACAAGTTATATATTTTGGGAATATGTACAGTATATAATTGAACATTACATATATATGTATATATGTACACACACACTCATATGGGGCGGGAGAGAAAGGGAGAGAGAGAGAGATGCAAGCTTAGTTCTCTGCTTTTACCTAAATTCTTATCTGAGTAAATTTAAGCTGGAACCTAGCTGTGACAACAATTTGGTAAATTTTCTCTGTGAGTATTTTTTAAAACATTCCCAAGGCCCATGTAAGGCCAATAATATTTCCTTCAGGACACTCAGCTACCATGATTCCTGAGAAAGAAGGGTCAGAGAACTACCTAGCATTTATTAAGTGCTTACTATATTCCATGTACTGACCTGGAGTTTTACAACTTTGCTTAGGCCCACGGCAGGGTTCCTGTTTGTTATGCATTACTTGCTAAGGCAATCAGAACACCAGTAGCCTACAAGCTGACCTCTAGTACTTCAGGCATCTTAAGAGTTCCAGAAACATATGTGATGTCTCTTGAATGACTAAGCATATTAGATAGTGTGGAGCCTAAGCTGCTGTAACAGAAAGCCCATAAAATACAGCACCTTAATAAGAGAAAATTTATTTCTTTTCCATGTAACAGCCCAAAGGTGTTCTAATAGGGCTGAAAAGGCAGCACTGGTAAGTTCACCTAGGAACCACGCATGTGGGTTGGTTCTGACAACATCAACATATGCATCTATATCTAGATTCAAAGGAGCTTGTCCAGTTGTTGCCATTTCTAAGCCAGAAGGAAGAAGAAAAGAGGAAGTGTAGACTGAGCACTTTCTTCTTTAAGGAAAAGATGGAGGAGTTGCAAACGCCATCTCTTCCTTACATCCCATTGGTGAGAATTTAGTTACATGGTCATACTTGCAAAGGGGGCTGGGAAATGTAGTCTTTAGCTGGGTGGCCATGTGCCCAGGTAGACTTGGAGAGAGTTATATTACTAAGAAGAAGGGGAGTGAATGGTCCTGGGGGATAGGTGGCAGTCTTTTACCAAACTAGGTTAGGTTGAATTTTAGGCCTGAGGAATAAACCCTCTGGGTGATATAATGAACACTGGCATATTCTGCCTGACTAGAAACTTTGAGCAACTTTCCTGAGTTTGGGGAATTTCCTGATGTCTCCCCATGAGCAAAGGCAATAGCTTATTCTTCCACCATCTCTGGCAGGTAGGGCCCAAGCATGTGCCCCAGGCTCTGCTGACCAGATACACTGTATGAGACTTCAGTACAGAGGCAAGCAGCATGAGAAGACTTTCAGAATCCATTCTCTAGTGGTGGGTAGCAAGAGAGACATTTGATTTGGGGACAGCAGTGGCACTGGTTCTGGTGTCAGTTATTTAAGCACAGATCACTCAGAAGAGGAAATTTGGCTGCTCTGGCCAATGAACACAGTTTCCTTCCCAATTCTGGACTTGGCTTGGGTTTCCTTTGCTTTGGACCTTGCAGTTGGAACACAGTAGAAACTGTCTGTGTGTTTATTATTCCTCTGAGGCTCTTCCTAGAGGTAAGGGTTCTAACTTTGGATAGAGATTTTGGTTAGCTTTTTAATCAGTTGTGTCCTGCTAATGGTTTTTGTGGGATAAAAGCTCTACTTGTATCTCAGTCATTATGGATAGTGAGTCAATTCAAGACTTTAAGTGACGCTTATTATCTTCAGAGATTAAGGCAGTAGTTTCTGAAGAAATTTTTAAAAAATCTTGTTAATTAGAGAGCGTCACTGGATTGTGTTTGTCATTATCAGAGAGTCCTGCTGCTGGCTGCTATTTCCTGTGTCAAACTTCCTCTCATCCCTCAGGTTTGCACTTATGACAATTAGAAGGGCTGTGTCTCAGCCACTGCCACCCATACCTTTTTCCCACTAGCACTGATTGGACGGAATGTCAAAGACAACTCAGAACACATGACCTGGGTGGGAAGAACTAAGGGGTCTCATTATGTTCTGTCTTGTTTCATTTATTTATGTCTCATCATAATCTACGTCGGCTATTCCCTTTGAATCTTCCATAGATTCCAGTCATAGGCTAGGCTCATAACTGGACCCAAATTAGTGGACATAAGAAGCATAAAAGGCATTTAATAAATATTGGTTGAATTGAAGTAAATGAGATTGAAAAATGCCCCCACCAAGGTACAGACCTCTTGGGGATTGTTTGGTTGAAAAAGCCAGAAACCCAGATGACCAGCTAAAGCCAAAAAGGGAAATTTATTGGAAGGATACATGGATTTCTTTATGAGAGAATGCACGAGAAGTGGAAACTCATCAGGGATGAAAGAGAATGCTCTTTAGGGTGGTGAGTTCCCTCATTTCTGAAAAATTGGTCTATTCTCTCTCTCTTATTTTCTCTCTTTTTCTCTGTCTCATTCTCTTTCTCTCTTTTTTCCAGACTGACTTAAATTTTTTTTTTAAATTTTATTGAAGTAGAATTGACCTACAACACTATGTTACAGACTGACTTTTTTTGACTTTTCAGAGTGTATGACATCTCCAACCCCACATGAAGTCCACTTTGAAGTTCTCAGTATATGCCACTAGAGCCATTCTGTTCCCAACACGTGTAACACCTGGGCACTGGCTTTCTTTCACGTGTTGGGCTGACATCATTGTCAAGCAGACTTCCTTCCCACTGACCTAGGATGTTGACTGACATTCTTTTTAATACAGAACTCCAGACAGCCATTACCAGTTGTTTGAAAATGCTCATCTCTGTTCTAATTCCTCTTTCACTGTATAGTCCTCCAAACATTTTAAGGTAGCTATGGAGTCTTCTGTCAGTGTGTTGCTCTAAGACTGAGAACCATTAATTTCTTGAGTTATATGACATGGTTTTGAGCCTCCCTTACTCTCCTGGTAACAGCAGAGTTGCATCAAAAGCTCATTTAGGGCCTCCCTGGTGGCGCAGTGGTTGGGAGTCCGCCTGCCGATGCAGGGGATACGGGTTCGTGCCCCGGTCTGGGAGGATCCCATATGCCGCGGAGCGGCTGGGCCCGTGAGCCATGGCCGCTAAGCCTGTGCGTCCGGAGCCTGTGCTCCGCAACGGGAGAGGCCACAACAGTGAGAGGCCCGCGTACTGCAAAAAAAAAAAAAAAAAAAAAAAGCTCATTTAACTTCCAGAGATTCAGTGATATCTGTGTTATACCAAACCACAACAACAAAAGCTTTGGCGGGAAATCCCTTTATGCTACCCTTCCTATTTACACTCACCATTCCCACAGGATTCACAGTGAACCTGGGAAGGGGAGCCTTAGAAAACATACATAGGGAAACAAAAGGAGATCATTCATGGCTTTTGACCTTTCTGTGACCCAGGTGCTGGCAATATAAAATCTACTTAAGGAATTTCCAAAGATAAAGTTGACTCTACATGATTTATAGTGTGGTGACTTTAGAACTTATACCCCAACTAGAATGTGACTTCACTCTATTCTTTCCTGAAGGTGGTCCTCTTTGCCCTCCTTTCACTTTAGAGTTGGAAGCAGGACTCCCCATGTGGTCTCAGCAGCAGAAGAAGTTATCATCTTATCAGTTCTACATATGCAGCACCTTAGCAGCACAGGGCTTACTGAAAACCAAAATCCTGCATCTCCAAACATGTACAATAAAACTCAAAGATGATGCACCCATTCATAGTGTGAATGCAAATAGAATAGTCAGCTCCCACCCAGCCCCATTGTCATTTATCTTGCATTATCTTACCCCACTAGGTAAAATCATACTCCAAGTGTGTGATTTAACTATCATTTACAGATGACTCAAGCGAAAAGCACATTGAAGAGGATGCAGTACCAAGAAGATACTCAGTAAATGTTAGCCTATTCCGACCTCAGCAGGTGCTCTATCCTGCACAGGTGCAGGCCTTTACCTGAATCGTTATTATTCTCACCTCATCACCTCATCAAGCCTGTCATGATGTTTCTAGTCCAGGGTCCCATTGCCCAGTGTATTTGCTAGTGTTCCCAGGTTTGCATGCTTCTGATTTGCCGACTGACTTTTGGACAGCATTTTCCTTTTTACATGTTCAAACTGAGTGGGAGACAGTTGGCTCTGTATAACAGAGTGCCACCTGGTTAAAAATATTCTAAAACGTTATTTAATGATTTTCTAAAAATTACATACGTTGAAATAACTTTCTAGGCCCCAGATGGAGCTACTCCTGACTGGGGTGTCAGGTCAGCAAACCGAAACTTAGATGGCTTTCCTGCCCCTGTAAATGCTCCACTTGACTATAAACACAGCCTATCCAATCAGCCAATCCCCAAACGCCAATCCCCAAGGCCCACCTCTGGGCCTTCTCACCCCAAACAAAGGTAACTATGTGGCCCTAGCCAATCAGATATTTTCTATTTTTCTCTTCCTTGTTCTTGGTGCTTCCTGCCTTCTGCTCCATTTTGCTGTTCTGGAAAAGGAGATTGCCTGCTTCGTTTGTAACACCTAAATTGTCTTCTTTAATCATTTTTTTCTTACAATTTTATTTATTTATTATGATTCATTTAATTAATTTATTTATTTATGGGAATATAATTGCTTTACAATGTTGTGTTAGTTTCTGCTGTACGACGAAATGAATCAGCTATATGCATACACCTATCCCCTCCCTCTTGGACCTCCCTCCCATCCCCACCACCCCCCCAACCCGCCCATCTAGGTCATCACAGAGCACTGAGCTGAGCTTCCTGTGCTATACTGCAGGTTCCAACTAGCTATCTCTTTTACACGTGGTAGTGTATATGTGTCAATCCCAATCTCCCAACTCATCCCACCCTCCCCTTTCCCACCCTGTGAAACACATGTAGCAAGTTGAAACAATAGAGGGCCATCCCCATCACTGGTCTCCTGTTACACAGTAAAGATTCTCAAGTAGCAGAAGAGAAATAAAGGAAGAAGAGATTTAATATTTTGTTGTTGTTCATCCACTTTGTCTCAAGTTTAAGGTACACTGAATTTAAGAATCTGCCTCCTCATCCTCCACCTTTGGCTCAGCTTCCAGCAGCTTTGGTTGTAGTCATGCCTGTACTAAGCCTGCAAATACAATAAAACAGGGAAGTACAAAAAATTCACCAAAGGCTGTCAGGAGATCCTCCAAATGATGAAGGACGACGATCCTATACAGAAAATGAAGCCATCTGAGAGATGTGAGATATCCTGAAGGAAGAGAAAGTTTACCTGCATTATTTCAGGAAGGCTTCTGATACCATGTGATACCAAAGAACAATGCCCAAGTGCAGGATAGACAAGAAATGAAAGAGAAGAAACAGGTTTCTCAAAGAGGAGAGAGAGCTATAAAGAGAACCACGAACCTCTACAAGCATCAGGCTTAAAGGGGTTAGATTTACATACAGATCATCCAAAAATAGAAAATAGGATTGGCATAGGAAGCTCCAATATGCCCCTCCCTCCTTGCAATTTCTAAAGGTGAAGGTCAGTATTTAACAAAACCACAGAGGTTAATAAAACACACACACACACACACTTGCAGATGCATAGATAATGTTTTACATATAAATAAAACATTATATACTTATAATGTTACAATAATAACATTATAAATAAACATATATAAAACATTATAAAGGATCAAGATTAAAATATATCCTGATACTGTAAAAAAATTATAGTAAGAAATATGGCTGAAAAACTAAGGACCCTGCATGATTAGGGATGAGTTTTGTGTCACTTGCTATACACACACACACACACACACACACACACACACACACAATACAGCTTAAAATTTTTAGGCCTGATCTGTAATGTACAGGGGAGCAGTGTGGGATAGAAAACTGCTCTAGGATAGAGCATGGTGTCTGGAACTAGAATATCCCAGGTTTGAGTCCTGGCTTGGCCACTTGCTGTTTACTTTAACTAAAATTTTCTGAGTCCCAGTTTTCTCATATTTAAAACTGACATAATAAGAGAGAAGTGACAACATGTTGTATTCTGTAATGTCTAGATGACATAATACCATCTCCTTTCAAGTACTCAGTAGACAAGAAAATAAGAATAAAGAAAAATTCCATTTTCTTGAGCCAAGACTTCCTGGCTGTGCTGTTTGGGTTATTCCACTGCTTTTTCAATAATTAGGAAAACAGGAATAATGGAAGCACCAGTAAAAATAACTCAACTTAGAAAAAGTAATGAGGCCAGAAAAACCCATTCTAATGTGTATTTTTATACATCAGAAAAAAAATTCATTTTGTAATGCTATATTGGGACCATCCCTAGAGGTCATCTGTCCTAGACAAGTTGTATTAATTATCAGTCCAAGTTCAGAGCTGGAAATAGAAATATGTCCAGGTATTTTATGAAGAAAGAGATTTAAATCAGAGAAATAGCACTTCAAGAAAAACAAATACCGCACGCTAACACAAATATATGGAATCTAAAAAAAAAAAAAAAGAAAGAAAATGGTCAGAAGAACCTAGGGGCAAGACACGAATAAAGATGCAGACCTACTAGAGAATGGACTTAAGGATATGGGGAGGGGGAAGGGTAAGCCGGGACAAAGTGAGAGAGTGGCATGGACATATATACACTACCAAACGTAAAACAGATAGCTAGTGGGAAGCAGCCGCATAGCACAGGGAGATCAGCTTGGTGCTTTGTGACCACCTAGAGGGCTGGGATAGGGAGGGAGGGAGGGAGAAGCAAGAGGGAGGAGATATGGGGATATATGTATACATATAGCTGATTCACTTTGTTATACAGCAGAAAGTAACACACCATTGTAAAGCAATTATACTCCAATAAAGATGTTAAAAAAAAAAAAGCAATAGCACTTCAAAAACTGCTTGAAGGGCTGGAGGTCACCACTGACATGGCTGAGCTCGAGAACAAACTGCTCCTACATCAGCAGCCTCTCTAATACCTCACCTCCTCTCGACAGCTTTGCTTGTCAGCAGGAAAGAAAACAATCACAGCTACAGATCACCTCTACTAACATTTGTAGAGAAAAAGATAGCCAATAAGAAATTTCAATGTGTTAGTTACTAAGAGCAAATGTTCAGGGTCCACAGGGGCCATGCTTGGGATGGTTGGGTTTTCATTCCCGAGCCTCATAGTGGGATTTAGTGTCCTGGGTGGCCGGGAAGGCACACAGTCACTTTTTTCATTTATGAACCTTTTTAATGAGAGACACTCAAGTGTGATACAACCACTCTGCCTATTCAGTGCCTAATTTTAAGAACAATAAAAACAATTTTAGAAACAGATAAAACAAAAATAATCTTTGCCACTAGGGAGAGAAACAAAGAAAGAATTATTTAACTACCATTTGTTCCTTACATTATAAATTTCCAAACTAGCAATTTTGGTGGTCTTTAAAGTGAAGCTGAGGGAACTTCAAGATAATTACCCGCACCTAAGACTGGAAAGTACCCCGCCTTTTTTTTTTTTGCGATACGCGGGCCTCTCACTGTTGTGGCCTCTCCCGTTGCGGAGCACAGGCTCCGGACGTGCAGGCCCAGCGGCCATGGCTCACGGGCCCAGCCGCTCCGGGGCACGTGGGATCCTCCCAGACCGGGGCACGAACCCGTGTCCCCTGCATCAGCAGGCGGACTCTCAACCACTGCACCACCAGGGAAGCCCTGGAAAGTACCCTTAAGTCCTGTTCTGGATAGCGGCTTAGAGTGCCTGATGTGTGCAGCTTCAAGTAAATTGAAATTGAAAGTTGGCTCTGAAATAACAAATTTTACAAAATGCAGAAGATTGAATCTTAAATGAAAAAAACAAAATTTTCTCTGCATTTAAAAAATGTAGGTGTCTTCTATGACTTTAATATCAAGGCATATGTACCAATACTGTTTTCTCACTGGTACCTTCTCCTCCAAAACTTGACCCTCTTGTACTTGATTTTCCTCCTGCAGCCCTAGGCAAATTGTAACTTTTTTTTTTCTTTTTCAGTTGACAGACATTATTTGAACTGCCATCCTTATAGTAAGATTCAGGTGAGGGTAAGCTTGGGCAGGGAGGGAATCAGCGGGTATGTATAAATTTGCCATCTTCCCCTGTTCTTACTTCATACGCTCCCGAGACCTGGAAGGTCAGGCACACTCTCTCCATCTGTTGCATGGGTACCCGGCATTCTCAGGGTGGTTTGTTTCTGAGGGTTACAGCTGCCGGATTAACACTTATTTTTTTCTAAATGACTCAGATCTTTATGTTCTGTTGCTTTAGGGTAATACCTATGACAAATATTAGGACATGACTGTGCAGGACTACAAAGAGTGGACGTGACAACTAGCATTCACTGTAGGAAGTAGCATCTGAAGGTTAAAACTCTTCAAGTCTGATGACTCAGCCACCCAAGTCCCAGGTACCTACGTGTCATATTCCTATAAACACCCGATACTTCCCTCCGTAACATATTACTAGGTTAGAGACATAATAAAAGTCAAATTTGATGACAAAAGTCTTGGTGTCCAGGGGCTGCCCTAGTGGCGCAGTGGTTGAGAATCTGCCTGCTAATGCAGGGGACACGGGTTCGAGCCCTGGTCTGGGAGGATCCCACATGCCGCAGAGCAACTAGGCCTGTGAGCCACAACTACTGAGCCCGTGTGCCACAACTACTGAGCCTGTGCATCTGGAGCCTGTGCTCCGCAACAAGAGAGGCCGCGATAGTGAGAGGCCCGCGCACCGTGATGAAGAGTGGCCCCCGCTTACCACAGCTAGAGAAAGCCCTGGTACAGAAACAAAGACCCAACACAGCAAAAATAAATAAATAAGTTAATAAACTCCTAGCCCCAACATCTTCTTTAAAAAAAAAAAAAAAAAAAAAGTCTTGGTGTCCAGAGACACTCAGTGCTGGGACCAAGAGCAATAGCTGTGATTAATTCTAAGTATGGATGATACAGTTATTAATTTCACAGCTCTGTTGAGACATTATATGCCAGGCACTTCCCCTCAGGTTTATGTGGGATGGCTCTGTGATTAGGCACTATTATTATTTCCATTTTTACAACGGAAACTGATGCACAGAGGGGTTAAGTAATTTGTTCAAGGTCACCCAACAGTGGTAGCCTCAGAATCCAAATCCTAGCCTTTTGGATGAACTTCCTCCCTGGGATCTCTGTTCATATTACTGTTATTATTCTGGTCACCCAGCCTCAAAATATCAGATCTGGGAGGGATCTTAGAAGTTATAGCAACCCATTCATTGTAGGGATGAGAAAAACAAAGCCATGAGAACTTTAAATGACGGTCTTGAGGATCCATATCTGGATGATGGCAAAACCAAGAGTATAACCAATGTTGTTTTTTCTATTACATCACACCTTGGCTTTTTTTTTTTTTTTTTTTTGGCGGTACGCGGGCCTCTCACTGTTGTGGCCTCTCCCGCTGCGGAGCATAGGCTCCAGACGTGCAGGCTCAGCGGCCATGGCTCACAGGCCCAGCCACTCCGCGGCATGTGGGATCTTCCCGGACCGGGGCACGAACCCGCGTCCCCTGCATCGGCAGGCGGACTCTCAACCACTGTGCCACCAGGGAAGCCCGCCATTGTTCTTTATTGCTAATGAAGCACCAGGTCTTACCCACTTCCTCCCTAGCTTTTATGATCTCTGTCCCTTCATTCCTGTCCCCACTGCCGTCACCCAAATCCAGGCACTGGTTACCCTTTGCCTAGCAGAGTGTGGTTAACTCTGACCGGCCTCAGGACTGCCTGCCTCTCTTCCTTCAACTGGGTAGAAATGAGAACCAAATTAATTAGTAATTATACAGTTGACCTTTCAAAAAATGTTGTGTCTATTCCATTCAGTCATTTTCTAAATGTTGCCAAATTTCTCCTTTGTAATTGCTAATTGTTATTTTTAAACCTCTTTAAACATTATTCATGCTCAATTTTCCCTTGTAATTAGATGTAATTATTAATTTTCAAAATTGAAGTATAGTTGATTTACAACATTGTATTAGTTTCTGGTGTACAGCAAAGTGATTGAGATATATATATATATATATATATATATATATTTATATATAGTCTTTTTCATATTCTTTTCCGTTATGGTTTATCACAGGATATTGAATGCAATTCCCTGTGCTATACAGTAGGACCTCGTTGTTTATCTGTTTTATATATAGTAGTTTGTATCTGCTAATCCCAAACTCATTTATTCCCCTCCTTTCCCCTTTGGTAACCATAAGTTTGTTTTCTATGTTTGTGAGTCTGTTTCTGTTTCGTAAATAAGTTCATTTGTGAGATATTTTAGATTCCACATATAAGTGATATCATATGGTATTTATCTTTCTCTTTCTGACTTACTTCACTTAGTATGATAATCTCTAGTCCCATCCATGTTGCTGCAAATGACATTGTTTCATTCTTTTTTATGGCTGAGTAGTATTTCATTGTATGTATATGTGCGTATGTATGTATATATGTATACGTGTATATATATGTATATATGTATATGTTTATATACCATATATTCCTTTTTTTTTCTTGGCCATGCCATGCAACTTGTGGCATCTTAGGATCTTAGTTCCCTGACCAGGGATTGAACCTGGGCCCTTAGCAGTGACAGTGTGGAGTCCTAACTACTGGACCACCAGGGAATTCCTTATACCACATCTTCTTTATCCATCTGTCAATGGACATTTAGGTTGCTTCCATGTCTTAGCTATTGTAAATAGTGCTGCTGTGAACATTGGGGTGCATGTGTCTTTTCAAATTATAGTTTTCTCTGGTTATATGCCCAGGAGTGGGATTGCTGGATCATATGGCACCTCTATTTTTAGTTTTTTGAGGAAACTCCATACTGTTTTCCACAGTGGCTGCCCCAATTTACATTTCCACCAGCAGTGTAAGAGGGTTCCCTTTTCTTCACACCCTCTCCAGCACTTATTATTTGTAGACTTTTTAATGATGGCCATTCTGACTGGTGTGAGGTGATACGTCACTGTTGTTTTGAAATATACATTTGAGGTCAACAGCAGCATATAGATTTTTTTTAAAAGCTTTAATCTCTCCTCTAAAGTCCAAACTCATATCTGCTTACTCAACAACAATCATCTCAAACCTAACATGTCTAAAGTGAACTCCTGTCCTTCTCCTACATACCAAAACCAATTTCTCTCTATTTTCCTAGACTCAACTATGTACTTCCAGTAACTCAGACCAGAAACCTTAGAGTCATCCTTAACTCTTTTCTTTCTCTCACATAACACATTCAGTCAATCAGCAAACGTTGACTTTACCTTTAAAGCATGTTCAGGGACTTCCCTGGTGGTTCAGTGGTTAAGAATCCACCTTCCAACGCAGGGGACGTGGGTTCAATCCCTGGTCAGGGAACTAAGATCCCACATGCCGTGGAGTAATTAAGCCTGTGCCCCGCAACTACTGAGCCTGCACGCCTCAACTAGAGAGTCTGTGTGCTGCAAACTACAGAGCCCACGTGCTCTGGAGCCCGCATGCCACAACTAGAGAGCCCACGCGCCGCAACAAAGAGCTCGCATGCCACGACGAAGATCCTGCAGGCCGCAACTAAGACCAGAGGCAGAAAAAAAAAAAAGTTCAGAACATGACCACTTGTCACTCCTCCACCACTCTCACTTTGTCCAAGTCATCTCTTTTTAAAAAAATTTTTATTGACATATAGTTGATTTATAATGTGATAATTTCTTCTATAAAGTGACTCAGTTATACATATATATATTTTTCATGTTCTTTTCCATTATGGTTTATCACAGGATGTTGAATATAGTTCCCTGTGCTATACAGTAGGACCTGTTGTTTATCTATTTTATATTTTGCATCTCAAGCCATCATCTCTTGATGAATTGTTGCAACAGCTTCCTAACTGGTCTCCTTACTTTCCTACCATCTTTTCTTAATACAGCTACCACAGTGACCCTGTTAAAATCTGAGTCAGACCATGTCACTCCATCACTCAAAGCCTCCAATGTCTTCCATCTCACCCAAAGTCAGAGCTCTTACACGGCTCACAGGGACCTAACAATCTGCACCCCACCCTCCAGCCCCGCCTCTCTGACCTCAACTCTCACTCACTTCCCTTTCTCACTCCACTTCAGACACTCTGGATTTCTCAGAATCTCCAAGCAGGTGTCAGGACTTTTGTACTTGCTTCTGCTTGAATGCCTTTCTCCGAAGTATTGTGATGTCTGCTCTCCCATCTCCTTCTATACTCAGAAACATACGTTCAGTGAAGCTTTCCTAGAGAATTTTTTCTAAAGTTGTCCATACATCCCCTAATACCCATTTCCGGCTTTATCTTCCTCTATAGCTTCCTCTATAGCATTTGTGTGTATAGTAGTGTAGTAAGTTCTCACTTCCAACCTCTACTGAACGCAAGCTCCACCAGAGTAGGGATTTGTCTCTCTTTTAATTCATAGTTGTTCCGTCGTCGAGAAGAGTGCCTAGCACACAGTAGGTACTCAGCAGATATTTCTTGAATGAATAGAGGTACTCTAGAGCCGATAACACTTGACAACATGGATAACATCAAAAACATTATGCTCAGCTAAAGAAACCACACACAAAAGTGTATATACTGCATGAATCCATTTACATAAAGCTCTAGAAAAGACAAAGCTAATCTATAACGACAGAAAGCAAATTAGCGGATGCCCAAGTCTGTGAGTTGGGTGAGAAAACTGACTGGGAAGGGACACAAAGACATTTTTGGGGGGTGATGAAAATATTCTTTATATTGGTTGTGCTCGTAGTTGCACAGCTATATACTTTTGTCAAAACTCTTTGAATATTACATTTAAAAATGGACACATTTTATTGTAAATGATAAATGATACCTCATCTCACCAGGTTAAGTGAGAGAATGCCAGAAACAAAGAGTTAATTTATGTCTTCGGCATCATAAGTTTCAAGGTGAATTTGCATGAAAAAAAAGGATAAATCTCACAAATTGTTACCTATAATAAGCACAGTGTTTAGAGAACGGAACATAAATTATCCTTCCCTCATTGCCTATGTAAGAAATGAGTTATGTCTTTAGGAAATGTTAACAAAATATGTCATGCCTCAGGTTTAGCTCTTCAAATTTTTCTTTTTTTCCAGCAGGATTCATTCATTTCTCTTTCTTACCAAATAGAATGTTCAATTAAATTTCTATTAAAATTAAGCCAAAATAGGAGGAGGTGGACCAACTAGGATACAGTGCCCCCTATATCACTCCAGGTCCTATCAGGAAATTCAAAATGGGAACTTAATACAGGAAAACAGTGCAAGCCCCAAACTATAAGCATAGGAAACATAACTGCTTTGGAGTACTTGAGGAGATGGCACTTTTTCATCTAGAATATTTCCAATAAATTTTAAGTTAGGTAGGTCCAGAATACATATATTTGTATACATTACATAAAAATAAATTTAAGAAAAAATACACAGTAACTAAATAAGGAAAATGGCAAAATATTTCCATGAGACTTAAAAAGAGACGAATTGATGGATATAAAGAGACTAATTGATGGATATAAAGAGACTAATTGATGGATATACTATGATGTCTAAATGGGCCTATTCTCCCTAAATTAATCTATAAAGGAAAGAATTATTACAACAATGTTATAGCAATGGCCTGACTGAATCTCCAGAGAATTAGGCTAAGGGAAAAAAAGCCAATCCAGAAAGCTTACATACTATATGGTTGCATTTATATAACATTCTTGAAATGACAGAATTATAGAAATGGAGAACAGACTAGTGGTTGCAAGGAGTTAAAAGGAGGCAGATGGGAGCAAGAGGGAAGTGGGTGTGGCCAAAAAAAGGCAACAGGAGGGATCCTTGTGGTCGTAGAAATGTTCTGTATCTTGACTGTATCAATGTCAGTATCCTGGTTGAGATTGTACTATACTTTTACAAGATGTTACCCCTGGGGGAAACTGGATGAGGGGTACAGGGGATCTCTCTGTGTTATTTATTACAACTGCATATGCATCTACAGTTATCTCAAAACTAAAAGTTTAATTTTGAAAGACTGAATCAATTATTTAACCATTTGGGAAAAATTAAGTTATTCCTCTATTTATTTCTTGACATCAAAACTAATTCCAGAATCAAGAGTTAAATGTAATAGCAGCTCACAGCTCCCATTCATTGAGTAATTACTATGTGCCAGGTATGTCTGCATATATTCTCATTTTCTCCTTCAACAAACTTGTAAGAGAGGTATGACTATCTACACTTTACCAAAGAGGAAAATAAGGTGTTTCCCAAAATTCATACTTTAAAAAAAAGAAAAAATCTGCAAATAGAAGAGAAACAGTATTCAGCAATGTGTGAGCCTCGATTTGGATGAATGTGATTCTAAGCATTTTAATTTCTTTTCTTCTGTAATTATATGTTCTGGGTTGTCTGTAATGAACACGTTTTATATCTTTAAAAGTTTTAAGGTTGGGCAAAGGGAACAAAGTAAGAGTTTTTGTCAAGGACAAGGAACAAGTTAGCAGGGGTTGATGGCTCACACGACACAACACAAAAACTCCAGCTGACTATAAACTGTGTTGGATGGCCACTGACAGATGAATGGATAAAGAAGATGTGGTATACATATATATATATATATATGTGTGTGTATACACACACACACACACACACACATCTATATACAATGGAATATTACTCAGCCATTAAAAAGAATGAAATAATGCCATTGGCAGCAACATGGATGGACCTAGATGTTATTATACTAAGTGAAGCAGGTCAGAAAGAGAAAGATAAATACCATATGATATCACTCATATGTGGAATCTAAAATACAAATGAACATATCTATGAAACAAAAACAGACTCACAGATATAGACAACAGACTTGTGGTTGCCAAGGGGGAGAGGGGTTGGGGAGGGAAAGACTGGGAGTTTGGGGTTAACAGATGCAAACTATTATACATAGGATGGATAAACAACAAGGTCCTACTGTAAAGCACAGGGAACTATATTCAGTATCCTGTGATAAACCATAATGGAAAAGAATATGAAAAAGAATATATGTGTATAACTGAGTCAATTCACTGTACAGCAGAAATTAAACACAACATTGCAAATCTACTATAATAAAATAAAAAGAATAACAACAAAAAGTAGTGCCTACCACAATAAGTACCAAGGATTATCCTAAATCTTTACTTACATTCCTTCACTTCATACTCACTGAAGTTTACGAGATACCTACTATTACCTCTTTTTCACAGATGAGGAAACTGAGGCTCAGAAAGTTTACCCAGCTCCACCTGACACCAAAGCCATAATTTTAATCTTCTAATTTCTTTTTCCAAAAAATGTGTGGGTTTTGTGTAGAATAAAATGTACTAAAAAAGTTTAGAAATCTGTTTAATTTCTGCTTCTTAAGCAAGTGTTTATACATATTGATCATATATTATTTCTTTAGACAAAACTTGCTTAATGAGCAGCTGACATCACTTTTTCATTAGTTCATACCTCATGGAGTTTGAACCCAATTAGGGATTCAAAGGAATTCTAGGAGTATTCACACAAAATACCCCCACTCCATACACACACATAAAAGTTGTGCCCAATACTATACATAGAAAACCCTAAAGACTCCATCAAAAAACACTGTTAGAGCTAATAAGTGAATTTAGCAAAGTTGCAGGATACAAAGCCAAAACACAGAAATCTGTAGCATTTCTGTACACTAATAATGAACTATCAGAAAGAGAAATTAAGAGAAATTAAGAAATTAAGAAAACAATCCCGGGGCCTCCCTGGTGGCGCAGTGGTTGAGAGTCCGCCTGCCGATGCAGGGGATACGGGTTCGTGCCCCGGTCTGGGAGGATCCCAGTGGAGCGGCTGGGCCCGTGAGCCATGGCCGCTGAGCCTGCGCATCCGGAGCCTGTGCTCCGCAACGGGAGAGGCCACAATAGTGAGAGGCCCGCGTACGGAAAAAAAAAAAGAAAACAATCCTGTTTACAATTACATCAAAAAGAATAAAATACTTAGGAATAAATTTAACCAGGTAGGTGAAAGACCTGTACACTGAAAACTATGAGACACTAGTGAGAGAAATTGAAGAAGACATAAATAAATGGAAAGATATACCATGCTCACAGACTGGAAGATTTATTGTTACAATGTTCATACTACCCAAAGCAATCTACAGATTCAATGCAATTCCTATCAAAATTCCAATGGCATATTTCACAGAACTAGAACAAATAATTCTAAAATCTATATAGAAGTACAAAAGATCCTGAACAGCCAAAACAATCTTGAGAAAGAAGAACAAAGCTGGAGGTATCATGCGTCTTGATTTCAAACAATACTACCAAGTTATAGTAATCAAAACGGTATGATACTGGCAGAAAAACAAACAGGTCAATAGAACAGAATCAAGAGCCCAGAAATAAAAACACACATATATGGACAATTAATTTATGACAAAAGTGCAAAGAACATACAATGGAGAAAGGACAGTTTTTTCAATAAATGGTGTTGGGAAAACTGTACAGCCACATGCAAAAGAATGAAACCATTATCTTACATCATACACACAAAAATTAACTCAAAATGGATTAAAGACTTGAATGTAAGACCTGAAACCATAAAATCCCCAGAAGAAAACATAGGTGATAACCTCACTGACATTGGTCTTAGCAATGTTTTTGTGGGTTTGACTACAAAGGCAAGGAGAACAAAAGCAAAAATAAACAAATGGGACTAGATTAAACCAAAAAGCTTCTGCATAGCAAAGGAAACCATCATCAAAATTAAAAGGGCAACTTGCTGAATGCGAGAATATATTTGCAAATCTTATGGCTGGTAAGGGGTTAATGTCCAAAATAAATAAAGAACTCACACAGCTCAACAACAACAACAACAAAACAACCTGATTAAAAAATGGACAGAGCATCTGAATAGACATTTTTCCAAAGAAGACCTACAGATGACCAACAGGCACATGAAAAGATGTTCAACATCACTAATCATCGGGGAGATGCAAGTCAAAAACACACTGAGCTATCACCTCACACCTGTTAGAATGACTATCATCAAAAGTACAAGAAATACATTTTGGCAAGGATGAGGAGAAAAGGGTGCCCTCATACACGGCTTGTGGGATGGTAAATTGGTGCAGCTACAATGGAAAATAGTCTGGAGATTCCTCAAAAAATTAAGAATAGAACTACCTTATGATCTAGCTATTCCACTTCTGGGTATTATCGGAAGAAAACAAAAACACTAATTTGAAAGGATATATGCACCTATATGTTCATTGCAGAATTATTTACAATAGCCAAGATACGGAAACAACCTAAGTGTCCACTGGTGGATGAAAGTATAAAGAAATGTGGTATATATACACAATGAAATACTACTTAGCCATAAAAAAGAATGAAATTTTGTCATATGAGACAATATGGATGGACCTTGAGGGTATTATGCTAAGTGAAATAAGTCAGAAGGAAACAGACAAACACCATAGGATTTTATCCATATGTGGAATTCAGAAAAACAAAAACAAAACAAACAAACAAATCAAAACAACAAATTCATAGATACAGACAAAAGATTGTTGGTTACCAGAGGGAAGAGGGGTAGGGGCTGGGTGAGAGGGGTGAAGGGGGTCCATTGCATGATGATGGATGGTAACTAGAGTTTTGGGGGTGATCATTTTGTGGTGTATACAGATGTCAAATTATAATATTGTATACCTGAAACTTATATATATAAAAAAAGACTTCACTGTATCAACAATAATAAATAATCCCGATGGAGCCAGTAGGAAAAGAAAAAAACTTGTGCCCAAGTGCTGTTAGAAGAAATCTGAAAAAAATATTTTGTACTTAGTACATATCTACCTTTTCAAAAAATTACTATTATTACAGAGATAAAATAAAAATACAACTTCTCCTTGTAGTCTTCTAAACAACACTTTTGTTTGTATTTCCCTATGACAAGTGTTCTTTTTTTTTTAAAGAGAAACATTTTACGATAAAAGAACTAATACATGCAGTGTACAGTAGCCATAGACCTTTCCATACCAATCAACAGTACAGCCAAATACATAGAATATCATTTTTTTAAACATCTTTATAGGAGTATAATTGCTTTACAATGGTGTGTTCGTTTCTGCTGTATAACAAAGTGGATCAGCTATACGTATGCATATATCCCCATATCTCCTCCCTCTCGAGCCTCCCTCCCATCCTCCCTATCCCACCCCTCTAGGTGGTCACAAAGCACAGAGCTGATCTCCCTGTTCCATGCGACTGCTTCCCACTAGCTATCTATTTTACATTGGGTAGTGTATATATGTCCATGCCACTCTCTCACTTTGTCCCAGCTTACCCTTCCCCCTCCCCGTGTCCTCAAGTCCATTCTGTATGTCTGCATCTTTATTCCTGTCCTACCCCTAGGTTCATCAGAACGATTTTTTTTTTTTAGATTCCATATATGTGTGTTAGCATACGGTATTTGTTTTTCTCTTTCTGACTCACTTCACGCTGTATGACAGATTCTAGATCCAACCACCTCACTACAAACAACTCAATTTCCTTTCTTTTTATGGCTGAGTAATATTCCATTGTATATATGTGTCACATCTTCTTTATCCATTCATCTGTCAATGGACACTTAGGTTGCTTCCATGTGACAAGTGTTTTTATTTAATCTATGCAAAGTATTTTTAGAAAGTAAGGAACTGGAGAGAAATTTAGAACAGAAAATAAAAACCACATAAGTGCTTGGGTATGAATTCAATTTGCCTTGCACGGTCAAATAACTAATTCCATGGGGACTATTGTCAAACACAACTCAAGATTGCCATGATAACATCTTCATTTAAAAGGACCAAGAACCTAAAGTTCTGACAGATAAGGAAGGACATTTCACTTTAAAAGAGTCTCTCTGGCAATCTACTTCATCAAACCTTGGCTCAGATTCTACTTCCCCAAAGAAATTTCCCTGACACACCGTACCCCACCCTGGTCACTCCCTTATGTGGTATTGATTCATATTTATGCCAAAAATTTTTGTGACATCAATCCACCCCATAACTTATGTTTCTTTAACTGAACCACAAACTTCTTGAGGTCAAAGACCCTATTTTTTTGTTCTTATTTCTTTTTTAACTTTCTTGCCTTGATGCTAGGTATAATACTAGGCCATAGTTGGTGCTTGACTAATAAATAAGCATTGAATGAACTAAGGAATGACTAATACATGGGGGGCTTGGATATATTCCTAACCATTAGGAAGACAGCATAGGAAGACCACAGATCTTCTTGTTCAAATAAAAATGTATCCAGTTGCTCAACATGTAAAACAGATAAAAGCAAGGCTTTTGTTTTTTCAGAGGGAATTCATAATGGGGTGTGGCACCCCTGTTATGCTCCCCTGCAATGCTTCTTTTAGGTGGCCACAGAAGAGGTTCCTCAGGATAGAATTGAACAGCCCTAGTGGAGTGGGAGGACTCTGCCCTGGGAGACTGAAGACTCGGGCTGAAGATCTGGTTCTGCTAGTAACTAGTTGTTCAACCTTGAACAAGACATTTAACCTCTATCTTTTTCCCCTTACAAAATGGGGATAATAATACTTGTCCATTCCAGCTTTTGTGTGGGTTGTTAGGATCAAATGATCATGGAAACAAAAGTGCTTTACAAACAGTAAAAATCAGTATAAACATGAAAAATGCCTCATTGCACTTACAGATCAATAAATATTTTATTTATGTAGACAGAACTTTGTAATCCAGGATAACTAAAAGTGCTCCTTTAAAACCTTTTTGTGGCTCTAGTAGCTTTGAAGTAGAATATGCATAAGATTAGTAAAATAGATGTTCTTTTTATTATGCAGGACAATGTCAATTTTACTAACTATCTAATGTTAGCAAGGGGATGTACCATTAGTTATATGTTTGGCCCTAGAAATACCTTAAGACAAATCTATGGAAGAAAAGAGGGGAAAAAAGTCTAGAATATAAATGTAAACTGTGTACGCAGTAACAATAAATTCCATGAGCTCATGGGAAAAGATCACTCGAATTAATTGGCATCACCATCAATCACAGGCTGTTGATTGCTCTAGAAACAGGGTGTAAATCCTATGAAATGAAAAGTGGGGCTGCAAAATATCAATCTGCTTTAACCTGCTGTTAAGAAAGGAAATGAGTAGCACTGTCCAAATGTTGTATTTCCACTTGCCAAATTCAACAACAATTAGACCCATGAATTAACCTGTGAAGTGAATAAATCTTCTCTTCAACAGTTTCATGTCATTGGTTCAAAAGGTGTAACGTTTCCTACATAAAGAACTTAAGGAGGATAAATCATTAGGGAAAGTGGGGGGAATTTATTGTACTCCAAGGCTGTTTTTAAACAGACCTCAACTGTACTAGAACAAAAAGTACCCTTGGGGCTTCCCTGGTGCACAGTGGTTGAGAATCTGCCTGCTAATGCAGGGGACACGGGTTCGAGCCCTGGTCTGGGAGGATCCCACATGCCGCGGAGCAACTAGGCCCGTGAGCCACAACTGCTGAGCCTGTGCATTTGGAGCCTGTGCTCCGCAACAAGAGGGGCCGCGGTAGTGAGAGGCCCGCGCACCGCGATGAAGAGTGGCCCCCCGCTTGCCACAACTAGAGAAAGCCCTCACATAGAAATGAAGACCCAACACAGCAAAAATAAATAAATTAATTAATAAACTCCTACCCCCAACATCTTGTTTAAAAAAAAAGAAAAAAAAAAGTAGCCTTGTGTTTAAGGATCGTGGATTTCAGGTTTGCAGTAGGCATTGTAAGAAACCAACAAACTGTACGTGTATTTATTCCACCTCTCTTTACAGTAAGAACTGTGCTGCTTTGTGTTTGTATCTCACCTAATGCCTAGCAGTTTGTTCCCAGGAGAGGAGGGGAAAAAGACGTGTTCTCCTAGTCAGCTATTACAATTTAATTTTTTATTTTTCCAGTAAAATTTGTACCTTTTAATTTCTACAACTGGGGTTAAAAAAAAAAAAAAGTCTGGGGCTTCCCTGGTGGCGCAGTGGTTGAGAGTCTGCCTGCCGACGCAGGGGACACAGGTTCGTGCCCCGGTCCGGGAAGATCCCACATGCCGCGGAGTGGCTGGGCCCGTGAGCCATGGCCGCTGAGCCTGCGCGTCCGGAGCCTGTACTCCGCAACGGGAGAGGCCACAGTAGTGGGAGGCCCGCGTATTGCAAAATAAAAAAAAAATTAAAAAAAAAATCTGTAAGCTGACATATCATTTCTGTTGGCCACCTCAGAAAGTTCCTGAAAACACCTTTTGCAAGTTATATCAT
Organism: Mesoplodon mirus; assembly: GCF_964341445.2. Taxonomy (NCBI): domain Eukaryota; kingdom Metazoa; phylum Chordata; class Mammalia; order Artiodactyla; family Ziphiidae; genus Mesoplodon; species Mesoplodon mirus. Next base: position 53,401,982 of record NC_138986.1, on the reverse strand, counting down.
TTCCCCGCAATGTGCCAATTTTTTCTCCTTTTTCACTCTAGGGGCTGAAAAGAAGACCACTCCACCTTTTCCATAAATATCAACATTTCAGTGGAAAGCTGTTTATTTTCTTCCTGAAGCACATTAATACTACCAACCAACAACAGCGGCTTTTCAGACTCAGAAAGGAAGACTGAAAGGGCCAGCATGACGCTCCAGCAGTGACAACCAACGCTTTTTCACCCCAGGCTGTTTGTGAGAAAGGATTTTCTATTTTTTCTTTTAGGGCCTCTTTTCCCATTCACTGATATTCACCCCTAACCCTACTTCAGGGAGAGTAAAAAGGGCTCAGGAACACCTTCAAGTTGGTCTATTAGAAAATTTTTTAAATGTCAGATTGTAGAATAAGCACTGGATACAGTGAGTTGAGGCTTTTCACGTCACAATAGATCAAGACATATTTTCCCACAGCGCCCTTGATTGAGACTATTTTCTTTAAAGAGATTTAAATATATACATTGAAATAAATTATTTTTTCTCATCAATGTTCTGGAATATGCAGGCTTTAGCTAGAAAACCTTGTGCCTGGTGCCTGAAAGTCCCAGCTTTTAGGCAGGAGTTAAGTTTTATCTCCAGGGAGCAGCTGACCTCTTATGTTCTTTAGCTATCTCAACAATCAGGGGTGCTGAATTAATAAAGATTAAGTCTCACACTGTGGATTATAGCAGCAGCCAAGCAAAGCCAAGCTGGACATATGCTGGTCATTCCAAAAAAAGGAAGTCCTATCCTGGGTGGACGGGCAGTGCTTTCTATAGCAGCTCAATCTTTATGAATCCACCCTTCTTTACTACCCCAGTATCTGTAACAATTCCCGTTGCCTTCCCTTATTTTTTAATTATTTTTTGGGATAATCTTCAATCCTTTTTTTACATTTTCTTAATTTCTAGGGTTGTATTTTCCATCAGTTCCAGTACTGATGACAGTTTTTCATTAAGATTCTGAAAGGTATTCAGAAAACTCACAGACTAATAAAACCAGCACGTTGCTAAAACGCAATCAGAGAAGTGACCTGATCTTCCCAAGGATACACAACTCATTTTTGCCAAGATATTGGAAAAGCCCAGATTTCTGGACCATGCCAGTCTGTAAGATAATTTGTGTGTGTAAAACTATAGTCTTTATAAATACAGACTTTTCTCCTATATGTTATCTCTCTACTCTGGACTCCTGTTCCATCAGGGTAGGGACCATAACTCATTCATCTTTTCACCTCAAAATCTGATATAGTACCTGACAGATATTGGGGGTTTGATAATGTTGGGTATCACTCCACTTACTATTTAATACTTGTCTAACTGGCTGACGAGTATGTCTCCCAACTTGATTAAAGCTCCTCAAGGGCATAAAGTATGCCCTTTATTTTGAAGAGAGTATAGTTCCTAGCAGTATTTAGCACATGTTGGCTTTTTAAAAAATTGCAAACACAGAAGAATGTCACAGAATTACATCGACCCAATTTTCGGAAAAAGTACTATGGTAGGCTGAGGAATGGCACCACAAATATGTCCAAAAGGAACTTTACAGATGTGATTAAGTTAAGGATCTTGATTTGGGAGATAATCCTGAGTCATGCAGGTGGGACCACTGTAATCATAACAGTCCTTATAAGAGGGACCAGAGGCAGGAGAAGTCAGAGCCAGAAGAGAAGGGGATGTGATGATGGAAGCTGGGAGAAGAGTGATGTGCTTTACAGATGGAGGGAGGTGGCCCCCAGAAGCTGAAAAAGACAAGGAAACTGATTTATCCTTCAGAGCCTCCAGAAGGTATCAACATCTCCAACACCTTGAGTTTAACCTAGTAAAATGATTTTGAACTTCTGGCCTCCAGAACTCTGAGAGAATAAATTTGTGGTACTTTGTTACAGCAAAATCACAGGAGACTGATACAAGTACCATGAAGGCAGTTTCTACAAACTGAAGAAAGTAGAACATACAACCGCACACTTGACATACACACTGAACGATAAAATTGGAAGAGATTTTGAAAAATTATCCTTTCTGGTCACCTGGCCTGAGGCAAAAGATAGTCTGCAGGATAGATGGTGTATTGTCCATTGCATTTTTAAAGATCTCTAGGAACAATGACTATATTTCATTTTATTTTGTTTTGTTTTTTCAGACTGGCAGAAAAAATTCTGCTTGCCTTTCATTGATGTGAAACACATATAACTTATTATTTGGTTTTTACCCAAAGAAGAAAAAAGGTGAGCTGTGTGGCTGGTAGGCAGGCAACTTTACCTCCAAACTTTCTAATATAGGTTTGAATCTAAAGATACAAGTAGTAGGAATCAAGCAAAACAATCCAATAAACAGATGGTTTTGGACACAAAATATCTAGTTTTCTTTAAGCCAACGCAATTCTGCTGTGGTCTAGCCCTGACCTCAATTCTACATTTTAATCCCACAATTTGTTGCTTGTGTGTATGTGTGTGTGTGTGTGTTATTCATGTGAACTAAACTTACCCTTGGCTTATGAAACATGTGCATTGGAAAGCTGTTCTCAAAATGAGCTCCCTCCTGGAGGATTTCCCAAAGCTCAGCCTGCTTTAATTACTTAACCAAGAAGTTTTCAATGAACTGTTCTGAACCTGGCATTCACAGTACACTTGCCTTGTGCTGAGCGATAGCTTAATGACAGGAAGCTTTCTTAGTTGGACCACCCGGGGAACGCTGCTTGAATAGAATATGGCTGCCTGTCGACTAAGAATGTGGGCTCCTCTGGACATGCCACACCTGTGTTCCCTTAGCTGCAGCCACCCTCCTGCACCGCCCCGCTCCTCTTCATTTCCATGTAATTCAAGGTGTTGAACTTAATCCATACAGCTTTGCATCAGTAGCCTCATTTATGGGTCCTCCTCAGCCCCTGGCTATGTTAGAATCCTCTTCCCATGTAGTCCAAAGGTGCTGGAGGGCTGTGCAGATTACACATTCAAATGATGTCTGGGATATGATAGAACTGTGTTTATGCAACAGCTCCAAAATAGTTTGAGAGTATAATCTTTAGGATTCCCTAAATAGCCCACTTCAGTTTTGACTGATTTTTACCATCTTCACAATCAAAAGCAAAATCAAAGTATTATCTAGGTCAAAAGAATCAAACTAATTTGAACACGACTTCTCTTTCTGCTGGGGATTCCTATAATCTCAACCCATTTGATTATTATTTCAAATAAGTCAATAGTCTCCGCTTACCTCACCACACTACATTTGTTCTGGCAATACATCATTTTTTTTTGGTTTAGAAGCCACTCCTCCACCAGTTCTGTGGTAGGGTAGAGCACATTAGCCAGATTTAAATTTTATTCCTTTAGTCACCAATGACTATTGGTTCAGGGGTGAATATATGCTCTAAAATGGACCAATCAGAGAAAAATTTGGAGTTTTGCTAGGAATGCTGGGACAAAGATGTTTGCTCCTTTAGATAGATTTACACCCAGAAGAATGTAGTCCTGGAAACTGCTGCCAGTCATTTGCAGCCATTTGTGACTTAAAGAATGGAGCCAAAACTGAGACAAGGAACCTAACAGTGGGAAATGAAAAACTGGTTCCTGGGGACATAGTTTGAGTCCTGAATTGAGTCTTTCCTGGATGGTTTAGTTACATAAGGCACTAAATTTCCTTTTTTGCTTTAGTGTTTTTGAGTTGGGTTTTTGTCTCTTGCAACTAAAGGAATAATAATTGTTACGATCATAGCATTACAATGATACTGAAAGTTTAGATATTGTTCAAATCCAGTGATTTAATGATGTCTGTGAAATTGTGGTACTTGTATTGATTGAGTACCAAGTCCTTGAATTTAAACACTTTCTAGTACTCTCTCAGAAATCAGGGAGGTGGAACTTTTGCCACTGTTAGCATACCTAAAAATATAAAAGCCATTTATTTGTTCCTGAAAACCTTTTCTTTATTCATATGTAAACACATAGTTAGCCTCCGTGGGAAAATGATTATAATGTTTGTTTAAGCAGGTCCCATTTCTTTATCAGGTATATTGGATACAGAAGTACTGGAGACATTCCTGCTGGAAAATTCAAGTTGAGAAAAAGTAAAAATACATCGGTATCTATCCATCGGCACTCCTGTGAGGATTAACGTATAATATTTACACAAGTGCTGAGAAGTTAGAATAAAGTTATACAAAATTTTAATCTATTTTTGTAATTATTGTTTGTTACTGAATATTAGATTAGCTTTTAGCAACAGAGATATTACCTGAAAAATTTTTTATTTTCCTTGTAAGAATCTGAAATTCTGAACTTTTCAATTTATCCTTAATTGAAAGGTTTATTTTGCCTCCCTCCCAATGGTGGCTAACACGGACTTTTTCAAACAAATCTGCAGTATTGTTGCAATACTGTTTTTTTTTTTTTTTAAACAAATATGGTTTCATATACTTAAAACATTTTAGTAGATATAGGATGACTTAAAAATCAAATGAGTAAGAACAAATGATAGCATCATTCTGTTGTGATAAAAATGACTTTAGATGTTGATCGATATATTATTTTGTTAACAAATTCTAAAAATTACAATAATAATGTTAACAAGGAAAATGTTTTACTTAAAATTTTATTTCCTCTTTATGTCTAGCTCCTATACAGCTTCCTTGCCTATCTTTTCTTTGTTCTCCAGCTTTTGTGTGTGTGTTTGTGTGGTACGCGGGCCTCTCACTGTTGCGGCCTCTCCCGTTGTGGAGCACAGGCTCCAGACGCGCAGGCTCAACGGCCATGGCTCACGGGCCCAGCCGCTCCGCGGCATGTGGGATCTTCCCGGACCGGGGCACGAACCCGTGTCCCCTGCATCGGCAGGCGGACTCTCAACCACTGTGCCACCAGGGAAGCCCTCTCCAGCTTTTTTGATACTTCTTTATTCTCTTTTCATTCCACTAATTTATTAATTTGGAACATATGAATTTGACATTTTTATAGGTAAAAGTGGTTGAATTTTTCAGTAATTTCATATAGTTCAACCTAATACAATGTATGTTTTAAAGTAAATTTTAAAGTTTTTAAATGTCAACTTCTGGATTCTTCTTCCCACCATCATCTTTATAAATGGATTCTATTTTTATCTGTATTGTGATGAAACTCTCCCTTTCTAGGACAAAAAACAAAAACCCAACAAGTTAGTTGTCTGAACTAAGATATGTCAGTTGTTAGGGGCTGAACTGTGCTCCCCACCCCTGCCAAAACAAGAGAGATGTTAACGTCCTAACCTCTAGCACCTCAGATTGTGAATTTGGAGAGTCTTCACAGAGATCATCAAATTAAAATGTGGTCATTAGCATGGGTCCTAATCCAATATGACTTGTGTCCTTATGAAAAGGGGAGATTTGGATGTGAGACAGCACGGAGGGAAGACTATGTGAAGACACATAGAGAGAAGATGGCCATGTGACTGGAGTGATGCATATACAAGACAAGGAATGCCAAGGATTGTTGGCAAACACCAGAAGCTAGAAGAGGCAAGGAAAGATTCTGTCTTAGAGCAGCCAGAGAGAGCATGGCACAAATGACACCTCAATTTCAGCTTCCAGAAATGTTAAGAGTAGACATTTCTGTTGTTTTAGGCCACCTAGTTTTTGGTACTTTGTTATAGCAGCCCTAGGAAATGAATTAAATATATATATATATTGGTACATGGGCTTGACAATGGTTTACTAGCTCTCAGATGAAAGATTGATATTAAGTATTGATAACAACTTTTTTTCTGTCTCCAGAAATTGGAGGAGAAATAGATGAACAGAAAAGTCCCTCTTGCTCAGTCCCCACAGATATTTCTTTTCAATATTATTTGAAGGAATACGGAGTAGACTTCTAATGACTGTTCTTTTTTGGAAACTCTATTCACTGGCATAATATGTGGCCTGTAAAAAATATGAGACTGGTTTCATCAGACCAGTTTTAGCCTAATACATATTTAAATGACTCTCAGTGTATAAGAAAGACTTTAGTAATAAAAAAATTATTTTAGGGCTTCCCTGGTGGCGCAGTGGTTGGGAGTCCGCCTGCCGATGCAGGGGACATGGGTTCGTGCCCCGGTCCGGGAGGATCCCACATGCCGCGGAGCGGCTGGGCCCGTGAGCCATGGCCACTGAGCCTGCGTGTCCGGAGCCTGTGCTCCGCAACGGGAGAGGCCACAGCAGTGAGAGGCCCGCGTACCGCAAAAAAAAAAAAAAAAAAAAATATTTTAAAGAATCCCTGGGAATTCCCTGGTGGCCCAGCAGTTAGGACTCTGCGCTCTCATTGCCGAGGGCCCGGGTTCAATGCCTGGTGGGGGAAACAAAATCCTGTAAGCCACGTGGTGTGGCCAGAGAAACAAAGAGAGAGAGAGAGAGAGATGCTGCCTGGTGTATGAATCATTGAATAAAGCCAATAAGATCTTAAAAAAAAAAAAAAAAAAGAGGCCCTCCCACCCTCACATCACAATAGACATAGCGCCTAGTTCTATAGTTGCAGAAAAGTATCAAATTTTATAGGTTTTAGTGAAAATTAAGAGATATTATATTATAACTATACTAATGGCTGAAATTTTTATATTAGACAAATATATGTCCATAACTACTCAAATTACACTACGTACTGTTTCTAGTCCAAAAACCTCAAGTAAGAAGCAATTTTTGATGGCTTCAAAATAATAAATACCATGAAATTTAAAATGGAGATTTGACATATTTTTGGAGATAAATATGACTAGATACACATGTAAACCATTCTTTTCTTTTTTCGTTTAGTGTAACTTTGCTTTAATGATGACAATAATGTGGCTACAGACGTGAAATCATTTCTCTTCCTTTCCTCTCATTCTTTCCTTTAAAGGATTCATACTATTTTTTCTTGATACCTGTGTTAGCATTTTGGTATTCTTCCCAAGGATACTGTAAAAAAATACATCATAAAAATTTAAATTGAAAAAAAAGATGTAGTCTGTGGGCCAGAAAATAATGGCATATTCCTTTAAAACTGGGTATAAGGAGTACAGGACAGGTGGCCAACATTCTGGAACTAGAGGCTTGACCTTAATAAAACATAACTGATATTTCTGCCTGCTGTGGGCTTGACACAGAGACTTACAAAGCCCAAGATAAATGCATTTTTGGAGATGCAACTTGCCCTTTTATACTCGTACTTTTGTTGATAACTTGTTTAAACCAATTCTGTATTTTCCTTGTATGTTGGAATTGATCTGTTAAAAGATATCTACTAACAAAATGTCCAGCTAAAACTCAGAATTCTCAGGTCATGGGACTTGTTCAGAGCCAACTTTTATTTTCTTTCAAGATTTTGTACAAGTTGCAAGAGAGGAGCTACAAATTATCTTATTAATTCTAATGAAGTATGGATATACATTTTAAAGAAATCTCAAGGGCCGAGTATATCGAAAAGATGAATTAAGACAAACTGTACTACATGAAAAGGCAATTTCTTTAAAAATTGTCACCAACTCAACCCTGATTTGTAAGTAGGAAGAGTTATCAATTATTTAAAAAGGATATAGTAATACTCCCAAGTATATACTTCCGCCACAAAGAAATTAAGAATTAATATTTTACTTAGCACGTTCAATCATTGTGGAAATCAATGAGAAAAATAACAGTGGAAAGCTATTTGAAAATGCCTGTAAGTTTAACCAGTCATTAGGAAGGAATTAAGTAAGAGTAAAAAAGACAATAAAATGTTTGCATGGTCTCAACATCTTCGTATTGATCATATATTGGGTAAATATGCATGACTACCTTAAACATCTCAGACCATTTCTTCAGGCATTATCATTTAGCCCTCAGATTCTACCAGAGTGTGCTAAAATAGTACTATGAGATTAATGCAAGCCAGAAGGTATACCAATTTGAAATGCATTCCAGAATCAATTAGAAATTAATGTGGGTTATAAGTAGCGGTGGGAACATAATTACAGTCAACTGAGAACTGACTGTGTACATACATGTGCTCAGACACTTTTGTACATGTTGATGCAATTCTGTGAGATGAAGGTAAACTCTGCAAGTTATCTGGCTGCCTCTGCTTTAGTTTCTGTTGGATATTCAATTGACACAAGTTATGACAGATGAGAGGTGATGTTATTTGATGAAGTCTAGGCCTGCTGGTATCAGTGCACCTTGGCCTTCAAGCTAGCGGAATGGCTCATGTCCAAAACCTGTCTCATGAGCGGACCTTGTTATTTTTGCCTGCATATCTCAACCTCTGTTGGGCTTAAAAGGTGACTATGGGGCTTCCCTGGTGGCAAGTGGTTAAGAATCTGCCTACCAATGCAGGGGACACGGGTTCTAGCCCTGTTCCAGGAAGATCCCACATACCGCGGAGCAACTAAGTCCGTGCATCACAACTACTGAGCCTGCGCTCTAGAGCCCGTGAGCCACAACTACTGAAGCCCACATGCCACAACTACTGAGCCCACGTGCCACAACTACTGAAGCCCACATGCCACAACTACTGAGCCCACGTGCCACAACTACTGAAGCCTGCGAGCCTAGCGCCCGTGCTCTGTAACAAGAGAAGCCACCGCAATGGGAAGCCCATGCACCACAACGAAGAGTAGCCTCTGCTCGCCGCAACTAGAGAAAGCCCGTGCCCAGCAACGAAGACCCAACACAGCCAAAAATAAATAAATAAATTTATTTTTTTAAAAAAGTGACTCTCAGCTGAAAGGAAATATAGATTTTTCTTTTTCCCTTTCTCTCCCCACCCCCCACCGCTTCTTTTCTTTTGTTTTCTGTGTGCATATAATTCTCTTTTGGATTATCCAAGCTCCACACTGGACCTTGACCATACCTGAGGAAATCCTAAATGCTTAGAACACAGGGAATACAAGTGCCCTCCTTTTATTTCTGGGCTGCTTGCTTTCTGGAGAAAGCATGGAAAACTTCTTTATTTGCAGGCTTGCTCATCCTTCTTGAAACTGACTTGCAGATTTGCTTTTATCAAGGAAGCCATGAAGGTGTATGGGTATCTGACTCTTTGACACCCCTAGATCAGATGAATGGCCTCATTGTCACTAACTTTCACTTTGATATACCTATTTTTGCAAGCCTTCCCCCTTCTCTTCCATTTTAAAATTGGATGTGTCAAACATGCCCCGACTGCCTTAGCATTGCCTATCTGTCCCATGAAGCAGTGCTGGAAAATTTACATTTAAACAGCACCTCCAAGAGTTCTGAATGACTTGGTGCTGAAAGGCAGCTGGCTCAAGTCCAAGTCTGGGGTTTCACTGCTCTGGCAGGATGGTCAGTTTAGCCCTGAGAGGAAGGAAAAGAAAAATACTATACTCTGTATATCCTGTGAAAGAAAAATTACAAATTCAGATGTAATATGGAAAATACTTCCTTTTCAATTTCAAAGTAACTGCTTGTAGTAGCCAGTGAACTCCCAATGGTTAAATTATTAGCTTCAGACATTTTGCTTTAGTTTAGACAAAAACCTCTAAGTGGCCTACTTTCATTTTCATCTGGTTGAACAGTTTGTGGTTATAATATTTAAAATAAGCTTTTAAAGTGATCCTGGTAAGGGGGGTAAAGGAGTTAAAAAAAAAACAACAAACCACCAAACCTCAATTTTTGAAACTTTTTTCCTGAAGACCTCTGCCTAATTGTTCCAATAAGGACACAAAAATTTAAATCAATTATGCAAGTTTCTTAGAGTCTCAGAAGAAACAGAAAGCCAAAATAAATAAATGCTGGCAAGGTTTGCATTATTTATTAGGTCAGCTATTCATCTTGCTTTTCATAAATTTTAGAAACACAGCCATGTCTACCTGAGGTGGAAAAAACAGGGGGTGTGACTTAACAGCTCAGTAGGAAAATCTGAGTGAAACAGAACCACATGCCAACTGACAGGAGGATTACTTGTAGATGATATGTGTTCTCTAGTTATCCCTGAGACTCCCCTGGTATGATTAACTGTCTGGTTGGGAGGTGAAGGCTAGGACAGACAGATTAATAGAACCACTTTTCTTCACAACTAAATCATTTGTTAAATAAAATCTATGGGAAAGCTGATGCCGTAAAAGAAGTTAGATAGCATCACCCTGGTGTTATCACTCTTGTTATCCTTGACCTCTGGAGACTTAATGATCCTCAAATAAGTCATATTTCAACAAATCCCTTTTCAAATGAAATCAAGGACTGGAGAGTTTATTTAATAACCACCACAAACATTAAGTGGTGTAAAAGTTCTGCCTTCTTGACTTAACAATCAAATGTGCTGAGTAAGCCTCCAAGTCCTAAAGTGAAACACTTTCCCCTCTTACTTTCCACTACTTAATCTACTGAAAAAAATGATTGCTACTGCTTTTGGATTTTCAGGCATAAACCTTTTTGTTTAATGCAAACTGAAGAAAGCTGGTTAGCAGACGTCAAGCATCTCAGAAACTGCTCAAGGACAGCATACACGTCATGTTCAGGTTTGAGGAGTTACCCTCTGCCATCACACCAGTGAAAAATGCAGTAGGAAACTTCTTGTAACTTTCTGTCAAAGAGTCACTGCATGAAAAACAAGAAGGCTGACATCTGTTCTGTGATATACTGGAGTATTTTAATCTCTCTGCTTAGCCTCTCTTAAGAACAGATTTTATGAAGTCTGAGATCACTCTGAGGGGTATCCATTAAAATGTGACTGTTTTTTGTCGATGTGCAGATTCCTGTATAGTGATGTTCCTTATTCTTCTTTTGGGTTATGGACTCCTTTGAGAATCAGTAAGGGCTATAAAATCCAGAGAAAACACACACACACACACACACACACACACACACAGAAGTTGCATATCTTGTTAGGGAATTCCATGAAGTCCTTAAATCTTGTCCATGAACCCCTGTTGCACACAAACTATATTTTGTCTGATGGATGAATTCATCTTGCACTTTTATAACCTTTCCAGGCTGCCTGCATTTTATCAGTACTTTTTGGTAAGGGGAGCCAAGACTCCTTTAAATGTCGACACAATAATAAGGTTCCTTGAAATGGGGAGGTAACAAACAAAACTAAAGACCCAACTACCCCAAAGATTCAACTCCTTTAGGAAAATCTGTGTCATCACTTTTCCAGGTGTTGCTATTTTATTTTTTTATGGTAGTGAGGTTCTGGTCCTTTCCTTCCCTTTGTGCCTCCAGTCTCTCTTTTCCCTTCCCACTCACCCACCCCAACGTGGACACATTCTTATCTGTTCTGTTCTGAACTAGTGTGACACAATTGTAACTCATTTTATTTGTGAAACAAGGTCTTTTTCCTCCAGTGTATGCAATTTTGTGTCACAGAGTATCTTCCCCTTTCTTCTGAAAAGACATCTTCAAGAAGAATAAGTTCTGAACCCAAGAAATATTTTCCTTTCTCAAATTAGCTGTAGATACAGCGCGTTGACTCATTTCAAACGTTAAGAGATTGTACATGTTTTCATCAGTACCAGTTTGCCCTTTACCTCTTAAAAAACTAAGTCTAAGCTAGTTTCACACCTCTCTTTCCTCTTTGCATCTTATCCTTATCTCCACACCCCCAAAAGAGCAGCATTTGTAAGATCCTATGGACCTGCAGGAAAACCAGTGCTTGTCTCCCATTTAATTTCTCTTTAAGTGCAATTTTCCAGTTTTCCACTAGTTGGGGCTCTGTACAAAGGAAAGAAAACTAAGGGCTTCCTTTGGAATTATTTACTAACAAAACATTTTATATGGTTATCTCTAAACTATTTTCTGAGTCTCCGGAAAGACACTCACTAATTTTATTGTTGTCCCCATATACCAATCATGAGGTGGTATATTGTTGGATCAGTTGTGTTTGCTTTGTTTACCTGGGTTAGAGAAGTCTAAACTCAGCTTACTGCTTTTGGTATGATTTGCAGGAATCCAGTTCACCCAATGCAAAATTATTACAAAATGTGAAATTATAAAGTGCATTAATGGAACATCTGGTCCATAAGTAGCAAGACCATCTTCTTTGTCAATTTTTTTCTAGGACAGGGAAGTAGCCACTCATCTTTTAACCCCCATGGCACAAAGTCCTGCACAAATTAGACCCTTAATAAATGTGGTCTGATTTCTGTCTCTGCCTAAGGACCAGAGTTTGCACAATCAGTTCTCTGGGAAGATCTTTGGGAAACTGTCTTGGTCTGTGCTAACTTCACGTTTGCTTCTCTCTCTCTCTCTCTCTCTCTCTGTTTTAATTACTTTGTGTCAGGTTGAAAGATTACCTCGGGTAGTCACATATAATCAAGGTCTCCCAGCACTTTGCTTACACTTTTGTTTTGTTTTAGCTTTGTTTATCCTGTCTCTCTCCACCTCCCCGGAGATGCTTTGGCAAATCTGATAAACAATGCTTTTTTCTTGCTCAAGGCAGAAAGTCCAATCGAATACAATGGGAGGCCAGACTTGGCTGAAATGCAGGCTGCAGGTGTGCTCGGCATTGTGGTCATCTAAACCAGATGCTGGGAGTTGAAGCACCTGCTTCCCTTCTCTGTCTACACTCTGGAGACCACAGCTCCTGGGTAACAGAGGCCAGAGAACCAGGCTGAAGAGAAGCATGTACATACCACAGCATCCTCCTGACAGATCAAATGAGCTGCCCTAGAAATAGTTGAACAAAGTTCCCCTGTAAGTCCTCAAACACATACAGTTTGATTTGTGTTCTCCTTCCCTTCCTTAATCTGACACCACCATCCCTCTCAACGCACACACTTGACAACATCGACGACTAGAAACAGACACTCAGTGGCAACTTAGTTTTTCTCTGGATAATATTATCTAGAAAGACAAGGCTGGCCACAGACAAGAGGGTGATAATTTTTATGGTTCTGATAACATGAGATGGATGCCAAAAGCCTTGCACAGCCTCAGATTTTATGAACATTTCTATAGGTGCCATCAATTTCTGAACAGTCCGGAAAGAACATTAAAACTTCTATCTTGAATGTTGATCATCAAATAAGAGATCGGGGGAGAAATTGGTCCCCATGGGGAGGTGACTTTGCTCTAAGCACTGGCTGCCAGAGAGGCCAGCTCTGGTATTTTTATTAAGCTGATGCTAAGTTATATTATTTCAGCTCTAAATATTAGTAATACATTGACTGCAAGCATGTGTATTCAAATCCTTAGCGGGAAACCTGTATGAGTTAAGTTCTTTAAAAATATTTTTATTTCCAATTTCAGCGCTGCTTTTGGTCATGAATGAACGCCCTTCTAGGACAGGGTTCATACTTTTCATTTATACAGAGGGATCTGTTTTCTCTGTATATCCTTGTGCTGTGTCCCTAAGAGTCAACTGAGAGAGCTTTTGCCCTGAAGAATGAAGCCCTGAACCCACTCCACTCTGGAGGTTTCCACGCAAATGCACACAGTGAGGGGGCCAGGGCCTCGGCCTGGAGGAGAGGCACGTACTGGGTCTGTGTTCTTCTCAACACCACTAGCTCCTCCATCCAAGAGAAATCTGTCTCTTGTCTGTGAGCTCTTACTGATATCACAGCTTAAGGAAGCCCTTTGCATGTGTTCTCTATAGCTCTGTAATAAACAGATATATTTTTGTTGCTGCATGCCCAGACCAAGTCTACATGGGAAAGAGGAATTCCTGAAATGAAAAATCAGGTTTGTGGGCATGAGAGGGGACCGAGGGGTGGAAGGGTAGAAGGGTGACAAATCAAGACAAACTAGTGGAGTAGGGGCTTCCCTGGTGGCGCAGTGGTTGAGAGTCCGCCTGCTGATGCAGGGGACACGGGTTCGAGCCCCGGTCCGGGAAGATCCCACATGCTGCGGAGCGACTGGGCCCGTGAGCCATGGCCGCTGAGCCTGCGCGTCCGGAGCCTGTGCTCCGCAACGGGGGAGGCCACAGCAGTGAGAGGCCCGCGTACCACAAAAAAAAAAAACCCAAAAAACTAGTGGAGTCGATCTGAAAGGAGGGATGTGTGATATTTAGTGAGAATTTTTTGAAATCACCCAAAGGGTTCACAACATGTTTCCAAAAAAAAAAAGACTACTTCTCTTCATCTCATGGCCACATTCTTCTCTGTCAAAGCCTCATTAGAAGCGGCACCCAGACATAACACAACTAAGGAAAGAGAGAGGGTGGATCTGTAAGCAAGAAAGGGAACCCCAGATCCTAGAGTTACTCTGATCTGCAGATGTGCCTCTTGGAGTTTGGAATTCACTGGGGGGCAGCTAATGGGGCTGGAGGGGGCTGCTTAGATGGAGATGAATATGGAAATGGAGATTAGATAAAGATAAACAATGCATCTTTTCTTTAATATCACTGGAACTGTTTTCACTTATCTGCGTGACTCTTTCTTTTGTGCCTCTTAATTTGTCCTTGAAGTTCTGTATCTAATCATTAGCTGAGCAACCAATAATTCTCCCTCAGTCCCCCACCCCTTTTTACAACCAACTTTAATCTTTCGACTCAGTGAAAAACATGTTTCCCCTATCATAACTGGTTTAACAAAAATTCTCTTTCAAGTTTAGATTGCTCAGATACAATGGCTTTCCTGCAGCTTCATGCTAGGGAAAGGAATTTACATTAGAAAAGAGAGATTTATGATAGCATTGAATTTCCATTTGAATATGGATAGTTAATATCATGCATATGTTTTTTTTATTATTATTATTTTAAGGTTTAAGCCGCCCCATAGGCAAAAAGAAAGCTGGAAACTGCGGGCCTGGCGGGGCTCAATGAATAATTTAATCTGGATTTCATTCACAAACAGCAGACCAGTCTCAGGGAAAGGACCGGTGCTTTTCCCCAGATCGGAACTGGAGTAAGTGCCAGGATTTCCTGATTTGTTTACATTTCTCAAAAAACTCTTTTCCCCCTGACTAGGACAGAATTAGACTTCCTTTTCCACTTTTGGCTCCTTCCAAGCTATTCTTGCTCAAGGTATTCTCTCCCCTTTCCCTGCATTCTCCTTTGTTGAATTCTCAGCTGGGTTCTTTGTCTCAGGAAAACAGGGCGGAAGAAGAATGGTCCTCATGACAACAATAAGCCCACAGTAGCCGGCTTTTCCCGGACAACCCTTACATTTAAAACTTTCTGGTCTGTCTCTCACTGAGGCTTAGAAAGGATTCTGAGAGGCCAGGGTGTTATACATTAAGTGACTTTACCCAATACCTAAAGCTATAAAAGGAGACATTGAAGTCACCTTCATTCACATCAACCCTACTGGTGACAAGACTTGTCATTCTGATGGCAAAACTTCAGCCAGATCTAAGCATGGGACACAAATGTTTTCTGTTTGGTGGCTCGGCTTCTAGGACCCGTGGCTAAGGGCCTCTGCTCTACCCTGTTATCTTCCCTGCCCTGTTTGGTTTCACTTTCAACATCTTGATCATCTGTAATTGTCACAATGGTTTGTTTTGAAAAGTTACTCTAAGTTTTTTGTTTATAAATGTTTGGCAATCAGGGATTAGTTCCTTTTCTTAACAAGGGAAATGTAGGCATTGGTCACTGGCCAATCTGCAAGGTCAAAAGGCAACCAGATCTTTTTGGGGACCCATCAACAAGAATAAACCAGAGAAACACAGAAGCTGTTTGAGGGGATGGGGGCAGGTTCCTTAAAAGAGAGGTGTAACTCTCTTCGGTTTATTGACATTTCTATTTGTTTTTTCCTTCTCTCTTGTTTCTGAGGCTAAAGGCCCCTTTAAATTTTATTAGTTAAGTCAACCCTGTTTTGAAACATGTCTGCCACTCTGACCCTAGGAATAATTGTGAAAACTATCTTGGAGCAACCCTACCCTCTCTGCTGGGACACCTTTCTCCTCACTTTGGGTTCCCTGGGGCAATCAGTGTCATCTGTCCTTTCTGCTTTCCTAGAAATCAAACCCAACTCTTGGTGGAGAATCAGATAACTTTACTTGCACTTGGGGTATGGCTTTAAATACATCCACCATCCCAGGATTATTTGTATCATAACAGAAGAAGAAATCTAAGGTAAAGGAATGAGTCCCTAATGGTGGAATTTATGATATCAGTGGAGGTTCTTGAAGCAAAATATCATCCAAGTGCTCCTGAAATCATGTCATACTGAGGGTGGATTATGTTTAAAATATGGGTCAAGTCAGGCACATGTTGTTTGTATCCCTATGTATATATATGTAGAAGTCACACGCAGAGAAACATAGTTTATTACAAAAATCCTGCTGTTGCTGCTGCTGAGGGCAGACAGATGAATGATCACGAGCCTTTTCTCAGCCATATATTAATATAGCCGAGTTGTGAAGCAAGACAATATTTAGCTATTCTGAAATGTCCTTTATAACAATCATTTACTCACTCAAGTCACTGTGGGAGTGCCTACCTCTTAAAAGGCCAAAATAGACTCTTCTATGACTTCCTGCAAAGTAAGGGTGGACAAATGGCCACATTCTCACTATAATCTAAACATGCATCAAGGTGCACTCAGTAGACTGATGTGCAAAAAGAGTTTCAATGAACACTAGCACATTAAGGACATCAAAAGAATAAAATTTTTCTTTTTTCCCCTATTGGTTTCAGAGAGAGTACTGTAGGCATGACTGTCACAAAAGAAACTGAGGTTTAACCTTTTGATGATTTGAAGGACCAAATCTTGCTTTGGATTATCTTCTATAACAGGTACTTGTGAAATGATCAGCTGACAAGTGTAAGTGAAGCACATGTTCCAGAATCACATGGTATCCTCACTAGAGTATAGAGAAAGATATAAAATGAGTAATGACATGATGTCCAATGTGAAATATATCTTCTAAGGGGGGAAACCCCAGAAACAAACACGTGTGATGGGAAAGAAAAAGAACCGATTTAGAACGTTAATAGAAAACCTAAAAATCATTTAAATCACATGAACAAAAATGTAAATTAGATGGTAGAATACGTTACATTTTATTTTATTGCTTTTTAAACCACTTGATTGGGGGTTCAACTGACACATAAAAAGCTATACATATTTAATGTCCTCAACTCCCTGAGTGTGAAGGAGAATATGATACATTGTGTATTGCATATGTAGGTACTGCAGATATCAGTATTTTCTAAAATACGTTTCATACAATGTTCTTAATTCCAGGTCTTTATGTCAAGAGAAGACCAGAGGTAGGCAGCTTACTTGAGAGGGTTTTCCCTACGTGTATGAATACAGTAAATATTCTGGAAGACTTTCAGATTTCTCTAGTTGTAGTAAACAAGGTCAACTGGCTCATTTGAAGGGACCCTTAGGGGTCCAGCTGGCAGTGCTTGGAGGCTGACCCAGTGGTTCTTTTGGGCTTGTCTCCAGGGCGAACCTAGACTCCAGTAGAGAGGAAACACGAGTTAGCTCCGTGACAGCCCCAGCGTGCCAGGCACTGGGGGTGCTGAAGGTGGGATGGATTTCCATGTAGCAAGTACATATACTGGTTTGCCTTATGACTGTCAGAGGCCTGAGCAGTAGAGAGTAGTCCGAGTCCTGGGAGACTGCATCACCGTTCTAGCCTGTTACTAAATGAGTTTTCTCTCAGGCAAAAGGTGTGCTTGCCTTTCTCTGGGAGCTGGCAATGGAGAGGCTGCAAAGGCATTTTCTAGGCCTTGATTTCTGTCTTCTTACATACCATATTCTTAATTCAATAACTACAAAGCTCTGTACATTGAATAAAATATAAAAATATAGCAGTTTCCAATCCTAGAAACAAATTTTTAAAAAATAATTGCCATGCTTGCATGACTTCAGATGTGTACATGGTGGACGAGTGGGTGAGAGCGGATTCTTGTACGTAAACGACTTCCTGTTCTTTTTTTTTTTTTTTTTTTTTTTTTTGCGGGCCTCTCACCGTTGTGGCCTCTCCCGTTGCGGAGCACAGGCTCCGGACGCGCAGGCTTAGCAGCCATGGCCCACGGACCCAGTCCCTCCGCGGCATGTGGGATCCTCCCGGACCGGGGCACGAACCCGTGTCTCCTGCATCGGCAGGCGGACCCTCAACCACTGCGCCACCAAGGAAGCCCCCTGTTCTTTTAAGAGTCATTTTGTGCTTGGTCCCTGGAACGTCTCTAGTAAATTGAGAGTCTTCCCTGAATCATCAGCTGGGTTCTCCTTGGCCTTTAGGGAGGTGCTATAGACAAGTCTGCTGCTTTCTAGACTCCCAAAGGGGGCTTAGAGGGAATTGTTGCTCGAAGCGGTGGTCTCTGGGCAGTTTTGGTGAGTAAGGGACCAGCAGGGTCTCTGGGAACATGGGCAGCAGTCAGTGTGAGGTGAGGTGAGGGCAACACAGTTAGCAGATCTAGGGAGCATGCCCCATAGGTCCTGGCTCAGTCTGCGTTTGGCTTTTTGACTCTGCAGCCAGAGCCTGCTTGGGGCCAAATGCCAAGTCTGGGGGTCTGTGACCATGGGAGGTGGGAGCAGGGTCCTTAGACCCACTGCCCCAAACTGGCAAACAGTCTTGGTATGTCCAACATGGAGATTCGGCCTTCCTGGCAATCCCCCCACTCCACACATGGCAGATCATGTGAAGGTCTCTATTTCAGAGGAGAGAAAGCTGGGACACTTGGGGAAGGTGTGACCACTCAAGGCCACTTTATGATCCACTGACAGAACAAGATGAAATCACCCAGTTTCTGGTTGTGGGTCCCAGAGAGACTCAGGCATGCTTTGAGTCATGGCAGAACTCCCTTCCGTACTTCCTTTGCCCAACCTCACCCCATGCAGCTCCGCTACCTCTTCTCAGCACTTAAGCTTGACACACTTAGCACCCCCTGGAGAGAAAGGGACCTTGGCTGGGACAGAGTCCACACCCACCACGCCCACCCCCCCTGGGGCAGCCTTGTTATCTCTCCTTGGAGTGTGATTTAGTTCCACATGACACTAAGATATGATAACCTGAACTCTATTACCTTGGGAAAGACTACTGAGCAAAAATGCTGGTTGGAATAGCTCCGTTGATGATAGCTAGGAGGTGTTATCTTGGAAGAAGATGGAAAACAACCCAGAGCCAAGAGTTGTTTTGGATGGCTAAAGGGAATTCAAAAATAGATGAAGACCTGCCCACACTTTAAGAAAATCCTCAAAGACATGACAACTGCCAAGGTTGCACTTCTTAGCAGTTATCACGTACTTTTTGTTTTCTGCTTCATCAGCTCTATAACCCTGCAAGTTTCATTATTAGGGTTTCCTGCTACACTTTTAATTTTCAGTTACAGATTGACTAGAGACTGCCAGTATGTCTGGCCTACTGATGTTTGCTGGTAGATTATCCTTGTAAAAGTTACTGTTGTCGGGGTTCATTTTGTAAAGGTAGTGAAGAAGAGCAATTCACATAAATTCCACAGCCTCATTGCTTGTGATGGTCCAACAAATAAGGACAAAAGAGAAAGATGGCCTCATTTTAAACAAACCTTCTTGTTTTAAATAACAAACTAAACAGACAAATAAGCCAAAACCACCACCAACAACAACAAACAGCAACAACACTCCACAGTTGAACTTACCAAGCTGAAGAGTTCAGACTTTGCCTGAGTCAGGGACTGGTAATTGACATACAGTTCAGGGATTCATTTTCCCTTTTCTCAATATTGAATGGAACTCCCTTTTAAAAGGCTTATGATTTATCGTCTAAAACTGGAACTGGGACAAATTCAAAGCAGGATGAAAGGAAGTCTCCAAAACAATAGCACTGAAATTCTCCCAGGGCTGTTTCAATTGTGAGAATTTAGTGCACCTGAATTGCTACATCGTGGTGAGACAGAGGACGTGAGAGGGTGGCAACGTGCCTAACTGTGTATTTTTGAATCTCATTCTAAAGAGGTAGCCTCCTTTGGTAGAATGAACATTGATAGGGTTTTTTTTGTTTGTTTTTTTTTGTCTATTTTGTTGAAAATACTCTACAATTTTCCAGGGATTAAGAGATACCCAGGCTAAGCAAGCTCTGATCATAAATGAAAATAAGAGCCCATGTTCCAGTCCTCAATACAAAACTTCAGGTATCCTTACTGAGCATTTACTGTGTACCAGGTTCTAGGCAACATGCATTACATGCATGAGTTCATTTGATCTTCACAACAATATTATGGGCATAGGCACTATTTTTATTCCTACCTTACAGATAAAGAAACAGAGAGGTTGGGGCTTCCCTGGTGGCGCAGTGGTTGAGAATCTGCCTGCTAATGCAGGGGACACGGGTTCGAGCCCTGGTCTGGGAAGATCCCACATGCCGCGGAGCAACTAGGCCCGTGAGCCACAACTACTGAGCCTGCGCGTCTGGAGCCTGTGCTCCGCAACAAGAGAGGCCATGATAGTGAGAGGCCCGCGCACCGTGATGAAGAGTGGCTCCCGCTTGCCACAACTAGAGATAGCCCTCACACAGAAACGAAGACCCAACACAACAAAAATTAATTAATTAATTAATAAACTCCTACCCCCAACATCTTAAAAAAAAAAAAAAAAAGAAAGAAACAGAGAGGTTAAGTAACCTGCCTCAAGCCACATGGTAGTGAGTGGCCAAGTCAGAATTTGAAACTGGGCAGTCTTACTTCATGGCCATACCCTTAACTACTTAGCAGTATTGCCTCCTAAGAAAAGTAAATTGCCTAGATTAAAGGATGTTAGGGATTGAGGGTGAATAGGAATTGATATTTGGTCCAAAGAAGCCCAGCATGTTTAGTTTGAGATAAATCCTGATAACATTCTGCTGCTGAATAATGAGGCCAGATGAGTTGGGTCCTGCTATGTTCTTGCTACACAGCTCACATTCCCAATTCTATTTAGTTTTATTCCCAATCTAACTCTTTCTGAAAATGATTGAAGTAGCTTACATGCACATGTATATCTTTATTCCAGGCTCTACAGAGCTCCAACCTTATTTCAACCACCTTCTAAATATCACTGCTGAATGCAGGCCTTCAGGCACCTCAGATATCTACGCTGAACTTTCCAGCCCCACCCTAAATGAACTCTTCAGTTGGACTTTTCTCTCTCTGTAATGGTGTAACCTAGTGGCTCAGACTCTGAAGCTCAGGGTAAGTTTTATTTCCCTCTCTCCTACACGGTCTGTTGCCTCGACACCACCCCACCCCGGGCCCCCAACAAAGTACACGATCAACTTGTCATCAAGTCCTGTTGATTCTCTTTGCCATGTCTGTCCTTACCCATCCCTACTGCAATGAATCAGATTTCTAAAACCAGATTTTGGAACAAATTTCCAACCAGTTTTCCCATGTTCAGGCTCCCTGCCTTCAATATAGCCACTAGATGAAAGTTGGGAATCAGTTGCTTCGACAAGAGTTTTTTGTACTCTATGCTGTGCCAGGCACTGTTCTAAACTAGAGACGCACCACCTCTCTGCCTTGCTCTTGTGGTCCCTTCTGCTTGAAATATCCATCTTCATTCTGCCCCTCGCCAATATATCTGCTTTCAGCAGGCACTGAGTTCTCTGCCTCTGCCAGTGAGTGAGATCACAGGATACACATCCCTTACCCCCTGACCTGACATAGGTTGGATTTAAGGAGCTCTAGCTTGGGACTTCCCTGATGGTACAGTGGTTAAGAATCCGCCTGCCAATGCAGGGGATACAGGTTTGAGCCCTGGTCCAGGAAGATCTCACATGCCGCGGAGCAACTAAGCCCGTGCACCACAACTACTGAGCCTGCGCTCTAGAGCCTCCGAACCACAACTACTGAGCCTGTGTGCCACAACTACGGAAGCCCTGTGTTGCTCTGCAACACGAGAGCGACCGCAATGAGAAGCCCGTGCACCGCAATGAAGAGTAGCCAAAGCTGGCGCGCAGCAACAAAGACCCAACACGGCCATAAATAAATTTAAAAAAAATAAAGAGCTCTAGCTTGACACTTGGACTGTGGTAGAAAGTCTCTTTGTGGTCATTTAGTCTGTTCACTCTCCTCAGTTTCTGCTTTGATTCTAATACCCACCTTAGTCCTCAGTCTTGGCGCCTGAATTTATGCCACATTATTGTTTTCCAAGCTCCTCTTGTTAACCTCCTACATCACATCTAACTCATTGTCCCCTTAATATAATCCCGCCCCTAAATCTCACCCCTGTGAGACCCAACTTCTCCAAAGACTTTGCACTTCCTAATAGCCTACCTGCCTCTTCGGAAACTAGAATACTGTGGTTTATTTGTTCAAATCATTAAATGTTTACTGAAGCTCTTCTATGTGCTGACCACACAACACGTAACAAGAATGACAATTTGCTGTCCTCATGGTGCTCACTCTCTCATTGGGGCAAGTGGTTAAATAAAGAAGCAAGATAATTTCAGAGAGCAAGAAAGATAGATAGATAGATAGATAGATAGATAGATAAATAAATAAATAGATTAATTAATTTAAAAAAAAAGGGCTGAGCTGGAGGAAGGGGAGGGTGGAGGCCGGCCTAGATGGGATGTGCAGGGAAAGCAGTTCAGGCGAGACTTGAATGATGAGAAGGAGTCAGCTGTGCGTGAACCTGGGGAACATGTTCCAAGCAGAGAAGACTGCAGATGAAAGATCCTACAGGGGACACCAGACTAGTGTGCTCCAGAAACAGAACAGAGGCCAAGAGAGCAGAACAAAGGAAGGGTGAGTGGTAAAAAAGGCGCTCAGCTGGGGCCGGACCACGGAGGCTTTGTTGCCGTGTTCTCGAGAAGTAGTTTTGCTAGATTTTTCCCAGTTGTTAGCTGCCTAGCCCTCCAGATCTTCTGCACTGTCAGACTGACCTTCCCCCTTGGCCCCTTCAGTCTGATTTGTCCTCCTCCTGACCCCCAGACAAGCCCCACTTCGATGGCAGGGTATGGTTATGGATTCTCTGATTCCACTCACTGCCCATGGTCATTAAGTGGGCAATACGCAGTCAGCACATCGAAGGTGAGATGGTGCCCATCCAAGGTCTACCTGTCCTCCAAAGCCCCATTCCCATACCAGTGCCTTCAGGATGTTTTACTAAATGATCCTGGTTGGATAAAGATCCTTTCCCAGTAGTCTACCTTAGTCTGAACCTTCACCCAGGTCTCCTTACATGCTAGTTTATACTATGGTATTACCTCCCCTCCCGGATTTTATGCCAGACTATGTCTGGTACAATTTTGTTCCACTCAGATTAAATAGCATGGTGTCCTGCTCTCATGTGCCATGTGAGAATAACTGTGTTTTGGAGAGTAAACTCTTTGTGATACCATCTGGGTATTGTCATGAGGATTAAGAGTATTTGTGAAGCACCCAGAATGGTACCTGGCACAAAGTAGGTTCTAAATAAATTGTAATACTATGGTCATTATCATAGTTGTGTGACTTTGGGCATAACACTTTATGTTTAAATGATGCTGCTGGATAGAATGATTTCTAAAATGTTTTCTAGTTTGAAAACTTGATTATGACTCGGATGAATATGCTGAAAAATCTCAGGAAGAGACAGAGTCTCTGGCTGTTGGTAACCCCAGTGGGAAGGCTTGTAGGCATTGGAGATTATTCTATGGCAGGGTGGTACATTATTTTCAACAATGCAGCAACTGTGCATTTATTCTTGATAATATTTAAGGCATTTTGAGTGTAGAAAGAGTGATAATACTTCAAATGTGCACCAGCCATACCAAGCATTGTCAAGGAGGTGGATACACAGAAATTCTCCTATACTTCTGGTAGGTATAAACATCAGTACAGCCTCTTTGGAGAATGATTAGAAAAAAGCTAGGAAAGTAAAGATGCACATATTGTATAATCCAGAAATTCTGAACCTAAGGAAACTCTACGCACATATGCACAAAGAGGTTTGCTCAAGAATATTCATGGGAGCATTGCTTCTCATAACAAAATTTGAAGTAACCCAAGTGTCTATGAACAGAATGGATAAATAAATTGTAGTACATTCATATACATCCATTAAGATTAGTGAGCTACATATATACAAGTATCAACATGGACAAATCTTAAAAACATAATATTCAGTGAAAAAACAAATTATCTTAAGATATTATTATCCACAACTCCTAATTTACCCCTTTCCCCTCTGGTAACCGTAAGTTTGTTTTCTACGTCTGTGAGTCTGTTTCTGTTTTGTAAATAAGTTCATTTGTATCATATTTTAGATTCCACATAAAAGTGATATATGGTATTTGTCTTTCTCTTTCTGACTTACTTGACTTAGTATGATCATCTTTGGGTCCATCCATGTTGCTGCAAATGGCATTATATCATTGTTTTTGTAGCTGAGTAGTATTCCATTGTATATATGTACCACCTCTTATTTGTCCATTCATCTGTTGATGGACACTTAGCTTGCTTCCATGTCTTGGCTATTGTAAATAGTGCTGCTATGAACAAAGGAGTGCATGTATCTTTTCGAATTAGAGTTTTCTCCCAAAACCTAAGTCTTGATGCTTGTCTTTGTGTTCACATAAGAAAAGTACATGGATTAGGGTTTGGAGACTAAGTATCAATACTTATAATGAATAATAATGAAAATAATTAAGATGACAGCCTTCAAAAAGCGTTTCTTGGGCTTCCCTGGTGGCGCAGTGGTTGAGAGTCTGCCTGCCGATGCAGGGGACATGGGTTTGTGCCCCGGTCCGGGAAGATCCCACATGCCGTGGAGCGGCTGGGCCTGTGAGCCATGGCCGCTGAGCCTGCGCGTCCGGAGCCTGTGCTCCGCAACGGGAGAGGCCACAACAGTGAGAGGCCCGCGTATCGCAAAAAAAAGAAAAAGCATTTCTTAACTCTTACATCCTGGAAGTGTAAAGTATTATTTCCCTTTATATAGATTTTATCTTACCAAATATCCATTAAGGTACTTAATTGTATATTGTTTTTTAGTTTCATTTAAATATTTTGCATGCTTATCTTCCTAACAGAACTAAACCAGAACCCTGATCATCCAATTTTCAGTCTGGAGTTTTCCTGTCAACAGCATGCTGCTTTCCTACACAATAACTGCTCCTTGAGGTGATGAATACATAATCATAGCTTTAATGTATCAATTTCTCTTGTATAAGAAACCTAGGCACTTCTCAGAGCACAGCAGAATTATTTAGCTACTAAAGAATTGGATTTTTCTCTAGGGAGTAGGACATGACAGTATTCTTTCCCCAATATACAGGTGTCCCAGTTTGCAGAACACTACAACAGAACGATCAATCAACCTGATCATTTATTCAAGAGTTTATAAAAATGCGTATTTCCAGCTGCCTCCTAGACACGCTGCTAGCGCAAGGTGAAATGGTCCCACCACGCTGTCTGGTATCGCTGGCTCCCATCCAGGAAACAAACAACTTGGCCCTCCTCTGTTCTACTTTGACTGACACTTGTGTTTCTCAAAGGCAAAAGTCAAATTTTAATATTCAGATCTGAATACTCATTGAATTCTCAAGGAGGGCAGGACAAATGAGAGGATACAGGCAAATTTTCCGGCAACGTGGATGAAAGCAATCTTTATTTTTCTCTAATACTGAGTCCAGCTTTGAGGTTCTCTATTTCCACCAGATATAAAGCCAAGCCTTTGCAGTGTGTTTTCGTTTTCTTTCTTTTACTCTTTTTTTTTTTTTTTTGATGTGAGCTGGCATCTCTCATGAAAAGATAAAGGCATCAGTTAAGTATACTACCAAACCCCAAGGATAAAAGCTATTGTTGTGAACAGGAGTTAGGCACGCACATGGTATCAAGTAAGGGCCTGGAAACAGAGCTGCTGCCAAGGAAAACAGATGTCTGTCTCTTTTACGGAGGCCAAATTGTGTGTATATTAGCAATTGCTAATCTCCTGATTGACTTAACAATGATGGTATTGATGAACTAATTTGGGTTGAGTACAACCCTTGCCATTTCCATAGTCACAATAAAATTGAAAAACCATTCAACCAACTAGTAACAAGCACAGCAACGATAAAACAATGGCCAAGGAGCCATCCTGAAAGAGAAAAGGATGCATCGAATCTAGAAAAGATAAAGGGTCAGACAGGCTCTGCTTCCAGCCTTTGCTGTTATAGCAAAAGTCCAGATGTGGGTAGGAGAGGAATTCCCCCACATAACAATGAGTAATAGCGACTAACTCACAATCATAGGATGCATGGGACAATGATGAATTGTATATTTCAAGCCTATAGAAGACAATCAAAATGGTCACTTTCTTCCTAGTGGGATACACTAGCAAAATCGGGAGTGATAGAAAATCCTGCTTGAGGTTTTGCACACTGTTTTTCCTGTTTTTCTGACATGGTTATAAATAAGAAAAAGTGCAGATGCTCAGATCCTCTTCTCTGTCGCATGACTATGTTTCATCCTTTTATTAGGTTGCTCTTATTGTTCCTTTTATGTTGTTTTTAAACTCCCCTGCACATGCTGTCCTCGGGACCTTTGGATCTCTCTTTCTCTCCCTCTCTCTCTCTCTCTTCCCTTCCTTCCTTCCTCTCCCTGTCCTAAATCCCCACCCCCACTTCGTCTTTTTTTTCTGCATTTCTCAATTCTCAGGATTATTGGGAAAAGAGGGAGAGGAGAGTTAGGCATAGACCAATGAGCCAGAGTCAAGAGGAGCAGGATGAAGTCAAGAGTGGCTGTCTAGAAAAAAGAATGGACTATGTCCTGGCAAAGCCCAGTTGACTCTCTGTCTCCTTAGGAGCCAGTTCTGTCCTTGTTTATATTCACAGTAAGGGGGCATATCCAGAAATAGGTCAACTCGCAAGTTAAATAACTTCAGCATGACCAGGCTGGTCATGCGGACAAAGAAGAAGTTCTGAAGTCAGTGTAGAAGTTCAGGTTCACTTTTGGGAAGCAGAGGGTCCGGTTTGATAAGTAATGCCTGATATCAAACAAGATTAAACTCAAACATTGACTTGCTTCAGAGCTCAGCTCCCTGAGGCCCCTTCCCAAGGATTGGAGGTATGGTCATATAATGAGGTCCACTGACTGGGAAATAGCCTGCAGAGTCACTTGAACTGTAGTGGGCCTTGTTGTGTTTTCCTTCTCGTTGCATCAATTTCTCTGGCAAAGCCCTATTAAAACTATGTGTTTGACTCAAGCCCTTTTCACTTTTAAACTGAATTGCCTTATTCTCACGGAGGTCTTATGAGATTCACAATTCTTACTAACAGTCAGAAGAAATGATGCCCAAGTTTTTGGGGCTTTATTTGACCAGTAGTCCAAGGCTGTGTCTACAAGAAAGCAAACACCTAGATGTGTACAGATTTTGGATGTTGGTCTGCCTGCTTCCAAACATCTGGATAGTCAAAAACATCAGGATGTTTGGCATCAAGCAGACCAAACATCTAGATGACTGCTTGAGTTTTTCACTTTTTCATTGAAAGTCTGGTGTCATGTAGACACAAGCTGAAGCTCTGACTTCATTTTGTAACAGCTTCCAGGCTGCCAGGCCGGCTCCAGATTCCTTTTATTGCAACTGACGTTTTTTACAAGAAAAGTTTGCATTCTGTGTGATGCCTGTTGCTCTTATGCTCAGAAATAGATTCATTACGCAGAAAATAAATGACTCCAACCAACCCCCAGAGGCCACATGCTTGAGGAATAGCTTGAAGAAGCTGAAGAATTTCAGAATTCTTTGTGAGCACTGTCTTTGTGAGCAAAATCATGATCTAACTTTAGTAAGAGGGGGTGGCTGGAGAGAGAGTGGTAAACGTGCCAGATCCCTTCTAACAACCCTCAATTTGTTTCACTCTCATTTCAGCCGAGAGATCTCGTTTCCATGCTGGCAAAGGTGGTGCTTCCTCTATTGTCAGATGTAGATTAATGACAAATGGCCAAACTTCTGTAAAACAGAGGTCCCCAACCCCTGGGCCGCGGACCAGCATGGGTGCATGGCCTGTTAGGAACCGGGCCACACAGTAGGAGGTGAGCAGCGAGTGAACAAAGCTTCATCTGCCACTCCCCATTGCTCGCATGACTGCCTGAACCACCCTCCCCCCACACACCCCTTCCCACCACCGGAGTGTAGAAAAATTGTCTTTCATGAAACCAGTCCCTGGTGCCAAAAAGGTTGGGGACCACTGCTGTAAAATACAGCAGTGATTCCACAAATGAAACAGTGGGGATCCTTTAGAAAACACCATTTTCTCCAGAACTTTTGCCAATAAGATGCTCCACTTGGCCTAGTTTGAAAGAGTTTCACAACCAAAACAAGGGCTTATGCACTTCCCCACTTGGGAACAGTTGTGGTAAAGATGAAAGTAAATGATCAAGTGACCACCTTCTGTATGCCTGGGTGTCATGAACTGCCTGACTTCACACCCTTTGTCATCCCTGCTCTTGCCAAGTATACTTATGAACTTCTCCAATGAGCTCATACCTGCCCACTCACTGTGACCAGCCCTGCTCTAAAGCACAGAAGGATCCCTGGCCTTAGAAAGCTGTTGAGACTTGTTCAAGCCACACACGTTCTCTTCTCCCTCCATGCCTGACAGACAAGATCCCTTGCCTGGATCTTGCTCCTTGATCCTTCAATCTCTGGCCTGTGTGTTTAGTCTCCATTTGAGTCCCTGGTTGTTTATTTTTTAGTCTTGGAGACTAGATTCATCATCTTTGGGCTCCAACTCTGGGTAAGGTTTATTAGCTACTGGAATGACAGGATTTGCTTCTTCCTGTCTGTCTTAATGGCAACCACTTGTTAAGTACAGGATCTAGCATTGAGTTGACCTTTCTAATATAGTCCTTTATTAAATCCTCACTTGAGACTGGTAGTATAAATTGCTATTCCACAGAGTAGAAACTGAGGTTCAGAGTAATTTAACAACATGCCCAAGCTCACAAGGTAGAAACTAGCAGAGGCAGAGCCAGAATTCAAACCCAGGATTGACCCTGAAGCCCAGACACGTAACTGCTCTTCAGTATTGCCTCACTTGGCTTCTCGACTTGACCCCCTTGCTCGCCTAGCCCACAGTTCATCTCCACCTTCAGCACTTTGACTTTTCTTCACTTGACTGACTTTACTTAACCCTCTGCCTGACATGCGTTCACTCTTTCCTTTGTTAGACAATTCACTTTGTGGCAGGCATTGTGTTTTGTGCTAAGAATAAAATAATGAACAAGGTAAGACTCAGGCTCTATCCTCGTGGACAGACCAGCTTCGAGCCCAGTGCGGGAGATGAGCAAGTGAAAAGGCAATTTCAATTCAGGGCAATCAGTGCAGTGACACAAGGAGCTGTATATAATACCTGGTGGTTAAATTCATGGTCCAGAGTCCTTACAATCTTCCCTGTTACTAGTCCCAGCTGGCCCCCTTTGTCTCTCCCCCATTCAGCTGACACTGGGTCTCTGAGCCCTTTACCAGCAGGCTCAAACCCACACTTAATGAAGGCAGGTGGAAGGATGGGAGGTTGACAGTCTCAGGCCACCATCTGCAGGAATTTAGGATTGAGTTCTGTTCTCCAGATCTGGAGCTCAGTGGCTCAGTCATTACTCCTGGGCTCCTATGCTCCCTCAGGCCTCTTTTACAGCCTGGGAGGTATAAATTCTGGAGTTCTGGGGTTCTGGTGTTTTAGGTGTGAGCTGGCTTGTTGCCAGCATTTTCATCAGAAGTTCACAGAGCCTATGAGTGTTCAGCTAAAAGTCCCAAGTGTTGACCAAGTTACACTCCTCAGTACATTCTAGGCGTTCTGTAGAATTTGGGCCACACAATTCCCTCATCCTAGGGCAGGGGTCCTATAACCTATGGACCATGTGATTCCTGACCTGGACTGCTGTTCAGAATCCCTTTCTACCATGTTTCATCCCCTGTGTGAGACCTCCTGATGCCAAGGGTTCCCTGAATCTCATGTGAACAAGCACGTGGATCTACTCTGAGCTTGGGACCTCTTAGCTGCTCCATCCAGGATCGCTCACTGCAGCCTGGTCAGTTTGCCCTCGACCTTATGCAATATTGGTAATCTTCTTGGAAACACAGAGGTCTAGAAGGAAATATAATCTCTCTCAGAGCAGTGATCATATGTGTAAGTGGTTGCTCAATAAATATGTGTTGAAAGAATTAAAACGAGTAAAGTTAAAGCCAGAACTGGTGCCAGTATTAAGCAGCACAGATCCTTGCACACTTTGGTCATCCAATAACCATCTGCTGAACTGAAGTTGTTTGAATTGAACTACAATGTATCTGGGGAGATAAGATTTATAGATGTGAAACAATTAAAGAGCAATAAAAGACAACACACCTCAGTTTCTCTGTATCATATCTGACTGCCCTGTGGATAAAGGAGATAGCACTAGGGATCAGAGCGGTAAGCAAAAAACTTACAGAAGATGAAGGACTTGAGATGGACTTTGGCCGTTAATTCATTTGATGCTTTTCCAAATGAATTTTTCAAATAATTCTACAGTAGATAGATCACCCTCATTTTACAAAAAAAAGGAAAAAAATGTTAAAAAGGCTGAGAGATTAAAGGATTTTCACATATGAAATGAAAATTTTGTTCAAATTTGGCAAATATTGATTGCCTGCTTTGTGCCATGCGTTATTGCCAAGAATAAAACATATGAAGTGGACAAGAAAGACACGCTGTCCCCTTCAAAGCAACACATTGGTGTGTCTGTGTTATAAATAAGAAATTAAAAAACAATGCAATAAATTCTAAAACAGAATTATGTAACAAGTGCTATAGGAATCCAATGGATGGGTGTTATAATCTGCCTTTCTGGCCATGACAGGAGTAGGAAGACATCTTTTAGGAATTATGAGAGCTGAGTCTTGAAAGATGACCTTTAGTTCCCTGTGCTGGGGAGAGAAAGTATCAGAGAGGAAATTTCAGGGGGAAGACTTGTACTGGGGAAGAAGACAGCACACATCGATGCTGGTCAGGAAGGTTAAGGACAGGCTGTGAAATGCCTCCAGCACCTTGCCAAGGTGGATAAAGAGGGACTTCTGAACTTGTGCTGGTTTACCCGTCTAGACTATGGATTCTAGAGGTGTCTTCTCTCCGCTTTTCTTCTTCTTTCCATGTTAGGATCCAGACCTGCACTGTCTCTGCTGGGTTCTTTCTTGTCTAAACTCATTTATGCACAGGGACCAGCACTTACAGAGTCCCAAAGGAGGCCTGTGATCCCTGTCAGCTCTCTACAAGGATGCCTGTGACTCAGGCCATCTCCAGGAATCTCCCTGTAGTTGGAGTCTGCCTCTGTTTTCCTTGGGGAAATCTAAAAGAAGGATGCCCACGATCCTCTCAGAGTCAGAATAATTGGCTTTGCACATTCCTAACCATGTCCAGACAAATTCAAACACTATACTGTGTAGAAGAGACAAAGCAGAAGACAGTTCTCTCCACCGTGGTATTTATTCTGGTCCCTGGCTCCAGAAACATTTATTTTTAAAGATGGCCGAGGATCAAAGCCAAGTGTGTCATTGTATCTCCTATTCTATAGATTTGTAAATGTGATTCTTTCTCCCAAATATTAGACAATTCCACTTTCCATTTTGGCTGGCCGATGGCTTTTTGAATTCTTTCTTTCAGAAGTCAGCGTGGCCTGACATATATCATCTCAAAATTCACTGAACCACGGAGAGGATCATCCCTCCTTCTGGCCCCATGACAATGTATTCCAAGAATCCCAGGTGCTTCTTTCTATTCTGGGAATGGGCTCCAGTTTGGAGATTTGCACGGTCCATTAAGTCATCTCTGTGTCCTGGTGAGCCTTCCTGCTATGAGCCCAGAGCCCTCCACATGAGCATGAAGCTGATGGAATTCTCTGCCAGGAAAAAGAGAGCCTAGACTAAGCTCAACACATCAGGGTTTCACCTCTCCACAGCATTTTAAAGGAAATGGTACAGGTTGGGGACCACATCAGGACTTCTGCTTAACTCTCCGTGGGCCAGACTATCTGTTGTGTGGTACATGAAATCTTGTCCCAGTGCTGACTGAGTTTACAAAATGGCACTCTCCCATTACAGATTTTTTTTTTTTTTTGGCCACACCACGCAGCACATGGAAGTTCCCTAACCAGGGATCGAACCCATGCCCCCTGCAGTGGAAGCGTGGAATCTTAACTACTGGACTGCCAGGGAAGTCCCCCTTGTGGATTTTTATTTAAGAGAAAAACACTTTTCCCCTTTACATTAGATTTTTTTTTTCATCTTTCCTGAAATACTTATTTTTAACTTCACATCTTCCAAATTTTAGATGGCACAGGCAGATTTCTCACCTCACTTGGTGTCTTACCCAGTGCTTCTCAAACTTTAGTGCATATGAATCACTTGGTAAATTTTGTTAAAGAGCAACTTCTGATTCAGGAGACTGGGGTGGGCCTGAGATTCTGCATTTCTAACGAGTTCTCAGGTGATGACAACGCTGCAGGTCTGTGGATCGCACTAAGGGCAGCACAACTGCAGAATACTGAGCTCCTACTATGGACCAGGCCTTGGGAGAAGTGACAAGGATGCAGGGGAGGAGGACAGAGGTGTACGTTACACCCTTGTAACCAGCGTACAGTCCTAGTGAGTTAATTAGTAAAACCTGATTTTATCCTTGATTGAGCTTGATCTAAAGTTGGACTCCATCTAAGTTCATCTAAGTAAGATTACTAACTTACTTACAAGCAGACTCGTCTTTTAACTCTCCAGGAAGTATGAAGTGGTCATCATTAACTCTGATTTCCCAAGATTAGTTCCCCCTTTGGGGTAAGTGAAACACATAATGATTTATTCCTAGGGTTGAGTGCTTCTCAATCTTTTTCATTTCATGACATAATAGAAAAATATAATACTGGTGTATCACCCCAGGGGAAGCTTCTTGCCTCTTGAGTGGTTACTGGCCATTGGAGAGCAACTGGCCCAGGGTCTTCCCAATGGAGATCCAAACCTTGACATGACAGTAACCCATACACTCAGCTCCCTGATTGGCAAGCTCTGATTCTGCTATAATTTCTCAGCTTCAGAAATTCATCATAAAATATAAATGCCAAAGATATTTATATTTGGGAGATTTGGAAAAGTACCACTAAAGTCACTATCAGTTAAGAGTCAAGGGAAAATTAATTGAGGGCTGACTCAAATAAAGGAGGAATCTGGGAATGACCTAGAGCATGGCAAGGAAGAAGAGGAGGCACAGAGGGTAGGACAGGAGAGAAGGGATGGTGGAAAGGCAAGGGTGGCTTCTTCTTCCTCAAATTTTTTCAAAGCCTGCCTGTTTCAGCATTGATCACACTTGCCCCAAATAACTCCCCTTCTCTCAGCAAATATTATGAATCTATATGAAGACTGAAATAAAAACTAAAATGGAAGAAAAAATGGGAAGCTATCTATCTTTGCATAGAATTTTTTTTCCTCAGTGAGTTGAAAGGCAATGACTTTAAATAAAAAAATTCTTTTGAAATGTTTCTATGATAGGGAATTAGCACTCAAGCCCATGTAGTTGGATAATCCCTTCCAACAACATGCATTTTATTCCTTGTAGACCAGAGTCCGCAAACATTTTCTGTAAAGGGCCAGAGAGTAAATATTTTAAGCTTTGTGGTCCATGCAATATCTGTAGCATCTATTCAACTACTGTGGCATCCACAGACAGTGCATAAACAAATGGCCATGGATGTGGTCCAACAAAACCTTATTTATAAAGTCAGGTGGGAGGCTGGATTTGGCCCACGAGCTGTAGTCTGGGACCCCATTATGGACAAAACCTTATATGTTATTGAACCAAAAATAAAAGTTGAATGTGGAAAAGAACAGAGCATATATACTTAGAGGGCAAGGTGGACCACAGAGGTATGAGGATAGATCCTTCTTGAGCACCAGACGCTGAACATAGATACCCACCCAGGGCTTCTGAAAAGAGGTAGTAGGCATGGCAGATTGCCCAGGAGTAGGATGTAAGTGGGAAAATGGAGACATAATCAAGGCAAATGTTCCATGAAATGGTATTTCTAGGTCAACCTGGCAGATAGATTTGAAATGCCGCCATTTTGCATAAGTTTTTGGGGTTTTTCCAGAAGTTTTTCACCAACCCTTGGCCACATCAGTTGTACGCATGCGATGACACTGAGAAACAGCAGTCTGAAGAAATACTGCATAGTTGGCATAGGTTTTCATGTTTCATTAAAATTCATGTTTTATTAAATTTTTCATGTATTTTCATGTTTTATTAAAATTCTTCTTTGACCACATATTGATTTATCTCTGTGAGTCTATGAGATTATGCTAATTTGGATGTCTGTGGTTTATGAAGTGGGACCATCTAGCCTTTTAAACTGTACTCTCTTAGTTCCTTAAAAGAGGCCAGATTAAGACTCTAAATATTATGAACTCAAAATTCAGCAGATAGATAAGTGAACCTTTTAGGCTTGTAAAATATGTGCACATTTATTGTACATATTATTCAAATATGTACATATTTAGAAGTCAAATTTTTCTTCCTGTGTGGCCTTACCTACTTTAACTATTAAACTTCATTTGAAATGTAAATTAAAAGTATCTAAATACAAGTGCTTTTATGTTAATTGCCCAAGTCACAATTTACTTCACTCATTTATGTTTCCATTTTTGTTTTGTTTTCACAGGAAGTGAAATGCCTGTCACCAGATAGAACAGTAGGTAAGACTGGGATTTCTTGTTTGTAATAAGTGTGTTGTTCACATTATGCCTTTTAACATTTATCCTAAATCAACCCTTTAATCTAGGAGTCTTTGATCCTAGTTTCTTTCTAGAGTCTTCAATACCAGGACTTCCCCCAAGTTATTCTTTTGTAAATTGATATCATGGCTGTTAGAAGGCAATAAATGAACAATGCCACATCTAGTATTTGTAACAACAGGGATTATTAACTTAATTACCTTATCCTTTTGAAATATCTGAAGAAGAATTATGACCGCTGGGACACCAGCAACAGTCACCTAATCTATTTCTTAAGTTATAGCAGCAAAGTCTTCAGCAGGCATCCTTTCGTGGTCTGGCTTATTGCAACCCCAGTTGTGGCATTTAGCAGAGTGTTCTGTCATGGGAGTCTAAAGGCATGGTGCTGATTTCAGGAGTTTTGAATTTCCTTATAAAGTACAATTTCAAAATTAAATTTGGGGACCAGTGTGGAAGGGTCAGTTTTTCACTTTGTCAAGTGAGGACAATAAACAAAAACCTTCCATCTATTGTATCCATAACTTCAAAAAAGGAAGGGCATTTGAACACCAAAATAGGAAGTAGGAAATAATCTCAAACCAAAGAGCAGGTCTTTATGGAAAACAACCTCATTACATTGTTTTTATTTTTTCTATTTTAATATAGATTGGGGAGCAAATGCATACATGATAAAAGAAGACAGGGAACTAAGAAATATTAAAATCTTAAATAGAATTAGAAGGGCTCTTTTTCGTGTTTAGATTAAATGATTTGAAACTATTCCTTTATAGTAAGTGAAGTTAAAAGAGTAACTGATAAGAGTTAAGAAAGGTTTCCCCTTCAAGCACTGCAATTCTATGGCACGTAGTCCTTCAACAGGATAGGACTTTCCTTAGAATGTCATCCCTATAATTACAATGCAGGGAAATTTATATCAATATTTTCTAAACTTTTCAGATGGTCAAATGAAAGCCATTATTCAAGAGAGCTATTAATATGGTGATTTTAATTGGTAGTGATAATAATAACCATATACAAATATTAAAGGATGGCAGTCCTTCTATATAAAGCAACATTTCCTGTAAAATCTATTTTTTTTAAACATCTTAGATGGGAAAATTATCATACCCCACACAACAAAAAATTTATAGATGTTTTCAGCTCCTTTCCTATCCAATTTTCATTTCCTGTCCATTGGCCTCAGAAATATGAGCCAAGCAAAATTTCAAAAGCTCCTGGAAAAATAGAAGCTGTGTGTGTGTGTGTGTGTGAGAGAGAGTTGGGGGGTGGTTAGAAGGATGTAAAATGAAAACATTAAGACTATCCCATTTTTATAATTTGCCTCTGTCTTCCAAAGGCTCTGACACATACATGCTCTGGCTTTGCGAATTTCCCTGTGATAGGCTGCACCTGATTGATAACGTGTTGTGGTGAGGGAATCCAGTGGAAGCATTTACTGAAGGAACATAAATGATTTGAGAGACATCAGAGCTATCTTATCCTCAGGGTTATCAATAATGCTGCTATAAATATCAACACTTAATCCATTACATGGTAAAAAAAAAAAACCACAGAGGTTACTAAAACTGGGACCTGGACTGGGTATGAGCGAATGATTCCATCCATACCTTTTGTAGTTGGAGGGTCAGGCTGAGCTAGTACTGCAGGGCAGAGATGGAGAGTAGAAATGGGTGGCATCTGTGCTTGGAGTTATGAGTCCGTGTACTTTCATACAAAACAGTGAGCATCCCTGTATGGATGGCCTTATGCACAGGGAAGGAGCCATTAAAAAGTGAAATGCCTGCATCATGAGATCCTACAGCAATACAGGAAATCGACATTAGGATTTGTGGTTTCCTGCAAATGGGGAATCTAAGAGAATATTAAAAAAAGCCACATGTTTCAACTATCAGTGGAGATGTTACCCAAAGATTTCTCACTCTATAAGTGTCAGGGACAAACACGGGATAAAACAGAAGGTTGAGAATAGTAATTCTAGAAGCTAGGAATAGGGTGTGTATAAAATATTCGCTTAGAACATTGATGGTAACCTGTCAGGAAGAGTGGGGCTGGGTAATGAGTTAATGACAATAGAATAATGAAAAGCGTAGCTCATATTTACTGAGGAATGATTCTGTTCTGGGCACTGTGCAAAGGGCTCTATTCAGTTACTAAATCTGTCCCTCTGAAAGAGGACAGGGGGTTATTAAGGAAATTATTAAAGATAGCTGCCTTTTGTTACCACCACTGGCAAATTTACTATCTTTATTGTGCTTTCCAGGTGACTAATAGCAATAGACTGTGCTCTGGTTATTAGAAAGAATAAAGTCTAAATACTGAAAAAGGATAAAAAAACATACAGATAAATATTTTGAAATGACCCAGATTTGGAAAGTCCTAATATGTTGCCAAACTTTCAACATTTTGCTCACCACAGAATGACTCCTCTGAGAACAAAGTAATTGCTGACTTCAGAGAGCTCTGAGGAAGTGCAGTGGATGGAAAGAATTTGTCCAGCAACTGGATGAATCAAATCTAGAGTTTTTCTAACACTGGGTGTGTGTGTGTGTGTGTGTGTGTGTGTGTGTGTGTGTGTGTGTGTGTGTGTGTAAAGCACTTGAATATACCTACAAAATTTAGCTCACTACCTGAAGTACTTCTCAAAGTCAAAAATTCACTGGAGAATGGTAATGCTGCCTCTGGGTTGTTGCACACTTGGGCTACTCCGGGACAATGTTAATTATGGACACCAGAAGTGCCCAAACCTAGCTGAGCCTTGAATCCTGGAGAGCTTTAAAAGTATATGTTCTCAGACCTACTCAATCAGGCTCTCCAGGAGTGGAGCTGGCATAGATGTGTATGTCTATTTTTACAAGCGATGCCAAGCCCAGTTTGGGTGTACTCATTTAATTCAGGCTGGCAGTGAATCTTGGGAACCACTCATCTAAACAGCTCCAATGACACTCAGGTTGAGTGGCTGTTACCTGTTCCTACTGATTTGCTTAACAACAGCAGATCTGGGTGGACACCTCAAAGGCTTTAATTTTAATGGATTGACCTCTACACTGTCACAGGAGACTCTGCTTGGCATTTCTGCCTTTCAAAGAACGTGTGCCATCATGAAATCCTAAAAGAACCTGGACCACCTGGCTTTGGGATGGATGCCCCCTAAGAGATTTAGGGAACATGCCTTAATATCTGCCCTCAGCAAGATGCCAACATGGACTCCAAACAAGCAAATTCAAACCTGGAAAATGTCTCAAGTGCCACATGTGATGTTATGAATAAGCTCTAGTTCCATTGATTCTTCCTCTTTCAGTTTTCTGTGCCTATACAGTCTCTTGGTTTCTCTCCCTACCTATAAACTCAGCTTATCAGGCTACTGGGCTCTCCACTGGACAGAATCGCCTGCAAGAGACAAGGGCACCAAGCTGCCAGCTGACATTCCAGAGACCACGGCAGCTTGAATTTCTAAGGCCACTAGGTCTCACTGTAGGACAGCCCACTTTGATTATTGATTTTCCTTTTTTGAAAATTATTTTGATAAATCAATCTCCACCAGCCTCGCACATGTGTGTGTAAGTTTGGCAGAATACAGCAAGGCATTTTCGAGATCTCAGCCTTCATTCCTTTCCTGGAGAGACAGGGAAATGCGCACTTGCTCTCATCCCTGGGGAAACGGCCCCTCCACGAGTCAAAAATGCACCTTCAGAGACACTGCCTTTCCCCTTCCTGTTCCAATCCCCCCTTTCCTTTTGGGTCCCCCCAGTTTGGGAAGTCGGGAAGAATGAATACATTATTGAACTTATTCGCTAATCAATTTACCTCAACATGTATTTCTCATGGCCATTGCCAAGGGATACCAAATGAACCACGGAGAGAATAATTTCTAATGCAAAGTCAAAAGTGAGTAGCAGCATGAAAGAAGAACAAAACATCGCTATAGGAGCCGGGTGGCCAGTGCTCCTATGTCATATTAGGGAAGAGAAGTTTGTGGGAAGCGTTCCCTCTCTTTCCCTCCCTGTGGTCAGTCCCCAACTCTAAAGGGTGTGATAAAACATAAATCCTAAAGGATTTGAGGTCTTTTGTTCAGGAGTATCTGTGAAAATGTCAGCATTCATGGAGTGGAGGAGGATTGCGGCTAGCTTTTTGGGAGGATGCTTCAGATCACCCAGGAGCCTGCTGTGCATGAAGATTCCCGCTTGCACCTCAGAGACCCAGGTCCAAAGGACGGGGATCAGTCCTTCATGTCACATCCAGGCACTTGTGCAAAATTCTCCTAGGACTTAGGCCAGTGTCTCCCCATCAAGACAGTCAACTCTCTGAGTCAGAACCCCAACTTAAACTGATTTTAAGATCCACAAGAAGCGAGGGAGAAAAGTAACCATTGGGCATATAACAGCACACACTTACCGCCTTTAATCCTCACTGCCACTCATTTCACAGATGTGGAGACACACTGAGAAAAAGATCCATGATGGATCTGAGGTCATGAGTGGTAAATGGGAGAACTTGGTTCTAGACTCAGATCTCCTGACCCCAAAGTCCAGTATTGCACCTGCGTTGTCTCACGGGGTACATGGTAGTTATTCAATCAGTATCTGCTGAATGGAACTGAATCAGAGACAAAGTACTGCTTCCAGAGTACCACTGAAGTCCCCAACTGTGATAGCAGATTCATCTATTTCTCTTTGCAATTCTATTAGTTTTTGTCATGAGCATTGGTGAAGACAGCTGCACTTCCGGCACCTTTCCCAGGGGCAGGTGCCCAGAGCTCGGCACTGAGGTACACAAGCGACACAGACACAGCCAGATGGAGTCTGCAGCCCATGATGGGGACATTGGAGCCCCACCCAGCCTTTCATTGAATCTTTCCTCTTCTCAGTTCTGTAATTCTAGCAATGACTGAGGTGCAGTGTGCTATTGGCAAAACATCTTTTTCTGGCTCTACTTTTCGACATAGAGAAAGGGAAAAGCTAAGCCACCTTGTAAGGTTCCACTGCTTTTTTCTCAAAGTTGCCTTTATCTGTAATGCCTGCATTAGTAGAGCTCGCACCCTGTCCAAACAGATTACACCATCCAGAAAAGGCACAATCATTACGAGTCATCAAGGAAGCTGAGAAGTTTGCATCTATAGCCACGGTAGAGTTTTCTGCAATACATATCTATAATGAAGTTTTCTTTCAATATATTAAAAAATCACTTTTACCGTTCATTTGATGTAACATTAAAGGATGTTATTATAATAGGCTACAAATCAACTGCAGTAGAAAGAATATGAATTGAATATTAGATGGCTAAGTTGACTAATGTCTATGTGGAAGGTTGTGGTTTGAGGTATGCAGATGAGAAGTCTTTTATCAATTTAAATTTTTATTATTCTCATCACATATTTTCTGTAATCTGAGGTTAAAAAATGTTTATAAGCTTTATTTCCCCTTCAGTGTTCAAAGCCTTTATCTTGATTATTTGGACCTTTTGGCTTTCTTCCTCAATGCTGTGATTCACTGGTTTCCTGTCATTTCACCCTACAGGGTCTGGTTTTCCAACTGGGACAGCCTGCCATATATTCTCAGCAACAAGAATTAGCTTGGAGTGATTTGGGGCTGAGATGGCGGCTCCCTGATTCATTTGGGTCTACAGGGAGATGGCCACAACCAAAAAAAACAGCCGAAAGGAAAAGCTACCAGGTCCTCCTGTATCTGGACAACCCAGATGTTATTTACAGCTTTGTTTATGAAGTAATTTCTTGACCCGCCTGGCTAGGATCCACACACTTTGTCATTTTAGAGCACACACGTCCTGTCACATGGTGGCGATGTGCCCTGAACAAGTAAACAGGCTGTGAGACTGTTATGAGGGTAGAAAAATCTTTTAACATAACACTCTGCTCCTCCCTCCACTTCTAAAAAGGACAAAGGAAAGCAGAGAGGCAGAGAACTGATAACTGTTTTATTTTTAGATTTTCAAATCGCCACAACCCATGGAGCCATTTTGAACCTCATACTATGTGCAAAGTGCTATGACTAAAGAAGTTGGATAGTTCATGAGTCCAACTCTCAAAACCCTCCCATTCCAGTGAAAGACAGATATTAATAAACATAGGGAACCACATACAATCTGAAGGTGAAGTTGGTGTAACACTTGGGATGGGGTACAAATACTCCTTCTAGTGTTATTATAAATAATACTGAAAAGGTAGGGGATAGCACATCCCTCAAATTAAGAGAAGGATTCACTAGATTAAAGTCTGTCCCTAAAATGGAAGGCTGTGCTGCCCTGTTTACTTCCATCACCACCAGAAGTCTCCTTGGCCAAACCTCCTCCCCAGCGTCTTGTGCCTCACGGTGGTGTACATTCTGATCCAGTCTCGCATGTTCCAACAACTCTCCAAACCCCTTCACCATGCTGTTGTCAGCAGAATCCACTGCATCTTCAACTTATGCTCTGAACATCCTTGTTCTACCTGAAACCTGAATATTCTCTGAGGATGGGGCAGCCTGCTCTTGGAGGGCGGCTGATACGTTCTCATGCCCTAAATCCCACAGCACCTGGGGGTGGGTGGGTGTCTTCCTTGCTCCTCCCTCCAAATCACCAGTTCTTTTCATGCTCATATGCCATAAGGTACCAGCTGCTATCTGTCCTCACTGAGGTAACTCACTGACAATCTGGTCATTCTTCCTCAGTCACTAAGGATTGTAGCACATCACTTACTGCCTTTCCATCCTTGTGGACTTTACCATCCCCCTCCCCCATCAATGATTTAGCTAAATGTGCTGTCCTTGACCTTGTCCACAGTTCCTTGACCTCCTCAGTTGTGATGTCCTCTTCCTTTTTATAACACCTCCTCCAACCTCTTCCATGGTTATGCCCTAGAATGTGACATTATCAATTCATGCACTGCCTCCAAAATTTCAAGCTGCCCACTCTCTGTTCACCATCTGCTGCTTTTCCAACTCACTTACTGTAGTATCTGCACTGTATTACTTTGACCATATAGGGTCCACGGATCCACTGACTCTACCATTTTTCGGTGCTTATTATCCACCCCACTACGTGTCCCAAGAGCACTTTCCCTACTAGAGTTTATGGTTCATGGCTATAATCACTTCTTTGCATACGTCCTCAACCCCAGTAGTGAATTGAATAGTGTCTCCCCAACATTCATGTCCACTCAGAGCCTTAGAATATGACCTTATTTGGACATAGCG
The DNA here is from genome assembly GCF_964341445.2 of Mesoplodon mirus. Lineage (NCBI taxonomy): Eukaryota > Metazoa > Chordata > Mammalia > Artiodactyla > Ziphiidae > Mesoplodon > Mesoplodon mirus. The sequence goes on along the minus strand of NC_138986.1, from coordinate 53,360,299 downwards.
TCTTTGCAGATGTAATCAGTTAAGATGAGGACACAGTGGATTAGGCTGGGTCCTAAATCCAATGGCTGGTGCCCTTATAGGAAGAGAAGAAGGACACACAGAGGCATAGACACAGGGAAGAAGGCCCAGTGAAGATGAAGGCAGGGAACTGGAAACCACCAGAAGGTAGGAGAGAAACGTGAGACAGTTTCTTCCTCAGAGCCTCAAGAAGGAACCAATCCTACTGACACCTTGATTTCAGACTTCTGGCCCCCTGAACTGTGAGAGAATAAATTTTTGTTGTTTCAAACCACCAAGTTTGTGGTAACATTTTTACAGCAGCTACAGGAAACTAATATAACCCTCTCTCCCTCTGTTATACTCTTACAGCAAAAATCCGGACAAGGATGAAATTCCATTCTCCACTTTCTCTGTGCCTGCACCTAACTGGCAGATTTTAGGCATTTCACAAATGTACTAACTGGTCTCACTTTACAGTTTTGACCACAGATCTTATATAGGCTAATTCAGCTGTGTTTCACAGTGTATTCCTCCTGTTCTCTGGGGGAAATAGTTCACACTTTCTTTTCATTCCCAAACTGGTGACTCTGCCTCTCAGGACCCTAAGAAACTAGAAGTAAGGAGAAGAGAAAGAATTCTTCTTCCTTCCACCAAATCTATGAACCTACTTGCATTTGTACACATATTTTTCTATTTTTCTGTTTCACTCATTTAATACACAAGTACTTATGACGGGTACTCTATACCAGGCAGTGTTATGAATTCTGGAAAAAAGTGAACAAAGTCCCTTCCTTTTTGGTGATTATATTCTTGGGTAAAAGACAAACAATAAATGTATAAACAAATACATATTCAATACAATATTAGACATGAAAGGTATTATGAGGGAAAGCAAAGCTCTGATCAGCAGGCAGGGTGCAATTTTGGGAGGAATGTTGAGGGAAGACATCCCTGATTAGGTCTGAGTAGGGATCTGAATAAAGCATAGGATGGATGAACTGTCTGTGCTTCCTTCCAAGGTTAACAACCTCTGCTCTGGCTTCCATCCTCCTTGTCCCACTCGGAGACTTTTTTCCCTACAATTTTCACCCACATCTTCTTGCATTACTAATGTCTCCTTCTTTACTTGATCATGTCCATCAAAATACAAACATGGTAAAATATCTGCCATCTTGTGAAAACTGCTCCTGGAATCCACATCCCCATTATTTTTTTCTTCTTTGGTATAAAACTCCCCCAAAGAGCTTCAATATTAACTGTTTCACCTCAAGCCACCCCAAACATTTTTAAAATTTCTACCAACAATTGCTATCATGTCAATTGCAAGGTCAATTTTTAACCCTTATCTTATTTGATTTCTTAGCAGCATTTGAAGCAGTTGATTACAAACCCTTTTTTAAAAACATTTTCTTCAGATGACATCTCAGATGCTCCAATCTCCCTATCTTCCTGTACCCTCACCGAACTCTCATGCTCAGTGTCTAAGTGTCTAAATGTTGGAGCATCCTAGGGTTTAATCCTCAGAACTATTTGCCTCTGTATCTACACTCAAGCGTTAGGCAACGTCAACCTGTCTCACTGCTTTAAAAACCATCCATATGCTACTGACCCAGATTTTATCTCCAGGCCCTCAGAGCTCCAGACTCATGAGTATCCAATTTCCTATTCAACATTTCTGCTAATAGACATATCGAATTTAATGTGTACAAAACCAAACTTGATTTCCTTGCCTAACAAGTTTAATGCTTTGCCACTCTTCCCCATCTCACTTACCATAGTAGCTCAGGCCCAAATGTTAGATATCAATTACCCTGCACTCCTTTATGTCTTTCTATATCCAAATCTAGCACCAAAACCCGTGAGCATTACTTTCAAGTCATGCCCTCCTCTTAGCATGTCTACCACTGTCAGCCTGGCCCAAGCCTCCTTTGTCTCGCTGTAGATTGGCAATAAGCTTCCTGACTGGCTTTCCATCAGCTTAACTTGCCCTACTTCCATTGTGTATTCCCCATACATTATGAATGGCCTTATTAAAATATGAATCAGACCATGTCATTTCCTTGTACAAAATACTCTAGTGACTTGCCATTATATCCAGAATAAAATCCAAAGTCCCTGTCATGACTCACAAGGCTCTATGTGATCTGGTCCCGTACCAATCTCTCCAACCTCAGTTCTCATCATTCTCTTCCAGTCATCCTCACTATCCCAATGGTCCCCACCAGGACAAGCATGTTTCTAACTCAAAGTCTTGTACTTATACTTCTCTCTGCCCGGGAGACTTCTCTCCTCTACATGGCTTATTGTCTTACTTCATTCAGGACTTCGTTCAACTTATTTTCTCCTCAGAGAGGCCTTATCTGACCATATTATTTAAAATAGCACTGCATCTGTATACTACACAATCATTTTCTATCTCCTAACCTGCTTTATTTTTCTCTGTGGCCATTAGTACCTGATATTATATATTTATTTACTTACTGGAATGTCTAGAATGTCTTTCCTACTAGAATATAAATATCAAAGGGTAGGGAGTTTGTCTAATTCACTATTTGAACTCTAGAATCTAGAACATGGTAGTCATCAGATAAATATTTGTTTAATTTATTTAATTAATTAAAATTATTTTATGAAAAATTTAAATGCATGGAGAAAATTTATAAAGTTAATAATCAAAATAGCTATTAATCACTGAATAGATTCCAGGCAGCTTGCTAAGTGCTTTACAAATACAATATCTTTAATTCTTTTATTAACCTGAGAGCTGATTTTATTATAATCTCCATTTAATAGATGAGGGAAGTAGAGCTTAAAAAGTGTAAGAAATTTGCCTAACGTCATACAGTAGTAGGTCAATGAGCTGGAATTCTAACCTAGATCTGTTTGTTTCCAAAGCTCCAGTATCCACAGTCTCAACCCAGCAAATGTTTATTCTTGTTTATGATAGAAAAGGGGCTGGTGGTATTTCCAGTAGCATGCTGGAGTAGATATCTTCCATGACACTCCTGATCAAAACAAATTCTTGAATAGAAGAAAAATGTTTCACTGAGCTGGCACAAAAGAAAGGAATTCACCAAGCACATAAAAGAGAAACCAGAAATCCTGAAAGGTCAACAAATGCCAAAATGCATCCCTATGACAGTGTGAATAAGAAATAAACCCCACTGTACAGAAGAGGTAAAAAAAATAACTTGCTCTCTAATTTTTGGTTCTAGAAAGGAGGAAAAAAATCTCACTGAGAATTCATAATCATATTTTGGAAAGATTAGCTGTTAGAATTCATACTTTCAAGCTGAGGATTTAATTTAAATAGTTTCCAGTTGGTAGCACTTCCAGGTAATTGGCAGAAATAGATATGAATCTACTCTAGAGAACTGGATGTTCAATCCAAGCCTCAAAGGATTCTTACAGAAAAAGTTTTAAGGAAAGTGAGCAGCTCACAGTCACAAATCACAAAACACATTAAGAAGTAACATAAAAGAGAACTTCAAAGAGCAGATACTGGCAACAGACTTTGAAAGACTTAACCAGTTTGATTTGTCCAATGCTGAGTATGAACTATACTTAATACGTTTGAAGAAATAAAAGAGAAGTTGAAAATACGAATAAGGAAAAAGCAGAATTTATAAAACAATAGAATGTCTAGAAATTTAAAAGGTAATACTTGAAAATAAATGCTGGTTGATTATCTCTTCAGCAGACGGAATACAACTGAACAGAGAATTACTGAGCTGGAAGATGGAACTATTGTCCAGAGTCCATGGTGTGAACTGCTGAGCCCGCAGACTCATTAGAGGAGGTGAGGAAGAAGTAGGGGACAATCACCCAAAGCATTCTAGCAGGCTGTATGGAAGCTGAGAATGCCAGCTCTCAGTTGCCCCTGCAGCAGGGTAAGCATGGCAACCATCAGGACAAACAGTTTCCAGATAATAGGCAGCTCTGAAAAACGGTAGATCTACCAGCATTCACCAAAGGACCCGCATGAGACCAGGATGACCTTTTGCCTGAATCCCACAAGGACACATAAGTCACACATCTCCTTCTATACACTTGGACATCCTCTTAAGGGGCATGGGCTCTCTGAAGGTTCAAGCATTTTTATGAAAATGAGATACTATTACCCTATGTTTTTTAATCACCAAAGTTTATTGATATGAAATTAGATTGAGATTTGAGTTAGTTTTTATCCACAAAGCATTTGGAGTTGTGAATAAAACTATGTTAATTATAGACAAAATTACAGAGCTACATTTTCTCAGCACATCTGAATATACGACATGACTACCTTTGTATAATCTTTTAACTTGGCTAAAATCATATTTAATTATATTCAAATTTAGTCAGTTTTATTCCTTGTAAATTTATAATGTTTATTAAAATATAAAACTAAAGATATAGGGCAAAATTGTTTTATTACAAGTTTTCTTGTTTCAATGCACATGACTAATGCAACTTTTATGCAGCTCTTAGATCATTTAAGTAGTAAGTTGTTTGATTCTTTGTGCCTGTTGCCGAGACCTGGCTTCAGTAAAGCTTTGAAGTAATTCTACAAGTTTGGTAGAGCGGGGAGGAGAAAGCCAGAACTAAAGAAGGTTTCTCATTTCTGCCTATGTGAAAAATTGATCGCACCTAGACATCAGAGAGCAGAGGGCATTTGGGGGCCCAGAGTAAGGGTTGAGATGCTAGGGCAACCCCAAGAACGCCCTGTTGGTCATTGCAGCCTCTGTCTCAGGGCAATGATTTTGCATGGATATAAAGGACAATCAACTGGGTAGTGGAAAGAAGAATCTTTGTACCTCCAATCCACAGCCATAGTGGGTGCTGGAAGGCCAGTGAGTGTCTAAAGACAGACGCTGACATGGAGGTGCTAAATCATGATCCAGTGGGTGTGATGTCATTATCCATTTTGCTGCCTCATTGAGGTTACCCATCTTGCAGTCATGACTGGTCCAATGGCTAAGGACTGAAAGAGTTCCTAAAATTATTCCCAGCAGTAGAGCGATATGATGGGAGGAAAAAGAGTTTTCTTTCTGGCATGGATTCAATGGTTGTGTGCTGAGAAGGGAGGAGAGACCAGGTAAGAATGTATCATTTTAGCTCATATATTTTACATTGCTCTCATTCTTGAGTCAGGATGAATAGCTTACAGAAGACCTCAGGACTAGCAGGTCAGATTCTCAAAGACTCAAACTTAGAGGCATGGTGGATATTGCTAAATTCAGCCTCTCTCTTGCAATAGAAAATTGTTCCTGGCTCCATGCCCTCTGCCTTTTATAGGACTTTCCCTCCACCAGCCCTGCCATGAATGGGAGCCCATTTCCTCAGGAAGGGACATGTCCTTTTCTGGACCAAGCACTGTCTTTGTTGCAAGGGAGGCTGACACTTGATTCATGTGGTTTGTGGACAGTTTGACTATTGAGATGGCCTGGAAGACATTTTTCCCCATTCAAAGAGTACTCTTGTCCTCACCTGTATTCTTTTCTCTATGTTCAATTGTTATCTCTGTTGGCATTCATTCATTCATTCATTCATTCATTCATTCATTTATGGCTGCATTGGGTCTTCGTTGCTGCATACGGGCTTTCTCTAGTTGCAGCGAGCGGGGGCTACTCTTCATTGCAGTGCGCGGGCTTCTCATTGCGGTGGCTTCTATTTGTTGCAAATCATGGGCTCTAGGTGCACGGGATTCAGTAGTTGTGGCCCAAGGGCTCTAGAGCGCAGGTGGGCTTAGTTGCTCCGCGACATGTGGGATCTTCCTGGACCAGGGCTCGAACCCGTGTTCCCTGAACTGGCAGGCGGATTCTTAACCACTGCACCACCAGGGAAGTCCCTCTATGGTGACTTTTAATATAACCTGTCCAAATTCTGGTAACATTCTAGTAGAATTATCTTTTCTGACTTGTAATTTTGTTGCTTTGAAATTCATTTGTACTCTGTTAAAGTCTGTCTTGAATCCCACTTCTTTTTTTTAAAGCTATCTCTAAAAATTATACTAAAACAGTGAAAATGTGTCAAAAATATTCATAACTAAATTTAATGTGATTCAGTGCAAACTTAATGTTAGATTCACCACAAGCTATAAGAAATAAATGAACAATATAATTAAAATCCAAAATAACCGAAAGTTATATGATGTAACTGAAGATAAGGAAGATGACCTTTTCTTCCTTACTTTCTTTAGGAAGAAGTCTGTCAATCATTTCTTACCTATTTTAGTTAATGACTAAGTCTATTCAATTTTTTAAATAGTGCTAAAAATGTATTTCTACCTCTGTATTCCTACATCTCTCTTAGTTCAGATTTTATTATCTCTTGCCTGCATTCTTATGAAATTGAAGAGAAGAAAGCAGAGGGAAAGAGATCAGTTATTGAGGGATCACTATGTACTAGGAAGTTTCTTATATGAGGATTTAGGAATGAATAATACACGGTTCTTTTCCTAAAGGGAAGACAGATATGGGAACAAGTAATTATATTAAATTGTGATTAGCACAATAGCAACAGCAGAAGACACAGCATTAGTGTTGAGGAAAGAGTGATTAACTTCCGAGCACCGGTGCTGGCGAAGGCTTTGCACAAGTCAATTCTGAGCTGGCAGTGAAGGGAGTAGATCAAGGCATTCCAGGAAGAAGGAACAGCAGATATCTGGCCAGCTGTGGATGGTCTGCCCCCTCCTACTTTCTCCATCCTCCACCTCACACTCATGAGCTCAGACACTATCAAAATGCTTGTTTCCCCTGTATATTCCACATGGTTTTATGCCTTTCTGTTTTTGCATGTGTTGTTCTCTGTATTTCCTACTTTTATCCTGTAACTGATGATAGGTAGGGAAGATTTCTGAGCAAGGAGAAACATGATCAAACCTTATTTTAGAAACATTATTGTTGTGGTTCTGTTGAGGCTGAACTGAGGGAGGAAAGGACGATAGAGAAACCAATTATGATACTATTGCAAGCGTTAACAAGACCCTATACTAAGGCAGTTGCAGTGGAAAGAACAGGATGCATATGAGGGATGTTAAAAAGGTGGATTCAATGGATAAAGAAGATGTGGTACATATATACAACGGAATACTACTCAGCCATAAAAAAGAACAAAATAATGCTATTTGCAGCAGCATGGATGCAACTAGAGATTATTATACTAAGTGAAGTAAGTCAGAAAGAGAAAGACAAATACCATATGCTATCACTTATATGTGGAATCTAAAATATGACACAAATGAACCTATCTACGAAATAGAAAGAGACTCATGGACATAGAGATCAGACTTGTGGTTGCCAAGGGGGAGGGGGGATGGAGAGGGATGGACTGGGAATTTGGGGTTGGTAGATGCAAACTATAACATTTAGAATGGATAAACAACAAGATCCTACTGTATAGCACAGGGAACTATATCCAGTCTCCTGGTATACACCATAATGGAAAAGGATATTAAAAAAAGAATGTCTATATGTGTATAACTGAGTCACCTGGCTATACAGCAGAGATTGGCACAGGACTGTATATCACCTATACTTCAATTTAAAAAAAGGTGGATTCAAAAGTGATGATGATGATTTATTGAGGGGGATAAACAGGGAGAAGAAGAAATAGAATGGAGTGAGGGGTAACTAAGATGCCCCTTAGATTTCTGCCTTGAGACATTGGGTGTTCTGCATTCCACCAGCCAAGGCAGGGAATATAGGAGGAAGAGCAATTTTGGGGGGAAGATTAATTCTATCTGATGTGTTAAGTGAATCTTTGGGGTCAGAGATGACAATAAGTAGCTGGATTTGAGGCTAGGTTTCAGGAAAGAGGTCTGGGTTAGGCATTTATATTAAGAACCATCATCAAGTAGGGGACAGCTAAAATAAAGGAAATACATTTATAAAGTAGAGAAAATATGAGTGAAACTCATGGTTGACTTCTAAGAGGAGGGACACACTGGGGTAGAATCTAAGCTATGGTACAATCTGTTCTTGGAGTAGCCCAACTGGACAGAATGCTACAGTTTCCCAAATAAAATGGATTTCAATTTCCTCAACCCGATGTTACTGAGAACAACCCATCCAGGATAGGGGAGGTCCAGCCTCTCAAACTGAGGCCCCTACTTACTTGTCATCCTGAACATAGGAGTATCTGGGTGTAAGAAACCTTCCTGGATACGCCGCCTGAGAAAATGACTTGCAATTTAATGAAGAAGATGCTTTCCTCTCTAAGTAATAACAGTAAGACTTGCAAACTAAGGAAAGATAAGAAGTTATGGGGCTTCCCTGGTGGCGCAGTGGTTGAGAGTCCGCCTGCCGATGCAGGGGAAACGGGTTCGTGCCCTGGTCTGGGAAGATCCCACATGCCGCGGAGCGGCTGGGCCCGTGAGCCATGGCCGCTGGGCCTGTGCGTCTGGAGCCTGTGCTCCGCAACGGGAGAGGCCACAACAGTGAGAGGCCCACATACCACAAAAAAAAAAAAAAAAAAAAAGAAGTTATGAAATTATTTTGAAATGAGGAAAGGATTTTGTGTATATTAAATGCAAAAAAAAAAGTCTTCACAGTCTGGCAAAGGTGGTACAAAGGATGCTTGCATTTCTCCAGTTGCTATCCTAAATATGGCTACGCTTTCTTGCCAACACAATGCATTGATGGTGTTGGCAGGTAGGGAATATCTTAGGATAGTAAAGAGAGACACATCTAGCAACTGTAGTAAAATAAAATTCTCTTAAAATCACTCAGTAACATTTATTCTGATGAGTAAATAGTAAAGACTTAACAAATTCTTGTTAAACTAATCAATGACTTCATTGTTTACCAAGCAATTTTTGAACTTTTATTTGCCTTTCCAAGTAAATTCTCCTTTTGGAAAGAGAAAATGTTGACCATTGGACTTGGATGTATAACTGGTGTCAGGGATGTGCCTATGATGTATCTGGCACATAGTATGTGCTCAGTTAATATTAAGGATGGAAAGAAAGGATGGAGAAAGGGTGGGAAGGAAAGGTTAAGTTAATATCTTCATAAACATTTGCTCTTAAGACTTTGGGCAGGGTAAGTGGTATGCTCTAGGACAGTGATTCTTAACTTTGGCTGTGTCTGAATCACTCAAAAGCTTAAAAATAGAGGGAGACTCAAAAAGGTTCCACCCTAGATCCACTGATACAGAATTTCAGGAGGTGACATCAGGTTATGTGTAAATTTTTAAACCTCTGCTGATGATCGCTTCTGTTGCACAACCTGGGTTGAGAATTGCTATCTTCAGATCTGATAGATCCTGGATACATTAATTAGTGAAGTTCCAGGCCTGTAGAAGTGAGAGGTCAGATCTTGAACACAGAGTATCCTTACTCACATCCTTAGGACACCATGGGGCTCCCCTAATTAATTTGCTAGGTCTTATTGTCCTGACTGTGGAAAATCATGGCTGTCTGTACCTGGCTCATGATACACAACCTCAAGTTACCTAGTAAATGGGGGTAGAAAGCTGGGTTGATTCTCGTCTAAGTATTATGTTTGAGGAATTATTGATTGCACCATGCCTAACTATCCTTCCCCAGCAATGCTAATCTGGAAAGGGTTCTTATGTTCTTGCTGCTTTCTCCCCCTCAAAAGAAACAGATTTCCAGCTCCCCTGCAACTATTACAACAAATGAAGTCACTAAACACCTTTTCTATAAAACATAGGCACATAATAATTGTTTGTAAAGTCGTAAGTACTTGAATTTTTTGAGTTTGACGATCAAACTCAGTGTTTAGGTTCTATCCTCATTCTTAGAGGAGAAGAAAATAGCAACAAATCAACCCTTCACCTGTCTCAGTTATCCAAAAATAATCCTTCAATAAACTCCTCACCCCCAGATTCAAGTCTACCCTTGCCCATGAGGCAGGGAGATGGGCAGGGATGCCTGAACCAGACAAGGTTGCAGCTGGGGAAGCAGACCTATTGTCACACTCCTTTTTGGACTATTTGCTCCAGTTAAAACATGGCTCTACCATCTTGGAAAGATTGATAAGGGGGGAAGAAGTAGGAAAAACTGTATTGACCTGTATCAATGCCCACCTAATAGTCAGTGTTTTCTCTATCTTTGAGTATCACACATTCTCTAAATTGCTGAGAGTAGCTTGAAGCACAGATTTTTTTCTCTCCTGAAAAATTTCACTTTTACGTTTCCATAGATTAATATAAATAGACTTGCCTAGAGTTTAAAAAAATAAAGTTTTACTGCCACAAATATCAGAAAATGTTTTTCTTTTCATAGGTGTGCTTTCTTTGTATGGTAATAGCTCTGTCTAGATACAAGAATGCAATCAACATTTTTATGGTAGAAAGTCAGCCAACTGGAAATCCTTCCTTAATTCCAAAGATAAACATTGCATTTGTTTACTGCCATTGTTGATTTTTCCAAATTCAGGTTAGCTTTTTGATGGAAAAAAGTAAGCTTTGGTTTGAACAGACTGTTCATAAACGTCACTCCATAAATGGAGCTGGAAAGGGAGAGCCTCCTTAAATCATCCTAAGAAGCATGAGCTGTGTCTGACAGGAAGGATGGGCTAAGGAATAACTAGCATTTGGAACAACCTCCTAGAGAAGGGTGGTTCATAACCCCAAGGGAAAGCACCCCTCACAACTCAACAGACACACAGACTCAGATTCATACATATGCTGATGCTTGGTAAGATCCATGGGCAAATGTTGCCCTGTTCTGTGACAGACTAATCTATATCTAAAATACACATTTTACCTATCAGGAAGATCCTATATCATTAAGTAATCTGGAAGGAAAAAAGGCAGTTTTCAGGAAATACTTGTAAAACGTCAAATTAAAACTTCCCTAGTATGTTCTACACATTCCTGTTTTATGATGACTTGATGCTTAGAAGTGATTACAGTTTCTGCGCACAGGTGATAAAGATCTATAAGAAAAATTCACAAGAAAGATAGTCATCGCTATAGATTCATATTCATAAGCTCATTTCATTGTATACACATATACTCCCTCACTAATAAGAGTGATGATCAAAATTTATTGATTTAGGACTTCTCCATTTAAGACGTTCTTTTACAATTTGAGGTGGTGATGGATCCACAAGGGTTTCAGTAAGGAATCGGATGGCATATTTTAAAATAGTTAACTGAAACTGGTTTGAAGAAAGGATTATTTATAGTGGTATGATCAAGATTAAGGAAACCAACAAGGAATGGTGAAACACCAAGATGACTAGGAACAGCTGGAAGTTATTACCACCACTGGGCCTGAATGAAAAAGGAGGTCAATGTAACCAGAACATGGGGGCCCTGCAGATCTAGGAGAAGGCCCCCCCGTAGGAGTTGTTGTTGTAGAGAAACTTAGTGAGGCAGGGAAGGAGCAGCGATGAGTAGGAGGTTTACTCCACCTCTCTCTTCCCAAACATCTGGTCTATTGCTCATGTCTTCCATTGGCCCAAGCCATCAGAAAGCCAGAGGTCACAGAATTGGATGATGCAGCCCAAACATTAAGTCTTTTAAGACCCAGAGCAAAGCAGAGAATAGATTTGGGGAGGTAAATGGAGATTAAACATCTCAATGGGAGAGCGAACATATACAGAAGAGTTAGCTAATGCTACAAAGCAGTAAAAGGCAAACATCAAAACTAAAGAGGACAATCAATATGGACAGTGGGACGGAGCACAACCTAGTAGTTAAGAGCAGAGATTTGGAGGTTGGCAGTCATTTTCTCAAGTGAAGGCACTACTGTATGGGTCACCTTGTCAGGTTACAGAACCTCTCTGTGCCTCAGCTTCACTGAGATGCAAATAATAGTGCTTACCCTATAGAGTTGTTAAAACACTTAAATGAGATATATAAGTCATTTAGCTTGGTACGTGGCACATAGTAAGCACTCAATCAATGTCAATGACTATCATCATCAGCAGCAGCAGCAGAGGAGATTAGCCGTAACCAATGGCTACTGGGGTCAGAGAAGGATGGGTAGAATTTGGAAACGTAGAAAGAGGGAGGAAGGACATCCAGAGAGGTTAAGTAGTGAGGGTTGGCGTGAACAGAGATTAGGAAGCAGGAATTCACAGAACATCTTCACAGGGTTGTATCAGGAGCAGTGGATTCAGATTGGGAGGGGGTGGCCCAGTGATGGAGGCCCTTGAACGTCAACTCAAAATTTGGCTTTTATCTTGTTCATTGTGGGAAACAATAAAAAATATTTAAAGCAAATAAAGTAAGAGTAATGTTTTTAAAATGTGAGACAATGTGTGTGTTTGTAATAGTAGTGAGTTTCTAATGTGGCAGAATTTAGGATGAACTTCAGCAGAAGAACGAGTCAGGTTTAACTGTGAGTTACCAAATTCTTTGAAAAAAACATTGGGAACATTGATATAAATAAAATCATTAACTAACCTCTATTAGTTATTATAAGTACACTTCCCATTTATCCTCCTAACAGTTACTGCTATCTTTGTATTTTCTGGGTCTTGGTGTTGCATCCATTAACATTTCAATCTGCTTCTACACTCAGTGATTCTAGTCTTAGCAACATTTGACCATGAGGTTCTTACAACTTAAACATTTTAAACAGAATGGTTTTCTTGTGTTCATAGGAGAAAGAAGGGCTTTTAATAATAAAAGCATACTTTTTTTTCAGGACTTATGATGTTCTAGTTGCTGTGTCTTATAGGTCTTAATGCATCTAATCTTCACAAAAATTCTATGAGGAAATTCTATTACCATTTCCATTTTACAGATGAGAATATTAAGGCCTAAGATGTCTAAGTAACTTATGAAATGCACACAACCAAGAAGATTTAATAGTAGAATCCAGGTTTGTGCATAGGTGCCTGTGTACCTGTGCTACATGTTTCCCAAGAAAGACACCTAGACACCTGCAGAGTGTGTAGCTCCAATTATTAAAGTTTGGTCTCAATGCCATAATTTCATCTTGAGTTACAGTGTATTTCATTTCTGCACCTTACTTATCATTTGTTATATTTTCAAAATCCTTTACTATTGACAAAGTTTACATCCGCGGTCATATCTGATCCTTACCATGATGTAATAAATTTAAGTGGTTAACTAATTTGTTCAAGGCCTCCAACTAATAGGTAGCACAGTTGGGACTTGATTACAGGTCTTCGAACTCCAAATTCTGCATTTTTCCCACTAGTTAAAAAGAGATTTAATTAAGAGCAGAACATTTAAAGAGGCATATATTTCTTTTAATGTAATAATCATTTACAAAGCACAGGTTATGTCTCTGGCAACATCTTGGGTACTAATTCAAAAGAAAAAAATCTCTGCCCTTAAGGTACTCATCATTTGGGAGACTGAAAGAAAGATAGTTGCAGAATCAGAGGGGCTATCATCTCATTGGTACAGAAACTAGATGAGCACTAGGAAAGGACCTGCTCAGCCTGCAGTGGGAGGAGACAGCAATTCTGGTGGTTTGTGACTGGTGTGGAAAGAAAGATTTACTAGGGAAGTGACATAGGAGTTGAATTTTGAAGAACATTATGTGTGGAGAGAGCAAAAGGAGAGAGCCTGTGCAAAGATTTGTAGGCTTACAGCACATAGCACTGGGGAGGTGCATGATGCCTGACCTGGTGAAAGCACAGGGTAAAAAGATGAGGCTGAAGAGCAAATCCAGGACCAGATGGTCCAGGGTAAGGAAGTGGGACCTGAGCCTGAAGGAAGGGTTGACGTGCTCAGATTTGCGTTTCAACAGCCTCTCTTTGGAAGCAGCCTAGAGCAGGGTTCCCCAACCCCTGGGGACCTGTTAGGAACTGGGCCACACAGCAGGAGGTGAGCAGCGATCGAGGGAAGCTTCATCTGTGGCTCCCCATTGCTCACATTACTGCCTGAACCATCCCCTCCCACCTCACCTCCCCCCCAACCTGTCCATAGAAAAATTGTCTTCCACAAAACTGGTCCCTGGTGCCAAAAAGGTTGGGGACTGCTGGTCTAGAGGATGAATTGGAGGGGACTGAAATTAGAGATTCAGATACCACATATATAGGTAGCTTCTTGCAACAGTCATGAGAGAAAGCATTGCATGGAAGTGTACAAGATGCATGGAAGGGTAGATGGATCCAAGGGCGAGTAAAAGGTGGACTCATCAGGACTTTGGGACTCTTTGGATGCAGGAGAAGGAAGATATCTAGAATGATTTCCAGATTTCTGACTGGGGCAACTGTGGAATTTAGTGGAAATAGAAAATATGGTGATGGGACAAAGGAGGGATCCTGTGAGGATGGTGAGATGTGTTGTGTACATGCTGTGTTTGAGACAGCTGGTGAAAATCCAAGTGGAGGTGAGTCATACAGTTAGATGTGTTTGGAGACGGAAAGTAGTCTGCACTGGTGATAGAGATTTAGAAGCCAGCAATGCATGATTGGTGCTTAACAATAATAATTCTTCCAAATATCGGTTGACTACCATGCGATAGGCATTCATTTTGCTGCATATACTTAATGTTTTATTGTCTCATTTAATCATCCCAAGAAAATTTTATGAAGGACATGATTTTCTTTATTTTAAGGGAGAGGAAACTGAGACTCAAAGAGTTTGTGAAATTAGCACGGTAGTCATAGGGTGGATGAACTAGGGAGATTATGTAGAAGAAAAAAGAAGAGAACAGATTGGTGGTTGCCAGAGGTGGAGGGTGGGTGAAGAAAAAGCAGAGAAGATAGCAGACCGCTCAGAACGCTGAGGAATAACTTGAACGAATATTTATTGAATGCCTATTATGTGCCAGACACTATTTTCAGTATTAGAGATTTTTCCTAAAATGGAAGGGAACAAATTCATTACTTCTTTACTTCAAAAAAGTCCCCATTAAAAAAAAAATCCGGGCTTCCCTGGTGGCGCAGTGGTTGAGAGTCCGCCTGCCGATGCAGGGGACACGGGTTCGTGCCCCCGTCTGGGAGGATCCCACATGCCGCGGAGTGGCTGGGCCCATGAGCCATGGCCGCTGAGCCTGTGCGTCCGGAGCCTGTGCTCCACAACGGGAGAGGCCATAACAGTGAGAGGCCCACGTACTGCAAAAATAAAAATAAAAAGTAAAAAAATAAAAAATTTTAAAAATTTAAAAATATCCACAAATATTTCTTTAACTATAATGTTTTAAAAATGCACTTGATCAGGTTCAAAGTGGAAGTTTGTGTTTACCTACCCCAAATTACTGGTAGGATTTTGAAGAGAAAGATTATGTTAGAAAAATAATGCCAAGTTTTTTTATCAGGAAAACAAAGATTTTAGATTTCTGTTGGATGTGAAAGCTCTTTGGGGGAAAGTTAACAGAGGATGGTGACAGAGGGCCTGGGGTTCACTCTTTGTCTTTCCTCTTCATTAATTATGTCATCCACTTAATAAATACTTAATGGGGCGTTCATGTAAAGAATGAGATAGTAGTTATAATAATACACTGTTTGACACAAGGTAAACACAAAATTGAGGGTTGATATCATTAGAACCTAACTCTGAATCATATATCACCTTGCGCGGCATTAAGTATAGGTTTTTGATTGCCAGTAACAGTAGATATCACTTATTAAGGTGCCAGTATCTAGGACCAGATCTAGTACCAAGAATGTTACAATCATTTTATTTGTCAGCCTAATAAGAGAGGTTCTCAGCTTCCTATCAATCTTACAAGGTTGTTCTTATTTATCATGAAGAACTTGAGTCTCATAAAGGTTAAATAACTTGCCCAAAGTCATAAACCTAACACAAGGAATCTAAAGAAATGATGATCTAATTCCATTCTACAGCCTCTCAGAGATAAATTCTCAGTAGGCAGGTCAAAGAAAGCCCTTCACCACTTGATCTAAAATTATTTGCCTGTTTTGACCATACCTTAGGCTTTTCAGCAAAAGGACTCGGAATATGTGCCTTATTATCCTCCTCCATTTACGAAGATATTTTTGCCATTTCCTCACTATCATCCTCATCATTCTCAAAATATGAATGACCGTCAGCAAAGCAAGGCTGAGTCAAAAACAGAAGATGAACAGTGATGGTTGTGTTTCTGGCAAACTTACAGTCTAAGAGGCAAAACAAAAATCCCTCGGACTGTTCATTTGTCCCTATGTAGTTATCAGGCTTAACATTGTTCAAACTACATATGAAGAAAGTGTGTCATAACATGCAGAGGGGAAAAGTGAACTTAGAGGAAATGACAGTGCTTTCTTAGCTAGGAAATCTGTCACTTCTAATTGGTTAATATAAACAATTACATGGAAAAGGTGGAATTTCAGGAAATGTATGCTAGTTTCATGTTTCACTATATGAATCATTGTGCCTGGCTTCCACATGATCTGTATGCAAATAATATACTGGCTTTAATGAACTAAGTAAAACAAAACATGACAGCCATCCAGGCTTTCCTCAGGGTATTAAATCAACCACTCTGTGATTTTCACAATGTTTACCCGAATGAATCACCTGGATTATAATATTACAGAAATATATTGGATGAAATCAAATTTCTTTGGCCAAATATAAAGCATTTAAAGTTTAGTATTTGCTAAGTTTCTACTGAACAGTGTGACAGTTTCCTTTGTCCCTTATTTAGTAGAGAAAACAGTTTAGAGGGACTATGTTCTCATGGGAAATATCCATTAAGATGATTAAGACAGTTAGTTTTTCTTGAAGCCGGTGCCTTTCCTTTAAATTGCTAGAGGAATTTTGCAAATATTTATGATCTAGAGAACAATGTGTGTTACGCATTTAGCTTTACTACTAGAAATAAAATTAATTTAAATGTTCATATGGAGTCTAAACTAGCTATGTTCACTTTTTACCACAGCCAGCTTGACATTTTATTTTTCATCTTTAGCTACTTGTTTTGGAATTAATTTGACACAGCTTAGTGAATTTTCCTGTACTAGATCGGGAGGAGAAAACAGAACTCACAAAATACAACCCAAACCAATAAGGCAATTAAAGATTTTCTTGGACTTACACTTAGCCACTCTGTGATTATAAAATTGTTTCTAATATTATATATGTACATAAATGTAGTTAGAGACATGGCCGTATAATATACTATCTTCATATGGCGGCATAAAATTACTTTGAGAATTAAGTGATATAAAATATTAAGCATAACAATAATAGCAGCAACTATAATCATTATTACAACTATTTTTATCACCATGATCATGTTTTCTTACCTGAAGACTATCAGCCAATGCATTTTAGAGGCGAGAAAATGGCAAGTTCACTCATTAGGATAGTAGTTATGCTTCTTGGTTCACTGTAATCGTCTGTTGGTTTTAACTTTTAACTGAAATGCTAAATTATTTACCGTCCTCAATTATGCACTTAATTTCACAAGTATGAGTGAATTTCATTTGGTGGCAGCTCCTAGTAGAAACTCATTCAGTATGTTCCTACTTAATTGCTATAATCATGGCAAAGGATTTATCTTAAAATTAAGAAATCATTGTCCTCCATAATGTATCTACACCAGGACCCTAATTATTAACAATTCTTGATCTTTTACGGTGTTCATCTTTATTAGTCACTGGTCTCAAACAACAGATTCAAATATAATGAACAATGAACTCATTAGTCATTTGTACTAGGATTGCTAATGCAAAATCACTTAAGCTTATAACTCTTTTTATACTTTTTATTTCTGAATCTCTAACACTTTTTCTCTTTTGATTGTGTTACATAATTTCTCAGCAAGTTGGTGACAGAAGGAATATCACAAACTGAATTAATTAATTAATAGATCTTAGTTTCTTGGGCAAACTTTCTACTTAGATACACTGGCTGAAACTTGAAGTGAGAATGAGTTGAAGAATTTTCCAAGGAGTTAAAATTCAACAAGATATGGTCATCTAAAGGCCCTTCAGGTAACATTTCAAGGCAGAATCTATAGCAATATATTCTCTCCAGAATGACATAGATGATTGCCAAGATACTGTTTTAGACTACAGTAAAGCAGGGATAAGATCATTCCAATTCACCCAAAACAATTAACCCCAAACGACTGTTCCAAAGAACTGCAATGACCAAATCCACTCTGCACAAAAGAGAGGGAGTGGTGCTGCATAGATGGATCACAAGCCAGTTCTTCCTGGGAAAGTCATCTAGACTTAAAATGAAGGAAGTAAACCATGTCCCAACTTGCATGCATTGTCATCAGAGTTTCCAAGTAAGAGTTACTTGGCTTCCAGACAACCAAATGAGACTGAGGCTTTCAACAGATAACCTGAATGGTTTCTCTGAAGGGCTTCACACCCACATTCTTTTTTAAACGCTTCACTTAAAAAAAATTAATGGCAACATGCTTTTGGAACTTAAACAACAACAACAAAAACCTCTCAACATTTTCTCCTATCGAGTTATATTTTAAGTCATTGTAAAAAGATGGGGGACTTCCCTGGTGGCTCAGTGGTTAAGAATCTGCCTGCCAATGCAGGGGACATGGGTTCGAGCCCTGGTCCAGGAAGATCCCACATGCCATGGAGCAACTAAGCCCATGAGCCACAACTACTGAGCCTGTGCTCTAGAGCCCACAAGCCACAACTACTGAGCCCACGTGCCACAGCTACTGAAGCTCGTGCACCTAGAGCCTGTGCTGTGCAACAAGAGAAGGCACAGCAATGAGAAGCCTGTGCACCGCAACCAAGAGTAGCCCCTGCTTGCCGCAACTAGAGAAAGCTTCAGCGCAGCAACAGGGACCCAACGCAGCCAAAAATAGATGAATAAATTTATAAATAAATAAAATAAAATTATATCTTAAAAAAAACTGAGGGCCTCCCTGGTGGCGCAGTGGTTGAGAGTCCACCTGCCGATGCAGGGGATACGGGTTCGTGCCCCGGTCTGGGAGGATCCCATATGCCGCGGAGCGGCTGGGCCCGTGAGCCATGGCCGCTGGGCTTGCGCATCCGGAGCCTGTGCTCCGCAACGGGAGAGGCCACAACAGTGAGAGGCCCGCATACCGCAAAAAAAAAAAAAAAACTGAATATGTCCATATTTGATAACGGTAAATGGTAGCAGAAATTACATTACATTATTGTTCATTGATGCTCTGATGTAATTTTTGCAAACAGGAGTTAGTGAGGAAAGAGAAGACCTTTATAGAGAGAGTTATACAAGCATAAAGATTTTGAATTCATAAATTGTCACATTTGAACACTCTCTTGCTCCACCTTCTCTGTTAAAATAGTAGTGCAATACAAAATAATTCTTTTTTCCTAAAAAGCAAGTGATGCAAGGGCACATTCTCATAGAAAAACGAGCAGGTAAATTAAATATGCAAATACATTAAAGAGGAGACTATAATGGAAGTTCAAAACCTGGCAGTCTAACAAGGCTATCAAACAGAATTCACAAATGGAACTACTACTTGTTGAAGCCGTGTGTGCTGATGTCACAAATCCGCTCATCAGAATTTGATTCCAGGAAAATATCCTATTACATCAGCTAGTTAGCCCCTCCACAACCCACTCCACCCTCACTAAATCCAGTATTTTCTCATTTTTAACCTAGAAAAGACTCTGAAAAATGGTGGGGCTCATTGATATATTGACATTTTGCCCCCAAACCAGCAACTGAGAAAAATATTTACATTTGATGGAAATATATTTCAAGTATACTCAAAAGTATATTTTTAAATGCAGAGAATTTTCTACTCATCCCATGTGTCATACATATATTAAACTAAAGGTTACCTGGTCTTGCCTCAATCTTATCGGTCTACCTGCCTAACCCACAGGGACCCATCTTTCAATATTCAGCTTAGATATCAATCCCTTGGGTAATTCTTTTCTAACACCCCTAATTTGGTTAACTGTACCTTCTACTTACCTTAAAATAACACTCTAGTATGTCTCTACTGTGGTTAATATTTATTTATTTTGCCTGCTTCTAGATGTTTACACAGGACAGCAATTTCCACTATTAATCACCTCCTCTCTAGCACCTAAGAGCAAGCTTGGCACTTGGAGGGGCCTCAAAACATACAGATGGATGAATTCTGAAAACCATAAAGTTGGGTGTTATCATTTGTTATTAAGGCTATCTTTAAGATTAATAACATTACAACTGACACTGCAGAAATACAAAGAATCATGAGAGATTACTACAAGCAACTGTATGCCAATAAAATGGACAACCTGGAAGAAATGGACAAATTCTTAGAAAAGCACAATCTCCAAGACTGAACCAGGAAGAAATAGAAAATATAAACTGACCAGTCACAAGCACTGAAATTGAAACTGTGATTAAAAACCTTCCAGCAAACAAAAGCCCAGGACCAGATGGCTTCAGAGGTAAACTCTATCAAACATTTAGAGAAGACCTAACACCTATCCTTCTCAAACTCTTCCAAAATATAGCAGAGGGAGGAACACTCCCAAACTCATTCTATGAGGCCACCATCACCCTGATACCAAAACCAGCCAAAGATGTCACAAAGAAAGAAAACTACAGGCCAATAACACTGATGAATATAGATGCAAAAATCCTCAACAAATACTAGCAAACAGAATCCAACAGCACATTAAAAGGATCATACACCATGATCAAGGAGGGTTTCTCTCAGGAATGCAAGGATTCTTCAATATACACAAATCAATCAATGTGATACACCATATTAACAAACTGAAGAAGAAAAACCATATGGTCATCTCAATAGATGCAGAAAAAGCTTTTGACAAAATTCAACACCGATTTATGATAAAAACCCTCCAGAAAGCAGGCATAGAGGGAACTTACCTCAACATAATAAAGGCCATATATGACAGCCCCACAGCCCACATCGTTCTCAATGGTGAAAAACTGAAAGCATTTCCTCTAAGATCAGGAACAAGAGAAGGTTCTCCACTCTCACCACTATTATTCAACATAGTTTCGGAAGTTTTAGCCACAGCAGTCAGAGAAGAAAATGAAATAAAAGGAATCCAAATTGGAAAAGAAGAAGTAAAGCTGACACTGTTTGCTGATGGCATGATGGTATACATAGAGAATCCTAAAGATGCTACCAGAAAACTACTAGAGCTAATCAATGAATTTGGTAAAGTAGCAAGATACAAAATTAATGCACAGAAATCTCTTGCATTCCTATACACTATGCTGAAAAATCTGAAAGAGAAATTAAGGAAACACTCCCATTTACCACTGCAACAAAAAGAATAAAATACCTAGGAATAAACCTACCTAAGGAGACAAAAGACCTGTATGCAGAAAATTATAAGACACTGATGAAAGAAATAAACACGACGCAAACAGATGGAGCGATATACCATGTTCTTGGATTGGAAGAATCAACATTGTGAAAATGACTATACTACCCAAAGCAATCTACAGATTCAGTGTAATCCCTATCAAACTACCAATGGCACTTTTCACAGAACTAGAACAAAAAATTTCACAATTTGTTTGGAAACACATAAGACCCGGAATAGCCAAAGCAATATTAAGAAAGAAAAACAGAGCTGGAGGAATCAGGCTCCCTGGCTTCAGACTATACTACAAAGCTACAGTAATCAAGACAGCATGGTACTGGAACAAAAACAGAAATACAGACCAATGGAACAGGATAGAAAGCCCAGAGATAAACCCACACACATATGGTCACCTTATCTTTGATACAGGAGGTAAGAATATACAGTGGAGAAAAGACAGCCTCTTCAATAAGTGGTCCTGGGAAAACTGGACAGCTACATGTAAAAGAATGAAATTAGAATACTCCCTAACACCATACACAAAAATAAACTCAAAATGTATTAAAGACCTAAATTAAGGCCAGACACTATCAAACTCTTAGAGGAAAACATAGGCAGAACACTCCATGACATAAATCACAGCAAGATCCTTTTTGACCCACCTCCTAGAGAAATGGAAGTAAAAACAAAAATAAACAAATGGAACCTAATGAAACTTCAAAGCTTTTGCACAGCAAAGGAAACCATAAACAAGATGAAAAGACAACCCTCAGAATGGGAGAAGATATTTGCAAATGAAACAACTGACAAACGATTAATCTCCAAAATTTACAAGCAGCTCATGCAGGTCAATATCAAAAAGCAAAGAACCCAATCCAAAAATGGGCAGAAGACCTAAATAGACATTTCTCTCAAGAAGATATACATATTGCCAACAAATGCATGAAAGGATGCTCAACATCACTAATCATTAGAGAAATGCAAATCAAAACTACAATGAGGTATCACCTCACACCAGTCAGAATGGCCATCATCAGAAAATCTAGAAACAATAAATGCTGGAGAGGGTGTGGAGAAAAGGGAACCCTCTTGCACTGTTGGTGGGAATGTAAATTGATACAGCCACTATGGAGAACAGTATGGAGGTTCCTTAAAAAACTACAAATAGAACTACCATATGACCCAGCAATCCTAGTACTGGGCATATACCCTGAGGAAACCATAATTCAAAAAGAGTCATGTACCACAATGTTCATTGCAGCTCTATTTCCAATAGCCAGGACATAGAAGCTACCTAAGTGTCCATTGACAGATGAATGGATAAAGAAGATGTGGCACATATATACAATGGAATATTACTCAGCCATAGAAAGAAACGAAATTGAGTTATTTGTAGTGAGGCGGATGGACCTAGAGTCTGCCATACAGCGTGAAGTAAGTCAGAAAGAGAAAAACAAATACTGTATGCTAACACATATATATGGAATTAAAAACAAAATGGTTCTGAAGAACCTAGGGGCAGGACAGGAATAAAGACACTGATGTATAGAATGGACTTGAGGATATGGGGAGGGGGAAGGGTAAGCTGGGAAGAAGTGAGAGAGTGGCATGGACATATATACACTACCAAACGTAAAATAGATAGCTAGTGGGAAGCAGCTGCATAGCATAGGGAGATCAGCTTGGTGCTTTGTGACCACCTAGAGGGGTGGGTAGGGAGGGTGGGAGGGAGACGCAAGAGGGAGGAGATATGGGGATATATGTGTATGTATAGCTGATTCACTTTGTTATACAGCAGAAACTAACACACCATTGTAAAGCAATTACACTCCAATAAAGAAGTTAAAAATAGATTAATAACATTAAGCATGATTTTGCATACTGAAAAGTCAGAAGAAAATATCATGTGACATTATAAAGCTTTGGAAATCTCAAGGAAAGCAAAGCCTTATCCATATAGTTTGTAAGGTAGTTTTTACACCAAAAAAAAAAAAAAAAAAGAAAGAAAAAAGTCATAGTGTGAACTCATGTGCTTAGAAAGAAAAGATTTGCCATGAGTATGCAGAAGGAAGGTATGCTTTGAATGGCTATTTTAGTCCACGAAGTAAGCAGGATTTTGCCAAGAAAAGAATAAGTACCCAATTAGATGATACTAGTCTGGGCAAAATATTCCCCGGGGGTAGGTTCAAATCTGAGTACTGAAAAATCTGCTATTTTATTTTCTTGTAAACAAAGCTTGTGGGAAATAATTTTAAAAGGAAAACATGCTATGACATGATGCAGAATTATGCCACTGGTTATTTGGAGAGGCAGTACTAGTCACTGAAAAAAGGTCAGTCTTAGGGCTTCCCTGGTGGCGCAGTGGTTGAGAGTCCGCCTGCCGATGCAGGGGATGCGGGTTCGTGCCCCGGTCTGGGAGGATCCCACATGCCGCGGAGCGGCTGGGCCCGTGAGCCATGGCCGCTGGGCCTGCGCGTCCGGAGCCTGTGCTCCGCAACGGGGGAGGCCACAGCAGTGAGAGGCCCGCATACCGCAAAAAGAAAAAAAAAAAAGAAAAAAAAAAAAGGTCAGTCTTAGAGGCAAACCATTCTGGGTTCAAACCCCAGCTCGATCCTTTAGTAGCTTGAACTTATAAAAGGTATTAAATTCATTTTTTTTTAAACTCCTAAATTTCTCCTAAATTCATTTTTTTAAAACTCCTAAATTTCTCTATAATTCCCTATAAATAGTACCTCTCTTACAAAGAAAAAAGAAAACAAAAAAACAAAAAAACAACCCCTCCCCTCCCAAATATGTACAGGGCTTGATATGTGGTATATCATCAACAAATATTATTTATTGTTGTTTTACTTCAGCTCACTTATCTTGTTGATTATCATTAAGGATTCAGGCACATATCTGAAATCCTCTTCTGAATCTCAGTGTGAGAAGTGAAGTTAAAATTACATGCATCTGATTAGAAGGACCGTTACAAGACTTAAAGTTAAGAGCGTATCATATCAGTATATAGTATTATTAAATATTAACATGCAAAAATATTTTTCAAACTCAAAGAATAGAGGATGATAATTGGCAATGACGGAGATCCAGGGAAGGGACCAAGTTGTCATTATGGGTTTATTTACTATTCATTCCTTTTCTTGGGACATGGATAACTTATCATTACAAATTCAAGGAAAGCCGCATTTAACAGTGCTTTTCAAAATAATTGAAAAGACAGACTTTAGTTTGCATGCCACAAAATAATATATATCAGTAACTCCCTAGACATCAAAGTTTCTATCCAGTAACTAGTTATCTTGTCTGTCCTGTTGGGAATACAACTTGCTTTAACCAGCAATCCTAGAAAAAATTTTTTTCTTCTTATTTTAGCTAATGAGTAGAGGTCACATTGCTACCTCCTGTGTTTCTGGTGGTTCTGAATCTTGGCTCACAAAGGTGCTTAGGTAAAAAAACAAAAACTTGGTCATTCTGTCTCAGGCACATTAAAAGAAACACAAAGACCACAACTAAAGGTCACTTGAGATTCTCAGGGAGATTAAGCTCAGGATTGTAAAATTTGATGTCAGAGGACCCCTCTCTGGGGTGCCAGCTCAAGCACTGACTTCTTTTTTCTTTCTTTTTTTTTTTTTTTTTTCTTTTTGCGGTATGCGGGCCTCTCACTGTTGTGGCCTCTCCCGTTGCGGAGCACAGGCTCCGGATGCGCAGGCCCAGCGGCCATGGCTCACGGGCCCAGCCGCTCCGCGGCACATGGGATCCTCCCAGACCGGGGCACGAACCCGCATCCCCTGCATCGGCAGGCGGACTCTCAACCACTGCGCCACCAGGGAGGCCCTCAAGCACTGACTTCTGAATCCATTGTGCTGTACCGAAAATTCACCTAATTTTTCTCTTACTTTTTTCTTAAAAAAATAATGAAAATAATTACTACTTGACATGCAAGATTACTATTGAAGAGATGTTTTCACACCCATTATTTGATTTCCTCTCCCCATCTCCCTGTGAGACAGAGAGAACAAGGATTATTCCCATCCCATATGTTCTGGACGAGGTCTTATTATTTGTCCAAGTGATAACTGTAAAATTTAAGAGACAAAACTTTAGCCTGAACCCCATCTGAGTTAGAGCTTGAGCCCTTTACTCTGATGATGAATAGTTTCTGAAGTATGTTCCACCAAGTATTAGCTTCACATGATGCCACAGGATAAAGAGTTTGCAGAGTCAAAAAGGTAGAAACTGTTGTATTAAAGAAAATTCAACTGTTTACTGCATCCCTCAATAGAGCAGTGTGTGCTGTCAATAGGAAAGAAGGTGAATGTACCATATTCCCTAAACTTATTTCACCAGGATCGTCTACAACAAGTCAGACAAGATGAATACTTTCATGGGAAACTGCTTTATATCATGCACATTGGAAAACATAGATGTTTTAGTGGATATTTAATAGTTCAAAATTCTGATTTAGCCCCTGGCTCTCTTCTGTGAAGCCAGCTGCCATATTGTACCCACTAGTCCCCCTAACAATGGAGAGGGACGAGGCACTGACCTTTTGGTCCAGGTGTCCTGATGGGTTCACACTCTCACAGCCAAAATCCCCTAAAAGTGGAGAAATTTGTTTTACCTTTAAAAATATTATAATTTGGAGAAAAGAAGCTACATAACATGTGCATTATTTTAAAAGTTGTCTTGCTTTAGACTTTAGTACAGAAGTTAAAATAAGCCATCTCTTATGTTTTTGAGTTGTACTGAGTCTATTTAGGGAGGTTTTGGGGGGCATTTTGGAAAAGAGGGATGGATGTCACCATGTGGAAATAAAAGTGTTTTTGGAAAAAAAAAATAAAGGAATATGATTCTGTGTTATGTGCACACATTCCCAGGAGACCTATACAGGAAAATTAAAAAGAAAACCTTCCCACCGTTGGTGAAACAAATGAAATATTCTGTTTTCACTGGCTTACAAAATAATCCCCCAAATATTTAGCAACAGTATTTTATTTCTCTCATCTTGGATGCCTCGTGAAGATGAAAGACTTAATTTACAAGTGGGAACTAGCCATAGATATAATTTCAACCATCCCAATTGAAAACTGGTCGCATCTCACATTTTTAATTAATAACAGTGCTGCCTTCCACATCAACTCATATGGGATTGATGTTAGCCAATGCGCTATAATCTCATTCCAAATAGAGAAAAGGCTGCACAGACAGATGTGGTAGATACATTCCTGTGGTTATGGTGTTTACCTAAAATAACTGAAATCCGTAGCTGGTGTAAAGGCACCATGAATATAACGACATACTTGTATCCTAAAAACTGAGGATCAACCTAAAGGAATAAGAATCCTCCCAATGGCAGGGCTAGAAAACATTTCAGCTATTCAGCTGGGCACTCAGACTGTCCTGGGTTTGAATCCTAGTCTTGCTAAGACTCACTTACCAGCTATGTGACCTTCTGCATGTTTCTTAACCTTTCTCTAAGTCTCAGTTGCTTATCTGTAGGATGGAGATAGTCATGCCTATTTCTCAGAGGTGTTGTGAGGATGAAAACAGATTGTGTATGTAAAGAGGAAATGCTCTGATGTGGTATAATCAATCACTCAATAACTATTATCTTTACCTGCAACAAAAAGGGGGTTAGCATGGAGGGAGGCTGATAATTTGAGAAACTTTTTGTAAAACTGATAAATCTGGCCTGTATGTTTGAGTCAAGGAAGACATGATCCTTGGGAATGATCCTCAGAAGCAATGCGGCAATAAAATGTATATTTTATCTCTTTCTAGACTATTATCTCCATGTTCACCACAAGGATTACCTATCAAGAAGTGAGCAAACAAAAATCGGTGCCCTACTTCTGAGATTTTGACATTTATAGATTTACTTGATATTTCTAGTAAAATTGCTGAAAAACAAAATAAAAAATACTCTTTAGTAAAAAGTGAGGTTGAGAAGGGATCTATAAAAACTATAAAATCATCTAAACTATGGAAGAAAATAACATAGATTTGTTTACAAAATCTGGTTTACTAGAATGTGGAAAATAACCTATAAAATTCAAAAGATAGAAACTTACCTCAAACAGGAATGAACTGTTTAGCACAGTGAATAGTGTATATATATATGATACTTGTTATTCTCAAAAGATAGTTTAGACTGAATATAAATCACTTCCAAAATAGTTAGCTATAATTCATGAATGACAGATCCATAATGTCCTTCTGAGAGAAATCAGAATGCTTGTGGTTTATCTAGAATCTTTGGAGGTCACGATGATAGTGGGAAAGCACTGCCCAGAAAATATTCCTGGTCCAGCCTGGCATTGATTTTATTTTTAAATTTTAATGTTTTTAAAAAGAAACGAAACTGAGTTGTTTGTAGTGAGGTGGATGGACGTAGAGACTGTCATACAGAGTGAAGTAAGTCAGAAAGAGAAAAACAAATACCGTATGCTAACACATATATATGGAATCTAAAAAAAAAAGAAAAAAGAAAAGGTTCTGAAGAACCTAGGGTCAGGACAGGAATAAAGACACAGACGTAGAGAATGGACTTGAGGACACGGGGAGGGGGAAGGGTAAGCTGGGACGCAGTGAGAGAGTGGCATGGACATATATACACTACCAAATATAAAATAGATAGCTAGTGGGAAGCAGTTGCATAGCACAGGGAGATCAGCTCAGTGCTATGTGACCACCTAGAGGAGTGGGATAGGGAAGGTGGGAGGGAGACACAAGATGGAGGAGATATGGGGATATATGTATACGTATAGCTGATTCACTTTGTTATACGGCAGAAAGTAACACACCATTGTAAAGCAATTATACTCCAATAAAGATGTTTTTTAAAAAATAGAATTCACTTTAAACAATTACAAAAAAATTTTTTTTAATGTTTTTACTTGGAAGAGAGTCTCTGGTCCATTTTCAATTGTAGTTTTGCTGCCCTCTAGTTGGACAGTCTTGTGTTTCGCTAAATTCTGAGCTACCTAAGGCCCTTCTACTTTCTGTACACACACTGGGTTGGAGATAGTTACCCAAGTTCCTGGAGACAGCTGATCTCAGCCAAGAACCCGTAACTCAGCTTCTTACTCATCAAGCCAGGACTAAAGAGAACAGTGCATGACTGATAGATAGGTTCTTCATTCTGGCTCATACATCATGACCAGAGCTTGGGCAATCAATCTGCTTGACGTTAGCTGGTTTGTTTACTCACGTTAGCCTAATTTTCAAGACATTTTCTAGAGACTAGAAACACCTGAAGCTTGGAAGAGAGAGACTGAACTTGTATAATAACAAAGAGGCAAGATAAATTACTTTTCTCTTGAAGACATATGAATTGCTTTAGAGTATCTCTTTTCTCCAAAAAGTTGGTATTTGCCTTGGATTCGCTTTATCACGATGAATAACAATCATTCTTTTTTTTTGTTACAGTGCACTCTTGACTGTATGGTGAATACCAGCTTTCAAGATGGAAACCACCATGGCAATACACATGAGTGATATTTTTCATGCAATTGGTTCTGGAGTCTGATACCCTTGATGGCTGGCCTGGGAAAGCAGCGAGGTCATTGTTCACTCCCTCACTCTATTTATATACAGCTATTGAAAGTTAGAGGCTTTCTCCGGGGCTTGTCCTCTTCATTGCAGTACAAAACACAATTCCCACTAAGATGCCACTTGAAGTAAGGAAACTGTATTCACATCCTGTGAGCCAGTGTGGATTTTTCCACACATGCCCATTTAAATGTCTCAGTTCCTGAACGCAAGAAAGGGGGTGTCAGAAGCTTAGTGTTTCCAGGATTTAGAATGGGGGAATCTGTGAGTGCTGTCTCATGACTTGAGGAAATTTATCTATTCTGAGAAACTCATAATTATTTATCCCTATAGTAATTACTCATTTCTAATCTGAGAAAGAGTCATTTGGAAGACAAGAGTCTCACTGCAGTGATTCATTTCTTTCTTTCATGGGGATTAAGTGCACTACTGGACAAAGTACAATGTGAGTTGCATCATTTTACACTACAAATGAGAGCAATATGAGATATTAAGGGATGGACATTTTCCAAGGTCTAACTCTGCTTTGTGTCAACAGCAGTATTAGCTTTAAGGGTGTTCTTTTTTTCTCCCTTTTTTTTCTTAAGTATCTCCAATTCTAATGCCACGTGCGATGCGCTCTCAGAAATAGAACCAGTAGAGAAAACATGTGGTACAACCTCCTGTTTCTAATCCCACAGAGGACACATAAGTAGTGGTCCTTTGAGGCTGGCCTTTGTCCGAATTGTGGGAACAAGGCTTAGGGACACAGACTATCCCTAAGTGAAGAGGCTCAGGCCATCTGTGTGCATGAACACACACGGCACATGGTGACCAGGTAGAACCCAAACACTCAACTGGCAGAGGCAAGGAGAGCTTTATGAAAAGGGGAGTAAGCTCCTACAACACAAGTGGGTGTATCTGTGTGTGTAAAATTAGGCAAGAGAATGACTGGAAACTAGAAGATAGATGTAGAATAATAATACAGAGAGCAACCAAGAAAATATGAAGATGGGAAAAAAAAAAAGGGCTTCCCTGGTGGTGCAGTGGTTGAGAGTCTGCCTGCCGATGCAAAGGACACGGGTTCGTGCCCCGGTCCGGGAAGATCCCACATGCCGCGGGGCGGCTGGGCCCGTAAGCCATGGCCGCTGAGCCTGCGTGTCCGGAGCCTGTGCTCCGCAACGGGAGAGGCCACAACAGTGAGAGGCCCGCGTACCGCAAAAAAATAAATAAATAAAAGAAAATATGAAGACAGAAATGTAAATACAAAGGTGTAGAATTAGTAGAAGACAAATGCCTTCAATGAATGGTTTATCTCCCTAGAGCTCAAGGCCCTTTGTAAACCCTTTTGGTTATTGGCAAGAAAACTTTGGGAGTTAAATGGACAGAATTATTATATTCCTTTGATAACCAATAGCAACTTGCATTGGTTTAGGAAGAAGAAATCTTTTGGTGGTGGTAGTGGTTGGATAGATGTTGAGATAAAGATTTTTGTCCTGGTCCTATCATTAGACAAGTCATCTGGGCCTCAGTTTTCCCATCTGTAAAATGGGTTAATGGATTCTAAAGTTCCTTCCGTTGTGGAGATAGTCAACATAAAACTACTCTTTTTAAAGAGCATTTTGGACCTTTCTTCATATAAACATGACTATTTACCCACTCTTCTGAGTCACTTTAAACCTCTGTGTATTTCTTTCGGAAGATGACTGTAAAAGATTTCCATTGCTCTTAAAAAAAAGTCAGGCCTGTATTTAAAGACAAAATTTCTCAAAGTGAAGTAAGCAGAAGTACTTGCATTGGAGATTACAACTGGTATCATTGCTGTTATCTGACGCTTTACTTGTTTCTAAAATTTGAATTTATACCTAATTCCTTTGCATTATTGTATTTCTTCCTACTCATTAAAGATAATTTGTTACCTCTTCTGGGATTACAGAAGGAAGGAAGGACTGAAAATTTTAGGATGTCTGTTACTGGCATTTTACATGCCATTGTTCTAACACTCTTAAGCTAGATCAATAAAGTAAAGCAGATGACAGTGTTTCTTTTGGGGTCTGTGTGGGGATGGAGCTACTTTAGTCCAAAACGTAAACACATAGGCCTGTACATTTACTAACCTCTTTCCATTCCTAAAGGCCTCATACAGGTCTACACTTCTCCTTTATGCTTCCTCACCTCTAATTAACTCCTCACCCTACCTGCAAGCTGACTTCTGATCCCACCCTACACTGAAACTGTCCT
The DNA here is from genome assembly GCF_964341445.2 of Mesoplodon mirus. NCBI lineage: Eukaryota > Metazoa > Chordata > Mammalia > Artiodactyla > Ziphiidae > Mesoplodon > Mesoplodon mirus. The sequence continues at coordinate 53,329,388 of NC_138986.1, read as the reverse complement.
TGCCAATGGACTCACCTCATTTACTCTCTACAGAAATTAACACCATGCTTTCCTTCCTGAAAATTCTCTCCACCCTAAGATCTCATGACACCAATCTTTCCTGTTTTTTATTTTCTCTACTTCTTGGTCATCTATTAGAATTCCTCTTTGTCTGCCCTACCCTTAAATATCTGTGTTTACCAGGCTCGTGTCCTTGACCCTTTTTTTTCCTTACATGCTCTTGCTGGGTAATTTCCCTCTCACAACTTTTATCTCAAGTCTAGGTCTCTTCTCTGAAGCTCCAGGCCAATGTTTCCAGCCGCCTTCCAGAACTCTCCACCCACAGGCATCTTACACGCAAACATTTAAAATCCAACTCTGTCTTCCATCCAAAGCTACTTCTCTTCCCATAATTTCTGTCTTGGTAAATGCCCCACCGTCATCCAACTTAATCTGGAAGCATCCTCTCATCCCTCACTTCTGATCAATTACACAGCTCATCTGTTTCTGTTTCCATTATCAAAGTTCAAGACTTAAGTCATTTCTTACTTGAATTACTGCAAAGGCCTATTCCAAACTTTTCTCTCTGTGATCAATTTTCCAATATGCAACCAGAAAGATTTTTCAAAAAAAAAAAAATGATCTGACAGTGTCACCCCACCCTCTCCTTCCCAATGCTGGAAAGCTTTCTGTTTAACTTCATGTTAAAATCTGAACTCTTTGTCCTGATTTTCTAGTGCTTCTTTTCCTCCCTCTTATCTGTCTCTCCAATTTGTCTTCCAGCATACACCCTCTGTTCTGCCAGCCTGTATTCACTGCAGTCTCATGAGCCAGCCATGCCCTTTCAAAAACTGTTTAACAAATATTCTTTACTGACTGCACCTGAGCTTGGCAGGGTGTATTGTGGTTGCCTACTTGTCCTGATGAAGATGAGGCCTGGGTCTTACACCTCTCAGGCCAGTGCCCCCAGCAGTTCTGAATAAAGCAAAACTCAATACATGAGCTGAGATCTAGTTTTTTTTTTTTTTTGCAGTACACGGGCCTCTCACTGTTGTGGCCTCTCCCGTTGCGGAGCACAGGCTCCAGACGACCAGGCTCAACGGCCATGGCTCACGGGCCTAGCCGCTCCGCGGCATGTGGGATCTTCCCAGACCGGGGCACGAACCCATGTCCCCTGCATCGGCAGGCGGACTCTCAACCACTGCGCCACCAGGGAAGCCCTGAGATCTAGTTTTTAAATTTCACCTTGCTTGTAAAAGTTATTTCAGAATTGCTATATGATTAAAGCATGCTTTATTTCCCCTTCTGCTCTTAGTTTTATTCAAATTTTTTTTGATAGAAAGAAACGAAATTTGTGTTTATTCCCATGTCTGATTCCTAGCAGACATACTTAAATTGCCTCCTTCAAATGATCATCTACAATTTCTTCTAGAAGATCCAAACCAGTATTCGTGAATTGTTTAGACTTTTTTCTTTACTATTCTGACCACAGTATAAAAACTTAGCTGCTTGCTATCAAACTAAGAGAAAGACAAATTATAAATTATCAAATACAATAAAAAGTCTTTGTGAAGATTTTCTTCCAAGAGAATTAATATTTAAAATTCTTCTGTCTTTCTTAGTAACTAACATTGCTCCTTGATTTATTTTAAGGGTAATGAACAAAACTTATCACACTTGATTGTTTCTGCTCACTTATTTGCCTGGTTCCCCTTTTCTCTGTGAGCTCCACAAGGGAGGGACCATGTCTATCTCTTCAACACCCTATCTACAGCGCCAAGCCTTACCCTACAGTTGGCCCTTAAAAAACATTTCTTAATGAATGTTGAAATATCTAGTTTTTGCTTTATCTTATAAAAGCCCGATTTTTACACACATAAAAGACAAGGTTAATCTGCCAGAGATGAGTGAAAATGTCACACAAGGTCACAAAAATTGTACTGGGCCAACTCTTTATCATGAAATGCCAAGAAGTATTTTGTTTCCCTCAATATCATGTCATTCTAAGCTTGACTCTCATACACAGCTTGTTGAAAGTTTTGCAATTCAAAGTAAGCTTTTGGTCAATCACAGCCTGTCCACTAAATGAATCTGGGATGAGTTTAGTACTGATTAAACTTGGCGAGTATCTCTACAGGAAGCAAGGCACAACAAAGTGTATTTCTATTTCTAAGTCTAAGAAAGGGAGGCAAAGACAAACTTTTCAAGAATCGCTCCACCTATAAGAACACGAACATTGGGTTCAGAAGTATCCATTAACCCACACAGATTTTCAACAATAAACTTTCCCAGGATTATAAGTTTTCCTTCTTCAGTTTCTTCATTAGTGATCATTCATCAGGAAATCATACCACATCAAAGGATGCCCATAATAGACTCAGTATTCTCCATTTAGTATCATTTAGGCAAGCCATTGTCTTTGCATTTATGGTTGTTAAGAAGAGAGTCTTTTTCAGTATGTGCCTCTGGTTAGGACAGAACAGAATAAACCCCAAGTTTCAAAAAGTGACGTTTTGGTTTTCTGATTCAGCACAAGGAAAGCCAGAATCTGCAAGACCCGTATTTCCCTGGTGGTGTATCCTAGAATCCAAGCCCTGATCTAGACATGGGTATTGCAAAAACAGAATGAGATATCCTGCTAAGGTAGCAATGCTTGGAATGATCAGGACAGATTCCATCTTGCTGGGAAATGTCTCTCAGTTTTGTAATAAAGCTGGAATGACTTCCCAACAAAGATGCTTTCAACGAAGAAACGCTTGGACTTTCTGGTTTTCCATACGTGGGAAGAAAAGACATTGTTTGTAAAAACGAATCCAGTGAAAAGGGGGCTCTGTCAGTGATAAACATTTATGTTATTCTGTGTGTTTAATACGGGAAAAGAACACATTGAAAGTTGGCCAAACATGGTCAGTATTAGTCTCTGCAGAGTTCCTGAATCTTGTGCTGACAATGTTCTCTAACTAACATTTTTCTCTTCTATTCCCAAACGGACAGACAGAGAAAAAAGGGAGGGCAAACTAAAATAGCATAAAAATCTGCACACTTACTGTGCAACTTATGTAATGCTGTCCCTGTTGTCTAATGCTGTTGTCTAAATTCTGTCTAATCGCAAGAGCCAACTCCTCTCCGACTTAACTAGATGTCACCTCCAGCACTTCATACTCTCAGAAACGTACTCATATTCGGCCTTATATGACTGTCACATGTGTACTTAACACTTTTGAGCCCCATGTAGCCGTCCTTACTTATCTCTGCAGCAACCAGAATCATTCCTGATCAATGGAATCTAACTTTCTAGAGTACTTATCCCTTTAATTTTTAAAATTTGTAAGTATTTGATCATACTGTAACTGGTATAAATCACACTAAACTGCTGTAAACAATGAAGTTTATGTTGAATATAGAAACATTTAGTAATATCTTTAATGTAAGGTGATTTACATAAATGTAGGTAATTTACATGAAAATGGCACAGCTGTCTTTTTTTCTTTTTTAGCTTTTTGGTTCCTAGTGTCTATAATAAGCATTTCTGCTGATGATCTTTCCTGCTACTGTGTACTGTTTAACTGTAATGGTCATTTTTATACATTGTGGTTCTTATAGAAGTTTAGTACCTTCCCCCTAACATCTGGGTGGGGTTCCCCTTATTTCGAATCTCTCTGCTGTCACCCCCCTAGGTAATGATTCAAGCCTCATTTTTTATTTGGTTTGTTCTCTGATTCCAAATACCTAAGGATGCCTGTCCTTTAATTTAGTGGTAAATATTTGGGTTTTAAGGAACTTCAAGCAAAAGACACTGGGGCCCTTGCAATGACAGAGGGGGTGGAGGGGGCTGCCTGATTATCCTTCTGAAACAGGAGACGCCGGTTAGTGGTTACAAAGAAAGGGAAATGGAAAGGACGCAAGAAAATGAACGCTGGATGCCCAGGATCTGATACAATAATGGCTAAAATTATGAGAGTCTTGTTGGTGAAAGAAGTGTCATAATCCGTATGCCTTCAGCTATTATACTTGCTGGAGTTCTAGCTGGAGAAGGGACTAAAGCCCAGCTATGGGAGCAGGTACTGGGAGAAAGAGCCTGCCAGCTGTGGGGCTTTCCCCTAAGAAGAGTGGCCAGCAGATCCTATGGCAGTGGCCTTGGGGTAAACTCAGACCTGCTGCCAGGCTAGAACCAACGGCTGAAATTCACATTTAGTAATTAGGAAGGGCAAGACTGCAGGAATCTCTGGGTAGGAGCTGTGCTTATTTTCTAGCAGGTGATATAGTCAGATTCAAAATCTTTCTGTGCTGAGAAGGAGCCCCCTGAGTGGCCGAAAGTTCAGCGATCTTTAGTCACAACACAGGACTGGAGTGCCAAGTAGAAACCAGAATATAACTCTAACCACACAAAATAAGGGACAGTGTTAGGAGATGAGAGAGGGCATTGTGACTCAGTGTACACAGGGTAGCCAGAGGTAACCATAAACCCCACTGGGAAGGGGATACTGGTGCCAGCCCCACTCCCCTTAGGGCAGATGGAGTTCTGAATTTCTTTCTTTTGTTCCAGTTAATGGGCGGGGCTATGATTACAGGACCATTTGTACCTGTGTTGCATGACTCAGGAACAGGCAGGTATAAACACAGGAAAGGAAGGTAGGAGTCTGATCTAGGTCTTAGACTCTCCTATTGTCCTCAAGAACAAGAAGTGCCTGGCAAACTCCAATGTACTGCTCAAGTCCCAGATCCAACGTTTCTGCTTTACAGAAGTTTTCCTCCAATTCCCCATGCACTTGAGACCAAACAGCCATCACCACCACCACTGCCACTGTCATTATTGTCATTACTATTATTATTTCCTTCAGGGTTAATACCATCATATCAGCAGTTACGTGAAAACCCTCAGCTCACTTAAAATGCCATCCAACTGCTTACAATGGATCAACATTATTTTTAAAGGGCCTTCACTATAAAATTAGACACAATATTTTAAACAGCACATAACCTAAAGGCTTATCAAAATTCTGTGAATAATGTTTTAAGTATAAATGGGGTGGGTCAGTTCAGATACTTTTGGCTGGAGATAGGAGAAAAGTCAATCTCCAACTGGCTTAAACAATAAGGGAAATTGTTTGGCTCACGTGATGAGAAAGCCATAGGGAGTGCTAACTTCAGGTGTGGCCTGGTCCAGTGGCTCAATGATATCATCGAGGAATGGGGTTTTTTCTTCCCTTCTTTCTTTCCTTCTGAGGTTGGCTTGTCTCTGAGGCAAGTTTGCCAGAATTGCTAGGCTACAAACATCTTTATTTACATACAGCAGGGAAGAGAACATCTTTGCCTCAGCATTCTAGAAAATGTCTGGCACTTCACTGTGAGTGGATCATCTTCAGGACTTGCCCCCCCCAGGAACCAACCGCTTGTTGATTGGCTAAGAGGTCATATGTTCAACCCTGGATCCTGGGGGTAATGCCTGTTCCCCTAGAACCACATGAATTCTAAAATGGGAATTGGAGCCGTTGGGAAGGAAGAAGGAAAGAATGGATACTCAAAGATAGCAATCAGGGTCTCATGGTACTAACAAGAAACCAAGTCTAGTTAAGGAAAGGAATTGATTAAATACACTGAGTAGCTCAGTAAACTATCAGAAAGGCTGGCAAACCAGGTTGGGTAAAAGTGCATGCATTAGTTTGCTAAGGCCGCCTCAACAAAATACCATAAACTTGGGGTCTAGACAAACAGAAAAACAAAAAAACCTTATTATCCCAAAGTTCTTGAGGCTAGAAGTCTGAGATCAAGGTGTCAGCAGGGTTGGTTCCTTCTGAGGGCTGTGAGTAAAAATCTTTTCCATGACTCTCTCCTAGCTTCTGCTAGTTTGCTGCCAATCTTTGGAGTTCCTCAGGTTGTAGATGCACTACCCCAATCTCTGTCTTCATGCTCCCATAATGTTCCTTCTGTGTGCACATGTCTCTGTGTCCAAATTTCCTCCTTTTATAAAGACACAATCATATTGAACTCGGGCTCATCCTAATGACCTTATCTGAACTTGATCATCTACAAAGACTCTATTTACAAATAACGTCCCATTCACAGGTTCAGGGGGTTAGGCTTCAACAGTTTTGGGGGGACCCAATTCAACTGATAACAGTGCAAGAATTAACTCACACCATGGCGATCAGGTGGTGAGGTACCACCTGTGGCACCTCAGCCACTAGATACTTGATGCCACTTCTGCTGGCTCTGGTGGCCCCTGAAGCTGACCCTGCCTCACAGTCAGTCTCATGCCAGCTCCTTGACATTGGGGTATGGGGAGAGAGCATCTGCCTCCTTCTCCTTCCCCTCTCCTCCCCCAAGATTCATAAAATTTGATGTTCTCCCAACACAGGAAAGCCTTCAGCTGCTGGGCAGCCCAAAACGAAAACTGTGCACTACAGGTGGTAACCAATAAACTATCGTGGGCAAAGGTGGATTCCTTCCTGATTTGCATAAGGAGAGGGTTGGGGAAAAGGTATGAACTGAAGGGACCAGGGGATCTGATTCTGATAGAATGAGAAGAAGAAGAAATGGTAGGCTGGAAAGCCAAATACAAATTTCTGTTCTGCATTTTGTCCTTGAGGCGATTCAGTTTATCTTCCTCTGCCTGTGGGAGCAAAGAAACTGCATTGGGTGGTTCTTTTATGCTGGGCAGGGCACATGAGCAGAGCTCGCCAAGCAATGCTCAGGAGTGAGTGTCTCTGCCAATGGAGCAGCAGAGCCCACAGGCAGAGCTGTCTTGGTATCTGCACATTGGCAAACTCATGGGACACCTTGATTAGCCTCAAATCCACCGCTGACCAATGTGCTTTTGAAATAGTGCTAAGAAGCCTGTGTATCTGAGATAAGCCTACTCAGTGATGGGCTAACTTTTATGTTCTAATATGGCTGTGATTCATCTCCTTGTGATAACTCTTTGTGTGTCCACCTCCCTTATAAGGTTGTAACTTTTTGGAGGTTAGAAGATGTCTCATCTATCATAGTGTTTTCAGTGCCTAGGATGGATCTGGCACACTTCTGATGCCCAGCAAATGTCAGACGAGTTAGTAAATGGATGGATCAAAAACGTTGTGTGTGTGTTGACTTTGAGGGTGAGGCAGGGACAGGAGAAGTTATTAAACAACTTTAAAAAGCTCTCGGTTTGAGAAGAAAATTTCCTCAGAGCAGTTCTATCATGATCCATGACTATGCCTTATTTTCATCACAGCCATGGTACATAGTAAACTAACGGGAAACAAACAGAAGTTGGAGGATGTGTATTTCTTCTCCCAGAAATGCAGGGCTTGCTTGGCCCTGTGTTTGCATCTCAGCAGAGGCTTCGAATATTGCGGGGCGTGGGGCTACTTCTACTCCTTCTCCAGTGAGAAATCCTAGACACCAGCAGAGATTTTGCCAACTTAAACCTTCAACAGAAATTCTGCCAACAGACTTTGCCAACTTACACCTTCCTAAGGTGACCTTGAACAACATTTTCATTATATCTGTCCTAGATTGTTACTTATTGGTATGTTTTTAAACTCATATCTTCATATAAATAATAACAAAAAAAAGAAATAAAATAATTTAAAATCTGAAGTGAGAAGAGAATTTGAAATGTTTTAGCTTATGCTGTAGTCAACTCTGAAAATGCATTAGCTCAGCCCTTTGAATTTGTTTCCCTCGTAGTTCTAGAAGCAAACAAGAATGAATTTCAAATAAAAATCTGTTTTACTTATACAGTACAAGTTTGAACTTTAGTTAGAAAAAAACATGTTTTTAAAATTTCCTTTGAAAAACAAAGGCTTAAGTTAAGGGGAAAATGTTTTGGAAAACTTGAAATTTCAAAAAACAAAATTTGAAGGAAAATAAAAATGGATTTAGGGCTTTCTGAAAAATCCCTAATACTAGTAAGCCCCCCGCCCCCGTCGCCCCCCCTTTGTAACAGGAACCAGTCTAAATGCTCTTGCTCTCCCAGCGTGGAAATGGAACCTCTTTGGAGGTGCCAGTAAAGTGTTAATTACTCTTCTCATTATTACACTGATACTTCTTTTCTATCCTTGTTTATAATTTTCAATTAAGATGCAGATGACTTGATATTGCAAATTAAAAAATTTCAGAAACTTCCATCTGAGCATAGAGCAAGTGCATTTGAATGGCCTGTAATAATCAGAAGTATACAAACTGAAAACATCCATCACTTTTTATCCTAAATTAGTCATATGAAATTTTTTTTATATTTGGAAAACAAAATATCCGATCTACAATTTTTTAAAACCATATTTTAAAATGTTTATTTAATAAGCACATTATCGAATGCTAATTGTGTATATGGCATCCTGTTAGGTGCATGGCCAACAAGAAAGATTTTTAAAAGATATTCCTATACATCTCTGGTGTGTAACTTTATTCATATCTTATCTCAGATCCAGCTCCTAGGCTTCTAGAATAATTTTCTGCTTCATATTTATGAAGGTGTCATTTTCACTTGTAATTATCTGTGATTATTCTCCTATTCTAAAAATCTCCCCTTCATCAGTCTCATTGCATAAATGTTCTGCCTATGTTACTACAGTAGTCTTTAATCAATGGACCCATCAGTATCCTCACCATTTTATAGTAATTACATTCATATTATTAAGTCTTATGATGGTCTGGGTAGGGGTATTAAACTCAGATGCAAAGCAACCGAAGTGTCCTTTGATAAAGGAATGGATAAAGAAGATGTGGTACATATATACAATGGAATATTACTCAGCCATAAAAAGAACAAAATAATGCCATTTGCAGCAACATGGATGGACCTAGAGATTGTCATACTGAGTGAAGTAAGACAGGGAAAGACAAATATCATATGATATCACTTAGATGTGGAATCTAAAAAAATGGTACAAATGAACTTATTTACAAAACAGAAATAGAGTCACAGATGTAAAAAACAAACTTATTGTTGCCAGAGGGGAAAGGTGGGGGGATAAATTGGGAGATTGGGATTGACATATACACACTACTATATATAAAATAGATAACAAATAAGGACCTACTGTATAGCACAGAGAACTCTACTCAATACTTTGTAATGACCTATATGGGAAAAGAATCTAAAAAAGAGTGGATATATGTATATGTATAACTGAATCACTTTGCTGTACAGCAGAAACTAACACAAGAGTATAAATCAACTATAGTTCAATAAAAATTAAAAAAAAAACTCAAATGCATTTATTGGCCAAGAGGGTAACAGAACGTGTGAAATAAAAAAATAATAGGGAGTAGTAGGCCTTTGGCAAACTGGGGAATATATACTCTGTCTAAAGACATTTAAATTCATTTAAGAACATGATGCTAGCCCAATAGAAAATAGCTGTTGAGATTTCTGAGTCTGTTTGTGGATTTTGATTTTCTCTCTTAACATTTTGGACAATGATAAGACAACACAGATCTCTTCCTTTTAACACACCAATACCAAGATTTGTGGTCAGTTGCTTACTCTTGACCATGGTAAAAATAAGTACCATAAAATATTTTCTGATGAAAGTGCTGTTAGCTAAAATAATAAAAATGCGAATAACTGAAAAGCAATTTTCATTACCAGATTGACCTATCAGAGCCATATGGCATGTTGAATTCCTAGGAACCCTCATGACTGTATTGCTTTTATTTTTGATTATGAAAAAATTGTTTGAGAGCTCTTCTGGGCAGATTCTTGTTCTGTGTACTTACTAAGAATCATTAGACACGGTGTTTGTTTTTGTTTTCTATCGTGTTGACTCCAAATTCAACCCAACACTCCGCAAATTGTTATCCCCCAATTCAGCCCAAATTCAGAAGGAATGCTCCATTTCCCACCACAGAGAAGGAGCCAATCTCGAAAGAATAATGGGAAAGAACAACAGCTGCTTTAAACAAATCTTACAAACACAATTTAGCACAGACACAGAACAGGAAGAGAAAAGGAAGACTGACTAATTGCCAGTGGACCAGCGTGTGCCCTGAAGCCTTGAATCTGGAAATTATTAATTTGTATTTTTTCTCTCACCTCCCCAAAGGTTCAGTGAGTACATTGATGTCTGGAGTAAAATCCACACAAGATGCATTTTTACCACAGCTTCTGGTTCTCTGGGAACCAGAATGCCTGCTCTCTTGCTGCCTCTAAGCTTTCGTCTGAAGTATCATTCTGGCAGCCAAAAATATGTCCGAGTTCCTTTGTGTTTTTAAGAATCTCACTTTCTCTTTGCTCATAAAATCTGCAACCTGCTGCGGGGATGTTCGAAATATGTTTCCTGAGTCCATACATTTGGGGGAGCATAATGGAACGATTCACTTGAGATCCACCCATATTTCAGTTCTCATCCCACCCGGATATCGGGGTTTCCTTTTGTCAGATGGTCTGTAGCTAAAACCACAAACCCTCTGGTGATCAGTGAAATTATGTCTTCGTTGTCTTTGTCCTATGAATGAAGTAGCTATTAGGTCTGTGTTCTTTTGTGAAAATAATCCAAAATGAAGTGACTATAAAAAGGAAAGCCCATAGAGTTTTTTAAGAGCAAAAGTACTCAAGTTTGATAAACACTTTAGATTTATGACACTATTATTGGCTTCAAACCTAGATGCTTTGTTATATTAAAAACATCTTTTAAAAAGCAATCATTTTTTTTAAAAGCAATCATTTTAAGAAGAGTATAAAGAGCCCAAAATATGTCTCTCAAATAAGCTTCTTCCTTTACTTAACCAGAACCAAATACCTTACTTAATGTGAATAAGATAAAACCACAATCAGTGGTATTCCTTCTCCAAACGGAGGTGACTTCTCAAAATGGCATGGCCTAGTTACACCATTTTCAGTGTTAAGAATTACGGGGAAGATCGTAGCCACAATGATTAAAGTTTTCCAAAGAATGTCCTATAAATCCTGTAGCAACAATTTCACTATTTCAATTCTAGGCTGTGGGAAGGTTACTAATGGTTCCGTATTTCTTTTTTTAATTCTCAAATGGTTCATTCCATTTTTTCAAACACAGAGCATTTAGGAAATGATCCTATAGCAATTTAATGAAAGTAGCTAGATCCATCAACTTCACACCGAATAATATGTAAACTTGGATGTTAATTAGCTTTTGACTCTATAAATTACAAAGTACTTTACTAATCATTTGAAGGAACCCCATATAAAGGCATATGTTCTCAGAGGGGGAAGCTGATTTCCTAATACTATGCCCATCCATTCTCCCAATAAAACACTATGAATCGTGTGGATATGAAGACACTTGTGAGTGGTATTTTTTTATCATAAATAAATATTAAGCTAAAATCTACCTTTGGAAGGCTTGTTCATTAACCAGCTGTTCATGGTAAACAAATGCATTTACTCTAAAAGAAATACTTTATAACTCTCAGAGTACTTCAGCAAAGCAGGAAATAATGCTCTAGTAACACTTTTAAAAATTTATTCCATCTTTGATGATAAGATTGAGAATCTTCAAGTGTCAATTTTATTCAGTCATTTGTATGAAATAATTAAAGCATCAGTTTAGGCTTAACTTCATTAATAATTCATGTTTATCTAGCACTTTCACTTACCCCATCTGAACCTCATGCAAGTAAAGAAATCTGGGCTCAAAAAATTTAAAGTGATGCCCTTTAAGGTCACTGAGAGAAATAGGTGGAAATGGGATTGAAGTCCCTATGTTCTGACTCCAGAGCCCATGAACTGGCCCTTCTAACGGTGATTTCAATAGATATACATATACCCATATTTAATTTACAAATTAATGTTTATCCTCATTATATATAAATCACTTCTGTTTAAAGTTGTGTGTGTGTGTGTATTAAAACTGGTTTCGACCCACTCACATCTAAACTGATTTACCAACCAATGGATTGCAATTCACAAATGGACTGCACTTTGAAAAGCTATACCACAGGGTCCCTCATGGCAGGGCTGTCTTGTGCACCCTGTGTAGCTGCGAAGAGATCCATGCTCAGAGAGGCTCTTGGTTTAAGGCTCTCCGAAGTTGTCATCTGAAACTCTTAATCCTAATTTTATCTTTGAACTTGTGTTTTGGAAGTGAAGTCCAACAGGACAATGGAGCATGAACTTGAGCAGAGATAGGTGCAATCTGCATGTCTGCTGCTCCTTGGCCTCCATTCACATACAGCATTCATGATGCCCCATGAGTACAGAATTCTGGTGAATCAACACTGGGTGGGAATTCAGTGATACTCAAAGTGGGTACATGGTAAGTGTGCTATGTTTATGAGTAAGTGGGGACGTTAACAGCCTGGAGAGTCCATGCTCAATTTAAACCTGAATTTGCTTCGACTGAGACATAAGGCAATGACATTCTAAAAAATACAAATTACCAAATAGCCTTATCATATCCTTTCTTACTCATATTACTTCCCTGTATTAGCCAACCACTTAGGCTGAAAATGATGACATAGAAGGAAAGGGAAAAATAGGACAATCCAGAGTGCATTTTCCTTTCAGTCTGTCCTGAATCATCAGTGCGGCAGAGAGAATGAATGTTGGTAGAAAGTGTGTGTGTATGTCAAGAAATGTAATAAAAACAGTGGATCTAGTTTAGTGCAGTATATTTGGTGTTCTGGTAAGAATTAAATACATAAGCATGTATTAGTTATGAAATACAAATTGTGTAATTTTGGTGATTCTGCATATGAGTTAAATGTTATTATATTTGCATTTTAAACTGTCATTGCACAGAATAAAGATGAATAATAGAATTCATGCAAATAATTTAAATTTTCTTTTCTTAGAATGACATTAAATAGCAAATAAAAAACTATGACAAGTCAAGAGAGGGAGAGAGATCACCAAAGAAAATGAAAAGCTGTTTAATACCTTGAATGGCACAGTTTTCCTGGTTTTTGCATATGGGGTCTGCCATTTTCATTTTGCTCTAGGCCCTGCAAATTATGCAGCTACCTGTAGTGGCTTTACTGGCAGCCCTCACTCCCAAATAGTATGTCTGTGTCCTAATCTCTGGAACGTGTGAATATTACTTTATATGGCAAAAGAATGGATATTACTTTATTTGGCAAAAGAGTAAATAATACCTTATATATACGACAAAAGATGTGATTAAGTTTAGGATCTTGAGAGAAGGAGCCCATGCTGGATTATCTAGGTGGATCCTAAGTCCCTACATGCAATCAAAGTATCCTTATAAGACAGATACACAGAGAAGAGGAGACAGTGGGACGATGGCTTGGGATGATGTAGCCAAAGCTAAAGAAAGCCTGGGGCCACCAGAAGCTGGAAGACACATAGAACAAAATCACCTCTAGGGCCTCTGGTTAGAGAACAGCCCAGCAGACACCTGGATCTTAGAGTTCTTGTTTCCAGAACTGTGATCTAAAAAGTTGCTGCTGTCGTAAGCCAGTTTAGGTAATTTGTTATAGAGCCCTAGGAAACTAACACCCTGACTCTGTTTCATTGAACGTCTTTTCTCAAACAAGACCTGTGGACCTTGCTCCAGGAGAGCATGGAGGTCCCTCCCTTTTCTAGATGTGGTTGCTGTGTATCATCTGGCACCACCCGGATGCTAGTTTCTGATCATTTCACATGCTAATTTTGCCCCCTTCTCTTGGCTCTGGGCTCTAAACTCCTTGGGAATAAAGAACATATCTCAATGCCCATGCCCTCTAGACTGTCCTGGACAATGTTAGTTTCATGGAAAATCATCAATGGATTCCTACTGATTGACCACAGGTCTGAAATACTGATGAGGTTTTTATCTGATTTTTATATTTTTCTATTTAACATTTAGAGGACTCATGGTTGGGAACTAATAATCTCTCATCCTTACTTGAACAGAGAAACCATTAGTATTGAATCTCAGACAAATTTATTTTAACGAACTGACTACTGTACAAAAGCCTAAAAGTGATTTAAATCCAAAATGTCTAATAACCTTACTTTTGCTATTAAAGAAGGGCAGTCCCAGGAAGCATGTGCACCAGAGAGAGGCCTTTCTTCTGCTGTGTCAGCTACTGTTGCTCTGATGACATAGAGTAGAATTTAAGGCTAACAGGGGAGGTATTTGGGGACAAGAACTTTTTCTATATTCTTTGAATCACAACTTGGAATAGAGTACATAGTAGATACAGTATACATGTCTTGTTTAAAGGATAAATTAAGTTTAACTAAACTTTTTTTTTAATTGTGTGGAATTTCTTTTTTTTTTAACTTTAGAAGATGGTCTAAATTAAACTTAGTTCAGGAAATATGTATTGAGTATCTATTTTGGAAGACACACTTACTCGTCATCTGTGGGGTACACAAAAATGAGTAAGACACAGTTCCTATCCTGAAGTGACTTTCTAGTAAGGTCCAGCAATTACATAAATAATTTCAATATGGTAACTAAATCTATTAGGACACATACACACACACGTACATGCACACTTGCAGGCCAAAGGCATGCCAAGGAAGAAAATAATTCTGAGAGGAATGATTGGTGATGGGCTCATTAGAGATTGTGATATTTGGACCACATCTCAAAGAAGAGAACTCTTGTCACTAGCTGAACAATTTTAGAGGAAGGATATTCTAGGAAGAGACCTCACACAAACAAGGAGAATGTAGACAGTATGATCTCTATAGGCCCTTGCAAATATACTGATAATGTTTCTAGAGGATATGTGTAGGGGAAGATGTGGTAGGAGATGTGACTTAAAAAGGTGTTTTAATTCCATCACTCAGAGTCTTAAACACTGGGCTAAGAAGAGCATACTTTCTCCTGTAGGATGTGAGAAATTTTGCAGGTTTTTGAGCAAAGGAAACATGTTACCCAAACTTTGTGCCATGTTAATGAGGTGTGGGTTGAAGAGATAAGGATTTAGTTGTAAAGGGAGCTATTACATGGATTTAATGACAACAGCATGGATTTGGAAGGTAGCTTGGGAAATATAAGGAAAGAGATAAAGTTGTTTGAGAGACAATTAACAAGGAGAATCAACAGGATTTAGTGTCTGATGAGATATGAGCATAGAAAAGAGTTAGAGATGAATCCAATAAAAGTGTCCTGAGAGCAGGGAAGTTAGACAAAGCACGTAGGAAACATAGGAGAAGGTGCAGTTCTGGAAAGAAACTCTTCAGTAGGTTCACAACACGCTAATTTTGAATTACCAGTAAGTATTTTGAATTACCAGTAAGTATTTTGAATTACCAGTAAGTATTTTGAATTGGAGCTCAGGAGATATAAAATTTGCAGTCATCAGTGTGGAGATTGTGCTTGAAGCCACAGAGAGGGTAAGAGCCCAGGAAGAAAACACAGAGTGAGAGGAAAGGAAGGAAAGAAGCAGAGGGTTTCATGGTTGTCAATTTACCCTGGCATCCCTGAACGCTCCTGAAATGCAGAGCCAAAATAATTTTTTTTTTAGTCAGGTTTTTGAAGTATAAATTTATCTAGTAAAATTCACCCTTTAAAGTATACAGTTCCATGAGTTTTGATGGCTAGATAAAGTTGTGTAACCATCACCAGAATCGAGATCTAGAGCATTCCCATTTCTCTCCAAAAATTCCTTTATGCCCTTTAGTAGTTAATGTCTCCCCACACCCCAGCCCCTGGGCAACAATTAGTCAGTTTTCTAATCCTATATTTTTGCTTTTGCATAATGTCCTATAGATGGACTCATAATAACACATAACATTTTGAGTTTGGTTTCCTTTACCAAGCATAACGTACTTGAGATTCACCCAAGTTGTTTCGAGTATCAGTAGTTCATCCCTCTTTACTGGTGAGCAGTGTTCCCTTGTATGGAGATACCACAGTTTGTTTATCCATTCACCAGTTGATGTACAACTAGGTTGCTTCCAGTTTTTGTTGATTATGAATAAAGGTCCCATAAACATTTGCATACAGGCTTTTGTGGAAACATAGTTTTCATTTTTGAGGGGTAAATCTTAAAGAATGAGATTGCTGGGTGGTATGGTAGGTGTATATTTAATTTTATAAGAAACTGCCAAACTGTTTTCCAAAGTGGCTGTCACATTTTGCATTCTCCTTGGCAGTGAATGAGCCTTCTTCTGCTCTGCATTCTTGTCAGCACTTGGTGTTGTCAAAATTGTTATTATTATCCATTCAGTGTGGGTGGTTTCTCATTACAGTCAATTTTTTGTATGTTTTTGAATATGTGCACTCTTCTGGGAAAAGAGTCCATAACTCCATCAGATTCTTGAGGGTCCATGAACTTGAAGGTAAAGAATTATTGAATTATGAGCTTGGAGAATGAAGAGAAGTCAGAAAAGCACACTGAGAAGATTGGAGAAGAGTTTTAGAATGTAGAGTCTGCAATGCCAAGGAAAGAAGAAAGTCTATAAAGCAAACTAAGAAAAGGATGCTGTACTCAGCAAGGGAAGAGTCTCGCTGATCTCTGAGATGCCTTTCAGTGGAGTGGAAGAGAGGAGGTGAAAAATACGAGTGAGCCCACTTAAACCAGAAATGTAAAGGAAGGAGATGGAGGCATCACATGCAGACCATTCCTCTAGATATCAGCCTAAAGGACAGTCCAAGCTTCTCCCTTTTGCTAGAAAAATCACTTCTGGGGAGCCCTAGACGAGGCAATTTTGAAAACAGTGAGCAGTGTTACTGGTATGCACACTATCTATTTTAAAAATGTGGTTCTTCAACGTGCACTTGATTTTACTGGCACTGACTTCAAGTTTTCCTGAGAAGCAAATTCACTCTACCACTGATGCCACTGACTGGGCTGGAAAGAACTTTTGGGCATGTAGAGTGTTATTGTGGGTGAAAAAGCTTTCCCCAAGTACATGTCCAAGGGTTTTACAACATGCAATAGTGTGCTGTCAGGACATTTTACAAGTCAGCTGACGCGGGCTGCAGTGCCACAATCATTACCCTTTCCCGACAGCCTGCTGCTGGGTGCAACCTCAGCTAATCTATCTGGGCATTTGAGCATTTCCCCCAAACACAAGATGAATGCACTGAAGTACAGAGGCAAGCAGCATGTGGTCAGTCAGTATTCACCGCTGTACTTTCGGTCTCTGCGAAGATTACGAGAAAAGTTGTGAAAGGAAAGGAGACAAAGATTTAGTAAAAGTCGGACAGCTGCATCCAGAGAACAGTTTTCTTAGTCATGAGGTATAATGTGAATATAAGAATGATCCATTCCTGAGAGCTCTCTTTCTCTCTCTCTCTCTCTCTCTCTCTCTCTCTCTCTCTCTCTCACACACACACACACACACACACACACACACACACACACACACACACCGCCTACATATTTTGATTCCTGCTAGCTCCATATCCACCCCTCCAGTGTTCTCCTTTGGAATTGGGTCAGGCAGATACATGGTATTAGGGCTGTGAGTAGCTTGTCCTCCACTAGTTCACCTCTAAGACGGCTAGAATAAGAGTATCATATTCACGCCATTACGAGACTGGAAATTTCATGTAATGCCTACTTCCTCTCCTTGACTTGTCTTAGATGCTAGATTCACAATTCCACTTGAACTGTCTACATGTCAATGCTCTACCCCAGAACAGATCACAAAATAGGTTACTGCAGCAACCGTGGTCCCGTGGAAAAAGCATAGGATGTGGACTCAAAAGAGATGGGTTTGAGATCCAGCCATGCCTCTATGAGCCAGTTACTAATTCTTCCTGCCCTGGGATTTACACCAATAAGATGGGAACAAATAACTCCTAATTCATACTTCATCTTGCTCTGGGTGTTCAAACAATATCATGAAAGTTCACGTGAACTGCAGACGGTTCATATGAACTGGGCACTGCTGTTACCACTCTCTACAAACTGCTAGCCTTGGCTTCACTCTGACCCCTCCTCCTGGGGAGGCGCCATCAGTGCTTCCTTACCTAGGAAGTCTGCCCTCTTCTCTTCCTTGCCGAACCCTCCTCCCAATCTTCTGGAAGCAGACGTAAACTCACATCGCAAGCTGTACTTCCTAACTTAGATATCCTTACAGCAGATGAGTTACCATATTTGCTGGGATCTGTGTCTCTTTTCTTTCCTCCACCTTATTATTATGAGTTAGGAAAATCTTTTCAAAACAACCCCTCCGCTACACCACTTACTCCTTTCCCCATAGCAGCAATTTTAGTCAACTGGTGGAATGCTCTTGAATGGAGAATTTAGGGGAGCATTAGTATAAGCGAACCCCTGCCCCACAGCCCTTGGCCATGAGGAAGTGAATTGTGCCTCCAGTTTCCTGATACATGTGAGGGCAGAAGTTATTTTCCTGCAATGGGTACTCCACAAACTTTCCCAGTCTCTGCTCAGTCATTTTCTAACAATGTTCCATCTGGATTTACCTGATACTGAATTAAGGCTTAAAAAAAAAAAAAAAGCTTATGTGAACGAAAGCCCTTATTGCAGAGTTTTAGACAAAGCACTACATGGTCAGAATGGTAGAGACAGCAAACTTGTCAAGGTGCATGATAGATAAGTTAGCTCATGGGAAACCAGGTCCTAAGATAAATGTCAATGTGAATCGTGCTTTTTCTGCAGAATTGGAGCTACAAACTGCCCTTTGCCTGTGAGAAGACTTCCCACTCAAACCAATGTGAATGGTATGCTTGGGCCAAGGATGAATGTAATCCTTTAGGATTTCAAAACTGTGTGAAGACTTTGAAATAATGGTTGAAGAGCTGGTCTATGTTGATCATCACATGACAGAGTTAGAGACTATGATCTCTTCTTGCTTCAAAGTTCCCTTGAGGAATGATGTGGTTTTTGTTTGTGTTCTCTGACCTGCACTTTGTCAAAAAATAATGTTAAAAGTGGAATGAAGATAGGGTGATTATACACATCAAAGAAATCCTGTTATTTTTGCCTTTTATTAGACAAAATTGGGTGTGTTTTCTTTTCTAAAACCCATGATTTGATAAACCGTATTTCTATGCACAGAGTCCAATAGATAAAAGGCATTGGTAAATATTACTTAAGGGAAATTATATATAAGATTGGCTTTTGTGGGTGCCAGGTCTGCTCCATGATACTCATTTGTTAATGTAGCCTTTCTCCCCAGCTCCTTATGTAGAAAATGATTCTTGTGCTATTCCAAATCCCAGTTGAAGGGCAAAGAGTGAACAGGCCCCTACAAGAAGGTCTAGAGAGATGGAATTAAATTCTAACTTCTCTCAAACCTTTAGCAATTTCCTTTTCCCATTTTATCTACTTGTAAAGTCTCCAAATTGCTCTAGGATTAGATTAGCCCTGGAAGAATCAACACCAGCCCCTGGGGCCTCATAGAGATGTGCTGTTCCAGTCCTAAGTTTTACAAAGGCAAGCTGACCCCAAAGAGGTGAGCAAGTTGGCCTTTCTTTGGGTATCTATATTGGGAAGACAGTATCTATGTTGGGAAGACTTTTATTTTGCATATTTGGTTACTTTTTAATTAAAATGGTGATTTACTATATCTGCTCACACTCATCTTCCAAAAGAAAGGCGCCAGGCTTTTCAACTTCACAGCTGAACCATTCTGCGGCAACTTCATTCACTGGTCAAGCTTACCTTGAGGGCTATTTGCCAGCATGATGGTCACTATGGGAGCTGCCTGCGAGCACCCTCACTGATGTTACATCCCTACCACCCAACAGGCAAACTCTCTCTGGCTTTGCCAGAAAACAACAGGCTATTGATTGGATGAAAAATGAATGTCACTGCAGAAGCAGTGTAGAAGCAAAGTATCTTCAGGTATAAACTTTAGATCAGAAAACACTACGTATCAGCAATGAAGATAAATACTGTAGACCATGCATTTTCATCTCTGCTTGACTTTACGGGATTAGCTTTATTGAACGAGCCAAAGGCACTCTTCATAGCTCAGCTGAAGTTTAGTTTAAAAGTCAGCAGGGAGTAAAAAATATGGAAAATTAGTGTCGGGGCTTCCCTGGTGGCACACTGGTTAAGACCCTGCCTGCCAGTGCAGGGGACTCGGGTTCGAGCCCTGGTCCGGGAGGATCCCACATGCCGCGGAGCAACTAGGCCCGTGCGCCACAACAACTGCGCCTGCACTCTAGAGCCCCCAAGCCGCAACTACTGAGTCTGAGACACAACTACTGAAGCCCATGAGCCTAGAGCCCGTGCTCCGCAACAGTAAAAGCCACCACAATGAGAAGCAAGCGCACCGCAAAGAAGAGGAGCCCCCACTCGCCGCAACTAGAGGAAGCCCACGAGCAGCAACAAAAACCCAATGAAGCCATAAATAAATAAGTAAGTAAGTAAGTAAGTAAGTAAATCTACTAAAAAAATTAGTTTCTGAGAAGAGGTGATTCTTGGGTAAACATAGACACAGCTATGAAATGGTTAATACCCAGCTAACTAGAGCCCGGGGCAGTCATTTATGGTATGATTCATGAATGCCAAATAGAAGGGAAAAGTTCACTTTTAAAACCATTAGCCCAATGATAAGATCTTTGAGAATTTCATCCAAAACACCATTCCCTGCCTACTGAGAGTCTCTTAATGTTTGTGGGAGATAACCTCTTGACTTTCTTTTTCTGCAATATGCCTTGTCTGGTGAACCTGGAGTTCGGCAGAAAAAGATAACACCTTCCCTGCTGTGGACTTTGACAAATGCAAGTTCTGAGTCTACCGGACCCATTTTATTCTTATCCAAAGAACTCTAAGAGTCAGCATGTTCTTTTTAGTTAAATCACTCACTTTCTGATTTTTGTTTAACGTTTGTCATAGCATTGTGTTATGTGGCCATTGGCAGTTTTAGCAAAGATTATGGTATTAATAATGAAGTTAAAATTAATAATGATTTTAACATCGTGTAGGTTTGTGAAATTCACTAACAATGAAAACAGCTGACTCTTGAACAACACGGGAGTTGGGGGGGGATTAACACGGAATTGGTGGGGATTAGTGGTGCCAACCATCCGTGCAGTCAAAAATCACGTGTAACTTATTGTTGGCTAGACACATACGCAGTTCCTCAGTATCTGCAGTTCTGCAGCAGCAGATTCAACCTACAAGGATAGTATAGTACTGTAGGGCCGCATTTATTTTTAAAAATGAGTATAAGTGGACTCCTGAAGTTCAAACCCTTGTTGTTCAAGGGTCAACTGCATAAACATCTTTGAGATCTAGGGGCAGAACTTTTCACGGTGAAGCTAATATGCTACAGCTCCTACGAGATTAGCACATTTAACACACCAGGTAACCAGCCGCAAATGGGGTGGAATGTGGGCTCTGCAATGACCACTGACCAGCATTCAAATTCCAACGCTACTGCCCCTTTCTGACTGTGTTTACTTTTGACAAATTACTCAATTGTGTTAAATTCCATTTTCTCATCTATTAAAGTAGGGCCACAGTTCCTGTTTCATAGAGCCATCCTGATGACCAATGAGATAATGTGTGAAAAACTGCATAGCGCCTGATACATAGTAAGTGCTCATTACAACGACCTGGTTTTCCAACCTCTCCGTCTTGAGTCCATGAAAGGGGCCTCAATTATCAGAAGTTCATAATTATCATATGGTTTCAACTATTCACTGATCCTGGAGCAAAAGCTTCAAGAACAGCATGAGAGTAAAGCTCAAATTTCCGTAGCTTTATGTTAGCAATGATAGTGAAAACTTATAATGCCTCAGAAACCAAAGTTTCATACCACCTTAGGTGACTCTGGAAGCACGTTTCTATTGCTGAGAGCATCAGCCTTTCTAGGCCCTTTGTTTCTGTCTAACCAAATCGCTGGGGATACTTGTTTCATAATTTCTTCTGCCACAACAAACCTATTACAATTGACAGGAGAAATATAAGCTTCATCAATCTCTGAACCCTTTCCTCATTGAAGTGGAATTCATTTGTGTCATGGGGATTGAAGAGGAAAAGCAAATGCACAGAGAAATTAGTGGTATTACAATCAGTCATGATGAAAATGGCTAACACATTTATTAAGCTATATGACAACTACTTGCAAACATCTCTGTTTATCCCCACAACATCTTTTTGAAGAGAGGAATATTATCAATGTCATTTACAGATGAAAAAACCAAGGCACAAAGAGGTTAACTAATTTGTTCAAGGTCATCTCTCTCAGAATGTGGAGGTGGGAATTTTAATGCTGGTCATCTGCATGCAGAACCATGGTCTACAAACCACCACACTTTTGGGAGCCTGATACCAACGAATCAAGAAAAGGAACAGCCACAGCAGGTGCTCACCAACACGCTAGCCTAGAGGGCCATTTCTCAGCAGCGATGTTCCTGTAGTGCCAAGGTTCCCTGGGGATCCTCACTGTTCTTTAAGGAAAGTGAAGATGGCTATCATATCTACATGCAAATAAAGACAGTGGAATTTGGGAAGGTGATATTTGTCAATGTCTGTTTATCCTGATAAAACTGAAAGGCACTTGGGAATCCTTAGGACCTGGCTCATGACTTAATAATGGTTGAATGTATTAAGTATGAAAGAGATATGTGTGGAATCCCTATTGCTTTTTGGGTTAGGTGGGGAATCTCTGTCTTACTTTGAATCTATTGTCTCTTCCCTTCATATGTAAAAACAAACAATCTGATTTAAAAATGTGCAAGAGGATCTGAATAAATATTATTTTTTCCAAAGAAGATACACAGATGGCCAAGAGGTACACGAAAATGTGCTCAACATCATTAATTACCAGTGAAAGGCAAATCAAAACCACAATGTGATATCACTTCCACCTGATAGAGGAGATGTTATCAAAAAGACAGGAAATAGCAAATGTTGATGAGGATGCAGAGAAAAGAGAATGCTTGTACACTGCTGGTGGGAATCTAAATTGCTACAGACACTATGGAACACAGTATCACAACTCCCCCCGCAACATAACGATAGAACTACCATATGATCCAGCAATTCCACTTCTGGGTATATATCTGAAGGAAATGAAATCACTATCTCAAAAAGATATCTGCACCCCCATGTTCATTACAGCAACATTCACATTACAGCCAAGACATGGAAACAACTCACATGTCCATCAATAATGAATAGACAAAGAAAATGTGGTATGTACACACACACATACACACACACAGTGGAATATTATTCAGCCACAGAAAGGAAGGAAATCTTGCCATTTGCAACAACATGGATGGATTTTGAGGGCATATGCAAGTGAAATAAGTCAGGTAGAGAAAGACAAACACTGTATTATCTCATATTTTTATACGTAGAATCTAAAAAACCCAAAAATTTAACTCACAGATACAGAGAACAGATTGATGGTTGCCAGCACAGGAGGTTGGGGGTGCAAAATGGGTGAAGGGGGTCAAAAGGTATCAACTTCCAGTTATAAAATAAATAAGTCATGGTGATGTAAGGTACAGCACGGCGACTATAGTTAATATTACTGCATTGCATATTTGAAAGTTGCTAAGAGAGTAGATCTTAAAAGTCCTCATAACAAAAAAAATTTCATAACTGTGTACAGTAATGGATGTTAACTAGACTTACTATGGTGATAATTTTGCAATATATGCAAATATCAAATCATGTACACCTGAAACTAATATAGGTCAATTATACCTCTATCAAAAAACAAGTACCAAATGAATGGATAAGTGTATAAGCCTGAATTTCATCTGCTATAACTTGGCCGATTTCCCTCTATTTCAAGCTGAATATTGGAGTATATGGAGAAGTGGGATAGAAACCTAAACAAGAAACTGAATGGAGACAGAAGAGAGAAAGAGAAATAAACACAGAAGCAGGAGAAGAAGGCAGGGGTCACCTTCTGAGTAAAAAATAAATTTCACTTGCTACAACCTTGTCACACCTCTGTGTGCTAGGTGTTGTCCCTCTCTGACACATCCTTCCCTGGGTCTCTCAGACCTTTACCCCCTCACCGCACTGCAGTTGCCCAGGGCCCACACTCATTATTTAGTTAACATTTTCTCGTTCATATTGTAAACCTATGATTGCCTTGGACAACACTTTTCAAGTGGGTTGTTGTATAGTCCTTGCCGTAGCACAAGGGAAATATTTTCAGGTTCACACAAACATTATGTGATGATCATCAGCATCTTGACTATTATGATCTCCGTTGGTCACCTGGAAATTTCCAGAGGAGGTGTAGTACTAGTTAAGAGCCTGGGCTTTGAAGCCGGACTCACTGTGAAACCTGGTTGTGCTATTAGCCGTGTACCTTCAGCAAGTGACCCAACTGTCCCCTCTGTACACTGGGGATGGCAATACCACCTGCTATGCAGAGTGGCTACAACAATCAAGTGGTACTAGGGATTCTTAACTTGTTGTGTCATGGACCCATTTGACAGTCTGGGGAAGCCCTTGGAAACTCTTTTCAGCATAATATACTTTAAATACATAAAAGATATGATACTATGAAGCAAACAAATCATCTTAGAGTTTTCCAATATTTTTAAAAACAAATTGGTGATTAGTAATAAATACATTAAATAATACCTAAAAGTAGGTGTAATATTAACAGGAAATTTCAAGTTTGTGATAAGTATAAGTGTTATTTTGAGATAGCTGTAACAACTGTAATGTAATATGAAAATATCTGTGATTTCTACTCGTGATAAAAACAAAGATACTGCGAACAACACCAAAGTTTGCTGCTTGCATCTACAGTTGAAAGAAATGCCAAGTTCCGTTAAAGATTAGTGGAAACAAATAGGTAAATTTTTTCATCCAAGTTCAAAGATCCTCCTCAATTCTGCCTGGACTTTTTTGTGGGAGTCTATGGGCCCCAGGTAAAGAATTTGGATTGATGTCAGAAAAGGCTTAGAACAGCGTGTGGCTCACAGTGAGAGCTTTATAAATTACTCATTACTCAAAGATTTCTTCTTAGGAATTGAAATAATGCCATGCTATTAGGGTGAACCATGGGAAATGGCCAATTTTTTAGGTTAAAAAAAATTAAATGTTGGCTATTTCAAATGATTCAATCTAATATAACTTAGGAACTCTATAAAGTATCTTGTGAAACTATTTTAATTCTTTAATTCTAATAATTAATTCTTTATACTGAGTTTTTTTCCTCCTAACACAGTATATATCAGCTTAGTGGGTTTTCAAAAGCATAAACTATCTGGAATTACATTTGACTATTTCTTTTGGTTCTTTCCAATATTTTTTGACAAAGACAAATGGACACATTTGGGGGTTATTCTGAGATTTATGATGCTTTTATACATACATCTTTATCTTCTGAATTACAAATGATTTGCTCATCTCTAATGATTCATTTAGATCTGGAATGTATCTTCCATGTTGCCAAAAAGCTTAGTCTTATTAATTCAAAGGAAGTCCATGACTTAGCTGCATTTAGTTGTCACACAATATTTAGAATGATACTTTAAATATGGTGCCTCAATCACCCCCAAATGGGTATCTAGTATAGTCACAGAAGTAACATGTCACCCTGGGTAGCGCTACCCTGTTCCTGGATTGAAAGAATGGAGGCAAGGGGAGATGTCAGTTACTTGAAACAAATCCAAGTTCTTAACAACAAAGTATTATCATTGCAGGTTTACTCCCTGTAGCCCTAGTTAGATGGTAAAATCCACAGGTAAGGATTCTCTCTCTTGTCCATTATAGTATCCCCAGTAGTTAGTTCTATAGCTGGCACAGAGTAGAGATTCAAGAAATGTTTGTTGAATGAAAGAATGAAGAGATGAAGAAAAGAAGAAACACTAGCCTCATCAACTGCTCCTCTCACCTTCTGCTGATAGATGAGTCAGTAGTTATGATTCTGCTTTGGTTTGATTTCAACATTCCAATGTTAAGTTTGAATGCTCAGAAATACTGTCAATTCCATAAAATATAATTAATTTTGTGAGCATTAAAAAAAATAGATTGGGCTTCCCTAGTGGCACAGTGGTTGAGAGTCTGCCTGCCGATGCAGGGGACACGGGTTCGTGCCCTGGTCTGGGAAGATCCCACATGCCGCGGAGCGGCTGGGCCCCTGGGCTGTGGCTGCTGAGCCTGCGCGTCCCGAGCCTGTGCCCTGCAACGGTAGAGGCCACAACAGTGAGAGGCTTGCGTACCACAAAAAAAAAAAAAAAAGATTGCTTTTGAAGACTGTGCATTCTGTGAAAAAGAATGTGTTAATCAAATTAAGCTTATAAACAAGATTGCTGAAAGTCTGACTTACATAAGAAAATCACCTTTCAAGTATTATCAAGCTCTTTAAGGGCATGTTTCCATTCAAACTACTGATATTATTAAAAATTGGTAGACTACGGAAAATATGCTCACAAAAATATGTAAAATATACTTATAAAAATACTAAAAACACCTGGTATCTAGTAGGTGCTCAAAAAGAATGTTAATTGAATTCATCTAATAAGTAAAAAGTCCTATCAGTTTGTTGTTTAAATTTTTGTGTTTTTAAATTTGTGACAAAACTTGGGCATCTTTTCACATGGTTTATGAACCATGTGTATTTCTTTTACTCTGAACTGTCTGCCCCTTGCCCCTTTTATTAAAAATGGGCTTGTCATATTTTTAATTGATCTGTGAAAGCTCAATCTTTTGTCCTAAAAAGTTGACAATGTTTTCCCCAGTTTAACATTTACCTTTTGGCATTGTTTGTGTGTGCAAGAGTGTGTATTTTTGCCAGGTCAATGATGAATATTATCCTATATTTTAAAAGGCTATATTTAGTTCTTTTATAGTTTAATTTTTTTCTGTTCACATCTTTGATCCATCTACTTTGGGGTTAAGGAATTATGCAGAAATCTAGCCTTATGATTTCCCAAATGGCTACCTAGGTGTCCCAGACTCTTAACTGTAAATCTATTTTTTCCCCACTGATTGGAAAACCCAGCTTTATCAAAGTTACTCTGTATAAACTTGCGTTTGTTTCTGAGTTCTTTCCATTGAGCTCTCTATTGTTACAAACCACAATTACAGTTGGTTAATCTGCACTCTTTACTTTCTTTCCCAGAATTTTCTTTGCTATTCTTGCATGTTTATTTTTCAGATAAACTTTAGTCATTTTGCAAGTTTCCTTGAACTTGTGACTTTGATTAGGGTTTGATGAACATTTAAGCCAGTGCCTGACACATAGTAAGCCCTCTGTAAGTGTGATGTATGATTGTAATTTTAGTAACAATTATGATTACATCAAAAATAATGATAGAGATGACGAGGCTTAACATCTTTGCAATACTGAGTCTTCTTATCCAAGGGACAATCTGGATCATTTCCACTTATTTAAACTTTAAAAAAATGTACTCCAGCACTTGAAATGTTTTTCTAGTCAACCCACTGTCATTCTCTTGCAACAACTGTCTTACACCTTCCTCATCCTCCTCAAATCTTTCCCAATGTCTATACTTTTGCAGAAAAAATCACTGTCATCTGGCTTCAGCTCCTTTATTTCCTCCAGTCAAATTTGCAAGCCCTCGCTCTTGGCATTCCTTCTCCCCTTCTCCACCCCAGTTACAAATGATCCTCATGTTGCTAAATCCAACAGCCATGTCCATGCCTCATCTGACTTGATTTCTCAGCAGATCATTTGAAACAGGGTTTACTATTTCTTTCTGGAAATACTCCCTTCCCTCTGCTTCCCCAACATCACTCTTGGATTTTCACTTTCTCTCTGACTGCACCTTCTAAGTCTCCTTGACTTTTAAATGTTCAAATTCATCAGGAATTTCCTCTGGGCCACTTAGTTTGTCTTTTCACTCTCTCTTACTGCCCATAACTATCAACCTTGACTTTAAATATCATCTATATGCCAAAGACTTAAAAAGCATTTATCCCTGGCACGTACCCCTTTTTCTGTGTTCCAGCTGGAGAGATCTACTTGCTTTCTTGAAATCTCCACTTGGAAGTCTTGCTGGCATCTTATCTTAGTTTTAAAATTGAACCAAACCATCCCCTACCCCACTTCAGATCGGTACTTCCTCTCATCCAACCCACCTGGGATTATGGCTTCTCCATCCACTCCATTGCCCATGCCAAAATCTGGGTAAAATCTATGATGTCAACATCTCACATTCAAATCATTACTAAATCTGTCCAGTATCTCTTGAATCCATTTACATCTTCCCATCTCCAATGCCCCCACCCAATTCCAAGGACCCCCATCACTAACCTGGACTCCTACAGCCTCCTTTTTTCTACATATTTATGAGGATCCTTTCCAACCAAGCTGTTCTCTACTTAAAAGTCAAAATTAGGGCTTCCCTGGTGGCGCAGTGGTTAAGAGTCCGCCTGCCGATGCAGGGGACACGGGTTCGTGCCCCGGTCCGGGAGGATCCCACATGCCGCGGAGCGGCTGGGCCCGTGAGCCATGGCCGCTGAGCCTGCGCGTCCGGAGCCTGTACTCCGCAAGGGGAGAGGCCACAACAGTGAGAGGCCCGCGTACCGCAAAAAAAAAAAAAAAAAAAAAAAAGTCAAAATTAATAGTTAAAAAATGTAAGTTTATTATTGCTTTGCTTAAAGCATTTTCATGGCTTTCCATTATTAACATAATACAGTTATTATAATCCATGAGTATAATGACCTGTCCCCAAACTATTCCTTCAGCATTACCTTTTGTCAACCTTCCTCATGATCACTATTCTCTGCTGAGACCCCACTCCCTCAAAGGTGAAAATCTTTCTCCTTTCCTTTCTATATGGCCAATTTCATTTTATTTATTGTCAAAAGATTTATTTATTTATTTTGGCTGCACCAGGTCTTAGTTGCTGCACGCGGGATCCTCCTTGAGGCATATGGGCCTCTTAGTTGCGGTGGCATGTGGACTTTTTTTTTTTTTTTTTTTTTTTGCGGTACGCGGGCCTCTCACTGTTGTGGCCTCTCCCGTTGCGGAGCACAGGCTCCAGACGCGCAGGCCCAGCGGCCATGGCTCACGGGCCCAGCCGCTTCGCGGCATGTGGGATCTTCCCGGACCGGGGCACGAACCCGTGTCCCCTGCATCAGCAGGCGGACTCTCAACCACTGCGCCACCAGGGAAGCCCTAGCATGTGGACTTCTTAGTTGTGGCATGCACTAAGGGATCTACTTCTTTGGCTAGAGAGTGAACCCAGACGCCCTGCACTGGGAGCACAGGGTCTTACCCACTGGACCACCGAGGAAGTCCCTAAACTTCATTTTAAATGTTACATCCTCAGGGAGGTCCTTCTTGACCCTTAAGTACAGACTAGATTCCAATATTTTATGCACCGATGGGACCCGATACTTTTCTCTAACTACATTATAGTAGTTATTACATGGCTTTTTTGTGTGTTTATTTCTTTATAATCTATTTCTATTACCAGACTGTATTCTACATGTCAGGGATTATATAATTTTCACACTTTTTAATTTTAAAATAATAGTAGAGTCACATGCTGTTGTAAGAAATAGTGCAGAGGGATCCTGTGTACATTTCACTTAGTTTCCCCCAATGACAACATCTTGAATAACCATAGTACAATATCACAACCAGAAAACTGCCATCAATAGAATCTGCCAACCCGATTCAGAGTTCATCAGTTTTACATGTGCTTGTGTGTGTGTGTGTGTGTGTGTGTGTGTGTGTGTGTCATTCCACGCAATTTTATCATGTGGAGATTCGTGACCGCCACCAGTCAAGGTACGGAAAATTTATAAGGCTCTCTCATGCTACACTTTTATAAACACAGTCACCTCCCTTCCTGTGATTTTTTTAATTAATTAATTAATTAATTTACATTTTGGCTGCTTTGGGTCTTTGTTGCTGCGGGCGGGCTTTCTCTAGTTCTGGCAAGCGGGGGCTACTCTTCCTTGCAATACATGGGCTTCTCATTGTAGTGGCTTCTCTTGTTGCAGAGCACGGGCTTTAGGCACGTGGGCTTCAGTAGTTGTGGCTCCTGGGCTCTAGAGTGCAGGCTCAGTAGTTGTGGCGCATGGGCTTAGTTGCTCTGCAGCATGAGGGATCATACTGGACTAGGGCTTGCACCCATGTCCCCTGCATTGGCAGGCGGATTCTTAATCACTGCGCCACAAGGGAAGTCTCCCTGTGATTTTTTTAAAATTGCAATGTTTCGGGCTTCCCTGGTGGCGCAGTGGTTGAGAGTCCGCCTGCCGATGCAGGGGACGCGGGTTTGTGCCCCGGTCTGGGAAGATCCCACATGCCGTGGAGCGGCTGGGCCCGTGAGCCATGGCCGCTGAGCCTGCGCGTCCGGAGCCTGTGCTCCGCAACAGGAGAGGCCACTACAGTGAGAGGCCCGCGTATCGCAAAAAAAAAAAAAAAAAAAAAATTGCAATGTCTCTATGACTTAAGACAGAACTTGGTATACTGTAAGTACTTAAAGAGTGTTTATTACATGATAAAGTAAATTACATAATTTATTAAAGCTGGAATTCATTAATATAATCTACCATAGCCTAAAAGGATTTATCCTAGAAATTCATGGGAGGAAAATCTATCAAAATCATGTTCCATTACAATATTTAAAAAATAAAAAGTTAATAATAAACAAAAACTATTAAAATTTTGTGTCAATTTCAAAATAAACTTTCTTTTTAAAGTACAGAACTATTCTTAGTTGATAAAGGAACCCACATTAAAAGAAAAGCAAGTATTAATTCCATGGTAAAACATTTTAGTCCCTTTGCTGTCATTATTATTCTATGTAATTTTAGAATCTGGTCAATGTAACAAGATATGAAAAGGTAAGAAAAAAAGCTTGATATGAGAGACTATCTATCAATGTCCTCCAGACAAAGACCACCAGGAATTCATCTGCTGTTAAACAATGTGGGCTTATTACTCCTTGCATCAAGAGAAGGCTTGCTGCGCAATGAAGCCAACAGAGATTTGTGGGGTGTCTTGGTAACAAGATATTGGAAGGACTTAACTACAGTTCGGCTGGTGTTAAGTGATTTTGGAGGGTTTAAGGAAGCAAGGCTTATCTCTGGAGAGGCTGCTGTCAGGAAGTGGAGATAACTCTGTGACTGCGTGTCAGTAAATTATTAAAATCTTAATAAATCTCTTCTAGAGGTATGGGAGACTAGACCAAGGATAAAGTCGTAACTGGTAATAATGCAACAACACACTTATTAGTCAAAACAGGGACATATTTGGTCATTTGTGGCTTGGCCATTGTTCATGATTTGTCTGTGCTCAGACATGATTACAGAGTGGTCTTATTTTAGTCTGGATACAGGATGGTCACAGTGTGGCCTCGTCTGATGTTGATGTTCTGTGAAATTACGTATATTTCATGGAAGAACCCCAAGGCCTGCCTAATAGTACCAGGCAAACTCCCGATGTCAGGGATTGCTTCTCTTCCTCTCAAAATAATTATCATTATTTGCAAACCATATTCATATATGTACAGAAACCATTATAATAATAAGTTACCTTAATATTTATCAAAAGACTATATTATTCAGTAATATTTGTATAGAAGACAAAGATGATATATACATATATATACCTACACATGTATAATAATATATAGCTATATATTGTATATATCAGCCATAGGTCACTTTAAAATAATGAAAAATAGACTTGTTTCATAAGAGAAAACAAATGTATAAACTGGGATTGAAACCAAGCAGGACGCTGTGGGGCTCCTGAGCACAAAATCTTTCTGTGTTCCCCATTTTCTTGTTAGCAGAAAATAGGCTTCATTCAGCCCTATGACCTTCCCTGAGTTCCAAAGGGCAGGTTCAAACAGTTGCTAATCAGGGAAGGGAGGGGATGCGAGGAGCAGTTTAACAACAACAAAAAAAACCCAATAGTGCAGCCTTGGGTCAGGGTCCTGATTCCCTCTCAAGGGATACACATAACAATATCTTTGAGTTGTTTTGCAGATACTGAAATCCCCACCAGGTGAGAGAAGTTAACTGTATGGTGCCCAGGAACACGTAAACCCCAGACCAGAAGGTTCCTGATGCTGACTCCCAATTACCTCACCACCAACCAATCAGAAGACTGTCCATTAGTGGATCAATCCCTCCTCTTTGAACCATTATGATAAAACTCGTCACTACTCCTCCCCTGCAGGTCTAGACACAGAGTTTTGAGGGCGTTAACCTGCTGTAGCCCCCTTTACCTGGCAAAGTTTAAAGCTATCATTTTCTACTTCACCCAGGATTCGAGATTCGATTTGGTACTGGGTACAGAGGCCGAATTTCGGCTACAGGATTACACTCAGGAAGACAAGTCAAGTAATTTTAGATAGAAAAAAAAATTTTGTACTCACACATAGAAGATGAGTCAAACATTTAGAAATGCTCTTAATAAACATGGTACATTTCTTTTTTTACTGAAGTGTAGTTGACTTATTAGTTTCAGATATACAATGTAGTAATTCTATATTTTTATAGACTATAATGACTATAATAACCCCAAAGTTATTATAAAATATTGACTATGACATGGAAGCAACCTAAGTGTCTGTCAACAGGTGAATGATACATTTCTTTTTATATATTTTGTAATGCCTCAGCTGCTTCAGATATCTGCTTTCCCCTTTCCTTTTCTCAGTGTATCAGAATGCCAACTATGAAAGGAAAGCTGTGTTCTTTCCTAAGTGTATTTTAGGGTCTCATCTACCAAATTGAAATGAATAGGAAAAAGCTGGTGAGAGACTGTCTTTGTGAGCAAGTATTTTCTAAGAAACTAATTCTAAGGTTAACTTCAGAATTCACCTTCTAAACAGTTATAGTACGTCATGGGGATTGGCATGGGTTATAAATGAAGCACCTAATTCATTATGTGGTCAAACTGCAGTATTTTAATGATAGGGAAAAGATTTTTTTTTTTACTTATTAATCAAGATATAAGTAAATGCAGGCAAAGTGAGAAATGACCCCAAAATATTTTTCCAAATGAGAACATAGATTTTTCTTCAACACAAAGGCTTTTGTCTCTTTTGTTCTATGACAGGTAGCATTTGTGGAGGAATGAGTATGATTTGTGGAAATTAGAGAGATCTGGCTACAAATTCCTTCTCTTCAATTTACTAGGCTGTGGGGTTTGGGCAAATTAACTTCTGAGTTTCAGTTTCTTCTTTTGAAAATGGGGCACATGACCACCACATGGCACTTTTACAATGATTTCACGAAACAATATGTTAAAAATAAAAACTATTTTAGTGCTTGACACAGAACAGTTTTTCAGAAAAGAAAATGCTGATAGCCTATATACCTGAGATTGATTTAGAAGAGGAATTTCGTTATAATTCTGAACCAATATCTGACATTAAACATTGTGAACCCTAATGCATAACTCTGAATGCAGTAGAAGTTTAGTAACTGTGACTTACAGTGGTACATTTAAAAAATGTAAGAAGACATTCAGACAATCACCTTAAAGGGGTTTTAATCACTAATTCCAATGTGTGTGTGGAGGAGGGCTTCCCACACACCAGTAAGCAATTCTCCGACACCAGCTGGGTGTCCTACAATTCAACTCAATGCTGATGCTATCTACCCAGAGATGGCATCAGATTCCACAGGTTAAGGGCTCAATCTCACAAGACTGTCCACCCCTGCCTCTTCTGCTTCAGATGCCAACCGCAAAACCAGGTTGTTACCTGTACTTCTTAACCCACTGGCTATAAATCCGAGGTTCCCACAACCCCTTCCTTGGATTCAGTTAATTTGCTAGAGTGGCTCATAAGACTCAGGAAAACATTTTACTTACTGGATCACTGGTTTGTTGTAAAAAGATGTGACTTAGGAACAGCCAGATGGAAGAGATGCACATGGGGAAAGGGTACAGAGCTTCCACATCCTCTCCAGGCACACCACTCTGCTTGAAGCTCTCCGAGCGCCCACCTCTTCAGGGTTTTTACAGAGGCGTCATCACCTAGACGTGATTGATTTAACCTCCAGCCCCTCCCCTCCCCGGAAATCAGGGGGCGGGACTGAAAGTTCCAACCCTCTATTCATGGTTGGTTCTCCTGGCAACCAGTCCTCATCCTCAGGGCATTTTCAAAAGTAACATAAACCCAGATGTGGTGGAAAAGAGCTTATTATAAATAACAAGACACCCATTTCACCTCTATGGCTCTGGAGCATTTTCAGAAACTGAGGTCAAAACCAAATATTATAATAAAAGATGCTCCCATTGGTCTTATCACTCAGGAAATTCCAGGGGTTTTGGGAGCTGTGAGCCAAGAGCCATGGATGAAGATCAAATACACATATTTCGGGGCTTTCCTGGTGGCGCAGTGGTTGAGAGTCCACCTGCCGATGCAGGGGACACAGGTTCGTGCCCCGGTCCGGGAAGATCCTACATGCCGCGGAGAGGCTGGGCCCGTGGGCCATGGCCGCTGAGCCTGCGCGTCCAGAGCCTGTGATCCGCAACGGGAGAGGCCACAGTGGTGAGAGGCCCGCTTACCGCAAAAAAAAACCCCGCACATATTTCTTATAAATCATAGTATCATAACTTTTCTGAAGTTCTTTATTGTTAGGCCATGCTGACACTTTCTGCTCCTGGTAAAAAGCTGTCTATTTCCTGCCCACTAGCAGTACCAATTAAAATACCCATTGAGATCACAGGTGTTGGGAGACTAAGCCCCTGGTGTTTCTTCATTGAAATGCTGAAACAGAAATGTGACTCTAATACTTTTCACCTGGCTCTCATTGACGACCTAACAACCACCACCAGAGAATGTCTTCCTTGACTATCTTGTGAAACTACTGGGATCTTCTAGCAAGCCCTGGATTTTCCTCAATCAGTCCGAGAGGATTCAAAGCTTTTTTCCTTAAGGGATGGCTTCTACAGCCCCCTCGTCCCCCTCAACAGACTAGAATTTGCCTGGGGCTATGCAACATACTGGGAAGGCGACCTGTAGTTGTCACTCAGGTCTTCTGACTCTTTCTCTGGCTGGTGACTTGCTGCCTCTCCTCAAGGCTGCTGCCCCCTCCCATAACCCTGTCTGGTTCTGACTTAGTGGAGCCTTTTCTTATCTCTGCGCTTCTCTTTACATTTACAATCGTGACTGGGAATGAACTTGGAGCCACCAAGCTCAAGTCTCTTGTGAGCCAAATCATTATTTAATCAAGTTGGTGGATGTAGAAGAAAAGAGCAAAACCACCTAAATATGGACAATAATAGTTCCTGACTTCACCTCTACTTGTGAGAAATAATCACTCTTCCCAGTGACATATACAGTAAGTTAGAAGATTGCCATTTACTGCTCTTGCTTTTAACATATTCGTCATCATTATATATGGCTTTCCATCAATCAGCAAAGAATTAGATTTCATTGACATATAGGTTGTAAATTCACCTAGAAAAAATAAGACTCCTTTTCTGGTATAGGTATGCAATAAATGAGTATATACAACTTAGTTCAGTCTTACTTTAATTAAAATATGCAGTATTGAATAACTTATTTGTGTTTTCATCTTATCTACACCTCTTTTTTAATGTTCATAAAGTCTCTGAGGCATAACTTTCTTCCTATTCTATATTTTTTTAGTTGAGAATTTTTAAAATTGAGGAACTACTTTTGTCCATTTCTTCTATAAATATTGCTGAATTTTCCCTAAAATATTAATTACTTTTTGAAAGAAATAAAGATACAGGAGGAAATGGATATTTTTTTACTGCTGTCAAAATTTGAATATTATAATTGGTCTACATGAATATTAAGTCCTATATTTCAGTCCTAAAAAAAAAGTCTGTACTTTAATATATGATAGCTATCATTGCAGATCCTTTGTGAAGCACTTTATAGATATTATCTCAATTTATCTTCGTATCACCCCAACAAGGCGGATATTCATTTACAAATATATGATGCACCTTGGACTTAAAAAAGTGAAATAATTTTCTCAAAGTTACACAGCTAATTTAGTGACAGAGCTAGGAACCAAAATTATACAACACATTCACCTGTTACATAATGAGACATGAACTTTTTTCCCTTCTAGGATGTGATAGGCAATACTTTTGCCAAATTTATATAACTAACAAATTAATCAACTAAACAAATGCAAATTGAAGGTGAATAAAGACCAGTGCAGACCACTGCAATAAAGTATCACAATAAAACAAATCACATGAATTTTTTGGTTTCCCAGTGCATATAAAAGTTATATTTACAGCACACTTTAGTCTATTAAGTGTGCAAAGCATTATGTCTAAAATAACAATATACATATCTTAATTTAAAAGTGCCTATTGCTAAAAAAACGCTAACCATCATCTGAGCCTTCAGCAGGTCATGGTAGTAATATCAAAGATCATTGATCACACATCACCAGAACAAATATAATAATGATGAAAAAGTTTGAAATATTGTGAGAATTATCAAAATGTGATACAGAGACAGGAAGTGAGCAAATGCTGTTGGAAAAATGGCGCCAATAGACTTGCTCCATGCAGGGTTGTCACAAATCTTCAATTTGTAAAAAAAAAAAAAAATGCAATAAAACAAAATGAAATAAAATGAGGTATGCCTGTAAATTCCCACATACTCAGGTGTGTAAGAACAGCACGTTCTCTATGGATTATAGCAACTTAAATTCTGATTCTAAGCCCTGTGTTTCGTTCCTTCAAGCAACCTTATCCACCTTGTCCCAAAGCTCAAGAAAGCATCTTACACTGGTGGGGGACTTAAAATGATACCATGAGTGGAGGGGCTTTTTGTAAGACTGTCCCTGGTCAGTGTATCCATTCCTCTTTTTTTTAAAAGATAAAAATTTATTAAAGAATTAATGACAAAACATAATAATAAGCGTAAACAGTAAAACAACGAGCATAGAATTACTGAGAACCCAATCCCTATATAACACTATGTACATTCTTACTGTTAAACATGGTCTTATCCAGTGTGAAGAGCAATTTATGCTTTATTTATTTTTGCTTGTCAAAAAATGAAGGATTGGGCTTCCCTGGTGGCGCAGTGGTTGAGAGTCCGCCTGCCGATGCAGGGGACACGGGTTCGTGCCCAGGTCCGGGAGGATCCCGCATGCCGCAGAGCGGCTGGGCCTGTAAGCCATGGCCGCTGAGCCTGCGCATCTGGAGCCTGTGCTCCACAACGGGAGAGGCCACAACGGTGAGAGGCCCGCGTACCGCAAAAAAAAAAAAAAAAAAAAAAAAAAGAAGGATTTTCTTCTTTGCTTAATGATTAAATCTTTTGTTACTTTACCTAGGCTCTCTATTTGGGAAAGAAAATCTTGAAAGTATGATAATCGTAATTGAAATTGTATTATAATTGCAAGTCAGTTATGTTGTCATTAGCTTGCATTGTTCTGTTGGAAATAATTGTGAAAACTTGAACTCCATCTTAGGATGATTATTTAGTCAACAAGGGCTCTTTATTACCATTTTTATCGAGGGGGGTTATTAATGTCTAGTCTTAAAAAAAGATAATTGAAAATTTTGACAACACCTTTTTTGGCTCCTATGTACCTATTCATTAAGGAATCATTCACCTAGTGACATAAGCAAAATACCTTCTCTTTCTCCTATTGAAATGCTTTTTATTTCTTCCATCCACCTGGCTCTGGGTTGTCAGTAGTCACAGTGAATCAGTAGAAGGAAAGAAGACTGGGGCCCTTAAAAGAGGAAAAACAATCCACATTTCGTTGTGCCCAATTGTGCACAATTTAAATCATTAGATTTACAAGAATGTTTCTACTGAATCAACAGTGTAGCACCTATTTCTCTACCATTAAGTGAGCAAAAATGAATAAATGGTTGTTTCTAATTATCCAGAAACCTACGTGACTTGAAAGATTAGTAAAACCAATTTTTTCAGTCACTAGTCTGAACAAAATAAAGGTAGGTCATCAACTCATGGTAGCTAATTGTGTTTCATTTATTGACTGGACATCAGGAAAAAATACTAATGGATGTTTCCGTGGGAATAGATTGGGATACCCCTGCTGTTACCAATTTCCCAGATTTCAGCTAATTTAAATGTAGTAAGTCTTTCAGAACATGCATGATGGAACCTTGATGATATCGTTCCTACTAGACAACTGCTGACCAAATTATAATTTGATCTTCAGTGAGTTTCACTGGGAATCTTAGTGCTCTTGAAACTTATAATGAGTTCCTACGGAGAAAGGCTGTACTCTTGGTCTTAATGTCTAAATATATTGACACGTCAAGATATGACTGCTGCTAAAATCAACGTATCAAGGCCTAGAATGTTCATGGAAGTAGGCAGAAAAGGTAATGATAATAATAAATCCTACACATAATTAACATCTAAGCCCAAACTGGGGATGAGCAGGATACCCAGAAAACTCCTCAGCTGTTTTGAGCAAGTTTTTCTTCCTAGGTTGTTATACCAAGTATCTTATTCAGCAAATTTTTGTTGCAGTAAATGTTTATATATCAGAATAGAAAATCCCTCAATTTTCATGACTCTCATAAAGTTGATTATCTTTGCATTCTTTTGTTTCACATGTAAGCAATATGTTATTACATTCTCTAAGCCTATGGCAGGCTTTTAATTCACTTGACCATAATCCTAACTCAGATGCTAGGACTCTGAGAACATAAATAGGCTCAGGAGTAGTTCCAGTGGAACTTTACTAATCATTAAGGCAGCTCTTAACCTCTTGAGGTTGGCCTGATGGAGAGAAATCATGTTTCTCCTTAATGCCACTATGAGAGAGAGAATACGAGGATGAAAGAGCAATAGGTTAGTGACAGTAGCACTGATTATGTTCACACCTATTTGAAAGGAAGCAGGCAGGGGCAGGCCTAATGGGCGATCTGACAGCTTTTGCTCTACATTTGGTCCTCTTACAATAAATGAGAAAAATGTAAAGGTTTTAGAGTTTCTATGTTTTAATTTCCCAGAATAAATTTGGTTACTGGGTAGGGCTGTAGGTTAGTAATTATTTAGAAGGCAGGATGAAATGTATTTTGTTTGTTTCATTTCTGTTCAGTGTTTATTTCACCTTGAACATGCAAAATTTTAGTGCCTTTCTTAACGTTTAAGGTTGACTACCCAGAATGAAGAGTTTTAAAACAGAAGAAAATGTCAACAGTCTCTTGTGTTATTGACACACTCAAACCAGTGATCATACATCATCTTTGCCTTAACTCTGAACTATGTGTGTGAATAGACTTGGTACTGACCAAAAAATACATTTTGATCTTTGGATTTTTCTACACTAAAAACACTGCTCTATTAGGTAGGCTCTTTGCATTGTTGGCCTTCTGACCATTTTACAGCTCTAAGCACATGCTATCTTCTCCCAGTGGACTAAGAAGTTCTAGCAAATTCTCAAAGGGCAAATATTATTATTCCTGGTGGAAACAAACTAAGCAAAAACTAAGTTCCAGAAAACACTGTTTCTGAGAAATCCTCAAATATCATCAAGAAGAATAAATGGTTAACTTAAAAGGAAAAACAGCGCTATGGCAACATAACATTAAAGTACAATACTGGGAGGAGGAGCTTCAAGATGGCGTTAGACTAAGACGTGGAGATCACCTTCCTCCCCACAAATACATCAGAAATACATCTACATGTGGAACAACTCCTACAGAACACCCACTGATCGCTGGCAGAAGACCCGAGACTTCCCAAAAGGCAAAAATCTCCCCAAGTACTTGGGTAAGGGAAAAGAAAAAAGAACAAAGAGAGACAAAAGAATAGGGACGGGCCCTGCGCCAGTGGGAGGGAGCCGTGAAGGAGGAAAGGTTTCCACACACTAGGAAACCCCTTCGCGGGCGGAGACTGCAGGTGGCGGAGGCGGGAAGCTTCGGAGCCGCGGAGGAGAGCGCAGCAACAGGGGTGCGGAGGGCAAAGCAGAGAGATTCCTGCACAGACGATTGGTGCCGACTGGCACTCACCAGCCCGAGAGGCTTGTCTGCTCACCCGCCGGGGCGCGTGGGGCTGGGAGCTGAGGCTCGGGCTTCGGTCAGATCCCAGGGAGAGGACTGGCGGCCTGAACACAGCCTGAAGGGGGCTAATGCGCCACAGCTAGCCGGGAGGGAGTCCGGGAAAAAGTCTGGAGCTGCCGAAGAGGCAAGAGACTTTTTCTTGCCTCTTTGTTTCCTGGTGCGCGAGGAGAGGGGATTAAGAGCGCTGCTTTAACGAGCTCCAGAGACGGGCGGGAGCCGCGGCTATCAGCGTGGACCCCAGAGACCGGCATGGGACGCTAAGGCTGCTGCTGCCGCCACCAAGAAGCCTGTGTGCGAGCACAGGTCACTCTCCACACCTCCCCTCCCGGGAGCCTGTGCAGCCCACCACTGCCAGGGTCCCGGGATCCAGGGACAACTTCCCCGGGAGAACGCACGGCGCGCCTCAGGCTGGTGCAACGTCATGCTGGCCTCTGCTGCCGCAGGCTCGCCCCGCACTCCGGACCCCTCCCTCCCCTCGGCCAGAGTGAGCCAGAGCCCCCGAAGCAGCTGCTCCTTTAACCCCGTCCTGTCTGAGCAGGACCTACACGCAGAGGCAGGGCCAAATCCAAAGCTGAAACCCAGGAGCTGTGCGAACAAAGAAGAGAAAGGGAAATTTCTCCCAGCAGCCTCAGGAGCAGCGGATTAAATCTCCACAATGAACTTGATGTACCCTGCATCTGTGGAATACCTGAATAGACAACGAATCATCCCAAATTGAGGTGGTAAAACTTGGAAGCAATGATATATATATATATATTTCCCCTTTTTCTCTTTTTGTGAGTGTGTATGTGTATGCTTCTGTGTGTGATTTTCTCTGTATAGCTTTGCATTAACCATTTGTCCTAGGGTTCTGTCTGTCCGTTTTTGGTTTTTTTGTTTTTTTGCGGTATGCGGGCCTCTGACTGTTGTGGCCTCTCCCGTTGCGGAGCACAGGCTCCGGACGCGCAGGCTCAGCGGCCATGGCTCACGGGCCCAGCCGCTCCGCGGCATGTGGGATCCTCCCGGACTGGGGCACGAACCCGTGTCCCCTGCATTGGCAGGCGGACTCTCAACCACTGCGCCACCAGGGAAGCCCTGTTTTTTTTTTTTTAAGTGAAGTTTTTAGCACTTGTTATCATTGGTGGATTTGTTTTTTGGTTTGGTTGCTCTCTTCTTTCTTTCTTTTCTTTTTTTATTACTTAAAATTTTTTTAATAATTATTTTTTATTTTAATAACTTTATTTTATTTTATTTTATCTTATCTTCTTCTTTCTTTCTTTTCTCCCTTCTCTTCTGAGCCGTGTGGATGACAGGCTCTTGGTACTCCAGCCAGGTGTCAGGGCAGTGCCTATGAGGTGGGAGAGCCAAGTTCAGGACATTGGTTCACAAGAGACCTCCCAGTTCCACGTAATATCCAACAGCGAAAATCTCCCAGAGATCTCCGTCTCAATGCTAAGACCCAGCTGGACTCAACGACCAGCAAGATCCAGTGTTTGCACCCTATGCCATACAACTAGCAACACAGGAACACAACCCCATCCATTAGCAGAGAGGCTGCCTAAAATCATAATAAGGCCACAGACACCCCAAAACACACCACCAGATGTGGACCTGCCCACCAGAAAGACAAGATCTAGCTTCATCCACCAGAACACAGGCACTAGTCCCCTCCACCAGGAAGCATACACAACTCACTGAACCAACCTTAACCACTGGGAACAGACACCAAAAACAACAGGAAATACAAACATGCAGCCTGCAAAAAGGAGACCCCAAACACAGTAAGTTAAGCAAAATGAGAAAAGAGAGAAACAACAGCAGATGAAGGAGCAAGGTAAAAACCCACCAGACCTAACAAATGAAGAGGAAATAGGCAGTCTACCTGAGAAAGAATTCAGAATAATGATAGTAAAGATGATCCAAAATCATGGAAATAGAATGGAGAAAATACAAGAAACATTTAACAAGGACCTAGAAGAACTAAAGAGCAAACAAACTGTGATGAATAACACAGTAAATGAAATTAAAAATACTCCAGAAGGGATCAATAGCAGAATAACTGAGGCAGAAGAATGAATAAGTGACCTGGAAGATAAAGTAGTGGAAATAACTACTGCAGAGCAGAACAAAGAAAAAAAGAACTGAGGACAGTCTTAGAGACCTCTTGGACAACATTAAACGCACCAACATTCAAATTATAGGTGTCCCAGAAGAAGAAGAGGAAAAGAAAGGGACTGAGAAAATATTTGAAGAGATTATAGTTGAAAATTTCCCTAATATGGGAAAGTAAATAGTTGATCAAGCCCAGGAAGCACAGAGAGTCCCATACAGGATAAATCCAAGGAGAAACATGCCAAGACACATATTAATCAAACTATCAAAAATTAACTACAAAGAAAAAATATTAAAAGCAGCAAGGGAAAAACAACAAATAACATACAAGTGATCCTCATAAGGTTAACAGCTGATCTTTCAGCAGAAACTCTGCAAGCCAGAAGGGAGTGGCAGGACATATTTAAAGTGATGAAGGGGAAAAACCTACAACCAAGATTAGTCTACCCAGCAAGGATCTCATTCAGATTTGATGGAGAAATTAAAAGCTTTACAGACAAGCAAAAGCTAAGAGAATGAAGCACCACCAACCCAGCTTTACAACAGATACTAAAGGAACTTCTCTAGGAAGGAAACACAAGAGAAGGAAAACACCTACAATAACAAACCCAAAACAATTAAGAAAATGGTAATGGGAACATACATGTTGATAATTACCTTAAATGTAAATGGATTAAATGCTCCAACCAAAATACATAGACTGGCTGAATGGATACAAAAACAAGACCCGTATATATGCTGTTTACAAGAGACCTACTTCAGACCTAGGGACACATACAGACTGAAAGTAAGGGGATGGAAAAAGATATTCCGTGCAAATGGAAATCAAAAGAAGGCTGGAGTAGCAATTCTCATATCAGACAAAATAGACTTTAAAATAAAGACTATTACAAGACACAAAGAAGGACACTACATAATGATCAAGAGATCAATCCAAGAAGAAGATATAACAATTGGAAATGTTTATACACCCAATATAGGAGCACCTCAATACATAAGGCAAATGCTAACAGCCATAAAAGTGGAAATCGACAGTAACACAATCATAGTAAGGGTCTTTAAAACCCCACTTTCACCAATGGACAGATGATCCAAAATGAAAATAAATAAGGAAACACAAGCTTTAAACGATACAGTAAACAAGATGGACTTAACTGACATGTATAGGGCAGTACACCCCAAAACAACAGAATATACTTTCTTCTCAAGTCCTCATGGAGCATTCTCCAGGATAGATCATATCTTGGGTCACAAATCAAGCCTTGGTAAATTTAAGAAAATTGAAATCGTATCAAGTATGTTTTCCGACCACAATGCTATGAGACTAGATATCAATTACAGGAAAAACTCTGTAAAAAACACAAGCACATGGAGGCTAAACAACACACAACTTAATAAGCAAGAGATCACTGAAGAAATCCAAGAGGAAATCAAAAAATACTTGGAAACGAATGGCAATGGAAACATGACGACCCAAAGCCTATGGGATGCAGCAAAAGCAGTTCTAAGAGGGAAGTTTATAGCAATACAATCTTACCTTAAG
This sequence comes from Mesoplodon mirus, assembly GCF_964341445.2. Lineage (NCBI taxonomy): Eukaryota > Metazoa > Chordata > Mammalia > Artiodactyla > Ziphiidae > Mesoplodon > Mesoplodon mirus. The sequence continues at coordinate 53,286,012 of NC_138986.1, read as the reverse complement.
AAACAAGAAACATCTCAAATAAACAACCTAACCTTACACCTAAATCAATTAGAGAAAGAAGAACCAAAAAACCCCAAAGTTAACAGAAGGAAAGAAATCATAAACATCAGATCAGAAACAAATGAAAAAGAAATGGAAGGAAACGATAGCAAAGATCAATAAAACTAAAAGCTGGTTCTTTGAGAAGATAAACAAAATTGATAAACAATTAGCCAGACGCATCAAAAAAAAAAAGGGAGAAGACTCAAATCAATAGAATTAGAAATGAAAAAGGAGAAGTAACAACTGACAGTGCAGAAATACAAAGGATCATGAGAGATTACTACAAGCAACTCTATGCTAATAAAGTGGACAACCTGGAAGAATTGGACAAATTCTTAGGAATGCACAACCTTCTGAGACTGAACCAAGAAGAAACAGAAAATATAAACAGACCAATCACAAGCACTGAAATTGAAACTGTGATTAAAAATCTTCCAACAAACAAAAGCCCAGGACCAGATGGCTTCAGAGGCAAATGCTATCAAACATTTAGAGAAGAGCTAACACCTATCCTTCTCAAACTCTTCCAAAGTGTAGCAGAGGCAGGAACACACCCAAACTCATTCTACGAGGCCACCATCACCCTGATACCAAAACCAGGCAAAGATGTCACAAAGAAAACTACAGGCCAATATCACTGATGAACATAGATGCAAACTTCCTCAACAAAATACTAGCAACCAGAATCCAACAGCACATTAAAAGGATCGTACACTATGATCAAGGGGGGTTTAATCCAGGAATGCAAGGATTCTTCAATATATGCAGATCAATCAATGTGATACACCATATTAACAAATTGAAGGAGAAAAACCATATGATCATCTCAATAGATGCAGAGAAAAGCTTTCGACAAAATTCAACACCCATTTATGACAAAAACCCTCCAGAAACTAGGCATAGAGGGAACTTTCCTCAACATAATAAAGGCCATATATGACAAACCTATAGCCAACATCATTCTCAATGGTGAAAAACTGAAACCGTTTCCTCTAAGATCAGGAACAAGACAAGGTTGTCCACTCTCACCAGTATTATTCAACATAGTTTTGGAAGTTTTAGCCACAGCAATCAGAGAAGAAAATGAAATAAAAGGAATCCAAACGGGAAAAGAAGAAGTAAAGCTGTCACTGTTTGCAGATGACATGTAACTATACATAGAGAATCCTAAAGATGCTACCAGAAAACTACTAGAGCTAATCAATGAATTCGGTAAAGTAACAGGATACAGAATTAATGCACAGAAATCTCTTGCATTCCTATACACTAATGATGAAAAATCTGAAAGTGAAATTAAGAAAACACTCCCACTTACCACTGCAACAAAAAGAATAAAATATCTAGGAATAAACCTACCTAAGGAGACAAAAGACCTGTATGCAAAAATTATAAGACAGTGATGAAAGAAATTAAAGATGATACAAATAGATGGAGAGATATACCATGTTCTTGGATTGGAAGAATCAACACTGTGAAAATGACTATACTTCCCAAAGCAATCTACAGATTCAATGCAATCCCTATCAAACTACCACTGGCATTTTTCACAGAACTGGAACAAAATATTTCACAAATTTTAGGGAAACACAAAAGAGCCCGAATAGCCAAAGCAATCTTGAGAAAGAAAAATGGAGCTGGAGGAATCAGGCTCCCTGACTTCAGACTATATTACAAAGCTACAGTAATCAAGACAGTATGGTACTGGCACAAAAATAGAAATATTGATCAGTGCAACAGGATAGAAAGCTCAGAGATAAACCCATGCACATATGGTCACTTTATCTTTGACAAAGGAGGCAAGAATATACAGTGGAGAAAAGACAGCCTCTTCAATAAGTGGTCCTGGGAAAACTGGACAGCTACATATAAAAGGATGAAATTAGAACACTCCCTAACACCATACACAAAAATAAACTCAAAATGGATTAAAGACCTAAATGTAAGGCCAGACACTATCAAACTCTTAGAGGAAAACATAGGCAGAACACTCTATGACATAAATCACAGCAAGATCCTTTTTGACCCACCTCCTAGAGAAATGGAAATAAAAACAAAAATAAACAAATGGGACCTAATGAAACTTCAAAGCTTTTGCACAGCAAAGGAAACCATAAACAAGATGAAAAGACAACCCTCAGAACGGGAGAAAATATTTGCAAATGAAGCACCTGACAAAGGATTAATCTCCAAGATTTACAAGCAGCTCATGCAGCTCAATATCAAAAAAACAAACAACCTAATCCAAAAATGGGCAGAAGACCTAAATAGACATTTCTCTGAAGAAGTTATACAGCTTACCAACAAAGGCATGAAAGAGTGCTCAACATCATTAATCATTAGAGAAATGCAAATCAAAACTACAATGAGATATCATCTTACACTGGTCAGAATGGCCATCATCAAAAAATCTAGAAACAATAAATGCTGGAGAGGGTGTGGAGAAAAGGGAACCCTCTTGCACTGTTGGTGGGAATGTAAATTGATACAGCCACTATGGAGAACAGTATGGAGGTTCCTTAAGAAACTAAAAATAGAACTACCATACAACCCAGCAATCCCACTACTGGGCATATACCCTGAGAAAGCCATAATTCTAAAGAGTCATGTACCAAAATGTTCATTGCAGCTCTATTTACAAAAGCCAGAACACGGAAGCAACCCAAGTGTCCATTAACAGATGAATGGATAAAGAAGATGTGGCACATATATACAATGGAATATTACTCAGCTGTAAAAAGAAACAAAGTTGAGTTATTTGTAGTGAGGTGGATGGACCTAGAGTCTGTCATACAGAGTGAAGTAAGTCAGAAAGAGAAAAACAAATACTGTATGCTAACACATAGATATGGAATCCAAAAAAAAAAATGTTCATGAAGAACCTAGGAGCAAGATGGGAATAAAGATGCAGACCTACTAGAGAATGGACTTGAGGATATGGGGAGGGGGAAGGGTAATCTGGCAGAAAGTGAGAGAGTGGCATGGACATATATACTCTATCAAATATAAAATAGATAGCTAGTGGGAAGCAGCTGCATAGCACAGAGAGATCAGCTCAGTGCTTTGTGACCACCTAGAGGGGTGGGATAGGGAGAGTGGTAGGGAGGGAGATGCAAGAGGGAAGAGATATGGGGATATATGTATATGTATAACAGATTCACTTTGTTATAAAGCAGAAAGTAACACACCATTATAAAGCAATTATACTCCAATAAAGATGTTAAAAAAAAAAAGTACAATACTGCAGTAAGGGTAGAACAGATGTAAGGTTTCACCCTTGGTGTTCAGCCTTCTAAAAGCAAAAAGGTCATGTATATCAATCTACAATATACTAAAATTGTGTTCAAAGTTGATTTCAAGTCACAGAAAACATATAAACTAAGACAACAGAATGAACTGATTTTGTTCTGAGAGAAGGTGATGGGAGTCCCCCACGTGGCACCAATTCGAGTCATTCAAAGGGTAGGATGTAGAAATCATCTTTTTGCAACACTTCAACCCAGTTATGGAATTAATTTCCAGATTTGTCACCAGGTAGTTTTGAAGACATTTTAAGGCACTCCAGTAGACATCTGTATTTGTTCCTTGAAGATCAGGATACTCTGCCTCTGCTCAGGAGGAAGCTTGTGTTGTGACTTGGTTCTGGCCAGGACTAAAGCCACCAGGCTGGCCTCCACCCTGAATGCTCACTTCTTGCATGACTTGGACATGTCTGGATCCCTGTGGGCCAACTGCCCCCATATTAATTGGACTGGGACCTGGATTCCACTAGGTATAGGGCCTCTAGGGCCTGGGACTGGCCCCCTTGTATCCATGCTTCTGGCCTCAATCCCTCTGACTTCCACTGCACGGGCCTCCATTGCACGGGCCTCCATCACATGGGCTTCCAATCCTCTAACATCTAATCCTCTTGCCTCCATGGCTCGTGCCTCCATCCCTCGTGCATCTATGCCTTGGGGATCTCTTCCACCTCTGCCATCCAATGGTGGACCCCTCTGATCTAGCATGGGTCTTCTTGACTCTGCCATTAGAGGTCTGGGCTCAGCTAATGGCTCTCCCCTCATCTCATGTGGGGGTGGGCCACAGCTGTCAGGGCCAGGGACATGGTGCATGGGCAGACCCTGATAAGGTGGTCCCAGGTAACCTCTTGGCTCTACCTCTCCAGTTACAGAAAGCAAAGTGCCTCTGCGTGGGTCATTTGGAGCGTTTCCCAACAGACCTCGAGGAGTTGGGACGTTGGCAGGTGGCAGGCAAGGGCCCACGCTGCATAGCTGCTCTGGGGTCTTGCATCGGCACTTGTCCCCACTCCATGGACACTGGTCCACTGCCTGGCATTCCAACCTGGGCCTGCATTCCTCCTCCAGGCGCTAAGGAACCAGGGCCAGGTCCTGTTACGGTCGCTGGTATCTGCCCTGGTGCTGCAACTCCAGCCTGCAGAGAAGCTTGCATCAGAGGAGGTGCGCCATTGACATGCATTCCACTCAAAGACTGGGCCTGAGGGGCCTGAGGATTCTGTTGGTTTATTGACACACTGGATCCTGAGCCAGGTCCAGCGCTGTGGACTGTCTGAGGGTTGCCTGCAATCAGTGTTGGGATATGTGTCTGGCGATGCAGAATTTTCAAGGCAATTTCTGGATCCACACTTCTCATCACTACCTGGGCTTGTAGCAAAGCATAAGCCAGTTGAGGGTTCTGAAGCAACATGTTCCGTGCTTCCCGAGGACTATTCTGGACACAGAGCTTCATTTGTTTCATCAGCTCAAACATCTGCTCTGGTGGAAGACTGGCAACTGCTTTGCTAATGGACTCAGGGGCATCCTCAGGACTGATGGTCTCTCCATAAGGTGACTCAATGACAGAGGCACCAGTGCCAAGGTTCTTCAGCTCTTCTTTGTTCTTTTTGCTGGCAGCATTGTCCACTCGAAGTGCTCTCCCACTGAATGCACACCCATTTAGGTTTTGCATGGCCCTAAGTGCTGTCTCCTGGTCTTGGTATTCACAGAAGCCACAACCTTTTGGCTTTCCTGTCTCCCTATCATATACCAACCTGAAACTAACAACAGGCCCAACCTCAGAAAAGATGTCCTTTAATTGCTCTTCAGTAGCCTCATATGGAATGTTCCCCACAAACACCGAATGGAGAGAACGATCCACCGCAGGGTCTCTCACAGTCACACCCGCCATCGCTCTCTATCCATTCCTCTTTGAAGGTTTGCCACTCCTTTGGAATTGTGCCTTGCAGGCAGGACCTGAGCCCACCCCTTTCCTGGACCCCCAGAACTGTCTCTCTCTCCTCTCCACATTCTCCATCACGTCATTATTATTATTTGTTTTTGAAGCTGGAGGCAGTGGAAGGGGGACCTGACAATTGCCTGCTTTCTCCACTTGCTCTGTCTGTACCTGGGAATCCCATTCTTTATTTCTCTCTCCAAACTTTCTCCATTCAACTGAGTGTTTAGGCCTTTGGGGAAAAACGCACAGTGGCTGACGCTCTACTCATGCTTCACACCTGGCCTCAACTCTTCCCTGAGGCAATGAAGTTTGGGCCAACTGCCTTCTCGAATGGGATAAAATGAAGGGTAGGGAAAATATAGGAGAAAATATAAGCTAATATCTCAAAATAGGCTCAAAACCAACAAATATTTAGGAAGTATGAGAATCGTCTTAAGTCTGAAGGGGCATGGGAGTGGGGTGGAGGGTGCCGACCCAGTAAAAGAAATTGTCCCTATCCCTAAGAGCTCACAATTTATTAATAACTGGAATAAAAGACAAACAAAACTAATATGTTTGAAACTGTCAGAGAACAGCAATGCCAAACTGTGCAATAGGAAATCAGAGAGGAGAGAACTTAGAAAGAGCTGAAGTAACAGTAATATCAAAGTATTTTAATAATATCTACTGCCAAGTTAATTAGATATTACCAACACAGTTCAAAAATATATACTAAGCATCTACTGTGTACCAAACGGACTACTAAGCACCAGGAACACATAGGGAGCATAATTTTATCCTCCAAGTCAGGGGTGGGAGCTGAAGATGGGGAGGAGAGAAGGAAGAGACACTGGAAGATACTTTTTTTTTTTTTTTTCTTTTTGCGGTATGCGGGCCTCTCACTGTTGTGGCCTCTCCCGTTGCGGAGCACAGGCTCCGGATGCGCAGGCCCAGCGGCCATGGCTCACGGGCCCAGCCGCTCCGCGGCATATGGGATCCTCCCAGACCGGGGCACGAACCCGCATCCCCTGCATCGGCAGGCGGACTCTCAACCACTGCGCCACCAGGGAGGCCCTGGAAGATACTTTTTAAAGGATGCAATTTTGAGCTGGGTATTAAAGAGTAGAATTTTGCAGTGGAATTATAATTAGAGAGAACACTGTGTGCAAAGGCAATGATAGAAATGATCCAGTTTTGAGCTCTTCCTTTCCCCTCAAGCTTGGGGGTGAGTCTTGCTGGGAAAAAGAAACAGCACCAGTAGAGGAAAGGGATTTTTTTCATCAAATACACCTTGGCTAGAGGCTTCCTCATGGAACATGAAGGCGTGGGAAGGGGCTAGTTCAGATTCCCTTATATAGATTGAGGATGAGAGTTGAAACAGAAACCATAGCTTACAAAATGGTCTGCACTATGACTAGTAAAACAGGTAAATGACTTAAGTTCAAAACTGTATATCTCTTTGTTTAAATGCATATGTTCCAAGATAGAACCATAGAATGATGTAACAATAACTCCGAAAAGGTCATATGTTCTAAAACTGAGACCACTGACTGTTCCAGCAACTTGCCTGGTTTACAGATTCTGAATAATCCATGCCAAGACCATCTTGTGACTAATTCCAGCCCCCAGGTCCTACAAAAACCTTACCCTAAGCTCCCCCACTTTGGACTCACTCCCTGGTTTGTACTGTATTTGACTCACTCTTCTGCTTTGCATTGTCTTTTGCTGCAGGCTAAATCAACCTTTTATTTATTTTTTTTAATACAGGTGTGTGCCAGTGGTCTCTGGATGATATTTTAACAAATCAAGGTCCCATCAAGGTTTGTCAGAGACTCTTGCTGCTGTAGAGCTGGACTCTTACAGATAGCCATACCTGGGAGCCCTAATTCTCCACCCCCTAAAAGCCACTCTGCCTGTCCTGACAAACCGAGTCTCTCTACCAATGTGAGCTCCAAGTCTTTTGTTGAGCCCTTCAGCATTGGGTTTATTTTGTTTGTCTTATGGATACAATCTCCCAGGACTTTTTGGTAATTTGATCATATTTGCACTCCTTCTCGAAGTTCTGCCAAGTATAATCAATCCTTTTATACAACTCTTCCTCCTGTCTGAGGTCTGTGTAATGGCAATTCTGTGGAACATCTAAGAGATTCAGAGGGCAGGAGATGGGCTTAGGTCCAACAGATTTGCACTGTGGTTTGGCAACTGGTGATCAGATATCACAGTTTCCTGGGAATTTTTTGGACGTTTTTTGGGAGCTGAATATTTTTTGAATCATTTGACGAGGTAGGTCCTGTGTAGCAGAACCTAATACTCTGGCAATCATACGTATTTTGCCTGCAACATGGACAAACACTAAGACAAGGATCATTACTCAAATTTGAAACATATTTCATATGTCCCATAATCAATCTGGATTTCTCTCTCTGGGGAAAGCCAGCTGCCATGTCATGAAGACACTCAAGCAGCCCTGTGGAGGCCCATGCAGTGAGGAACTGACACCTCCTGCCAACAGCTGACATTAACTTGCCAGTCATAGGAGTGGCCACCTTGGAAGTGGATCCTCCAGTCAAGCCTTTAGTACTATAGCCTTAGCTGACACCTTGACTGCAACAGCATGAGAGACACCAACCAGAACATCCTGGCCAAGCCACGCCCAAATTCTTGACCCACAGAACTCTGTGCTAAAGGAAATACATGTTTGTTTGTTTTAAGTCCTTAAGTTTGGGGCAATGTGTTTTATAGCAATAGATAACTAATATCAAGACAGACTATGAGTACAATAGATAGCTAATTTCAAATGGCCTTTTCATTTAATTTGGACACGGATGGGTTATCTTTGCCAGTGTCTGTAAGATTAGTCCCACATCTGCTAATTGTCCAGGGCAATGGTTTTAGAAGTACCATGACCATGAGACAGGAGTGTCTACTAACAATTTAGACTCTTGAACCAGCAAAAAGCTAAAGTACTGCTCTTTACTGAGATTTTGTACTATTCCTTCCAGAAGACTCAATTTCTGATTATCACCGGAGCCTTTGGGTAATTGTAAGGAAGAAGCAGGAATCCCTGTGGATGATAAGTATGGTAGTTGACCTTCAAGATGGCTCCTAGTGATCTCTGATTCCTGATAATCATGTCATTATGTAACTTTTTCTCTTTGAGCACAGACTGTATCTAGTGATTTGCTTCTAAGTTATAAACTATAACAAAAGAGATGGGATACTGTTTCCAAGATTAGGATACAAAAGCACATGGCTCCCATCTTACTTGCCTCTCTCACTCTCTTACTGGCTTATGCAGAGGGAAGCCAGCTGCTTTGTTGTAAGCTGCCCAATATAGAGAGGCCCACTTAGCAAGGAAATGATGTCTCTGGCCAAGAGCCAGCAAGTCCACAAGGAGCTGAATTCCGCCAGTGAGTGAACTCAGAGGAGATCCTCCCCCAGTTGGGGGCTCCAGTCAACACCTTGATTGTAGCCTTGTGAGAGGCCTTGAGCCAGAAGTATCCAGCAAAGCCATGCTCAGATTCCTGAACCACAGAAACTATGAGATAATAAATGTTTGTTGTTTTAAGCCAGTAAGTTTGGGGATAACTTGTTACATAGCCATAGATAATGGATAGATAAAATAAGATTAAATTATTCTGGTTAATTTTTACAATAAAAATTATGATATGATTTTATATAATTATATATTATTATATAACAATATTAAAAAGGAGGTTTTCCTCTTCTATTGAAGTTTTTTTTTTTTTTTTTTTGGCGGTACGCGGGCCTCTCACTTTTGTGGCCTCTCCCGTTGCAGAGCACAGGCTCCGGACGCGCAGGCTCAGCGGCCATGGCTCACGGGTCCAGCCGCTCCGCAGCATGTGGGATCTTCCCAGACCGGGGAACGAACCCATGTCCCCTGCATCGGCAGGCGGACTCCCAACCACTGGGCCACCAGGGAAGCCCTCTATTGAAATTTTATACATAATCAGTTTTATAGGAATTTGGTCACTGATTACCCTGGGAGTAAGGATATATTATGGACAGTGAGGACACTGGCAAATCATTAATTTAACTCATAAAGTGTATTATAAAAAATGTCACTAGTTGACAAGGACATTTAAACCTCTAGAAAAAAAGTATTTTTCTCTCATTATCCTATTGACAATTATTATCCTAGTTTTTGTGCATGAGCATGAGTATATCTCTTTCAAACATGGATCATATTTACAGCAACACATTTTACTTAAACATAATCCAGAATGCTAAACTTCTTGTTTGATTTGTCAAGTTTCTGTTTCTTTTATCATACATTTGATTGATACGAGGACGCTTGCAATCATTTTGTGATCATTAAAATTTGGAAAATTCCAAACAAATCTAATTTTTATCTTTCATTTTATAAGGCAGAAGAGCAAATATATATATATAGACATCATTAACCATTTTATTCTTTGGAGTTCAAATTTGGCAAAGACAAAATCAAGAACAGCTGTTATTCAAGAAGTAAGATGTCTAATAAGGAGTTACCTCTCAAAAAGGCACAAGGCTCAGTTTGCTTTCAAAGAGATTCTTTCAATATTTAAGAAATACATTTATGTTATTTATTCTCTTGGGGAACATAGCAAAAGAGGGATTATGCTTCCCTGTATAAATTTATGTAGTTAGAATTACTCTGAGAGCAAACTTGGCAGAATGAATGAGTAGTAGGATGGCAGCAGAAATGAAAGGTCTAGAGGGCAGAGTCAGAGAATCTCTCAGTGCAATAGAATGAAGAGAGACCTCTGGAAAATTTTTACTTGAGGATCCAAACTCTGATCAATATCTGCTTGGAGAAGGATTTTGTGCCTGATGAATATAGTCATCGGCAATTGAACCAGTCCTGATGCTCCTGAAAGTTAAATGTATTCTCTTTCCACCTGAGACTCACCTGTGTTTCCATCTGTATTTTTTAAAATCAGATGTTAAATTCTGGCATCAAGTATAGAATCTGACTGTCTAGCTCTTTATTACAGAACAAAATAAAGGGAGAGATTTCCCTCATAGTCATCTTTTCTTATCTCATAGCTACTCCTTTGGGTTGAGACCACTGACAGACAGTTGATGTTTCCATGGAAACCAGCTAAATAGCAAGGTAACAATGTAGGGGTTTCCTTTAGAAGACAATCAGCTGCTATCACATCTTGGCCTGTGCTTTTAAACAATTCCTAGTCTCTGCACCTGTCAGGACAGAGCTAAAATAGCAAATACACACAATAACTGAACACCAGAGAGAGGGGTTAGGGTTTAGAGAGCACATGAATAATCATTTCAGAGGATTGCTAGGTACTGGGAGAGCAGATTCTGACAGACTAACACTGTGGGAAAATAAAAGGCTATTTCTGGTTCTGTTTGGTTTTTAATATATAATCATCAACATCCCGCTGACTTGGAAAAAATTCACAAGAAATGATGCATATCAGGTACCAAATGCTCTTACACACCTAAAACTCAGCTGTGGTCTTTCCTTTCAAAATTCTCTTTCTTCCTGACCCTAAAACCCCAAGAGGCAAGGAATCCAGGCTTCTAGACACTGCTGGATGAGTCAAGGTACCACAGCCCAGACAAGCTAAGCACTGGCTCTGTCACACACAGATGCAAAGGCATTCAAGAAACCACAGCCCGCTGTTTTCCTGGCTCCTGCCTTCTTAATCAAATCAACGCAGAGTTCACCCACACCACCAACAAACCCCGTGAAAACACCTTGGAGTGTTGGCCAACAGAAGTGTCCACCCAACTGTGATTCACTGATCAAGAGGAAAGCCTCTGAGGGCAGCCAATCACAGTCCGGCCCAGGGAAAAATCACTTGGCTCTTACAGGAAGCCATCTAATTATGTTACCGTAATCCCCAGGCTTGAATTTTTCAACCTTCTCAATACGAACTCACAGGCTTCACCGATTATGTAATTACGGAAAACTTCACAACAAACATGAAGATTCCTTCTGGAGGCCACATTGAGGACTGGGATGTGCATTTGATCCTGGGAGGGAAGCACACGGCCCACAAAGGGAAGAGCAAAGAGATTTATTGAACTTAAAAGGCTGCAGTTTAAAAGGGGCCTCTAGCAGACCTCCCTTTTCGTGTGCACATTTTTTGCACCTGCAACTGTTTGTGGGCTGGAAAGCAATAGCCCTCTCCCTTCTCCCAAGAGACCCTGCTTTAATGCCTTGGCCCCAAATGTGTCATTTTCCTGCCGGGGGGCAGAAATCAAAAGAAACCGAGTTTTTAGAACTTTGCTGTAAAGAAAATAATAGTTCTGAAAAGGACTGGAGCCACATTTTCAGGTTTGCCACAGTTGTTAGAGAAACGGCAGAAGGGAAAACATTCCTCTTCACTTTCTTTCCTGACGTGCCGAAGTTCTTCGCTGCTACAGGTTCTGGGTGACATCTGTAGCATCCATCTCAGTGGGGTCTGTTGCAAGCTTTCCACCCTGCAGCACGGACCTGTGCTCAGACCAGTGTTCCGAGGCGAGAGTCCAAATGGCCCTATGCTTCGTCACAGAGAAGATGCCATATAAATTATTTCCATTAAAACCAGCGTTTGAGGGCCTTTCCTGGGGGCGCAGTGGTTAAGAATCCGCCTGCCAATGCAGGGGACACAGGTTTAAGCCCTAGTCCGGGAAGATCCCACATGCTGCGGAGCAACTAAGCCCGTGCACCACAACTACTGAGTCCACGCGCTCTAGAGCCCGCGAGCCACAAGAGAAGCCACCGCAATGAGAAGCCTGTGCACTGCAACAGAGAGTAGCCCCCGCTCGCCGCAACTAGAGAAAGCCCGTGCGCAGCAACGAAGCCCCAACGCAGCCAAAAAAACAAAACAAAACAAAACAAAACTAAGTTTAAAAGAACAGAAAACAAAAAAACTCCACCGTTTGACACCAGACGTGAACTGTGGAATCTTAATTACAGTGCTCATGACTGAAGCGCTGACAAACGGTCCTGCTTTAGACGGTGTTTGTGGGTGGGGCTTGGGTGAGAGCTGGGATCAAAACTTGATTGTAGCCGGTGATCCACTTCCTCCTTGCCCCCCAGCCACCTCATCTGTTAGATGAAAGTTAGAGTGGAAAGCCCCCCCTTTTTTAAAACATCTTTATTGGAGTATAATTGCTTTACAATGGTGTGTTAGTTTCTGCTTTATAACAAAGTGAATCTGTTATACATATACATATGTCCCCATATCTCTTCCCTCTTGCATCTCCCTCCCTCCCACCCTTCCTATCCCAGCCCTCTAGGTGGTCACAAACCACCAAGCTGTTCTCCCTGTGCTCTGCAGTGCTTCCCACTAGCTATCTATTTTACATTTGGTAGTGTATATATGTCCATGCCACTCTCTCACTTTCTCACAGCTTACCCTTCCCCCTCCCCATATCCTCAAGTCCATTCTCTAGTAGGTCTGTATCTTTATTCCCGTCTTACCCCTAGGTTCTTCATGACCTTTTTCTTTTTTTTTTTCTTAGATTCCATATATATGTGTTAGCATATGGTATTTGTTTTTCTCTTTCTAACTTACTTCACTCTGCATGACAGACTCTAGGTCCATCCACCTCACTACAAATATCTCAATTTCGTTTCTTTTTATGGCTGAGTAATACTCCATTGTATATGTGCGCCACATCTTCTTTATCCATTCATCCGATGATGGACACTTAGGTTGCTTCCATGTCCTGGCTATTGTAAATAGAGCTGCAATGAACATTTTGGTACATGACTCTTTTTGAATTATGGTTTTCTCAGGGTATATGCCCAGTAGTGGGATTGCTGGGTTGTATGGTATTTCCATTTTTAGTTTTTTAAGGAACCTCCATACTGTTCTCCATAGTGGCTGTATCAATTTACATTCCCACCAACAGTGCAAGAGGGTTCCCTTTTCTCCACACCCTCTCCAGCATTTATTGTTTCTAGATTTTTTTATGATGGCCATTCTGACCAGTTTGAGATGATATCTCATTGTAGTTTTGATTTGCATTTCTCTAATGAATAATGATGTTGCGCATGCTTTCATGTGTTTGTTGGCAATCTGTATATCTTCTTTGGAGAAATGTCTATTTAGGTCTTCTGCCCATTTTTGGATTGGGTTGTTTTTTTGTTATTGAGCTGCATGAGCTGCTTGTAAATCTTGGAGATTAATCCTTTGTCAGGTGCTTCATTTGCAAATATTTTCTCCCATTCTGAGGGTTGTCTTTTGGTCTTGTTTATGGTTTCCTTTGCTGTGCAAAAGCTTTGAAGTTTCATTAGGTCCCATTTGTTTATTTTTGTTTTTATTTCCATTTCTCTAGGAGGTGGGTCAAAAAGGATCTTGCTGTGATTTATGTCATAGAGTGTTCTGCCTATGTTTTCCTCTAAGAGTTTGATAGTGTCTGGCCTTACATTTAGGTCTTTAATCCATTTTGAGTTTATTTTTGTGTATGGTGTTAGGGAGTGTTCGAACTTCATCCTTTTATATGTAGCTGTCCAGTTTTCCCAGGACCATTTATTGAAGAGGCTGTCTTTTCTCCACTGTATATTCTTGCCTCCTTTATCAAAGATAAGGTGACCATATGTGCGTGGGTTTATTTCTGGGCTTTCTATCCTGTTCCATTGATCTATATTTCTGTTTTTGTGCCAGTACCATACTGTCTTGATTACTGTAGCTTTGTAGTATAGTCTGAAGTCAGGGAGCCTGATTCCTCCAGCTCCATTTCTCGTTCTCAAGATTGCTTTGGCTATTCGGGGTCTTTTGTGTTTCCATACAAATTGTGAAAGTTTTTGTTCTAGTTCTGTGAAAAATGCCAGTGGTAGTTTGATAGGGATTGCATTGAATCTATAGATTGCTTTGGGTAGTAGAGTCATTTTCACAATGTTGATTCTTCTAATCCAAGAACATGGTATATCTCTCCATCTATTTGTATCATCTTTAATCTCTTTCATCAGTGTCTTATAATTTTCTGCATACGGTTCTTTTGTCTCCTTAGGTAGGTTTATTCCTAGATATTTTATTCGTTTTGTTGCAATGGTAAATGGGAGTGTTTTATTAATTTCACTTTCAGATTTTTCATCATTAGTGTATAGGAATGCAAGAGATTTCTGTGCATTAATTCTGTATCCTGTTACTTTACCAAATTCATTGATTAGCTCTAGTAGTTTTCTGGTAGCATCTTTAGGATTCTCTATGTATAGTATCATGTCATCTGCAAACAGTGACAACTTCACTTCTTTTCTGATTTGGATTCCTTTTATTTCTTTTTCTTCTCTGATTGCTTTGGCTAACACTTCCAAAGCTATGTTGAATAATATTGGTGAGAGTGGGCAACCTTCTCTTGTTCCTGATCTTAGTGGAAATGGTTTCAGTTTTTCACCATTGAGGACGATGTTGACTGTGGGTTTGTCATATATGGCCTTTATTATGTTGAGGAAAGTTCCCTCTATGCCTACTTTCTGCAGGGTTTTTATCATAAATGGGTGTTGAATTTTGTCAAAAGCTTTCTCTGCATCTATTGAGATGATCATATGGTTTTTCTCCTTCAGTTTGTTTATATGGTGTATCATGTTGATTGATTTGCATATATTGAAGAATCCTTGCATTCCTGGAATAAACCCCACTTGATCATGGTGTATGATCCTTTTAATGTGCTGTTGGATTCTGTTTGCTAGTATTTTGTTGAGGATTTTTGCATCTACGTTAATCAGTGATATTGGCCTCTAGTTTTGAACTGTTTTATTCAAAGAAGCATCTGTGGATTTTTGTAAGACTAGCCAAGATTTGCCCAATTATTTTTTCTATCCTATCCAGAGAATGGAAAGTTTCAAATCAAGGGTCATAACTGAAGCAAAAGTGTTATGCATATAGGAGACAGAATGCATCACTAAATAGAGGGGAGATACCATAAAGCCCCTCACTCTGTATATATAACAGCACAGAGATGAACTTGATTGAACAGATGAGACTAACAGAGGCAAATCAAGTAAACTCAGTTTCCTTGGTTTAGCTTGGAAGACACTGAGGATTTTTTCTATGGTATAAAACTTGAGGACATAGGGGTTCTCATATATCTTGTAAAATACCTGTATGCCACATGGTCAGATAGCTTGAGATTTTAAAAAAGTAGGTATATTTAATCTCCTCAATGGGTGGCAGGGGCTGCATGGATATCTGTTGTCTCAGCTAGACAGACTGATCCTTTTTCTTCCCATTCTTTGGTTCAATCTAGTATTAACATTTTTGAAGGAGGTAGATTCGGGATTCCTGGTTCTTGTAAATCAAAGCCCAGGACATTCTTCAGTTCAGTTGTCTTATGGGGAAACCGAGGGGAGAAGGCTTAAGTGGTTCGTTATCATTGGCTACTGAGTTACACTTATACACAGAGTTGTATTGATGGCATGGAATGGAGAGGGGATGTTTAGGGGAGAGATGGGAAGCCTGGGGTATCAAGAATACAGGTTAAGGGATTGGAGATAATGGAAGAAAGAAGAAAGAAGAGGTGAGGCAAACTCAGGAGCAAAACATGAAATAGTAAATTATGTTGGGCTACTCGGTAGGGAAAGTGCAGGGTTTCACTTAAACACATGCTGGCCTGACCTCGCTGGGGTCAAAAGGAACAGTCAGGAAGCCTGCCTAGAAAACTGCCAAGAGGGAAGCTTTAGAGCCAAAGAGAGCAAGGTCAGAATTCTAGGAGGCTTCCTATCCACATAAATGGGTTCCCCAGAAAGTCTTATTTTAGGTCTCTGCTCTCGAATAAAATAATTCCTCCTTTGATGGAAATTCCTCTCATTTCCATGGGACAGAAAGGATCAGATGACAATTCAGTGCCATGGGGAGAATGGGGTCCACTAAGAAGATTAACCTGGGAGGAAATTTTGGAGGACCTGATATACTTAGGAGCTAGAGATCAATATTCAAAGGTCTCTGCGTTCCATGCCATTGAGATTCCAAATGCAGTTTTAGGTGCCTGTGGGGAATTTATTGGGTAGTGGAACCGTAACACATCTTTTGCTCTGTGAAGCTTCTTCTATGGATGGATTTCTTCCCCTTTGACTTGTACAAATAAAACAGATTGGGGAAAATGGCAGTGGAATGAAAACCTGGCGCCTCCAAAGCAGTTTTAATTATGGTTTTATTTGGAGAAGAAGATTTTTTCCTTTCTATTTTATTTTCTTCTCTCCTTCAGAAAGTACATCATTTGATGGTATCTACTTCAGCATTTTGGTATTTTAAACACTCCTCCCAGCCCATACTGGGAGGCCTTTCTTCCAATGAGAGGGCTCCCCATAGGTTCTCCTGAGGTGCAGTGCAGTTCCTGGTGTTAGCACCACAGGCAGAGGCCCTGGGGAGCCCCAGCATCTGATGCCACAGACTTTGGGGGCGCTGGAGCTCCAGCAGCAAGTTCTCTAAATGCAGCCCTTTCTCCAAATATGTGGAAGTGAAAAAGAATTGACAGCCTATTTCACTTCCCACTCAACAAAGAGAGTATACCAAGGGTTAAAAAAAGAAAGAACAGGCTCAAAGTGGAATCACTTGTGCTAAGTCTCAGGTCAGCAAACCAAAATGTAGTACCTAACCTAACTGCAATTTCAGCCTCTCCTAGGAGTGGAATTTTAAACCAATCAATCTGGAATTTCCTGATCAACATTGGTGAGGTAATCTGCATGATAGATCCCTTCCCTTCTTCTAAAGGAAGGTAATCTTACCTGAAATAATCTTTTTTTTTTTCTCCCACTTCCATGTCCCACCCCCTTTCTGCCTTCCATTTTGTTGAGGTCCTCTGAGCACCTTCCTATTTGCTAGATGGGATGCTGCCCCATTAGTGAATAAAGCCAATTAGATCTCCGAATTTATTCAATTGAATTTTGTTTTTTAACACAAGGGTTTAAGATTTGCTCACCTTTACTACCAAGCATGAAAAGGAGAGACATAAGAAATGATGGTGATAAAGATATGCTAGAGGGAGCCTTCTCTTCTTTCCATTATTACAGATGCTGTTGACCTGTTTTTGAATTGTACTCTTTGAATCATTTATTTCTCCGTTTAGCCCAGCACTACAGGGCTGTGAGTTTTTAAGGATTAAAGTTTCTTTCGGAGGTACCACTGGACTCCTCCAGCCTTGTTCAGGAACGCGAATCCCCCACCATGGCCTGCTCCCTTCAGAAGAATGGCATGATTTATGGACATTCTCTGTCATAACCCAGAGGCAATTAGTAACTCTCCACATGCCCCACCTAACAGATTATCTGTCTGCAGTTGGGAAATTCCACTAGTCACTTCCTGAAAACAAACCTTCTGCTCTATGGTTGCAATGACAGCTGTAAAGTGCCAGGGCTACTCCTCCACTCTAATCAATATGTATCCTTACGGAGAGACACCTAAGCCTCTTTGCCCAGCATCATCCCTCACTCCTTCCCTGTCCAAACCTACCCTCTGCCTGTTTCTTGGATTTGTCTGGTTTTCAAGCAACAGCTATTTCTCCTTTAGAGGGAAAAGTCACCTTGACAATTCCCCCAAATATTGCCAGTAAGTACATACAAAATAAAAAGTAAATCATTGTGAGGGCCTCCCTGGTGGCGCAGTGGTTGAGAGTCCGCCTGCCGATGCAGGGGATACGGGTTCGTGCCCCGGTCTGGGAGGATCCCATATGCCGCGGAGCGGCTGGGCCCGTGAGCCATGGCCGCTAAGCCTGTGCGTCCGGAGCCTGTGCTCCGCAACGGGAGAGGCCACAACAGTGAGAGGCCCGCGTACTGCAAAAAAAAAAAAAAAAAAAAAGTAAATCATTGTGGATATACAGTTCAGGTTTTGTCAGTCTCTCCACAGTATTTATTGAGTGACCAATGTGTGCAGGGAGGGCCTAGTAGGAAATAGTCTTTGGGCATTACAGTATAAAACAACAATAACAACCACTAACAGACTGAGTGACTGCTGCAAGATTCAGAACACTCAGGAAAAGAAAATTTGTGTAGGTTTCAGGACACATTCATCGAATACAGAATCTATATGACAAAAGAGATCTTCTTCACAACACCTCCGATTAGTGTATTAACTCACCATAAGTCAGTGTATATTCCAGGGTATAATAGTTCAAAGAAATGTTCTTTTGATTTACCTATACACATATCAATGTAAAAAGAAAAATAAATATCTAAGGCTTAGTGTTCACTTATTTGTAACCAAATCTAAGCTCTGAAAAGCTTGGTATAGATATATGTATTTTTAAAATATTATGTTTGTCTGTCACATTAATAAAAAGTAAGTACACTCAAGGGGACAAATTATATTTGTTTCTCATCTTTATGTTTCTGTATCAGAAAGAATGTTAATGAATTAAATCTAAAGATAATGTAAGGGAGCAGCCTAAAACTCTTCTGGGCCAGGGGTAACACCAGCACACAGATCCGCTGGGAGAACTTGCAGAATGACAGCTCAGGCAAACAAGATAAAGGAAAGAAAGTTCTGGAACTTGGGTAGAATGAAATATTGAAACCTGAGAACTTTCGTCGGAGGAAAGAGTCTTTTCGGACACAGCTGTCTTGGAAAAAATTCAAATTGCTCTCTTTCGATGATTCACTTTATGATAATTCTATGTTTGAGCATTTACTACGTGAGGAAAAGAAATAAGAGTGTCTCATCAGACTTCTTAAGAAAAGATGCTACTCAGTGGACTCCTAGGCTCCCTGGTCTTGAAATCAATCCTGATCTGAGGTGGGAGGGGCCTAAGGAGTTGAAGGGGAACTCAGAATGGAAGCATCCCCAAGGTTCGTCCAGCCAAGATCTTGACTCTTGATTTCGATGTATGAGCTTCTGCTTTGTAAGACCTGCTTGTAAGATCCCCACCTGCAGATCCCTGACTCAGGTTCTGAGCCCAAGCCACCCCCAGTAACCTGCAGTTACCCAAGTTCCTCTGAGCTGGGTGGTTGTCTTCCCAGAGAACGGAGAAGCTCCTTCATCTGTTTTTAATGACAGCTATTTTTTTTTTCTTTGCGGTACGCGGGGCTCTCCCTGCTGTGGCCTCTCCCATTGCGAAGCACAGGCTCTGGACGCGCAGGCTCAGTGGCCATGGCTCACGGGTCCAGCCGCTCCGCGGCATGTGGGATCTTCCCGGACCGGGGCACGAACCCGCGTCCCCTGCATCGGCAGGCGGAATCTCAACCACTGCGCCACCAGGGAAGCCCCAGTGACTGCTATTTTGTGTTGGATTGTGTGCTGCTGTCTGCCTCCTGAAACATCCACATACTCTCTAGATGCCCCTCTTGGCATCTACTAACCACAGTTCTCATTTGTTGAACATTTACCTTATAGCAGTCACCATGTGGAATAACTCACTTGCACTGTCTCACTGAAACCTCACAGCAAGGTCACGAGTTAGTTAGATATTAGTTATCCCCATTTAACAGAAGAGGAGTCTGAGGCTTTGAGAGGTCAACTTGTTAGTAAGTGGTGAAGCTGGGCTTCAAACCTAGACCTGTCTTTTGTCTGCCTCCTGCTGCCCCGCCCCTCCCCATGGCCAGTGGAAGATGGTCCCGTCTGCAGCAGGGTCTGTCTCCCCTCCATGGAAGACAGCTTGGTCTAGACCTTTCTCACTGTGTGTGTGTTCTGAAATATGATGGGCTCCTCTGAACTTTTCATTGCCTTTTATAAATAAATGGTCAACAACATTCTCACTTTTTTCTATCACAGCTACCACAGTCATATCCTCAGTGACACGAAAGAATCCAACAAGCACGTTAGGAAGTGCACAAAGCAAAAATCCCAAAGCATCCCTGCCTTTCCGACGTATAACAGTCCCTCCAAAGACATCATAAAAGGAAAAGGATGCGAAATCTCTGGGAGGAAGTTTTCTGAGAGCGTCTACGTGACGAAGTCAGGAAAATAGGGCATTGTTGTGATTCCCTTCATCGTTTCAGGATCTGAAGTGGTTCAGAAAGAAAGACACTCCAAAAGGAAGATGGACTTCCAGGGGATGTGACTCATAAGGAGGAATATGAAAGCAAAGTGACTTGTCAGATGGACAATGGGCTTTTATTTGAAGCGTATGGAAGAATACGAGAGGTGGAAGTTAGGAAGGGAACAAAGAAGATGTAAGAAGATGTTCCTGGCTTGGGCAGGCTGAGGGGGTGGGGTGGAAAGGCAGAGGCAAAGGAAATGCGTGGGGGAAGGGACACAAATACAGGAGACTTTTGTGTATAAAGTAGAGAAACAAATGCCCTACTTCGAGTACCTTCAAAAATATTGCCTATTTACTAACAAGAATGAAAATAAATTTCTCTAATGCTTTCTTCCACAGCTTTCCACTGATGCCACCCATTAGCCAAGAGAAAATCTTAACCTTCTGTCCTCTGAGAGACAAAACGATCACAGAGTTTCCAGTCTCATAAAGGGATGGTTTCCAGAAAGAAACATGAAAAGTGTGTTTCCTAAAAGAGATACCAAAAGTTTATGCTTTTGAGCTTGGCTATTACCAGTAAGCCTCAAGGAGACCAAAGAAAACAAATCCAGGCAGAAGAAAGGAATCAGCCTCCTTGGCCGGTTTACCACTCCACGTCTCCACAAGGCACGGTCATGCGTGTATAGCTTCCTTTGGTGCCACATCTGTCCTCAAATAAAAATCTGCGATGACTTTTCCTCTGTCTCTGAGGAAATGCCTGTATCAGAATCTCTGTTTATAATACTGAGTACCTCAGAAAATGCCATCTGGTGCTCTGAAACTTGACATTCTTGTACAAGTTTATCCTGATGAAATCCTTGGCATTTTCCTGAGGTTTTTTACCTTCCGGCCAAATGTTAATTGGTACCTGTTCCTGTAAGTCTTGAATTCTCCTTTCCCAGCTATAGAGGTCAGCCTTAGGGGTACTTTTTTACTTAGAAATCTTCCCCTGAAACTGTGTCCTGGTTTCTAGCCCTGACCAGAGCCCCCTCCCCAGGCTCTGCCTCCTTGAAGGCCTTGTGTTGTGTTTATTCTCCACTTTACAGAACGGACCTGCTATACTGGTTACTTAAAAGTTTGCAAAATAATTTAGACCATGCTATGTCATATGTCATTTAGTGTTTATCAGTCACCACACATGCCGAAGCCTTCAACAGTATCTCTGTATTGCCATCCAGCTCCTTTCAGATAAAGAGCCCATACATACTTTTCTTTAAGCATTATTTCCATTTCCATTGTTTTTTAGGTAATAACCTAGGCCTGGAAAATAACATGATGTAAGAGAAAAAAAAGCATTGAATTTGATGCCAAAGACATGTACTTTTAAATCCTGGTTTCCTCCCCACATTTTTTTTTTTTCTCTCTCTCTGAACTGGGCAAGTGACCTAATTTCTTATTTCTTTATCTTTAAAGTGGAAGTGATGGTGAAGTTGTAGAGATTAAATGCGATAATCCATTCATGTGGCTGGCACATAGGATATCAAAAATATTTATCAAATGTATCAAAATATCAAAAATATTTCTTGGATAAAAGCATGAATTAATAAATTAATAAAAGAGGAGGGCAAAAGAAGAAAAAGGAGACCTAGTTTTGCTTCTCCACTGTGGCTTTATAGTAAATTTTTCAGTTTAGTAAAGGAAATAAAACTACCAAGCAATGCAGTAAGTACAGATGATGGAGGAATATGTAGGGGACTCTGGTGTACAGAGGAAAGGCTCCTAACCCAGCCTTATGGAGGAAGAGAGGCAGGGAAGAATCCATGCCTTACCTCTCCTATTAGATCTCTCTTAGACCTGCTTTGCCTGCCTCTTGTACAGTGATCGTTTACCAGTGCATTAACACTTTATGTAAGACAAGATACAATGATCTCACGTTGTATATCACACCACAGAAATTCAACCACTTTGGGTGGTGACTTGGTGACCTGATGGAGCTGGGCCGTATAAAGCGCGCCTAAGGAAATAGTCACACTTTCTTCTCAAGGTTTACAGAACCTTGATATGAAATACTCACACAAGTCTGTGACACAGGAAAATGGAATTTGGTCCTGGTTCTATTTCCTACTTGGTTTACCATCTACTGAAGCAAAGCCCCAAACCTCCACATTCCTTAGTTTCATAGGTACCAGATGTCACCAAATGTATCTGTGTGCTATTGAGACAGTGTTAGTGATGTGAGGGACAAAAACTCATGGACATGTCTCCAAAGTTAGCCATTTCCTATAGGTAGATTGATTCCTAATCCTGACAGAGTTACTGGTTACCTCAACACAACTGAAAAGCTTGCTTTTCTTCTCTATGAATTTTAAAATTACATATTTTCCCATGTTAAACTACTTTTCTCCTAAATGAAAGTGACAAAATACTAGGACTGACCCCACAAAATCAAATATTTTGATGAATTGTCTAGTAGAATGTTCTACTGGTAAACATTTCCCCCCTAAAGTTAGAGGATAGCCCTGTGTTGTAGATCAGTATTGTTCTCCTGTTTTACAGATGAGAAAACTGAGGTATGAGTACAGCATGTGATTTGCCTAAACTTTTGCAACAGCTTAAGGGAAGGTCTGGGAATCTCTACAGTGCCTGTGTTTTCAAGTCTGTTGCTTAGTCATGAGACATCAGGCATCTCAAGAACTATTAAGATCATTAAAAATGTTCTCTTAGGGGAGGTCAGTGGTTCTATTCCCATGATGTAAAGTGTGATAAACTGCAGGGAGGAAAATAAATAATCTCAGAACAAAAAACCACATTTGAGAGTAGTGGAATCTCAACCTCAGCTTTGAATATTCTTATTCAGGAGTTGGAAAATTATGTGAGATGACTGCATTGGACTTGGCCACAGTAATGTCTATGCTATTCAAGCACTCTTGTGCAAACTCAATTTCTAAAAGTTACAAAGGGAATTTTTGTTCAGCAAAATGTTCTTGTAAAAGTTGTCTGCTATTAAACTGTAGACACAACTCCAAGGAATCTCTTACTAGAAAGCAATGCATGATTCCAACATGAATCACAGGCTAAATTGACTATTTTCCCAGGATGTTATAACTGACTGCTGTACTCAACTGAAAACTAGGATACTCTACTACATCTGTGACTGAGATGCCCAGTGAACAACCATTTAACCAAACAGTATGAGTTTGTCATAAGTCAAAGGGAACCCAATGGAACGTGGTTAGGGCAACTTTCAATTCAAAAGACTACAAATTGATAGAATGTGCATCGTGGACATTAATCACCACACACCTAAATCACAGTTAAAGTGAATCTATGAAACACTCTGGAACATTCGACCCTTTTCCATCTGGATGTCAGGGGCAATAAAATTCCAACATGGAAAGGGAAATTCACTCTACAGTCAAGCCTTGAAAGAATGAATCTCTTTGAGTATCAAGGTGGATCATGACCACCACGTAAGACTCATTAAGTGCCCAGAAGCCCATGGCACTGTAATTGGCAACGCCTAGGTCAGGAATGTAATTTTAATTCCAGTTTCACTCTAACCATAATTTTTATTAATGGCACCTGTGAGAGAAGGAAATTAGAGGAAGGTACTATATTTTTTAATGAAACTACCTAACATTCAAACAGTGCTTTGTTCTTTGAAAGTAGTTTCACACATCCATCCCTCACAAAACCCAACTGCATTAGTTCAAAAGGCATTACCACCTCCACTTTTTTTTTTTTTTTTTTTCATTACGCGGGCCTCTCACTGTTGTGGCCTCTCCCGTTGCGGAGCACAGGCTCCGGACACGCAGGCCCAGTGGCCATGGCCCACGGGCCCAGCTGCTCCGCGGCATGTGGGATCCTCCCGGACCGGGGCACGAACCCGTGTCCCCTGCATTGGTAGGCGGACTCCCAACCACTGCGCCACCAGGGAAGCCCCCACCTCCGCTTTTAAATAAGGAAACTGAGACCCAGGTGAAGCTAAGACATTTGCTGAGTTCAAATAATAAATTAGCAGCAGAACTTAGACTAAAAATCCAGATTTCTTTCTTTTTTTTTTAATGTTAGTTTTCATTTAAGTTTTTAATCCTCCCATACAATTTTCTTTATGTACTTTTGAACAGCCTTTAATATTTTCTGATCTCAAACAGCAAATATTTGGCAGACACTCTATAAAAAAGAACTTCTGCCTTGGCTCTAGACATGGAATACTTGTAGCAAACATTTCCTTATTAAAAAACATTAGGATATCTATTTCATTGATTCACAAGATATTCATTTCATTGATTCATGAGGTAAAATACATTTTTGTGTATAGAAATATGAAGCTTCTTTTATTGATTTATTTGTCTTTGTTTTAAAAGTTAAAAAATATAGAAAGATACAGTAAAAAATATAATAAATATGAGTGTACTTACCACACAGCATTGACCAATATTGACATGTTCTGGTTTTGCTTCATGCATGAATACGAAGCTGATAAATCTCCTCACTTATTCATCTTTGTCATAAAATCCAGATTTTTGGACCCAGAAGTCGGGGAGTGTGAGGTCACACAGACCATGTGGAGACACAAAACCCTTCCCCCACTCCTCTGGGAAAAGCTCTGACAGCAAATGCTTAAGTTATAAACAAGCCTCTTCCACACTAAGATACAACCAGTAGACCTCAAATATAATGCTGCTGGTCTTTTCCTGAGATAACTGTTGAGTCATTATTTGCTGCATTTTTCCAGAACCTTTCTTCTAAAATTATAGACAGCACTTGGTCCATACCCAGCTCAACAAGGGGCTTTGGAATAATTATTTCTTTAAAACTGTTCATTTGTTTAATTTATCCATCCATCCATCCATTCATCCATCCATCTATTTACTGGCTCCCAGAGAAAGGGAAGGGGAAAGTGCCTTGGGCAACAGAAGTGACTGCAGCTGTTATTTGTGCAAAGTAGAAAAATAATCGGTTGTTTTTCCTTGTCTATTCAAGTTCTGCAGATTAGCTATTCTGAAGGGTAATAGACTGGTCTAGCACATTGAGAAACTTAGGGGAAAACTGAGGTAACGTGAGACCTTAGGGGCTTTTCTTGTTGTTGAAAGGCAAATAGCATTTTGTATTCAAGTCATGTAATATATGTGGCATACGAACTGATGAAGGAGTCACTTCTTGTTGGAAAGTGAACAAACTTGCCTAGTGACATAGTTTTCAGTGTCAGTGTGTGTGTGTGTGTGTGTGTGTGTGTTTTCTTTCTGGGCAATGTCTCCCTTTGACTCATCTCATATTTTGAATAATGGCATTTTTTTAACTGGCAAATTCATTTTCAAATTGTTTTCACCCTTTTTTTCTCATTTTAGAGATATGGCTGAAGCAGCAAAACTACAAATGGAACCCAAAGCTTTGATTGTTAGAAACTCTGGGGTATAGAAGACAAATCAGAGCAATGCAAACGGGGTATTTCCAAAAATCTGTACTTCACGAAAAATTAATCTTTACTAGAGTCACATACTAAAGATTGAGAGATTGACAAAAGTACTGTGCTTTACCAATATCAAATACTATTATTATTAACATAAAATAATACACACAAATAGCTATACAATTATATCCAGTTTATAATGATAATTCTATGACTGTTTTTTATTTCCTATTTAACTCATTTCTTTTTTGTCTCTTTGGGCTCCTTTTTTTTTTCTTGTTTATGTCATTCACTTCAATGCTTTGTCTGAGATTAAATTAGATATGAATTTATGGGTTCTAGAATATAAAAGCCTCTGTTTCAGTGCACATGTATTCAGTTGGGGCCAGCGCCTTCTTGACTGATAGGTGGGAAAGAGGAACCCAGTAACTAACATCCTTAGCAAAGCACTGGGGTACTTTTCTGTTGCTGTTTTTTTTTTTTTTTTCTTGTATACATTTCTGTTCACCAGTCTTCTCTCAGGGCACCTTGGATTTCCATGTCTTCCAAAGTTTTTTGGACTGCTATTCTGTGTTCCACTCTACCACATGTATCCTAATGATTATCTGTGCTTCTCTCCACCCTTTTGAGATTTTTATCTATCAACTCATTAGCAGGTGAAGCCCTGTGGGGTGCTGCCATGTGAAAAGTTTTAAGTACATCTTAGATTGTAGCTCTTCAGCCTCATATCCAAGAGTGGAAAGACTCTATTCTGTAAATTAAAATCTTTGGAAAGACTCTGGAGAAAACGAGCTCTTCTAAAAGAAAAGAATGGTTAACATACCCAGATAGTTTGTTGCATCTTTCCACGGAAAAGAGAATCTATGACATCCTCCAAAATACCAAGTAGTCTTAAATGGATAATGTGGCTCTTGTTGGTATGAACTACTAAAACTATTGAAAACTCAGCAGTTTATAGACCACAATGTATCCTGAAAGTCCAATTTTTTCACATGAATTAAAAGGTCTATCTGATGCAAGTGTTACAAAGACTTTGTCCATAACATGAATGACGTCCTTGATACTGTTAATACTTCGGCAATTGATTCTTGTCTCTTTGGGGGATACTTGATTTTATTCATATGCTCGTTATTTGCCCTGTTACAAGCACTCACAGGACACTGTCAGTAACTCAGTGTTGGATAACTGACTTGTTGTTTCTCAGGATACCAATTACCCTTCCTAGCTTACATCTTGTGTGGGCTTGGCAGACATCAGCTCCCTAGCACCTAGAAGGCATGTCCTTCTCCAGGGTAACTTCATGGAAACATGGACTCTGTTGCAGCTGGCTGAGGTTGGCATCAACTCCTCCTCTGTCTGCGTTACAAAATAAGTGAAGACTAACCAGCCCAGGCAGGTTTTCTGTATCCCCGGATTGATCTCTTTGCCTCTGTTCAAGAGCTTTTTCTGTAAAATAGCCAGACTACATCTAAATTTAGCCATGTGATATGGTACAAACAGGCTTTCATGCTTGCTGTGTCATCAAGGGGATTTCAGGATTGTCTAATTGGTCTGCCTTGGCGAAGCTGACGCAATGTCCCATTGGTTTGTGCTCAGGAATCCGGGTGGGAAGTGAAAGTACAGACGAGCCTGCCTAGGCCATCTCCACCAAGCAAGAGCTTGCTGCTGGCTGTGTGTGGGACTGAGACCCAGATTCAGGCCAATTCAAAATGAAAACCTTCAAATGAGTGCTCCGAAAGTAAAACGAAAACTGAATCTGCCTGCTACCTCTCGATGCGGCCCGTAAGATAGCAAAGGTTTTGGGGCACAAGGTCAAGCTGAAGGATTAAGGACAGAAAGCGGTTTGCCCCTCAGAGTAAATCTCCTTTCCCAGTGGCATGGCTGTGGAAAGGTGGCACTTAGCAAGGTCAAGCAACCCACACGGGATGTAAGTGTCCCCTGCTGGACTGCATCTCACCCAGCCCTTTCCCTGTGACACCTCCACAGAGGGACAGGCTCCAGACTGAACCTGAAGAGTTCTAGGAAATCCTCTCTGATTTAGGACTTTAAAAGGCAAAAGAGAACTAGAGGGATTTGGAAAAACTAGTACTGGGTGAATGTTTATGCTTATGGACATTTACCAGAAAGGGAAAAAAAAATTGCTCTAATATTCTCTAAGCTATTTTTATCACTTAAATGAAGAAGAATTTGCTGAGGTTGTTTGGCATAAAGCATATCACAATGTTTTTCTTATTAAAATTTTTCTCTGATTATCTATTCATGCTCACTGACAAAATAGTCAAATGTTACAGAAACATGTTAACATAGAAAATGAGAGGTCTTCTCTTTCAGTACATCCCCAGAGGTAACTTATTTTTAATAATATTTATTTATTTATTTATTTATTTATTTGGCTGTGTTGGGTCCTAGTTGCGGCACGTGGGATCTTCATTGTGGCACACGGGATCTTTTTGTTGTGGTGTGCGGGCTCTTTGTTGCAGCACGTGGGCTTCTCTCTAGTTGTAGCATGTGGGCTCCAGAGCGCGTGGGCTCAGTAGTTGCGGTGTGCGGACATAGTTGCCCTACAGCATGTGGGATCTTAATTCTCCAACCAGGGATGGAACCTGCATCCCCTGCATTGGAAGGCAGATTCTTCACCACTGGACCACCAGCGAAGTGCCCCAGAGGTAACTTTTGATAGCAATTTGTTTTATATCCTCAGTTTTTTCCTCATAGATACACTATTATCTGTCTGCCTATCTATCTACCATCTGTTTATCTCTATTTTTTTTACAAGAATGGAATCTTCCTTGATACATTTATAAATTGCTTTTCATTCCATTCAACAATATACCTTTCCATGTTTGTTTATAAAGAGATACCTTGGTTTCTTGTTTGGTTTTTAAGACTAGACTTCTTTAAAATTATAAGTTATACACAGAATTAAAGCAAAGAATACAGAGAGGAATATATTGAAAATAAAAATGCTTTCCTTCTTTCCTTATCCTACAGTATCACTCTGGTCCTTGGAATATTTTTAAAGCATATACAAGTGTATGCATACACGTACTTGTTTACTCTTGTATATACAGACTGTTTGCACAAATGGAATTGCACTGCATAGTTCTGTGTCTCCACAGAACAAGAATGCCTTTCAATTGTACCAAAGGGTGTTTAAACTGAAAGCACAAAAGTGCCTTCCAGGAGGGCAGAGACCACATCTGTGTGGCTCACAGCTATAGGGGCTTTGCCTGGCACCCATACTCAGAAGCCGAGGGTCTTCTATTCCAGTCAGAAAACCTCTGGGACAAAATCTATCCCTTAGCTCCAAATGCTCAACAGACCCATAGGAAGTTTTCTTCTATAGATTCAAGGTCCAGATCTCCATGGAGGAGGGCTTCCTCTTACAGGCACCAGCCTGCAGTGAGACCCGTTCCTGGATGTGGGAACTATGTGGTGCTCCAAAGTGGGTAGGGGAGTGCATGCTGGCCGGGGAGGGAATAAGGAGGCCAAAGAGGTCCGCAGACCTTGACTGTGCTGAAATTCTTCACGTCCAGCGATCCATGAAATATACACAGTCTTTTGAGGGGAAGAAAATCGAACTTTAATAGCAGAAGTGGATTCCTAGTAATCAGTGAGATTATTAATAATGAATCTTGGTAAGATTCTTAGTGAATTTTTAATAAATTTTGAAAAATTATTCCTGTGTGTGTATAGGCTGACACAGCCAAGTAACAATATTAAATAATGTGTTTTATTTAACTCTTTTGCCCATTATAATTTCTCTAACATATTCATTCTGTAATATGCCTCCCTCCCCAAATGTGATATTTAGTTTTTAATTCTTCAGTGTTAGGGAAAAAAAAAAGGGGATTCATGTTACTAAATTTGAGCATCATTGCAGGCTATGAAAAAGCCAAATATTTGAGAATTTTAACCATAATTTTGGGGTTAATAGAAATTGAAACCAATTATGGTATTCTTGAATAAGAGAGAAAACCTATCTATTGGAGAGACTTCAAAGGTCAACACATCCCAGAAAGGCCCTAGCATATAACAAGAGACATTTATTAAGCACTGACTTTGGGACATTGAAATGTCACCCAAGGATTTACGGATTTTGAGAAATGTGTACAATTTCTGTGGGGAGTTTCCGTTATCCCAAATGACGGGGATAACAGAAAGGAAGTCTTTTCTTAGGGCTTATTTTTAAATGCTCTAAAGTGCTAATGAGTCAGGATGACGGTTGTCCAGCTGGCTACAGGCAGTAGGAATCGGAAGGAATCAGAAGGAATCGGCCACAGTGAGCCCCTGTATGGAAAAGCTAAAGCATATTGGCAACTGATCATTCCCTCTCCTTTATTTCTGTACAAACTGTGTGCAGAAAACTATGTGCCAGAGCGTCTTGAGAATAGTGACATTCTAATCCCTAGTAATTCTTAGGAAATGTAATTGTAGGAACAGATTTCATAAAGTGCTTTCAATCCTATACAAATCTATATGAATCACAGACCCCTGTAAATGCCGTTTGGACCTCAGAGCTCTAGCTGGGACAGCAGCCTCACTCCTCTCTGGAACTTCCCAAGGGCAATTGCTGGTCCCCTGGTGGAGCCCTTGCCGTCCTGACTGGGCACATCTTACCAACTGCCTTCAGTTCCAGAGAATTTGGGGCAATCTCACCTCATCTGCAGTGCCATGGATTTGCCCCCTGGATTTGAAAGCCCTGTCCCTTTTATAAGGAAAAACCAACCCTCTGCTTCTGCCTCATTTGCACAGGGAGCTGCAAATGCCTGAATTGAAGGGATTGCTTACTGTCCCTGGCTGTGAATAGGCTCTCTCTGTTGAAAACTGAAAATCTGCGGGGCGGGTGGCATGAGTCCTGTTGGGTGGTGCGTACTTTTCCTCCACAAAAGCACTTTTAGATGCATAAGGGATGACAGAGTGAGACTGGAAATGATTTGCTCATAGCTTCCAAAGCTGACGAGCATCAGTGAACGAGCCTCTTGGAATGCAGAGCGTCAGTGTCCCTCTTTCAACTTGCACATCGTCCTGTAAAATAAGTGGCAAGTACTACCTCAAAGATGCAAATCTGTGAACATGGAGCAGTACTAAATTTGAAAGAATTCATACACAGTAACTGTCACATTCCCCGTCAAAATGTCCTATGATGGTAATGAGGTAATAGTCCACTGGGATCCTTAATACAAGGTTTCTTATATTCTTACGGCATTGCATTTAGGATCATCTAAGGTATAAAGGTCTAAGGGGAAAGGCCAAGAAACTGAGAATCTGTAGTCTTGGATTGTTTTCTTAAATCTACTCCTTACCTACAGGGTAACTTTGAGAAAAATACAACCTGTTAATGGTTAGTCATTTCAGTTTCTCTACTCATAAAAAAAGCCATAAATTATCTATACCCTTGCAGAAGTCCTGGGAGAACAAATGCTCAAATGAAAGGTACTGTATAAGTATAACATGGTTTTACAAAGTTTGAAAGCTGTTCTAACCTCCACTTAAATAGTTAGCATGATGTCAGGTTCACATAAAGAGAGTCTCCAATATAACCAGTCCTAGATGCTGTAGTGTGTTTTCTTTGAGCTACTAAAAAGAAAAATGTTTTCTAAATCCAATCTATTTTCTTGGGCCAATGAATTAAGTTTGTGTTTAACATGACCCTATCATGTTAAAAGACTCCATTATGAAAACAAGACTATTGCCTGGGAGCCTCTTCCATTCTGTTTATATCCCGTGTGTCATTACCTGTACCCTTTTGGGCTGCCTGCGATTCCTGCTTCCCTTTGGCTGGCTACTAACAGGACAGATAGTGTCTTTTGCCTGCCAGTGCCACATTTAAGCCTTCTAAATCCTTGAGTATCCTAGAACAACCTATAATTTGGATTAAGGATATATCAAGTAACTCAAAGACCCTGAGAAAAATGTGGTTAAAAGCAGATATTTTTCTGATTTAGGATGGGGGACAAACTTCACAAGCTTGATTAAGGAGACATTCCGAGAAAGCTGACCACACCAAAACCATCTAATCCTGTCTGGAAGGGCTATGGGATCTCTGCTCCGTGGCTGGTGTCATCTTCCCTCACAAGGAATATTATGTCTTAGAAGCAGACAGAATCCCCCCTCCCACCTACAAACAGTGCTGCACTGGTCTCTGGGGTTGCAAGGACTTTGGAAGCACCAGACGGAGAACGGTTGAGGGGTGGGCTTTCATGACCTCTAAGCTCCTGAGGTTCTATGTTGAAAAACTAACCCCCGAAATGGGAGACTGGTAATGCTGCATAGAGGTGGATGGTTCCTTTGTGTGTTTCTTTCCTTTCCACAGTGAGAAGGCTGTTCACCTTGAGAGAACCATGATCCAGTGGTGGATGTTTTCCATTCTTGATAAAGGGTCTGAGCCAGACCCTTCCTGTTCATCTTCCTGTTCATCAACATCTGTCTCAGCCTTGACTGTGATAGATGCTCAGAAAAATATTTGTGGAACCGATCAACAAACAAATTAAACATTGTTTCATTACTTTTTCCTTGGTAATTATTCAATTAAAAAATGGATACCCCATTTACAAGAACTTCAAAAGAATTTTCCCATCCTGAAGTTCCCAGAAATCAAAACGGACAAAATCTTTCCATTTTAATTTTTAAATATCAGAAGAATGCAGTGACCACAGTTTATATTTTCCCTCCTATTTTCCTCAGGGCCTGGGTTGCTCATTTAAATGAAATTTGCTGCATGTTTGGGTCAGTGACTTGAGTCGGGAAGCTCTTACAGTAATTTGGCACTGTGGAAATCCCAGAACTTTGGCTGGCGTCTGGAGGAGAAGCCCAGGATTGGCGGTCTTGTTGGCCATGACAGGTAGCACCAGGCAGAGGTCCGGTCTATTCAGGGCAGCAGGGCCCCAGCCTAACCAGTTTAGTTTAGCATGGAATCAGTCAGCAACACATGAGAAAGCCAGGAGGCCAGGCAAGATGACTAGGAAGGTTATGAACCAGAAAACTTCCGCCTTGGTATTTGAAAACCACACGGTATTTTACAACATTCCTGTCTATTAACTGCTGGGAAGGGCACTACCTTATTGCCTTTTGCCTAATGAAACCAACCTTTCCCCTCAGAGGCCCCCGTGTTGCTTTGATCAAGTTCAAAAGATGAGGGAAATGATGACTAAGGACCTTGGGAACCAGACTGAAGAATCTCACAGACATACTCAAGGGTTTTTTGGGGATTGTTGTTTGTGTTTTTTAACTGATGCATCATTTGGGTAAACAATTCCTATAGTCTGTGCACTTATCAAATTCCTTTACCCAAATATTTGCTATTTATAAAATAATCAAGGAAACAGACTTGTGTTTATTATTCCGAAATCAGCAGCAGTTTGATGAATTAAAAACAGTCTTACTTTTTCCTCTTTCCTCTCCCTTTACCAGCGGCTTGTAAAAGTGCCAACATTTACACGCCCAACTCTCTCTTTAAGCAGTAAAAACGAAAAATAAAAGTGACCTTGGTGAACTGTAGGTTGACTCTGCCCAGGTTAGACTTTGGGTCAACTACCATACCCCCTTTGCATCAGAGGTAGGTATTTGGAACCGATCGAGTTGGAAGGGGATAATGTCAATGTCTGTTTCCGGTTCACAGGGACCTCCGCGTCACCGCAGAGTTCAGACGTCTGACTAGTTTCCTGACTTTGAGAGTCTCCTACTTTAAACACGAGGGACCGACCCTGGAAAGGACAGGAAAGACACGCACAAGTCTGCCTCTGACTCCACCAACCGTCACCCTCAGGACAGTTTCTCCGGGTGGGACTTAAACCACTGTTTTGAGGGGACAATGCTCTCTGTTGCCCTCCCTGCAGGGCGATGGGGATGCTCTGAGTGGGGAAGGTCAGCACTAGGTCAGTTCTTGACAACGTACCTTCCAGGGAAGCCCCCTCTCCACTCATCGTGATCAATGCACAGAGCAAAATCAGACTCTTCAAACTCAGAATACCCTTCTAAGACTGGCTCTTGGCTGGACTGTAGTGAAGTGGTTCTATTTATATTTTACATGTGTGAAAGAAAGGCTTCATTAGGGACACACATCTAAACTTTTCTTTCTAAAAGAGACAAATGTGCTAAATCATCATGAGGAGGGAGCCAAAGCATTCAAAAGAATCCCTTCATTTAAAAATAACTACAGGTATCCGTCATCAAGCTAAAACTCCAGGGTTACAAGTACCTTTAACTTTGCACAGAGTTGCCACAAAGTTTAACAACTAAATTGACACGTGGAAGCCCTCTTTAACGCCACTCTACTCTTGAATGTCCTCAGTTTTGTCCTTATTTTCCTGAGCTTGTTTCTGTGTTAATAAATGGACTAGTGAGTCTTGCAGACCTCTAGAGTTCTCACTCACTGCTCCAGTTCCTTTATAATATGCTGAGCTGGCTGAAAATCAGATTTCTGCTCAGCCAGG
The DNA here is from genome assembly GCF_964341445.2 of Mesoplodon mirus. NCBI lineage: Eukaryota > Metazoa > Chordata > Mammalia > Artiodactyla > Ziphiidae > Mesoplodon > Mesoplodon mirus. The sequence goes on along the minus strand of NC_138986.1, from coordinate 53,252,064 downwards.
TGGTGGTTGCTAACCCCTGAGGGAAGTGGGCTCCTGTTGGCATGATTTGGTTGAGAGAGACCAAAGCATCCAGTCTCCCAGAGGAAAGAGGGGAGACGGGCGGGAGGGGGCTGTGGAGGGATGGGGGTTTGGGGGTGGGCTGGATCCCGAGCAACTAATGCGGGCAGGCATTTGTGGAAAAACTGTGCATTACATACTCATAAGTCAATAATAGATATTAATGAATAAAAATTTCATTTACCATTATGAAAGGAAGAATTTTCTATTCATAAGTGAAAATTTCAGTAAATAATTTCATTATATCTAGAAGGATCCTGGAGGCAGGAGTCACCTCACGCCCCAAAGTAAGAGAAGCCTGGGTATAACGCCATTTGCAGCAACATGGTTGGACCTAAAGGTGATCATACTAAGTAAAGTAAGTTAGAAAGAGAAAGACAAATACCATGTGATATCACTTACATGTGGAATCTAAAATACGACACAAATGAACATACCTACAAAACAGAAACAGACTCGCAGATGTAGAGAACAGACTTGTGGTTGCCAAGGGTGGGGGGTAGGGGAGGGAAGGAATGGGAGGTTGGGGTTAGCAGAGGCAAACTAGTATATGTAGGATGGATAAACAACAAGGTCCTACTGGATAGCACAGGGAACGATATTCAATATCCTGTGACAAACCATGATGGAAAAGAATATGAAAAAGAGTATATATATATATATATATATACACACAAAACTGAGTCACTTTCTGTATAGAATAAATTAACACAACATTGTAAATCAACTACACTTTAATAAAATTAAAAAAAAAAAAAAGAGTGCGAGAGAAGCTTGGGTAGAGCCTTTGAGGCAATACTGCCTTCAGCTCTCAGTCACAGACACCCCCCCCCCTCCACAATGGAAGTCCAGAGAAGAGTGGGAGGGAAAAAGCTTTTGTTGTTTTTCTCTTGTTTACTGGCATTATGAAAGGATGAGGGAGGCTGGTCCCTTAGGATTCAATGAAAGGCTTGCCCAAATTACTTTCTCTCAGGAACTTTTGCCTTGAACCACTTTTAGGCACTGGACTAGTTCCTTTTTGCTGGAAGAACGGTATTGTATTGTCTGAAATAGTGCATACTTCCTTCTAGAATGCCAGCGGAAAACCCCAGTGATGTCTTTTCCCACTAAACTATTAGGATTTCTCCTTCCAGTAAATACAAAAAGAAGAACACGCAACCATTACTAACTGGCAGCCTAGGAACATTTTTTTAAGTTGAAAAGTTATACATTTTTTTTAATCTTAAAATTTCTACTACTATAAGCTTTATGAGGGCAGAGACCATACCATACAGCTTTGTATCCAGTATTACTTATGTACATAATTGGAGATGATGATGATTTTTTAAGTGAAGGAGCTTGCCCTGCCCCTCCTCCCCCAATAAAAGTCTTTTTCATATAGAACTTTGACCAAGCAAGGCCCATAATATCTGTAAAAACGTGATGGAAAAGCAATGAGGATAGTCCTTGTCCCACAGTCTAGTATGAAAATCTAGATGGAAGATTGGTTTTACTGTTCATTCTCTGTTTTAATGACAGGAAGGAGGAATGTGAATAATTGAAGAACAACTTAAAATTCAAACAAAACTCATCTGAACTTGGCTTTGATTTGTGGTGAATCCCACACCTCAGTACTACCCATGATCCTTTTCCATCCATCCTTAAGTTCAACTTCTGTTCAGTTGATCAGGTCCTAGCTGGAGGAGGGCCCGGGAGAAGGTTCCAGACATCCAGAGGGACTGATCTCCTAGAAAAGGAGCAGGGTGGAAGAAGGTGCTGGAATGGAGGACCCAGCAGTCATAATTGAGGCTCATCTCTGCTACTCTATCACTTTGTGTCACTGAGAAATCCTTCTTCCTTTTCATGCCTGAGGTTTCCTCCTGTCAACTAAGATAAATGGACCAGATACCATATATATTTCCTGTCAGGATTGTGATTGAAACTCACATATAAATAAAAATTTATTGAACTCTGCACTATTGCGGTATTATGCTGAATGTGGGAAAAGGTTATGAATGTAATAATAGTAGCTAAAAATGGATAAACTAAATCTAATAGAGAATTATCAAAAAGCTCAGAGAAATTCAGGGACAAAAATGGCAAAAGGTAAAATATTTACAAATTTTTAATTCCAGCTTTTTTTTTTTTGGTACGCAGGCCTCTCACTGTTGTGGCCTCTCCCGTTGCGGAGCACAGGCTCCGGACGCGCAGGCTCGGCAGCCATGGCTCACGGGCCCAGCCGCTCCGCGGCATGTGGGATCCTCCCAGACTGGGGCACGAACTCGTGTCCCCTGCATCGGCAGGCAGACTCTGAACCACTGCGCCACCAGGGAAGCCCTAATTCCAGCTTTTACCACTGTTTCCTCCTACAGCTTATTTCAACACACATTTCAAAGTTATAATACTTTAGAGTAAAGCCCCTCATTGACTTGAATGTATGCAAATTTGATCCTGGTCATTTGAACTCAACACAATTCATCAATTTTTGAAATTTGTATTCTAGTTATTCAAGTAAATGAATAGTGTCATTTGCTTATTTGATTTTTTTAAAGAGTCCTTTGAGAAACTACTTCTAGGTATCAATACTAAAAGGAAAACACTGGCTAAGATCATAAAAGCAGGAGAATTAATTTCAGGGCATTTTAAGCTCTGCCTGCTTCCTGGGCTCACAGGGCTTCAGAAGCTGAGAAATGCTCTCTGATGTCACTGTTTTCTGAAAGCTGATCCATTCAAATCCATATGGTGGACATCTTTGAATCACACACTTCTTACATTTTTCAATGTCTCTGAAAAAAGAATTTCCCCTTTTAATCCTCAAAAGTAAACTCAAATGAATTGTTTTATCCACCTGCAGCTTCCTCAGAGGAATATAAACTCTTTGATTCAATTTATAATTTCCTCATATTCCACCCCCACCCCCAAAATTATCCTATTTTAGTTTTAAATTCTAATCATTATTACTCTCACTGATTTTGAGCTGGGAAAATGGAAGATGGCTTTATGTGATGTATCGTGGAGACAGTACATAAGTAGGAGGCAGGAAATTTCTCATTTCTTCAATTTTCTACCACAATCTACCAGTTTGTTAATTCAATAACAATTCAACATGGTTCTACAGACTGTGCAAATCCAGAAACCTTTTTAAAGAGAAAAATATCTATCTGCTAAAAAATTAAGACCAGACAGAGGAACAGAGTGTGGACCCCATTAGTTTGAGCCTCAGAGAGAGGTCCCTGGTGGCAGGAGCCTAAAAAAAGAGCCTGTAATACAGAATTGCTGCTGGTCCAAGAAGCCCTCACACAGTGCCCACGAATGGGCAATCAACAGATGGTTGATGGGTAGGTCTCTCCTGGCCTCTGTCTCTTTGCTCTTCAGCTAACACCTCCACATTCTATCCTTGCATTGTTCACGCTCTGCTTCTATCCCGTGCCAACACCCATTAATGTCTCTAGATATCTTTCCCACCTGTATACATCCCTATTCTGTGTCTTTGTTTTATAAGGATATACACATATGTCTCACTCTCTCTCTCTCTGTCTCTCTCTCTCTGTCTCTCTCTCTCTCTCTCTGTCTCTCTTTGTCTCTCTGTCTCTCTGTCTGTCTCTCTGTCTGTCTGTCTGTCTCTCTCTCTCTCTCTCTCTATATATATATATATATAGAGAGAGAGACTACTGCAGAGCTTTTAGACTGAATGTAAGATGTGGTTCTAAAAGTACATAATGTCACCATGTATTCACGAGTTCTTAATTCATACCCTGTTCTATCTGTGGGAAGAGCCCACTGTTTGTACCCAGGCTATTTGTTCTATATCCTATAAGACCTGGTTATTTCTCACATGCTCTCTGAAGCCTCTCTGACTGTCCCCCTCCTTGGAGCTTCCCAAGTATCCTGAGCAACCTCATCATAGTTTTTAATAGACTGTTATGGGTTAATTGTGTTACCCCCCGAATTTATGTGTTGAAGTTCCAACCTCCAGTACCTCACAATGTAACCATATTTGAAGATAAGGTCTTTAAAGAGGTGATAAAGTTAAAATGAGGCCATTAAGGTGGGGCCCTTATCCAATGTGACTGATGCCATTATAAGATGAGGAGAGACACCAGGGATGCACGTCCACAGAAGGGCCATGTGAGGACACAGGAAGAAGGCGTCATCTGCAAGCCAAGGAGAGGGGCCTCAGGAGAAACTAAACCTGCAGACACCTTGATCTTGGACTCCCAGCCTCCAGGACTGTGAAACATAAATTTCTGTTGTGTTAAGCCATCCAGTTTGTGGAATTTTCTTATAGTAGCCCTAGGAAACTAATACACTCCTATAAATTGTTGCTTATCTGTCTTTATTTCTCTACTGTGAGCACTCCTGAAGGGATTGCTGTTCATCTCTCTATTCAAAGAACCTAGCAGGGCACCTGGCATATATAAAAAATGTTTGTTGAATGAATGAATGAATGATTTTCCTGACTCTGAAATTTGATCATGAGCAACTAATCACTTGCTCTCTTATTTTCCTCACTATTTTTATTCATCCTCTACCATCCTAATTCTAATAGTTTGAACATGTCTCTGTTTTGCACGTAAGTCTTTGATGCTGTCAAATTTACTTAGTCTTCAGCGATGCCGTGCAGGACATCAGCCATATCTGGAAGCACTCCTCCCACACTGGACGTACACACAGAAGTTGGGCGCTGTGGTTTCTCATCACGGCAACATGCCCAGCCCAAAGAGTACAAACAGAAAAACCATGGTAGACATGCCCCTTTTCTAGAGCCACGCTACCACTTCAATCTCAAAGAAGCTGAAATTGCTCCTAAGAAAACCTCTTCCAACTGTCAGTTCTCAAGTGATCAAAATGAGAGAGGAGGTGATTCATAGATTGACCAAGTAAATGTCAAAAAGGGTTGGAAGTGAGTTGGGAGCTGCCCCACATCCTAAAATAATTACTCCAATAAAACTCCTTTATGTCTCTCTATATATATTTCATACAATGTTACATTCACATTTATTTATCTAATACAATGGAAATATAAGGGAGGAAGTTAAAGTCTCAATTATGGGATACCTTTATATAACAACTCAGAAAGGTCACATTTATTTGAATAAGACATGATTGTACTTTGAAAACATTTCCTTTTGGACTCACTCTGCTCAAATCTCCGGGTCCCCTGTGAATTTTGAGTAAAGAACAGCTGGGCAGTGTATTTACGCACCCAGAAAGGCTATACTTCTTTTTTACTTGCTGCCTGACTCTGCATTCTTGCTGAAGAAATGTTATGTCGAAATGGAATGATATTTTATGTGAGTGAGGGTGCAGGATGAGTCCTCTTGTAAAAGAGTAGCCTTGACCTCATACAAATAGACTCAGGATGGATGACTTGCTGCTCCGGATGTTGGTTAGCAAAGTTTGCAGTGGACACTGTTTGAACCTGATGTTTGCAGGGGTGTTTCCCCCATAGCAAGATTTTGTAAAGGCAAGTCACTTATTCCCAGGTTCTGTTTTGTTTTGCATGTTTTATTTTATTCTTTAATTCCTAGCTTAACAAGTTAAGTCTAGCAATTCAGTTCTTTCCCATAAGTGGGGATGTTTAAGGGTCCAGAGTACCTTTATGTGTTAGTTACACTGAATACTTTGGACCAGTTTATTTTGCCTTCCAAAGAGGTACTATAAGGCAGACTACACATTTAAACAAAGAAATTCTCTAAATTTTAGCCCTAGATGCCCTGAGGTGAGAAATCAAGAACAAGGATCTCCTCTATGACTTGAGATAACGATGAGGATGGTTTAGTTAATTCCTAGGACCACGTCTTCTAGAGACTCAATTAAGTAAACTTCATATTAAATGTCCATGTGTGCTAGTCATGATGTGGTCCTTGAAGGGCCATAAAGGATAAAAATCTTTTAAATGTTTCTGACCCTCAAGGAGTTTACAGCAAATTTGGGGACAAGCAATTTAACCATGATCAACCTTTTAATTAAGCTAAATACACATAAAATATTTCAATAACAGATCTGAATAAAAAGAGACCACAGCTCTCATGGTCAGTTGCCAAGAGAATTCAACAAGCAGGAAGCGCTTTGAGACCTCAGAGAGGACAAGCTTGGAAACGTGTCTTTCAGGATAGGCAGATGTAGGTAGATCCATGAGGAGGCCAAATAAACCCATCCAATTGTCTATAGATTGTGAAGTCAGGCAGACCTGGGCTCAGCTCCACCTAGGACAACCTGGGACCAGTTCCCTTATGCTCTGAATCTGTCTCTTCAGAATAAAATAGAGACAATACATCTACCCCTGTGAGTTGTTGGGAGGAGTGGATGAGCTCTCGGTGTAAGTAAGTTCTTGGTACAGAGCTTTGCACGTATCAGCACTTATCACACCAAGCATCACATTATGTATCACTTTGTCTTTTAGTCTACTGTCTCTGTTTCCCACACTCAGAAGTAAGGCATTTGAAGGTAGGGAATTAACACTGTTTCGCCCTTGGATCCATAGAGTCTATATTACTACCAAACACATAATAGTGCCTAGTACATATTTGTTGAATAAATAAATACACAAATAATTTAACATCAAAGAAGCAAACTAGCTAATATTATTGTTCCATCCTGTCTTTTTCATACTCCTTTTCACCACTCCATTTCCTTCAGCCTTGGGAGCAGTAAGAGATGCTGCCAGCAGCAGGCTAAGTTCTGAATGAGGGGGGTCATCAGCAGTTTTAAAGTTGTCCCTAATAGTTAAGGCTATTGGGATTTGCATTATTTGCGTGGAGAAAAGTAGATGACACAGTGGGGAAAAAATTACTTGTCTTCCCGTTTCTCCCCCCAGCATCAGCTCCTGCCAGCTGGCTTCTGGTCACGTTGTGCCCTTTGTGTCCCTCTCACCCATCAATATCCAAAGATAAAGAACAGAGACAAATCGTGGGGAGGAAACAAATCTTTTTTCATGTATACCTTCCAGTACCCTTGGAGAGAGAGTTGGAATGTACCTTTCCCTTTCTCTAACCCAGCTCAGTGCCCCATTTTTAAGCCCGGGAAGAGTAAGTTAGCCAAATCACGCCCAGCGAAGCATGCCAGGTAGAAAATGTTTTGTTTGCCACGACACTAGGTCAGGCAAGAACGGGCTTCTGCTGTGAGATCACTTGACTTTATGCAAAAGTCCCTTTTATCACCACAAGAGAACAGACTTACTTATTTTGACCTAATTTTCTGTTTCGTTATGATTTTGTAAACTAAAATTAAATTTGGTTTGTTTTCAGAACATCGACCAGGGTTTACATCACTAGCGGGAGGAAGAGGATCAACAATCAACATTTTTATCATCTTGGGTTGGTATGTGACCAGCAAGAGAGTCTCATTAAAATCTTATTTGCAGGAAATGGACTCATTTACAGCTCCCCACTCGGTTGTATGTTTGTTAATAGCGTGGAGGGGAGGTAAAGTGAGCCACAAAAGGTCAATTGTGGATCAGGTGTGAGTCCTCCAGACTGCAGATTGCAGACACCTCATTGTGTCGTCCGGGTGTGGCTCAGAGCTTCTATCCAGGCACACTCTAACCTCTTAGGAAGTCCTCTCCCAGACCTGCAAAACCCATTATTGCCAAAGAAAGGCCAGAATTACTGAATGTTTTCCTTTCTTCTGACTTCAAATGCACGTCATCAACCACGTCAAGAAAAAGGACAACACGCAAAGTATTCTCTGGGGTTTCTCACCCCTTCTAAGATATTCTTGCAGTGAGTTCTCAGCTGAAAAATGGTTTCATCAGAGGATTTTAATGTCCCTGTGTGAGTATTTCCAGAGAGCCAAAGAAATTCAAATATCTCAGGGACAGCTTGTGGAGAGGTTGATTCTAAAACTGAGGGATTTTTGTTTTTCATGTGAAAAATATCCTACAGTCCACAAGGGTTTTATGGGCTTTATAAAAATTTTTTTGTAACTGTACTCATTAGTCAGGGTCCTGGTAAGAAACAGAATTCACCCCAGAAGTTTCCAGTGAAAACAGTTTAATAAGTGACTACTTACAGGGGTATGAGCAGGCTAAAGGAATACACAAGAGATGCTGAGGCACCCAGAGAGCAGCAACAGTGGGAAGATGTTACCACCCTTAGGTCTGAAGGGCAAGGGTGGGGAATAGGGCTACTTGAACTCAGTGGAACCTACTGGAGGCTACAGTCCCTGCCAAAGACCCACCAAGGAGACAGGGAGCCAAGAAGAAACACCCCAACACTATCTCCTTTCACCCCGATCCTGCTGGTGCTTCTCGTTGGGCTAACTCAGGTGGAAGGAAGTGGCAAGGGAGACTGGGTGATACATTCCCTAGGGGTCAGCTTCCCAGGACATAAAGCCGGGTGAAGAAAGGCAGAGAATTAATCTGCTAAGACAATTGGAGCGTAAACAGCTGTTCTCCATATGCAATGATTCTGCCCAAATTTTTGGCTAGTATTTATGATAAATTTGCAGCTCTCTATCCAGACTTGCTCTCTACCCTGACCCCCTTTGAGATCCTATGATCTGTACTAATATTCCAGGCCCTGAAATAGAATTTCTCTCTGTGCAATGCTAACTCTTCTCTATTGGGATTGATCCTGATTTCCCACGTCAACTAAATAAATTTAAAATTATAAAAACCGTGAAGACCTTTCTTCATGCTATGAATCTTTGAATTCATAATCTCTGGCATGGCACGGATTCAGTCCTTCAAGGACATTAAAACATTTTTACTTTTGTTATCGCATAGATCTTTACCGTATGTCTGATGTGTAGGCATCTTGATATAGTACCTAGCACGGTGGCACACGAAAATAGACGCTTAATAAATGCCTGTTGACAAGATGATCATGATCAAACACCTTGTGCAGATAGGAGAGCTTATGCTGAAAAGTTAAGCAACTCAGCCATTATCTCACGGTGTGCCAATCAGAAGAGAAGCCGAGGCAGAAGGTTTACCCTGACTATGTTGCCTCCAAACAAAGATTTTGCAAACAGCACAAGAATGTGAATAAGAGTTTATTTTCTTTCTGTACTTTGACCCAATCTTAAGAAGAGTTGGGAAATTCAGGGCATGGCTTTTCAACTGATTTGTTTCCTAGATTGCCAGAGAAATGTAAGTCCCACTATTTCTTCTTAATCATTAGACATGAAACATTGTCACCAATAGGAACAAAAAGTGGAGTTCTACACTTAAATTCCACTTAACAGTGGAAGTGAACTGAACTATTACGGTTTCTTGCATTATTTCTTGGGGGAAAGGAAATATAAAGGGGAGATTAAACCTGAGAATTGCTTATGAAACCAGTGACAGCAACTCTCCCTTACCAATGAAAGTAAAGGATAGGAATGACCTGAAAAAATACATGTACATGGTTTTAAAACCTCCACAGTTGTTATCAACCCATCTTCAACCAAACATTTTACTATATTCCAAAGTTCTAAATGCCAGTTTTTCTTGGATGTCACTGGTTTCCTAATATCCCATGAAGGACTCATATAGAGAAGGAGAAATGAAGGATCCTGATCCACTGCAAGCCTGATAACCTATTTGTGCAATAATATTAAATCAGGTAGATGAAATTTTGACAAAGGGTAGGTCAGTCATCAACATGAAAACATTTGGGCATGAGGCTGGGCTGCAATCTTGGAGGCCTGTGTCACACCTGCTTTTGGAGAGTGTGTCACCAACCTGCTTGATTTGTAGGTGGCGTCTGTGTGCACCTCATGGTGGGCGCATATGACATCACAAGGGAAGCTAGCAGAGGGCTCGGTTCTTCTCAAGATCACATTTATTTTAAGTCAGTGATAACTAGTTTCTAAATACCTTATGTTCTCCATTCAGGCATTATCCTCAGCTCCTTCCATTATCACAATGGCATCCTATCCTATATATCTCTTGAATGTGACCTTTGCCTAGTCCAGGATATTTACCTGTCATTTCCCACCTAGACCGTCATGGGCCAGATTCTTAACTGATTTCCCTCCATCTACTCTCCCACCTTAACCCCCTTCCACACTGCAACCATCAGCATTGCTTAAAGACACGAATAAGTCCAAGTCAATTGCTGGCTTCAAATACTTCAGAGGTTTCCCACTGCTTTGAAATCCATACTTCATCCCTTCATGCTTCTCTCTCCAGCTTTTCCCTTCACTATTCTCTATCTCACACTCCCCTTTGTCAGCATAAATGTCAAACTCTATGAACTGACAACAGTCTACTTTTTCAGCTCCAGCTCCTACCACTCTCTTGTTTACCATATATATCCAGGCAAACACTTGCCTGGCAAATGCTCTATCTCTCAAGACTCAGCTCAAATGACACTTCTCCTGACGCTACCGGTGACACCACCCTTTCCTAGGTCAGACTAGTACAATAAACATGTCTAGATTATTGCATGGACCACACTGTATAGAGTTCACTGTCAATATGTCTGTCTCCTCAATGGACTCTAAGGTAATAATCTTCAACCTGCTCAGGATTTTAGTTTCTTATCAAGCATAAACACTGCTCTTACACCTGGAAAAAAGGAGGTTTCACGCTTCAGAGGAGGTTTCACGCTTCAGAGACCCCACTCAGGCCCCTCTCCGGCAGTGTCCCTCCACATTAGGTGAGAAGTCTGCGGGACCAACAAGATAGACCTTCCTGGATTCCATGTCTACCCAGATCCCATACTTCCTGCTTCCAGACCATGCTCTGCTCACCCAGATCCCAAGGATTCCCTGTCCAAATGGCCTGACTGTCCTTTGCGGGGCTGCCCAGGTCTTTTCCCTAGATCTGTCCTTCAGAGAAGGGACCAAGAGGGTGTGTGCTCACTCCGAGATCCAAGGAGTGGCCAAGACTGGCTATTTGTAGAGTCATATGGACAGAGCTTGTATAAACAGGTTAGATTGTCCACAGGTATTCATGCCAGGTGTCCAGTGATACTGTTCAGAGCAGGAGAAGGCAGGCTGAGAACTGGGGCCTGGGACCTCAAGGAATTGGAGAGTTCTAACATTGAACCTGGCCTTCTAGGTAGTCATGAAGCAATATTTATCATGGTGAGAAGATGGATCATATTTTGTCATTCGCAACCTTGAAATATTTAGGCATGTGTCATGTGAGCCCCTATTTGTACTCTAGCCTGGACCTCTACAAATGCCGGGAGGCTGGTGTCTTGTCTAACACAGTGCAGGTCATGTAGGAGATTCACAATGTATGACTGAGGATTAACTCAAAGCAAAAAGGTGTGGAATAATGAGACTCAAGGGAAACAACTCTGCAGCATTTGAGTATGAGAAAATAATAGAAGATATGAATTATAATTGAATTACCAAGCTAGCTAATATACTTCCTAAAAAGGTTTATATTCAAAGGGCAAAGTTTAAACATTCTGGCTAGGAAGATGTTATTTACCAAATTAATGGTCAATTTTTTAAAGCCTCAACTGAATTTTCCAGCATTCTTTATATTTCCAAAACACAACACTAATCTACAAAACACTCCACAGATGGGTGAAGAACAAAGTCAAATCAAACAGCAGTCACGTAGCAAGCTCAATTGTGAGGGTTACGCTCCACCCAGAGAGGAAGAATTAATAAAAACTAGCAACAAAATTTCTTGGAACCAGCATTTCGGGTCTCTGTCACTTCAAATGATTCCTTTATCCGTCATAGGTAGATAAAATGAGTACTGTGAAGAGGAGGAACATTTGTCTTTCAGGTGGAACCTTGAAAACTAAGGTCTTGCTTGTCACAGAGATGATGATTTCAAGGAACATAGGTGTTTTAACCTTTTGTCAGGTATAAGAATCAATGGCTCATCATACTGAGTAATGAAGACTTCTTATCTCATCTCTTTTCTAAAGATAACACTTTTATTGTCACATAAATGTGTGCTGCTAGCAAAGGTAAAAAAAAATTTCAGGCTAAAATATGTATTCAGATAAGCTTATATGTGTATGCACGTATATACATATGGGAAGAGAGAGAGAGAATCTATTTAATCTGGAAAATCAACTAAGAAACATCTATTGAGTAACTTCTCTATACCCAGCATTTGCCACAGTATGCTACGCATAAAAGGAGAAAGAGACCAGGTCTTAAAGAAACAATGAGATACCACTCTACACCTACCAGAATGGATAAAATCTGGAACACTGACAACACCAAATGTTGGTGAGCATGTAGAGCAAGAGAAACTCTCAGTCATTGCTGGTAGGAATGCAAAGCCACTTTGGAAGACAGTTGGGTGATTTATTACAAAGCTAAACATACTCTTGCCATATGATCCAGCAGTTGTGCTCCTTGGTATTTACCTAAATGATTTGAAAACTTACGTCCATACAAAAATGTGCTCATGGATGTTTATAGCAACTTTATTCATAACTGCCAAAACTTGGAAGCAACCAAGGTATCCTTCAGCAGGTGAATGAATAAATAAACTGTGGGGCATCCAGACAGTGGAACATTATTCAGTGCTAAAAAGAAATGAACTATTGAGCCATGAAAAGATGTGGAGGAAACTTCAATGCATGTTGCTCAGTGGAAGAAGCCATCGGAAAAGGCTACAAACTCTATGATTCCAAATATATGACATTCTGAAAAAGGCCAAACTGTGGAGACAGTAAAAAGGCCAGTGGTTGCCAGGGATTAGGGGTGGGATGGGATGAAAGTCAAGAGGATGTTTTGGGTAGTGAAACTACTCTGTATGATATTATAATGATGAACACATGTCAAAACTATGGAGCCAGTATAAAGATCAGTCAGTTACCATGGATTGAAGGAAGGGGAGGAGAGATGAATAGGCAGAGCATAGAGGATTTTTAGGGCAGTGAAAATACTCTGTATGATACTGTAATGGTGGATATCATTATGTCATTATTCATTTCATTACACATGTCATTATACATTAGTCCAAACCCATAGGATGTACAACACCAAGAATGAACTACAGTGTAAACTGTGGCCTTTGGGCGACTGTGCCGTTTAAGTGTAGGTTTATAAGTTGTACCCCTCTGGTGGGGGATTTTGATAATAGAGGCTGCTATGCATGCATGAGGGCAGAGATATATGGGAAATCTCTGTAACTTCTGCTCAATTTTGCTGTGAACCTGAAACAATGCTTAAAAAAAAATTAAAGTCTTAAAATAAGAAAAAGAAGAATGGCAAGGTCCTATCCCCTGGGAAGTTTACAATATTTGATGGGAGTTGGGACTGGAGTGACAGGAGAAGTATTCTGGGCATATGTTGGTGAGGGTGAGGTGCAGGGGGTGGCCCAGATTTGCCAGTTACCTCCATGAATAGACATTGGGATTAGGTGTGTTATGTTGAAGTAGCTCATTTAATTCTCACCAAACCAGTGCATATAAATAGTATCCGCATTTTCCAGATGAGGAAACTAATGCTTAGAAGAAGAGCTCAATGAAAGGGCAATCCAATTAAGCAGGTGCCAAAATAACCATTTAAAAGGAACTTATAGGAATGTAAATTGGTACGGCAACCATGAAAAACAGTAAAAATAAAACTACCACATGATCCCAGCAATCCCACTTCCGGGCATATATTTGAAAGAAATGAAAACAGGATATCAAAGAAATATCTGCTTCCCCATGTTAACTGCAACGTTATTTGTAATAGCCAAGGTATGGAAATAGCCTAAGTGTCCATCAATGGATGAATGGATAAAGATAAAGAAGATCTGATACACACACATGCAGGTGTATTATTTAGCCATGAGAAAGAAGGAAATCCTGCCATTTGCAACAACATGGATGGACTTGATGCTAAGTGAAGCCAGACAGAGAAAGACAAATACTGCATGCTATCACTTATATGTGGACTCTTAAAAAAACCAAACTCATAGAAATAGAAAAGTGATTGCCAGGGGCTGGGGAGTGGGAGAAATAGGGAAATATTGGCAACAGTATACAAACTTTCAGCTGTAAGGTGAATAAGGTCTGAGGAGCTAATGTATAAACATGTAGACTATGTAGATAACCCTGTATTATATAATCAAAATTTGCTAAGACAGTAGAATTTAAGTGCTCTCGCTAAAACAAGATAGATATGTAAGGTGATGGATGTGTTTATAACTAGATGAGAGGAATCCTTACGATGTATATTATATCAAATTATTACGAGGTACACTTTGTCAATTATACCTCAATAAAGCTGAAAAAAACTAAACTTGACGAACAGCTGAATCAGATTGCTCATATAATTCAACTATGTTGTCAAAGACGCAAGCAGTTTCCTCTCAATTCATCACAAGGTCTGCAAATGGAAAACATGGATGAGTTTCACAGGAATGATCAAGGGTTCAGACACAGTGATAACATGTATTATGCTCACCTAGTGCTAGTAATGCCCCATATCAAGACAAGATTTAAAAGTAGAAGCAAGCTAATGCTTATCTATAGCATCAGCAACATGCCTGCTTGTTTTGCTTTAAGGGTTGTTGTTCTGTTCTGAAAAATGTTTCACATGTGCTTAAGAAGGATGTATATTTTCTAACTGCTGGGTGGAGGATCTGTATATGTGTCTGTTAGATCATGCATATTAATTATGTTGTTCAAATGCTCTCTATCTTTGCTGAGTTCTTGATGCTTGACCTTCAATAATTAAGAAAGATGTATGGAAATCACCTAGTGAATACAGTACATTTGTAAATTTCTCCCTGTAGTCCTATCAATTTTGCTTTATATATTTTGAGTCTATTTTAGAATTATTAAGTCTAAGTGAGTTGAAAAAGGAAATAATAAAAGGAATGTAACAACCCACAGAATGGGAGAAAATATTTGTAAATGATGAGACTGACAAGGGATTAATCTCCAAAGTATACACACAGCTCATGCAGCTCAATATCAAAAAAAAAAACCCAATCAAAAAATGGGCAGATCTAAATAGACATTTCTCCAAAGAAGACATACAGATGGCCAAAAAGCACACGAAAAGATGCTCAACATCGCTAATTATTAGAGAATGCAAATCAAAACTACAGTGAGGTATCACCTCACTCCGGTCTGAATGCCCATCACCAAAAAGTCTAAAAACAATAAATGCTGGAGAGGGTGTGGAGAAAAGGGAATGCTTCTACACTGTTGGTGGGAATGTAAATTGATACAGCCACTATGGAGAACAGTATGGAGTTTCCTTAAAAAACTAAAAATACAGCTACCATATGATCCAGCAATCCCACTTCTTGGCATACATCTGGAGAAAACCATAATTTGGAAAGATACATGCACCCCAGTGCTCATTGTGGCACTATTCACAATAGCCAAGACATGGAAGCAACCTAAATGTCCCTCGACAGAGGAATGGATAAAGATGTGGTACATATATACAATGGAGTATTGCTCAGCCATAAAAAAGAATGAAATAATGCCATTTGCAGCAACTTGGATGGACCTAGACATTATCATACTAAGTGAAGTAAGTCAGAGAAAGACAAATGTCATATGATATCACTTACATGTGGAATTTTTTTTTTTTTTTTTTTTTTTTTTTTTTTTTTTTTTGCGGTACGCGGGCCTCTCTCTGTTGTGGCCTCTCCCATTGCGGAGCACAGGCTCCGGACGCACAGGCTCAGTGGCCATGGCTCACAGGCCCAGCCGCTCCACGGCATGTGGGATCCTCCCGGACCGGGACATGAACCCGTATCCCCCGCATCGGCAGGCGGACTCTCAACCACTGCGCCACCAGGGAAGCCCCATGTGGAATATTTTTTTAGGATGATACAAATGAATTTATTTACAAAACAGAAACAGACTCACAGACTTCAATAACAAACTTATGGTCACCAAAGGGGAAAGGTGGGAGGGAGGACAAAAATAAGGAGTTTGGGATTAAAGTACACACACTACTATATACAAATAGATAAGCAACAAGGACCTCCTGTACAGCACAGGGAACTCTACTCAATATTCTGTAATAACCTAAAGGGGAAAAGAATCTAAAAAGGAATAGATATGTGTAACTCAATCACTTTGCTGTACACCTGAAACTAACACAACATTGTAAATCAACTATACTCCAATATAAAATAAAAATTAAAGCAACAACAACAAGGAATATAAACATTTTGAAATTATCAGGAAGATGGTGTCTGTTAACTTAGAATTATTTTATCCCATGTTTTCTTAAATTCTGCCTTAGTGTGTATATTAATCCCTCATTTGAATTTAATTAAATAACAGGAAAATTTTACACATATATTTTATTTTTTTTATTTTTTTCTTTTTTTTGCGGTATGCGGGCCTCTCACTGTTGTGGCCTCTCCCGTTGCGGAGCACAGGCTCCGGACGCGCAGGCTCAGCGGCCATGGCTCACGGGCCCAGCCGCTCCGCGGCATGTGGGATCCTCCCAGACCGGGGCACGAACCCGTATCCCCTGCATCGGCAGGCGGACTCTCAACCACTGCGCCACCAGGGAGGCCCTACACATATATTTTAAAATTTTCTTTACCACCTCACTCCTCACCAGACAGTCTGGTACTGAGCCCTGGTTCTTTGGTTTGTTGAGTTTAAGGAAATCTTTACTTGCATTGAAACAGTGTTTGACAGAACTGAAGATTTATATTATCCTGTGGAAGAAGGTTGTAAGTTTAGAGAGAGAAGCTGAGACAAAGAAATTACTCTGCTAAGAAGGGGAGAGAGATCTCAGGAAGTATAAGACCTGAGAATAGGGTGTCAAAGCTAGGAAGATTGAGCCTGTAAAGAGAAAGGGAGGGAGAGAAAAGAGACCTGGGATAGGGATGTATCCAGAAGGGCTTTCTCAAGGAACGTGCTGTGGATGCAGTGTGGCACTTCTCGCGCTCCTCCACGGTGTCTTTGCTAAAATCTACATATGGGTCATTAATGTAGACTTGGAGGAGCTAGAGCCATAGCACAGCTAAACCTCGTGTTTAAAACAAAGAAACGTTGAATCTTTGTTATTAGAAAATCAATTTCTCTATGCTCTCACTAAAGAAAGATAAATATTTAAAGATGATCAACTTGAGGGAGCACCTGGTCATCCTCCTGCCTGGGGCACTGATACCTCTGCTAAAATAACCTAGTCAGGCAGCAGCCATTGGCACCGTGGGGATTCACCCAGCCCATGATTTCTTTTACCACATACCACCTCCTGTGTAGTGGGAAAAATTCTGAACCCCGAGAGGGGAAACTTAGCTGTAAGCCTTAGCTCTGCTACTTATTAAGGCTTAAATTCATATAACTGGGTCTAAATTAGCCTCTTTGGACCCCATCTGTGAAATGTGAATAATCAAACCTTTTCAGTCTCTTCATAGGTTAATTTTAAGGATCAAATAAGAAAACAAAGGAGAAAATATTTTGCAGGCCACACAGATGATTGGGTCAATCAACCGCACAGAAATCCCTGAATAATCATGAGCATGCCTGGCCTGAATTAAAGGTCCTGGGTTCAGCATAAACTGATGATACCAAAGAGTATTAGTCACTTGGTAAACGGCAAAATGACCAGAATGCAAAACACACACACACACACACACACACACACATACATGCCCCTCCAAACGAACAAATCCAAGAGATTAGGCCTCTTGTTTTTATAGTCAATATCAAAGTTTAGTCATGTGACTTCTTAATAGTTTAATATTTTCTTGTTGATTCGATCTGTTTCCTGGGAATAGAGTGGGAAGAAAAAAGTTAGGATTCGATAGAGTGTCTAGCTAGAAGTCCATTGGGTGGTATCCTTTCTCCTAATAATTTTGAAAATTCTGGAAGTCAATTTGGATATTTTGAATGGCAAGTGCTACAGTGAGTGCCTTCTTGGTTTACTGCATGTTTAAGGTGTGAAGGCTCTGAATTTGGTGTCCCTAGTGGTGACAAGAGGTCCTTAGTAGACCCAATGTAATCTCTCTTGACCTTAAGTGCCATGGCCTAACCTTTTCCTTTCTACGTTAGAAGATTTTCCAGGTATACAAAATACAGGTACCTTCCTAAATCTAGTTTTTATTCCTCAATATAAAGGAGAGAAGTGAGTGCCACCATGAATTTACCTTGGGGTTTTTCCCGTTCAACATCACTTTCTTTTTCTCAGACATGAGAATCTATTGAGCCAAACTAATAACTAGTTAACATGTCTCTTCCTTGATCAACCAATAAAATAAAAGTGATTAAGCAGTAAGACGTATGGAGAAACTTCATGCAACACTGCAGGTTTTTAAAGTTCTCTCTTAGGGAGCCTTACCCTTACAGCTCAGGAGATGTTAGTGCCAGGAAAATCTACATTTATAACTCCCTTAGGCATATATTCCTAAACAGACAATTTCAGTTTCTGGAAAAATTGTGCTTGTCCTAAAACATACAAACGATAAATGAATCAGCTTGTGGTCCCAGTCCTGGGGATTGTGTTTGTCATAAGGAAGGATTTATATTTCACCATCTTCAGCTTCAGTTACAGTTTACATCGGAAACTTCAACTTCCATGCCTAGCATATTTTGTGAAAATTTCACTAACTTCCTAATTGAGACAAGGCTGAGCTATCAACTGTCAATTTGGATGTCTTTTAAGGACTAGAAGATAATCATCAACCTGTTCCCAAAGCAGTGCAACACAAGCCTTGGAGAACACGCTCTGGGAGGTCTGGGACAGGGTTTCCTCCTCTTCTATCTCCCACAGGCCTGATACAGAGTTGAAAAATATATGATGGCAATAAATGCTAAGTTAAATTGAATCAAGATTGCCAGAGGAGATTAGATCCAAGAGAAAAGTCAAAGCGACAAATGAGAAGCAGGGTATTAGAGAAATAAAGAAGACAGAAACCAAACCACTCCCTCAATAGAAGACACAAAGGGTACCAATCAAGAGTCACTCCTATTGAGCCCATGTGGACAAGTTCCTTTTCGCATTCATCTCCCTACCTCTCTGTTCTTCCATTGATACTCTTGACCTCGATCAACTACGAAAATCCAAACCATCCTTTAAGACCTCCCTCCAAATCACCTCCCCTGGGAAGCCTTTCTTGATCTCCCCAGTAAGTTGCATCCTTCCTTGCAGAGCTTGGACCCACTTAGCAGTTTGTCCTTGACTTTGTTTTAGCACTTATCTCCTTGTATGTTTGTGGTGTGTTCACATTTCTGTCTCTTCCCTCCTCGACCCAGACTATAACCTTCTTGAAGATGCTACATTGCTTTTCCTGTTATCTATGACTGTCATCTCTGTATCCAGTCCCTAACTCAGTCCTTGGCCCACAGGAAGTGCTCAGTAAATGTTTAGATAACAATGCCCAGTGTAGATTTCATTTGTGGTTTCCATGGGAGGCCTAAAAAAAAAAAAAAAAAAAAAAGCTTCTTGCATGCCCGCTTGAACCGCAGGAAAGCTAAGGCTATTTCTCAACAGGCAAGAAGAGAAAGCACGTTAGACACAGAAGGAGCACCTTAGGTAAACATCATTCGAACCTATATGTGTAAGCCACCCCCTGAAACCAGTTCACATTCCTCTAGAACGGAGGAGATCAATAGACCTTCGTGATAAGAAAGTTCTTTCAAAAGAGCCATTTCCCTGCTTCACGGCAGGACTCCATGTGGGATTACTTTCTACTCTGCTTTCTCAAGGGCCTGGTTTAATCTGGTTTTAAAATAACCACTACAGAGACAGCTCCATTAATACCCTAAGATGGCTGTCTCCTGGATTAGTAGACTTCTAGGGATCTCTTGTACAAATAAACAGTTTGTGACACTGAACCAGGGCTGGCCTGCTTTGGTATTTCTCTGTGTGCAGCTTAACTGAAACATAGCTGGACTTGGAACATGTTTATACAAACTAACTAATCCTACTAGATCATCATGACCTGCAATCACCCTGTATTTCCCAGCCTGCACTCAACTTGTGCCAAACGAGGCAGCGGTTTCATAATGAAAGAGTTTCCATTAAAGGGAGAAGTCGGACCCCTGCATGACTTTCCTTTCACTCCAGTGTCCCAAGCTTCCCTGTATCTAGCACTCCTAAGAAAACACATTAAGGGCACCCACCTTCACAGGGCTGCTATACTGAACTTAAGAAAAAGCTTCTCTTTGTTACCAGTTGGATCAGACTTAGAAACTCTGAGTTGGAGGCTTATCTCCTCTTCTGGTAGCAGCCATTTTGTTTAAACAGGACCTTATGGTTTCACTTCACTTATGATAACTCTAGTTACTAAACAGTTAACTTATACACCTATTAATGAAATGATATTCCTACAGGTTGCACAGTCATACTTCGAGCTCATAGAATATCTTGCAATATTCTACATTTGGAATCTGATGGAACATCAATCGTATTTTCCCTCAAATATCTCCTCTAAATTTTTAAACAGCCTAAAGATTCTAGGGGGATATAAATCCATGTGTTTCTAATTCATTTACACTAGTACCATTAAAATCCTATATTATAAGAGTTAGCTGATGTTCAAGAAACCAGTTCGACTTTTAAATAATCTTTGTAAAGACTTTCTTCTTAACAACAGGAAGATGTGTTTGCCAAAAGAAAATGAACTGAAACACTAGAAAATCTGGGTTTGATTCAAAACTAACTCAGGCAGTTTAAGAGGGCTGTAAACTTGGTGAGTGAAAGGAGTTTAGTTTCCATATACCACATATCCATATGCCATGTTGATACTTGGTGTGTGTATCCTTAGCTCACACATGCTGATGTGTTGTGTTAACATTTGGAAAGTCAGAGCCAGTTGGCAGGTTAGGTTAGAACAGGGTGCTAATGAGGTCAAGATTCCAGGCCCAGTCTTCCCGAGGATGGGGTGCCATTTCTCTTAAGCCAACCACTTGCCACTAATGAGCTCAGTGGCCTTGGGCTACTCTGATTTGGTCTCATTTAACAAGATTACTGAGGACAAAGCACCAGCACTGTGCTTAGCACTGGGGCTACTCCCAGGACTGTGATGTGGTCCCTACACTAAAGGAACTCATGGTCCACCAGGAGAAAGAAATAAGTCAAGGTACCAGGGCAGCAGTATAATACAGGAAAGAGGTAGGACTTACCAATCCTCGGGGGTCAAGAGAGGCTCCATGGAACAGGCTTTTCCTCATCTTTCAAGGCTTAGCACAAGCACTACACTCTTCTTTGCAGAGTTCCCTAGGCAAACACAGGTGTTCCTTTCTCTATTGTCCCAATATACTTGGAAGGGACCTCCGTTAAGGGCACTCAGGAGAATTTGGTGGATAGATGGTAGAGATTATACAAGATTACAGACAGAGTTAGGAGAAGAGAAGAGCATACCAGACAAAGGAGTGGGGGAAGGGGAATTGGAAGGAAGGGTCAATGGATGGAAGAATTGCAGGGGATGAGGCTGGGGAGGTAGAAGACTAGGATGCAGCTCTTGAAGATTTTATACGCCCTGCAGAAAAACTCAGATTTCATTTTGTAGCCTATGGGGAGTTGTTAAGGATTTTAAGAAGAATTTGACTTGTGTTTTAGCAAGACAAACTTGGTAGGCTGCTTGGATGGGAGAGAAATGAGCCTGGAGGCAGTGGAACCAATCTGGAACCTACTGTCAAGGTTCTAGGAACCTCTTAGGAAGGAGCCAAGGTTGGCCTGAACTTAAGCCATGGTGGAGAAGATGACAAGGAGAGGCTGGAACCAAGAGATGGCTAGAAGGCAAAAGCAGGGAGACTCAAAGAATGATTGGGCGTGGGGTGAGGAAAGGAAGGAGTCCTGCATGATCCCAGGTTTCACCTTTGGGAGATGAGGTGGATGGTGGTGTCACCAGTTGGTATGAGCAAGGTGGGAAGATGTCCAGGATTGCGTAGGGAAAAATATAAGAAGTTCAATTTCAGAAGTGATGAATTTCAGTTGTTTAGGGACATTTTTGGGGGAAATGGATTGTGCAATAAGAAATGAGCTATTTCTTCAGGAGTTTGGGAAACTGAGATATAGATATGAGATAAGATAGTGATGGAGATGGAGATAGATATCGAGGTAGAGCAGGTAAGAGTGAGAGAAGAATATGAATGAAACAAGAACACACTCAAGGATCCTAACATCTGAGCGATGGACAGAGAAGATTGATCCAACAAGAATTCTTAGAAAGAATGTTCAAAGACGTAGAAGATGAACCAAGAGAGGGTGGTTGTCAGGGGCGGCAGAGGAAAAGAGAGGGAGTGGCCAGTTGTGTCAAATGCCCCAGGAAGACCAGGAAGGAAGGGACTGAGAGAGTCCACTGAATTTGGTGTCAGGAGATAACCAATGACTTTACCAGAAAAGGTGTCAGAAGCAAAGACTCATTTTCAGAGGAAGGTGTGAATAGATGTGAGGCGTGAACCATGCCTATTGTTGGGAAGCTTGAGGACACTAGAAAGGAGAGGATGAGGTAAAAACTGGGGCCAATGCTCCCTTCCTGTAGAATGGGCAAGATTTAGAAAAGTTGAGAGGCTGAAGGTAAGAAGTCCCTTGGGTTCCACGTATAAGTGATATCACATGGTATTTGTCTTTCTCTTTCTGACTTACTTCACTTAGTATGATAATCTCTAGTTGTATCCATGTTGCTGCAAATGGCATTATCTCGTTCTTTTTTATGGCAGAGTAGTATTCCATTGTATATATGTACCACATCTTCTTTATCCATTCATCTGTCAATGGACATTTAGGTTGTTTCCATATTTTGGCTAGTGTGAATAGTGCTGCTATGAACATAGGAGTGCAGGTAAACCAACTATATTTCAATTAAAAAAAAAAAAGAAGCCCCTTGGGAAGGAAAGAATACATACAATGTCTCCAAGAAGGAGAGAATAAACACAAGGGAGGTACCAGCCTCAACGGGAGGCCTAACACCTCAGTCACCATGAGAAAGTTCTTTCTTAGCTTTTGGAGTAAAGTATTTATGATGTTTTCATGCTGAAATCTTTTATTCCATTATTCACCTAAAAATCTTCCTATGTCCCCACTTGAAAACATCCTCAGACTTTGTTTTTAGATATGAGACCAAATCTTGGTGAAAAGATGTAGAATTAGGGGGCATGGTTGAGGTGTAGTAAGATGAGGCTGGGGAAGGCACGGGCTGGAGACCCAGCTCTGTCGCTTCTATATTCCCTGGCCTCTCAGGGTCTTGTTTCTTCACCTTTGACCAACCTACACAACAGGGCTCCAGAAGGGTCAAATGAGACCAGCTCTCTGAAAGCTCTTGGTAAACTAGTGCAAGGCAATGTTAGCAGCGGTGTCCTGTTTCCTGGTACCTGAGTCTGTCTTGTCCTGTTTTGACTTCCAGGGCCCCCGTGTTTTAAATGAGGTAACACATGCACATAAAGCCCTTAAACATTGCTTGGCACAGGTAGGTACATGATAAAAATTAATGATGATCAGGCTTTCCTCTACATCCTCCCACCGCCAGTCCCCTAGGATGCCCCAACAAGCCGTCCAGATACTGTGTGACCTCCTGTGGTGTTCACTTTACACCCTTTCTGGAGCATGTCACCCTGCCCGGAATGAAGGCTCACTGGTCTTGTGTCACATTTCCTCACACCCACACCTTCTGAGCAGCTATTACAATGAAGCTCATCTGTTGAGCTCTCACTACAGCAGTGATGTCTGCTAACATTTTAAATGATTACTCCTCCCAAGAGTATTCACAGTTTAGTATGGCATGAATCTTTAGCCTAGTAATGTACCCTCTAATAGTGGAATATCAGGTAATATGTTAGGCAGCTTAATACATTGCAAATTAAATGAAGTTCAAGCTTGATATATTCGATACGACTAATATTTTCCATCATAAATGGGAAACTGAAGCTGAATGTTCCTTGGGAGTGTCCTATGTTAGAATTCTTATTATTCATATTCACATTTACTGTTTGTTTATACCACAGACAGCCCTTTCTGAAAAGGACTTGAGTCACATTTTCCTTACAGCTAACCCAGCCATGAGATTAACTTCTAGCCAATGAGACGTAAGTGGAATTGATAGGTACAACTCACAAGTCATACTCTTTAGCATAATAGATGTGATGGGATGCAGATGTAGTGGCAGGAACTGAGGCAGCTTTTGGAACCCAGAGGGGCTGTGTGTTTAGGATGGCAGAATCTCTGTACTAGCCCTGGACTGCTGACCACTGAGCTATTACTTTGCTGAAGCTACTGCAGTTTTGGACTTTTTGTTTCACCAGATTAGACTGTACCCTACCAACACAGAAATTGGTATCTAGAAGTGGAGTTCTGCAGTAGAAATAGAAACCCTAATAATAATGCCTTAATGGTCAAGCAACAGACACTGAGGATAAAGACTTTGAAATCTGTTAGCTCTTGACTTTTGTCATGGTAAAGCTACCACCAGTGGTAGATGACTAGTAACTGACAATCTTAGCAAAGCCTTAAAGAGAGGTTAACTCAGGTGTAGCTAGCCATCTTCCAAGAGATCTCTGCTCTCAGAAGTTCTCTCTTGCCTGCAGGCTACAATGTAAATTGAATGAAAGTCTAGTGATTCAAAGGTTTGAAAAATACACCTACTTTTTTACCCCCAAATACAGTGAGAGATGAGACTGTAACGCCAAGCCTTCCTCAGAGCCTGATATTGAGTGTTGCCTACTAGACAATGGGGCCACTCCCACAGTAAAGATTAAGGGTGTTGCCTTCTCACTCAAAGCTATTGTTTCAGCTGGCCTTTAGAGAGTCTCCAGCAATATGAGAGAGAGGAGACCAGGAAATGAAAGAATAGAATCTATCTGGAACTGACAGGAAGCAAGTAGACCATAAGTCTACTAGGCTTTAAGGGAACTGTATGGCCAAAAAAAACACAAGCCTGCCCTGAAAAAGACGGTGGCCATCTGAACCTTAAAGTAATCCCCAGCCTCCTAAACCTTCACCAGCAGATAACAGGTTATGCCCACTTTATAAGTGGCCATGAAGGATAAAGGCAAGAGAACCTCCCACAGGACCAGAGAGTTGCTCCCAGCATCCCAGTCTAACCGAGGGGCCCTGCATTGCCAGGGCACAGAATCTGCAATTCCCATCTGGTGTGGTGTGACAGTTACCATGGATGAGTGGCTGCTCTATGTTCATCATTTTTCACTTCTCTGAATGGGAGTTGATATTGTGGTTATCCACAATAAAATAAAGCTTTGTTATTGTGGTAGTTTGGGTTCAAGGTGGGGCTGAAGATAACTTCCCTCTTAGTTTCTAGGTCACCAGATTACAGGAGTTAGAGCTAGACTCGATGGAGAGGATGATACATTATGCAGAGATTCTGGACTTTAAGCCAGTGGAGAATGTTCTGTGTGTGGGAAGAGGGTGCATGTGGATATTTGGATGGCCAGAGGAGCCAATCCTGGCAGATACTGAGTTTGTCCACCAATATCTATGCCTCTTCTTTATCGTCAAGCTCTTCACATCCTCCCTCAAAAGCAGGCATGGCCATGAGACTAATTTCTGACCATTGGGAGAAATTAGTGAACAGAAATAATGTAAACCACTTCTGGGTTCCCGTGCCCTTTGTCCCTTGGAACAATCACTTTGAACCCAAAGATAGAAGTCATGTGTCAATGATGGCAGAGCTTCCTACCAGCCCTAGATCATCTATGTCTGGACTTTCACACAAAATAATAATAAATGCCCAATCCATTTAAGCCACCGTGTTTTGGGTATCTTTGTTACAGCAGCTTAGGCTAACACACTCTACTTACTAGAAAGGAGAAAGTTGGCTAGTTTTGTAAGAAAAGGCTTTTTGTTCCTTCTGGCTCTCGACCCAAAAAGAAAATTTTCAAGTGTAGCCTTATATGGAGTGTCCTGTAGACAGTATCTTTGGCAACAACTTATAAAAAAATCAGAAGCTTCATTTGCAAATATTTTCTCCCATTCTGAGGGTTGTCTTTTCATCTTGTTTATGGTTTCCTTTGCTGTGCAAAAGCTTTGAAGTTTCATTAGGTCCCATTTGTTTATTTTTGTTTTTATTTCCATTTCTCTAGGAGGTGGGTCAAAAAGGATCTTGCTGTGATTTATGTCATGGAGTGTTCTGCCTATGTTTTCCTCTAAGAGTTTGATAGTGTCTGGCCTTCATTTAGGTCTTTAATCCATTTTGAGTTTATTTTTGTGTATGGTGTTAGGGAGTGTTCTAATTTCATCCTTTTACATGTAGCTGTCCAGTTTTCCCAGGACCACTTATTGAAGAGGCTGTCTTTTCTCCACTGTATATTCTTGCCTCCTTTATCAAAGATAAGGTGACCATATGTGTGTGGGTTTATCTCTGGGCTTTCTATCCTGTTCCACTGATCTATATTTCTGTTTTTGTGCCAGTACCATACTGTCTTGATATTTGCAAATGAAGCAACTGACCAAGGATTATCTCCAAAATTTACAAGCAGCTCATGCAGCTCAATATCAAAAAAACAAACAACCCAATCCAAAAATGGGCAGAAGACCTAAATAGACATTTCTCCAAAGAAGATATACAGATTGCCAACAAACACATGAAAGGATGCTCAACATCATTAAGCATTAGAGTAATGCAAATCAAAACTACAATGAGATATCATCTCACACTGGTCAGAATGGCCATCATTAAAAAATCTACAAACAATAAATGCTGGAGAGGGTGTGGAGAAAAGGGAACCCTCTTGCACTGTTGGTGGGAATGTAGATTGATAGAGCCACTATGGAGAACAGTATGGAGGTTCCTTAAAAAGCTACAAATAGAACGACCATATGACCCAGCAATCCCACTACTGGGCATATGCCCTGAGAAAACCATAATTCAAAAAGAGTCAGGTACCAAAATGTTCATTGCAGTTCTATTTACAATAGCCAGAACATGGAAGCAACCTAAGTGCCCATCAACAGATGAATGGATAAAGAAGATGTGGCACATATATACAATGGAATATTACTCAACCATAAAAAGAAACGAAACTGAGTTATTTGTAGTGAGGTGGATGGACCTAGAGTCTGTCATACAGAGTGAAGTAAGTCAGAAAGAGAAAAACAAATACTGTATGCTAACACATATATATGGAATCTAAAAAAACAACAACAACAACAACGGTCAAGACGGGAATAAAGACACACACCTACTAGAGAATAGACTTGAGTACACAGGGAGGGGGAAGGGTAAGCTGGCACAAAGTGAGAGAGTGGCATGGACATATATACACTACCAAACATAAAATAGATAGCTAGTGGGAAGCAGCCGCATAGCACAGGGAAATCAGCTCGATGCTTTGTGACCACCTAGAGGGATGGGATAGGGAGGGTGGAAGGGAGGGAGACGCAAGAGGGAGGAGATATGGGGACATATGTATATGTATAACTGATTCACTTTGTTATAAAGCAGAAACTAACACACCATTGTAAAGCAATTATACTCCAATAAAGATGTTTAAAGTAAAAAAATCAGAAGCAGTTCAGAAGCAGTTTGCACATGACCATCCTCCACTCTCTCACCTTTTTAAAATGTTAAAGCCAAAAGCATAACTTTGAAGAGCAGCTCAATGAAAGCAGTACTTTAGGGGGTTAAGAGGTACAAAGTACTATGTATAAAATTAATGAGGTACAAGGATAGATTGTACAGCAAGGGAACATAGCCAATATTTTACAATAACTCTAGGTAGAGTATAATCTGTAAAAGTTTGAATCACTATGTTATACACCTGAAACTAATATAATATTGTAAATCAACTATACCTCAATTTAAAAAAAAGCATACAAAAAAAAAAAGAGCCTCCACCAGAGTGTTTCAAATGTGGTCTTGTGGGGGGTTGGGGCCGGGGGGACTTGATCCTAGGATGGAGATTAAAACCTTCAGGAGTAGCAGAATATACAGCATGTTGCCCAAACTAAGTCATCTAAAACCTCTCCAGGAAACCCCAGCAATGGCGGTGTGTATTTGATGTCACTTTGGAGGTCTGTGGAGTGAAGAGGGGGGTTAACATTCTATCAGGAAACCAGAGAAGCACGACTAGTGTTCTCCAGTGCGTTACATCTTACCCTGTCCTCGCTTGAACAGGACTAAAAAGCTCTGGCTCGCGCGAAGTCAGGGGTCTGCTTAGGATGGGCTCAACCACAGGTACCAAAGCTGCCTTTGGCTTCAGACTTCTTTCCACCCGGAGGCATTGTGCCACCCTCTGGGCCTACAAACAGTGCAAGAAGTGGACCCTATGCTTCTTCCATCTTTTCAGGATAAATCTCAGAACCCAGAACACAAAGAGCTCCCCTTTGAAGCACTGGTCCTTGGCACTTGGCCACCCAAAGAAGCCTTCAAAAGACAATCCTCTATTTCACTGTCATGAAAAAGCTATTTTCTATCCTAGAATTCAGAGTGTATTTTACAGTAAAATAACATAAAACATTTTCATCTGTCTTCCTGATTGTTTTATAGAATTGCTGGTTTCTAAGCTGCATTATTTCAACATCAATTGAGAAAAATAAACGAGAGACTCTGGGTAGACTTCTGCTTATGAGCACATATAAGCCTCTAGTTCTATAGAACTGTCTACAGCAGGACAGCTGATTCAGACCTGGAATATTTTCAAAACAAGTGTTACTCTGACACCTGCTTTACCCATAGACAATCTTCTACAATATTTCTATGGATTTTCAACCAGCCAAACAGTAACCTTCTGGCTATCTGAACATGTAGGCTTTCTCTATGGGGTTATTTGATTTTATACAATTTAAATACACAAATTATCTGCCAATGAAACTGATTTTGGATTCAGAATAATATCGAGCCCCATTTTTATTGCATATTTAGTATCTGACCATTAGCTTATTTGGGACATCAGAAGCTTTGGGGGGAAAAAAACAAACGATTCAAGGATAAATCTTCAAATCTTCTGGAGTAGCAGAATACACAGAGTGCTTCCCAACCCATGGCATCTAAAACCTCTTCAGTAAACTCGAGCAATGATAATGAGGGTCTCGAAGGTGTGTCTTTTATGTTACTTTGGAGGTCTGTGGAGTAGATGGGGGGTGTTGATATTCTATCAGGAAACAAGAGAAACCTCATGATCATAAGAACACTGCCAAGGAGGCTCTTTGTTTCCTATTTGTTGCACAGTGTAAACGCATCTAAACACTTCTCAGTTCATGTTACCTGAAAAAAAAGCTGCATACAAAACTATACACATAGTGTTTGTGTGTGTGTGTGTGTATGTTTATAATTTGGAGGGTGAGTGTGAGGATACTTTTTATTATCTTCTTAGTACATGTTTGTATTCTTGAAAGAAAGACATCTTACTTATACATTGACAAAAAACACATTAAGAAATATCCCCCTCCAATCTGCCAGAATTTTATAATAGAGGGATTGAGCTGATATTACTTAAACCCAGTGGCCTGGCCAGTTTTAGCATCTTTAAAACTGTGACAATCAGACATTTTGTCCTTCTTGATGTGAGGCAATTAGACACACATAGCATCTACCGGTGATATATTCTTTGTCACCTACCCTCGCCTTCCCCCTGCAAAAAAACTAACTTTGAATCAATCAAGCCTCAAGATCTAATTGCCAGTTTACAGGAAACACAGAAGTTAGAGAAACAAGTTAAAAGATATTACTAGGGAGCAATCTACCAAATCCAGAATCATGCAGGTATTCCACACGATGAAGGATCTGGTTTCTTCAACAGAAGAAAAAAATGGCTAAGAAAAAGGAAAATAATGGTAAAGTTTGAAAGGGATTTATGAGAGTTAATGATTAAATGCAATGCATGGGGGCCTCCCTGGTGGCGCAGTGGTTGAGAGTCCGCCTGCCGATGCAGGGGATACGGGTTCGTGCCCCGGTCTGGGAGGATCCCATATGCCGCGGAGCGGCTGGGCCCATAAGCCGCGGCCGCTGGGCCTGCGCATCCGGAGCCTGTGCTCCGCAGCGGGAGAGGCCACAACAGTGAGAGGCCCGCATACCGCAAAAAGAAAAAATAAATAAATAAATAAATAAATGCAATGCATGGACCTTGTTTCAAACTTAATTCAAAGAAACCAACTATAAAAAGATCTTTTTTAGGAAATTGGGGAAATACAAATATCAAGTGGAAATTGGATCTCTATTAAGAATTAATATGAAATGTTGATTGAGGAAGAAAAAATGCCAAGGAAAATAACTGTCAACCTAGAATTGTATACCTAATGAAACTGTCCTTTGAGAGGAAGGGTGAAATAAAGATATTTTCAGTCTAACCACCATCCTCTCCCCGAATACATCACTACATTAAGGTGAAAAGTAAGAGCATCAGAGGATTAAATATTGTCTCCTTTTATATCAGTTGAGACTGTGATATAATTTGGCAGTTTCTGTCCTGTTATAATTCTTGCAGAGGGATTAAAATCCAAGTTTTGCAGCAGCTATCACCAACTATTGATGTAAAGTACAGAAAACATGTTCCTCACGGTGATGACTAATGTCCAAAAGACCAAAGGGAAATAGCATAGATAGATATGAAAATAAGATGATAAATAAAAGCTGAAAACAGACTCCTGTTGTTTTCTTTACGATGAATATAGTTTTAGTTAATAAATCAATATGCCTGAATTTCAGTTGTTCCTCAATCAAGATTTTGGACTAAGGGATGAAACCTTCCCTTTGATAGAATATTAACTCGGAGCTCAGCCTTCCTCCACCTGTACCCCGTGGAGGGTCAGGGATCCTGGGGAAGGAGCTAGAAGGTCAGTCCCACAATGGCAAAGATTTTTGTGTTGTTCAATGATGTGCCCCAAAAATCTACAGCAGAGACTGGAACACAGTAAGCACTCAATATTTAGGGGTTGAATTTTTAAATGTGCACCATAAATAAAACATATTAAAAGAGAGACCATGAAAGCTAACCTGGGGCTTCCAGTCTTCACTTAGCAAAGAAGATAGTGGAGGAGGAGCCACTGAGGGTTCTTCTGTGCTTTTGTGTGCAGGCCTACCCTGGAGAGCCCTTAGGATAAGAAACATGCACATGTGGTGGGGGGAAATGATATAAAAATGAGGGCTTTGTGAATTAATTGAGTTGCTGGGTAGAGAATCTAGGCTGCCATACAGTATCTTATTCTCCCTTCTGGACATGAGGTCAAGGACTACAGGAGAAGGTCAACTCACTCCATCTTCAAGATTTCTTTGTAGGAGGTTGAAGTTCACTGTCAGTGAGTAGAGTGGTAAGATTCCTGTTTTGGTGGAAATATGGAGATCTGGAGCAGCCCAGTGTAGATAATGAGGGAGTTTGTTGTATATTGAGTAGATAACTCAAATGGATAACCTAACTCTTTCCTACAAAAATCTATGTCCTAGCCAGCATTATACCCATGGTGATAGAGGAAGGGCATATTTACACATGTGTTTTGATTAATATCATATGCACATTCAACCTGCATCTGCAGACCCTTAGCCCACATCTGTAGTCCATCCAAGCCCATTTATTTATATTGAGATCTGCAGATTTCATAGGGAAATCCATAGATTTGTAGATCTCTTCTTAAAGAGCACCATCCTACCCAACAAATTCGACTTGGGAAGCTTGGCATGAAAACTCCTATGGGCTTAGGAGAAGATCTGATTCTGGGCACAACTCAGCACCCCAACAGTCCCGTTGTCAGCTTATCCTTGATATTTTAGCAATTGTAAGGTTCTCCCAATTTGCAATACATTTCAAAGATGTTGGAAAACAACCAGTGTAGACTTGTTGAACATAAACACTCTCTCCCCTACTTATGTGAAAGTTTTTTTGCAAACATCATGGCCGTGACAATGGCTGTAAATGCCATTAATTTTTATATGTATTTAATAACTCAGTTTATACTGATTTAATGGGGGAAAGGTCCTTTATAGGCTGGTACAATCCAACTAATCAGTTTACCTTGAGTCTCCCTAGCTTGCCAAAAGGAGTTTTCATTTTAATGGGTGTGACGTGAAAAGATGAGGGAAGTGCCCTTCTGCAGTGCTTTGAATGTTTTTGTCATTAAGTTGCCATGAATGTCTTGATTGTACCATCATGTTAATAGTCTGCTCTGAATTAGGAGGAAATTTTATTTCATAACACTTGTCACCAAAGACAAGCACATCTCACCACCCATCCATAACATGTATAAACATATAAAAAATCAAATCCAGGTGCACAGTTAAACCTGAGATCTTAAGATGGAACAGGTTAGACTAGTAGAAGGAAGTTTTACAGGGTTTTGATATTCCTACTTTGCAAAGGGTAAATAAAAGTCTGTCACTTGACACAAATTTGCAAGGATGGTCAAGCAATTTTTAACCAAAAAGAATAAAGTTGGGTGAGGGGAAAACAGATGCTATCAGATACTGAGACCTAATATAAGGCTATGGTAATTAAATGTGTGTAAGGGCTCAGGAACAAAAAGATAAATCAGTTAAATGGAGAATTCAGAAGTATATGAAAAAAATTATAGCTTGAGAAAATGAATGTTATATAAATTATGGCCTCAAAAGCAGGGGATTATCAAAAATCTAAAACCATTCATTGATGTAGCTGTCCCCAATAATTCTTTACTGTACCCTCAGGTATTATTCAAGGATAATGAAAATGTGTGTTTATTAGAAGCACCTATAACAAAGGCAGAAAACTGGGGCCAATACAGATTCTTTTGATTGGTGACCTACACTTGGAGGGTTAGAGCCTTCCGAGTATCCCATGGCAATAAAAACCACATAATATTGTATGTCATTCAAGCTGTGACACGCTGGAGAATAACAGGGACTTTATTAATAATTATGGTGAGAGAACACGTAATTCTAGACCATCCTGGGAAAAGCAGAACATACCAGCACGGTATCTATGCTCATATAATGCCAGGGACTCCATATTAATTCTAAAGCCCTTGGGAGCACTTTAATTTCTAGAGTTGCCCCCAGGGATCCAGACCTAGCTTTGGGTGAGTCCGTACATTCTGTTGTGGCCCAAAGAATGTGGATGTAATTGTTCCAGAATCACATCATTCTTTACTTCCCTTCCATACCCCACCATCTTTAAGTTCTTTCAGTTTCCTATAGGAAGCAGGAACCGGGGTACATTTCTTAGGTAGAAAGACGAACTCTTGATCCCCTTGTAGCCTTCCCAAACTGACTAGAAGGCTAGCATTTTCCAGAACCAATCCATTCCACCATGAATTGAGCTAACCTGGTCAAAAATAAGGTTATAAACTAAATTTTCTACATATGTTATATGGTTTTATCATTTTCAGGCCAAGACATTTCAAAGCTGGTAAGATGCCTGGACACATAAAGAAGAAGGGAAGGGAGCAGGTGGGGAATTAAAATTTCTTGAACCCCTAGAACATGCCGGGCACTGGGTTTGATGCACTCTAAAGATTGTCTCATGTCAATCATCCCAGGAACGCTATGAGATAGGTATTTTATACTCATTTTTAAGATGGAAATGTTAAGCCTCGAAGATGATAACTTGCCGAATATCACACAGCTCTTAAGAGCCAGCTAAAGGAACGTTTGTTACCCTATGCTTTCCCACCTCCACCCGAGTTTCTTCATTTTGTTATTGGCTTCATCCTACCCAGTGTTCCAAGTGATAATGATTGAAACTTCCTTTAAGACACAACCATTGGAGACACATCCAACGGAGAGGAAAATGCGAAATCTCCCAGTGCTGGAAAGGCAGAAACACCACCAGCTGGTCATTTGAAAGAAAGAAACTACTTAAAGAAAAACTTTAAAAATGTAGTTTTATTTCCCAGACTACTACACTGCAGTTTTCTACACTGACAACAAACTTTTCGGTACCGTGGCTTCAGCATATGTGCCGACTTCTCAGAACTTATCATTTTTCTGCTCACCCCCTAGAGTCTCTATCACCCTGGTGGTGAGTCCTGTGCTTAAAAGGCCGATGCTCCCCTAGTGTTAGATGTGCTATTTACATGTGACCACATCAGTTGCTTTGATTCTCAGTTTCCTGTACATCTGGCTGAAGAATGGCCGGATGGAAAGTTGGGGGGGATGGAGTTGTACACCAGGCCATAGTACACAGTGGCTGCAGCATGCTGGATTACATACCAGATTTTTAAACTGCATTCTAAAGTTGACTTCACACTCTGCATCACCTCACTGGTGTTGAATTTGGGGTGTCCTGAGTCAGGCAGATAAGCTCCTGTGCTTTTTATCTGGTAGTTCATCATCTCTGCTTCTGATAGTTCATCTCTACGTTTGGTCTACATCTCTCTCTCTCTCTCTCAGTCTCTTTCAATTAGGCTAGATCTCATCAGAGATATACTGAACTTAAAACAAGTGCCTATGGTTAAAAACTCTAAAAGAGTCTGTGCATAGTTCACTAGGTTTTTATCACAACTCCCCTCCCCCGCAATAAATACTGGAAAATTAGAAAGCAGCTCAAGAAAAACTGTTTTGAAAGGTGCATAGGTTTGACTTGTTGGTGTGGGCATAGCCATATTTAAGTTATAGGATTATCCATTGTGCTCAGAAGTTATAATAGACAGGATACTTGACAAACAAGGATATTGGAATCATAGAATTGCGTCATTGTCCATTAGAGAAAACAATGACCCTTATGATGCTGTGTGTGAACAGAACGACATTATCGTTTATTCGGAGCACAAGCACAAATACGGAACAGACGAACTAATGAGTTGAGATGTCATCCGAATTTCCATGGGTTACATTTACAGCTCAGAATTGTAGCTTTATTGAATGGTGCCCAAACATTCTTACTTTATAATAGCATTAGTGACAATTCACTTGGATAATTCTATTTGTTTTCATTTATTTTAATGAGGTAGCTGGGGACGGTAACCTACAATGGAAAACTGGGGAACAGGCGACAGCATGATTTGAAATGACTCTTGAATTGAAAGGTAGCTAAAAGCTAAACTAAATGCTTAGATACACAGTGGTTATCCAGCACTGTATACTTTACTCTAAAAACAGTGAGGCTAAAGTGCCAATTTTAAGAACCTAGGACCTTATTACCTTTTAAAACGTTTCCTGCATGGATGAATGGATAATAAGGACTAATTTGCTGCATTTTTGTGGCCTGCTTCCACATGTTGTATCTCCCAATGATGATTTCTTTATGGAAAAGAGTGTGCTGGGCACAGCACTTTTTTTTTTTCCATGCAGTGATCATGTCTATGATTCATTAAATCCTTCAATATATACACACAGTCAGTGGTGATGCAGACGGCTAACAGGTATGGATATTTGCCAAGCCTTTAGCTGTCCCAGCTTATAAAGGGGGTTTCTAACATTGAGAACTTCAATTATGTCACTTAAACCCATCAACCTTTTCCCCTTCACAAATGCTATAAATCTTTTGGATTTTTTATTTCTATAACATCTGATGCCTGGAGTAAAAAAAAACCCTTCCGACATTTTAATTTTCCATAGAGACTTAGAATGAGAAAACGGAATGTCTGTAAATCTTCCCTATCAATTAAAAATGAAAAGTCTTTCCTCATTCCAGCTTAAAGGCTAAGTCAGCTGGTAAGTAGACCTCTCACATCTTTTTGGAGCCCAGGATAAGAACTGATACTAAACCCTGGTCTTTTAGGCCCAGGGAATAAAGAATAACAAGATACTCCCCACAAAGAACACCATTCTTAGCTCAGCTCCAGGTAGGCCTTGTAAGATCTAGTCAATGTCCAAGTGAAACAGATGTGAGATAAAGGAAAGAACTCCTATTTTATCAGTCCAGGACCAGCCAAGAGACAAACTATACCGACAGAGAGAACTTAATATAAAGAATACAAAGAATTATTTACTAGGTACAGAATTACTGAAGATGCACAAAGGAAATACTAAGTTATCATGGAAATAGGATAGTTACCACCTGTGGGGCTGGGGAACAAAAGGAAGAGATGGGGATTATTAAAACCAGATCCTTAGAGAAAGCCCCAATGGATCCTTCACTCAGATGTCTGAGGCGGGAGCACTGCTCTGATGGTGCTGGGCCTCAGGCCTTGGAGGGTGGGCCCTGCGGAGGGCAGACTCATACCTTCCACAGGGAGGTGGCAGCTGGCAGGTGCTGGACTATCTAAGGCCAGTGGAGGGGCCTCCAGTGTTGGCCCAGACATCTAAGAAGGAGATGCTGCCGGCCGAGACAGTGTCTCTGAGGGGCTACCCTGAGACTCTTCTGCAAGTTTTGGAAACACTGCAAAGTGGTAGCAAGTGCTCCTACTGGAACCCACTGTCACCGCGTGGGTGAAGAAGTGTTGCTGGCTGATACTGAAGGGAACAGCCAGCAAAACTGGCCTCAGAGGTAGCAGGAAGGAAAAGAAACTCTCTCCTCCTCCAGGCTTACAGTCTCCCTATAGCATTCCCTGTAGGCAGAGCCTAACAGAGAACTAGTAGCAACAGAGAAATAAATGTGTTTGGCAGAGATCCAGCAGAGTATAGAAGCAGAAGGATGGGTTTGATGCTGAGAGACAATAGCTTGATACTGAGAGACAATAACTTTATACCTTAAAAAACTATTGAACAGGAGTGGAATTCTTATGATGGATCTTACACTTGACTTTGTAGCTCTCCATTCACCACCAGCACCACCACCCTCTCCCCGCCCCTCAGCTCCTCTAGCTAAGAACACTTATTAGTAAAACTTGAGTCAAGATTTTTTCTTTCTGACTCTGATGCATTATTACATCAGAACCGGAGGGCAATCAACTAGAAAAGGTCTCTTCTAGAGATTACCTAGATGACGTTTACTTCAGAGAGTTGTTTTAGCATTTGGAGGAAAAAATGTAAGTCTATTTTTAGGAAGGAAAAGGAAAAGCAAACCCTACTTGAGAAACCATTTACCATGGAGGTCTTATTCATGAGCAGAGCCGGCAGTAAAGCGGCCCTCGTCATGCTCTAGAATGTGAGATACCCGCTCAGAGAGGTACTTCCTGGCATCCTTCCCGAGTGTGGGACAGAACCTTCAAAGTACATGGTTTCCCTTTCAAAATCTCTAGGCTTCCCTACTGGCCTTCTTGTCAGTTCTGAGTTGATTTAGACAACAGAAGGAGAAAGCCCACTTGTTTGTCTTATTTTTTAAGTTTTATTTTTTAAACTGTGGAACCCAACCCCTTTACAAAGATCTTTCTTCTGAAGTGCAGAGTGGCCTGCAGGTGTCTCCTAATAGGAAAGCAGAACAGCAGTTCGGTTTTTCGGGGGTTAGGGACTCTAGCTGCTGAAAATGAATATCTGATTCATGCAAAGAATGATCAATCCGCTGCCACTTGGTTTACAGAGTACCTCGAAAATCCCTGGAGGTTGGCTTATGTAACAGCCTCTCAGAGTAGAAAACACGAAGGCAGTACCCAGTGGTATGATTTTCCAGTGTTTCTCCTAGAGAAATTAGTTTGCCATCTGGCAACAGGAGAGATGTGCAAGTATTCCTAGAAATAACAATCTACCTGTGTGCTGGCGCTTCCACACTGGAGGAGGCCCCTTTGGGAAGGGCCGGTATCAGTTTCTATCCTACAAGCCTCTCAGCGGGGGTTCCTCAATGGAACAGCGAAAGAATTACTTAGGTCTCAGTCTACACCCTGAACTCACTTTTGAACCAAATTCCTAACAGGAAAGTGACAACAGGTGTTGTAAATGATGCTTCATTCAGTAAACTAATTGAAACAGAACACGGGGCATGATTTATTTGCACGAGGAAGATAAACGGGCATGGAAAATGTTGATCTGAGAATACTTGCAAAGCGGATAAGCAACATCACAAAAACGATGAGGCCAGGCCTCTGGTAACACAATATGAGCACTGTTTCATTTACTTTGGGATGCAGGAGGTTGAGAGATTGTTTGTTTCAGTTCCCATAAAACTCAATTTCCTCCATAGTAGAGTTGGTCCCAATTGCATATTTATTCTTGCAGAGATACTGGGCTCTCCCTGAAGTCTGAAGAGTTCAGGTTACCAGTCATCCCCAAGAATAAACATGGGACAAAGCTGTAGGTTCTAGCATTGAAACAGAGGTCCTCTGCATTTCTGTAGTCTGGTAAAGCACCTAGAGAAATCACAAAACCCCTCAAGTCTTAGGTGCCCTACAAGGATGGTGCAAGATCACCCAGCCTTAATATTCAAAGAGCCACCTGAGGATGCCTCACATGGCCACAACCAGACAGTGGGAAGCTTGGTGAGACTCTCTCGGGGGTACAGGGTGGCTTGAATTCTGTTAACAACCTGGACAGAGCCAGCCAGACCAATACAGTCACAGCAGTAGGAGGTCCTGAGAGCCTATCTTAGACCAAATGCATTAATCAACGAAGAGATCTGTAAGGAACCTTCCCACCAACATTAACCACACCAAAAGTGAGCCAAACCCAGGCTTCTCATAATTGGTTCTTTTTCCGACACTAGAGTGAGAACAGCCATTTGCTATGGCCAACGGTTACTATCACTCTCCTCTGTAGAAAGCCACTGTCTTCGAAGAGCTTACTAAGGGTCTCCACTAAAGAACAAAAAAACATGGGTAAGACTGGTTTCCTCTCAAGTTATGACTCAACTTCGGTCACCACACTTCCACTTGGGCCTATTAACATTCAGTGGCCAGAATGTCACTCTTCTTAATCGGCTGCTCTAGCAAACAACAGCCCTGCTGCCTTGCAGTCATATAGAAAGCCACAAGAATATTTCCTTTTGACTCTCTTCTCTCCGCATCAGACCCACAAGTCAAGCTAAGGCTGAGATCTATCTTCTCACAATCTACTAGAAAGTAGCCTGCCCCACCTTGCTTATCCTGCTAAAATGAGAAGCAAGAAATAAACAACTTCGTGTGAATTACAAATAGAGGGCACTGGTTATGGAGCGTGCCCATACCATAGCATGATGGAAATGCAAGAAAGCGTTCTGCTCCATCTTGGCCTGAGTCGGGAGCCATACCCCTTGTGACACAGGGCCTTCCCCTCAGTATCAGGGCAAGCAACGTGGACCCACGCAGAAGCCAGGATCCCCACGAACACGCACGGACCCCTGGACTTGGTGGGAGGGTCAGAGAAAACAAAAGCTATTGTTTTCTTTTCTCCATCTATCCTGGAGATCAGAAAACAGTAGTAGCAGGTTCTGAAGGTCCACTCTTTACACGTGATCTCTGTGCTTACCCGCACATTAACAATTTCATGGTGTTCCTTGGCTTTGAGGTTTTATTATCATTACTGTTGTTAATATTATTCATAATTTTAGTAACATTAAAATAATAGCTAAGATTTATTGTGCCAATATTTTATTATATCTCCTTTGAACCTCACAGCTACTGGTTGAATTAGATGCTAAGATCATCCCCAATTAAAAATTAGGAGCCTGAGGCCAGAAGAGGTGACCTCTTTGGAAACCAGGCTGCTAAAGAATGGCAAAACCTGGGTTCAGTTCTAGGCCCGGCGCCCCCAGAGCCCATTCTACTATCCACCTCAGGTCAGTACCTCCCCTGCCCACCCCTTAAAAACACTGAATTGTTTATATCCTGAGCAAACCCAAATGCTTAGCTCCAAGAGCCAAACAAAAATAACCGTTACAAATACCAATGTTTGATTTCTCTGATGGGGCCTCTCAGGGTTATTAAATTTAATCCCTTTTCCCTTTGCTCCAGTAGCTTCTTTGCTCCCTTGGGAAGCATTCCTCTAACTCCTTCCCTCATTTCTTCACACGCCTTCATCTCCACCTATCCTCACCCAGGCTGTCTGAATTCTACCCAGCCTTAAAGATGTAACTCAACTTCCACCTCTCCCAGAAAGGCTTCTCCAACTACTTATAGCTCCCACCTCTGAACTCCTATAAAATTTAATATTTATACTACTTACTTGGCATTTATGTTTTATTTTTTACAGTTAGTTCTATTTGAGAATAATCCATCTTCAGGCTGAATTCACTATGCCCCATTTTTTCATTGATGATTTGTAATCTTTGAAGGCAAGCATTTTATATTAAAAGATTGTAATATCTCCAAACCCAGCAAGCTCAGGCACTCAATAAATGACCAGTGAGAGCTGCATTAGAAAGCCTGTCTCAGCCTGGGATTTGAAACAGGCTGGGCTGGTAGGGAAAGAAGCTAGCCTGTCTTCCTGGAGCTCTGGTGAATACGGTGGAATACAATACAAGCCTCAGGAGTCTCTTCAGGGGCAGAGAACAAACCTCTGACCCCCTAATTCCTGGCTGCCCATGTCCCAACATCTCTCACATTATCCAATCAAACTTCTAAGTTTTGAACTAAAAGTATGTAGAGTGTCAGACCCTGAAAAACAACACCAACTTTTACTTACTGGTTTCACTTACCTTCACACCTGTGGTTTGGAAGGTGTCAAATTTCCTCTGAAGCTTTTCTGCAAAGCTTTATCCCCTTCTTTTTCCATCCTGCCAGTCATCCCTGTCAACAGTGACAATATCCTTGTCAAACAGAAGTCACTCGAGCTATCAGCTTTCATGAGCATTTGAGTTGGGATAATCCCTGCTTCCTACAAAACTGTTTTCCTTCTAGGAATGGCTAGTTCCTTTTTCTTTAAGGTTTCTGAAACTTCTCTAACTAAAGCCTCCTGCCCAGATGATTTCTCACGGTTTTCTGAAGATTTCCTTCAGCTGAAAAGATTTGCTAAAGCTTGGTTTTCTCTAGTTCGTACGATGAAAAAGTTCGGCATATTACTTTTTTTTTCAGACTATACACAGCACCCCTGAGAGTTTCATGTGCCCTGGAAAAGGGTATCTCCCCTGGGATAACTGTTCAAATTACTTTTTTGTTTTCAGTAAGATCTGCTTCTTTATCCCTTCCATTTCCTATCTAGAGCCCATCCTTTGATGACCTGAGCTGAGTGAAAAAAATTTTGCCAACCCCAGAATCCTGTCATCTATTTTAAATACACTAACTTAGAGGAAAGCCATAGACAGTACAGTAAATGTAACTATGCAAAAGAGCTCCCATTCACCCAGCTTGTGTGAGTGCTGATTTGGGCGGTGAGTAAACCAATAAGTAAACATCCAAACCTGTCTTACATCTGTCCTCCTTGACCATTTCTCCCTTTTCAATGCACCAATTCTTTGTTCTCAAACTCAACATTTTAGAGTTGGGAAGGGACACATAGCTCTGTATCTTCCCGTGAAGTTGAGCCCCATGCTTACTGAGAATGAGCCAAAACCACAGAATTATCTGCACATGAAGAGAAAGCACTAGGTAAGAAGAAACAGAAATGATACCCCACAGATGACTTAGGACAATCCAATGAAGTTCTAAAAGCAGGTCTCTCTTCTCTCGGGGGTTTGGTCTTCACCCAGCTAAAATTAACGCAAAAAAACCAGGTGACTGGAGTAACTAGATGTGTGGACCAATGTATCTTCATTGACCAAGTGCCTCTGGGATGTTCATGGTAAGATAGAAGGACAGTAATTCATCTTAAAGCAAACAATTAGAAATGGTGCCTTTCTTTCTTATCTTCTGATTTCCCTGAAATCAGCTAATGGCAAAGCAGAAGCTCTAAAACTCTGATTTACTTTCTAAAGCACAGAACAATCACTCCCAAGAATCAGAAGATACACATTCAAGTCTGGCATCAACAAGATACCAGCAATGCAGCCTTGAGCAAATTATTTAGCCTCCCCCAATATTTGTTTTCTGTAAAAAACAAAATATTGCCCCAATTATCCCACAAGGATGTTGTGAAAATTGACTGAATTAACATATAAAAGTACGTTATAAACTTTAAAGGTTTAATTGTATATAAACAACATAATACAAGCATTCTATTTTTATTTTCCCATTAATAAGTCTTGATTTCCTGCCATTTCTCAAATCCACTCTTTTAATGTACCAGTGGTTCTTTTCTGGAATATTGAAAAATTTCTTTTGTAGTTTGAACTCCATTTCTAATCCTCTGCAAAATAAAATTGAGTAAAAACCCCGGTTTTCCTATTTCTGGATAAATATTCAGGCATTCTGCTCTTTAAATTTTTAAAAAATAACTAAAAGAGCTGGTTTTCTTGTGAGAATTTTTTAAAGCACATAAATTTTAAAAATTACTTTTATAACAAAATTTGGTCATGCTATTGTTTTGAAGTACATCAAAAGAACAATTGTATTTTGCTTAGAGTGCTCTTTTGAAAGTCTATTTAAATTTCAATATATTTGTATTTATTTATTTAAATAAGAAAGAACACAAATGCCAGCAAAAAGAAGAAAACATCTCAAAAGTCTTTTGATATATATTACAGCAAAATTTTTTTGTCTTTTTTAAAATTGAGGTATAGTTGATGTATATGTTTCAGGTGTACAACATAGTGACTCACAATTTTTAAAGGTTATATTCCATTTATAGTTATTATAAACTATTGGCTATAATCCCTGTGTTGTACAATATATCCTTGTAGCTCATTTATTTTATACATAGTAGTTTGTTCTCTATATCTGTGAATTTGTGTCTTTTTTGTTATATTCATTAGCTTGTTTTATTTTTTAGATTCCACATATAAGTGGTATCATAAAGTATTTGTCTTTCTCTGTCTGACTGATTTTACTCAGCATAATACCCTCCAAGTCCATCCATGTTGTTGCAAATGGCAGAACTTCATTCTTTTTTTATGGCTGAGTAGTATTCTCTCAAGAATTTTTTTAAATATTCCGGGCCCACAAGAAAAAGATTGAAATCTCTTCAAACCTGACTCTGAGAATAAAAGAGCTCTCAATAACAATTCATATTACACTGTTACAACATCAACACCTGCAGATCTCAAGAAGCATTATAGATGCTGTCACCTCAATCATTGCTTCTGTGTTTTATATTCATTTTTAGAGCTAAAAAATTCTGACCTAAGTATTTTGCAAAAGCCATCCTACTATTATGTTTAAAAGCGCAAGATAAATGAAAAAATGATGGCGCTTTGGCTAGAAGAGGGAGGGGGATGTGAACTTAGAAAAGCAAAATTGGAGGGAGCAGAACACTGACTAGGACCCAGTACTCTCATTTGGTGACATCTGAAATACGTAACTTTTACAGTGCATTTTTCTCACCTTTTACTTGTATATCAGTTTAGTAGAGTAGCCATTCTTGAATCAGCAAGAATAGCACATTACCTTCTTAAACATCATTAATTATCCTCCAAAAATATTTAATTAAATGATTAGGACTAATGAGACTCTCCTAATGCTGAAATGAACAATTTATAAGACTCAATCATTTAATTTTATAAAAAGAAAAAAATCCAGACAACGTAACCAAAGGATCAACTTCTTCCTGAACTGTTTAACTGATGATTTGGGCATTATATAGATACAGTTCCATTTAGAACTGA
This sequence comes from Mesoplodon mirus, assembly GCF_964341445.2. Classification (NCBI taxonomy): domain Eukaryota; kingdom Metazoa; phylum Chordata; class Mammalia; order Artiodactyla; family Ziphiidae; genus Mesoplodon; species Mesoplodon mirus. The sequence continues at coordinate 53,208,913 of NC_138986.1, read as the reverse complement.
CCCTGGGATAAAAGCAGAAATCAACTCTAGCGTTAATACTTGTTAACAATGATGATTCATTGTTCGTTAGTTGATGCTAAACTTTTTAAGGGGTGGAGGCATTATTAACCAGATCCTTAAAGAACTCACAAAGAGAAAACCATGGAGCAGGCAAAAGCTCCAGAAAGTGAGATGAGTTGTGGTGCAGTTATTATTTAGGTTAAAGCTAAGGGTTTTGAAAATACCAAGCCAAACATTCTTTTGTAAATTGAATTGTCATTTCAAATGTAAAAGTGTTAGCCTTTAATTATGGAAGTAAATCTGTTTGAATAGATGAGAATTTTAATGACAATGTGTTGCCTGCTAAGCCAACTACCCATTCTAGATATATAGAAATAGCGATTCATTTTCTTACTATGGGACCACACTTAACTACAGTTGCTCTGTTGTGAGTAGAGAAAACTGGGGAATTTTCATAAAACACAAATCAACAGGTGAAAACCGTGTTTCCTTTTGTGACGCAAGGAAGCAGCTACCCGTAAAGAATGGTAAGAAATGAGAACTACTACAGCAGGGAAGCAAGGACTTAGACCCTGAACATATGCACTGGTTGTGCAAATGAGATTTCACCTCTCATGGCTTTCATGTATCTTGACCCAAAAAAAGAAAGGTCAATGATCCAAAACTCTTTTTTAAAAGTAAAAATAAATAAGTGAGGTACACCTCTTTTTTTTTTAAACACCTTTATTGGAGCATAATTGCATCACAATGGTGTGTTAGTTTCTGCTTTATAACAAAGTGAATCAGTTATACATATACATATGTCCCCATATCTCTTCCCTCTTGCATCTCCCTCCCTCCCACCCTCCCTATACCACCGCTCCAGGTGGTTACAAAGCACCGAGCTGATCTCCCTGTGCTATGCAGCTGCTTCCCACTAGCTACCTATTTTAAGTTTGGTAGTGTATATATGTCCATGCCACTCTCTCACTTTCTCCCAGCTTACCCTTCCCCCTCCCCGTATCCTCAAGTCCATTCTCTAGTAGGTCTGTGCCTTTATTCACATCTTGCTCCTAGGTTCTTCATGACTTTTTTTTTTTTGGATTCCATATATATGTGTTAGCATACGGTATTTGTTTTTCTCTTTCTGACTTACTTCACTCTGTATGACAGGCTCTAGGTCCATCCAGCTCAGTACAAATAACCCAGTTTTGTTTCTTTTTATGGCTGAGTAATATTCCATTGTACATACGTGCCACATCTTCTGTATCCATTCATATGTTGATGGACACTTGGGTTGCTTCCATGTTCTGGCTATTTTAAACAGAGCTGCAATGAACATTTTGGTACATGACTCTTTAGAATTATGGTTTTCTCAGGGTATATGCCCAGTAGTGGGATTGCTGGGTCATATGGTAGTTCTATTTGTAGTTTTTTAAGGAACCTCCATACTGTTCTCCATAGTGGCTGTATCAATTTACATTCCCACCAACAGTGTAAGAGGGTTCCCTTTTCTCCACACCCTCTCCAGCATTTATTGTTTGTACATTTTTTTAATGATGGCCATTCTGACTGGTGTGAGATGATATCTCATTGTAGTTTTGATTTGCATTTCTCTAATGATTAATGATGTTGAGCATTCTTTCATATGTTTGTTGGTAATCTGTATATCTTCTTTGGAGAAATGTCTATTTAGGTCTTCTGCTCATTTTTGGATTGGGTTGTTTGTTTTTTTGATATTGAGCTGCTTGTAAATCTTGGAGATTAATCCTTTGTCAGTTGCTTCATTTGCAAATATTTTCTCACACTCTGAGGGTTGTCTTTTCGTCTTGTTTATGGTTTTCTTTGCTGTGCAAAAGCTTTTAAGTTTCATTAGGTCCCATTTGTTTATTTTTGTTTTTATTTCCATTTCTCTAGGAGGTGGGTCAAAAAGGATCTTGCTGTGATTTATGTCATAGAGTGTTCTGCCTATGTTTTCCTCTAAGAGTTTGATAGTGTCTGGCCTTACATTTAGGTCTTTAATCCATTTTGAGTTTATTTTTGTGTATGGTGTTAGGGAGTGTTCTAATTTCATTCTTTTACATGTAGCTGTCCAGTTTTCCCAATACCACTTATTGAAGAGGTTGTCTTTTCTCTACTGTATATTCTTGCCTCCTTTATCAAAGATAAGGTGACCATATGTGCATGGGTTTACCTCTGGACTTTCTATCCTGTTCCATTGATCTATATTTCTGTTTCTGTGCCAGTAACATACTGTCTTGATTACTGTAGCTTTGTAATATAGTCTGAAGTCAGGGAGCCTGATTCCTCCAGCTCCGTTTTTCTTTCTCAAGATTGCTTTGGCTATTCAGGGTCTTCTGTGTTTCCATACAAATGGTGAAATTTTTTTGTTCTAGTTCTGTGAAAAATGCCAGTGGTAGTTTTTTTTTGTTTGTTTTTGTTTTTGTTTTGCGGTACATGGGCCTCTCACTGTTGTGGCCTCTCCCATTGCAGAGCACAGGCTCCGGACGCACAGGCTCAGCGGCCATGGCTCACGGGCCCAGCCGCCTCGCGGCATGTGGGATCCTCCCGGACCGGGGCACGAACCCACGTCCCCTGCACCGGCAGGCGGACTCCCAACCACTGCGCCACCAGAGAAGCCCAGCCAGTGGTAGTTTGATAGGGACTGCATTTAATCTGTAGATTGCTTTGGGAAGTATAGTCATTTTCACAATGTTGATTCTTCCAATCCAAGAACATGGTATATCTCTCCATCTATTTGTATCACCTTTAATTTCTTTCATCAGTGTTATAATTTTCTGCATACAGATCTTTTCTCTCCTTAGGTAGGTTTATTCCTAGATATTTTATTCTTTTTGTTGCAGTGGTAAGTGGGAGTGTTTTATTAATTTCACTTTCAGATTTTTCATCATTAGTGTATAGGAATGGAAGAGACTTCTGTGCATTAATTCTGTATCCTGCTACTTTACCAAATTCATTAGCTCTAGTAGTTTTCTGGTAGCATCTTTAGGATTCTCTATGTATAGTATCATGTCATCTGCAAACAGTGACAGCTTTAATTCTTCTTTTCCAATTTGGATTCCTTTTATCTCTTTTTCTTCTCTGATTGCTGTGGCTAAAACTTCCAAAACTATGTTGAGTAACAGTGGTGAGAGTGAGCAACCTTGTCTTGTTTCTGATCTTAGTGGAAATGGTTTCAGTTTTTCACCACTGAGGATGATGTTGGCTGTGGGTTTGTCATATATGGCCTTTATTATGTTGAGGAAATTTCCCTCTATACCTACTTTCTGGAGGGTTTTTATCATAAATCGGTGTTGAATTTTGTCAAAAGCTTTTTCTGCGTCTATTGAGATGATCATATGTTTTTTCTCCTTCAATTTGTTAATACGGTTTGGCATAGGGTGTCCAGCACTGTAGCTTGCTGTTCATTGAGTGGAGCTGGGTCTTGGCATTGAAATGGAGATCTCTGGGAGATTTTCACCATTTGATATTACATGGAGCTGGGAGGTCTCTGGTGGACCAGTGTCTTGAACTTGGCTCTCCCACCTCAGAGGCACAGCCCTGATGCCCGGCTGGAGCACCAAGAGCCTGTCATCCACATGGTTCAGAATAAAAGGGAGAAAAAAAAGAAAGAAAGAAAGAGGAAGATAAAATAAAATAAAATAAATTAAACTAAAAGTTATTAAAATAAAAAAGTTATTAAAAAATTTTTTTGCTAAAAAAAAGAAAGAAAGAGAGCAATCAAACCAAAAAACAAATCCACCAATGATAACAAGTGCTAAAAACTATACTAAAAAAAGAACGGACAGACAGAACCCTAGGACAAATGGTAAAAGCAAAGCTATACAGAGAAAATCACACACAGAAGCATACACATACACATTCACAAAAAGAGAAAAAGGGAAATATATATATATATCATGGCTCCCAAAGTCCACCTCCTCAATTTGGGATGATTCGTTGTTTATTCAGGTATTCCACAAATGCAGGGTACATCAGGTTGATTGTGGAGATTTAATCCACTGCTCCTGAGGCTGCTGGGAGAGATTTCCCTTTCTCTCCTTTGTTTGCAGCTTCTGGGGTTCAGCTTTGGATTTGGACTCGCCTCTGTGTTTAGGTCGCCTGAGGGGGTCTGTTCTTCGTTCAGACAGGACGGGGTTAAAGGAGCCGCTGATTCAGGGGCTCTGGCTCACTCAGGACGGGGAGAGGGAGGGGTACGGATGCAGGGCGAGCCTGCAGCGGCAGAGGCCGGCGTGACGTTGCACCAGCCTGAGGCGCGCCGTGCGTTCTCCCGGTGAAGTTGCCCCTGGATCACGGGACCCTGGCAGTGGCCGGGTGCACAGGCTCCCGGGAGGGGAGGTGTGGAGAGTGACCTGTGCTCGCACACAGGCTTCTTGGTGGCGGCAGCAGCAGCCTTAGCGTCTCATGCCCGTCTCTGGAGCTCCTTTAAGCGGCGCTCTGAATCCCCTCTCCTCACGCACCAGGAAACAAAGAGGGAAGAAAAACTCTCTTGCCTCTTCGACAGCTCCAGACTTTTTCCCGGACTCCCTCCCGGCTAGCTGTGGTGCACTGGCCCCTTCAGGCTGTGTTCACGCAGCCAACCTCAGTCCTCTCCCTGGGATCCGACCTCCGAAGCCCGAGCCTCAGCTCCCAGCCCCGCCCGCCCCGGCGGGTGATCAGACAAGCCTCTCGGGCTGGTGAGTGCCGGTCGGCACCGATCCTCTGTGCGGGAATCTCTCCGCTTTGCCCACCGCACCCCTGTGGCTGTGCTCTCCTCCGTGGCTCCGAAGCTCCCCCGCTCTGCCCCCCGCAGTCTCCACCCGCGAAGGGGCTTCTAGTGTGTGGAAACCATTCCTCCTTCATAGCTCCCTCCCACTGGTGCAGGTCCCGGCCCTATTCGTTTGTCTCTGTTTATTCTTTTTTCTTTTGCCCTACCCAGGTACGTGGGGAGTTTCTTGCCTTTTCGAAAGTCTGCGGTCTTCTGCCAGCGTTCAGTAGGTGTTCTGTAGGAGTTGTTCCACATGTAGACGTATTTCTGATGTATTTGTGGGGAGGAAGGTGATCTCCGCATCTTACTCTTCCGCCATCTTGAAGCTCCTCCCCCACCTCTTTTTTTAAAAACCATCTTGAAGGCAACTGCTTCATAGCTTACACATTTTAATTAGTTTGAATTAGAAAACATGTTCTTCATGGTCAATTATTTCTGACTCAGTTGTTTACTTACTCTGAAAGTGACCCATGGAGTCTTGGTTGAGCTAAGATAGATATTCTGAAAAGCTTTGCTCTGAAAAGCTTTGCCTGATATTTGTTGGGGCACCTTACAATGAAGTTCTTTCTAAGACAGCATAATGCCACCTAGAAAAATAGTTCAATACATCTGAGGGCATTTTGAGTAACAATTTTTTACCCAAATGATCATTTAATATCTAGGTAACTTACTCTTTTTCCTGTAAGCATTACTCATAAGGTGTTCATTTTTACATCATTTTTGAGAGGAAGGTAAGTATAATGAGTCATTGAGACTAAAGTTAATTTCACAGATTCATGCTTCAAAAATACGAAAGAGGAAAGAGACCAGAGATCAACAACAGCAGCAAGTAAGTCATTTAAGACTCCTTGTTTCTTTTTTATTTTAGTGATGAAAAGGAAGAAAAACTTTGAATAGTAAGAATCCAGAAAAGATGAAGGTCTATGGAAGAAAAGACAGGGTAAGAAAACGTTGAAAAATGAGAATAAATAAATTTGTTTCAGTGGGAAGTAAAATCTGTAAGTTCTGATGGTGTTCTGAATCTTTGATTCTTTTTTGTAATTTAGGTTAGTCCCTGAAGAGAAATACTTTTAAAAGAACTCAGGATATTACTCCAACTCTGATTTCCCCCAAATAAAGAGAAAATTGTCTCCTCTCCTATTAGAAGCTTAAAATACCTGGATATGCAGGATTATTCATTTCAGAGATTGTTCCAGAAGCCAAAACAAAAGATAAGTATCTGCACAGTGGGCTGGGACCCGTAGGGACTCCCTTCCTTCTTTCTACAGAGCCATACATGAGGGTACTAAATATTCCCAACAGTAACAGCGCTTTTCTGTGGCCCTGCTCTGTTATGGGAGTGTGGGGAGAAAGTTTTAGTCTGACTGAGATGAGTAGCAGCATTTAGGTCAGACAGATATCATTCGGGGGTCTGTGCTGTAAAAATGAGGATGTAGCACTCACTCAGTTTCCTCCAGAAGAGTCAACTGACCCAGGCTCAGAGGAGGCTCCCACACTGCCCCACAAAAATGAGATAGTTCATCACTGTGGCAGTAGTCTCTGTCCTTTCAGTCACCACCATGGGCATGCTCCCATGACACTGGCACCAGAGGGCAAAGGAGTTGACCACACGCCTAAGCCTTAGAGCCCTGCCTAGAGATGGTGGGCTGATGGCAGTAATAACCACTTGGATGGAGTGGAGCCTTTATCTCTGAGATCCTTGAACACAACAGGAGCAGCTTAACCCGACTGATTAATAACAGAGCACCAAGAAAGAGCGCCATAAGACCAGATCCCACTCATGTTTCCTAGGATGAGCTTATTAAGTCGTATTATGTGGTTATACCAATAGAGTACCGTGTTTTTAAAATAGAGAGATATTTCACGTACCAAAAAATGTACCTGTAAGTGTACAATTGACTGGGGTTTTTTAAAGTATATTCATAAGGTTATGTAGTCATCACCATTATCTAATTCCACAACATTTTTCTCACCCCACAAAGGAATCTCAGACCCATTAGTAGTCACTTCCTACTCTCTCCTCACCTCAGCCTCTGGCAACCACTAATCATCTTCCTGGCATTATGGCTATGCCTATTCTGGACATTTCATATAAATAGAATCATAAAATATGTTGCGGAACTTCCCTGGTGGTGCAGTGATTAAGAATCTGCCTGCCAATGCAGGGGACATAGGTTTGAGCCCTGGTCCAGGAAGATCCCACATGCCGCGGAGCAACTAAGCCAGTTCGCTGCAACTGCAGAGCCTGCACTCTAGAGCCCGCAAGCCACAACTACTAAGCCCGCGTGCCACCACTACGGAAGCCCACATACCTAGAGCCCATGCTCCACAACGAGAAGCCACTGCAATGAGAACCCCACACACCACAACAAAGAGTAGCCCCCCGCTCGCTGCAACTAGAGAAAGCTGGCACGCAGCAACAGACCCAATGCAGCCAAAAATAAATAAATAAATAAAATTTAAAAAAATATATATATCTTGCATTTTGTGTCTGGCTTCTTTCACTGGGCATGTTTTCAAGGTTTGTCCATATTGTGACATAATGTATCAGTAGTTCATTCTTTTTTATTGCTTTTTTATTCCATTGTATGGGTATACCACATTCTGTTTATACATTCATCAATTGCTGGATGTTTGGGCTGTTTCTACTTTTGGTTATTATGAATAATGCTGCTATGAACACTTATTTATAAGCTTTTATGTGAATATATGTTTTCAACTTTCTTGAGTATATATTATAGCTAGAAATGGAACGTTGGGTCATATGGTAACTCTATGATTTGACTTCTTGAAGAAATACCAAACTCTTTTCTAAAATGGCTCTACCATTTTACATTTTCATCAGTAACATTTGAGGGTTCCAATTTCTCCACATCCTCCAAAACTTGGTATTTTCCACTTTGATTATAGCTAGTCTAGTAGGTGTGAAGTGGTATCTCATAGTGGTTTTGATTTGCATTTCCCTAATGACTAATGATGCTGAGTATCATTTCATGTTCTTATTGGGCATTTGTATATTTTCTTTAGAGAAATATCTATTCAAATGCTTTGCCCATTTTTAAATTGAGTTATTTATCTTTTTTGTTGAATTATGAGAGTTCTTTGCATATTTTGGATAATAAATACTTGTCACATATATGATTTACAAATATTTCCTGAATTTTTATGGGCTATCTTTATACTTTATTGATAGTGTCCTTTGACATACAAAACTTGTTAGTTTTGATGAAGTCCAATGTATCTACTTTTTCTTTGGTTGCCTGTGGTTTGGATGTTATAGCTAAGAAACCATTGTCAAATCCAAGGTCATGAAGATTTACCCTATGTTTTCTTTAAGAGATTTATCATTTTAGCATTTACATTTAGTTGATTTTGAGTTAATTATTGTATATGGTGTGAGGTAGGAGTCCAGCTTCATTCTTTTGCATGTGGATATACAATTGTCCCAAAACATTTGTAGAAAAGACTATTCTTTCCCCATTGAATGATCTTGGCATCTTTGTTGAAGATCAATTGACCATAAACATATGGGCTTATTTCTGGACTCTCAATTCTTTTCCATTGACTTATGCATCTATCCTTATAGCAGAAACACACTGTCTTGACCATTGTAGCTTTGTAATAAGTTTAAAATCAGAAAGTATGAGTCTTCCAAATTTGTTTTTCTTTTCAAGGTTGTTTTGGCTATTCTGGATCCCTTGCATTTTCATATGAATTTTAGGATAAATTTGTCAATCTCTTCCAAAAAGGAGGGTAGAATTTTGATAGAGATTCAATTGAATCTGTAGATCAATTTGGAGAGCAATGACTTGCTGAATTTATTTATTTATTCTAATAGTTTTTTAATGAATTCTTAAGACTTCATTACGGCTCTCTATATACATGATCACATCATCTACAAACCAAAACTGTTTTACTTTTTCCCAGTCTGGATGCCTTTTATTTCATTTTCTTTCCTAATTGCCCTGGCTAGAAACTTCAGCACAATGCTGAATACAAATGGTGAGACCAAACATCTTTTTCTTGGGAAAGCATCCAGTCTTTCCTCATTAAGTGTAAAGTTATCAGGTAGAGGAAGTTTCTTTCTATTTCTAGATGTTGAATGTTTTCATTGTGAAGGTTGTTGAATTTTGTCAAGTACTTTCTCCTCATCTACTGAGATACTCATGTGGTTTTTGTCCTTTATTGTATCGATGTGATGTATTATATTAATTGATTTTTGAATGTGAAGCCAATCTTGCACTCCTGGGATAAATCTCAATTGGTCATTGTATTAGTTTGCTCAGGCTGTCATAACAAAACAACATGGACTGGGTGACTTAAACAACAGAAATGTATTTTCTCACAGTTCGGGAAGTATAAAATCAGAGTGCAAGCACAATCAGGTTCTGGTGAGGTTTCTCTTCCCGGGTTCCAGATGGCCACTATCCCACTGTGTCCTTACATGGAGGAGAGAGAGGCAAAATGATTCATCTCTCTCTTTTCACATTTTACTATAAACAGTCAGGAAGAACCAAGCCACTCCTTCAATATTTTGCTTAACAATATCCTCAGCTAAATATGCAGTTGTATCACTCTCCAGTTCTACCTTCCACAAAACACCAGAACACTATTCTGCCAAGTTCTTTGCCATTTTATAAGAAGAATCACCTTTCCTTCAGTTTCTAATAACACGTTCCTCATTTCCATCTGAGTCCTCACGAGAATCACCTGTAACATCCATATTTCTACCATGCACCTCAAAACATTTCTACTCTCTACCAATTTCCCAGTTCCAAAGCCATTTCCACATTTTCAGGTATTTTTTATAGCAGCACCTAACTCCTGGTACCAAAATTTGTCTTTGTTCGCTCAGGCTACCATAACAAAATACTACAGACTTAGTATCTTAAATAATAGAAGTTTATTTCCTCACAGTTTCTGGAGGCTGGAAGTCTAAGATCACAGCTAGTGTTGAGAGGGGCCCAGAACAGGAGAAGGCTCTACAATAGGTCCAGGCTGCTGTACAAGCTGCTCTACCATAGGCCATATGATTCATGAGGCCCAATGGACCTTGAAAGGTCAGTGACAGATAGAGATGTAGTTTGGGGCCTCTGGCAGGACCTTTGGGTAATTGAAGTGCAGGCCCTTACCATTTGTGAGCAAAGCCCTGCCATCCTCTGCAGATAACAGCTCTCCTTTTGAGAAGAAGCTCTTGGCCTGCTACTTGGCCTTAGTAGAGACTGGATGCTTATACATGAGCCACAAAGTTACCATGTGAGCTAGGCTGCCCATGAGGAACTGGATGTTATCTGACCCACCAAGCCATAAAGTTGGGCATGCACAGCAGCATTCCATCATCAAATGGAAGAGGTATATATATGATTGAGCCTGAGCAGGCCTTGAAGGCACAAGCAAGTTACATCAATAAGTGGCCCAAATGCCCATGCTCCCCACTCCTCCTATAATGCCTTCTCTCTCCTAGCCTATACCTAGGGCCTCATGGAGAGTTCCCTATGATCAGCTGAAAGAGGAAGAGACAACTTAGGCCTGGTTTACAGATGGTTCCACACACTAAGCAGGTACCACCCAAGAGCAGACAGTTATACAGTTTTGCCCCTTTCTGGAACATCTCTGAAGGACAGTGGTAAAGGGAAATCTTTCCAGTAGGCAGAACTTCAAGCAGTACACTCAATTACTCACTTTACCTGGAAGGAAAAATGGCCAGATGTGCAATTTTATACTGATTCATGGGTTGTGGCCAATGGTTTGGCTGGATGGTCAGGGACTTGGAAGGAACATAACTGGAAAAATTGGTGGCTAGGAAATCTATGGAAGAGGTATGTGGGTAGATCTCTCTCTCTCTCTCTCTCTCTGTAACTTTTGATTCCTGGACCCGTGAATTTTGGTTATGGGAGAAATATCACCATATATTTGTAGGTGATTCAGACTATTTACCGCCTTTTGGAGAACTTTACCTTAGCCCTGCAAGGTATTGGGTTGGCTAAAAAGTTCATTCAGGTTTTCCCATAACATCTTACAGAAAACCCGAACGAACTTTTCGGCCAAACCAATATTACCACCTAGCTGGTGTTGTAACTGAGTCTTCAAAAGGTGATTCCATTGTTCTGTCAAACCAGATGAGGAACATGGTAAGATTAGTGAGTTCCATGAGCATGGACCCATTTTCTGTGAAGTGAGTTCCTTGATCAGAAGCGATCCTGTGTGGAACACCATGACAGTGGGTAAGGCATTCTGTTAAGTCCACAGATGGTAGTTTGGGCAGAAAGTATTGTGTGCAGAGAAGGCAAATCCATGTGTCCAGAGTAAGTGTCTATTCCAATAAGAACAAAATGCTGCCCCTTCCATTGATTGAAGTGGTCTAACGTAATCAACCTGCTACCAGGTGGCAGGCTGATCACCCCAAGCAGTGGTGCTATACCAGGAATCAATGTTGGTCCCTGCTACTGGAAGATTGGGCCTTCAGCAGTGTCTGCATCCAGGTTGGCCCTGGTGAGTGGAAGTCCATGTTGCTGAGCCGTGTGTAACCACCATCCCTGCCACCAGGGCCACTTTGTTCATAAGCCCATTGGGCAATGACAGGGGTGGCTGGGGAAAGAGGCTGACTGGTATCCACAGAATGGGTCACCTTATCAATATGATTATTAAAATTCTCCTCTGCTGAGGTCACTCTTTGGTAAGCATTCACATGAGACAAATATCTTCACGTTTTTTGGCCCATTCTGTTTCTCTGGAGAACCCTGACTAATTCAGTCATGGTACAGAATTCTTTTAACAGATTGCCAGATTTATTCAACTTGCTAATACTTTGCTGAGGATTTTTGTGTCTATACTCATAAGAGATATTATTCTGTAGTTTTCTTGTGATGACTGTATCCGATTTTGGTATCAGGATAATACTGGCCACTAAAATGAGTTGAGAAGTGTTCCCTTTTCTTCCATTTTTTGGGAAAAGTTATTGAATAATTAATATTAATTTTTAATTAATACTCTTTTTGTTTGATAATCTTCACCAGTGAAGCCATCTGGTCCTGGGCTTTCTTCTATGGGATTTTTGTTGCTGTTCTTACTAATTCAATCTCTTTATTTGTCATGGGTCTATCTGAATTTTTTAGTTCTTCTTGAGTCAGATTTGGTAGGTTGTGTCTTTCTAGAAAGTTGTTTATTTTACATAAGTCATTTGCTGCACACAGTTGTTCATAGTATTCCCTTATAATTTCTTTTATTTCTGTAAGATCAGTAGTGATGTCCCTTCTTTCATTTCTGATTTTAGTAACTTGAATCTTCCTCCTTTTCTCTTGGTCAGATTAGGTAGAGTTTTATTTTGTTGATCTTTTCAGAAACCCAACTTTTGATTTTATCTATTATTTTAATCCTTTCATTAATTTCTATTTCCTCTTGAGTCACTTTAGGTGACTTGTGTCTCTCTAGGAATTTGTCTATCTCATCTAGGGTATCTAACCATACAATTGTTTATAGTATTCCTTTTTATACTTTTAATTTCATTAAGTAGTAAGCTCCTCTCTTTCAGTCCTGATTTTAGTAATTTGAGTGTTCTCTCTTTTTTTTTTTTTTTTGATCAATCTAGCTAAAGATTCATCAATTTTGCTGATCTTTTCAAAGAACCAATTTTTGGTTTTATTAATTTTTCTTCTTTTTTCTGCTGGAGCCATATTTAAATTTGATTAAGTTCTCAATCTTCTGTTCTGTTCTGTCTTTCTCTGGGAGTAGTAGGGAGGCTGTGAACATTACCATATGGACTGCGTCATCTGGGCTTTCTGGTACTCTGGCCTCTTGTTGGATTCAGCATCAGAAGCTGTGGGGAAGAGGGAGAGGTTGGGGAGAATTCTGGCCCACTCGCTTCTGCTTCAGGATCTCAGTTGTAGCAGTTGCTGCACACCTTTTGTCAGGAAGTCCTTCTTCCCTGGCTCCAGTTCACATTAGACACTGGACACTATTTTCTCTCATTACTTCTTTAGACTTGGGATTGGTAAATGTTGCCCATTGTTGCTAGTCTCTGGCCCCCTTGTTTTTTTCCATTAATGTTGCCTACACTTGTACTAAGTGTCCCTTTATTAAATTCTCATAAAAATCTTATCAAATTGTAACTTCTGTTTCCCTCTGGGACCCTGACTGACACAACCCACACTCATGGTCTGAAACACATAGTATAATCTGCTACAATATTTATCCTCTCAGCCAGCACCCTTACTTAGGAAATTATATATCTATATCTGTATCTAAATCTATATATACATGTCTATCTATCTATATTCATCTATGCAACGTTAGTAATAGACTAAATGCCATAAATTCCCTAAATTGTGCTAGGGAACTTGATAACATATACAAAAGCATGTACTTTGATCCAACCTCAGGCCAGATACAAAAATAAAACTCAAAATGAATCATAGACCTATGTGTAAAACCTAAAACTATTAAACTTCTAGAAGAAAATTTTGGATAAAAAAGTTTGCAACCTTGGATTAGACAAAGAGTTCACAGTCATGAAACCAAAAGTATATTCCAGAAAAGAAAAAAAAATAGTGAATTGGAGTCCACTGAAATTAACAACTTCTATGCTTTGAAAGGCACTATTAAAAGAATAAAAACACACACCACAGACTGGGAAAAAATATTTGTAAATCAAACTAGCAAATGCCCTGAGGGGAAGAGAATCTTGGCTTTACACATGCTATTGCCTTATAACTGTTATTTTTTAAATTTGTCCTATTTGTTTTTCAGCTTTATTGAATAGCATTACTGGTGTACAATAAACTACTATTTAAAGCATACAATTTGATGAGTTTTGACATATTTATACACCCATGATACCATCACCACAATCAAGATAAAGGACATTTCTATCACCCTCAAGAATTTCCTCATTGCTTCCCTCACTATTCCTTTTCTACCATCTGTCCCCAAGCCACCACTGGTCTGATTTCTTTCACTACAGTTTATATTTTCTAGAATTTTATAAAAATGGAATTTTGCAATACTCTGTTTTGTGTCTGGCTTGGTTCACTGAGCATATTATTTTAAATTCATTCATGCTGTTGTGTATGTCAATAGTTCATTCCTTTTTATTGATGAGTAGTATTTCATTGCATAGCAATAACACAACTTGTTTATTCATTCACCTGCTGATGAACTTTTGGGTGGTTCTTGATTTTTGCTATTACAAATAAAGCTGCTATGAAGATTAATATACAAGTCATTCTTTTATATCTGTTGGGTCAATAATACCTAGGAGTGGGATGGTTGAATCTATTATAGGTATATGTTTAACTTTGTAAGAAACTGTGAAAGTGTTTTTCAGAGTAGCTGTACCATTTCATATTTTTTCCAGCAGTGCATGAGAATTTCACTTGCTCTATATCCTCACCAGACCTTGGATATGGACAGCTTCCTGAATTTTATTCACTCTAGGGGGTATCTACCATTATCCCATTGTGGTTTAATTGACATTTCTCTAATGATTAATGATGTTGAGCTCTTTTCACGTGCTTATTTCCTATCTGTGTAACTTCTTTGTTGAACTATCTGTTCAGATCTTTTGACCATTTAAAAAATTGGGTTGTCTTCCTATCAAATTGTAAGAATTCATTGTATATTCTAGACACAGGTTCTTTTGTCAGATATGTATTTTGTTTTTCTATTTTTTTTTTTTTGCAAGAGTGTGTTGCCTTTTCATTTTTGTAACAATGATTTTGAGGAGCAAACTTCAAAAACTTCTCAAGTTAAGTCTAATTTATATATTTATTTTTTTCACATCTTGCTTTTGGTGTAGTATTTAAGAAATCTTTGCCAATTTCCAAGTTACTAAGATTTTCTCTTGTTTTCTTATAGAAGTTTTATAATTGGGGGTTTAACATTTAAAATCCATTCTGAGTTCAGTTTTATATATATTATGTGTGAGGTAAGGCTACAGTTGATTTTTTACATATGATTAATTGTTCCGGTATCATTTGTTGAAAAGATTATTATTCTACTCTGAATTTCCTTGATATCTTTGCCAAAAATTATTTGATCATAGATGTGTGTGTTTCTTTCTAGACTCTTCTATTCCACTGATAAATATGCCTATTTTTATGTCAAATCTTATTATCTTGATTCCTGTAGCTTTGTAATAAGACCGAAATCAGCTAGTGTAAGTCTGCCAATGTTGTTCTTTTTTCAAAGCTGTTTTGACAATTCTAAATACTTTATATTTTTCCATATAAATTTTAGAATCAATTTTTCAATTTCTACAAGTTTGATATGATTTTGATTGGGATTGCATTGAACCTATAGATTAATTTGAAAAGAAATGACATATTAACAGTATTGATATTTCCAATTCAGGAACATATTATATCTCTCTTATATTTAATTCTTCTTTAATTTTTTGTAGTAATGTTCTGTAGTTTTCAAGTTGTACACACTTTTGTCAAATTTATCCCTGAGTATTTTAAATATTTTGATGCAATTTCATATGGTATTTTTTAAATTTTAAGTTGCTGATTGTTCATTGCTAGTATATAGACATATATATGTATTATATATATTCTTTTCTTTTTGTATATTGACCTTGTGTCCTGCAACCTTGAAAAACTCACTTACTAGTTCTAGTAGTCTTCTTGGTAGATTATTTAGGATTTTCTGTATAGATAATCATGTCCTTTATATAAAAGGGGAATTTTACTTCTTCCTCTCCAATCTGTATACTTTTTTGATTTTTTTTTGTCATAATGCAGCAAAACACAAAATTTAAAGCCAAAATAAATATTATCAAAGAAAAATATTGGAAATATATAAGGAAAAGTTGTTATAAAAATAATCAATTATAGATATGGGATATGAAAATATATTGATTTTAATGTGCTTAATGGATTAGACGTGCAGCTGAGTGGTACTGAAGTATGAGTTAGGAATTTGGAAGGCAAAGGTAAAGGATATGTCAGACATCAGAGAAGAATAAAGAGAGTGAGAAAGGATAAGAAAAAAGTAAGGAATATGGAGACGAGAAGTTGAAGTATCAGCATTCATAAAATTGAAATCCCAAGAGGAAAAAAAAGAGCAACGTGATCAAAATATTTGAAGAAATAATGGCCCAGAATTTACTAAAATTCAAGAAATATATAATATCTGAGATTGCAAGGTCTCATAGAATAACAAGTATAGAAAAACAATAAGCCACACCTAGAAACATAAATAACATTTAAGAACATCAAAGAAAATAAAAAATTCTAAAAGCTTCCAGAGAATAAAGGCTATCACCTACCTAAGAAACAAGAAGCAGATTAACATAAAACATCTCAGTAGCATCCCCGGTTGCAAAAGGACAGTGGAGAGACACTTTTTGGTGTTAAAAGAAAAAAAAAACTGTGAAACTAGAATATTATAGTCAAATTTTTGTTTACTTACAAGAGCAAAATAAAGATTTTATTATAGTTATGAGACCCAAAATTGTTTATCACATAAAAACAGTCTGAAAACACATGCGAAGGATATATTTCAAGAAAAAGAGAACTAAATGCAAGAGGAAATTATATGATATGGGAAATAAGTCTGAGTAAATAACTGGTGTCTCTACATGCAATTACCAACATGTGCATGCACAGGCGCACACACACACACACACAGAAAACAGGAAAAATGAGTACATAATAATTGGAATAACAATCCAAACATTTCCAAAATGGTGGTTGGGAGATTGATTGGAATGGGGCAAAAAGGTGAAAATAAGAGAAAGAGGAAAAACAAAACAAAAGTGTAGGTAATAAAAACATGAAATAAGATAGCATTAGTAAGTCCTATTAAAACTATGATCGTAATAAATGTAAATGACTTAAACTTTGCTAATTAAAAGACAAAGGATCTCAAACTGAATAAATGAGAATCAATAAAATTTTGGCTATTATATAGTGAAAAGAAAATGCTTCATAAAAGTAGAAAGTAAAGTGACAGGAAAAAATATACCCATTTCATACCCATCAGATTGGAGGAAATGGAAAATTCTGACAAAATGAAGGCAAAAATGTAAAGATAAGAATTATTATGCACAAAGGCTAAGAGTGTAAGTTAATATTAGTATTTTGGAGAGCAATTTTGCAATATCTTACAAACTTCCCAGGATCTAGCAATGCCACTACTTGGTAATATTGGTCAAGGTAAATATTGCTAGCTGCCTGATATGTATGGAACTGCGTCCCCCTCAAAATTTATATGTTGAAGCCCTAATCGTCAGTACCTCAGAATGTAACTTTATTTGAAGAAATGTTCTTTAAAGAAGTAATTTATGTTAAATGAGGCTGTATAGATCACCCTAATCCAATCTGACTAATGTCCTTGTAAGAAAAGGAAATTTGGACACACACTGAGAGATGCCAGGGATGTGCATGCACAGAGGAAAGGCCATATGAGGACACAGTGAGAAGGCAGCCATATACAAGCCAAGGAGAAAGGTCTCAGAAAAAAACAAAGTTGTGCCAACACCTTGATTTTGCACTTTTAGCCTCCAAAATTGTGGGAAAATAAGTTTCTGTTGTTCAAGCCACCCAGTCTGTGGGTTTTTTTTTTTTTTTTGGTTTTTTTTTTTTTTTTTTTTTATGGCAGCCCTAGGAAATTAATACACTAGTGTAAAACAACCTCAAAACATCAGTAGCTGAACAGAACATTTTTCTCTGTGCTCACATAAATCCTAATCTAGTATTCAGGGATGGCCTTCCATCTAGTGATTTCAGGTCCCAAGGTGTTCCCTCTGGTGGCACCACCATCACCCAGACTCTAGTTCTCCACTGCATCCTCTGTGTGTAACCAGAAAGCAGGAGAAGAGAGAGAAGCACTGGAAGATCCTCTATGGGAAGTTTTCATGAGCCAGTACTGGAAACATCATGTATCATTTTAACCCACATTCTACTGGCCAAAAGCCAGTCATATAGCACTCAGCTAACAACTGTAACAGAATCTGTGGAATGTATTCCAGCCACAGTGTGTACAGAGGAAAAGAAAAGAAAACAGGAATTGTTTAGTACATAGCAGTCTCAGCCACATAGATAAATAACTTAGAGAATATCTCACACATTTGAACAAAGAAGTGTCAAAGGATGGTCAATATGGCATTGTCTGAAATAGCAAATGGCCAGAAAAATCTACATGTACAACAACACAAAACTGGGTTTAAAGAAGAGACTTCTTTAAAAGACCTCAAAAGCACAAACCATAAGGCAATAAGTTAATGAATTTAACTGCTAAAACACCAATGATGACATCAACAGAAGAGTCACAGATTGGGAGAAGATATTTGCAACATCTAAACTTAAGAACATGTCTGAATGCAAAAGAAGGTCCTATTAATTATTAACTCAGGACAATGGGCATAAATCTGGCATATAGTCACCTTATCTAAAACCAACAAGGTATTCGTCACTCAAATACTCACACAACCCCTACAGATCAATAAGAAAATATGGGAAACCTAACAGGAAAGAGGGGGGAAGAGAGAAGGATTGACAGTTCACAGAAAGAAAAATTGAGTGGCTAGTGCATATACAAGGAGTTTTTCAATGGAAATAGTAATAAGATAAATGCAAAAGAGATAATAACTTGTATCCATCAGATTTGCAAAAATCACAAAGTCAGATAATATCAAGTGTTCATTGGGATGCAGGGAAATGAGAGCCCTCATGCACTTCTGGTAGGTACCATTCTGAAGAGCAACACAGCCGTACTTTGTGAAGTTATGTATATATTTACCATATGACTCAGTCATTCCACTTCTGGGTATATGCTGTGAGTGGACATGTGTGAGGCTGGCCGCTACATTAAGGGTTGGAGGCAACCCATGTGTTCATTACTAAGGGAATGGAGTAACTAAATATAATACATGCACACTGTCAAAATACCATGAAGTAATCAGAAGCAATGAAATTTACTAGATGAATACATACTGGGTTGGCCAAAAAGTTCGCTCGGGTTTCTCCATAACGTCTTATGGAAAAACCCAATCGAACTTTTTGGCCAACACAATATGTATATATTTTAACATGTATATGAAAAGATCTTAAAAACCTAATAGGAATTTTAAAAGTAAATTAAAGATCATAGATATAGACAGCAAACTAGTCATTACCAGTGGGGAAAGGGAAGGGGGAAGGGCATGATAGGGGTAGAGGATTAAGAGGCACAAACTACTGTGTTTAAAATAAATAAGCTGGGACTTCCCTGGTGGCGCAGTGAATGAGACTCCATGCTCCCAGTGCAGGGGGCCCGGGTTTGATCCCTGGTCGGGGAACTAGATCCCACATGCATGCCGCAACTAAGAGTTCACATGCCACAACTAAGAAGCCCACGTGCCACAACTAAGGAACCTGTGAACTGCAACTAAGACCCAGTGAAACCAAATAATAAAAAATGTTAAACATAAAATAAATAAGCTACAAGGATATATTGTACAGCACAGGGAATAGAGCCAATATTTTATAATAACTTTAAATGGAGTAAAACATATAAAATTTTGAATCACTATGCTGTACACCTGAAACTAATATAATATTGTAAATCAACTATACTTCAATTTTAAAAATGTAAATTAAAGAATGAAATTGATAGAACAAAACCATTTATGCAAATTCAAAACACATGCATACACACAATATTCTTAAAGTCTATACGCACATCCAAAGATATATAAGTATTCAAGAGGGACTGCTTGTGGAGGGGGAAATAAAGAAATAAATCTTGGTTTGCAGAGGCCTTGATTGGACTGATGATGATAGTGGGTCTTGAACTAGTGAAATGACTAGCTCAGAAATGTGCACCTAAAACTCCTCCCCCCAAAAAACCCTAAATAAAGGGGAGGTGGTGGTGAGGCATGCAGGCATGAGGACAGGCAGGCAGGTTGGCTAGAAGATAGGAAAAAAGCATAAAAGGGTCCCTCAAATTTTGGTCCATTCTTGTTAAATTGGATTGGTTTGAAAACTTAAAAACCAAACTAACAGAACACTGTCCTGTGACACCATTGGTTTTTCAGGGTGTGAGAAACTTTGTAGGGTTTTGGGTGGGCTTTCTTTTTTATCAAGAAGCACATGGAATAGTTTGACATTCTAAGCATGGTTTGCCACAATGAATGCCCTATACTGTAATTAAACCATTGGCTTAGAGGTCTGTTTGCCCTGTTTAAAGTGCTTTGTGAAACTCAGCGTTTGCCTTTTGTTGTTGTTGAATCTTTCTGACAAGCAATTGGGAGAGAGGAAGTCTCTACACTTCCCTGCTCTGCATTTAGGCAAACGCTGTGTGCACTGTCAGTTAAAAAGCACCACCCTGCCATGCCTGTTTGACTTCAGTTACAAGTGTTGGCAGGAGATGTTCAAGGAGACAACAAGAGGTATTTAGAATCTGCAGTCCTTTGAGATTCAAAATTATAAAGCAGCCACAGAAATGAGTCAGCCTATTAAGTTAGGACATAACCACAGCTATCTAGATCACTCAGACTTCCAAAGTCATGAGAGGCACATAGCCTTTCACATGCTCCATTTCTTTTGTATCCTCACAACACCTGGGGCCACATCCCTTCCATGAAGTTTCCTAAATGAATTTTGTTGATTAACCACTAGACACACACACAGACACACACCCCTGAATCTCAATTCTCTGCAAACGTTATAATGTTCTCAGAGTCCTAAAATTTTTAGAATTAGTTCTATGTTTTACTGGGCAGAAAACAGTCTGTGGAAGATAGAACCTGATAAGACACTTTGAATGATGCAAACTTCCACAAAGTGATAGATGGCCGAGTGAAACCAAAGGAACTAATTAAGGCGTAGTCGTAATTAAACAAAAAAAAAAAGCAAACTCATGAGTAGCAATAGAAAATGCAAAACTATCAGAACTAAGTGATTTAAAATATCACAGCAAGAGATAGTGGCTAGTGAAACATGAGGAGTGAAGTGGCAGGAAGTTCAACTTTCAACTGTGTTTTAATATGCTCTTCTGGCCCTGTTTACACCTCTACTACAGTATTTCTCTGCTCTCCCTTGTAGGAAAACTCCTCCAAAGAATTGTCTCTACTCCCTGTCCTGACATCCTCATTTCCCACCCTCTCTTGAAAACACTCACATCAAACTTTTGTTCTCACCACTCCATGCCATCGCTGTTAGTAAAGTCAATGAGTTCCATGCTGCCAAATGGAGTACACAACTCCAAGTCCTCTCCTTAACTGCCTTCTCCACGGCATTTGCTTGCTCCTCTTCTTGAAACTGCCTTGAACCATTTTTTAAAATGTCTACTTTCAAATACTTTTAGACTCACACAGAAGTTGCAAAAATAGTTCAGAGAGTTCCTGTGCACCCTTCACTCAGCTTCCTCTAATAATAACACCTTTCATAACCATGGTGCAAGGGTGCTTGAAACTTTAAAACCTGCTCCTTCATTCTTTCGACCTTTTCCTCACTTGGCTTCCATTTCCACCATCCTCCTGGTTTTTCTTCTCCTCTCAGTCTTTTGGGTGGAGACCCCTCCTCTTCCCTATTTCTAAAAGTTGGCATGCCCCGGGGCTCAATCATCATACCTCTTTTTCATCCAAATTCACATCTCACATGACTTTGTCTAGTCTTATAGTTTCAGATAGCATGTATATGAAAAAATTCCCAGATTACCATCTCCAGTGTTGAACCCTGCATTGAATTCCTGGCTTCCATATCAAACTGCTTCCATATCAAACTGTCATAACTGAGCTCATTCAAGCCCTGCCATCCAGCACTTTCTCCCACATTACCCTTCTCAGAAAGTGGTTCCAGCATTCAGCCATGCACTTAGGCTGAACACTGGAATTGTCCTGGACTGTTCTCTTTCTCTCATATAACTACATTCAATCTAACAGCATAATGAATTGGCCCTAACCTTCAAAATATGACCTATGTCTGAGCAGTGTTCACCACCTCTTGTCTCTACCATCCTAGGCCAAACCACTTTCATCTTTGTCCTAGATTATTGCAATAACCTCCTAACTGGTCTCCAGACTCCCACTCAGGCTCCCTAAAGTTGATTCTCCGTATGGCAGTCAGGGATCCTTTTAAAATGCAAATTAAGTCATGGCACTCTTCTACTCAGTGTCTTTCCATAGATATAAAACCATTGTTTCCATAGAATAAAGTCCATGGCACTTGCCATGCTCTACAAGATCCTATAAAATCCCCACCACCCTCTCCCACAAACTCTCCAACCACATTTGCTTCCTTAGTTTGTGCAGCCTCCTGGCTATTCCCAGAACACCTAAGCATGTTCCTACAGTGGGCATTTGCTGTTAGACTTCTCTCTGCCAGGAACACATTTCCCCAGCTATTCCCATTTAGGATTCTGCTCATTCCCTCAGAGAAACCTTCTCTGACCACCTTATCTGAGGCAGTACCCCCTCACCCATAGCTCTATCCCTATTCAGGCTTACTGTTCCTAATAAGAATCTGGCATCTGGCTGGTTGGTTGGTTGGTTGGTTGTCTGTCTGTCTATCTATCTTCCACACTAGAATATAAACTCCAGGAGAACCAGGACTTTGTCTGATTTTGGTTCACTCCTGATTCTCTGCATGACATACAGTAGGCACCCAATAAATATTTGTTGAATAAATAAATAAGCAAAGGAACAGTAAAGAACTGTATATAGAAATGTTCTCAGAAAACATAAAATATTTTGATTAGAAATGATAAAATTTGAAATCCAGGTTAAAAATATAAGATTTCTACAAGGACTAGTTGAAATTTCTGTCACTTATGATGAAGTGATTGTCTTTAGTCATTTCAGCCTTACTGCATAGCAAATGTCATTGATTATAAATACCCTGAATTATCCATGGGTAATTATGAGTATGTTATGTCAAATATTTCAAATGTAAAACCATTTGAGTTGGTTTACCTCAAAGAATTTGCAAGCAACTTGAAGTGATATATGAGGTCCACCAACTCCCCACTATGTAAACGAAAGAAACATGGTAAATGGTTTAATCTCTGTCCACATGACCTCCCTCCTGGGTCACGGCTCTAACAATAAATAGACTCACTTGAACAATAAAGGTGTGAGAGTTTTAAATCATATCCTTGGTTAGTTTAATGACGCTATAAATATTTTCTTCTTTTATCTTTAAAGGTATGTACACATGAATTACAGATATAGACTACATTCTTATTGTCTGTATTTCTCATTCTCCCTGAGGCAGTGCTCTATCCTTATGTAATTCTTTTTTTTTTTTTGAAAATGTCTTTATTTTGCATTTATTCTTTTTTTTTGGCTACATTGGTTCTTTGTTGCTGTGCACAGGCTTTCTCTAGTTGCAGTGAGTGGGGGTTGCTCTTCGTTGCAGTGCACGGGCTTCTCATTGTGGTGGCTTCTCTTGTTGTGGAGCACGGGCTCCAGGCACGCGGGATTCAGTAGTTTTGGTGCGTGGGCTCAGTAGCTGTGGCTTGCGGGCTTATTTACTTCGTGGTATGTGGGATCTTCCCAGACCAGGGATGGAACCTGTGTCCCCTGCATTGGCAGGTGGATTCTTAACCACTGTGCCACCAGGGAAGTCCCTATCCTTAGGTAATTCTTAAAGATAAAAGCCAATGGCAGGTATATCCAAAACCAAAATATGATCTCCCTACCCTTTCTCATTATCACTTGGTAAATCAGTGCTATGTTATAACCTCTGAGAATGTGGGTCTAAATTATAATAGTATTTGGGGGCAAAATGGGCTGAGTTCCTTGTATCAATGTTCTATGATGAAAAAATTTACAGATGCTCAAGGAAAGAAAATGTGGTCCTACGATCTCACAGCCAGAAAGTATAAAGGATGCAAACAAACAGCTTTCAACAGGCAAGAACTCAAGGAATATTTTTCCCATGAGTAGCTTTTTGAAGCTACTATTAGAGATGAACTATAACCAACCAAAGGGTGCCCAGGAAAACTATGACAGTTGGACAGGAAGCAAACATTTAATATACTTAATGGGTAGAAAATGGAATGGAAATATTTTGATAAAATAGAAATGATACCCAAAAAATTGTGAGAGGAAAAAGAAAAGAAAGAGAGAAAATTGTTATAAAGGTAATCAGTGGAAAAGAAAAATACAAACCTTCCTGAATAACTATACCTACATACATAAAGCAAAGAAAATAAACTACATAGTTAAATTTCTTTAGTTGTAAAAAATAAAAAGCATAAAATAGCATGACAGATCTAAGATCATATTTATCTGTCATAATGATAACTATAAATGAATTTAATATACCTATTGTATTAGAGTATAAGCTGTTATGTCAAAGAGAATCCAAACCATAGTGGACTGAGTAAAGTAAATTTTTCTTTCTTGTAAAACTTTCCAGAAATAAACATTCCAGGATTGCTGGGAAACTCTATTCCATAAGGCAATCCAGGGACTCAGGTTCTGTCTACCTTGCAGCCTGGACATCTGTAGTATGCTGTCCTCACCAGCATTATCTAGGCTGGTTTATTATCCTCATAACCCCAAGAAAGGGGACAAAGGAAGGCCAGAACAAGTGGCTTCCTCTTTTGAAATAAAGTTGCACAATTTCTTTCCACTCCTATACTTAGTCACATGGCCAAGTTTAACTGCAAGGGAGACTGTAAAATAGTGCTGGAATTCAATTCTGGCATTTCATAGAAATGTAATGTTTTTCTGAATCACAATCCCAAGAAAATTTGTCAAGAACTCAGGAAAAAGGAGGAAAATGCTAATTTTTCTTGCAGGAATCATAATCTTGCAAGATGGAGCTATTACTAATTTGAAAGAATCTACTCACATACAGTTAAAAACATAACAGGAAATGCTGACTTGTGGATTTGAAGGTTTAGGTAGACATTTCCAGGGAACCAGGACATGGGTACATAGGAGGGAAGCAGTCACAATCTAATCAGTCAGTCTTGTTTTTAGCTGTTGCTGTGTTCTGAAGAGGAGAGAGCGACAGAGAGAGCAACAGATGGAGACAGAGATACATAGATAGGGAAACTAAGGCTGGAGAAAGAATCATCCAAAAGGATTGAAGGAACCATTCCTTGAAGCTCACACAAGACCAAGAAGAGTTTCTGTTCTCATTATCCAGAGTGATAAACCACATAATTCAAAGGGCTTCAGGTAAAGTACTCAGAAGGCTATCACCTTCATACTGCAGAAAAATTAGCCCTAAAATAAATGCTGCTCTGGCCCTGTCTAACAAAGCTTAAAAGCCAGGTTCTCAAAATATTCAGACTGTTTCCAGGTAATTTAACTGTGTTCCAGAAGAAAGCTCAAGAATATTTATATAAATATAACAATATCAAGCACATAACAAAGTAACATTCACAATGTATAACATCTGATCAGTAATCACCAGGCATACAAAGAAGAAGGAAAGTATGATTCATAATGATCAGAAAAGCAAATCAATTGAAACTAACCCAGAAATGATACAGGTAATAAAATTAGTAGATAAGGACATTAAAACAATTACTATATATTATTCATTTCGTTCAATAAGCTAGAGAAAAGATTTGAGAGTTAAGTAGAAACATGGGAGACATGGAAGAGATCAAATCAAACTTCTAAAAATGGAAAATATATTTCTGAGATGAAAAATATACTGGATGAGATTAACAGCAGATTAGACCAGAAGAAAGAAATGATTAGTGAACTTGAAGATATAAATATAAAAATTATCCAAAATTAAACATCAAAAGAAAAACTCTGAAAAAATAAAAATAACAGAGCATCCACCAATATACATATAATTGGTATCCCAAATAGAGATGAACAGGAAACTAGAAACAAGAATTTGAATAAATAATGGTCGAACTTTTCAAAATTTGATGAATCTATAAACACACAGATCCAATATTCCCCAAAATGCAAGAAACATAAATAAAGCTATGAAGAACATCATAATCAAATTGCTTAGAACCAGTGATAAAGAGAAACTTTAAAAGCAGTCAGGGAAAAAAGACAAGCAGTCTTCTTGTAAGAAACAATGCAAGCCAGAAGATAGTAGAGCAATATATTTAAAGTACTGAAAGAAAAAAAAAAAAAGGCATCTAGAATTCTAAACTTAGCAATTTTTTTCAAAAACAAATGTGAAAAAAAGACTTCTTCAGGCACACAAAAGCAGAAAGAATTTATGACCAGCAGACACGTACTATAAAAATGTTAAAAGAAAGTCATTTAGGCAGAAGGAAAATATTGATCATTAAAGATGGGAATCTAAGTCTAGCCAAAAGAATGGTGGGTAATGAAATGGTACCATGTGGCTAACCACAAAAGATTTGTTTGTTACTTAAATCTCTTTGAAAAATGGCTGTTTAAAGCAAAATACATTGTGTTGTAGAATTTATCATGTAACATATTTTAAATGTTTCTGCATCTGAAAAGCTTCCAAATACATGAAGCAAAAACTGATAGGACTGCAATAAGAAACAGACAAATCTACAATTACAGCCAGAGATTCTTCCTAACCCTTCTCTCAATAATAGGTAGAACAAACTGGCAAAAAATCTGTAATGGTATAGAAGACTTAAACAACACTATCAACAGAATTGACTTGGGTGACATTGTAGAACATTACCCACCAACAGAAGATACACAGTTTTTAAAGCGCAAGCAGAATATTTATTAAAATAGATTATATTCTAGGCCATAAAACAAATCTAACTAAATTTAAAGGAATTCAAATGATACAAATTATGTTCTCTGACTACTGTGGGATTGAATTAGAAATAAATAAAAGATATCTGAAATACTCCTAAATATTTGAATCTAAATAATACATTCATGTAAGTGTATTGCCTACTCAAAAATTAATTAAATAAAATGGGTTTTTAAGCAATGGGGTTAATTTGTTTGCATTGCTGACAAATAGCCATTAAGGTGACTTCAAAGAGACGTTACCCAAATATTCTGAGCTTTATTTGAACAGATATATGTTCTTTCAAGAGTACCACCATAAGGACAAACACAGTAGTTACTTGGGTGTAGAAGTTTGGTTAGTTTGCTAGAAAATCACGCTTATTTCTCTATAGCCATACAGTATTTTAAAATTCTCAAAATTATTTGAAAGGCAAAAGTAATAATCTAGCAACAGACTTGCCACTAGAGCTGATATTTTTTGCCTTTATCTCAAGGGAGAAAAATTAATTCTTACATTTATCCTTGCTTTTGCTGAATGTTCAAGTATTCAACAAGTACTTATGAAGCACCCAGTATGTGCCAGACACCATTTAATAGACCAAGAGCAGGGCTTCTCTGGTGGTGCAGTGGTTAAGAGTCTGCCTGCCAATGCAGGGGACACGGTTCAAGCCCTGGTCCAGGAAGATCTCACATGCCATGGAGCAACTAAGCCCGTGCACCACAACTATGGAGCCTGCGCTCTAGAGCCCTGTGCTCCACAACAGAGAAGCCACTGCAATGAGAAGCCCGTGCACCACAACAAAGGGTAGCCCCCACTCGCGGCAACTAGAGAAAAGCCTGTGCACTGCAATGAAGACCCAACACAGCCAAAAATAAAATAAATTTATTTTTTTTAAAAATAGACCAAGAGCAAAAAACGGTCCTTCTTTTCATGGAGATTACATTCCAGTGCGGTGAGTGGGAGAGGTGTACAATAAAGAAATAAACAAAAATTTAATGTGTTAGGTGAGAAATGACATGTGACAAAATAAAGCTGTCCAGGTAGCTAGAGATATTGATGAAGGACCAGAGGAAAGAAGAATGTATCCTGACACAAGAAAATATTTTATTTCTTTGAACTTTTTAAACCTGGGGTTAATTTCAGTTGCCTTTGAGTGAAGTCATCATTTGATCAGAATTTCTAGATATTTTAAGACATTTTTGCAGAAGCACAAAAGGTAGAGCCCCCAAAAGGCAAACATTCAAGCATTTCAAAAGGCAGGTGCCAAGGAGAAGTCTGTAAAACAACAGCATAAAAGATGGAGGAAGCTAAGAATTGGCTTCAAATCAGCAAATGGCCAACAACTTTGTCTCTGAGGCCTGTTCTTGTTACAGGGAAGTTTACAACAACAAGAATAAACAAACAAACAAACAAACAAACAAATAAATACATAAATAAAAGAACAGAAAGAAAAGAAAGCATACCTACTTCTCAACAGGTTATTAAATATGACTAAGATTCCTTAGAAATCTCCTCAAAGAGCCCTTCTGAAATTGGTTATCCAAACAAGTTTCCTTCTTCCAATTCATAATAGTAAAAATAAGGCAGTACATATAAAGATGAGAATTTTCCATAGTAGAGAATGATTCTATAGATTATTAAACAGGAGCAGTGCAATTCATTCCTCTGATTAAGAGGAGGCTGCACATGTATAGTTTATAAAGTTTCTCCAGGTGATCTAAATTAGCAGTAAAGGACCACAGACTTCCATTTGACAATTACTGACCCACTGCACTGTCACTGCTGGCAGAATGAGGCTTGATTCATTGCAAAGAGGCTAGGTATAAGCTGTGTACACACTCCAACATAGCCATTATTTGGAAGGTGAGTTAGTTAGGGGTCAGACTTGATGAAAAGCCCACAGGATGGGGGCTTTTAATTACTTGACTTTTTAAACTGATTATTGAAAATCATAATTCTGTAATTATTTCTTTACTTGACATGGTATTGTTTTTCCTCTGTTTCCTTCAAACCTTTGAAGAATCTTGCTTTTTACCTTGGTTGGTACAGAGTATCAAATACCGTATCCCACAAAGGTCTGATAAAAGAGAAGTCATGGATGGCCAGGAGTGTGTGTGTGTGTGTGTGAGTGTGTTTTAACCTAGGATTTTCACTTATGGCAAACTTTAGCACCACTATCACCTCACACACACACACACATGCACACACACACACACACGCGCACGCACACACACACACATACACTCCCTTCAACACATTCTAGTCATTGAGTTGAATAAATAGCCTGGTGCCAGCCTAACTGAGCTTGAAGACATCCTTCCTGAGCCATTTGCCCCAGTTCATGTTCCAGTGAGTCCAGAATATCAAAGTCTAGTTCAGCATGACATGAGCATCCCACAAACTCTTTCTGGCTGAATGGCATATGCACTGGTCAATTTTCAGCTGGTGGTCTGTAGCCACATGGATCTACACATGTTATCTATGTAGTAATGACAGAGAATTGGCCCTAAGTGGATTTGTCGACTTCAGACAAGAACTTTTGAAATGGGACAGTAACCTTGGATATTAGAAGCTTCTTCTAATTTCCATATTTCCTGGTGAAAAGGTGTGCACAATAAATCATATTACCCAAAATTATATTGTAATTTTGAGTTCCTTAAAACTTACCATAGGGCTTCCCTGGTGGCGCAGTGGTTGAGAGTCTGCCTGCCAATGCAGGGGACACGGGTTCGAGTCCTGGTCTGGGAGGATCCCACATGCCGTGGAGCGGCTAGCCCCGTGAGCCACAATTACTGAGCCTGCGCATCTGGAGCCTGTGCTCCGCAACAGGAGAGGCTGCGATAGTGAGAGGCCCGTGCACCGCGATGAGGAGTGGCCCCCACTTGCCGCAACTAGAGAAAGCCCTCGCACAGAAACGAAGACCCAACACAGCCATAAATAAATAAATAAAATTAAAAAAAAAAAAACTTACCATAGGCAGAAGCAAGAAGAACTACAATCCTGCAGCCTGTGGAACAAAAACCATATTCACAGAAAGACAGACAAGATGAAAAGGCAGATGGCTATGTACCAGATGAAGGAACAAGATAAAACCCCAGAAAAACAACTAAATGAAATGGAGATGATCCAAACCTATGGGATGCAGCAAAAGCAGTTCTAAGAGGGAAGTTTATAGCTATACACGCCAACCTCAAGAAACAAGAAAAATCTCAAATAAACAATCTAACTCTACACTTAAAACAACTAGAGAAAGAAGAACAAACAAAACCCAAAGTTAGCAGAAGGAAAGAAATCATAAAGACCAGAGAAGAAATAAATGAAATAGAAACAAAGGAAACAATAGCAAAGATCAAAAAAACTAAAAGCTTGTTCTTTGAGAACTTAAACAAAATTGATAAACCATTAGCCAGACTCTTCAAGAAAAAGAGGGAGAGGACTCAAATCAATAGAATTAGAAATGAAAACGGAGAAGTTACAACAGACACCACAGAAATACAAAGCATCCTAAGAGACTACTACAAGCAACTCTATGCCAATAAAATGGACAACCTGGAAGAAATGGACAAATTCTGAAAAAGGTATAATCTTCCAAGACGGAACCAAGAAGAAATAGAAAATATGAACAGACCAATCACAAGTAATAAAATTGAAACTGTGATTAAAAATCTTCCAACAAACAAAAGCCCAAGACCAGATGGCTTCACAGGTGAATTCTATTAAACATTTATAGAAGAGCTAACACTCATCCATCTCAAACTCTTCCAAAAAATTGCAGAAGGAGGAAAATTCCCAAACTCATTCTATGAGACCACCATCACCCTGATACCAAAACCAGACAAAGATACTACAAAAAAAGAAAATTACAGACTAATATCACTGATGAATATAGATGCAAATTCCTCAACAAAATACTAGCAAACAGAATCCAACAACACATTAAAAGGATTATACACCAAGATCAAGTGGGATTTATCCCAGAGATGCAAGGATTCTTCAATATATGCAAATCAATCAATGTGATACACCATATTAACAAATTGAAGAATAAAAACCATATGATCATCTCAATAGATGCAGAAAAAGCTTTTGACAAAATTCAACACCCATTTATGATAAAAACTCTCCAGAAAGCGGGCATAGAGGGAACCTACTTCAATGTAACAAAGGCTATATACAACAAATCCACAGCAAACAGCATTCTCAATGGTGAAAAACTGAAAGCATTTCCTCTAAGATCACGAACAAGGCAAGGATGTCCACTCTCACCACTATTATTCAACATAGTTTTGGAAGTCCTAGCCACGGCAATCAGAGAAGAAAAAGAAATAAAAGGAATCCAAATTGGAAAAGAAGAAGTAAAACTGTCACTGTTTGCAGATGACATGATACTATACATAGAGAATCCTAAAGATGCCGCCAGAAAACTACTAGAGCTAATCAATGAATTTGGTAAAGTTGCAGGATATAAAATTAATGCACAGAAATCTCTTGCATTCCTATATATTAATGATGAAAAATCTGAAAGAGAAATTAAGGAAAGTCTCCCATTTACCACTGCAACAGTAAGAATAAAATATCTAGGAATAAACCTACCTAAGGAGACAAAAGACCTGTATGCAGAAAACTATAAGACACTGATGAAAGAAATTAAAGATGATACCAACAGATGGAGAGATATACCATGTTCTTCAATTGGAAGAATCAATATTGTGAAAATGACTATACTACCCAAAGCAATCTACAGATTCAGTGCACTCCCTATCAAATTACCAATGGCATTTTTTTTATAGAACTAAAACAAAA
This sequence comes from Mesoplodon mirus, assembly GCF_964341445.2. Classification (NCBI taxonomy): domain Eukaryota; kingdom Metazoa; phylum Chordata; class Mammalia; order Artiodactyla; family Ziphiidae; genus Mesoplodon; species Mesoplodon mirus. Next base: position 53,177,728 of record NC_138986.1, on the reverse strand, counting down.
AATCTTAAAATTTGTATGGAGACACAAAAGATCCCGAATAGCCAAAGCAGTCTTAAGGGAAAAAACAGGGCTGGAAGAATCAGACTCCCTGACTTCAGACTATACTAAAAATCTACAGTAATTAAGAAAATATGGTACTGGCAAAAAAAAATATAGATCAATGGAACAGGATAGAAATCCCAGAGATAAACCCATGCACCTATGGTCATCTAATCTATGACAAAGGAAGCTAGGATATACAATGGAGAAAAGACAGTCTCTTCAATAAGTGGTGTTGGGAAAACTGGATACCTACATGTAAAAGAATGAAATTAGAACACTCCCTAACACCAAACACAAAAATAAACTCAAAATGGATTAAAGACCTAAATGTAAGACCAGGCACTATAAAACTCTTAGAGCAAAACATAGGAAGGACACTCTTTGACATAAATCACAGCAAGATCTTTTTTGATCCACCTCCTAGAGAAATGGAAATAAAAACAAAAATAAACAAATGGGACCTAACGAAACTTCAAAGCTTTTGCACAGCAAAGGAAACCATAAACAAGACCAAAAGACAACCCTCAGAATGGGAGAAAACATTTTCAAACAAATAATCGGACAAAAGATTAATCTCCAAAATATATAAACAGCTTATGCAGCTCAATATTAAAAAAACAAACAGCCCAACGTAAAAATGGGCAGAAGACCTAAACAGACATTTCTCCAAAGAGAACATATAGATGGCCAAGAAGCACATGAAAAGCTGCTCAACATCACTAATTATTAGAGAAATGCAAATTAAAACTACAATGAGGTGTCACCTCACACCAGTTAGAATGGGCATCACCAGAAAATCTACAAACGACAATTACTGGACAGGGTGTGGAGAAAAGGGAACCCTCTTGCACTGTTGGTAGGAATGTAAATTGATACAGCCACTATGGAGAAGTATGGAGATTCCTTAAAAAACTGAAAATAGAACTACCATATGATCCAGCAATCCCACTCCTGGGCATATACCCTGAGAAAACTATAATTTAAAAATACACATGCACCCCAGTGTTCATTGCAGCACTATTTACAATAGCCAGGACACGGAAGCAACCTAATTGCCCATCAACAGAAAGATGGATTAAGAAGATGTGGTACATATATACAATGGAATATTACTCAGCCATAAAAAGGAACGAAATTGGGTCATTTGTAGAGACATGGATGCATCTAGAGAGTGTCATACAGAGTGAAGTAAGTCAGAAAGAGAAAAACGAATATCATATATTAACACATATATGTGGAACCTAGAAAATGGTGCAGATGGACCAGTTTGCAGAGCAGAAATTGAGACACAGATGTAGAGAACAAACGTATGGACAGCAAGGGGGGAAAACAGCGGGGGGGGCAAATTGGGAGATTGGGATTGACATGTATACACTGATATGTATAAAATGGATGACTAATAACAACCTGCTGTATAACAAAATAAATAAAATTAAATTAAAAAAAAAGAAAAGTCTGTACAGCCCCTACCTAAGGTTACTTTAGTCATGTGGGGGAGGCAGATGGGCACACAGACATGGGTGTTAAAAAAAATTACCATAAATTATCAATATAATAGTATACTATAAATATCCTTTTTCAAAAGTGAGATTTTGTTTTTGTCATGATAGAAATCCAGGACCTTTTACATCATATGGTGAAATGAAGGATTCAAAAAGTTTGAAAATCACTGGATGAGGCCACGGAGTTTTGTGAATAGTTAGGAGATGTTTCTTTATTATAATTTAAATGTAGCATTGTTTTTCTCTCACCACAATAACAATGTCAAAAAATTTGCCACCAAAGCGAAGACCTTTACCTTCCCCTTTGGGAAACTGGTAGGTCCAGCCATAGGATTGCATTTGTATGCTAAATAGAAATAGGAAATGTGTTGGACAAAAATAGAGGTTGGATTAGTCATCAGTATATTCATTTACTCTGACCCAGTACCTGTATTCCTCATCTCCATGTGTTGCTTTCTTTTAAGACTGGCAAGAGCAGCACATTTCATAAAATGGTCAAAATGACAAGGAAGGGCCATCTTGGAATCTGGGAGTTTCCTCTACCACATGAAAACACTCTGCCAGCATGCCAGAGGTGTACATCACACCAGCACAAAGGAAAATATGGCATTGCAAAGGGTGTGGGGGGGAAGAAACAAAGAGAGACACAGTGGTTATGTCAAGAAAAATACAAACATCTTCTTCCTTGAAAGATGACTTGACTTATCTCAAACCTAAAACCTGTACAGCTCTGAAAGTTTTCTGCACCCAGTATCTTGGTGAGAGATACTGGTGTGGACCATTGAAAAACAGAAGCAGCTCACTGGTTCTCAAGTGTTCTTTACACTACTTTAAAATTCTGGGCACCTGATCCTGAATGGATGAGTGGCAGATACACCATATGATTTTAACCACAGAAACCTCTGTTACAGTAACATAAAAGGGTGGTGGAAAGGGCTATGAAATCAAAGTGCACTCAGGACTTTGATGTGGGCAGAGTTGCCTGGTGCCTGTGAGTGCCACCTTCCTTGCTCCCCACCTGTGACCGTCAGTGGCTACTGATTCTTATCTATCCAGGTTGATTCACTGGCAGGTGCAAGGTAGTTAGGTCCAAATTAAAATGTGTAAATCTATATTCACATATGCTGTGCCTGACCCCCACCCCCAAATCACCCAAAAAATAAGTAACTCAGGGAGAAGTTTGAATGTTTGTACCTCACTCATCCTCATATATTCAACTCAAGCTATAAACTTGCCTGATATTTTATTTCCATTCAGAATAGGAAGCCTTGCCTTCAAGTACCAGCCTAACGAGACCATTGGCTGTCTGGTTTTCAGATTTGTATGGCATCAATATAATGCCCCAATCCAACTGCAGGGTATCATCAGCTAAAGCTGCTATGGCACTTTGGGGGGTATTCTTCCTGCCCAAAAGTCAAATAAAAGTTCAGAGACTATTTAGTTCTGTCACATAAACTAGAAGGGCAGAAACAACTCAAAGGGTTGACATTGTAATTCAACCCCAAATCTGCAATTGAAATTAATCTTACTAAAATCAGAGCCTTGGTCAAAGTCAACATCGATTAAAGCAATATTTTTCTGAGACCATAAACCAAACTAGTTGATTACTATTCTATAACATTTCCTCATGGATACGTGGGCAGATTGAGCTCGTCTGTTGGCTTTGCTTCTGTACAGTCTCAGAGTATAGAAAAGGAGCAAAAGAGTGAGCCTCACTCAGGATACATGGTTTAGGTCGTTTAAGATAGAGTAGCCAGGCTGAGCCTGGATGCTGAGTCATCTGTCTCCACAGGATGCTCTCCTCACGCATTTCCATAATGAAATTGCCTTCTCTGCATAAACACACTTATTATCTCGTGCTTAGTGCAAATTATAACTTTTTTAAACATCTTTATTAGAGTATAATTGCTTTACAATGCTGTGTTAGTTTCTGCTTTATAACAAAGTGAATCAGTTATACATATACATATGTCCCCATATCTCTTCCCTCTTGCATCTCCCTCCCTCCCCTCCCTCCCTATCCCACCCCTCTAGGTGGTCACAAACCACCTAGCTGATCTCCCTCTGCTATGCAGCTGCTTCCCACTACCTATCTATTTTACATTTGGTAGTGTATATATGTCCATGCCACTCTCTCACTGCGTCCCAGCTTACCCTTACCCTTCCCTGTGTCCTCAAGTCCATTCTCTACATCTGTGTCTTTATTCCTGTCCTGCCCCTAGGTTCTTCAGAACCTTTTTTTTTGTTTTTTAGATTCCATATATATGTGTTAGCATACAGTATTTGTTTTTCTCTTTCTGACTTACTTCACTCTGTATGACAGTCTCTAGGTCCATCCACCTCACTACAAAAAACTCAATTTCGATTCTTTTTATGGCTGAGTATTATTCCATTGTATATATGTGCCACATCTTTATCCATTCATCTGTCGATAGACACTTGGTTGCTTCCATTTCCTGGCTATTGTAAATAGAGCTGCAATGAACATTGTGGTACATGACTCCTTTTGAATTATGGTTTTCTCAGGGTATATGCCCAGTAGAGGGATTGCTGGGCCATATGGTAGTTCTATTTTTAGTTTTTTAAGGAAACTCCATACTGTTCTCCATATAGGCTGTATCAATTTACATTCCCACTAACAGTGCAAGAGGGTTTCCTTTTCTCCACACCCTCTCCAGCATTTATTGTTTGTAGATATTTTGATGATGGCCATTCTGACCAGTGTGAGATGATATCTCATTGTAGTTTTGATTTGCATTTCTCTAATGATTAATGATGTTGAGCATTCTTTCATGTGTTTGTTGGCAATCTGTATATCTTCTTTGAAGAAATGTTTATTTAGGTCTTCTGCCCATTTTTAGATTGGGCTGTTTGTTTTTTTGTTATTGAGCTGCATGAGCTGCTTGTAAATCTTGGAGATTAATCCTTTGTCACTTACTTCATTTGCAAATATTTTCTCCCATTCTGAGGGTTGTCTTTTGGTCTTGTTTATGGTTTCCTTTGCTGTGCAAAAGCTTTGAAGTTTCATTAGGTCCCATTTGTTTATTTTTATTTCCATTTCTCTAGGAGGTGGGTCAGAAAGGATCTTGCTGTGATTTATGTCATAGAGTGTTCTGCCTATGTTTTCCTCTAAGAGTTAGATGGTTTTAGGCCTTACATTTAGGTCTTTAATCTATTTTGAGTTTATTTTTGTGTATGGTGTTAGGGAGTGTTCTAATTTCATTCTTTTACATGTAGCTGTCCAGTTTTCCCAAAACCACTTACTGAAGAGGCTGTCTTTTCTCCACTGTACATTCCTGCCTCCTCTATCAAAGATAAGGTGACCATATGTGTGTGGGTTTATCTCTGGGCTTTCTATCCTGTTCCATTGATCTATATGTCTGTTTTTGTGCCAGTAACATACTGTCTTGATTACTGTAGCTTTGTAGTATAGTCTGAAGTCAGGGAGCCTGATTCCTCCAGCTCCATTTTTCTTTCTCAAGATTGCTTTGGCTATACGGGGTCTTTTGTGTTTCCATACAAATTGTGAAATTTTTTGTTCTAGTTCTGGGGAAAATGTCAGTGGTAGTTTGATAGGGATTGCACTGAATCTGTAGATTGCTTTGGGCAGTAGAGTCATTTTCACAATGTTCATTCTTCCAATCCAATAACATGGTATATCTCTCCATCTATCTGTATCATCTTAAATTTCTTTCATCAGTGTCTTATAGTTTTCTGAATACAGGTCTTTTGTCTCCTTAGGTAGGTTTATTCCTAGGTATTTTATTCTTTTTCTTGCAGTGGTAAATGGGAGTGTTTCCTTAATTTCTCTTTCAGATTTTTCATCATTAGTGTATAGGAATGCAAGAGATTTCTGTACATTAATTTTATATCCTGCTACTTTACCAAATTCATTGATTAGCTCTAGTAGTTTTCTGGTAGCATCTTTAGGATTCTCTATGTATAGTACCATGTTATCTGCAAACAGTGACAGTTTTACTCTTCTTTTCCAATTTGGTTCCTTTTATTTCTTTTTCTTCTCTGATTGCTGTGGCTAAAACATCCAAAACTATGTTGAATAAAAGTGGTGAGAGTGGGCAACCTTGTCTTGTTCCTGATCTTAGTGGAAATGGTTTCAGTTTTTCACCATTGAGGATGATGTTGGCTGTGGGTTTGTCATATATGGCCTTTATTATGTTGAGGAAAGTTCCCTCTCTGCCTAGTTTCTGGAGGTTTTTTATCATAAATGGGTGTTGAATTTTGTCAAAAGCTTTCTCTGCATCTATTGAGATGATCATATGGTTTTTCTCCTTCAATTTGTTAATATGGTGTATCACGTTGATTGATTTGCGTATATTGAAGAATCCTTGCATTCCTGGGATAAACCTCACTCGATCATAGTGTATGATCCTTTTAATGTGCTGTTGGATTCTGTTTGCTAGTATTTTGTTGAGGATTTTTATCTATGTTCATCAGTGATATTGGCCTATAGTTTTCTTTCTTTGTGACATCCTTGCCTGGTTTTGGTATCAGGGTGATGGTGGCCTCGTAGAATGAGTTTGGGAGTGTTCCTCCCTCTGCTATATTTTGGAAGAGTTTGAGACGGATAAGTGTTAGCTCTTCTCTAAATGTTTGATAGAATTCACCTGTGAAGCCATCTGGTCCTGGGCTTTTGTTTGTTGGAAGATTTTTAATCACAGTTTCAATTTCAGTGCTTGTGATTGGTCTGTTCATATTTTCTATTTCCTCCTGGTTCAGTCTCAGAAGGTTGTGCATTTCTAACAATTTGTCCATTTCTTCCAGGTTGTCCATTTTACTGGCATATATTTGCTTGTAGTAATCCCTCATGATCCTTTATATTTCTCCAGTGTCAGTTGTTACTTCTCCTTTTTCAGTTCCTATTCTATTGATTTGAGTCTTCTCCCTTTTTTTCTTGATAAGTCTGGCTAATGATTTATCAATTTTCTTTATCTTCTCAAAGAACCAGCTTTTAGTTTTATTGATCTTTGCTATTGTTTCCTTCATTTCTTTTTCATTTATTTCTGATCTGATCTTTATAATTTCTTTCCTTCTGCTAACTTTGGGGGGTTTTTGTTCTTCTTTCTCTAATTGCTTTAGGTGTAAGGTTAGGTTGTTTATTTGAGATGTTTCTTGTCTTAAGGTAGGATTGTATTGCTATAAACTTCCCTCTTAGAACTGCTTTTGCTGCATCCCATAGGTTTTGGGTTGTTCTGTTTTCATTGTCATTTGTTTCGAAGTATTTTTTGATTTCTTCTTTGATTTCTTCAGTGATCTCTTGGTTATTAAGTATTGTGCTGTTTAGCCTCCATGTGTTTGTATTTCTTACAAATTTTTTTCCCTGTAATTGATATCTAGTCTCATAGCATTGTGGTCGGAAAAGATACTTGATACAATTTCAATTTTCTTAAATTTACCAAGGCTTGATTTGTGACCCAAGATATGATCTATCCTGGAGAATGTTCCATGAGCACTTGAGAAGAATGTTTATTCTGTTGTTTTTGGATGGAATGTCCTATAAATATCAATTAAGTCCATCTTGTTTAATGTATCATTTAAAGCTTGTGTTTCCTTATTTTCATTTTGGGTAATCTGTCCATTGGTGAAAGTGGGGTGTTAAATTCCCCTACTATGATTGTGTTACTGTCCATTTCCTCTTTTATGGCTGTTAGTATTTGCACATGTATTGAGGTGCTGCTATGTCGGGTGCATAAATATTTACAATTGCCGTATCTTCTTCTTGGATTGATCCCTTTATCATTATGTAGTGTCCTTCTTTCTCTCTTCTAATAGTCTTTGTTTTAAAGTCTATTTTGTCTGATATGAGAATTGGTACTCCAGCTTTCTTTTGATTTCCATTTGCATGGACTATCTTTTTCCATCCCCTCACTTTCAGTCTGTATGTGTCTCTAGGTCTGAAGTGGGTCTCTTGTAGACAGCATATATACGGGTCTTGTTTTTGTATCCATTCAGCCAGTCTATATCTTTTGGTTGGAGCATTTAATCCATTTACATTTAAGGTAATTATCGATATGTATGTTCCTATTACCAGTTTCTTAATTGTTCTGGGTTTATTATTGTAGGTCTTTTCCTTCTCTTGTGTTTCCTGCCTAGAGAAGTTCCTTTAGCATTTGTTGTAAAGCTGGTTTGGTGGTGCTTCATTCTCTTAGCTTTTGCTTGTCTGTAAAGCTTTTAATTTCTCCTTCAAATCTGAATGACATCCTTGCTGGCTAGAGTAATCTTGGTTGTAGGTTTTTCTCCTTCATCACTTTAAATATGTCCTGCCACTCCCTTCTGGCTTGCAGAGTTTCTGCTGAAAGATCAGCTGTTAACCTTATGGGGATTTCTTTGTGTGTAATTTGTTGTTTTTCCCTTGCTGCTTTTAATATTTTTTCTTCGTATTTAATTTTTGATCGTTTGATTAATATGTGTCTTGGCTTGTTTCTCCTTGGATTTATCCTGTATGGGTCTCTCTGTGCTTCCTGGACTTGAATAACTCTTTCCTTTCCCATATTAGGGATGTTTTCAACTATAATCTCTTCAAATATTTTCTCAGTCCCTTTGTTTTTCTCTTCTTCTTCTGGGACCCCTGTAATTCGAATGTTGGTGTGTTTATTGTTGTCCTAGAAGTCTCTGAGACTGTCCTCAGTTCTTTTCATTCTTTTTTCTTTGTTCTGCTCTGCAGTAGTTATTTCCACTCTTTTATCTTCCAGGTTACTTATCCGTTCTTCTGCCTCAGTTATTGTGATATTGATCCCTTCTAGAGAATTTTTAATTCCATTTATCATGTTGTTCATCACTGTTTGTTTGCTCTTTAGTTCTTCTAGGTCCTTGTTAAATGTGTCTTGTATTTTCTCCATTCTATTTCCAAGATTTTGGATCATCTTTACTATCATTATTTTGAATTTTTTTTCAGGTAGACTGCCTATTTCCTGTTCATTTGTTAGGTCTGGTGGGTTTTTGCCTTGCGCCTTCATCTGCTGTGTGTTTCTCTGTCTTCTCGTTTTGCCTAACTTACTGTGTTTGGGGTCTCCTTTTCGCAGGCTGCAGGTTCGTAGTTTCCTTTGTTTTTGGTGTCTGTCCCCAGTGGCTAAGGTTGGTTCAGTGGGTTGTGTAGCCTTCCTGGTGGAGGGTACTAGTGCCTGTGTTCTGGTGGATGAGGCTGGATCTTGTCTTTCTGCTGGGTAGGTCCACGTCTGGTGGTGTGTTTTGGGGTGTCTGTGGTCTTAATTTGATTTGAGGCAGACTCTGTGCTAATGGATGCCGTTGTGTTCCTGTCTTGCTAGTTGTTTGGCATAGGGTTTTGTGCACTGGAGCTTGCTGGCCGTTGAGTGGAGCTGGGTCTTGGCCTTGAGATGGAGATCTCTGGGAGATTTTCACCGTTTGATATTATGTGGAGCTGGGAGGTCTCTTGTGGACCAGTGTCCTGAACTTGGCACTCCCACCTCAGTGGCACAGCCCTGAGGCCTGGCTCGAGCACCAAGAGCCTGTCCTCCACACAGCTCAGAGTAAAAGGGAGAAAAAAAAGAAAGAAGAAGATAAAATAAAATAAAATAAACTTATTAAAATAAAAAATAATTACTAAGAAAAAAATTTTGTAAGTAAAAAAAAAAAAAAAAAAAAAAGGACAGTCAGAACCCTAGGACAAATGGTAAAAGCAAAGCTATACAGACAAAATCACACATAGAAGCAATCACATACACACTCACAAAAAGAGAAAAAGGGGAAAAAATATATATATATCGTTGCTCCCAAAGTCCACCTCCTCAATTTGGGATGATTCGTTGTCTATTCAGGTATTCCACAGATGCAGAGTACATCAAGTTGATTGTGGAGATTTAATCCACTGCTCCTGAGGCTGCTGGGAGAGATTTCCCTTTCTCTTCTTTGTTCACAGAGCTCCCGGGACTCAGCTTTGGATTTGGCCCCGCCTCTGCATGTAGGTCGCCTGAGGGTCTGTTCTTCTCTCAGACAGGACAGGGTTAAAGGAGCCGCTGATTAGGGGGCTCTGGCTCACTCAGGCCGGGGGGAGGGAGGGGCACGGATGCGGGGTGAGCCTGCGGTGTCAGAGGCCGGCGTGACGTTGCACCAGCCTGAGGCACGCCGTGCGTTCTTCCGGGGAAGCTGTCCCTGGATCACAGGACCCTGGCAGTGGCGGGCTGCAGAAGCTCCCGGGAGGGGAGGTGGGGATAGTGTCCTGTGCTCGCACACAGGCTTCTTGGTGGCGGCAGCAGCAGCCTTAGCGTCTCATGCCCGTCTCTGGGGTCTGCACTTTTAGCCGCAGCTCCCGCCCGTCTCTGGAGCTCCTTAAAGCAGCGCTCTTAATCCCCTCTCCTCGCGCACCAGGAAACAAAGAGGGAAGAAAAACTCTCTTGCCTCTTCGGCAGCTCCAGACTTTTTCCTGACTCCCTCCCGGCTAGCTGTGGCGCACTAGCCCCCTTCAGGCTGTGTTCACGCCGCCAACCCCAGTCCTCTCCCTGGGATCCGATCTCCGAAGGCCGAGCCTCAGCTCCCAGCCCCGCCCGCCCCAGCGGGTGAGCAGACAAGCCTCTCGGGCTGGTGAGTGCTGGTCGGCACCAATTCTCTGTACAGGAATCTCTCCACTTTGCCCTCTGCACCCCTGTGGCTGCGTTCTCCTCCGCGGCTCCAAAGCTTACCTCCTCCGCCACCTGCAGTCTCTGCCCGCGAAGGGGCTTCTAGTGTGTGGAAACCTTTCCTCCTTCACAGCTCCCTCCCACTGGTGCGGGTCCCGGCCCTATTCTTTGTCTCTGTTTTTTCTTTTTTCTTTTGCCCTACCCAGGTACCTGGGGAGTTTCTTACCTTTTGGGAGGTCTGAGGCCTTCTGCCAGCGTTCAGTAGGTGTTCTGTAGGAGTTGTTCCACATGTAGATGTATTTCTGATGTATTTGTGGAGAGGAAGGTGATCTCCGCATCTTACTCTTCCGCCATCTTGACCTCCAGACCTTTTTTCTTTAATAGGAAAGATACCACATTTTCAGAACCCCAAATCAAAACACACAATCTAAAGAATGATTTTAGTCTAAGGATTTTATGAATGAATTCACATATAAAGTTAGACCACACTAAAGAAATTAAGTTACATTTACTATATATTTAATAACTCGTCTCTACTGCAAAGGATAAAATTTTTCAAAAAGAGGCCTCCAAGTTGACCTCGCTAAGGGCAGTAAGCTGTAAACAAAGGAGCGTGGGATTTGGAATGAGACCTATGTAGCTTCAAATCTTGGCTCTAACAGTCATTAGCTGTGACCATGAGTGATATCATTAATCACGCCAAGCCTTGGTGTCCTCATTTGTAGAATGAGAGTAATAAACTGTCTTACTGGGTCACTGTGAGCATTAAGGGCATAATATCAATACAAATAAGCAAAGCTTCCAGCCCAGTGTCTGGCATATAAGGGCTCAACACATATCTGTTTCATTCTCCTGCTTCTTTCTACCTTTTCTCTCTGCCAGTTATATAAAGCCATTAGTCCTTTCACAAGTTTTCACAAAGTTAGAGTTGATAGGATGCGTATAATTATTGCCAACGTGACTCAAAGGTCTCCTGACCTCCAGGTGCTATTGACCCACAACAACTAAATCTTATACCTCAAGGCATAGGACTTTATTCTATACTCTCAGGCATTTGGGGTGGCCAATTCCGGCTTCCAAATAGAACTGAAACTTCTTAATATCAAGGTACAATTTTTTCTTGTTTCAGCCTTGAGAATAAATTGATATTCATGGATTAATCTGCCTAAGAACTATATTTAGTCCTGGACTAAACAATCATTTCAAGAACCCCAACATTAAGAAAATAATGTATTCTCACAAACCCTGAAAACTAACGAATTCTGCTAGCAATCTCAAACGACTAAATACATTCTTGAATTAGGTACAATTTAATTAAGTATAACTCAAATTTTTGAAGTCTTGAGTTAAATGGAATTCCTGAAAAGCTCTTCTGAGAATATATTTGAAATCAAAGTATGTAGTGTTAATTTTCAAAGGGTTGATAAAAATTAAATATTTTACATCAATAAAGTGTAACTTTCCTGGGAATTAAAGTTTTTAGGGAACCCATTTGTATCTGATTTATTCAAAGACTACTTATAGGGTAAATTTTAAGAACTGTGTAGTATAGTGTATTCTCTCTCTAACTTTTCTACTGCAAAACCATTGTGTTTCTTGCCAAAATAGTTTGAAAATGAAGAGAATTTAGTAAAATTATAACAATTCTAGACTTTCTGTAACTTAAAGGTTTATACTGTCATAGACAGAGCTAGTTGTGTGATTTTGCATGATGGATCCTTTTTTTTTCCCCCCTGCGGAATGGAAGGGACAACTTCCCTATGGAAAAGTACTATAGGAAATCAAAAACAGAAGCTTATTTGTGAGGGCTGTGGTTGGAAAACCGGTCACTATTCACTTTTTGAGGTTTTTGAAAAGTCCCTTCTCTACTCCTTATTTCCACAAAGGATGAAAAATAGTCATCATGTGAATTGGGATGTAGACAATCATATTATATTTTTCCAGTTAGCAAACATTAATCTGATTAGACATCGCTGACAGCTACAATGTAACGTATGTATATGTGTGTGTATATATACATACACGTATATACACATGTATATTTGATTCATATATGTATGTATAGTTCAATGGCATTTTTCTCTTAAACACACTTTAATATATTGTTCAGTTACTTCTTAATTATGTCCATGGACATAATTTACTGATTTCCTCAGTGCTGTCATTCCCTAACAATGTACAGGAACAAACATGTAGCAGGATTTGCTTCTGAACACATAAAAGCAAAACTGGGCATTTTTAATTGATTCAAATTATACTGAGAAGTAACCCAGATTGGAAATGACCACGGGGAGCATCTGGAGAGCCAGTCATAGGCAGATGGGCAGATAGATGGCCCTTAGGGATCCTATGCCTAATTAGAATCTTCCCCAAACTATTGGCATGGTGGGACAGGGGGTGTAGGTCTCCCAACCTGTGTGGCAACAGGTACCACGTGCACCGACATAATGAGAACAGCTCAGTTTGGAGACCCTTGTGGAGTTTCCATGCCTGCCGTCTGGGAATCAGTGTTCCCAGGGCTCCCTTCCTCAGAGCGTCAGGGGAAAACTTACCACCCTCACACAAAGGACTATTGAGGGGGCCATGAGTCATCCGGAAAACATACACGGCACTTTCTCAACTTGTTTCTTTCCACTCCTGCAAAATAACATGTCTATTCATTTGAATTTCCCCTCAACAAAAGAAGGGCACCACTTTGACAAGCATTTACACGTGGGCCTTAAGGCAGGGCGGAGTCTAGTTCATTAGGAACTAAACTTCTAGTAAACACCTTAATGGGCATAAAATCAGGGCCAGTTATTTTGTGCCTATTTTATACCTGGCTGAACTCTTCGAGTCCCTTGAAACCATGAAAGGCCTAGGAAGGGAATGGAGGGTGCATTGGGGGGTCTCACTCTATTTACAGTGGAGGTCTGCCCGGCCACTTCACCAGGCATGTGAGGGGTGTTGTTCAATAGAAACTAATACTCTGCTGCACTTCACACGTACTTGTATATCTGTAAGTCAGTGTAGTTGATTCAAAGAGTTATGTATAAACAACAACGGGAAAAAAAATTGCCCCTGGCAGGTTGCAAAGGGAAATTCTGTTTCTAGTTTATTCTTTTATTGAGTTCTGTGTAAAGTACATGAAGGTATTCCAAAACTCTTCTCTCTTTCTTTTCTCTCTCTCTCTCTCTCTCTCTCTCTCTCCAGCTAATGCTGTTTTCCAGTTTCTGAGCTGTCAATGTACCATGAGAAATCTACTCATTGACATGACAGAAAAGGCAGTTGTACAACAGAAATGGTATGGTCTGTTGCAATAAATTACAGGTTTCCTTTTCATGTTCAGCACAAGAGGCGGCCCTCATGCAATTAGCTACAGCTGGTTAAAGAAAGAAACCATGCATCTGTGGATACATCAGACAGAGAACCAACTATTATTTTCTGGCATATAGCACTATAGGAGCAGAGAAGAGACCTGATTTTTGTTTCTGAGCATAAGCCATTTTTAAAACTTGCACTTCCCCCTCTGAATCACCAAGACAGCATACCATTTGGGGAAACAAACCTACGGTCACGTTTTTTCCGTTAAGGTCACTGGTTATGACAAATAGCTGAGTGTCTTCCACTTGGTTCTTGTCTTCTTAAGCCTAGCAAAATCTTTCCTTAGAGTATCTTAGCCTCATGTTGACTCTTAATTATACAATTGCCACTGTGTGCTATTCTCAACTGGAAGTTTATATTGGTACACAAGAGTCCTTCTAGAATAATAATTTGATATGCTTTATGTCTTCCTGTTTTTGTTGAATGATCATTTGCATGATATAATTTGCAGTTTATTTCAGAAAAACTAAACATTCAGGAACACTCAAGAACCATTCTAACTGCACATGCATGGGGCACTGGATCATACAGACATTAATAACATATTCATGTCACTCAATTATCTGGAAGATGTAAATATACTTTAGTGCATGTACCAAATGAATAGTTTGTGTTCCAAGAAACAACCTAAGAAAATACTTGTTATTATTATCAGTTTGAGGAAGGCATTGATATAAGTCTATATAATGCATGTACATTCTAATGATACACTTCTTCATCATCCATGTAAGTCTCTAGCTCTATTTTTTCTGCAAATAAAGTTGGCCCTAGGAAGTCTGAGACTTATTTCGCAGACATATGATTTTCAGCCAGTGAAATTTTAAATCATTTCAATATTTGAAAATAACTGTTCTTACCAATACTGGTCGAGGATAAATTTATTTTATAAATGAAAGAGGGTAAACAAAATTAAGACGTGTCATGAGATTAAAATTGTTCACATTTATCTCCTGGTACTCTTGGGGTCCCTGTAAAGTTAACAATTCATTCGGACACATTCAAATCATGAAAGTAAAAAGAGATTTTGCCTGGGTGTTTAACACAGAAAAGAGAAATCCTAATGGAAATCATCTGTAATTAGTGATTCTTCCCCCCAGCAAAAAATTGGCTCTGTTTGTTTTACAGAAAATCAGTAAAACTACTGATGTTTGAAAAAATAACTTGACAGTCCAACTGAAGATCACAGGGCATTTGCTGAGATGTCTCCAAAGTATTTGCCTGAAGATTTATTTTGAAAGCTGTGCTTAAAAGTAAAAAGCCAGTTGCCAGTTTCCCTCCCTCGTGTCGCAACCAACCTTACAGTGCCATCAGAACAAAGACAACAATGATTCCCATATTTTTATTTCATTAGGTTTAAGAGAGACATACACAGAGTGAACAGCCTTTAAAGAAAAAATCAATATTACATGTTTGGAAGGAAGGAAAAGAACTAGTGTGTGCCCAGACAACAAACTTCTACCATCTCAAAACCTGTAATTTACTTGAAAATGTGTAGTTTCCTTGCACTGGACTTCCAGACTCCTCATGTAATGAGCAACTGACATGTGAATGGAAACAGGTTGGGAGTAGGGGAATTATGAGACCTGAAGGCAAACATTTGCAAAATTGTAAGAATAAGCAATATTTTTTGAACCTTTTCCCTCCAGAGAGACAAATTTTGCTCTTGAAGAAAGAGCAGGCTAGAGAGACCCCCAAGTGTAAAAATTATACGCAACTTGTATCTATTTAGTAAAAACCTTCTTCCAATAAAAGCAAACTCACCACGGAGTGAAAATAAGACAAATTCAAATGTAAACTATTATAAAGACCTGAGAATCATGGCTATTGAACTTTGAGAGGAAACAACCAGTTCATTATGCCTGGAGACATTTCAAGCTGAGGAGGACCAAACACTAAAATCTAAATCTGTATTATTGCCTAAACAATAGCATTGGTAAGATAAAGGATCTATCCTTCTGAGTCTAAAAATAAAAAATATTCTCTATTGTCCATTTTTTGAGCATTATTTAGTCAAAGAAAGGTGACAAATTATGAAATTGTTAAATAAATATCGCCTGACAGTGACACCAATTACGAAGAAAGGAAATCTCCTGAATGCACATCTTTTATTTATACCTGGAGAAAAATAACACAGAGCTTCTTAGTGATATTATTCTAATTATATCAAAGGTACTTTGATAGTACTTGAAACAAGGTCATAAAATACAGAAGAAAAGTTCACCAAACCCCCAAGCCCAGAATTTCAAACTACCCCTCAATAGGTGATACAAACTGATAGCTTTGATAAGATGATTATTTCCTTTTAAAACACCCCTAAGGAGGATACTGAGTTGCAAGTGAGGATCAAAAAGCTCCTACTTTACCAAAGTCCTACTCCTAGTCTTTGATGCATGAGCATTAAATTTATTTATGCAGCAAAATATATTGAGGGCCTCCGATCTCCAGGGAGTCCTCTGGGCCACATTAGGAAACAAGGCAGACAAATACACGTGCTCTTATGAAGTTTATAATGTAGCTGGGCAGGTAGAAGATAAACTATAAGCAAAAGTAAATCATATAGTATGTGAATAGGTGACAAGGGTTATGAAAAGGAAAATGTAGAGTAGAATAAGAGAGATCAGGGGTACCTGTCAGTAGTCCATTTAAATAGGGTGATCAGAAAAAACCTTATTGAAAGAGTGACCACTAAGCCCAGAGCTGAAAGAGGGAAGGGAATTAGATATGTGGAAAAGCCAGCTTCTCAACCTCAGTCCTATTGACATTATGGGCTAGGTAATTCTTTGTGGGAGGGACTGTCCAGTGCATTATAGGATGGTTAGCAGCCTCCCTCTACCCACTAGATGCAAGTAATATGCACCGCAATTCCAGTTGTAACAACCAAAAATGTCTCCAAAAAATAGTCAAAAGACCCCTGGTGGAAAAAAAAATCACTGTTGAGAGGTACTGGTCTGGGAGGAGCATGGCTATCAGGGTTAAAAAACAAAATGAAGGGCTTCCCTGGTGGCGCAGTGGTTGAGAGTCCGCCTGCCGATTCAGGGGACACGGGTTCGTGCCCCGGTCTGGGAGGATCCCACATGCCGCGGAGCGGCTGGGCCCGTGAGCCATGGCCGCTGGGCCTGCGCATCCGGAGCCTGTTCTCCGCAAGGGGAGAGGCCACAAGAGTGAGAGGCCCGCGTACCGCAAGAAAAAAAAAAAAATGAAATCAAGATATGGCTAGAGTGGAGTACAGAAGGAGGGAGTTGGGGCTGAGGTCAGAGAGGTGACAGGAATGATCCTTTAGGGTTTCCTTGGCCGGTGTAGATTCTTTGTCTTGTACTCTGAACGAAATGGGAAGCTACTGGAGAGTTGTAAAAGTACCACTCTGGCTGCTGTGTGGAGAATACACTACGATGAGTGAGTGGGCAAAGGGCAGAAGCAGGGTGATCAGTGAGAAGGCTGTTAGTGTGATCCAAGCAAGGGATGATGATGGCACCCAGCAAGGTGACCAAGATGAGATCAGATGCAGAATATCTTTTTAGCGTAATGAATGAAATTTCCTATCATATGAATGAAGGGCTTGAGAAAAAGGAGTTAAAGATCCCTAAGCAGCTGGAAGGATGGAGGTGCCATCAGTTGAGATGGGAATTGCAGTAGACAGAGCATGATTGGGAGGGTAGATCAGGGAACGCATTTAAGATCATTCCTTGGCCAGTAAGATACAGGAGAAAATTTATTTTTGCATATGTCATGATGTTTTAAATCAAAGCAGTGGCAAATTTTCACATGTGAATGTAATATTGGATAGGAAGAGAGATAAAGAACTATCTTAATGCAGAATCTGTTTAAATACTTCTCTTTGGTGCTGTAGGATTTTTTTGTATGAGTGCTTTTTTTAATACAAGAATCTCAATGTAGACATGTAGTGTATATGTCTGAACATATAGCAGCATTTCTTGAACTGAATACATTCAAGGGATATCTCAACAATGCCACAAGATATTTTAATTTTTTTTCCCTAAAGAGAAACTATAATTGTTTTAATACAGAGAGTTATTACTCTAAAATTTACTTGTGGAGACCCAGAGTACTAGAACTGAGTTCCTTCAGGGCTTTGTTCTTACTTCTGTCAGAGCTGTGACCAGGTTAGACTGCCATCTTGTGCAGTCTTGTATGTCACCTCCACTGAACCTTGAGCTGTTTAAGGTCACGAACTGGAGTTTCTCTACCTCAGAATCCCAATGCCTATCACCGAATACACACTCAATAAGTATCAACTATATGAAGGAGTGAATGAAAGGATAATTACAAGGAACCCAGACCTTGCGGTATACATTTACAGTACAGCCTTAGACACACAAACCAATCTCACAAAGGTAGAAACCATGACTCTGCTTCCTCTCCTCTCCTTTCCTTTCCCTCCCTCTCCCACTCCTCCAACCTTGTGTGAAAGAAGAGGGTAGACTTGGAAATCAGTCAGCCCTGAGTTGGAATCCCAGCTCCCCCACTGACTACTTATGTGAACGTGGACAAATTACCAGGTGACGGCTCAGATTACTTGGTAGGCAGACTAGTGCCCATGTAGATTTCCAGCAAAGCAACAGCTGTGGGTCCAGAATTGTACAGTCAGAAGAATCTAAAAATCCAAAAGTACTTCTTTGAATTTCCACACACACGTGTATTGTTTTAGCTTCAGTGACACAAGCTGGGGGGCAGCAGGTCCCCTAAATGTCTTCATCTTGCCCTGAGACTAGCACTGTTTAGGTCCCTAGGACACAGGGAATAGGACAGGCTTGTCCTTGCCTTCATGGAACTTTCTGCCCAGTGGGGAAGGCAAACTTTAAACAAATAATTACAAAGACAGTTATTTATTTGAGGTTGGGTAAGTGTTGGGAAGGAAAATAATGACATAATGCACTGGAAGAATCCAGCCGAATTTTTGGGAAGGACAGGGGTGAGGGGTATAAGAAGCTTTTCTATGGAAGTCACATTGAAGCTGAAAACTGAATCATGAGTTGGAGTTAAGGGCTGGTGTGCAGAGTTGGGGAGGGAATAAATTGGAGAACAAGGGAGTTGGGGAAAGAGAATGGGGGAGAAGAGTGCTCCAAACTTCAGGCACTGAAGGATACCCAATAGGGATCTGGGCTTCTGCATTTCCCCATCAATAAAACAAATATAATCCCCAGAGTAGGTACCCAGTTTATGTTTGATGGATGAACGAATTCTGGAAACCCCTTATTCTGGTAGCTACACTTCACAGACTTCATACACACACTCTCACCCATCCCCTAAAATGCCAAAGTGAACCATCTGGCAAGCCCCAAGTCTCCAAGGAGCTCAGGCTTCCAGTTTGCGAGTGTTCAAATGGCCACTTTGCCTTTTATCTAAGGCTCTTATGAATCACTCTTCAAACCACAAGGCACTTGACAGCATTTGTGCTGTGAATAAGGTTCCATCTTTCATCTGCAGTTGGCCTTAGCTGATCAACCTTTCTAGTATATGTTGTATCTATATGACTGGTGAGCTCACCCATTTACTGGGTGGTATGGCTACTGCTGTCCTTATGAAATTACAGCTGGTGTCTGCTTTTGTTTTGCTTTTAATGAAGCCTACAGACTAGAGGAATTTTTCAAACCCTTACATTTTTCTCTTTAGCTCAGAGGAAACTAAATGAAAGGGGGCACTTCCCTTTTATTTAAAGAATCATTAGAGATAAGTGGACTCAACCAAATAAGGAAAATAAAACCTGAAGACCTGTTGCCGCAGTTGCACCTCCATTCCCTGGTCCTTTCCCGAGAACCCCTGTGGCTCATGTATTTATGTTAACTCTATCATAAAACGTGATCTTTATTGCAACCTGTCGTATGAAGTTTCAGCTCAGGGACAAGTCTACTTCCCTCCAAACTACATTTGCAAACTGTCCCTTTTTGAAAACTATTCAAATATTTTGAAAAGGGAGACAAAACCAGTGGCTTGAATCCTAATTCATTCTTCTATTGTAGTTCCTTTAGTACCGTTAAGAAAAGAACAAAAGTTTGGTGAAGAATTTGCCCAGCTCCTCATAAGTTTCTCTCAAAACCAACAATAGAGATGACCTATTTTGAGTCCTGTAGACTTTTTGCCATATTTGTAATAGAAGACACTGCTATTTTTCATATTTTTTCTTTTCAAAAGGAAATTATTTTATTCCTGTTATTCCTGGCTATAAATATATAATACTCTGATTGTAAAAAGCATTCAAATATTATAGAAGTTTCTCTCATCACCTCTGTAATTTTGAAAATGAAATTGCCAAGATATCTAGAGGTTTATGAATTGTTTGAACCCTTACAGGTTTCACACATCCTATTCAAGGTCATCAGAAAGACTTCAAACACCTGTATTCTTCCAAATATCTAACTAATTGTGCACATCCACAAGCTGTCAGCTTTTCCACATTTCTTTCTAAAAATTTTAAAATCTAGTTTAATCAACCCAGACTCCAGGGGGAAAAAGTAGCATTTTGCATTATAGAACAAACTAAAATTAAATAGCAGATCTGGGAAATACAGCCATAGCATATTGTTCATTCAGTCCATACAGACTGAGTGTGAACAGCACGTATGCCTCGATGGAGGAAGACAAACGATAAACGTATTACTCCTATTTTCAGGAGCTTACGATCTAACTAATGAGATATGATATATAAAAATAGCACATGACGTTATGACACAATTTTTTCTGCCGAGGATCACCAGTTAGAAGAGGCAGGTGTTTCTCTGGGTCCCAATCATCTTCACACATAAGCTGCACTGAGATTGATGCTCTGATGCCAGCTTCCCAACCAGTCCTATTGGTATTATACCTTTTGGCGTTGCAGAACATCCAAGACTTCCTCGCCTTGCATGTTTGAACAGCTCTGGTCATGAGATGCTGCTGATAATGAGCAGATTCCAGCCCCTCCTACACCTCCATCTCATCAAGTAAGCAACCTTTATAGAACACCGCAAGGAGCAGTAACCGAGGCTATCCAGACTCAAAGAGATTGAAGGAGGACATGAAGAGGTGCAGGTCAGTCATCTAAAGGTGTTTCATGTCAGTGACTCTGCTCAGGTAGGGGAAGCACAAGCAGGCATCTGAGATATTTTGAAATCCTCTGGGGAAAAAACAAGGTGGTATGGCCTGACCCTCAATGCTAAAAGGACACTCACTGTTTTCAAATTCTATGCTTCTGAGGTTACATCTCAGTGTGCTCTGCAAACCTACACACAACAAAAATTTTCACTCAGCTTAGAAACTCATTCCTGCCAGTAGAATTCTCCTATCATATAACAGCAGCTACTTCATTCAGAGATAGAATTATAAAGTTGCTGGAAAAAATGAATAAAGAAAGCAAAGATGACCTGAGGAAACCAGTAGAGAAGACTGTTCATTACAGTATGTTTTTCAAACTGCAGGTTAAGATCCTTTGGGGGCATGGGGGGAGAGGTGAAATCAATTTGGTGAAACCAAATACAGGCATACCTTGAAGATATGGTGGGTTTGATTCCAGACCACTGCAATAGAGTGAATATCGCAATAAAGTGAATCACACAAATTTTTTGGTTTCCCTACCCAGAGAAAATTATGTTTACACTATAATTAAGTCTATTCAGTGTGAAATAGCATTATGTCCAAAAAATAATGCACATAACTTAATTAACAAATACTTTGTTGCTAAAAAATACTAACCATCATCTGAACCTTTAGTGAGTCGTAATCTTTTTGCTGGTTGAGGATCTTGCCTAGATGTTGATGGCTGTTGACTGATCAGGGTGGTGGCTGCTGAAGATTGGGGCAGCTGTGGCAATTCTTTTTAAAAAGATGACAGTGAGGTTTGCCACATCGACTGATTCTTCCTTTCATGAATTATTTCTCTGTAACATGCAATGCTGTTTGATAGCATTTCACCCCCAGTAGAACTTCTTTCAAAATTAGAGTCAGCCCTTTCAAACTCCGCTGCTGCTTTATCAACTAAGTTTATGTAATATTCTAAATCCTTTGTTGTCATTTCAACAATCTTCACCAGGAGTAGATTTCATCTCAAGAAACCCCTTCTTCACTCATCCATAGGAAGCAACTCCTTATCCATTCAATTTTTATCATGAGATCACAGCAATTCAGTCACATCTTCAGGCTCCACTTCTAAGTCTAGTTCTCTTGCTCCTTCCAGCACATCCATGGTTACTTCCTCCACTAAAGTCTTGAACCCTCAAAGTCATCCATGAGGGTTGGAATCAACTTCTTCCAAATTCCTCTTAATGTTGACATTTTGACCTCTTCCCATGACTCATGAATGTTCTTTGTGTGTGTGTGTGTGCGGCACGCGGGCCTCTCACTGTTGTGGCCTCTCCTGTGGCAGAGCACAGGCTCTGGACGCGCAGGCTCAGCGGCCATGGCTCAAGGGCCCAGCCGCTCCGCGGCATGTGGGATCTTCCCGGACCGGGGCACGAACTCGTGTCCCCTGCATCGGCAGGCGGACTCTCAACCACTGCACCACCAGGGAAGCCCTCATCAATGTTCTTAATGGCATCTAGAATGGTGAACACTTTCCAGAAGATTTTCAGTTTATTTTGCTCAGACCCCTCAGAGGAATCACTGTCTAAGGCAGCTGAAGCCTTATGAAATTGATTTCTTGAATACTAAGACTTGAAAGTGAAAATTACTCCATGAATGGATGTTGTGTTAGCAGGTATGAAAACAACATGAACTTCTTTGTACATTTCCCTCAGAGCTCTTGCGTGATCAGGTACATTGTCAATAAACAGTAATATTTTGAAAGGAATATTTTTTGTCTGAGAAGTAATAGTGGGCTTAACACATTCAGTAAACCATGTTGAGGATTGGTTTCAATTTAAAGCCACCGGATGTATTAGCCCCTAACGAGAGAGTAAGACTGTCCTTTAAAACTTTGAAGCAAGGCATTGACTTTTCCTCCCTAGCTATGAAAGTCCTAGATAGCATCTTTTTCCAATATAAGGCTGTTACATCTACACTGAAAATCTGTTGTTTAGTGTAGCCACCTTACTTAATTATTTTAGCTAGGTCTTCTGGATAACTTGCTGCAGCTTCTACATCAGCACTTGCTGCTTCACCTTGCACTTTTATGTTATGGAGATGGCTTCTTTCCTTAAACCTCAAGAACCAATCTCTGTTGGCTTCAAACCTTTCTTCTGCAGCTTCCTCACCTCTCTCAGGCTTTATAGAATTGAAGAGAGGTAGGGCCTTGCTCTGGATTAGGCTTTGGCTTAAGAGAATGTTGAGGCTAGTTTGATCTTCTATGCAGACCACTAATCTCCATAACAGCAAAAAGGCTGTTCTTTTTTCTTATCATTTGTGTGTTCACTGGAGTAGCACTTTTCATTTTTTTCAAGAACTTTTCCTTTGCAGTCACAACTTGGCTAACTATTAGGCCTGGCTTTTGGTCTGCCCCAGCTTTAGACATGCCTTCCTCACTAAGCTTAATCATTTCTAGCTTTTGATTTCAAGTGAGAGGATGCATGAACTTTCCTTTCACTTGAACACTTAGAGGTCATTGTAGGGTTATTAACTGGCCTAATTTCAATACTATTGTGTCTCAGGGTATAGGGAGGTACAAGAAGAGGGAGAGATATGGGAGAATGGCAGTACCATAGTCAACACACACACACATTTTAAGATTAAGTTTGCCATCTTATATGGGCACAGTTTGTGGCACCCCAAAACAATAACTGTGACATCAAAAATCACTGATTGCAATCACCATAACAAGTATAATACTAATGAAAAAGTTTGAAATATTGTGAGAATTACCAAAATGTGACACAGAGAGATGAAGTGAGCATTTTTCCAAACACTGTTGGAAAAATGGTGCTGATAGACTTGCTTGATGCAAGATTGTCACAAAACTTCAATTTCTAAAAAATGCAATATCTGCAAAGTCCAATAAGTAAAGTGCAATAAAATTAAGTATGCCTGTATTTTTTTTAAAAAAATGAAACAGAATAGGACAGGAGAAAAGGGAAAAGAAGAGGGGAAATAACAAAGGGTACCTCAAAGAATAAGTATTATTTTGACTATAGGTCACGGTGAAAATCATATAAAAAACACTGTATTATACAATTGCTTCAACATACTCATCAAGCTAAATTCCTCAAAACAAAACAAAAAAAACAGGTTACCATTGGTATGACACTTGGATCTGCCCCACAGTCATATCCCAACTGAGCCATGGCAGTGGTTCCAGGATATCATTTGGCTCATGGGGTGGCACAAGAGAACATACTCAGACAAAGAGACACAAAATCCCAGCCAATGCTCCCAGCCAGATCACTCTGCAGTACTCTGTACATTTGTTTTTGCTTCTTCTGGAGGGGAGGTGTTTATGTGTATACTTACTGAGGAGGGTTTCCATTGAATCTTAGCTTCATAATAGTATGATAACAGCAACTAATAAGGACTGAGCACTTATATGCTTTATATGCATTATCTCACTTAATTTTTCACATCAAGCCTATAAGGAAGGTTCTAACATTATTCCCATTTTTGTGTAGCAAAGTTGAGATTCAGAAAGTCAAGTAATTTGCTCAAGGTCCACATAATGGTGGAGCCAACACTCCCACAGAGACAATACTGTGATCATTCATGGTGTTGTTCACATAGAATTAGCCATTCACAACTTGAACACCTCTTTTCTTTGCTTTCTAGGCCAGCTGACCATAAAAACAAACAATAATCAGTGTCTTAATCACCTTTTACTGCCATTTAAAATTTCTTTCTACTAAATTTGCACCCTAAAAGCAACTTAAATTTTTCAATAAACTAGGAATCAACTAAGAACACTAATTCGGTGATGGATGGAATTGACTTTGTGGTGATCGTCTATCTCTACACTGTACTCATCCAAATACAGCTCTTCTAATACAAGTAGAAAAAATAATTTGGCTTGTGAAGCAAAACAAAAAGGTTTTTAAAATCTGTTATTTCATTGCTCCTTTGCTTTAAATAGATAAGCAATAGCACATTTATTAATAATAACCATTCCTTTAGATCTAAAGTTAGTAACAGTAGCTCTCTCTTTTAAACTTCCCTTTATACCGTGAATATTATATCTTGTTATTTATTCCTCCTAGTTTTTCCTCATTAAAAAAAAATCCCTTCAAATTCTGATTTTGTTTTGTAGGTTATTTGGAGATCTGGTTTACTTTTAAACAATGAAGCAGGCAGAACGCCCTGAGGGCAACCCACTGAGGACTGGGAGGTCCTAGTGGCACAATTAAACTGGCAACAAATCAATAGA
Organism: Mesoplodon mirus; assembly: GCF_964341445.2. Taxonomy (NCBI): domain Eukaryota; kingdom Metazoa; phylum Chordata; class Mammalia; order Artiodactyla; family Ziphiidae; genus Mesoplodon; species Mesoplodon mirus. Next base: position 53,152,958 of record NC_138986.1, on the reverse strand, counting down.
AACAAAAGAAAAGATGAAAGAAAACAATAATTAAAACATTCTGCCAAAAAATAGAACAGAAATTAAAAGATGCAAACTATTGTTTTGACACACTAATTACATTTTAATTTTCATTTTGCTGAAGACCAAAAGTAGACTTTGCCTTTTACAATATTCTGGTGTCTCCTTGCTAGGTTGATAACACCACGATTATGTCACAACTGAATGGCAGATATTTTCACCAAGAGAGGATGGGGTAAACAGTTAAATGTTACCCTGCTTGTTGATTCACATTATGTGAATCAAACCCTTTACAGATCATTCTGGCATGGTCCATCATGGTCCACGTGTTTACATGTGCACATAAGATGATGTATTATCATGAGGCTGAGGATGCTAATGAAGATGAAAGCCACTCTATTGAGTTCCATGTAATAGGCACTTTGCTAAGCACTTAATATATATTATCTGATTTAATTCTCATAACAAATTTAATACCTAGGTAATTTTATTATTCTCCTATTTTATAGTTGAGTAAACCAAGATTTAGAGAGTTAGACAAAATATCTTGCCCATGATCACACATATAATAATTAGAGGAACCAGGATTTGAATCCACTCAGTCGCCAGAGCCCATTCTCTGAGCCATACGGTTCAACTAGAGCAGTGGTCCCCAACCTTTTTGGCTCCAGGGACTGGTTTGTGGAAGAAAATTTTTCCACGGATGGGGGGTGGGAGGGTGGGGATGGTTTTGGGATGATTCAAGCGCATTACATTTATCGTGTACTTTATTTCTATTATTATTACATTGTAATATATAATGAAATAATTATACAACTCACCATAATGCAGATTCAGTGGGAGCCCTGAGCTTGTTTTCACTTGCCACTCACTGATAGGGTTTTGATATGAGTCTGCAAGCAGTTGATTTATTATGGTCTCTGGGCAGTCAAACCTCTCTGCTAAGGATAATCTGTACTTGCAGCCGCTCCCCAGCGCTAGCATCACCGCCTTAGCTCCCCCTCGGATCATCAGGCATTAGATTCTCGTAAGGAGCGCGCAACCTAGATCCCCCGGCATGCGCAGTTCCCTGTAGGGTTCGCGCTCCTATGAGAATCTAATGCCACTGCTGATCGGACAAGAGGCGAAGTTCCGGCAGTAATGCGAGCGGTGGGGAGCAGCTGTAAATACAGATGAAGCTTTGCTTACTCGGCCGCCCCTCACCTCCTGCTGTGCGGTCCAGTTCCTAACAGCCCAAGGACTGGTACCAGTCTATGGCCGGGGGGGTTGGGGACCCCTGAACTAGAGCTTCCCAATCTCAAGCAGGTACAAGTTTGCTGGGCTGTTACTAATCATCGCTAGACTCCTGTAAGTAACTGTCAGTATTCCTATTTCAAAGCTGTTAAAACGGTGGGAGAGGAGGGAAAGTGTGCCTTTTAACTCTTCTGAGGAGTTTTCATGCAAAGGGAGAGAGAAAAGAGCCCCAGTTGGAAGGAAAAGAGTGGCCAAGAGAAAGTTTAAAATTGCAAGAAAGAACAGCATGTGTGTGTGTGTTGACGGAATGATTCAGTGGAAGGGAAATATTGAATGATGTAAGAGAGAAAATTGCAAATTTCTGTAGTGACATCATTTGAATGGGTGAAAAGAAATGGAAACTAGAGTAAAAGTGGGGGATTGGATTTGGTGGTAACAGTGCGGTGAATTTGATGACCGGAATAGGCATGAGGCTGAGAATACGGTGCAGGTGGTGGGTGTGTCAGTAGACATGGTGAAGGGAGTCTGTGGAAATTCTTTTAAGCTTGAGAAGCCTGGAAAATGTGAACAGTTAGAATGTCTCCATGAGTGGCTAATGTTTAAAAAAAGCAAGAACTTAGAAATGCATACTGAAAGTATTTTCAGGTGAAACGACATGATGTCCGGTATTACTTTAAAATACTCCAGAAAAACATTCCAAAAGTGCCGCTCAGAGTTAACCAAATGTGATAATAATGATACCAACTGACACGTACTGAGTACTCACTGTGAGCCACTGTATTAAATGCTTCACAACTAACCATGGTTCCTGGCTCTCTTAAGTCTGTTTCCATTTTCACCCACTCTCTTAAAAGGTTAAGAGAAACTCACCTTGGCCTTTCCTTCTCCATCATGGAAACACTTCCCTCTTGTATCCACAAGCCTAAAATAAACCCCCTTGGCTGTGTGTTGGAAACCACCAGTGACCATGGAGTGAGATACCGAAGACTGCTTCCCTGCCTGTAGTTGTGCTGCCACCATAGGCTGACAACATTGCTTGCACTAAAAACATCCAAGTCTTATAAGCTTGGGCATTTCCTTAACTTTCAATCCTCTTACTACCTTGTTTTAGTTTATTTCTCTGAGGTTGAAGAGACTCTGGTATGGGGGCAGGGAACACAGAGGCCCATTCTGGGGCAACTCTATTGATAAATCCATATCTACATACAAGCAGCATGATGATGTTATTAAATTATTAATTAAAGGAGTTTTTTCCTTGGAATCTTCCTTTACATCCTTGCCCCAAAGTTGTCTCGTGTAGTCACCTAGCTTGGCTCACATCCATTGCTCAAAGAAGAGATACGAGCACAAAAAGCAGAGGAAAAAGGAATCCACTTCCTGAATACTGAGTTACAGAAGTGTAGATCTTTAGGGGTCCAAGGGTGGATTCCTAGCACAGAAGCAATTTGAGATGAAGGCTTGAGAGGAAGAAAAATTCTCCCATTAGGTATGAAACTAGACATGACTTGTGAAGGGGAAGTTGGATGGTGGACAAACCAGGGAAAGAGGGGGCCGGCTGAGGGGGGTCAAAGAAACAGAAATGTCAGAAGAGCTGTGTATTAGCTGCCATAACAAATTACCACAAATTGGGTGGCTTAAACAACAGAAATGTAGTGTCTCACCATTCTGGAGGCTAGACATCAGAAACAGGTGTCAGCAGGGTTAGTTTCTTTTAAAAGCTGTGAGAGAAAAGCTGTTCCAGGTCTTTCTCCTTGGCTTATAGATTGTCCATCTTTTCCTATGTCTCTTTACATCGTCCGCCCTCTACATGTGTCTCTGTGTCCAAATTTTCCCTTTTTATAAGGATGCCAATCATAGTGGATTAGAACCCACCCTAATGACCTCACTTTAACTTGGTTCCCTCTGTAAGGACTCTATCTCCAAATAAGGTCACGTTCTGAGGTACTGGGGTTAGGATTGCAACATATGAATTGGGGGGCAGGGAGGGATTGGACACAATTCAACCCATAACAAGCTGGAATATGAGAATTTTCTTGAAGGGACCCTATCAATGAGCACCGCAATGGCTGTCCATCACTAGAACTCTGGAGCCATGTGGGAGCTGAGGCAGCCTCCACGGACAACTCAGCTCCTCTCACCCATTCCCTGAGCCTCATGTACCTGTCACTCTCATCATTGTCTGATGACAGTTTTCCTTCATCCAGTGGGACAACTGCAGTGGACAACAGCAGAAATCAAGTCCAGCTGTGCTCTAACACCTGGAGCTGCCTCATCCAACTAACCGATGCAGAGAAGCCTCTTGAATCAATCCACAACAGATTCAGCCACCACATCAGGTCAGCAGGACCCTGGCTATGTGGCAGCATAGTGGCAGTGTAAACGGAAAGTTCTTCCGTCACTACTGTGGTGGAACCACAGAGCACTATCTAGCAATGCCATCAGCAGTGGGGCAGTGCTAAAATCCATTCCCGGAATATGTAATATACACAGTAGAGATATTTTTATTACATATTTCCTCACCTATAAGGGTTTTCTTTTCATCATTCTGTGTCTAGCTTTAACAGTTAGGGGTTAAATAAAATTTTTAATAGTCTTCCATCTAATTCCTAACTTGATTTCAAATTTTTAATGTACTTATTAAATCCAAGATATTAAAACACTACAAAACACAAGGATGGAATTACCAAAAATACAGTTCTGCTTTCTAATTTTATAAGGGGAAATCTCATTATCATCACATATCATATGAAATAATAAATGCCCTGTAATAACAGGTAATAATATATAATGACAAGTAATATTCAGTTTTATGGTTTTCTCCATGATTTCTAAGGTCATGGCTGGAAAACTCAAAAGGAAGTTTGAGTGTAATTTGTTTCCCCTCTTCCAATAATATTATTAGACACACTTTGAACATAAATTTGATAAGCTCAGCAAATTAAACCAAATTTTTGCCCCTAATTCAAACCAAGTTAATACAAGTCTTAAAGGGCAGGAAGTGAGTGGGGTAAAGAAAGTATTGAAGTCAGTTGAATTTAAGAATCACTATCGCTGCAATGACGTGTCAGTGTCTACCTCTGATTATCAATTTCTACTTAGGAGGGAGGTTCAGAAGCCTTGTCAACTATTCTTAGAGGCATCAGTGCTGCTGTGGCCATAAGGACTCACAAAGTGCTGGGCATCCTTAAATGGAATATTCAGATAGAAGAGAAAATATAATCATTGCCTTGTACTAAGGAAGCTATGTCACTATACCTCAATACAGATGGAATAGTATGCAAGAAGACCCAAAGAAATGAAATTTAAAATATTATGGAAATTTAGTGCTTTCCAAGTTAAGATATGTTAAAAGAACTAGAAGTCATAGATTTGGTGGATAAAGCCAAAGAGACAATATGATTAAAGTCTCTAAAACAATGAAGAGTAAATGTGACCATTCTGGAAAATGAAACTTAACCTCCCTATGTGCACCCCATCCCCAAATACTAGCCAAGACCAAAAGGAATGTTATTCACAGTGACTGATATTATGTTGATCGTAAGGTATACTCTGAAAATATCTCTTGGTTCCCTAAATACAGCCATTTCTTCTTCTTCTCTTTTCCTTTGTATAATTCAAGATGGCAGTTAGGTACAATCCTATGCTTTCCTACTCAGCCAGGCTAGTTTCACTTCTACCTATCCACCGTCTCATATGCCAGTTTTTCTCCAGCTATCCTAGTACCCTGTAACCCTAGGGAGCTTCCTTTAAGGAGGGCAAGCTCCCCTTCAATCACATAGAAGTTTAGTTTTCTCAGACTTTCTTTCTTTCCTCTCTTTGTACCATTGCTTTGTACAAAGATTCAATTCCCCTTTATTCACCCCAACTTCTTCCTTCCCTTCTTGATAGACTTCTTGGAAGAATATTTATACATAGATTACACCCACCAATTCCTCTTCTCCAACCGCATTCAGGCCCCTATCCACTGCCAACCACTCTATTTCTTTAATTCTCTATTGAACTTCTATACATCAAGGTCAGTAGTGACCTAACTACCAACTCTAATACCTAAATTCAGACCATCCCCCTTCTTCTTGGAGTTGTATACATAATGGCTTCCTGGATACGTTTCCTGTCTAAATCTTCAGCTACATTTTTGACTGTTTCCTCGTGTTCTATCCTCAGTCTTCTTCTCTTCCCGCTCTCTCTGTTCTCATAAATTTCCATCTACACACAATTTACTCCCACATCTATGGGTCCTACTCCTGCCTTTCTTTAGAAATTAGAATTATATTTTTAAATTCAGTCATAGCATTTATTATACTTTATTGTAATCATCTATTAGCAGTCTGAGATGATCAGATTCTAACCCCCTAAAGAGAGGAACCATATCTTCCTTCTCTCCTTCTCGTTTTTCTTCCTTCCTTACCCAACAGGTCTCCAGAGTAAGTCGGCCTGTTCAGGTAAGTCTTATGGAGAAGGGGACATCGCCAGTAACCAAACACTGGAAAGCAGTAATGGAATGAGGTTTATGGATAGAGCATTCCAGGCAGAGGGAACAGCAACTGTGAAATACCTGCATTAGCAGTGTGCCTGCTGTGTTCACAGAACACCAAGGAAACCAGTGTGCCTAGAGCAGAGAATCTGAGTAGGAGATAGGTTAGAGAGATAACTGGGGGCAGAGGTCTTATTGGGCTGCCCAAGGACTTTGGATCTTTCCCACAGTGAAAGTGAGCGCCCCTGGGGTGGGGGGTGTTGGGTCAGAGAAGTAACATAGGCTGACATATATTTTTTTCTACTCTGGTGCTACCTATAGACTATAGGGAGACAAGAATGGCAGCAAGGAGATGAGCTATGAGGCCTTTGCAATAGTCTAGGCACAAAATGATGGTGACTAACATGGTAGTAAGGTTGATGACATTAAATGGACAGATTCCAACTACATTTTGAAAATAGAGTTAATTGGCTTTTTCTGACAGAAAGAAAGAATCAAGGATGAGGCAAAGGTGTTTGGAAAGAAGTCTAAGGATGAAGTTTCCATTAACTGAGATAGTTTCAAGGCAGGGAATATAATAATCAGATTTGTGATTAAGTGGGTCACTGTGGTGGCTAGACGGCGTCTGTTCTGAAGGAGCAAGACTGTGTTGTCAGGTTGTGACAAATTATCACAGTAGTCCAGGAAAGAGATAATTAAAACCTGCACCGGAGCAAGGAAGCTGAGATGCAGATGATAGACCAAATTCAAGAAATATTTACGGGAGAAAACTGCTTTCTATACTTATTGATAACTGTAGCAAAAGGAGTAATGTCAAAGGATATAAGCTTAAAACTTTAATTTAAAAAATAAAAACAAATGTCTAGCTCAATAGAATTTGTAAATTCTGTCTGCTTGAGAGTTCAGTGATACACATCCTTTTTTGGAATGATCATTAAATGTAAGGTTGGCTTAGAACCATTTTGCTTGGTTAGTTTTTCTTTTCTTTTCTTTTTTAAGACTTTCTAACATATATTTGCTGAAAAATGATCCCTCAAGGAGGATGATAAAAAAAATTTTTAATCAAAATGACAAAATTTATCATCACCAAATATTCATTCAGAATCCACAGCATTTCAAAATAGCAAATTATAAACTCCAGGAAATGTAATAAAATGCAATTTACCTCTACTTTTTAAATTAAACTTTTCACTCAAGCATACTGTCCATAAAGATAGGTGCACACATCTTAAGTATACATGTCAATGAATTTTCACAGAGTGAACATATCCATGTAACCAGCACCCAGATCAAGAAACAGAACATGACTGACCAGCCCCCAGCCCTGTCCAACTCCCTCTTGCTTCCTTCTGGTCCTTACACACCCCCAGAGGAGTCAATCTCTTGACTTTCATCCCCAGGGAAGAGCTTTGCCAGTTTTCAAACTGTAAATGAAAGAAATAATACAAGTAGTATTCTTTGTTTCTGGCTTCTTTCACTCAACATTATGTTTGTTAGTTTCAGCTGTATTATTGCATGTAGTCCTTTCATTTTCATTGCTGAATATATTTTAATTGCTTGAAATTCACAAAACTTATTTATCCATTTTACTATTGATACACATTTGAGTTATTTCTAGTTTTCATCTATTATGGCAGCACTGCTATGAACATACTTGTAGTGTCTTTTCATCTATATATATATTTTTTCTATCTATCTATCGATCAATCTATCTATATCTATTGTGCATATACTGAGAGTAGAATTCCTGAGTTATAGGTTATGTATCTATTCAACTTTAATAGATACTGCCGAACAATTTCCCAAAGTGGCAATTACATTACTTTTTTTTTTTTTTCTGTTTAAATGTTTAGAAACTACTCTGTTCTAGAACTGATTTTGGCCTTTCCTGGAAATAATTTGATCATACACCAAACATTCTGTCAGTGCCAGCTGTGTACCAGAGTAGATGGCAAAAGATTCTGACTATGTAAGGAAACTGTCTTAGAGATTTAGTTCACACAAAACACAGTAAGGGAAGTCAGAAAATTAAGGAAAAGAGAAAGAATATACAGTAATAATGATAACAGCTAAGTTTTCCTGAGCACATATTCGCTCCCCTCATGAAGGAGAGCGGCTTCTTTCCCCCAAATGCCCCAGCATGGATGTCCTTGTGTCTCACCTCTGAATTAGGTCAAAAGCGAAGCTACTCCTAAGGCTTGAGTGGAGCCAAGTTACTTGAACTGGCTTTGCTGTGCTGTATGTGCTGTGCTGTTTAGTGCAGTATCCTCAGCCCTTTACACAATGTCTAGCATGTGCTAGATGCTGAGTACATATTCGTCCAGTGAATGCATAAATTAATTATTAGTAAAAATAATGGTTGGCGAAAACATCTGACTGGAAAAGATAAGCCTAAAGATTTATGCTACTGATACAGTCACACCATAAAATTGTACTCTGTCTGTTTGTTCTTCAGTTACATGTGTGACCTGGAATCAGCTAGGTCACCCTGCCCTTCAGGCTTCAGATGAGTTAGCTCAGACCACCATCACCTATGGCCTGGGAAACCCAATGTTTATCCCAAACCCTCCTGAGAATCTTAGAGCAATCTCTCTTTTTTTTTTTTCTCTCATCACTGATGGTTTCATACTCCCAAATCCAATGAATTAGATCATCTTGTGAATTATCTTGCCATATTCTGTATGTTCTCCTTTTCCTTTACTGTGTGGTCTTATATAGGTCTAGACACCAACCTGATTTCTTTCTATCTTCAAAGTAATACCAATACAGGACAGTATGTACAGCAAATTTTTCCTAAGTCTTAGAATAGTAGAGGAAGTTTACATCACTGAACCACAGACAACTTAAAATTAACTAGTAGATAGCCTTGTTTTTAAAATGTCTCCCAGACATCCTGACACCAGGAATCTTACTAGTTACTACTTCTCAGTGGATAATTTTCTTCATTAATTCCAGCCTTATGACTAATTGCTCAGTCTTCCTTTCCTGGACCCATCTTCTTCCCCTCTCCTTTTTCAAATGCCTGTTGACTTTACATGCAAAGAATTTAAATGTTCTGGACTGATCTATTGCAAAGCTCTCATCTCCCACCTTCCATTCTTTAGACTCTATCATACAATAGCCAGAGTAACCTTCTTAAAATGTAAATCCAGGGCTTCCCTGGTGGTGCAGTGGTTGAGAGTCCACCTGCTGATGCAGGGGACACAGGTTCGTGCCCCGGTCCGGGAGGATCCCACATGCCATGGAGCAGCTGGGCCCGTGAGCCATGGCCACTGAGCCTGCACGTCCAGAGCCTGTGCTCCGCAACGGGAGAGGCCACAACAGTGAGAGGCCCGCGTACAGCAAAAAAAAAAAAAAAAAAAGTAAATCTGATTATGTCACTCTTTTGCTCCAAACCTGCCAATAGCATCCCTTCACACTTAGATTAAAATACAAACTCCTAACTTAAAAAGTTAAAAAACACTAACTTAAAAAACAAAAACAAACAACACTAACTTAAAACGTTTTATCAATATGAATGGAGAAAGAAAATATGACATACACACACACACACACACACATATCATTAGGTACACCCACACCCCTGTGTATGTATGTGTGTGTGTGTGTGTATATAATATTCAGAGCCATGAAAAAGAAGAAAATCTTGGAAATCTTGGATTCATGACAACATGGAAGGAACTTGAGGGCATTATGCTAAGTGAAATAGGTCAGACAGAGTAGGACAAATACTGTATTTTTATGATCTCACTTTTAACATAGAATCTCGAAAAGAAAAACAACAAGTGCATAGATACAGAGAACAGATTAGTGGTTGCCAGAAAGAAGTGGGAGGTGGGAGGTATGTGACATGGGTGAAGGTGTTCAAAAGTTACAAACTTCCAGTTATAAAATTAATAAGTCATAGGGATATAATATATAGTGGTGACTCTAGTTAATAATACTGTATTGTTTATTTGCAAGTTGCTAAGGAAACAAGTCTTAAAATTTTCCACCACAAGAAAAAAATTGTAATGATATGTCAATTATATCTCAATAATTTTTAAGAAGGCCTGAGAGAATGGTATTAGCAGAACTGCTCCATAAAAATGTTAAAAAAGTTCTTTAGGTGAAAGTAATTGTCAGATGGTAATTTGAATCTATACAAATGAAGAGCTCTGAAAATGGTAAAAATATGATTAAATAGAAAACAGATTTTTTTAGTTTGAAACTTCACTAAAAGATAATTGACTATCTAAAGCAAAAATAATAACAGTGAATTGTTAGGTTTATAGTATATGTAAAAGTAAAATGTATGACAATAACACAAAAGTGGGGAAATTGAAACATTCTGTTATGAGTCTTATGCTATATGTGAATTGAAGGTAAACTGTAATAAGTTTAAAATGTATATTGGAAGCCCTGGAGTAACCAGTAAAACAATAAAACAAAGTGGTTTTAACTAAGCCAATAATGGAGAATGAAATTTAAGTGAATTTTATTTAAATTTGAAATGAAATTTAAATAAAGCCAAACTAACCCAAAAGAAGCCAGGGAAAGAAGGAAACAACAGAACAAAGAGCAGATGGGACAAATGGAAAAGAGATGGCAATATGTTGAATTTAAATCCAATGATTTTGATAATTACATTAGATATCATGATTTAAACACCCGCCACCCAATTAAAAGGCAGGGATTGTCAGGTTAGATTTAAAAAGGAAGACCCAATTATATGCCCTCTATAAGACATATAAATAGTAAGACAGATAAAAGTTAATGAATGGAAAAGATGCACTATGAAAACACTAATTAAAAGAAAGCTGGAGTGGCTATATTAATACCCTACAAAGTAGACTTTGGAGCAAGGAATAATACCAGGATGAACAAGTAATTTCACAATGAGGGGTAAATTTATCAAGAGGACATAACAGTACTAAACATATACGTACCTAATAAAAGAACTTCAAAGTACAAAAACAATATAATACATATAAAACAAGACAGATATAACTGAGGGGAGAAATGAATATATCCACAGTTTTACTTGGAGAGTTCAACTTTCTTTCAGTAGTTCAGAAAACAAGTACAAAGAAAATAAATTTAAAAAGATGTGAACAATATTATCAAAATTTTGACCTAATTGACATTTATAAAATACCCAACAACAGCAGAATAATACATGTTCTTTTCTAGTGTGCACAGAACATTTACCAAAAAAGGCCATTATCTTGGTCAGAAAATAAGTGTCATAAATTTAAAACAATTGAAACCATAAAAATATGTTCTTTGACCACAGTGATATTATATTTGAAAGCAATAACAGATAGCTATATGGAAAAATCTACAAATATTTGGAAATCAGTCAACGTATTTCAACTAACCCATAGGTCAAAGAAGAGTTCACAAGAGAGACTGGAAAATATCTTGAGATTTATGAAAACAAAAGCACAACATATCAAAACTCATGAGATGCATTTAACACAATGCTTAAACCTAAATTTAAACCACTAGTTGCCTGTATTAGAAAAGAAAAAAGATTTCAAATAGATGATCTAAGTGTCTACATTAAGAAATTTGAAAAAGAAGAGTAAATAAAGCACCAAGTAAACAAAAGAAAAGAAATAATAAAGATCAGAGCAGAAATCAGTGATATAGAAAACAGTAAAATAGTAGAGAAAATCAATGAAAACGAAAGCTGTTTCTTTGAAATTATTTTTTAAATTGATAAAACTCTAGCCCAGGTGTTGGTAAATTATGACCAATGGACGAAGTCCAGTCTGTCACCTGATTTTGTATAATTTGCAAGCTACAAATAGTTTTTATATTTTAAAAAGATATTGGAGAAGAAGAGGAGGAGGTGCAGGGCAGCAAGGAGGAGGGGGAAGGAGCCTAAAATAGTTACTATCTGACATCTTAGAGAATAAAGTTTGCCAACCACTGGTCTAGCCAGATCAATCAGAAAAAAAGAGAGAAGACAAATTACATTATCAGGAATGAAAGAGAAGCTATCACTACAGATCTTACAGACATCAAATAGATAATTGGTAATTTAATTTGGCCAATAAAGTCAACAATTTAGAATAAATTTTAAAATTTCTTGAAAGACATAAACTATTAAAGCTGACTCAAAAAAATTATCTGAATACCAAAATTTAGAGCTAAAAAATCTTCTCATTAAGAAAACTTCACACCCACCTTCAACATTTACTTCTGCTAAACATTTAGAAAGAAATAATATTAATTCTGTATAAACTTCCAGAAAAGAGAAGAGGATGGAATCCCTTCCAACTCACGTATAAGGTCAGTATTGCCCTGATCCAATACCATACAAAGATATTATAAGAAAAATAAACCCCACAGAATATCAAGATACTGTACCATGTCCAAGTGCTGCTTGTTGCAAGAATTCAAGGCTCATTCAATATTTGAGATTCAATTAGTGTAAATTTAGCAAACTAACAGACTATAATGAAGGATACACTAGAGGGAGATTCAAGAAATTGTTCAAAGGGTGTAAAGTTACTGTTATACAAGGTAACTAAGTTCCAAAGATCTGCTGTACAACATAGTATCTATACTTAACAATAAGGTACTGTGCCCTAAAAACAATTTGTGAAGAGGGTAGATTTCATGTTAAGAGTGCTTACCATTAAACAAAATAAGACAAGAAACACAAAGAAACTTTTGGCGGTGATGGATATGTTTATTGTCTTGATTACAGTGATGGTAACAGAAGTTTATACATATATCCAAACTCATCAAATTATATACATTAATTATGTGCATTTTTTTGTATAACAATTATACTTCAATAAAGTTGTGGTGGAGGGAAGGAGAGGTCATTATATGGTCATCTCAGTGGATAAAACAACAAAAACAAATAAAACATTTAATAAACTTAACACCCATCTCTGATAGAAACTTTCAGTAATTTAAGAATAAAAGTGAACTTTCTCAACTCGATAAAGAACATCTACAAAAAACATGCAGCTATTAGTGTAAGAATAGATATATAGATTGCTGGAATTGAATAGAGACTCCAGAAATAGATCCACATACACATCATCAATTGATTTTCAGCAAGATGTCGACATAATTCAATCCAGAAAAAGTAGTCTTTCCAACACAATGATGCTGGAAAAAATGGACATCTGTATGCGTGTAAATATTCACATCATCTACAAAAATTAATTATAGATGTATCCTAAACCAGTATGTAAGTTCTAAGCCTATAAGACCTCTGGAAGAAGACACAGGAGAAAATCATTGTCACCTTCAGTTAGTCAAAGATTTTTAAATATGACACCAAAAGCATAAGCTATAAAAGAAAAAATATGGATAAACTGGACTTACTAAAAAATAATTATATCTCCTCCTCAAAAGACATTCTTAAGGAAAGGCAAGTCACAGGCTAAGAGAAAGTATTTGCAAACATATATCTGAAATAGTTCTACTATCCAAAATATATAAAGATCTCTAGCAACCCAATAATAAGACAATCAATCTGATTTTTTTTAAAGGGTAAAATATTTGAACCTATACTTCATCAAAGAAGGTATAATGGCAAAAAAGCACATGAAAAGATACTAAACAACATTAGTTACTGGGGAAATGCAAGTTAAAATTACAATGAGATTACCTGCACACCGACTAGAAAACCAAAAATTTTAAAGATTAACAATAGAAAGTAGGTGAGAATGTGGAAGAAGTGCTCTCATACTTTGCAATCAGAAATGCAAAATAGTACAGTCCCTTTAGAAAACACTTTGACAGTTTTGATAATCCATCTAGCCTAAAATTTCCAGACACCAAACTGGTGTTCTTTCCTCTATATCATGCTGCCATCACATGACCAAGATGTCCAAAAAGAAGACAAGGTAATAACAACCATTAAAATGGAATTTTCTTCATTTGAGGTCTTAGGTGGGGAAAGAAGTATTTTAAGCATGCAAGCAAAGCAAGGACATTAGAATCATACGGAATTGCTATAAAACCTCTCATCAGTAATTTACCCATATACAACCTTTGAAGAGGTAACTCTCTGAGAGTTGATTCCCTCTGCTATGAAACTGAAATAATAAGGTACTACTTGAAAGGTTATTATGTGATTAAAGGTATTCTATGTATACCTTAGTGTAGCACCTTAGCAAGCAGTTAAGTTTTCTGTATATTTTTGTGCTCTTAGTGAAGTAGAGCCATTCTCTATTAAAATAAATGTAGGGAATGCTGGTTAACAGGTTTCTACAGATCAGGATTTTTTAGAGCCATCAATACTCAATAGTCATATTTAATCTCCAGGAAAGGAAATATGCATGAATTATCTTTCACATTTTTTCCATGAAATCATTTATCCATGCTACATGAATTACAAAACTCTGCCTTTAAAAAAATGTGCATGTCCCTCCTAATTCTTTATCCAACATTTTTTAGCTTGTTCCTCTTGAACATTGAAACATTTAAAGGTTTTAGTTAATGGCATGGGCTTCAGAGTCAAATCCAGGGGTTCAAATTCCTCCTCTATCGTTTCCTAACCATGTAACCTGAGCCCAGGATAACTCTCAGTTTCCTCATCTGTAAAGTGAAGATAATCACCTAATGTAGAGGGTTATTGTAAAGATTAAACGAATTCATAAATGTTAAGCATTTGGCACAGTCCTTACTACATCATAAGCACTCAGTAATTGTTAGCTATCACCCAGTTTTGGTGTTTTGATTTAAGAAGAAGGCTGCAGTTCAAAGTAGCCACAAAGAGAAATTGAAGTGATTAGTGTTGCTCGAATAAGCAATGACTCTTCCCCTGAACACATGGGTACCTGCCTGCTAACCCCTTCCCACTTGTTGCATGCTCAGGGTATTCCTGGGCAGGAGACCAGGACATTCACAGCTACCTGAGGCACCAAGAAAAAATTTCATGCCCATGGGGCTACATGGTTACCTTCTGGACAGGATATGACCTAAATGATCTCCATGATGCCACGGTATTATTGGATAGCATTTGCTTCCCAGCTAACTGGAAGGAGTTTAGAGGAGGGCAACCAACATAATAAAAGGTTTGGAAATGAAACCCTATGAGAGCAGATGAAAAACCTGGGCATGTTCAGTCTGGAGAACAGATAAGGAAGCAGGAACCAATGGACAGTCTCTTCAGAATGTCAATTTATTCAGGATTCAAAGTCCCAAAAGAGAGTCTGATTGGCTTAGGTCCAGCCATACGTCCATCTCTTGCTTAGGTAAGAACTGAGAATTTTGTCAATTACACCAAGGGAGAGGTAAGAAAATCAACATTCTGTAACCAAAGGAAGGAAAAAAGAATGCTAGGTGGAAAAACAAAAAAGCCCACTACACCCTATGAATTCATATGAAAACTAACAGGTATCATTTGAGTACTTAATGTAAACTGTGAGAACAATGAGGCTTAGAGGATTTTAAGGAACTCATATAAGGTCATAGAGCTAATAATTCATGGAGAAGGGACTTGGAATCAGGACATTCTGAAACCGAAGCTCAGTTTCTTAATTAATATACCATACTGTTCCCACTCATCCTTTTCATAATCTCTGCTATCACTGCCACTCCTTAAACCAGCTTTGTCACCAACAAATAAGACAGAGGTCAAAAAGAGTCAACATGATCCTCTTCCCCCCTAAGGCATTATGATCCAACACAAGACTGAAAGCTCATGTTCCTCACCATGTACATACCATCCCACACATACCCTAGATTTGGAGGACCTAGGGAGGGCAATCTAGGGAACTAAATTCCCTTGCAATGGGCTGAGATTTGATCTTGAGGGGCTTGGAATAAAAGATGATTAGGATTCACCATTCCAGCTTCAGAATCTCCTTATCCCCCTAAGAATCTTGAAGAGCAACTTGAAACATCACACCAAGCTATTACACAGGTGAATAGCTTAAAAAGGAGCAATGTGAGGTGATGTCTCTCTCTCTATATACGCTGTCCTGTGTGACCAAACTGTAACTCTCTTGCGGGTAGGGACCATGCCCCACTTCTGCTTCTTTGTAGCCACTGCAAAAAATAGGCATGTAATGATGTGGATAAAAGCAAATATAATGAAGATAAAGGTGATAAGTTTGACTTTCAAGTTTTAGATCTAGGGTAAATCTCCCACTTTCATGGTCTCTAATCCTAAATATTTAGATTCTATGGAGCCAAATCAGAGTTCTGGAAAGTGAAAAAAGAAACAAGGAAAAACGTTACGTCTATGGAGCCAAGAAATACTACAGTGTCATTGAACATCAACAGCAAGACAACTGGGAAAAGGGAAACCCATCCAGTCCAGTTTAATCACAGACTTTGTTTTTTTGTTTTTTGCTCTTTTTGGGTTTTTTTGTTGTGCCACTTGGCATGTGGGAATATTAGTTTCCCGACCAGGGATGGAACCCAAGCCCCCTGCAGTGGCAAGTGCAGAGTCTTAACCACTGGGAATTCCCCATAGACTTTGGAATTAACCAGACCTGGGCTCAAATCTCAACTCAGCTACTTACTGTTGAGGGACCTAACAACTGTTAAAGGTTAGAGGTGACTTTTGCAAATGACCCTCTATACCTTGTTCCATCATCAGCAAATACAAGGCCCAAAAAATTTGTAGAGAAGGTGAAATGAGATTATGTATGTGAGCCCTTGGCATGGTCCTTCTACCTAGAAAGCCTCAGCAAATACTAGTTGCTATTTCAATACTTTGTTACCTATCTTTCTACCACCACTACAGTGGTGTACCTGGGGGCTGGGGCCATGCTGGGCCTGATTTTAAAGCTACTGAATAACATTATGGGCTCTAGTCTAAAATTTTGTACATAATATCATAATTTCTAAAAAGTCTTCAGAGCTAATATGGTCTACATCAGTCATTTTATACCAAGATATAATTCTTGTTGTTTCTGAAAATTTTTTCCTAATAATTTTACACTTTTCTTAATTTGAGCAATTTTGTTGCAATATAATTCAATAAACTTTTATTCATCATCTTCTCTGGGCCAAGCACTGCTTTAAGGAACTTGAAATATACAGATCTGAAACACAGTCTTGGCTTTAAGTTGCTTGGAGCCCTGAAGTATCAACAAATTGCAAACAGCAGAGGGGAAAATATAAAAAAATTAGAAGACAATCTCAGAAAAGTTACCCTATAACTCAATTACGCAGAGATTAATAAAATGAAAGAAAAGATAAAGGATGTGAAAAACAGTCCCATGAAAATTTTTTATATTATAATGTTATATGTGTATTAAATTCCAGAAGAAATATGTGTGTTAAATTCCAGAAGAAAAGAAAGCAAATGGACAAAAAGCTAACACAAAAACCTACAGAACTTTGACCTACACCATTGGGAGACTTAGAATTTAGATCCTTAGAATTTGAGTTTATAAAGAATGATGCAAAATTAATGAAACGACTTAACTGGGTCAACATTTTGAATTTCAAAGAAAAATCCCACAAACCTCATGTAGGGAAATAAACAAACAAAATCAGTTTCCTAGGAAGGGAAAATCTTGCAGCTATCATTGCCTTCATCCCCTACAACAACAAGTCTCCAAATTCCATACTTATCCCTACTGTTTCTAATGTATAAAAACAACAGAAAGGGCTTCCCTGGTGACGCAGTGGTTGAGAGTCCACCTGCCGATGCAGGGGACACAGGTTCGTGCCCCGGTCCGGGAGGATCCCACATGCCACGGAGCAGCTGGGCCCGTGAGCCATGGCCGCTGAGCCTGCGTGTCCGGAGCCTGTGCTCCGCAACGGGAGAGGCCACAGAGGTGAGAGGCCCGCATACCGCAAAAAAAACCCCAAAAAACAGAAAGACCTATTCTTGGGTATATGAGGATAAACAGAGACCAAAAATCATTTATCCTTTCTGATATTTTTAATTGAAAATATACGCCAGCTGATCTAGAGATTAATAAAAAGAACAAACTCAATGCATACTTATTAAACTTAATGCAAATGTCAAAAATAAGCTTTGAAAGAGAGTATAAATACTGTAAAGGATTATTAGAGCACAATAAAAATGTGCTCTAATAGGGCACAGTAAGCAAATTGAGCAGGAAGAAAGAGGAAATCAAAGAATACTAAATTTTCATTTTATATAGGGATATTAGTAGTTTTACATAAACAGTCTTAGAAAGATATAAATATTAATATGTGGTAAGCTAGCATCTCAAACCATCAAAGTGGTAATCCAAAAAAATGGATTACCTAACTTCTGGTTAAAACTACCAGCTAATTATGTGGGAAAATATAACGTTAAATTACTGCAACATACAAGGCACCAAAATGAATCCCAGATGATTTAAAGATAGAAATGCAAAAAATAAAATCATAATTATACTAGAATAAAATATAAGTGACTATACAGTCTTAGGAGAGAAAAACTTTTCAATGTGTGACACCAAAGATAAAAATATAAATGAAAAGACTGATAAATACAAATGCTTACTAAATGGGGAAAAAATTTCCATTTGCAACAACATGGATGGACCTTGAAGGTATTATGCTAAGCAAAATAAGTCAGATGGAGAAGGACAAATACCCTATGATTTCACTCATGTGTGGAATAAAAAAAACAAACAAAATAAATGAATAAACCAACCAAACAAAAACAGACACATAGATAAAGAGAACAGAGTACTCGTTGCCAAAGGGGGAGGGATGGGGGTGGAGAGTAGGAGGGTGAAATGGGTAACGGGGTTCAACTGTATGGTGATGGATTGAAACTCAGTTTTTGGTGGTTAGCACGCTGCAGTATATATAGAACTGGAACTATAATGTTGTACACATGAAACTTATATAATGTTATAAACTGTTACCTCAATAAAAAATAAATCAATAAAATAAAAAAATTTTTAAAGTCCATTGTCATGTTCAAAAGTGCAAACAATGCAAATGAGAATGTTTGAATGGTGTTTATTTAAAAAACTCAGAACACAAAACAGATACTTAGCAAATATGTGCTGAATGTTTCCCCCTCCACTTTTCATTTCTCTAAGTCTTTTCTGAAAATAAGTATCAGTCTGACGCTGCAGGAGACATTAATATCAAGGATGCTTCGTGATTTTATTCTACAACGGATGGTTGCTTTTGTTATTTGCTTGGCTCTCCTTACCAAGCAAAACCTATAATCATTTTAGACACCTTAAAAAGTGATTCATTGTAATTCCATTGTAACTAGAACTATAGACACTAAAAAGTCAATATAACTAGAAAATTTGTTTGTGTGTATAAGTTACACCTTTACAATCAGTGCCCTGATTTGAGCAGTTTAGGGACAACCAAATTGTGCTATATGTGTGTGTGTGTGTGTGTGTGTGTGTTCCTTTAAACTTGCTTTCATTTGGTAAAGACAATGCAAAATATTTTGCATATGTTTTAATTTCCCTTTTAGGAGGAAGAAAAGAAGATGCCCATTCCCCACTCCACCCCTGCAATCCCCCCAGGCTGTGGTTGCAAAATCTGAAGAACTTTACCTTCTCTAGTTTGGATTAATCTCCAGCCAGATTAATAGATTCCTCCCTTGAAGGATCCCAGGAGCTCCAGCCCAGCCTTGGCCCCTGGCCAATTGGAGGAAGATGCTGGAAAGGCAGCGTCTGAATCAAGATTAACCCAGGGAAACAAATCTACTCTGAACTAGGCTCAGAATGACTTTGTCCCTTGGATCACTTGAAAGTAACTAGGCTTCTCTGAGAATCCTGTAAACCTAAGATCATCTGAATCTAGTGTATGCAAAACCCGCTTATTTCTGGATTCAATACTCAGAGGATTGAGTGGATCCAAATTGCCTTTAGAAAGTGAAAGGAAGAGTTGAAGATCACTGAATACATTAGCTACAGAATCAGCAGAGATGAAAATCAGGGAAAAAAGAACTCAATGGAAGCCAGGTAAAATTAGGTTAAAAAAACCCAGTGAACCTGACAAATCATTTCATGAGAGGGTAATTTTAGGATAATGGATATATTATTGGAAATAATGTTCACAGTCTCATGGACCTGGAGAGAAAAGGAACCAGTGCCAGGAATAAATTAAAATTAGGGAAACAGAATTGACAGGAAAGATGGGAAAGGGAGGTTTTACTTTCAGACAGCTCTCCCATTTTATTTTTCCTAATGCCAGCCCCAAACACCCCCCCCTTTTTTAAATTTTTTGGTATATGTGTGCACTGTTTTTTTTTTTTTGGTGGGTTTATGGATTTATTATTAGTAGTATTTCCTTGTAGGGAGGATTAGAATCCCTGATGTAGGGAAGGGGAATGAAAGTTGAAAAATTCTTACTACTTAATGGCAGGACATAAGGTCTGTTAAGATCTATGTTGCAATAAGTTTTTCAATTTTTCTCCCCAGTGCCAACTGCCAACGATTAGTTAATTTTATTATACGGTCTAGCAGGCGCATAGAGGGAGACTAATAAAAATATTTGTTGAGTTTATTATGGAGAAAATGCTTCAGTTACTTTCCCAAAAGCACTGTTATCATAGACCAGTGTCTGTCAGGTCATATAAACAGCTTTACTATAAAGACTGTTTTCCTTTAAAGGGATCTATTGTCATGGGACTTTATCTATTTGAGAAAACATAGATTTATCAGTGAAGAATATAAGAATGTGAAGCTTGTGACATTATCCAGAAGAAATAATTAAAGAGATGTCTTTAAATGTATTTAAATAATGTTACTTTCAATAGAATAAAGAAAAAAACAAACTAAAGTTTTTAATTACTGATACTATCTAAAGCTTAGAAGAAACAATTTTAAGACCTTGGCTAATTTTATTAAACTTTTATTCAGTCTTATAAGGCACCTTTTATATACGACATGTGATACACACACACATGCATCCACTCTAATGGCTGCTGTTGGGAATTCGAGAACATACAAAATAATTCCTATAAGACATTTACCAAACAGCAGGATCAATTTTTCTGATTTCTTTTCAGTTGGGTCTACTATTTGTTCCTTTGTTTTTTGAATAGTGCTGCTACCTGCCCAGGAATCACAGTTCACTTCCAAGGCAACCGCTTCAATGATGGAAAAGAATCAACAGTGACAGATCAATCCCAAGAGAACTTTCTCATGGTCTCTTGGGGGTGTATTCCTCTACTCTGATAAACCCAATTGTAGTGGACCACATCTACTCAGTAAGTGGTTATAAAGCTTTTGATGCAATAATTATTATTAATTTGACATGTTTTGATCTTCAAGGTATAAGGCAAGGGCAAAAGAACATAGAACCCCGCTGCTTTCATTAAAGAAATCCAAGAAAACAGCATACTTTACTAGGAATATCATTTCACCTGTAGAAAGGGAAAATTTCTATTTTCTTATCAGAAGTGCATTTTTATTTTTCTTTGAAAACAACTTAAAATTTTAGACAAATGATTTTAGTATATAAATTTGATTTTGTTTTTATACAGAATCGAAAGATTTCCCTCACTGATCTTCCATGTGAAGGGGATTACGAGCCTGAAGGGAGATACCTTCTGCTCACAAATGTGTATCTTATGGGTAGGGTACTGGAAACCAATGTGTAGTGCTTCCACACATAAATTAGGTCAAGTGACACCACATATTAATTAGGGGATAAGAGAAATAGTCTATTAATCAGATTCAAGAAGCAAACATGACACAAAATCTGCAGGTAAGAGCAAGTGAGTAACTTTAGCTAGGACACTGCAGGTTATACTGGAGTAACAGGTTTGTGAAGCTAGAGTGCGTACCACATTAAAACAGCAAGAAAGAGCTATTTCTATAGAAAGGCTGGAATGAGGGATTTTTCACTAAAGCAAATTAACTTATTGTCAACTGCCAAAACAAAACAAAACAAAACTGAGCATATGAATTTTAGTATACTGAAGGCATATTATACCAATTTTTGTGCAGCATGCTAAAGTTAATTAGAACTTCTTCACCTGTACATATAGAACATTATTTCACCTGTAGAAAGGGAGAATTTCTATTTTCTGTGGGACTTTTGAGGCACTTTTCTTGTGGGTTCGCCACTAGAGGGCCTCATGATGCTATACACTTAATAAATACTTCGAATATTGATTACTCTTAAATTAATTACTCGCAAAACACTGTTTTTCATGCTCAGAGTTCTCATTTAAATGGATAAAAATGGGCAGGAAGAAAAAAACCTGATTTGTTTTCCATTACATCTGCATTAAAAACATTCGGCAGAATTGGAGACAGAGACTAAAGTCTCATACTACCAAATCTGCTGAATCACACAGCAAGAGAATTCATCTCCTGAAAGAGTGGATATGGCCAACAGAAAATGGGACACTTCAACGTGATTCTTGAAATTCATTCCCTGTTCCATCATTTTCTTCATCCTAATCATTATAAACCAAGAACCAACACTCAACTAATTGCTCCTCTGGAGATAGCCATGTTCAAAGTTCAGCTTGTATTTCTCAGAAAATGCAACAGGGTGATTGCCACTTCTTGATCTAAGACCTCTGGACATCAGCCAGTGGTTCTTCTCTCACCTGCCATTTTGGGAGAAATTGTTGGGAGTTGTTAAGTTGGGCTTAGATTCAGTCAATATCTTGCTTCCTTGATTTCTTTCACCTGAGTTTCGTGAAAACCTTTGGCAAAAGATGGCCAGGACATGTTGCCTTTTGTGGTGCATGAATAACCTTAACTTAAACTTCAAATTATTATTGCCTAATATGTAATTATTTCTCAAGAAACTTGGGCTAATAGTGGTTTAGCTGTGTTTTGTTTGTTTCTCCAATTAATAAGCTTTGTTTTCTTAGAGCAGTTTTAGGTTCACATAAAAATTGAGTTGAAAGGACAGAGAGTTCTCATGCATCCCCTGTCCTTACACATGCACAACATCTCCCAACACAGGGGTACATATGTTATAATTGATGAACCTACACCAACACATCATTATTGCCCAAAGTCCATAGTGTACATTATGGTTCATTTTTTTTTTTTTTTGCGGTACGCGGGCCTCTCACTGTTGTGGCCTCTCCCGTTGCGGAGCACAGGCTCTGGACGCGCAGGCTCAGTGGCCATGGCTCACGGGCCCAGCCGCTCCACGGCACGTGGGATCCTCCCGGACCGGGGCACGAACCCGTGTCCCCTGCATCAGCAGGTGGACTCTCAACCACTGTGCCACCAGGGAAGCCCTATGGTTCACTCTTGATGAAACCATGAGTTTGACAAATGTATAATGGCACGTAGCCACCACTGTAGTATCATACAGAATAGTTTCACTGCCCTAAAAGTCCTCCGCGCTCTGCCTATTCACCCTCCCCATAACTCCTAGTCCTTAACCCCTGGCAACCACTGATCTTTTTACTGTCTTCATAGTTTTGCCTTTTCCAGAATGTCACGTATTTGGAATTATACAGAAGGTAGCTTTTTCAGGTTGGCTTCTTTCACTTAGTGATATGCATTTAAGTTTCTCCTATGTCTTTTCATGGCTTAGTAGCTCATTTCTTTTTAGTGCTGAATAATATTCCATTGTCTGGATGGATTATAATTTATTTATCCACTCACTTACTAAAGGACCATCTTGGTTGCTTCCAAGTTTTGTCAATCATGAATAAATCTGCTATAAACATTTGTATGCAGGGTTTTGTGTGGACATAAGTGTTCAATTCATTTGGGTATTTTGTTTTGTTTTTAGCCAATCTGAGTTCTTTGAGCAGTGCTTCCTTGAAGTAGCTGATGTTTGGCCATTTTGGTTCTGTTGACTCATAGAGAGCAATACGGTATCAGAATTGGAAGGGAATTTAATTGGCTAATCCAACCATTGATTCTAAACTTTAGGACAGCGGTCCCCAGCCTTTTTGGCACCAGGGACCAGTTTTGTGGAAGACAATTTTTCCATGGACTGGGGCGGGGGTTGGGGGTGGGCAACGGGAAGATGGTTCAGGCAGTAGTGCGAGCAATGGGGAGCCATGAGGAGCAGCAGATGAAGCTTTGCTCACTTGCCCGCCACTCACCTCCTGCTGTGCGGCCTGGTTTCTAACAGGCTGTGGACCCCGACCAGTCCGCGGCCCAGGGATTGGGGACACCTGTTTTAGGAAAATGAGGCTCACACATGTGAACTAGATGTTATTCTATTCTTTTTAAAAGACAAATATTCCTGGGTTCTGTTTTCTGTTTGTTTTGTTTTGAGATGTTTTTTAAATGCAGCCACATTACTTTTTGAACAACTAGTAAATTTCAAAGATCTCTTTCCTATTGGGTTCAATCTGGAATTTTACATTAGCCTTTGCAGGAAAAAAAAAACATAGAAATATGAAAAAATACAGCAAATAATTTTTTAAATGCAAAGCTTGGAATGGGAATGAGCATGGAGAAGAAACACTGTTTTAACAGAGTTATGGTTAAAGGCTTGTCCCGGGTAGTGGTTTTACTTCAATGCTGCCATAGAAAATCTCATCGTGTTGACTGCCCGACTGGCCACCAGCCTCCTCCTCCCCAATCAACCCTCCAAGGAGGGTACTGGCCTCCAGTCTGGAAAATCAGCCACAGTAAGTAGAACTGGATGCTAAATGAGACCTCTCCTATTATCTCCATTTCAGCTGAGGTCCCAGAGCTGAGAGTCATAGGTGAAAGAGACAATGGTGTTTCCCTCAATTCAAGACAAGAGGGCCTTTAAAAGAACCTAATGTGAGTCTTGCCAGGGGGGATATTGACATTTTACCCATGTCACACATCTCTTATCCCTCCCCCATGCCCTCTCTAAACAGAGATCCAGAACAGAGCCTGGTTGGTTACAGAATTCTTGGGAAAACTTGGTCTGCATTTCTTGGAATAAGGAGACTAGAAGAGCCTGAAGAATAGAAGCGTGGGTGTCCTGTCAGTTGCAGTAGCTGCGAAGGCATTGCAAGCAATCAGCCAGGGGAGCACCCCTTGCTCTAGGAATGGTAACGCTGGAGGTCCTCTAGGGAGGAGGGGAGTGGTCTCATCAAGAACCTGCAAAAGCTCCTGCATCAGTCAAGACAGATGCTTGCAAAATCTTCAGAGGAGCAAAAGGAGCAAGCCTCCTAGAATGCTTCACAGAACAATATATAGAACTGACCCACTACAGGAACTAGCATCCCTGGGGCCATCACTTGAGCTAGACGTGAAAGCCACATCCACCATCACTTCTCCCCACACAGGACTGTGGCAATGAGCACAGGAACACTGCTGCAGGAAAGCCTCATGTTTCCACTATTCTGTTTATTAGACACCATAGCTTAAAGCCTCAGGAAGATGACCTCCACCTCATGTCTGCCTTCCAAATCTCCTGGTGAGTGAATCCAATTGACAGAAATGAATTCACACCTAGAACTCTACTTGCAAGGAAGTCTGGGAAGTGTAGTTTTCATCTGTCCAACCCCTCCTACTGGAAGCAACGTAGGAGGCTGAGTGGACCCATCCTGAGTACCTAGGACAGCACCCATGAGAGAAAGGACCTATAATTGGGCTCCTGCTGCACAGAGAGCCTCATTTCCATGTTACAACAGCAATGGTCAAGTAAGATATTTTTTTGCTTTTACTTCTCTTCATCTCCTTCTCCTTCTTTTCTAGCCTAGAAGAGCCAGAAGTAGAACATAGCTGGGACTAGTAGACAAGGTGAAGAAATGGTAAAGAGGCCATGTCCATTTATTTCTTACATTGCAAGTTTCTGAGACTGGGTTGGGCCTGTGTGACATGGAAGGGGAAAAACTTTGAATTGATATGAAATAGGAGTTTTGATATTAGACAAAGTTGAAATTTTTAATTGCTGAAACCGTGACTGGTCATTAATATCAGAAGGTGATATTTAGTATGTCACCAACTAGGATAGCATGGATGTTGAACCATCAGAATGCACACTAGCCATTAGTAATTATTATGTACTTTTCAGGCTGGACATTGGCCCAGCCTGAAAGTGACCTGAACTGGAAAGGAATCTTCCAAAGATATTGTTTAGAGGAAGGAAAAAAGGATATTGACCAGACAGATGTGAAAGTTAAGTGTGAACAGACTACAGTGTTGTTCTTTGCTTATACCATACCATGCTCAGCTCATTAGATCAACTAGTTACAAAAGATTTTTCACTCGGGTTAATCTCACTGATCATTTTATTGTGCTGTAGTAGTCATTCATGGCTGGAGTTTAGCAAATAGATACTGGACTTTTCCTTCTTGATTTGAGTTTAAAGAGTTGCGTCTATGTAGGTTCCCTGGACTCATCTGCCACATGACTCATTCCTCTTTCAGCACTTCCAGATGGAAGATCCACTGAATGGGGAGCTTATCTGGGCATCTCAATCCTAATATCCTCTTTCTGATGCAAGAGGTAGAATGTATCAGAAAGGAATAGTGGATGATTATAAGAACAGAGTATGTAGATATCTGAGGTTTCAGTAGGTGAACTTTTCATGGGTCTCAGGCACATATTCCCAAAGGTAACAACTCATCCTTATATCCATTCTGTTAAGCCTGGCATTTTAATGTATTAATCTTTTTGTAGAGTAGCACTGAGGACCATTCCTTTTGAAACCTTTGAGACATTTTTTTGGTTTGTATATAACACACTTATTTTTAAAGTTAAGGGTCATGTAGCAGCAGGACATTAAAATGCAATAAACTCTCAAAAACTTCAAATGTATTAAGCAAATAAGTTTGCTTTAGAAGATGGCCAATCCCACTTGTCATTTTAAAACTTCACTGAATTAAGGGACATTATCTTAGCACTAATATTGGATTTGGGGGTTCTCCCTGTGGCTGTGTTATTTCTGTGTTACTAGATCCCAGTGATTTTTAGATGCTCATGAATAATGGGTTACTTTGCAAAACTAGTGTATACTGAAGTATGATTGGTCCAAATCAGTTCTATTCTCTAACTGAAGTGATGCATCTGCTATCTATATTGTGGGGTTCCATGCATAGAAAGAGTGCCACGATGACTAATGTCTACTCGTTGCTGTTTTCCAATCATTGCTATTGTAGGGTAAGGAGAGAGAGGGACAACATTCATTTGTTAAGTATTGCTGAAAGCACCTGGTTTTGATGTAGATTTCCAAAAAAAAAAATCTTCCAAAATTAGCTTTTAGAAAAGTTTTGAAGATAATTCTGTTTAGCTTTTTCCTTCGTCTGCACATATAGCCTTATACCCCACTCCCCAAAAACAAACATGTCTACTCATAAAGTCAAGCCTATATTTTATGGTTCTTATTTTGTTTAAAGTTCTCTGTTTTGAATCACAAAGCCAGCGACTTAGCTGCTTCTTTTGTCATTATGCTGGCTTTCTGCCAAATTCTGACCCCACTTTTTTAGTTTGTTTATTTTATTAAGCAGAATGGGTGTACTCACAAGCATCTCCTATCAGGCAGGATATCATAAAAGAAGTAAAAGGGAGCAGGCATCCATATTAAAGAAGACAAATGAGATAATAACCAAAATTCATCTTCAAGTTGATCCAAGTTAAATTATGAGTGTAAGATGGTGGTTACGTAAAGAGAGAAACAAAAAAATCTATTCTCATTCTTAGATTTGATACAAACCTGGGTTTCCAGATTCAGAGTAAACCCACACATAAGACTGCACTCAGCAAACACAATGCCTGTCATGGCGCCAAGCACCGTGGTCATCTGTACTAGCTCATGCATAATTATGCCCCGCCACCGGGTTTATTAGGACTTCATTCTTGCATTGTGCTTATCGTTAGGACAGACAAGCTTCCATTGTTTCATTTCCTCCTGAGTAGAAATAAAAGACTAAGGTGTGGAGACCCGGAAAGAGATTTCCCTCTCAGAAACGGTGAGGCTCTTGCCTGAGGCAAGATGTTTGAAATGTGCCATATAAAACTTATCTTTCTTTTCCCAAATAGGCTTCACATGCCAGGGAAGATGGAAGTGAGCACTGGTTAAATTAAAGACAGTTTTCCCTTTCAACACAACAGATGAGGAGCTGACTCACCCAGGACACCCTAAACAGTCTCTCTCTTTCCTTCTCTTTCTTGCACTCTCTCTCCCCCAGAAAACCTGGTTTTGCGATGGACTTTCCATGATGAGAGCTACAGAACTATAACCCAGGGTATAGACCCAGGAACTACAACTCATCCTGGCTTCTCTGGTCCCACAGATAGACGAGTGGTCTGGAGATAAGAAGTGGGAACTCTAAAGAGATGAGAATAGCAGAAAGACCACATCAAATTGGATGACTCCAACAGATCAAGGCCGTAGCATTATAACAGTCAGATTTAAGACCCGTGATGCCACTATGAGAAGGCTGCGATCTGAGTGTTGCCCAGATCCTTGAAGTCTCCCCAGGGCAATGCCCAGGAACTGGGTCTTTATCCCTTAGTGCGTGCAGTGTCGTTTGTGAAAGCTCTCCCCACAAAGCCATCAGATGGTAACAATTTTCAGTTACTTCCAACATGAGATGGTTTTGAACTTTAATATGCAACGTAATTATGACTGCAAACACTTTGTTAAGCAAACAAACTTCAAACCCTTTTTTAAAAAACAGCTCTTCTCTGGTCATTTAGTCTTGCACAAAGGCTTTAAAAATAAAACTGTGTGGGGAACTAGGGAATCCAGGGATGGGAAGATTAAAAAAAAAAAAAAACCTGCACAAAATCAAATGGCTTTAATGTAATCACCACTTGTGTGCTGAGTATCTGAAAGTTTTCTTTCAAATCAAAACCTAGAAAATACAGCATCCTACACTCTATTTCCACTCTTTAACCATCTGACTTCTACTGCAGAATTACAGATAATATTTTAAAAGATAGAGAAATAGACTTTGTTCCTCAATTTTCCTTTGCTTACTAAACTCCTCTTTTCCAATTCTGAAATATCCAAGTCTTCTGAGATTTTTTTCTCTCCCCTCGTCTCCCCCCCTTTTTTTATCTTCTCACGGTCACTTTTATTTTTGCCTTTCTTAGTCATTTTTCAAGAACTGGGATCATTACATAACACATGGAAATCCATGAATATCCCTTTTGAGGAAAAAAACAGGGAACCTGGCAGATTTGCAGTGTGAAGGGATACTGGGAACAGCTGGACCCTGAAATAAGTCACCTGAGGAGACTGCAACCTCTATATCCCCAGATTCTATAGAAGTCTGCATTTTCCCTCATCTGTATGATCCCCCAAAGTTCATTTCCCTGCCGTCTTCTCTATTTACGAGGAGACTTGATAAGCTTTTCGAGTATTCTTCATTCTGCTCCAGAGAGAGGTCAAGGCATAGAGAATAGATCTCTGATTCCCGCCTGTATCATTCAGTAAGTTTAAGAAGGAGAAGACACAGTAGATGTGTTCCCCAGATCTCTACAACACTGAGGTCTTCTTACAAAAGGGGAAAGTTATTAAAACGAGGAAACTGGGCTTCCCTGGTGGCGCAGTGGTTGAGAGTCCGCCTGCCGATGCAGGGGACACGGGTTCGTGCCCCGGTCCAGGAGGATCCCACATGCCGTGGAGTGGCTGGGCCCGTGAGCCATGGCCGCTGAGCCTGCGCATCCGGAGCCTGTGCTCCACAACGGGAGAGGCCACAGCAGTGAGAGGCCCACGTACCACAAAAAACAAAACAAAACAAACAAAGAAAAAAAACGAGGAAACTTCAGAAAAAATACTAACACTGACCCCACTTGGGAATCACCTAAGGTAACACCTAAAACCCATGTTCTGTCAACATACCACGTCTCCCTCTTTTCATTCCCAAACAAGAAATTGCTTCACCCCTTTGAGAAAGTGGGGAAAAGGCTGAAGTCAAAATATTGTCAATAATCAAGCACATGTGACTACCCTCTCCCCTAGGAACGTCTACTTGTGTTTAGTGTGTCGAACTCCAGTTTTGTGACTAATGCTGTTTATTGCCTACTAAACTGCTATCCCTCTCTATGCCTCCTTCCCTGCAACAGTGAGGTGTAAAATATACTGGTAACTCAGGGAAAGTGTTCTTTATTGATAACGGAAGACGTACACAAAAGGAAACAAACACTTTGCTGCCCCTGGATCTTGCTATCTGCATTCGAGGGTTGGAATGATGGCAGCCATTTTGGGGTCATGAGGAAATTCAGCTACAAGATAAGCCAAATTGTTATAGAGGAGAGATGGAGAGATGCTGGAACCTTGATGATATTATTTGAACACTAAATTAAATAAGTCTGGAATCATCAAAATTTCAAATGCCTTGTTGTGTGAAATATACATGCTCTGTGTTGTTTAGGTCACTTTCAGTTGAGTTTTCTTTATTTACAACAAAAAACATTCTGAGGTTGACAGTTGGATTAAAACTTTGAAAGCAGGGAAACATAAAAAATTACTTTGCTGTACACTCCACTAGCAAACATTCTTATTTTAAGTTTTCAGTGCCAAGTGCCTTGATATATAGAGAGTGGTCACCAAACGCCACTGTGCCTGATGTCTGATAGCTCTTCTTAATCCTGGCCAACCAGTGGGCCTTTTTTAACCCTCTGTCCTAGACAGACTGAAAACAAATATAGACTCATTTCAACAATTTAAATTACATTATTTTATCAGCTTATATAACAATAGCAATCTGTGGAGCATTAATCTTTTTATCTTTTTTAACATCTTTATTGGAGTATAATTGCTTTACAATGTTCTGTTAGTTTCTTTTTTCTTTTTTTTTTAGTTTCTGCTGTATAACAAAGAAATCAGCTATATGCACACATATATCCCCATATCCCCTCCGTCTTGCGTCTCCCTCCCACCCTCCTTATCCCACTGCTCTACAGGGTTGCAAAGCACCAAGCTGATCTCACTGTGGTATGCAGCTGCTTCCCACTAGCTATCTATTTTATATTTGGTAGTGAATACATGTCAATGTTACTCTCTCATTTCATCCCAGTTTTCCCTTCCCCCTCCCTGTGCCCTCAAGTCCATTCTCTACATCTGTGTCTTAATTCCTGTCCTGCCCTTAGGTTCATCAGAACCTTTTTTTTTTTTTAGATTCTATATATATGTGTTAGCATACGGTGTTTGTTTTTCTCTTTCAGAATTACTTCACTCTGTATAACAGACTCTATGTCCATCCACCTCACTACAAATGACTCAGCTTCATTTCTTTTTATGGCTCAGTAATATTCCATTGTATATATGTGGCACACCTTCTTTATCCATTCATCTGTCGATGGACACTTAGGTTGCTTCCATGTCCTGGCTGTTGTAAATAGTGCTGCAGTGAACATTGTGATACATGACTCTTTTTGAATTATGGTTTTCTCAAGGTATATGCCCAATAGTGGGATTGCTGGGTCATATGGTAGTTCTATTTTTAGATTTTAAGGAACCTACATACTGTTCTCCATACTGGCTGTACCAATTCACATTCCCACCGACAGTGCAAGAGTGTTCCCTTTTCTCCACACCCTCTCCAGCATTTACTGTTTGTAGATTTTTTGATGATGGCCATTCTGACCAGTGTGAGGTGATACCTTATTGAGGTTTTCATTTGCATTTCTTTAATGATTGGTGATGTTGAGCATCCTTTCATGTGTTTGTTGGCAATCTGTACATCTTCTTTGGAGAAATGTCTGTTTAGGTCTCCTGCCCATTTTTGCATTCAGTTGTTTGTTTTTTTTGATATTGAGCTGCATGAGCTGTTTGTATATTTTGGAGATTAATCCTTTGTCTGTTGCTTCATTTGCAAATATTTTCTCCCATTCTGAGGGTTGTCTTTTCGTCTTGTTTATGGTTTCCTTTGTGGCACAAAAGCTTTGAAGTTTCATTAGGTCCCATTTGTTTATTTTTGTTTTTATTTCCATTACTCTAGGAGGTGGATCAAAAAAGATCTTGCTGTGATTTATGTCAAAGTGTGTTCTTCCTATGTTTTCCTCTAAGAGTTTTATAGTGTCTGGCCTTACATTTAGGTCTTTAATCCACTTTGAGTTCATTTTTGTGTATGGTGTTAGGGAGTGTTCTAATTTCACTCTTTTACATGTAGCTGTCCAGTTTTCCCAGCACCACTTATTGAAGAGGCTGTCTTTTCTCCATTGTATACTTTTGCCTCTGTTATCAAAAATAAGGTGACCATATGTGCATGGGTTTATTTCTGGGCTTTCTATCCTGTTCCACTGATCTATATTGCTGTTTTTGTGCCAGTACCATACTGACTTGATTACTGTAGCTTTGTAGTATAGTCTGAAGTAGGGAGCCTGATTCCTCCAGCTCCGTTTTTCTTTCTCAAGATTGCTTTGGCTATTCGGGGTCTTTCGAGTTTCCATACATATTATGCATTTTTTTGCTCTAGTTCTGTGAAAAATGCCATTGGTAGTTTGATAGGGATCACACTGAATCTGTAGCTTGCTTGGGGTAGTATAGTCATTTTCACAATGTTGATTCTTCCAATCCAAGAGCATGGTATATCTCTCCAGCTGTTTGTATCGTCTTTAATTTCTTTCATCGGTGTCTTGTAGTTTTCAGCATATAGGTCTTTTGTCTCCTTAGGTAGGTTTATTCTTGGTATTTTATTCTTTGTGTTGCAATGGAAAATGGGAGTGTTTCCTTAATTTCTCTTTCAGATTTTTCATCATTAGTGTATAGAAATGCAAAGAGATTTCTGTGCATTAATTTTCTATCCTGCTACTCTACCAAATTCATTGATTAGCCCTAGTAGTTTTCTGGTAGCATTTTTAGGATTTTCTATGTATAGTATCATTTCATCTGCAAACAGTGACAGTTTTACTTTTTCTTTTCCGATTTGTATTCCTCTTATTTCTTTTTCTTCTCTGATTGCTGTGGCTAAAACTTCCAAAACTATGTTGAATAATAGTGGTGAGAGTCGGCAACCTTGTCTTGTTCCTGATCTTAGAGGAAATGCTTTCAGTTTTTCACCATTGAGAATGATTTTTGCTGTGGGTTTGTCATATATGGCATTTATTATGTTGAGGTAGGTTCCCTCTATGCCCACTTTCTGGAGGGTTTTTATCATAAATGGGTGTTGAATTTTGTCGAAAGCTTTTTCTGCATCTATTGAGATTATCATATGGTTTTTATTCTTCAATTTGTTAATATGGTGTATCACATTGATTAATTTGTGTATATTGAATAATCCTTGCATCCCTGGGATAATTCCCACTTGATCATGGTGTATGATCCTTTTAATGTGTTGTTGGATTCTGTTTGCTAGTATTTTGTTGAGGATTTTTGCATCTATATTCATCTGTGATATTGGTCTGTAATTTTCTTTTTTTGTAGTGTCTCTGTCTGATTTTGGTATCAGGGTGATGGTGGCCTCATAGAATGAGTTTGGGAGTGTTCCTTCCTCTGCAATTTTTTGGAAAGAGTTTGAAAAGGATGGGTGTTACCTCTTCACTAAATGTTTGATAGAATTTGCCTGTGAAGCCATCTGATCCTGGGCTTTTGTTTGTTGGAAGATTTTTAATCACAGTTTCAATTTCAGTGCTTCTGATTGGTCTGTTCGTATTTTCTATTTCTTCCTGGTTCAGTCTCAGCAGGTTGTGCATTTCTAAGAATTTGTCCATTTCTTCCAGGTTGTCTATTTTATTGGCATATAGTTGCTTCTAGCAATCTCTCATGATCCTTTATATTTCTGCAGTGTCAGTTGTTACTTCTCCTTTTTCATTTCTAATTCTGTTGATGTGAGTCTTTTCCCTTTTTTTCTTGATGAGTCTGGCTAACGGTTTATCAATTTTGTTTATCTTCTCAAAGAACCAGCTTTTAGTTTTATTGATCTTTGCTACTGTTTCCTTCATTTCTTTTTCATTTATTTCTGATCTGATGTTTATGATTTCTTTCCTTCTGCTAACTTTGGGGTTTTTTGTTCTTCTTTCTCTAATTGCTTTAGGTGTAAGGTTAGGCTTTTATTTGAGATTTTTCTTGTTTCTTGACGTAGGATGCTATTGCTATAAACTTCCCTCTTAGAACTGCTTTTGCTGCATCCCATAGGTTTTTGGTCATCATGTTTTCATTGTCATTTGTTTCTAGGTATTTTCTGATTTCCTCTTTGATTTCTTCAATGATCTCTTGGTTATTTAGTAGCGTGTTGTTTAGCTTCCATGTGTTTGTATTTTTTACAGTTTTTTTCCTGTAATTGATATCAAGTCTCATAGTGTTGTGGTTGGAAAAGATACCTGATATGATTTCAGTTTTCTCAAATTTACCAAGGCTTGATTTGTGACCCAAGAAATGGTCTATCCTGAATAATGTTCCATGAGCACTTGAGAAGAAAGTGTATTCTGTTGTTTTTGGATAGAATGTCCTTTAAATATCAATTAAGTCC
Source organism: Mesoplodon mirus (assembly GCF_964341445.2). Classification (NCBI taxonomy): domain Eukaryota; kingdom Metazoa; phylum Chordata; class Mammalia; order Artiodactyla; family Ziphiidae; genus Mesoplodon; species Mesoplodon mirus. The sequence goes on along the minus strand of NC_138986.1, from coordinate 53,119,065 downwards.
ATCATGTTTCATGAATCATTTAAAGCTTGTGTTTCCTTATTTATTTTCATTTCAGATGATATGTCCAATGGCGAAACTGGGGCGTTAAAGTCCCCTACTATGATTGTGTTACTGTCGATTTCTCCTTTTATGGCTGTTAGCATTTGCCTTATGTATTGAGGTGCTCCTATGTTGGATGCATAAATATTACAATTGTTATATCTTCTTCTTGGATCGATCCCTTGATCATTATGTAGTGTCCTTCTTTGTCTCTTGTAATAGTCTTTATTTTAAAGTCTATTTTGCCTGATATGAGAATTGCTACTCCAGCTTTCTTTTGATTTCCATTTGCATGGAATATCTTTTTCCATCCCCTCACTTTCAGTCTGTATGTGTCCCTAAGTCTGAAGTGGGTGTCTTATAGACAGCATATATATGGGTTTTGTTTTTGTATCCATTCAGCCAGTCTATGTCTTTTGGTTAGAGCATTTAATGTAATTTTCAATATGTATGTTCCTCTTACCATTTTCTTAATTGTTTTCAGTTTGTTTTTGTAGGTCTCTTCCTTCTCTGTGTTTCTTGCCTAGAGAAGTTCCTTTAGCATTTGTTGTAAAGCTGGTTTGGTGGTGCTGAATTCTCTTAACTTTTGCTTATCTGTAACAGTTTTAATTTCTCCTTCAAATCTGAATGAGATCCTTGATGGGTAGAGTAATCTTGGTTGTAGGTGGGGATTCCCTTGTATTTGTTGCTTTATCTTTGTTGCTTTTCCCTTGCTGCTTTTAATATTTTTTCTTTGTATTTAATTTTTGATATTTCGATTAATATGTATCTCGGCATGTTTCTCTTTGGGTTTATCATGTATGGTACTCTCTGTGCTTCCTGGACTTGATTGACTATTTCTTTTCCCATGTAGGGAAGTTTTTGACTATAATCTCTTCAAATATTTTCTCAGACCCTCTTTTTTTCTCTTCTTCTTCTGGGACCCCTATAATTCATATGTTGGTGCATTTAATGTTGTCCCAGAGGTCTCTCGGACTGTCCTCAATTCTTTTCATTCTTTTTTCTTTATTCTGTTCCCTGTCAGTTATTTCCACCATTTTATCTTCCAGCTCACTTATCCGTTCTTCTATCTCTTTTAGTCTGCAATTGATTCCTTTATAGTATTTTTAGTTTCAGTAATTGTGTTTTTCATTACTGTTTGTTTGCTCTTTCGTTCTTTAGATCCTTGTTAAATGTTTCTTGTATTTTCTCCATTCTGTTTCCAAGATTTTGGATCATCTCTACTATCATTACTCTGAAATCTTTTTCAGGTAGATTGCCTATTTTGTCATCATTTATTTGGTCTTGTAGGTTTTTACCTTGCTCCTTCGTCTGTTACATTTTTTGTCATTTCTTTCTTTTCTTTTCTTTTTTTTTTTTTTTGATTGGCGGTGCTGTATTACTGTCTTACTGGTTGTTTGGCCTGAGATGTTGAGCACTGGAGTTTGCAGGCAGTTGGATAGAGCCAGGTCTTGGTGCTGAGATGAGGAACTCTGGGAGGCCTAATTCTGATTAATATTCCCTGGGGTCTGAGGTTCTCTGTCAGTCCAGTGGTTTGGACTCGGAACTCCCACCACAGGAGCTCGGGCCCAACCTCTGGCCTGGGAACCAAGGTCCCGCAAGTTCCTCCTGTCCCCTTAGGTGTCCTTGGTCCCCCACTGGTGCCGGGTAGCTGCCCTAGTTGTGCAGAGATGCGATTTCCACATCCTCCTACTATGCCATCTTGACTGGAACCATTAATCTTGACTTGGAGATGTTTCTCCTTTCTCCTTCACCATCTATTTGGGTTGGCCAAAATGTTCGTTCGTTTAGTGAATATGTTGTTCAGTAAAGTTCTTTGTGAAAATGAAAAATGTATTTTTTTTTTTACTTAAAACCAAATGAACTTTTTGACCAACCCAATACATTACCTCTTCAAAGTCAACATGGAAACAACAAAAGCCAAGTTTCTACTCTGTGATAGCTTAAAAATGAAATCCCTTGTTCCCTACACCAAAGAAGGCCCTAGTACAGTTATTCACATCACTAATCTGGTGATATTAGAACACCAATAAGCTTGCTGTCACTACTTAACTTTTTAAGGAAATTAAATAGAGCCAACCTCAAGCAGTTTTACAACTGAACTTAGATGAGCTCCAAATTCTGTTTTTGTAGAATTTTAAAATCAGAGCTGAAGCCTTTTGTCCTCAGCCTGCTCCTTCAGTCAACAAGGTAGAAGTTCCATAATCGGCTCTCAGCCCATTTTGGGAGGGGGCACAGTGGGAGGCTGCATTGGGCTGAGGCCCTGAGGAGATTCCTTCCTTCCTAACTGAGGCTATGCGGACCAGACAACAGAGGCCATCTTCTTCCCTCCTGCTCCTCAATAATAAGAATGAAAAAGAACCACTTCACAGATGCTTCTCACCTAATGACTTTCTGGATGCAGATTCCCGGATGAAGAAATCCCAGGGGCATAAAAAAATGTCCACTAGGTTTTCAGACTCTATTAAGTGGAGCATTGCATCAAGAATTAACTGCTGCTCACTATTTACAATAGCCAGGGCATGGAAGCAACCTAAATGTCCATCAGAGAGGAATGGATAAAGAAGATGTGGTACATATATACAATGGACTATTACTCAGCCATAAAAAAAGAATGAAATAATGCCATTTGCAGCAACATGGATGGCCCTAGAGATTGTCATACTGAGTGAGGTAAATCAGACAGAGAAAGACAAATGTTATATGATATCGCTTATATGTGGAATCTAAAAAAAAATGGTACAAATGACCTTATTTACAGAAAAAGAGTCACAGATGTAGAAAACAAACTTATGGTTACCAAAGGGGAAAGGGGAAGGGGGGATAAATTGGGAGATTGGGTCTGATATATACACACTACTATATATAAAATAGATAACTAATAAGGACCTACCGTATAGCACAGGGAACTCTGCTCAATACTCTGTAATGGCCTATATGGGAAAGAATCTAAAAAATAGTGGATATATGTACATGTATAACTGATTCACTTTGCTGTACAGCAGAAACGTAACACAACATTTTAAATCAACTATACTCTAATAATAATAGAGTATACTCTATACTCTAATCTAACTATAGTAGCCAAAATTGGCTTTCACCAGAACCTAAACGATACCATTTGGGAGATTTTCTGACCTTTCATAATTTTTTATACTCTAATAAAAAATTTTTTTAAAGAAAATATTAACTGCTGCTACCTAACCTCACCTTTCTGGGTTTCCTGTCCTCACACACATTGATTTGGGTAACAGCTGTAGTCTAATGATTAACTAACCATGGGAATGCCCCCCAAGTGGGGGACCCTATGGTCTCTAGGGAGAGGGGATGGGGGGACTGGGGTCCTATCTTGGGATTAAGCAGGGTACCTCCTTCTTCAAGCTAAACTGTCTTGTTTCATCTGCCCCTGCCAGGGCTCAGGTAGCCAAAATTGGCTTTCACCAGAGCCTAAACTATACCATTTGGGAGATTTTCTGACCTTTCATATTTTTTTATATCCTCCTTTTTTGGTCACTCTATCCAGAAACTTCTCTCTTGCTCACCATCATTCTTTTTCCTTCATATGGCTACATTAAAATCTGCCTAGGAGATTTGATTTTCTCTAATCATTCCAAGGTTATAGGCATTGGGAACAGTATTTCAGCTTGAGGAGAACCTTGGAAAATGAATGCATCATTTAAAAATGAACATTGATAGTACCCAAAGAAAAATGTGTTTTCCATTCTGAAAAAAAAAATTTACTATGTGTTGTCTGGTTTGGTTTGGGGAGTTTTAGTTGGGTGTTCGGAATGATGTTTTAAGGTTTAGTGCAGAGATTTCTCTTGACTATTAACGTCGAATAAAATGACTGGTGGTTGGTAGGGACATGTAGCATAGGGTTCATTCATGGAAATGGCTACCTTATAGGTCATAAAACTAGTTAAAACCAAATTTTTTAGAAAAGAAGAAATACTGACAATATCATTCAGGATGTGTGTGGCCAACTTCAGTTTGTTATAATATTACTCAAAATGATTCCCTCATGTGGGAAAATGTTTTTTTACTGCAAATAAATACAGAAAAACATAATTGATCTAGACGAACAAAACAGACCAATTAGCACACGCTCAAACCCCAGGGTCTAAAATAAGTCCGGCTACAGAACCTAAGAGAAATTCCGTAAGCTCTGCCTCTTATTTCTGTTTCCAGGTTGGTTTTCACAGAATCCTCATTTGTGGTTGAAATTTAACATTACTTGACCATGACTCCAGAGATTAGAGATGTAATTAGGAAGTAGTGGCAAAGAGAAAGAGAGAGAGAAAAGAAAGAGACAAAATAAAGCAGGGCCCCTAAGTAGTTCAAATAGATCTGTCCAGCTGCAATACAGCTAAGAAAACTCAGAGGCTATATTTCAAACATGGATGAAATTAGTATGCAGGAAGCACTTAAATCAGAGCTCTTCTTATTCAACAAGGTTTATTTATAGAATCTGAATAGCTCTAGAAAAAATTCTGATGATTCACATTGCTTTGGCCTAAACTTTTTTTGTTGTTACAGTTTTTTTTAACATCTTTATTGAAGTATAATTGCTTTACAATGGTGTGTTAGTTTCTGCTTTATAACAAAGTGAATCAGTTATACATATATATATATTCCCATATCTCTTCCCTCTTGCATCTCCCTCCCTCCCACCCTCCCTATCCCACCCCTCTAGGTGGTCACAAACCACTGAGCGGGCTCTCCCTGGGCTACGCGGCTGCTTCCCACTAGCTATCTATTTTACGTTTGGTAGTGTATATATTTCCATGCCACGCTCTCACTTTGTCACAGCTTACCCTTCCCCCTCCCCATATCCTCGAGTCCATTCTTTAGTAGGACTGTGTCTTTATTCCTGTCTTACCCCAAGGTTCTTCATGACATTTTTTTTTTCTTAGATTCCATACATATGTGTTAGCATACGGTATTTGTTCTTCTCTTTCTGACTTACTTCACTCTGTATGACAGACTCTAGGTCCATCCACCTCAATACAAATAACTCAATTTCATTTCTTTTTATGGCTGAGTAATATTCCATTGTATATATGTGCCACATCTTCTTTATCTATTCATCCAATGATGAACACTTAGGTTGTTTCCATGTACTGGCTATTGTAAATAGAGCTGCAATGAACATTTTGGTATATGACTCTTTCTGAATTATGGTTTTCTCAGGGTATATGCCCAGTAGTGGGATTGCTGGGTTGTATGGTAGTTCTACTTGTACTTTTATAAGGAACCTCCATACTGTTCTCCACAGCTGTATCAATTTACATTCCCACCAACAGTGCAAGAGTGTTCCCTTTTCTCCACACCCTCTCCAGCATTTATTGTTTCTAGATTTTTTGATGATGGCCATTCTGACTGGTGTGAGGTGATATCTCATTGTAGTTTTGATTTGCATTTCTCTAATGATTAATGATATTGAGCATTCTTTCATGTGTTTGTTGGCAATCTGTGTATCTTCTTTGGAGAAATGTCTATTTAGGTTTTCTGCCCATTTTTGGATTGGGTTGTTTGTTTTTTTGTTATTGAGCTGCATGAGCTGCTTGTAAATCTTGGAGATTAATCCTTTGTCAGTTGCTTCATTTGCAAATATTTTCTCCCATTCTGAGGGTTGTCTTTTGGTCTTGTTTATGGTTTCCTTTGCTGCGTAAAAGCTTTTAAGTTTCATTAGGTCCCATTTGTTTATTTTTGTTTTTATTTCCATTTCTCTAGGAGGTGGGTCAAAAACAATCTTGCTCTGATTTATGTCATAGAGTGTTCTGCCTATGTTTTCCTCTAAGAGTTTGATAGTATCTGGCCTTACATTTAGGTCTTTAATCCATTTGGAGTTTGTTTCTGTGTATGGTGTTAGGGAGTGTTCTAATTTGATACTTTTACATGTAGCTGTCCAGTTTTCCCAGCACCACTTACTGAAGAGGCTGTCTTTTCTCCACTGTATATTCTTGCCTCCTTTATCAAAGATACGGTGACCATATGTGCGTGGGTTTATCTCTGAGCTTTCTATCCTGTTCCATTGATCTATATGTCTGTTTTTGTGCCAGTAACATACTGTCTTGATTACTGTAGCTTTGTAGCATAGTCTGAAGTCAGGGAGCCTGATTCCTCCAGCTCCATTTTTAGTTCTCAAGATTGCTTTGGCTATTCAGGGTCTTTTGTGTTTCCATACAAATTGTGAAATTTTTTGTTCTAGTTCTGTGAAAAATGCCAGTGGTAGTTTGATAGGGATTGCATTGAATCTATAGATTGCTTTAGGTAGTAGAGTCATTTTCACAATGTTGATTCTTCCAATCCAAGAACGTGGTATATCTCTCCATCTATTTGTATCATCTTCAATTTCTTTCATCAGTGTTTTATAATTTTCTGCATACAGGTCTTTTGGCTCCTTAGGTAGGTTTATTCCTAGATATTTTATTATTTTTGTTGCAGTGGTAAATGGGAGTGTTTTCTTAATTTCACTTTCAGAGTTTTCGTCATTAGGGTGTAAGAATGCCAGAGATTTCTGTGCATTAATTTTGTATCCTGCTACTTTACCAAATTCATTGATTAGCTCTAGTAGTTTTCTGGTAGCATCTTTAGGATTCTCTATGTATAGTATCATGTCATCTGTAAACAGTGACAGCTTTACTTCTCCTTTTCTGATTTGGATTCCTTTTATTTCTTTTTCTTCTCTGATTGCTGTGGCTAGAACTTTCAAAGCTATGTTGAATAATAGTGGTGAGAGTGGGCAACCTTGTCTTGTTCCTGATCTTAGTGGAAATGGTTTCAGTTTTTCACCATTGAGGATGATGTTGGCTGTGGGTTTGTCATATATGGCCTTTATTATGTTGAGGAAAGTTCTCTCTATGCCTACTTTCTGCAGGGTTTTTATCCAACACCCATTTTATAAATGGGTGTTGAATTTTGTCAAAAGCTTTCTCTGCATCTATTGAGATGATCATATGGTTTTTCTCCTTCAATTTGTTAATATGGTGTATCACGTTGATTGATTTGCATATATTGAAGAATCCTTGCATTCCTGGAATAAACCTCACTCAATCATAGTGTATGATCCTTTTAATGTGCTATTGGATTCTGTTTGCTAGTATTTTGTTGAGGATTTTTGCATCTATGTTCATCAGTGATATTGGCCTGTAGTTTTCTTTCTTTGTGACATCCTTGTCTGGTTTTGGTATCAGGGTGATGGTGGCCTCGTAAAATGAGTTTAGGAGTGTTCCTCCCTCTGCTATATTTTGGAAGAGTTTGAGAAGGATAGGTGTTAGCTCTTCTCTAAATGTTTGATAGAATTCTCCTGTGAAGCCATCTGGTCCTGGGCTTTTGTTTGTTGGAAGATTTTTAATCACAGTTTCAATTTCAGTGCTTGTGATTGGTCTGTTCATATTTTCTATTTCTTCCTGGTTCAGTCTCAGCAGGTTGTGCATTTCTAATAATTTGTCCATTTCGTCCCAGTTGGCCATTTTATTAGCATAGAGTTGCTTGTAGTAATCTCTCATGATCTTTTGTATTTCTGCAGTGTCAGTTGTTACTTCTCCTCTTTCATTTCTAATTCTATTGATTTGAGTCTTCTACCTTTTTTTCTTAATGAGTGTGGCCAATGGTTTATCAATTTTGTTTATCTTCTCAAAGAACCAGCTTTTAATTTTATTGATCTTTGCTATCATTTCCTTCATTTCTTTTTCATTTATTTCTGATCTATCTATGATTTCTTTCCTTCTGCTAACTTAGGGGGTTTTTTTGTTCTTCTTTCTCTAATTGCTTTAGGTGCAAGGTTAGGTTGTTTATTTGAGATGTTTCCTGTTTCTTAAGGTAGGATTGTATTGCTATAAACTTCCCTCTTAGAACTGCTTTTGCTGCATCCCATAGGTTTTGTGTGGTCGTGTCTCCATTGTCATTTGTTTCTAGGTATTTTTTGATTTCCTCTTTGATTTCTTCAGTGATCACTTCGTTATTAAGTAGTGTATTGTTTAGCCTCCATGTGTTTGTATTTTTTACAGATCTTTTCCTGTAATTGATATCTAGACTCATAGCGTTGTGGTCGGAAAAGATACTTGATAATGATTTCAGTTTTCTTAAATTTACCAAGGCTTGATTTGTGACCCAAGATATGATCTATTCTGGAGAATGTTCCATGGGGGCTTGAAAAAAATGTGTATTCTGTTGTTTTTGGATGGAATGTCATATAAATATCAATTAAGTCCATCTTGTTTAATGTATCATTTAAAGCTTGTGTTTCCTTATTTAGTTTCATTTTGGATGATCTGTCCATTGGTGAAAGTGGGGTGTTAAAGTCCCCTACTATGATTGTGTTACTGTCGATTTCCCATTTTATGGCTGTTACTATTTGCCTTATATATTGAGGTGCCCCTATGTTGGGTGCATAAATATTTACAATTGTTATATCTTTTTCTTGGATAGATCCCTTGATCATTATGTAGTGTCCTTCTTTCTCTCTTCTAACAGTCTTTGTTTTAAAGTCTATTTTGTCTGATATGAGAATTGGTACTCCAGCTTTCTTTTGATTTCCATTTGTATGGAATATCTTTTTCCATCCCCTCACTTTCAGTCTGTATGTGTCCCTAGGTCTGAAGTGGGTCTCTTGTAGACAGCATATATATGGGTCTTGTTTTTGTATCCATTCAGGCAGTCTGTGTCTTTTGGTGTTAGCATTTAATCCATTTACATTTAAGGTAATTATCGATATGTATGTTCCTATTCCCATTTTCTTAATTATTTTCTGTTTGTTATTGGAGGTCTTTTCCTTCTCTTGTGTTTCTTGCCTAGAGAAGTTCCTTTAGCATTTGTTGTAGAGCTGGTCTGGTGGTGCTGAACTCTCTCAGCTTTTGCTTGTCTGTAAAGGTTTTAATTTCTCCTTCAAATCTGCATGAGATCCTTGCTGGGTAGAGTAATCTTTGTTGTAGGTTTTTCTCCTTCATCACTTTAAATATGTCCTGCCACTCCTTTCTGGCTTGCAGAGTTTCTGCTGAAAGATCAGCTGTTAACCTTATGGGGATTCCCTTGTGTGTTATTTGTTGTTTTTCCCTTGCTGCGTTTAATATGTTTTCTTTGTATTTATTTTTGATAGTTTGATTAATATGTGTCTTGGTGTGTTTCTCCTTGGATTTATCCTGTATGGGACTCTCTGTGCTTCCCAGGCTTGATCAACTATTTCCTTTCCCATATTAGGGAAGTTTTCAATTTTAATCTCTTCAAATATTTTCTCAGTCCCTTTGTTTTTCTCTTCTTCTTCAGGGACCCCTATAATTTGAATGTTGGTGCATTTAATGTTGTCCCAGAGGTCCCTGAGACTGTCCTCAGTTCTTTTCATTCTTTTTTCTGTGTTCTGCTCTGCAGTGGTTATTTCCACTATTTTATCTTCCAGGTCGCTTATCCATTCTTCTGCCTCAGTTATTCTGCTATTGATCCCTCCTAGAGTATTTTTAATTTCATTTATTTTGTTGTTCACCATAGCTTGTTTCATCTTTAGTTCTTCCAGGTCCTTGTTAAATGTTTCTTGCATTTTCTCTATTCTATTTCCAAGATTTTGGATCACCTTTACTATCATTATTCTGAATTCTTTTTCAGGTAGACTGCCTATTTCCTCTTCATTTGTTAGGTCTGGTGGGTTTTTACCTTGCTCCTTCATCTGCTGTGTGTTTTTCTGTCTCTCATTTTGCTTATCTTACTGTGTTTGGGGTCTCCTTTTTGCAGGATGCAGGTTCGTAGTTACCATTGTTTTTGGTGTGTGTCCCCAGTGGCTAAAGTTGGTTCATTGGGTTGTGTAGGCCTCCTGGTGGAGGGCACTAGTCCCTGTGTTCTGGTGGATGAGGCTGGATCTTCTCTTTCTGGTGGGCAGGTCCATGTCTGGTGGTGTGTTTTGGGGTGTCTGTGGCCTTATTATGATTTTAGGCAGCCTCTCTGCTAATGGGTGGGGTTGTGTTCCTGTCTTGCTAGTTGTTTGGCATAGGGTGTCCAGCACTGTAGCTTGCTGGTCGTTGAGTGAAGCTGGGTGCTGGTGTGGAGATGGAGATCTCAGGGAGATTTTCGCCATTTGATATTACGTGGAGCTGGGAGGTCTCTTGTGGACCTGACATTACGTGGAGCTGGGAGGTCTCTTGTGGACCAGTGTCCTGAAGTTGGCTCTCCCACCACAGAGGCACAGCCCTGACGCCTGGCTGGAGCACCAAGAGCCTTTCATCCATACAGCTCAGAATAAAAGGGAGAAAAAGTAAGAAAGAAAGAAAGAAAGAAAGAAAGAAAGAAAGAAAGAAAGAAAGAAAGAAAGGAAGAAAGAGGATAAAATAAAATAAAATAAAGATAAAATAAAATAAAGTTGTTAAAATAAAAAATATTAAGAAAAATAATTTTTTAAAGTAAAAAAAAAAAAACAGATGGACAGAATCCTAGGACAAATGGTGAAAGCAAAGTTATACAGACAAAATTTCACACAGAAGCATACATATACACACTCACAAAAAGAGGAAAAGGGGAAAAAATAATATATCTTGCTCTCAGGGTCCACCTCCTCAATCTGGGATGATTCGTTGCCTATTCAGGTATTCCATAGGTGCAGGGTACATCAAGTTGATTGTGGAGATTTAATCCGCTGCTCCTGAGGCTGCTGGGAGAAATTTCCCTTTCTCTTCTTTGTGCACACAGCTCCGGGGGTTCAGTTTTGGATTTGGCCCCGCCTCTGTGTGTAGGTTGCCTGAGGGCGTCTATTCTTTGCTCAGACAGGATGGGGTTAAAGGAGCAGCGGATTCGGGGGCTCTGGCTCACTCAGGCCAGGGGAGGGAGGGGTACGGATGCGGGGCGAGCCTGCGGCGGCAGAGGCCGGCGTGACGTTGCACCAGCCTGAGGCACGCCGTGTGCTCTCCCGGGGAAGTTGTCCCTGGATCCCGGGACCCTGGCAGTGGCGGGCTGCACAGGCTCCCGGGAGGGGAGGTGGGGATAGTGACCTGTGCTTGCACACAGGCTTCTTGGTGGCGGCAGCAGCCTTAGCGTCTCATGCCCGTCTCTGGGGTCCGCGCTGATAGCCGCGGCTCGCACCCATCTCTGGAGCTCGTTTAAGCGGCGCTCTTAATCCCTTCTCCTCACGCACCGGGGAACAAAGAGGCAAGAAAACGTCTCTTGCTTCTTCGGCAGGTCCAGACTTTTTCCTGGACTCCCTCCCGGCTAGCCGTGGCGCACTGGCCCCTTCAGGCTGTGTTCACGCAGCAAACCCCAGTCCTCTCCCTGCACTCCGACCGAAGCCCGAGCCTCAGCTCCCAGCCCCCGCCCGCCCCGGCGGGTGAGCAGACAAGCCTCTCAGCCTGGTGAGTGCAGGTCGGCACCAATCCTCCGTGCGGGAATCTCTCCGCTTTGCCCTCCGCACCCCTGTGGCTGTGCTCTCCCCCGCAGCTCCGAAGCTTCCCCCCTCCACCACCCACAGTCTCCACCCGCGAAGGGGCTCCTAGTGTGTGGAAACCTTTTCTCCTTCACAGCTCCCTCCCACTGGTGCAGGGCCCGTCCCTATTCTTTTGTCTCTGTTTATTCTTTTTTCTTTACCCTACCGAGGTACGTGGGGAGTTTCTTGCCTGTTGGGAGGTCTGAGGTCTTCTGCCAGCATTCAGTAGGTGTTCTATAGGAGCAGTTCCACGTGTAGATATATTTCTGATGTATTTGTGGGGAGGAAGGTGATCTCCGCATCTTACTCTTCCGCCATCTTCCTCAACTCCCTCTGGCCTAAAGATTTATTTATTCTTTCACTCCATCAAATACTTATTAAGAATCTTCTGTGTGGCAAACATTGGTGCTGGGAGAACAAGAGGAGTTTGCTGGACTCATGGAGTCTATCATAAAAAATTACCCGGATAATCATTTGATTACAGTTTTGATTAATGCTTAAGGAAACTATAGTGTGCTCTGAGAGTACACTTTGTCTGGGGATGGGGGTTCAGCGAAGGTGTCTGCACACTTGACGTTCCAACTGAGATCGGAAGAGTGAGAAAGAATTAATGACTAGGTGACAGGATACTGAAAAGATTCCTCAGCAGAAGACACAGAATGAGTCAGGACAGAGATGCCCTGGAACCAGCACATTGAAGGAAACCAGAGAAAGTCAGAGCGTGACTACAGGGACCATGAGCCGGCGATGAGGCTGATAGGGACTGAGTTATATAAGGAGGAGTGATGTTCTAGACATTTAGGCATTTGCAAAGGCACAAACCTGGCAGGTCAGAAGGGAGGCTGACTCTCAACAACCTGGCTGGTGGAACCAGTACAACTGGCTGACCAACAGCCCAGCATGAAAGGCCTGGTAGGACATAGCATGAGCTCTGGATTTGATGCTTAGAGCCAGAAGAAGGCATTGAAGAGCTTTCAGCAAGGGACCATGAGGATCAAATATGAGCTGCAAATGTTTTCTAGAGAGAGCAAGATGAGAAGATGAGCTCAGCTGGCCCATGAGTGCTTCCCACACAGAGGCCAAGTGCCGCTTGGGGATTCTGAGATAAAGATCGGACCCTGCAGTCACTGCTCTCAGAAAGCTCATAATTGATAGCTAATGCCACCTAGATATTAATCACTAAAAGATCTGCTCTGGTTGGGTAGAAAGTTCTAAAAGCTCTTCAGAGCAATAGGTGGGAACAGAGAAATAGCTTTTGCCTGAAATTCATTATCTCTTTATATAGTATTGTTGGAAATGCCATCCCAGTAGCCCTGCATTATAAAGGGAAAATAAATTAAACTTTTTATTATTGAAGGACTTTTTCATCTGAGAGCTCAACATTTCTAGCTAAATCACTGCTCTCCAGGCCTGCATAAACTACTCTCCAAATAGAGAAAAGCCAGAGAATGTCTGTGAGGGTTTCATTTCAGTGAGCTCTCACTGGCATTCGCATCTCTGTCTCCATGTATCTATCAGTCTTGGTATTGCCAGACACTGAGAGGATAAGAATTGCCAGAAACACTTCCATGGGGGCGCCATCATGTCTGTTGGTCAAGAGAACAGGTTAAGGGATGTCTTCCCCAAATGTCCTATAACGTCAAGGTGGTCTCATCTAGTGATTCCCTTCCTAAATAATGCTTTAGCAAAGCTATGGAAATTAGTGTAGACCCCATAGCATGGGGTGGGAGGGAGCAGTCAACTTAATATTAAAGAAAATAGACTAAGGTCAAAATTTTATCTTTAAATCTTCGTTTGACATAGTGAAAATTTTAGTAACAACTATCTAAATAAATGAAAATCTCATAACGTATTCAGAAAATGTAGAAATATATACAGCATGTACAAAGAGACAGTTCTCTTTCTCCTCTTTAATCTCACTCCAATTTGATATGTATATATTGGCATTTTTCTATGTTTACCAATATATACACATATATAGTTTTTATTCCTTATAAAAAAGGGACCATCCTAATAAGTTATTTGAATATCATTTTCATCACTTAATAACATATCCTGAACATCTTTCCAAGGTCATCTGTATAGCAGCATCTCATTCTTTTTTTTTTCGGTATGCAGGCCTCTCACTGTTGTGGCCTCTCCTGTTGCGGAGCACAGGCTCCGGACGCACAGGCTCAGCAGCCATGGCTCACGGGCCCAGCAGCTCCGCAGCATGTGGAATCTTCCCAGACCGGGGCACAAACCCGTGTCCCCTGCTTTGGCAGGCAGACTCTCAACCACTGCACCACCAGGAAAGCCCACCTCATTCTTTTTAATAACTGTATAGCAATTCACTGAATGGATTTGTCATCATTTTGTTATGTGTTCCCTTATTATGGAGCAATTTACATTGTTTTCAGTTTTGGGGATTTTTTGTCTTTTAAGCAAAGTTGGAATAGTATCTTTACAACTATGTCTTTATCCATTTGTAAAATAAGATTCCTAGAGGTGGAACTGTAAGATCGTAGAGGATTCACGTTTTTATATTGAAAGAAAATTTCAAACTGCCCTCTAAAAAGGGTTATGCTGATTTACTTTCTCAAATCATTTTAAATGGGGGGCAGGGGGAAGAAATGACCTAGATTTTTAGTGCCACTGACATTTACTCACATGATGTTAAGAGCTTTTGGATACATTACCCCCAGGGGTCACTACTCGATCCTAGGAAGTGGGCAGAACAGAAATTGTGAGGTCATTTTCCTGCTGAGACATCTGGGAGTAGAGAGGCTGGGCCGTCTGCACATGGCCACGCTGGCACCCGACATAGGTGAGAAAGGTAGAGGTGAAGGCCATGGGCTCTGACGACGGACTGTCGGAGTTCAAAGCTTGCCTCTTTTTTGCATCTGATGACATGGGCTTCACTCCTCTGTGATGGTTAACTTTATGGGTCAACTTGGCTAGGCCACAGTCCCCATATATTTAGTCAATATCAGTCTCAATGTTGCTCTGAAGGTATTCTTTAGATGTGATTAACACGTGAATCAGTGGACTCTGAGTAAAGCAGATTATCTTCCATAATGTGGGTGGGCCTCATCCAATCAATTGAAAACCTTAAGAGAAAGACTGAGGTCCTCTGAGAAAGAAGAAATTTGTCCTCCAGACTCAAGCTGCAACATTAACTCTTCTGTTTCTCAGCTGGCCGGTCTGCCCTGCAGACATTGGACTGGCCAGTCCTCACAATTGCATGAGCCAATTCCTTAAAATAAATGTCTGGATAGATACATAGATACATAGATTAGATAGATAGATAGACAGATAGATAGGGAAAGATAGAGTTGGACACACACACACACACACACACACACACACACACACACACCCTATTAGTTCTGTTTCTCCAGAGACACCTAATATTGATACATTCTCTAAACCTCAGTTTCCTCATCTATAAAATGGTGACAATACTACTTAATTTGTGAGGTTATGAAATGAAATAATCCATATTAATATGGATGGGCCTCATCGAATCAGTTGAAACCCTTAATGAAAAGACGGGGGTCCCTAAGAAAGAGGAAATTCAGCCTCCAGACGGCCCTCAGACTCAAGCTGCCACATCATTTGCCAGTGCCAGGCATATGGTCTGGAGTCCATACATGTTGACTATGATTTTTAGATAAATGAGCTTGAACCCACTGCTCTGTTCATTAACCCTCTCCTCCTCCCCCTTCCCAACACACACGCCCTCTCACACACATTCACATTCACTCACATTCTCACGTACACTTACACACAAGACCCCCTGACAAACTCTGAGCACAAGCTCTTCCGTTTACAGACAAGACAGAGAAGGAAGCCCAAGCTGTGAAGAGGCACATTCAAGAGATTTCTGAGCAAGGTTGAAACCCAACGTGAGACCATGTCTATCTTCTGGAGGTTTGTTCCCTAGGCAGCCCTGCCTCCCCACTATGAGCTGGGAATTGCTAGTTCCATTCATTTAAGCTGTTTGCTTCCCAGCCCACATAAGATATGGGCCTTGATCTCTGCATCACACAGTAGTGATGCCATGAGACTTTCATTCCTTCTGCTATGTGTCACCTTTAGTCAGGACTCTCACTGTGTCTGCTTCCTCTCCCCTGGGTTTCACTTCAGTCAGTCATACAGCAAAAGGCAGGAGGAGAGGGGGAAGAAAACTAGAGAAGGAAACATTTATCAGTGACATACTCAGCAGCTAAGCCATTACCTAAAAGCAGATAGGCCACTGCTCCACTTTGGCCCAAAGGAAGCAGGTAGGTTCTCACCACCTTTATTTTGTGATGACAGCAGGCCTGATGAAGTTAGAGCTAGTGTTGGCCCCGGGTTGCTTGTTCTCCTAGCTATAGATGGTCCTATGTGGCCAGCAACACATTCTGAGTCACACTCACTCCGGCTTTGGCTTTGTGCTTTCAAAGATGCTGTTAGTATGTCTTACTACGATCGGTCTTCAAGCAGGCGGGCTTCCCAGAATATGTCCAAATATGAAGAAGAAATTTGAAAATCGATTCATGGTTGAATTGCCAACCCAGAGTGACATTCAAGAGAGGCTCAAATGAAAATTTATTCATAAATATGAGTATATCTTAGGAAACACATCATGGCTAATTGAAATGGCATTTTGGTATCTTCAAACTCATTGCAGATATGGAGGTGGCCACTCTCCTTGCCTGGAAGTCACATCCTGAGCAGACAGAGTGGAGGCGTGGAGGGAGATGCACATGCCCATATTTGCAGTAGATCCACCAAAAAGTACCTCTTCATCCAATGCTGAGAAACTCAAGTTTGAGGGTAAAACGTTGAGAAATATTAAATGGCCTTATTTATTGCTTGTCAACACCAAAAGCGCTCAGGAGAAATTTAATATGCTATCGTAAAATGAACTCAATTGGTAAATAAACGTTATGAATTGTGAAAAGGCTTTGAAAGGCTCAAACCTTTCCCTAGTGAATACATTTCTGTTAATAATATTGCAGCTCTTAGCAAAACTCATTAAAATTAAGTCTTTTGACGAAGATCATCCTTGTGACTATGTATAAGTCAACTAAAAGTCCATAACTAATCCACAGTGTGGTAGGATGAATTTGGACTGGGCTGGAGGCCAGATACCTATGTCTTTGTTTAGTTGTTTGTTACGACTCCTCAGTGGCCCTGTCACTTGCACAGTCTCAAAGCCTGTGTGTGGCCAACTCCTCTCTTGTAAATTGACCTGGATAAGCTATTTCCCAAACTAGAAATACGACGAGGGTAACATCTCTTTTTTATTACTTCTTTTAACATTTAACCTGCTCTGCTAACCAGCCATCTGGTAAGTCCTTCCTGAGTAGTATCCAGAAAATTAGCAAGTCCAGGGGCATCTGCAGGTCCAAAATGGTGCAGAGACCTGGAATCTGACAAAGTCACAACCGAGGTCACCACTCAGTGTCACAGAGACGCTCTGTGTACTTTGCTCTCAGTCCTACATGCTAAGACTGATCATTCTTGCCCACTGAGTCAAGACTGCCCAGCCCAGGGGGCAGGACTCACTCAGGTCTTCGCTGCTAAGCTCCTCAGTTTACTGTCACATACTATCTCCAAAGAGTACCCACTGTGCTAGGGAGGCTGTGGGTAAATGAGATTCCTAGGGCTGCTGCAACAAAGCATTACAAGCTGGGTGGCTTAAACCAGGGGTCCTTAACCCCCGGGCCACGGATCGGTACGGGGCCACAGCCTGTTACTGAACCAGCTGCACAGCAGGAGGTGAGCTGCGGGTGAGCGAGCGGAGCTTCATCTGCCGCTCCCCATCACTGGCGTTACTGCCTGAACCACCCCCCACCCCGTCCGTGGAAAAACTGTCATCCACGAAACCCATCCCTGGTGCCAGAAAGGTCGGGGACCGCTGGCTTAAGCAACAGAAGTTTATTGTCTCACAGTTCTGTAGGCTAGATGTTTGAGATCAAGATGTTGGCTGGCTTGGTTCCTTCTGAGGGCTGGGAGGGAGGCTCTGTTCCAGGACTCTCTCCTAGCTTGTGGTGGCTTCATGCGATCCTCGGCTTTCAGATGGCATTCTCCCTGGGTCTTCACATTGTCTTCCTCTACCTGTCTATCTCTGTGTCCCAATTTCCCCTTTTATAAGGACACCAATCCTATTGGACTAGGGCCCACCGTAATAACCTCATTTGGACTTGCTTTTATAAAGACACTATTTCCAATAAGGTCACATTCACAGGTACTGGGAGTTGGGACTTTAACACCTTTTGGGGGAATGCAAGTTAACCCATACCACTGGGTCAAAATGAACATCCATATTCAGTCAAACCAAATGCTGGAGCTTCAACTCCAACATGGACCCACCACACCAGGTCTCCCAGAAACGCTAGAAGCAGGGGTTCTGATTCTTCCTCTCACAGAAGACCCTTTGCACAACCATTCTTGTGGTTCTGATTCTTCCTCTCACAGAAGACCCTTTGCTTCCTAGGTATATAAGTCCACCCCCTCCTCTAAGACAGGATTATTATACCAGGCATCCCCATTGTCTTCAAAGCACTGCAATATTTTACCCCCAAGCAATGGCTGTGATGATTCAATGTACATTCCCAAAACTAAGGGGACTGTGACAGGACATACTTCTCAACTTCGCTCAACTTTAAAAATCTCTACATAAAATAAAGATAATGGTGTCTGTTTTGACCACTTCATAAAGCTGCAAAGACCATATAAGATGTTAGGGAAGAAAAAAACACAATAAACCCTAAAGAATATCTCAAGTAAACCCTTATCATAGAGCAGGCGTTGCCGAACTTTCTCCATGGACCAGATGGAAAATACTTTGGGCTTTTTGGCCCAGGAGGCAAAACAGGGAAGGATATTATGCAGATACTTATATAGTTTTAAAACCACGTAAAAATATAAAACCTATTCTGAGGCTGTACAAACACAAGCAATGGGCCTGCTTTGGTCCTAGGACTGCCATTTGCCAATTCTTGTTATAAA
The DNA here is from genome assembly GCF_964341445.2 of Mesoplodon mirus. Taxonomy (NCBI): domain Eukaryota; kingdom Metazoa; phylum Chordata; class Mammalia; order Artiodactyla; family Ziphiidae; genus Mesoplodon; species Mesoplodon mirus. The sequence goes on along the minus strand of NC_138986.1, from coordinate 53,100,644 downwards.
GGATTCTTTAACTGGAAAAAAAATTAATCCTCCTCTGATTACTTCTATTTGACTGAGGTAATTTCATCATCTTACTTTTCACCAGTCCCTCCCCCACTGATATTTTGAATGTTTTCTTATTAATACACTACATTCACTTTACACCTAAACTGAGTTGTGTGTTCTGTAAATTACTTTGCACAAGCAGCTCAGGAAAGAGCTGGAGTGTGTGAAGACAGGGGATCCTGGTTTGTTTCTTCTACATCTCCCGACAGCCAAAGCAATGTTTGTCGGAGAGTCATTTATACAAATGGAACCTTATAAAAATCCTCATACGGGACCTTCCCAAACTGTACCCATTGTTCTAAGCCGATTGCCAGCTCTCACTCCTCCAGCTATTCCAGTCCATCCTGATGTCCACCTTTTCTGCTTTCCCATTGAATGCATAATCCATGCCACATAATTTACAAATTAACCCTTGATGCATTCTCACGTTCATTTTGACTCTTCGATAAGACCAAAAACACTCCAAGAAAGGAACTGCTTATTTTTCTTTCCCTTGGAAACTAATTAACTCCATGTAAGCACAATCAGAGGCTGTGGGTTCCCCGATGGGCAGGACTGGCTGCTGCCCTGGCACTCCTTTGTGGACTAGGCTGGGTCACTGTCCTCCCACCTCTCTGGCCCAGAGCTTCTCACTAAGGCCTGACTACAATGAATCAACAGTGATGCCATCCATGTGGGCACCAAAACTCCAGAGCTCAAAGAAGGGAACTGGTCCCCACCACTCCAGCCATGGCTGGAAGCCAGGAATCAGTAGACCTCAAAACTGATAAATTAGAAAAAATATTAATAACTGAAAGATTTTCTTCATCACAAAGGTTTTTATTTTAAGTCTCATATGGGTACTTTATAATGAACAGTAATATAGTATAAATATTCCTTTTAGGTCTTACACAAACTGTACTTTTTTAAGTTGCTCTGATCTGATTTTTTTTTTATTTAAGTATAGTTGATTACAATGTTGTGTTTAATTTCTGCTGTACAGAAAAGTGATTCCATTATGGTTTGTGCAGGATCTTGAATATAGTTCTCTGTGCTATACAATAGGACCTTGTTTATCTGTCCTATACATAATAGTCTGCATCCAGCACAAAGTTTTAGAGAACATGAACCAAGTTTATTGCCTAACTTGTACCCTCTCAAAATATATGAATTTCTATAATAAAGGGGAAAACCCAGCATCTCCCATTTCACTTCAGTCTCCTCACTTGGCATTTTCTTTCTTAGAAGATACTGCAGTAATCAGTATAACATTTTGAAAGTTAGGGGACTTCCCTGGTGGGCCAGTGGTTAGGACTCAGCCCTTCCACTGCAGGGGACGCAGGTTCGATCCCTGGTTGGGGAACTAAGATCCCGCATGCCGCACCAGCGTGGACCAAAAAAAAAAAAAAAAAAAAAAGGAATAACATTTTGAAAATTAGTAGCCTGATCCTTACTATATAGTATAGGTCCCACAGCAGTGACCAATATTTCGAAGGCTGTCAAAGGAGGGGCTTAAAGCACCAGACCAATCTGTTTTCCTTTAGGGATGACTGCAGTGCAAGATTAATAAGATACTCCAAGATGTGGTAAGAATAGGTGACATCACCACACCTTGGGTGTGGGGGAAGCCACTTGGCACGGGCACCCGTCTTGCCCCACCCCTGAGGTGTGGCAGAACACCACAGTATCGCCACACCTTCTAAGTGTGACAGCTCAGTGAAAACCAAACACTTCCAAAGGCGAACGAGGGAAATCAATAGAGGCGCCTCAGGAAGTGATACTGGAAAATGATGTGGTGCTCCCAGAGGGTTTTCACTGCCAGTGAGGAAACACAATGAAAAAGACCACCCTTTGAAGGGATGGGGCACCCTTGCCAAGGGCGCGTGTGCACCCCACAGCCTTGATTTTTGAGTAGCTTTTTGGGATTAGTGTCTTCTCTGGTCAATCCCCACCAGGACATTTCCCAAGTTACTCCATCTTCCAAACACTCTGAGGGTTTAGAGACAGAGCTGAAAACTTAATGAGCATGATGCGTACTGTGGGCTTCTGGTATTTCTAGTAAGCTTAGGGAGCTGCCAAACCACCCTGCCAAGTTTCCTTGAGCCTGGAAAGGCCTGGGAATGCTAATCCAAGAAAGTGGCTGGCTGGTACTACAACAAGAATGAATTCTCTCACAGGCTGAAAGGGAAATGCTTCGAGATTGGGGAGGTGGGCTTTTCTTTTTTCAATTAGGCCCGAAGGATGTTGCCCTTGGAAGAAGCTCTAGGTGGAACTGGACAGGGTTGAGAATAGTCTGCAGGACCACAGAGACATGGGATGTAGGCACGAGGGATCAAATGCACATCTTCATCTGCAATAGCACCCACCTCCTGCAGACAAGAGCAAATGTCTGAGGAGCTCAGAGAAATCAGTCCCAGTAAAATCTGTTTTCCTCAGTAAAGTTGGAGAATGCCAAGGTTCCCACACATGGTTATAGGGACAGAAATACATTATGTTCCTTGGTGAAAGCTTTGGCTTTCACACAGGTTTCACACAGGTTGGATTTTATCTATAGTTTATATAGTTTATATTCTTTAAAACTGGCACCTGACTTCCTCCTTCTTTTTGTTCTACTTTATTTCTTAGAAGACTGACTAGCCGTCAGGAAGAATCTATTTTTGCAATGAGTATTTTCAAGGATCACACATAACGATATTAACAACATAATTTTAGTAAAGAAAGGAGTGAAAAAACAAAGCAAACACATTGAGCACTCTACATGTGCCAGGTTCTGTTTTAAAGTATTTTACATTCATTGTCTCATTTTTTTGAAGAAAGATATTTTCTGTTAATTTTAGAATTGATACAAATCAGAAGAGCTATTAAATTCCAAAGGGCTGAAGAATAAATGAATAATGGAGAGAAAGGTTTATCAGAAGGGAAGGTCCTTCAGCTCAAGTCTGGCTGGATAGAGGAATCACCACTGTCTTGATTAGCATGTAGGTCGATGATGGCCCTAGTAGGCATCTCAATCCATTCTTCAAACAACGATTATCCAGATCCTCGGCATCCTCCCCTCCCCACCATGTGCCTCGAAGGAGTCTCTCATTAGAAGCAAAATGGAGGGTCAGTCATCCTTTGGCCTTTCTGAGGAACCTATGCCTTGACTTCAATTTCCACCTAATGCATACTGTTGACTGGTTATCACTGCATCTAACAATCATTCATTTATTCAACCATTATTTTTTGAGTGTCTACTCTATGCCAAATATTGGGCTACACACTGTGCATCCAAGGTACAATTGCTGCCCTCAAGAAGTCTGCTGCCAATTCCCTTCTCACCAAGAAGCAGGAGGCAGGGATGCTGGCCAGAGCTGCAGAGTGGTGCCCAAGGAGCCACTTCAGGCTGCATGTACACAGTACTTCAACACGTGACGACTCTACCCACACAAGAACTGGAAAACTATTACTTCTAGAGGATCATTGCCAGAAGTCAGGTAGAAGAGTCTTTGACATAGAAGAAAAATCCAATTAGTGATCAGAAAGGTAAGAAAACAAATGAAAGTGATTGTTTCCATCTTGGGCTGGAAGAGGATATGCAGGACTCTCTGAGTCAAGGGTGCCTAGTACACAGACTTTTACTGGGCTCGGATTCCTCCATGAGCAGTGAGGGAGTTCTTAAGGATGCTGTTCATGGCACTGAGGCAGCTCAAAGGTCCAGAGAAGGCAAGAGGACAAGAAGACGATCAACCACGCTGCAAAGGAGCACGGCATATAGTCAAAGGACAACGGAGTTCAGAATCAGATCAGAGTGTCCATCCTGGCACCACGGCTTCCTTGGACAAGTAACTTTCAGCTCTGTGAACCTCAGTGTCCTTATCTATAATAGGAATCATGTTTTTGTCGTGAGGATTAAATGAAATGATGTGTATAAAGTCCCTGGCACATTCTAGATATCCAGTAAGCAGTAGTTATTTTTGTTATGTTTAAGTGTGGTAGCATAATTGCTACAATAGAAGAAAGCACCAAAAAAGCCATCTTTAAGTCTTCCCCAGAAAAAGCTAGACGAGGTTGCACTGGTGCACAGCCTTGAAGAACAATAAGGAGTTCCCCGAGTGGTCGTGGAGGGAAGGGAGAAGAAATCCCCTGGGTGAAACATGCCTAGTGCCTACCAGTGTGGTGGGAGCCCAGAGGACAGAGCACATGAGGGAGAGGTGTGAGAGGAGAGGTGGAGCCATGGCGAGGGGCCGCACCACTAGGGGATGCAGGCCACGGACAGGAGCTACGTCTTCCCTCACCGGAAGAGAGGGAAGGGTTTTAAGCTGGAGCCCACAAGGATCTGGTAATAATAGCCAACATGTATGCAGCCAACACTTAATTAGAATTCCTATGTGGGGACTTCCCTGGTGGCGCAGTGGTTAAGAATCCTCCTACCGATGTGGGGGACACGGGTTTGAGCCCTGGTCCGGGAAGATCCCACATGCCGCGGAGCAACTAAGCCCATGAGCCACAATTACTGAGCCTGCACTCTAGAGCCCGCGAGCCACAACTACTGAGTCTGCACGCCACAACTACTGAAGCCCACGTGCCTAGAGCTCGTGCTCTGAAACAAAGACGAGCCACCGCAATTAGAAGCCCCCACTTGCCACAACTAGCAAAAGCCCGCGTGCAGCAACGAAGACCCAATGCAGCCAAAAATGAATAAATAAATAAATTAATTTAAAAATAAAAGAATTCCTATGTGCCAGATACTCTTTTAAGCACGTTACATATATTAATTCACTTAAGCCTCACATACCCTTTGAACTAACTACTAAGAGAACTAAGCCACAGATAGTTAATGAGCTAGCCTAGAGTACATCACACTAAATGACCTCAGACTAAGAGGAAGGACATTTGGAGAGAAGACAGATTAGAAAAGAGAAGGTAACCCCAATGTTCATTGCAGCATTATTTACAACAGCCAAGACATGGAACCAACCTAAGTGTCCATCGACAGATGAATGAATAAAGAAGATGTGGTACATATATACAATGGAAAATTACTCAGCCATAAAAGAGAATGAAATAATGCCATTTGCAGCGACATGAATGGACCTAGAGATGATCATACTAAGTGCAGTAAGCCAGAAAAAGACAAATATCATGTGATATCACTTATATGTGGAATTTAAAAAAATGATACAAATGAATTTATTTACAAAACAGAAATAGACTCACAGGCATAGAAAACAAACTTATGGTTACCAAAAGGAGGGGAGGGATAAATTAGAAGTTTGGGATCAAAGTATACACACTACTATATATAAAATAGATAACCAACAAGGACCTTCTGTATAACACAGGGAACTATACTCAATATCTTGTAATAACTTACAATAGAAGAGAATGTAAAAGAATATATATATGTATAATTAAATCACTTTGTTGTACATCTGAAACTAACACAACATTGTAAATCAACTATATTTCAATAAAAAATTTTTTAAAACACAATTTCTGGCTCTTTGGGGAGAGCAGCAGATCAAAAAATAAACAAACCTGTTCCCTACGTAAAAAAAAAAAAGAAGAAGAAAAAGAAAAAGAAAGAAAGAAAAGGGAAGGCATTAGAAATGAGTTAGGAGGGGCTATTCAGGTAGGAGCTGAATGTGGCAGAACTAAGGGAGTGAGGGAGAAAAAGGATACACTTCAGTGTAAAATCCAGAGTATAGGGAGTCTAGTGACCAACTTGGATATGGGAAAAACTCTTGTGAATTCAGTTGGTCTTTTTTTTCTCTTTGAAATAGTTCTATAACATTGTCCTTTTCCAAGGGGATGGGCTTTACAAGAATGACAGCTTGCACTTTCACCAATAACCATTCAGTTGCCCTTAACCCCCAAATCTAAACACTCAAGGTATTAGGACTTCAAAAAAAATTCAACCTGGTGTTTTAGTTTTCACCTTGAAATGGAGTACTCTTCATCTAACAATAGACATGTTGTTTCTGTCTTCTAGGAGTTTCACTTTGATGTGTCAAAGGAAATGCCATGAACTCTAGAGGAGAGTCATCGCTGCATGAGTGCAGAATAAACAGCAGGTGTGGCTGGGGCTTTAGGAGAGGTGCCAGGCCTCCTGTTCCATTTTTAGGGATAAAAAAGATGAATATTTCAAATGCTTTGGTTCTCAGGAGTCAAAGACAGTTTCCAAAAGAGTCTGCAAATAGAAACCCAAAACTTCAGAGTGAAGCTGCATCACAGAGAGGTGCCCCTCCATGTCATGCTGATCATGATTAGGAAGCTGAAACCAACACGCTCTTCTTTGAATCACTTGGGTGAAGCAGGTGGGAGGCAGAAGCACTGTCTGAACACCTGGGTAGGTTGACGGCAGCTCTTAGTTTGAATCTTATGCAATGACCTTCCCTTTTAGAACCTTACAAACTAAAGATGCAAGTAAACAGATGACCTGCAATAGCCAGCTCCAGGGGCCAGAAAGAGACGATAGCAATAATCCCTTCCATTCTTACTGTTTCTGTATCTTTCACACAGTGGTCTCGCTGAAATGATCAAGTGCAAATTCTTGGTCCCATTGAACAACTAAGGGGTCTGAGGCTTAGACGTGTCTTACCCAGGGTGACAGCATGATGGACACAGAGTGGGACAGGTCTGGCTGTAAGCCTAGTGCCTTTGCTACCACACCATGATGAAGTGGATTGTGATGTCTTTCATTCTTCTAGCAACAGAATCCTCTCTTCCTGACAATAGAAACTTCTCATTCCTGGGGGGTCCTACTCCCCAATTTAGGAATGGACACATAATGTAGGATGTAGATCTCCTCCATTTGGTTAAAAGATGGACAGCTGATCTGAGCTGGCCCATCTTCCATTCTCCCCTGTCCTCCCCATCTTTCACTTTTGGTGAAAGATGCTCTCTTCCTGCTGAGGTTGTGAAGCTGGTAGGCTGGGGGTCTTAAACATCCACTGGCCATCCTCACCCAGGAAAAATGGCTTGCAAAGAGATGGATCTGGAAATTTATCACTTTTAAGCCTCTGATTCCAGCCATGTCAGAAACTAGACTACCCTTGGACTGTTCAGTTACATTAGCTAATAAATTACTTTTATTGCTTAAGCTCATTTCAGTGTTTTGTGTTCGTTTTTGGTTTTTGATTTGATTCACTTTCAACCAAGGGTCCAGACCAACTGATGCCCAATAGAAAAAACAAATCACAACATGAGTGGCTCAGCCTGAACACGCTACGCAGTTCTCCACCCTCACTTCCCACTCCCAGGCCCACCCTCAGTGATGGTTCACCCATGCTGTGGGTAGCCTACAGCCTAGGGTTATTACATTCCTTTCTATAACCAGAATGGTTTCTTCCTTCCTCTGTTTTGGATTCTCCAAAAGGCACACCCTGGATCAAGTCAGTGGCTGCGATAAGGGTTTCTGGGAGGTGGAAGGGAGGTGTAGGTGGGGCTGTTGTGGGCTGTACACGGCAATATTCCTGGAATCAGAGGGAGAGGGGTGCGTTTTGTTCATCTTACTTGTTTGTACTCGTTCTGGCTGCTTTCAGGGCCCCAAATCAATAAAGTAGAATCCTTCACAGGACCTCCATGTGGCCAGAAGGCCCATGAGGATTTGCCTATTGGAGCCCTTGCCCACTCTCCTAGCATGAAGGCTGGCCCAGCAAAGACGAACTCTGTGCCCCTTCATGTCTCTCCCAAAGCTAAACAGAGACAGTGATGGGACCTAAATGTGTTTGCTTTTCCTATTTCTACCAAATATACAGTGTTTCAAAAGAAATGCCTTATGTAAACACAATAACACAACCTAATATGCACATAATGAAGTTGGAAGGAAACTGTGCCGTTTCACTACTACAGCTTACAAATTGCTTCTTTGGCAATGCTAAATTCTGAGAAAACTGTAGCTATTTTGAGGCACAAATTCCAGCCCCCAAACCAAAACAAATATCTTTGATTTCTTTAAATAATGACATACAGGAGGTTTGAGCCAAAGCTGTCTCATTGCCTCTCAAGAATGAACACACCCCAGTGATGGGCTTGCTGCTGGTAGCTCTGCATGTCAACTTGCACGATCTGGCCTCAAGAGCATTGCTGACATATTGTTGTTTGTTTTACTCAGGATTAGCAGAAAATTTTTGTGGGTGTTTTACGTCACTGGAGTAGGAAGCACTGAAAAGTTGTACCCGCCTGGTTGATATTTCTGGAAAGACAACTCTAAATTATTAGAAGAAGGGAGAGGTGGGTGGCCAGGAAAGAAAAGAATGAGTAAGAATCAAGAAAGCCCCGTCAGGAAAGTCCCACATGGAAAACTGAATCGATGGCAAATGGGATTTCTTGCATGTAGCAGCATTCAGCTCTCCTGGGACAGGGAGATAAAAGTTCTCATTGTCTCAGAGGGGTGGGAAAAAAGCATGGGTTGCATCTTGGTGTCTACCAATTTGTGGAACTGCACTTTGGCAAACAACAGTGAGAGTTATTACAAAGCAGCCGAATTTCCCTTTCAGTAAACTACAGATCTGTATATCACTGGATGGAAAGGGCTAGTAGAGTTTAGTCTGGAAACATTTGGTATGAAGTTTGAGATTTTTCAGATACTGGTCCAAAGAAGTAGAACAGTCACGGAAATAAAATCTAGCCCACGTCTTTTTTTTTTTTTTTTTTTTTTGCCCAAGAAAAAAACTAACACTGAAATATAAGAACGGGCAAAGGATGTGAATATACTGCTTGTAAAAGAAGAAATACAAACGCTGAGACTCAAAACAAGCAAAAACAAGAACAAAAAACCCTGGCCTCGTTTATAATCAAAGAGATGCAATATAAAGTAATAAGGCCCTATATTTTATCCATTAAATGATCAAAATATTTTTTATGTGGTAATCTCATCTTTGACAGCATGTCAACAGACAGGGACATTTGGATACTGATTCAATTAATGCTACCATTATGGAAAGTAATTTTGCCAGTATTTTTTTAAAATGTGGCCCTTTGTCCTTGCTAAGCTTACTTCTAGGAATTTACCCTAAGGAAAATTATAAGCAGCACACAAATATTTACATTCATGGTAGCACTGTTTAAATATTGAAAATGGGAAATAACCCAATGTCTAACAATAGAAGGGTAAAATGAATTAAAGTTTACTCATATAACCGAATATGACAAACATATTTAAAAGCATTTCTTCAAAAGCGTTTAGGGCCATGAGAGAATGCTAAGAATATAGCATTAAGAAGAAAAATCCAATTCCAAAGTTGTGTTTGAAATATTATCTCATATATAATTTATATAATATATACATATATTAAATATATATTATGTAGTAAATATTGTATAGTATATAGCATTACATAGTATAAATCATGTAGTAAACATAATATATGTTATCTATAGTAAATATTTATACATAGAAAAAATATGGGAGAAAGTAAAATTTGGTCATGGTAGTAGTTACTGGGTGATGAAACTATAAATTATTTATATATATATATTTAACTATCTGCAATTTTTAAACATTTGAGATGTGGGAAACCTATTTTAAGACAAAGCACACTTTATATGTCCTAAGTTATATCTCTAAGGTAGTCAGATAGCCGGACAGCCAAATATAATTGGGCAAAGCATTACTCTTTACATTTTATTGTATTTACTTTTTAAAAAGCAAAGTAGAAGGGTGGGATGAAGTTGTAAAAAAGTATTAGACTCACAAATATGTTATATGTCATATAATATATGTGCATATGATATACATAAAAGATTTTGATCTCTTAATAGTAAGAAGATGTGTGAGAAACAGGTAAATTACAGATATATAAAAGGAAACTTAGAAACTCTTTGGAATATTAGATAAAAGTGAAAGTTCATAGTACCAGAAACATGGAGTATATTTGTATGAACACTATATTTAACTCTGAGCTCCTTAGAAGTCAAGCCAAAATGAGGAAACATAATGAGTTACACAGTTCTAATTATCTGATGAAAGGAAGCATACAAATATATCTGGAAAGACAGACTTCTTTTTCCTAAGGATTTCTAGTAGAAATTTGCTGTGTATATCTTTATAAGAAATGCTGCATAGCAAAACAGACACTGATCTTTGATAGAAGTCAAGGGCATCATATTAAAATAAAGCTCAATGAATATTTCTATAAGGAGTCAAGCAAACGTAGCCTTGGATGTTACTTTCCGGTGAGCTAGCTTGATGCAGGAATAAAACTTAAAGAATCGAGAAAGGATTCAACTGGCTGCCACAGGCTGAATTTGGCACACAGGGTGTTTTATGAAAATTTTTAATCCATTGCCAACATTTAAAAATCAGATTTTACATAAAAAAACAGCTTTGGAGTTTCTTTTAAAAGGCTGCTATATTTGGCAAACTAAATCACTTTTTTCATAGTCATTGGATGGCCTCGAGCAGCCATGACTCCTGGGAAGGGTCATCTGTGCATTGTGATCTCAGTTAGAAGGCTTCCTTCCTGTGCCATGGTGGCCTGGCCCCTGGACGCTTGTGCACATGTGATCCTCGATCTAGAAGAATGAACAGAGAGCATACTCTTTGGATTGTAGCTCTCAAATATAAATTGTTTCATGTTCACTAAATCTAGATAACAGTCAATTTAACATTGATTTCTCAGATGGTACATTAGAGGGCAACATAATTGATTCCATGATTCAGAAAAAGTTCATGAAATAGCACGCTGGAAGCTGCCATCTGATAGCGATTGTCTTAAAGAAGTCATGTGTTTAAGTCTGAGGGGCTTTGGAATTCCCACTTCCTCTGAAGACCAAGGTGGTTGGCATGCAATCAAGCAAGCACTGCCTCTCCCTTGACATTATTCCTTTTCCCCCTTCTCCCCACTGTTTTGACTCTTCCCAGCACTGGTCATGAGGCATTTGTCTGAGTTTTCCCAGTAGCAGTGATGACTTTGCACTGGCCCACATGCACTCTCCCCAGTTCTCCCACCCTGCCCTCCACACAGGGTGACTCATGTTATATATACTTGTGAAAAGACAAGTGGGAATCCAGAGTTCAATTTGTGGCACAGAAATGAGAGGTGTTAGCTAATCCAGACAGAGATTGAACTATAAAAAAAAATATCCTTGACCTTCTTAGCCAATGTTATACCCAAACAAGTTGAGAGGTCTCCAGCCCATTTGCCTACTGGACCATTTTTAGTGGTAGCAAGAAAGAGAAGTTTTCTTTAGTCAAGCAGTCTGTGGCAGAGAGTGTTGGTTGCATGGTTGATAGCCATCCCCTGTCCTCTTTCTTGCTTATGGTTTTGTGGGTCAGAAATTTGAGGAGGGTGAGCTGAGAAGCTCTTGCTTGGAGTTTCTCATGCAGATGTAGACAGATGCTGACTGGGGCTGTTGTCATCTGAAGACCGGACATGCAAGGCAGCTCATTCTTGTGGCTGGAGTTTGTGTTGGCTGTCGGCTGAGAGCTCAGCGGGAGCTGTGGACTAGAAAACCTACATGTGGTCTCTCCAGCATGATAGTCAGGCTTCTTTCCTGGCAGCTGTCCTCAGAGTGGGCATTCCAAAAGAAACAGGCAGAAGGTGCATGGTCCTTTATCCTTCTGTGGCTCCAGGAAACACACAGCATCACTTTCATCACGTTCTGTAGGTAGAAGTAGTGCCAAGGATGTCCTGATTGAAGCAGGAAGAACACAGGCCTCCCTCCTCAATGGGAGAAGAGTCAAAGGATTCGAAGATGAGTTTAAAATCTCCTGCAAATCGTGATGCATCGGCACATGGTACCTTCACAACAGATAGGCCTGCATTCACAGAACTGTGTGCTGTCCAAGTCAGCTGTTCATTTTAAGGCAAGAAGGATCCATGCTACATTCGCCAGTGTTACGAGGCACTGCAGGTGACAGGCTTCAGTATCTGCTACCTCTTTTTCCCCATGCAGAGGAATGTGGCTCCTTCTCAGGCTGCCCCAGATTTCTCTACCCTCTGTCTCTATTCCCTCTTCCTCCCTCTCTCTCTCTCTCTCTCTCAAACACACACACACACACACACACACACACACACACGCACCCCCTCCTTCTCATTCTTTCTCTTCCCACCACAGCTGGATCTTTTGGCTCCATGTCTCCACATACACACAGCTTAGTGCAGACATGGCCATCTCACCATCGCCCTGACATTACCCAACGGAGACTAAGGACATTCTCTGGGTCGCAGTTCCAAATTCTAGGATCCAAGTGCAGACCCGTTGAGAAAGGGCATAGAAAATTAGGAAATCTAACCTATTATTTGAGTCGCAGAAAACAATGAATTCTATGTAAGTTGGCTTCTAGTAACACAAAGTAGCTCTTCCAATCAGCACCCCCATCACCGGCTTTCTATTACCTTCAGCACAACTGCTTGATTTGCCCTCCATCCTGCCCTCTGCATCCACATCTTCTGTGATCCCCACAGGTAGCGATGCTTACCTGTCTTTGTTTCCTTCACTTGCACAGCTCGCTGACTCCTGATACAAACTCCCAGTTCTCTTTACCAGAACACAACGTCTCTAGTCATGGAAAACTCATCTCAACCATTACTTGCTCCCGAAAAATAGTTGCAAACTATGGTCAGACTGCGAGCTGGGCTCAGGTATGCGTCAGCTTAAGGCAGAATCATGTTCTCTAGGGTCCAACCTCCTGGTGCCCGCTCTTCCACTATAGGCCGTGTAAAGTTACAGGTGTCTCCCTTGTGGCAAAAGCCCCATTTGCCATTTCCTTACATTTTATCTTTGCATGTCTTTTTAAAGAATAATATGGAAGATAAAAATGAATCTAGTTTGTATATAATTTCAACATTTTCCGTATAACACTGCCCCAGGCATGTGTAGCTAGGTCACTTAGTCATGGAAGTTCACAGAACTGAGGAGTTTGGTTTTATGTCCATCATTATACAAGTGCTTCAGAAATACTCAAATGACTCCTTCACTGCTTCTCCCAGATAAAAAAAAATGTTGATGCAGATCATCCTCAATTATAAGAGAAAAGGATGCTGTAGTAGCAGTAGTCATGCTCCAAGTAAGGGTACATGTGCTTTTGGGTGGGACTGGGGGAGGGGGCTAGCGAACAGGAACAAGAACTTGCAGATATCTTGTGCCGGCTTCCTTCCTAATGAGGGGAGGAACAGACCACACCAGAATGCTGAGGATTTTGAAGAAGTCAGATACAGTACATCTAGAATCTCAAAGCATGCAGTCTTCCCAGCTAATTCAGATTCTACTAAAACTCATAAATAATAGTATCAAATATTACAAGAAATCAGAGAACTATACTCTTTTCAGTAATTTTAATGGGACTTTTTCTGTTCTAAAAATCTAGATAGTATCAGCTGTCAAGCCTCAAATTCACAAAGAATAAAAAGCATCATATTCAAAACAAGACCCGATGAGTCTCTGAGACAAGGACAGTGCATTTAATCCAGTGATTAATTTATAAATATTTGAGAAACTGCTCAGCAATCCCATCCATCCCAAAGCATCTGCGAGTAGTAACGTATTTTCTCATTAATCAGACTTTAAGTCACTGTGCCCTGCTCTGATACCTTTCAATCAAGAGACTCAAACTGCTTAAGTGCTCTAATTTGGAAGTGTCATTAGACTAAAACTTTTATTTAACCTTACATAATCTCATAAACCATAGTGAGTAGAAAGAACCCAAGACAAATACAATATCCTCCATTTTCAGCTCTTTTACTCTTTCCCTTTTCATAGATGAAAGGTACATGGACATGTTTTTAGTACTGACCACACCTTTAAGAAGGATTCATCAAACTAACTGAAGAGAGAATGTTCTAGAATCAGCTACTTCGCAGGGCTGAGAGCTGTGGCTGAAGGAAAGTGGGGTTATCTCTGTCTCTGTTGTGAAGCCTCTTATCTGTATTTGGTGAGCTCAGAGGAACACCTGAGTTCAACTTAACCAATTTCATTACTTTATTGTGCCTTTAACTTCTTGCTGAAGCTAGACACATTTTACCTACTGAATAGATTGAAAAGATTGTTAACTATAAGCGGGACATTTTTAACACTATTGCATCATGTTTTGATTTATTATTGCTTATTTCCTTATATACCTACACTATTTTCCTCCAATCTCTTACATCACAGGCGCATAGACAAGACTAGTTAGTGTATTTTGTCTCTTTGATTTATTCTGAAAAACACAAAAGACGTTCCCCACTATATTCATTTATCTCTGTAATCAAGATTTTGAGGAATCCAGGTTCGTTGGGGGTTACTGAGAGCTTCTGAAGCGTATGTCACTGCCCTCAACCTGTTCCACCTTGCTCTTAAGATAACTCAAGAAACACGTGATCCACCTCATGAGCAAGCCAGCAAGGATACAAGGTGGATTTACAAACAGGAAGCTACTAAATGCACATAATAACACGGACGCATAATGTATAAATGATACACAAAGGTCCAAGTCCCATCTCAGCGCAGTTACAAATAAAGGAGGAAGTAAACGTGGTGGTCAAGAGCTCAAATTCTGTGGTCAAAACCATCTGAGCACAAACCCCAGTTGTGTGATGTTGGGCACAACCAATAATCTCGTCAAGCCTTAGTTTCCTCTTCCAGAAAATAGAAAAATAAGAATAGATTCCCCATCGGACTTCCCTGGTGGTCCAGTGGATAAGATTTCGCCTTCCAATGCAGGGGGTGCAGGTTTGATCCCTGGTTGGGGAGCTAAGATCCCACATGCCTCGTGATCAAAAAACCAAAAAAAAAAAGTAAAACAGAAGCAATATTGTAAAAGACTTTAAAAATGGTCCACATCAAAAAAAATTTTTTTAATTAAAAAAAAATAGATACCCCATACAATTATTATAGGAATTCAGTAAAATAAACTAACATATTTCCTGTACACAGTAACCATTTTTTATAATGATGCTGCTGCTATATTATAAAAGGCAGAATGAAGTAATGGCTTATTGTAATTGTTCAACAAAAATTAGAGCAAAGAGAAAGTAGTAATTATGACATTCATGAAGACACTTTTCTCCCATCACCTTCCTCTTTCACAGAACACAAGTAACAATGTTCTCAATCTCAAATGTGATCTCTCTTTAAAAGACCACTTTAAAAGCCCATTGTTGTAAGCATCGAAACTGACAGGATGAACACTTCCCTTGATTGCGCCATATCTTGATCTCCACACACACACGTATCCATACAGTGGCACATACAGTACCAGCCTACTGTCCCATTTCTTTGTTCTCATTGACAAGAAAACTCTCGAAAACAACCTTCTGTGTTCACTAATTCCATTTCCTCCCCTCCCACACTCTTCAATCCATTCTCATTGTTCTATCATCAGCACTCTTCATAAAAACCGAATGCAGCAGTATGCACCACGATCAGCTGTAGCCTCCACATTGCCAAACCTAATGTTTCACCTTCAGCCACCTTCTGACTTGTTCTCTCAGCAGCGTTTGCCATGGTTGATCCCTTCCTTCTTCTTCACCTTCTTCACTTGGCTTTCAGGGCACCCTCTCTTCTGGTCTCCACCCACCTCACTGGCCAGCCCTTCTCAAACTCCTTTGTCATCTTTCCCAGAGTTCAGTCCTCTCCTCCCCTGTCTTCTATCTACATTCACTGCTTCCATCGTATCTTCTAGTCCCATGGCTTTATATACTGTCTATAACTTACGGCTCCCAATTTTTATATTTCCAACATTGATCATGTACCTACTGTCCAGATTCTTATGTCTATCTTCCAACTAGACATCTCCATCCAGTCATCTAACAGAAGTCTGAAACTTAAAATGTTCACGTGACCATTTGATTCCCCACTCCTCCCCCAAATAAAGCAAAGCCTTTACCTGCTTTAGTCTTCTTCGTCCCAGCCAATGGCAACTCTATCACTATCGTTCCAGGTGCTCATGCCAAAGCTTTCAAGTGGTCCTTGACTTCACTCTTTCTAGCACATCTCATATCTAATACTTCAGCAAATCTTGAAGACCTCACCTTCAAAATATACCCAGAATTCCACCACTTCTCACCTCTTACCACTAAACTCTGATCCAAGCCACCATTGGGTCTAGGTCATTGCAACAGCTTCCCAACTGCTTTCTTTTCATCCACCCTTGCCCCAGCATCCTCTTCTCTCATGGCAGTGAGAGGGAACAGCTTAAACATGTCAGAGCAACCCTCTGTCCAAAAACTTTGGGGGCTTTCCATTCTACCCAGAGGGACTGATCCGGCCCTGGTTCCCTCTGCAAAGTCTATCTCTTACCAGTATCCTGCTCCCTTGGCTGTCTCAGCAGGGCCATTTCAACAGCCTCCTGTTTCTCTGCTTCCTATCTTGCCCGCCTCCCCTCAGTCCTGCTCTAATCTCATTGGCCTCCTTTCTATTCCTCAGATACTCTGAACCCATCCTTTGCTACAGACCTCTTGCATGTGCTGTTCTCTCTGCCTAGAAAAATCTTTCCTCAGATAATCCATTTGACTTGCACCCTCTTCTCCTCTAGTCTCTGTTCAAACATTACCTAATCAGAGGGACCTTCCTTGACCATCCTAAATAAAAAAAGCAATCTCTACCCCAATCATTTCCTATCCTCTACCACACTGTATTTTTCATTTTAGCACATAGGAACACTAGACATGTTATATGTGTTTATTTGTTTACTGTCTATCTGTCCCCGCAGGAAGGTAAACTCCATAAAGGCAAGGACATAATTTTAATCACTGGTTTAGTCCAGTGCATAAAAATGTGCCTGGCCAACAGTAAATGCTCAGTAAATATTTGCTGAATGGATGAATCAATCTATGAATCTGTGAATAAATGAATAAATAAATGAATTGTTATTCCACTCAATGCACAATTTGTGGTAAAGTTTTTAAAAATTAAAGGAGTAGGTCAGACTTGGGTGAGTTAGAAAAAAAATGATAGTAAAAAAAAATCATTGAGGGGCTTCCCTGGTGGTGCAGTGGTTGAGAGTCCGCCTGCCGATGCAGGGGACACGGGTTCATGCCCCGGTCCGGGAAGATCCCACATGCCACGGAGCGGCTGGGCCCGTGAGCCATGGCTGCTGAGCCTGCGCGTCCGGAGCCTGTGCTCTGCGATAGGAGAGGCCACGGCGGTGAGAGGCCCGCGTACCACACACACACAAAAAAATCATTGAAATTGGTTAATTGTCCAGCTGATACAATTAGAATCTGATTTTTTCATTGCTGACATTTCCAATCAAAGAATCACTGCCCTGACTAAAACCTACCACCAGGCTGAGTCACAGGGGACGAACTGCTAGGCCAGTTTTTCTTCTGGGTGATCTGAATGACTCAAAGTGCCAATGACAATGGCGGCTTTATGTCCCAGGAACTCCACTTGGAAGCCTGGAATCAACTGCCAGCTTCATTCAAGTACATCTTGCTCAACATGGTTAACTGGAAATGTTCATTCCTTGAACAAGATTGCTGCCATAGCTTTTGTCATCCACTCGCTGTGAGACTGATTTGAATGTTAACATTTTTAAGTGAAAACACTTTGATGCTAAACAAAACCATCTGAAGACTTTCAAATGTCTGGATATGATATTTTGTGGGGGGAAAGGCAACTTAAGTCTTACTAATCATGAACTAAATATACACGATTTTAATTGTCAGGAGTCCAAACATATCCTGTAAGTGTAAGAACATCTTACCAAACGCTAAGTATTGTGGCATGCTCTTTGAATTTGTGTCTCACATATTAACAAACTATGCTAAGCTTCTAAGGCATGAAAACTCCCTCCCCCGCCCTGCCAACCGCAACTGCATAAAGTGAGATGAACAATAGTGAGGTACGCAAGCTGATAAAGAAGGTGTTAAGGATTTTATTATTATTACTTATTATCATCATTACCATTTGTTTTGGAAAAAACACTTTTAAAATATTTTTAGTGAGTTTTGGTACTATCTTCACAATTGATTTATAAATCTATATTGGTGTTAAATGACTACATAAGTCTTTTAGATAAAAGGGACAAAGAGTATTTCTACAGATTATCAGGAAAACAAAAAGAGGAGAAAGTAAATGGCTTATGTTGTTATAACCAAGTTTTTAAAAAAAAGGTCTGGATAGCCTTGGGTGATAGTATAAAACTGCACACAAACCACTCCTTTGTGTGAGTTTTTTTTTCTTTTCTTTTCCTTTTTTTTTTTTTTTTGTGGTACGTGGGCCTCTCATTGTTGTGGCCTCTCCCGTTGCGGAGCACAGGCTCCGGACGTGCAGGCTCAGCGACCATGGCTCACGGGCCCAGCCACTCCGTGGCATGTGGGATCTTCCTGGACTGGGGCACGAACCCGTGTCCCCTGCATCGGCAGGCGGACTCTCAACCACTGCACCACCAGGGAAGCCCCCTTTGTGTGAGTTTTTGACCTTGCCTTACAGAAGATGGCTCCATTTTCACCTCCAGAGAGGAGAGGAGTTGAGCAGCTTGGGGTAGCCAGGTAAACTTTCTAAGGTAGTTTCTTCAATTTCTCCCAACCTGAGATACTGGTTTGCCACTTCCTGGAAAATTTGCTTTTAGGTCTATAAAAATGAGACCACAGCTGGCAACGAGCCAAGAACTGGACAGACGAATGCAGAGTGCTGTGCTAAGTTCCTCAACAATATGAAGAGAATTTGTATACTCCAACATGATCATTTTAAAGGGTGACATCCAATGACATTCAGTTCTCTGGGTGGATCAGAAGTTCCCCTTAGATCAAGTGAGTTAACCTGTTTTATTCATTGATGGTTCCAGTGCCACATTCCACAATCTTTCTCCTACGTAGTCACAGAATCTTATGCCTGAGAGACTCATCGACTCCAATCCTATGCCATCCACAGGGAGGCATTGATCAGCTACAAGGCAACATGTTGGATACTTGGAGATGAAAAGACACAGTCCCAGAACATCACGGAGCTCCCAGTCTAGTGGATAAAATCTTTATCACAGTGCTGCTGGGATCAAGGGAAGGCGTTGCTATGGGTGCAAAGATGGGGCCACAGAAATCTGCATGTGGCTTTAGAGGGAGAGGTACAGCAAGGATAGGGAAGGCTTCCCGGGAGATCGGCTCTTAAATCTTCAAGAACAAGTAGGAGGTAACCTGACAATAAGGATCTAGAAGGGGAGGAGGACGATCTATAAGGGGAAGACCATCTGAGCTGTGCTGTCCCAGACTGCAGCCACGAGCCACTTGTGGACATTTAAGTTAATGAAAAACCAATAAAATACAAATTTTAGCCTCTCAGTCACTCTAGCCACATTTGACGTGCTCAGTATCTACACGTGGCTGGTGTTTACCATAATGGACATCGTTACAGAAAGTTCTATTGGAGAGTGCAAGCTCTGAACAAAAAGAAGAGTGAAAGCATAGAGACCTAAGCAGAGGATGCTGGTGGGAATAACTGCAGTGGGTTGAGTACAGCTGGAGGGCAGGGAATCCAGAGAGGGTACCCAGGTGATGAGGTGGGAGGCACAGGCCAGCACAGGCAGACAAAGTTCCTTGGCTGATATCACAAAATGTAGCAGGATTGGAGTTTTGGCAGGTTTGCCTCTTATTATCAACCAGTCACTGCAGCATGGGAAACCTGCATGGCCAAAACATTTCAACAAGCCTCCTTAGTTCACCCACTGTGTTTATGAAACCATATGTCTCCTGGTAATGATGGCAACTTACCACATCATGAAAGCATTACTTTTCCTTGAAAAAAGGAGATTGAATTTTTTATTTGGGCATCTTATCCCTCTTTCTTTCTTTTTTTTTTTTAACTATACTTTTAAAAATCAGTTTAATAATTTGCCCTTAAAAAACTGGGTTTTTATAGTTTCTTGGGTCTACAACATACAGATTTTGGTAGAATCAAGTTTAGGCTGTAGGGACACACGATCACGCTGTTAAGAATTCAAAATGATTATAGATAAGCTACATCCAACCTTACCAAGCATTTTTTTCCTCAAACAATTAAAAAAAGATCAAAGTGAGACTTTTAAAATAATATCAATTTGGAACTATATAGGATTTCATCAGTCATTTAGAATCCCCTCTCCTACAATCCTCGGCTTTCTTAGCAGACCGTATGAGGGCTCAAGAGACTGGGGCCAAACATCTGTCACTTAGCTAAGTAGCCTTGGTTCAGTCCTTTACCATCTGCAACCTGTTTATTCAGCTGTAACAAGGTGTTAAATATGCCTCTTGAGAGAGTGGCAGAGACTAAGTAAATTAATATATGTAGACCACTTAGCACATAAGATCACTCTATGTGTTTGCTGGGGAGGGTAAAGGGATGAAGGAGGCTGTTGGCCAGGCTATTTACATACCCTGATGATGCTACAAGTTTGTTCTAATACTTCTGGTATTGTTTCCTGAAATGGGTTTTAAAACTCCTTGCACCAAAAATGCACATTAAAGATTATGAAGTGACAAAACCACCAAAAATAAATAACTCCCATTTATGCCAGACACAAGTGCCCAGCACCTACAAAGCTTTCCCCAAATGGATATTTATCAGTGAGATTCCCAAACTTTCTCATTTACAGTATGCTTAATGACTCAATAATTTTTCTCACAGGATCCTACACCAAAATGTATACTTAATATTTTTATTTGTCAAATAGTTAGGGCCAAACAATACAGTATAATAACTCATGCAGCACTCAATAGATGTTACTGTGTTTCCTAAGAAAATTTAAAATAAGCCACAGCACCCTTACGACTTCATTGCAACATCCCAGGGTATCTTGGTACATAGTGTGAGGAACCATGGGTTCCACATTTTACACATTAAAAAGCACCTTCCCAGCATAATCAGCTCACTTATCTTCACCACAAATACTGTGAGACACTATGTAGATGAGAAAACAGACTACAAGAGTGAGTTCAAGATTGCACAGCTAGGAAGTTGCAAGTCAAGAAGCGAGTTTCCTGAATTCTGACTCCTGAATCTTCCCCCTGATCTGTATGCTCTTCCTTCCTCCACTCAGAATGTCAGTTGCATCTTTTATTCACCTTCATTGTTTTGCAGTATTGTTCCCCATAAAAACTTAGTAGACTGAGGTATGTAAGAAATATTTCCATGCCAGGATACTCCTTTTTAAATTTATATTTTAATTCCTCAACTAGACAAAGTGTTATTCTAAAAAATTATTTTATAGTAAGTGAACCTCCACCGAAAAATTTTTTAAATGGCAGCAGGTGTATATATGCTTCAGGATACAGTAAAGTTCAGGTTTCAGGTGAGATAATAGAAAAGTTGTCTTGCAAATTAGAGAATGAAAATAGTAATAATAGCTAACAGTTATTGACAGATTAACATATGCCAGGCACCTTACTGTACGATTTACAAAACGAAACCTTTCCAATAACTCTATGGCGTAGGTATGATTATTATCTACATTTTTAAAGGTGAGAAACTTGAGCATCAGAGGCTGTAACTTAACCAATAAACAACAGAAAAAGATCTGGAACAGCCAAAATAATCTTGAAAACAAGCTGGAGGACACACACAACCTGATTTCAAGATTTACATAAGTTACAGTAATCAAGACAGGGTGATACTCACCAAAGGATAGACATATAGATTAACTGAACAGGATAGAGTCCTTAAATAGATCTAAACAGTGGGTCAGTTCATTTTCAACAAAGGCGCCAAGGCAATTGAATGGAGAAGTTTCGCCTTTTCAACTAATGGTGATAGAACACCCATATGCCAAAAAAAGAACCCCAACCCACACCTAGTATACAAAAATTAAATTCATGAGAGATCATAGACCTAAATGTAAAATCCAAAACTATCAAACTTCTAGAAAAAAAAAAATAGGAGAAACTTCTGTGACCTTGGGACCCACAATAATTTCTTACATGGAGCACAAAAAGCATGATTTATAAAAGGAAATTAATAAACTGGACTTCACCAACGTTTAAAAGACACTACTTAAACAATTAAAACACTCCGTGCTTCCACTGCAGGGGGCACGGGTTCGATCCCCGGTCGGGGAACTAAGATCCCACACGCCGTGCGGCCAAAAACAAAACAAAACAAAAATTAAAACACAAGCCACAGACTGGAAGAAAATATTTGCAACACACATCTGATAAGGAACTTGCATCTAGAATTTATAAAGAATTCCCAGAACTCAATAATAAGAAAACAAACGACCCAATTTTTGAAGTGGGCACAAGATTTGAACAGTTTATCAAAGAAAATATATGGATGGGGAATAAGCACATTAAATGTTCAAAATCCTTTATCATTAGGGAAATACCAACTAAAACCACAATGAGATGCCATTACACACCGATTAGAATGGCTAAAGCTTGTAAAACTGAGAAAACCAAGTGCTGATGAGGATTGAAGATGTGGAGCAACTGGAACTCCCGTGCACTTCTGGTAGGAAGGCAAAGTGGTGCAACCACTTTGGAAAATAGTTTGCCAGTTTCTTATAAAGCTAAACATATACTCACCATGCAACCCCACAATCCCATTCCTATGTATTTACTCCTCAAAAATTAAAACATATGTCCATATAAAAACAAAGGTTTATTGCAGTTTTTTTCATAATCACCAAAAAACCATAAACAATTCAAGGTCCTTTGACTTGTAAATGCATAAAAAAATTGTGTTGCAGCCATACAGTAGAATACTCCTCAGCAATAAGAAGGAATAAATAACTGATATATACACACTGCCACAGCAATTTTTTTATCCTTCATTTCCCTTAGAATCGATCTTACAAAGCATCACTGCTGCCATCATATTTGTCATCATACTATTATGTAATTGCAACTTGCATTTTTATAATCACATATATTCTAATCTTATTTTACAAATAGGCTACTCACTTGAATTGTATTTGATAAATGTTCTAGTCTCCATGATGGGATTCAGGAGATACACTCTAATCATCAGCAACAAACACCAAACCACTTGGCTGATCCCATCCCTTACATATTGATCTTTGCCAGTTTCTATTTCAGAAGGTGAACTTACCTTTTTTTTTAACTGAAATATAGTTGATTTACAATATTGTGTTAGTTTCAGATGTACAGCAAAGACATTCAGTTATATTTTTTTTCAGATTATTTTCCATTATAGGTTATTACAAGATATTGAACATAGTTCCCTGTGCTATATAGTAAATCCTTGTTGTTTATCTATTTTACGTATAGTCCTTTGTATCTGTTAATGCCATATTCCTAATCCCCACCCTTTCGCTGTTGGTAACCATAAGCTTGTTTTCTAGGATTGTGAGTCTGTTTCTGTTTTGTATAAAGATTCATTTGCATTATTTTTTGATTTCACATATAAGTGGTATCATGATATTTTGTCTTTGTCTGACTTACTTCACTTAGTATGATAATTTCCAGGTCCATCCATGTTGCTGAACATGTCAATATTTCATTCTTTTTTATTGATGAGTAATATTCCATTATGTACACACACACACACACACACATACACACCACATATTCTTAAACCAATCGTCTGGAAGGTGAACTTATCTTAAAAATGTTTTCAAATTTTCATGGAGTCTCACCGCAAAAAATATGAGACAAAGTCCCTGCTACTGTCTAATCCGGGAGACAGAATTCATGACTTTTCTTGGTGAACCCAATTTCACATCATTTTACCCTTTGTAAGAAAATTGACTGATTAAATAACTTAACTGTTATTATTTTAGTAGTATTTCATATGAATGAATTGATATATCAAGAAAATTTTTCTTTATTCAATTGTATGTTCAATTTTTCATGAGGGAAACGTAATATATGACATTGTATAATATAAGATTTATAATCCATATCGTTCAGAACACTCCAGTCTCTTAATATAAAAGTAAAATTATATGCTCCCTTTGGGGATGCTTCCTTTTTTGGGAACCCAGCTTCTATGATGTTGGGAAGCTCAAGAAGCTGCCCATAGAGACACAAGTCCAAAAGAACCCTCCTCTCCCACTTCCTGCCAATTCAAGCCAGTCATGGCAGTGAACTAGTTTTAACCATGCAGACATCAGTGCTCCAACTCAGCAGTTTTGAAACTTCTTAGCCTCAAGATCCCTTTCTTTGCATCCTTAAAAATTATTAATGATGTCATATGTGTTTGTTTATATGGGTTATATCTAGTGATATTTACTTTATTAGACATTAAAACTGAGAATTTAAAAGTATATGTATTTGTTAATTCACTAAAATCAATAAAATTATTACATGTTAGTATTAATAACATTTTATTAATGTTCTAAATCTTTTACATGTTAATATTAGTGGCAACTCTATTTCCCAAAAATTAACCTAGCGAGGAGAGGGGCATTGTTTCACATGTTTGGCAACTCTCTTTAAAGCAGGGCTTAATAAGTGACAGCAAGATTATCATATCCACTTGTGCATTCAGTCTGCTGTGATATCACCTGTCAGGTAGCCTCTGGAAAACTCCACTCTATACTCATGGGAGCGTGAGAGTAATACAAGCACATAATGCCTTAGCATTGTTAGGTAAATAGCTTTGACTCTGTGGAATCCCACACTTTGAGAACCACTGCCTTGAGGAATGGCAATGGAATCATCTCCAGGAAGGAACCAGGTCCCTGAATGGTTGGGTAGAGCACAGCCTTCTGCCAACCTGGAACACCCACCAAGCTCTATATTAAAGAATCTGCTGGGGTCTCCATTATACAAATATTCTCCCACTATGACCTCAGGAGAGAGGCCTCCAGGACACTGCTGTTCCTCATACCACTCAGCCTCCTTAGCCAGCCTACAACTCAGATTCACGCCCTGGTCTCTCAGTGCCTGATTCCCTATTTTACTTCCAATGGCCACCACAGAGCCAGGGAGAGCCCCTCTCCTCCTCCCCAGGACCCACTCCAAACTTCTTCATTTCTCAGAATCAAGATCAAATACATCAAGTACAATACCTAGCTCAGAAAGAGGAAGTATCCACACCTCCATCCCAAATTAAGACCTTTCCCTCTGAGGTTTCATCCTCGGCCTCAATTTTAAGCCCTCCTCAGAGTGACTGATAGTGGACATAAGCATTCCCCTTAAGATAACAATCACCCTCATCCACAGCGTGTGTTCTGGCCTCGAAGCCTGGAAAAGATAGCCTCTTAACAATTGACATTGATATATTACTCAAAGTCTAGATTACACAGTCTTTACCACAGTCACCTTGTTAAATATCCACAAAGATAAATAATAACAGCATTGACAAGGGCAAGTTAGTGATATAGACAACTTATTCTGTGCTATCAGACTACAGTGATGGGAGGGATAGAGTGATATGTTCGTGTTTTTCGTGACATTGAAGGAATTTAGTAGATCCTGACTAATATTTGTGTAAAGAAATAACAGAATAGACCAGACCAGAGTACAATCCATGCCTGAGTTCATAATTTCTGCCACTTATTAGCAATGACTTTGAGGAACTTACTTAAACTTTTGACTGCTCAGTTTCCTCATCTGTAAATTGAGAATAATAGTTTCTACCACATAGGATTATGAGGATTTAGTTGATTAGTATTTTTAAGGTACTTAGAACAGTGCCTGGGACATACTAGATACTAAAAGTATTTGTTAAACATGATATACAAAGTGTGCATATGCGTGTGTATACTGGGTCATGATAAAAAGTTTGGAAAAACTCAAAGCTAGAGGAAGTAAGACATAAACTTAACTTCAGCAGACAGATAGGATGTAGACAAGCAAAAGGAGTGTGTGCGCCAGGGGTGGGGTTAGGGTTAGGATGCATGGAGTGTAGGGGTCTGGGATTAAGTCTCTCCTCCCACAGTCTGGGAATTATCAAGGGAGGGGAGGAGAACATTAAGAGGGGAGAAAGTTGTTGTTTTACCTAATGTAGAATTCTTTTGCATTCAATTCCCTTTATCAGGACCCAGATGTTTTAAAAATGATGCCAAGCTGTGATAAAAACAGATGTACATGCAGGAAATACAGCACATCTAGCCAGGAAGACTGTTGGGTAATTCAGTTTGTTAACGACAAGTATGGTGTAATAACCATTTGTAGGTAATCATTAAAATATATTCCCAACAATCATTTCTTATGGTTGTTATTGTTTTCAAAATTTTCATCTCTAAAAAATTCTCTTCAACCCACTTAGCCATCTGGGTTGAAAGCGAGTTGCAGTTAGTTATTTAATCCCAAACTGACACAAGGAGGGTGGACAGTATGGACTGAAGATCTTCACTCCCTAAAAGTTGGAACTCAGCACGAGGAGGATGTCTGTGACTTCCCCTAACCCACACAACAACGTTGACAAGATCACTCTGAATTGGTTAAACCCATCTAACGTAGATCACTAGGCAGGATTCTAAACCTGACCATCTTGACATGAGTGTTCATCTGATGACTCCTTATTTGTGTGATACATAACCATCCAAAGCTGATCTGTTACTGAACTGGGGATAATGAAGATAGAGGCTGCCTGCGCCCAACTGCACTTAATCTCAGCGCCCATGAAAGATCCATTCATTCAAATCAGTTCAAAAACAAAACTGCAGGGAAATTCTGTACTGGTGATATAACACTATGATTCAGAATGAGAACTTTAGGAACCTGAAAAGATCATCATCAAGCAGACTGTCTTGAGGTAGGTAATGTATTATTATAATCCCCATTTTACAGATGAACCAACCTAAACCAAAAGACATTAAGCAACTTGTATCATGAAATGAATAAAGGGAGAGAGAAATGTAGTGCCCACAGCCAAGCATCCCAGAGTGTTCCTGGTGCTGTATTCCTTGGGGCTTTCCCCATCTTAGTTTCTATTATTTAAGAACATAGTTTTACAAATCACGTATCAGCTATATAAATAGGTACCTGACCTGTCAATTACCTGTAGGGCTGGATGGCCCGAATTACAGTCTATGTGACTGAATCCATTTGGCATGATGTGAGTATATACTCACTGCACGTTTCACACATAAGCTAAACAATAACAAAAAATACTTTCCTTCAGATTGCCTGGTGATTCAGGTAGGGGACATCCACCAAACTCATGGTTAGAGAAGACGAACAACAGGTCTGTCAACATTATACTTCGTGGAGTGTTAGTCACAGCTTTTCATGGAGAAGCAAGTTGTTTTGGTTTTTATAAATGACATATTTGTGAGTAGTTAGGAAGGGGTGTGCCTCTTCAGATCTGTGACTAGGACACCAGGAAGGCTAGCATTAGTGTGAAACCCATGAGGCAATGACCTTAAGTACAGGTGGTTGCCATGATGTCTATTATTAGGATCAAGGAGATACAGTCAGAAGCAATGTTGCAAAATGTCAGGATGAAAGGCCAGTTTCCCCTGACAAAGTGCAAAGGCATGCTATAAACACTCGCATGAACAAAAGAGCCTTAGCAGCAACGACAACCAGGAGAAGAATTAGAGGAGGTTTTCCACAACAAAGGAAGTATTGTTCTCCTGTGGTCACCCTTAAATTCATCCTTTGTTGAAGAAGACACTT
This sequence comes from Mesoplodon mirus, assembly GCF_964341445.2. Taxonomy (NCBI): domain Eukaryota; kingdom Metazoa; phylum Chordata; class Mammalia; order Artiodactyla; family Ziphiidae; genus Mesoplodon; species Mesoplodon mirus. Next base: position 53,073,210 of record NC_138986.1, on the reverse strand, counting down.
AGGCTCCATGAAAGAACTGTGGCATCCCACCCAGCAGTCTCTCTGTGGGCCAAGTGATGGAATAAATGGATTTAGAGTGAATTGTTCCTTCTGACACTGGAGAGCCCACATTATTAGTTCAATAGCAAAGCATTCTCCAAAAAACAATGAGGTCCAGTAGGCCAAGCCAACAGCTGGTAAGGCAGATGCGGGCAGAGTCAATTCTCTCCCAGAGGCTGGTACCCTGTCTGACCTGGGACAGGACAACTATCTCAGGGCTCCCATTTCCTAATCTCCATGGTGGGGCTCCCCATGCTGGCATTTGGTGATGGTTATCACTACAGACAAGCACAAAGCCCTTCCATGAGACTTCTTTTTCCAAGTTCTGGAAGCCAAAAACCTGTTTGCTAAGGGAAATCAAAAGCTTGCAAGAAAACACATATTGGTTGTGCAACAGACATAGATGGTGCCAGACAACTGTCTGGGTTCATGTAAAGTCAGAGGGGGAATTCCACAAACAGGGGTAAGAGGGAATCTTGGTAAACCCTCCTGCTGCAGAGGCCTTCATCACCCTATGACTCCACAAATACTCTCTCTCTGCCCCACCCCTGCCACCCGTTGGGACATTAACCATCTCTGCCATGGCATCAAGGTGTGCCTGGTCTAATTTCTGCCTTCTCAGTATCAAAGTCCATGGCATTCAAAAACAGTTATTAATTCAACAATAATGTCTACTGAGCACCTCTTAAGTTCTTTGGCAGAATGAGATGGGATATACAAGAGTCATAATATAATAATTTAGTCCACCGGAACAGCATGCTTGGCGCTGAGGATGTGAAAGTTGAATAACACATGGCCCCAGGTTTCCAGGGGCTCAGAATCTAGTGAGGAGCCTGACAGGTAAATAGATAGCACGAGGTCAGAGCTCTACAGGAGGCAAGCAAGAGTGTGTAGAAGTCATGAGAAATTTCCTGCACTGCTAAGGTGTGTGTATGCCATTTCTCGCGCCTGTTCTTGAACTGGCCGAAATCCTCAAGAAGATCATGTTGTCTTTTGAGCGTCCCCGCCCCAAACCCCCTGATCTGGTCAGGTAAGAATGAAAGAAAATAATTATAGGTGGGGTTCTGAGTGACATAATTCGGGGTGTAAATTCAGTTAAGCTAGTAAAGCCAATCTGTGAAAAGAACTTCCTGTAAACAAGGCACCATGACTGTCTCCAACTCATGATGAATACATGAAGTAATTTATCGCAACAGACACATTGCCTGAAAGAAAGTGGCTCACACAACAATATGTCTTTTATTTTTCCTCTTCTGGGGTGTGGTTAGGTGACTTTCCCCTGGTTAAGGGACTTTCGGGTCTGGGTACATAAGGTTAAGTGCAATTGTAAAGTTGAAAGAACCCAGCCAGGAAGTATTTACGATTTGATAGGGAAAAAAAAAATCCCTTGATGTTACGAAACTAAAAAAAAAAAAAAATACACACAAACTTGGTGAAAACATTTTTAGCTCATTGACTTACACTTTAAATCCTGTGATTATGTTTTATGATATCTTATTGGGAAAGCATTTCCCAATACTTTCTTATTAACAGATATTGTATAAAACACAATTACAATGAAAGATAACGTGTTGCTTTACTTCCTCACCTCCTTTCCAATCTAAACTCTAGACGACCCCATTGTTAAACAAAGCCCTATGAATATCGACATGTTTGTTCCATTCTCCTCCTAAGCTTTGTGCTCCAGATCTTCCAATTCTACACAGATAAAGGTTCTTAAACTCTGTAACGGGTTTCCTTTGCTACACTTTCTCCTTCTGCTTAGAATAATCAAACACCACTTTCCTTCCCCCCTTAGATTTTAATTGAGTAATTTAAAAATTAAATCTGAAAATTAGCTTCCAATTTAAACCTGAACTTGAAAATTCAAAGGAAAGTATTTGTGGTTTGAAATTCTCTCTAGAAGTGAAGGTAAGGCTGGAGGGAGACAGAGATCTGGGGGAGGAGGTGAATCCACCTTCCCCCACCCCCAGTCTTCTCCCCAATCTTGCTTCTGTTATTAAGTTCACTAACACTCCTTTTTGAAAACAAAAAATTAGTTAATTACAGGTGACAGATTTATAGAAAATAACGACCAACAGTCCTTTCCGAATTAGGGCAGGAGTAAAAGGCAAGAGGGAGGACGGAAATTCCTCAGTTTTGTTACTACTGACTCTCTACAGTTGCTTTATTGTGTGCTCTTGGCTTTTCCCTTTTGCAAAAAAAAAAAAAACAAAAAACTGAGAAAGGAACTAATTTTGGTAAAAAAAAAAAAAGTGAGACACTGGAAAATAATAACCACGAATACATTGTGTAGTGCTTACTCTGTGCCAGACACTCTTCTAAGCATTTTATATTTATTAATGTACTTATGTCTGTGAGGTTGAGTACATTATTAACCACATTTCACAGGTGAGGAGATGAGGCACAGAGAGGTTAAGGAGCTTACCAAGGACACACAGCTATTCCGCTTATATTTGAAGTGAGGCAGGGTGGCTCCAGAATCTGCTTTAGTTTGTTTTGTTTTTTTTAACCATTAGGCAGCGTTACCTCTTTACACTTTAACCCCCGTTTGGCAAGAACTTACGGAGCTGCCTCTGCATAGTAGGATGAAGGGGAGGATGAGCAGGGTTGTTCACAGGAAGTGAACACAGGACGGGGCTGAGGGAGGGAGCACCACCAGCTGAAGGGCAAAGGGGCTGCTCACAGATTGTCCGGGTTTCCCATTGAAAGAGTCTGGAAACAAACCTGATTGGGAATATTCAGGGAACCCTGGAGGCAGAGCTTCTAAGGTCTTACTTTTCTGGAGCTGGAGGGCAGCTTGGAGCCTCCCCAGAGAGTCTCCCTGTGGAGGAAGCCGCATGTAAGGGGGTGTTTCCAGCTCCAGGTTCCCAAGCCGCCCTCCTTCCGCTCCGAGCTGCAAGGGGAGACCTGAGCGTAACTGTTCCCACCCAGACTTGAGCTTTGGCCAACAGACAGTTTCTCCCAGAGCAGCAGCCATATCAGAACCCACGCGGAGGCCCTGTGCATCTCTTTTCACCCCATCTTTCTTTTATTATTGTCTTGGGAACACACCTTGCCCTTCTCCATCATAGAACAAGCAGACGTCAGCCTTGGAAGGGGCTGGGTGATGGTCTAGCTGGGGGAGAGGAGAAGAGGAGATTCTGGCATTGTTCAGAAGGAGGTGTGGGGGCTTCCCTGGTGGCGCAGTGGTTGAGAGTCCGCCTGCCAATGCAGGGGACGCGGGTTCGTGCCCTGGTCCGGGAAGATCCCACATGCCACGGAGCGGCTGGGCCCGTAAGCCATGGCCGCTGAGCCTGTGCTCCGCAACGGGAGAGGCCGCAACAGTGAGAGGCCCGTGTACCACAAAAAAAAAAGGAGCTGTGGATTTTTAAGAGGTTTAAAATTGATACGCTGGTCCCACTCCTTCACTGCATAGCCAGGAGGCTGAGGTCTAGTGGGGTGAAATGACTTATAGGGGGGTCATTGGGCTAGTTAAAGGCCGGGGGAAACTAGGACCCAGACCTGGTGTCCTTGGATCTCACCACAGCTGTTCCCACCCTGTGCTGAAGGCAGCACCTGGCTGTCACCCCGAGGTCTCTTCCTCAGACCGCCTCCTGGACTCCTCGAGAGATGGTCCCAGCTGAGGTTTCCACAGACCTTCTTCAGCCCTCACTCCCTGAGCCCGGACACCACCCTTTAACAGGCGATAGATCACAAGTTGCTGACTTCACCTCTCCCACATGCCTATTTCCATACTCCTTTTCTGTCCCATCTCTAGAAAGATCCAGACACTGATCTTTCTCCTGGATTCTTCTTTCGCTGTCCTCTCCATGTATCTTTTTTTAAAATTTTTTGCAACCAACTCTTGTGAGGTCTGGGCCAGTGCACCTGCTTCTTCCCAGCCACGTTTTCCTGGCTTGCCTCTGGGGTTTCAGTCTCACATGTCCCTTCTCACTTGTCCACGAGGTAGCGGGAGGGCTGGGTGCTACCGCGGGGTCCCCGCTGCATTCTGTGGGCTGCATTCTGTACCTCACTAGTCGGCCCCCCAACACCTGGGTAGAACAACTGAGTGACTATCTTAACGTCCACTGCCCGGGCTCCTACCTCACAAACCCAGGTAGATCCCCATCGTGTGACCCCAATCTCCTCCCTACGGGGATGTTCAGCCACAGAGTTGCCTTCACGGTCTTCATTTCACTCCAAACCAGAGGACAGCCACTGCTCTTTATTCAACACTCTCTCTGTCTGTGCCAGGAATCTCGACAGGCCCTTTGCGTCCATCATGGCAAACTTCATGAGAAACCTATGAGATATTATTATTCTCACCATCTTGCCGATGAGGAAGCTGAGTTGTCTTCCTCCATGAGTCCTTCTCTCTCAGTTACTAAACGCTGAAGTTGGGGCTGAGACCCAGGTCTGTCGTGGACCCCATCCAAGCTCTCCCCACCACAGCATCTTCACCTTTAACCCAGTGTTATAAGTCATTTTAATTTCAGGCATTTCACTGAAGAACCTTCTAGTGCATTAACTGATCCCAGTATTTCTACGTGGGGCTCTGTTCTCTCTCCCCCTCAATGGCGTCTGGCTCCGCGTCTTGCTCTCGTGCTCCTCTGCCCTTCCCCAGCTGCAGGACACGCCTTTCCCATGCTGGCTGGGCCCCCTTCTCACCTCCTGGGGTCTCGGTAGGGGAAGTAATTAAAAGTGACAGAGGACAGGGGACTTCCTCCTCTGCTCTGGCTCTTCCCTCTCTCGCCACTCAAGTTTTGTTCACTCCAGGTACAGGGTCCTCCCAATTCTGCCTCTTGCCCTTCGAGCCTGAAATTCCGGCTCTTTCCTCAGGTGCTTCAGTGAAAACTCACTCCGGGGGACAACTGCTCTATCTCTTGGGCAGCACACAGTTTGCCTTCCCGCCTCCTGCTTTCCGTTCCGCTATCATCACACAATGTTCGCTGGGCAATGTGCTTTCTAATGAAACCTCTCCCCTCCCTCCCAGGCCACTGACACCTTAGCTTGACTCTCAGAGTTCCAGCACGTGGGAAGGACCAGCCGGGCGAGCATCAGGCTTCCACGAGGACCAGGCTGAGTCTCTGTCGAAGCCACGAGATTTGTCAGGCACAGAGCCCCGACCAGAATCTCAAGTTGAGCCGCGGGTGGTTTCTCTCAGAGTCCAGCCGTGTATCCATTCCGCGGGAAGTTCTCAAACTTTGCTTCAGACGTGGAGCTGAGGTGATTTTCCACTAAATTAGGACAACAGTGGTCTAAAAGCGGGGGACTAAGAGATAGTGGGTAGGCTTTGATCATGTTTATTTGTTTCTTTCACAACATTTAAAAAATTTTTAAAGATCTCTCCTACTACTATCTGAATAAAATAAATTAATAATTCATAACAAAATATTATCATAAATATATCTAAGTATTTGATATACTCAGGGTTTTTTTTTTACTATTATGAAATAGTATATATACATACAATAGAATTGCAGTTTCTGCTAATAAAATTACTACTTCCTGAAGTGGAATTTATTACATCAAAATTTAATCTCATGATTTTCCCCTGGGAGGCCCTGGACCGAATTCCCTTAAGGGAAGAGTGGCCGGGTAGGTGGGTAGGGGAGTGACTGAGTTTGCTTATTCCTCACTAGAATAATTTGAATGTAAGATTAGCCTTGGGCAGCGGTTTGGATCAGAGCACCTGCCCTGGTTGCCAAGGATATCGGAGCTTCCTCAGTGTGGCTAGGGAGGTTTGGAGCCAAGGGCAGGAGGAAGCCTGCAGGTGAAGCCAAGGATGGGGAGAAGAGGCCAGAGCTGGCCATGCCAAGACTCGCAGCTGCCCCCTTCTGCCTCCAGCTTTTTCTTTGCCTTTTGCCTTGTGTCTGTTCTCTTTCTCCCACTAAGCTTCTCCAGATGATGATTATATTCAGCTCCCACTCCTTGAAATGTGGGCAAGAGGCAGCACACGGCTGCGATGGGGAGAAGCCGGTACCTTGGCTGCTACACTTTGGATTCTCCTACTCGCTTTCTAGGGTGCCAACACCTTTGGAATAGAAGTAGGGAGAAAATATCAGTCGCCTGACCACGTCTGGGTATTTTGTGAGTCCATCTCTTCAGTGAGTTCCAAAGATACTGAGCACATTCACAAAATAAACACCTCATCCAGCAGCGAACAGTGACAAAGCAAAGGCACCAGAAGGGCTTCTCATTCAGCCTTCCATGGCTAGATTCTCTCCTGTCTGCCCGAAGTAGTAAACTCCGTAGCAAACCTACTCGATAGCAAACCGTCTCTTCCTCCGGGTATACAAAAAACGAGAAAGGTCGCCCACTGATTTCAGTAGTGAAACTTTTGCTCATGGAAGGCCAGACGTGCGATGCAGTGGGCAGCGTGCAGACAAGCAGGAAGCTCCGTGTCACCGAGTTACTTGGCCTTTACGGAGCTGGAAGTGGTGGCCCCTGACCTTGATGGGCAGTACACTCCCTCCTCGACAACATCAACAAGTTCTTGAAATTTTGAAGCAAGGTCTGCCAGCGATGCTGCCTGTTCTATAGGATGGAGGCGGGCAGCTGAAGTCCCTCTTCAGAGTAAGAGGAGAGCGAGGCTCCGAGAGCAGCCGCAGGCAGACACCAGAACAGGGCTGGACCACTTGGGCGTGCTGAGAATTCCCTGGGGTGATGCTCACGTGCTCTCTCTCTGAGCCCCATTCTGATTTAATTGATCTGGGTTGGGGGCCACAGCCTTGGGATTTTGTAAACCAACCCAGCTGATTGGAATGGGCAGCCAGGGCTGAGAACCACCTCTCTGGTCAACAGGATGACTGGCTCCCAGTTTCACTCAGAAGCATGGCATCCCCTTTAAGAGCAAAAAACAAAAGAGCCTCTTTTCACTCATTTGGTGCCAGAGACCACGTCTCCCATACCTCATTCTTTTGCACAAGCTCTCAATACAGGAAATGGTGCAGGTCCTAAGGAAGATGAAGCCTGGGTTCTCAAGAAGCCTGAGCTCAACCACTCACTGTGCTAGTACCCGGTATGGGACACAAACGACTTTCAGCCCAGAGACTCAAAGAGAGAAAGCCCACAGTCCCCAGGCAAGTGACTTCATGTCTCTGGTCTCAGTGCCGCCTTCTGTAAAACAGAGGATTGGACTCACTAGACAATCTCTGAGCTTTTCCTAGCTTTAAAATTATGTAAGTGTCCGGTGTTTCAGTCAATGCATCTGATCATTTCCATCTGTACTAACCTGTTCCTTCCACCTACAAAATGGAAACAAAACACATCATCTCTAGGAGGTCTCTAGGAGGTCTGATGTATAAATTCTTAGTTTGAAAAGCCAAAGGATTTTTAAGCTCTTTGTAGCTAAATGTCATATTAAATGTATGAGTTGAAGCAAAGCAAGTCTGGTCAAGGCTTATGCTGGCAGAAAGTAAGATGAGAGCCAGTCCTGTTTTGATGCACCTCTGCAGGACATGTTCTGAGACAAGGATAAGGGACTGGGGCACATTTCATTTTTTGCTCAGAGCCCTGAGTACACTATGGTAATATGGCTTCCTGAAAGAACCTGCTAAGCTCTTCCTGATGCAATTCTCTTGAGAAACTGCCTAAGAATATGGATTTCTGGTAGATTTGAAGGCCTGGGCTCCAAGGTATGCTTGATTCACGTGCAAATCTGACCACACCTGCCATCTGCCACCAGGCAGGAAAGGGACGTGATGAAGTGGGACCCAAAGCCCTAGGAATTCAAAATTTGCAAAAGTGAAATTGGCAGTTTGCCATCCTGTCTATGCACATGGATTTCCTTTTCTGACTAATTTCTTTTGTAGAAAGAGTAATGAGCTTTATTACTACCATTGCCTCTATTACTAGCCCTAGGTAACTCAGTAATAGTCAGCTCTATCACTTAACCATATTTCCAGTGCTTGAACTTTTACTCCCTAAAAAACTCACAAGAGATAGATAGGCAGGCACATATATATCTATTTTACATACATGTATGTGTGTGTGTGTGTGTATTTAAATTGAATACACACCATCATCAAAATCAATATCAGCCATTCACGTTATTGAGCACCTATCATGGTCTCTGCATTCAAGAAGCTTGCAATTTAACTATGGCACGGGGCGGGACCAGAAATGAATACAAAATATCCATAAAACAAGATAGATAGCCATGTAGAGCATAAACTGTCAGTCCTCAAAGTGTGGTCCAGGGACCCTGAGGCTCTCTCAAGTAGTCCACCAGGGAAAGCCTATCTCTATAATAATACTAAGAGGTTATTTGCATTTTTCACTCACATTTCTCCTGAGTGTACAATGGAGTTTTCTAGAAGCTACATGATCTGTGACATTGCAACAAACTGAATGCAGAAGCAGATAAGGAATCCAGCTTTCTTTTATTAAGCCAGAAGTTCAAGAGACTGGCAAAAATGAAAAAAAGCATATCAATCTTCTCATTAAATATTTTGGTTTTCAAACCTTTGTGTATTTTTTCAGTAAAAATATGTTGGTAATGTTAATATGTAATGAGTTTATCATTGTTATTGTTAAATGAATTAATAAAAATTTTAAAATTTTCTCAGGTTCAATTTTTAATAAAGTAAATATCAGTAGATACAATCCACATTAACAAAAGCTTTTTGGGAGCCTCAATATGTGCTGTGTCAAGGGTCTTGAGACCAAAAGTTTGACACTTGCTGGCCTAGATAGCATCTTTTGCCTGAAAAGTTCTTTTTCCCCTCTCCACTTGATTCAGGTTTTACCTATGTGATCAAAACTGAAGGCTACTTCTTCCATGAGGCTTTTCTGATTCCCTGTCCCTTCCTCAGTCACACAGAAGGGGCCTAATAATTGTTCAGATATCTGGTATGCACCAAGTACTCTCCTAGGAGCTTTCACATCTGTTGGATGTTACCTCTCACTCACGGGATCTCCTACTCCCCTATTTTTCATGGGATATTCTTATTTTGGAAAATATAGGCTATCATCTCTTTAAATTATAAGTTTCTTGAAAGACCTACACCTACTTAACTTTGTGTCCTAGAAATTGATAAGTGGGTAATGAATGCTATACGACAAGAGTGACTTAGACATGAACTGTATAGGAGTTCAGAGGAAACACCTACCCTGAGGAAATGTGATGAAGAAAGTGAGATTCGAGGTAGATGTTAAAGACAGGGGCAGGCTGCCATTAGTAGAATGGAAGAGAGAGCACATTTTGAATGTGGGACTAACATGAGTAAAGGCACAGAAAGAGGAGTTCTCAAAGGGCACTCAAAAAACAGTGGAAAGATTAATGCTAGAACTGACATTATTAACATTTGTGTGAGGATATGTAAAGGATCAGAGAGAGAAAGGCAGGCATTTGAGACGTTTGATAATTTTTTTTATAGACTTAATTTGAAGAAATGATCACATAAAGTCTCTAGAACATGAGGAAGAGAGAGGTATTAACATCCGGTAGCTTATTTCCCAACATGAAAACTCAACATTAAAGGTAAAACTAAGCTGAATTCAGTAGGGAGGCACAGTAAGTGACCAACACCTCCTACATGGGTCAAGCCAACCCTGACCTCATGTCAAAAGACTCAATGTTCAGTTATCTAATATATAATATACTTTCCTAAAAATAATATAACTTCAAGTTTTGAGATGCCAATGGTTTTTCTTAAATCACATTTTTATTTTGTAAAAACTTGATTAAAGTCAGGTCACTAAGTCTCATAAAAATGGCATCTAATTGTTTTTTAAAAACCTGTTTTCACAAATGTTGGAAACAAATGCATCAGGCATTTCAAAATAATTTTTTATATTAAGTGAGTGCCTCTTCTTTATAAATAAGCATAATATTTTCCTGACAGACACAGCATAGTTTCCATCCCCACCCAAAGTTCTGCAGGTCTTTAAACATTTTGAACTTTCCAAATATTTTAAATTGGTCAAATATTTAATACTAATAATATGATATTAATATTTAACATTTAAATTATTTGATTTTTTAAAAATAATTTTACCTTTTTATTGTGTTCCATTATACAATTTTACACAGTACCATTATTATTTTAAACAATAATTAAGAAAATCAAATTAATGTTTTTGAGCTCTACTTCTCAGTATATAGATATACCTAAAAAGTACAGCCCAAGCACAGTGGTGCAATTTTCCGAACACTTTCAAGTTGCTTAAATATTTACAAAAATATAAGTACCCTGTTTGAAAGCATCATCATTTTGATATCAGAAAGAAATTCTGTAACCAACTGTACAGAGAATAAAGTTCGATTAAAATGTAATTTGCTTTTAGGATATTTCTAATACATTGCCAATTGACAATAAAAAACAACCCCACCCCCCCAAAAAATACCCAACAACCAGAAAGTAAAGAAAGCTGACACCCAGCCTCTCTGGAGTGGGTTGGAAAGTTGAAGAGACACAGGCTTGATCTCCATACGAGGAGGAAGGGGGAGCATACATCCCTCCTCATTGGAGCCACTGTCCAAGGCACTAACCTGTTCAGTGTGTTCTATTTGCTTTGAGTTTGTTTTGATAATTTAACAGCAACAAAAAAGATGGGGAGAGGGCTTCCCTGGTGGCGCAGTGGTTGAGAGTCCTCCTGCCGATGCAGGGGACACGGGTTCGTGCCCCGGTCCGGGAAGATCCCACATGCTGTGGAGTGGCTGGGCCCGTGAGCCATGGCCGCTGGGCCTGCACGTCCAGAGCCTGTGCTCCGCAACGGGAGAGGCCACAACAGTGAGAGGCCCACGTACCGCAAAAAAAAAAAAAAAAGATGGGGAGGGCATGGTTTAGGTGAAATATGAAACCTGATGGAACTATATTAATATTTGCTACCACTAGCTAAATAATAGAGTTGTGACATTGTGAGTTTTCTTTAGCATATTTTTGATACAGAGAATAGCCAATACGTATTTAACAATTAGGGGAAACGTTTCCTGTAGTGTCATTCAGGATAGACATTTTCTTATAACCAGTTCATGAAAACACTATTTTATTAGAGGCCATGAATCCAGAAAGAAAAATAAGCTTATAAAATTATTTGTATTGTTATCTCTTCAATGGAATGGAACTTTTCTGTAAGTTTTCAGAAAGCACCTCTCCAATTTTTTCTTCAGTACCCTACATATTCTATAGGCAAACATATGTTATTTTCCAAACCAAGCATTTTGAAAACTCTTCTAGATAGAATAAACTCTGCTTCTCTGCACTGGCATACATCTGTTTGAGTATGTGTGCATACCAACACACACTGTGACACACAGAGGCGACAGAGAGAGGGTAGAAAAGCTATGGATTTAGAGGCAGAAACCTCAGGAACCAGTTATGATTTGTTTACCCAATTATATGACATGAACAAAGTCACTTAATTTTCCTGAACTCCAATTTCCTTTTTTATAAACTGGTTATACTAATTACCTCTCTGCCTATCTCTGAGAATCATGATAATACCCACCAAAAGATGACATATAGGAAAATATTTTGTACAAAGATATGATTTTCACAAAATATTTAAATATATTTCTTATGCTTTAAGGGCTCAGTTTCAATAAGAGCTATCTTTGTTAGGCAAAAGTTGAGTTTATGAAACTAAAAGTACAACTTTCCATATGATGTGGAGTTTCCTGTTCTGTGTTTTACAAGGCCATGCCCCAGATGGGTGGCTATTTATTACCATATGACCAACTCAAGCTTTTATTACAGTTACTAGAACATGAAAATATTGACAGAGCTGAGATCCCTGTTGAAATGTGAGGACCATGAAAATCTAAAACATCATGGGGCATCATACTTCACTTACGGGTTCTAACAGCTAAAGAGATGGAGGATCATTTCAACAACATGATTACAGTTGGAAATAGGTTAAATATTACCTTACTGGTGAATTTACCAACTAGACTTCCCTGCTGGTCCTCAGCGGTCATGCTGAGACGTGGACTTTGATGCACCCGGGAGGCTGACCCAAGGCCAAGGAGAAGGAAGTCAGTCCTCTTTTCTGGGGCACCGCCCTGGCGTGCTGCCAGGCTGTATGCTAGGTGCCCGCCTGCCCCACTGCCCTGGACCGGTTACCTTAGCTATAGCTCAGGGCCTGGGGTGGGGCCTCCCTCCCTCTCAGTCCATGCCTCAGCCTTGTCTTCACTCCCAAAGATCTTCTTATTGTCTGTGAAATTGCTGCTCTGGACCCAGGTTTCCTGTGCCTCATACAAGTGACAGTCAACTCAGCTGACTGATTCCAAGGGTCTCACCCTGAAATGAGTACAGGGGGCCAGGCAGAAAAAGGAAATATTAAAATGGGCCAAGCTGGGTCTGTCACCCTGGAGAGTGCCTGAACCCTGGGAGCAGTGACCTCTGAGCTGTAGCTAGTTGTAACCATACAGAAATAGAGGCCCTAGTGTGGCCAGAAATTATCAGGAAAAAAGCAGAAATTTGCCTTTGTAGCTAAAATCTTGAATTTTAAAATGTGGGCAAGTAAATCAAAGTATTTTCTAAGGCTTTTTAAAAAATTTCTTTGTTTGCTTTCATTTCTAAGTTGACAAAACACATCAACAAGCAGTATTCAGCCAACCAGCAGCCACCCTGCCACCCTTTATTTAATGGGTGCAATAGGGAGACTATTAAAGGAGGGCTCATATACACGCAGAGTCCTCCTTGCCTTGTCGGTTAACACATGTGTGTTGGAGAAACAGCCTGTTGATGATACACTTTTCTTCGCTGGCAATCAAAAGGAGTTGGTTACAATGAGTTTTACAGACGAGATTGCAGGAAAAGGTGACCCATATCACAGAGGAGGAAATCATGTTGGAAATTCTGTCCTGTGGCTCCCCCTTGCCTGCTCTACTGACAAGTCTAGCTGACTCTGCACTAAGTCATCCTTACAGCTTCATCCAAGGCGGACACCATATTGTTGCCCCACTGGCTACTTTGGAGCCCCTCCCACAGGCCTTCTCCTGGTCCAGAGTCTCTGGGTGAAAGGAGAAGCATGTACTGCCAGAGGGCAGGACACACACAGATCAACACACCAACCCAATATCCAGGTGAGGAAGTCATAGGTCAGTTAACAAGTTATTAGCCAAGAGAGAAATAAGAGCAGAGTTCATTATTTCCAGTGAATCCAAAAAAGTGTCACTAATTCAGAGAATCTCAAAGTAATTACCCTAGATAAGACTCGGGGGTCACCTTGCCCCGCCTGATCATTTTTCAGATGAAAAGATCAACGCCCAGAGATGCTTCTAAACCCACTACATCAACACCACGTGCCCGTTTACTGTCCATTACAAACAAATTGGAGAAAAGATGGCATTTTGTGCCCAGGCTCCTTCACGTAGGTATAGACTTTGCTAGATGCTGCATAAATGTCAGGCCAGCACTTCTCAGAAATGGAGACGGTCAAGAGATGTTATTAGTGGTCACTATATTAGTCTATCACTGATTATAATACCAACACCCAATAATTATCTCCATTTCAATCAGAGACTGGTCAAGTATGACAAATGTGCCCTAGTTACTCAAGAGCTCACTGCAAAGCATCGCTCTGCTGTTGGTGATTTTGAAAATCAAAAAATGACTCAGCCAAAAAAAAAAAAAAATTGATTGAATTACCTTGCAGAAACCACCTTTAAAACCAGTGAGTCTGCAAATGGGATCTCAACCGGTCTGGAAGTAGGCCACAGCAGGCTTTCTCTAAAGAGAGCCAGTCTGTCTGCAGCTATGGAGAAAGCAAGGTCTAAAGTTCATAGTCCAGGATGTGAGATCTGTCTGCAGCTCTGCCAAGGCTAGGGAAGGAGCCACTCTCCTAGGTTATGGGAAACAGGCTTATGACACAGGGCACCAAGAGTGGCTCCAGTGAAAGCGGTGGCTGCTGCTCAGTGGCTGTCACCACAGAAACTGGCTTAACAGTCACGTCCTACTTGGTTAGCACCATGTGTTCCTGGGAGGTTTTCATAGATATTTATTATTCCAGAAAAAAAACAATTAATCAGGTCAGTCCTGAGCCCCCCATTTAACCCATGGAGAAACTAGGGTGAGCATTTGGCCTTTCTCAGCCCCCTTCCAAGATGAGTCCCTTTGACACCTAGGATGCTGAGGCCCAGCCTCCTGGTCATGGCAGCAGCAGTCCCCTAAATTGTGGTGAAATGTGACAAGTGAGGGAGAAGATCCAGATCTTGGAGGAATTCATCTTTTGGTTTGTGTTGGTTAATTTGGGTGAGGGGGAGGGGTAGTCTCTACCATTTCAGAAATGCAGATTTAGACCTTAGATGGCATCCCCACAGAATATATTTTGCTTTTTTTTTTTTTTTCTTTTCAGACCAGATTCTGCCTTAGGAACAATTTCCAAGCGTGACTTCAACTGGAAACTTTAGTAGCTCCTTCAGGCACAACCTGTGTCATTCAACAAAAGGCTGCTTCCGTGTAGAAATAAAGGTGCTTGTAGCAGGGGAACTGTGTCTACCATACAGAGGAGTTAATTGTACCCACAAAGAACTGGCCTCTTACCTATTATCATATGCTCCGAAGGGATGTAGCAGCTACTCAGGTCAAGTTTTACAGAGGGAAAAAAAGTGGGACATGCTCTATAAAATAGAATCCTTTATATTTGTATAGTAGGAGTTTAAGATGCATTTTTCTATAACTAATGCAATTCTCACAACCACCCCTGTTTTATAGATGAAGCGCCAGAGGCTCAGGGGTATTAAAACTTGCCCAAAGGCCCTGAGCTTCTAAACTGCTCGAGTCCACCTGATGACGCCTGCAGCTCCGCTTCTCCTTCAAACACATGCTCTTCCCTCCCCAGCTCTACCTGCCCAAGTGAAGACGGAAGCCGGGCTTTCTCCATCTAGGACTCCCCTCCTATCATGAGATAAATACCTTCATGCCCTCTTCCACAGCAAGCTCGTCCCCTGCCCTGCACTTTTGGTAAAATCCTAAGTCATCATAAGCACGAGGACCAGGGCCACACCTGCCTTCTTCCCTGCTCTCTCCCCAAACCAAGCACGATGCTGTCCCCTAGTGCCACAGATATTTGCAAAAGGGAGGGAGGGAGGATGGGAGGGAAGAAGGGGGGAAAGGAGGAAAGAAAGAAGAGAGGGAGAGAGGAGAGAAGGAACAGAGGAGGAAAAGAAGGGAATCTTAGAAAATTCCTCTTCTCGCATCACTGCAGCAGCTAACCACACATAAGTGTTTTTAAGCACTTACTAGGTGCTTATATTCTGCCAGGATATAAGAGAAGTGCCCATGGGCTTCCCTGGTGGCGCAGTGGTTGAGAGTCCACCTGCCGATGCAGGGGACACGGGTTCATGCCCCGGTCCGGGAAGATCCCACGTGGCTGGGCCCGTGAGCCATGGCAGCTGAGCCTGTGCGTCCAGAGCCTGTGCTCCGCAACGGAAGAGGCCGCAACCGTGAGAGGCCCACGTACCGCAAAAAAAAAAAAAAAAAAAAAAGAGAAGTGCCCATTAGGGGTCCCACAGTCAGGAAAATTACAATATAGCTAAAGGAGAACCAAAATGGACCTGAGAAAACACCATGGAACACGCTGTCAGAGTAAGGAGATTGGAAATGAGGAGATGCTGGGTCAGGAGAGGCTCCCTGGCTTGGGGCCCTGGGGGAGCCCGAAGCTGCTTGAGCTCTCCCTTAGGGGACAGAAGAAAGGAGCCTGTCAGGGAGCGCAGGCTGACGCAGGAGGAACCTGGTACCCGTGTTTTACATGATTTCTGTGCCTTACGTGAGACAGGCCAAGAAGACCACAAGGTGCCACTGGCTACTCTGTAGGCATGAAGTGACTCCGTGAGTCATTGCTAGAATGTCAAAGGGATTTCTTAGTCAGGAAACAGTCCCCACCTCGGTGTTTATGATCAACAACGTAGACAAACAGAAGTCTAAAGAGCAAACAAGCCAGCACAGCGCCCCAGGCCCCACTAACTATGAAAGCAGCCTCAGCCTCTGCGCATCAGGCCTTTCACGGCTGCAGGGAAGTGTGTAACTGCTCTGTGTACACCCCTGACCTCTGCTCAGCATTTCACTCAGGGCGCTGGACCAACACTGATGCACACACCATGCACCCACAGTAAGGCCTCTATGAAACTCATAATAAAAAGTTGTGGAACAGCTTTGTCATTGCCACATAAAAAGATTGTCAAAATCCTGATCCAAGTCACTCTACATAATCCCCATGGGACAGACTATGACATTCGTAGCTTGACATTTAAAATGACATTCTTCTTTAAAGGAAAGGTGGTTTACCTGAACTAGATTGAAATCATTTGAAAAGCAAGGGTTTATGTCTTGCTGGACAAACATGCAGAACCTGGGAGTCACCCAATATTTGGGCCCTCAGTTTGCTCATGAGTATAAGGCTTAAGTGGAGAGAGGAATCATCTCTATCCTTCCCTTTCAGCTCGGAGATTCCATGAATCTGATGGCTTTCTCTCCCTGAAGTAGAAAACAACACTAAAAGGCATGTAGTCTCCTCTTAGGAACATTCAGGACCCTGAATACTGTGAATGGCCAGTAAAGCCACATCAGCCTCTGCAGGACTCTCCCAAATGGAAGGCCATGCTCTCTCTCCCTGTAGCTGAGATTAAGCGAAATGACTGGGGATTTGGAGATGTTATCAGCAGATTATGTTAGTAGCCTTTGTTTTCCTTAAGTATTAGCAAGTCTTTCTTTGTCCTAAAAAAAAATAATAAATCATCAAATTATTCTGCCACCAGATCTTCAAAATATTGGCCAAAAAAAAAAAAAAAAAAAAAGAGCACCAATCTTTGAACTAGAAAACCTAGATTTTAGTCCTGGCTTTACCGCTTCCTACTTAGGTGACTTGATTCTCAGCACTCAGGGCCTCACAAGCCTCATTCTCTTAGAAAGGGGGTGGGGGAAGGCAGAGGGCCTTCCATGTCCAGCTCACGGGTTTGCCTGAGGGACCCAGGAGAGAAACGGTGTAAAAGTGCTTCGTAAACCTTAGCATGTTCTACAAATGAAAGGGGTTGTAGTTTTTTACTGTGAACGCTTGTTCAGGTGATTAGAAGCTGGATCTTTAAGCACACTAATAGCCTAACCGTGCAGTCTAAAAGTTCATGCCTTTAGCCAACGAAGCAGTATTTTTATTATTACCCTGACTGAGAGGACAGAGAGGATTCAGTGTAACCAATCAGAAGTAAACTCCTCAGAGGGAGCTCCACCCTCTCAGGATTATTAAACCTGCGACAACACAGGCAACCCTGTGCACCTGAAGCACCTCCCTCCCTGAAGCAACTCAGGTGACAGTGGCGTAACTCACCCTCTCCTTGGTATCGAGGGCAACTGCCACTGAGAACACCACCCTGGTCCAGGTAATGACAGCACCAACGTGGGTCAGTGTCACCTCCTCAGGAAACGCAGTCCCATGACAGAGACTTGGGATGCCACATGAATCTCCACCTAGGCATCTTGGTTGGCCAAACAGACCTCCAGCAAAGCTGAACTTCCCCAGCTCTTTGCTCTTCCAGGCCACACAAGGACTGTTCCAGGCAGAAAGGAACACCTGTCTTACCTGAGTTGGCATAATCGCGACAAGTAGCATGAAGAGTCACCAGTCAAAAACAACATTGGACTGGGGTACTCTTGCAGGGCAGAACTTTTCCTGAAAATCCTGAAGTTCAGATGTTTACAATTACAGGCAATGGGGCTCAAAGAGCCAGCCTCATGGATCACTTGGGTTTTATTTTTGGTTTTGTTTTCATTAGACGCAACACTGAGCTGAGCTCTGAGCCTTCCAGGGAGTTGCACAACCTCAGCTTCTAGAGATTGTGTAGCATTTAGAGATTGTGTTTCATGGTCACGGGGGAAAAAAAATTGGATTTAATAGGTTTTCACAATCGTATTATCTACTTAAGCTTCCAAGATCATTTCTCACTGAATTGCAAGTCCCAAGGAAAGATCATAGAGTAGGGGCCACATGAGGCGGATAGAAAGGTAGATTCTTCATAATTGACGTAAAATCTAAATATAATAGCAAAAGCCGTTTCAAGAGCTCTGATTGAAGCACCTCAGATTGGAAATAACTGCCCTCCTTCGATAATTATTTCCATTACAAAATGGATACTTATATGCTCTATGTTTGTATATTTACACATAAATATATATTTACATGTGCCTAATAGAGATTATATGGATCTAAAGTGACAAAAATATAAGCTTTAAGCTGTGGGTGGCAGGCTCTCACTCTGTTACACCATAGCTTTGTACAAATGCTCTCATCCCCTTATAGAAGAGTAAGTACCACCGGGAGTTTTGAGGCCCATTAGAACAGGGGTCCCCAACCCCTCGGCCACGGACCAGTACCGCGCCTCAGGCTATTAGGAACCGGGCCGCACAGCAGGAGGTGAGCGGCGGGCAAGCAAGTGAAGCTTCATCTATATTTACAGCCGCTCCCCATCGCTCCCCACTGCTCGCATTACTGCCTGAACCACCCTCCCCACGCCCCACCCCATCTGTGGAAAACCTGTCCTCCACGAAACAGATCCCTGGTGCCAAAATGGTTGGGGACCGCTGCTTTAGGTAATTCCTTAATGAGGTGGACAATACAAAAAAGATCTGGTTAAATTATTGTACATTTCGAAAGGATATCTTCCGGGAAGATTGGTGTTTGGTGACTTGGCTGCCTCAGCTGAAAGTCTCAAAGAAGATTCTGAGCACCCCACACCAGTGGTCGTCAGTGGCACCGGGCAGCCACGGTCTGCTCCAATCTTCGTCTGCTCCCTACTAAACCCCACCTCTCTCATTGCCAGCCTATGGCCAATACTAGCTCTTTTCCAAGAGCAAAATCCACTCCTCTCAGTGATGCTCTTGCCTCCCAGAACATCACTTCCAGGTATCACTCCTGACCCCAAGCTTGCTGTGTACTCTGTGGGCATCAGTGTCCCAATAACAGAGCCACAACCAAGAGATGTCATCAGACTCTCTGCTCCAGGGATACCACATGCCGAGCTTGGCAGGCACACCCTATGGAGGCTCCAGACCTCAGGGGGTGGACCCAGAACTACTCCATCCCCCACAGGCACCTTCTGGAGGGGACATTCTCCATCTCGGCACACACCGCCCTCATCCACATCCACCTGAAACGTTCTGGAACCATTTGCTTTCTCCCTCCCCCAGCAAGCGCCTAAGCAGATGGAAAATTTATTTTAATAACATTGGCCTTCATTCAAAACCATCTACTGAAAACCTACTCTGTAAAGTACTGTGCTAGGTGCTAAGGATACAGAGATGAAAAGACAGGTAGACCAAAGTGGTGGCAGGTGTTAACAATAGTCATTAAGGTCATCCTAGATCCTTTTCTCTCACTCCATGATCACTAGTAAACTCTGAGTTGTATAGTGGCCTTAAAACACTTTGACATACCTGATCTCATTTGATCTTCACAACAATCTCATTGGATAGGGATTACTCACCTTGTAGATGAAGAAACTGAAGCTCAGAGGTGCTGAGTAATTTAACCTCAAGTCAAATAGCTAGTAAGTGGCAGAATCATGAGTCATACTTAAAACTTCTGACTATAAATCCACTGCTTGCTCCATACATCACCCAGATTATTGAGGGTCAAGGTGGGAAGCGTTTCTTCAAGAAACCTTCTGGTGGTAACACAACCACAAACAAGCCTTGAGCACCTACCATATGCAAAATTTGCCCTGGCCTCTGGGAAGGAGATATAGCAATACAAAGATGACTGCAACACTGCCCTCACTCAAAGGAGTTTAGTGAAGGGAAGAAAAATCATGGGAGGTGAACTAAGTCAAGGAAGTTAATGAATCTGGGCAAAGGCAAAGAGAAAGTGCTGGTGGGGGTTGGAACCTCAATGATTGAGATTGAACTTGGGTATTATGTTTGGGAGGGGCTATCTTTATACTCCGCCTCAATTACTCTTGGGCCAAGAAGCAAGGAGTAACAATACGGTTTTCCATACAGACTTTTCTACAGTAGAGAAAGTGTGCTGCCCAGTTTACACAAGTATTCTTTCCTGTGTGGGTGGTATATGTGTGGTATTTTTTTTTAATTTTAAAAAAAATTTTATACATTTTTTAAAGGTTACACTCCAATTACAGTTATTACAAAATCCTGGCTATATTCCCTGTGTTGTACAATACATTCTTGTAGCCTATCTGACACCCAATAGTTTGTATCTCCCACTTCCCCACCCCGATATTGTTCCTCCCTTCCCCAACTGGTAACCATGAGTTTGTTCTCTGTATCTGTGAGTCTGCTTCTTTTTTTGTTATATTCACTTGTTTGTTGTATTTTTTAGAGTCCACATGTAAGTGATATCATATAGTATTTTGACACAAGTGTTATGATTCCTGAGAATTCTCTCCTAAATTATACATTGTAAGAGTATTTGAATAACAATCCCAAAAAAATCCCTTAGAATTTGGGAACTGCACGTGAGTCTTTAAGAACCTGAAAACTTTCCAAGAACTGATAAATGTTTTAATCCACAAAGCTAAAAAGGAGACCTTGGACCTATTATGATTCTCTGAAATTTTGTCTAGAATTACCACCTGGTCTCTGTTCTTAGCATCTATTTAGCTTTGAAACTTTGAAACAATGGTATGGCTAGACAAACTGAGTTACTACCATTTCTCCAGGAAGATGAGGAAAAATTCAGTGAGAGTTGGCATTGGCCATAGCAGACAGTTGAGAAAGTGCTACTCATGCTCAAAAGCAGCAACTCTGGTAATAAAAGAGGCTCTGAACTACGTCAAGCACTCCTTAACACAATAATACCAGGAAAGCTGTTGTGCAAGGGGGCGGGCCAAACTGTGTTTCCCTTGTATGGATGGGACGGGATCATGCTGCCTCTGCAGACCATCAGTGCTTCCTTTGTGTAGGAGTATTATCCCTGTGAAAACTCAGCCATGATGCTCACTGCTTGAAAGACCAAACAGGAATTTTGGAGCATCCCACCAACCCCACTCACTTGTCCAGTCCACCCTGACCTCTTCAGGCTGCAAACCCCAGATAAGAAGCCACCATTGGCATCTGGCACATGCTGAATGAAACGGAGTAGAAAGGCACCTGGAGACAGATGTTCTACTTCCTGAGGAGGCGGAGTTGAGAACCTAGACCCTAGGAGACTTGAGAGAGGGAACTGAGGAAGGAGACAGAAGACTAAGGAGAGAGGTGGAAGGGGGGGGGGGAGATATGTGAAAGCCTCTTTTCACAGACCCCTTACCCTTATGCAGTAGAAGGAAATGAATTCCTGATCGTGTTATGCCACCCTGCTCTGTGAGGTCTGCTAGATGTTTGAATAAAGAACTGTGTTTACCTGCTTCCCTGTCCAGAGATCTAAAAGGAGTCAACTCCCTTGTGGATTATCAGGGGTGTCATCACTAGCTATTAACAGTCTTTTTCTTAAGCTACCCCAAATTCATCTAATTTTTTTTTTTTTTGCCTAAGTTAACCATAGTTATTTTCTGTTGCTTACAGCCAAAGGATCCTAGCTACTCCCTCCCTAATCTTCTCAATACTGTACTTCTAAACCCACCTAGATCAGCATCTACATTCTCCCCATCCTCTTGTTACAAGGAAGGAAGTGTCCCTTCTCCCATGGAAAAACAACCCCTTCAGTGGGTTCTACATCCCACCTCCTTCCAGACTTTCTAGGACTCCATTTCTTAGGTTATTTTCTCTTTTCTGCATCACTAGTCTCTCCTTGCCTACTGGATCATGCTAAGCCTACAAATAGACTCTGCAAGCAACCATCTTAAAGGATCTCACTTGCCCCTACATCCCCTACAATCACTACTCCTTCCCTCTACTTCATGTTATAACTGCTCTTCTGCAGAGAGCTGTGTAGATGTGCTGTTTCCATTTCCTCACTCCCCAATTCTCTTTTCAACCCACTCCTATCTTGATTCTACCTCCGACATGGCACTGGCACTGAAACTGCTTTTGCTGGGTTGCGGTGAGCTCCACGTTCCAAATCCATTGGATATTTTCCTCGTTTTACTCTGCTGTTTGGTAGCACCAGCCTCACTGGCTGCCCCCTCCTTCTTGAAGCCTCTTCTTGACTCATGAACAGGCTGCACTTGCTGAGAGCAAAGAGGAAAGAGCAGCAGCTGTGGGAGTTGTGGGGTCTGAGGAGTCAGGAGGCCCCAGGCAGAGCCTACAGAAGCTCATTTCACTCTTACATGGCAGGACACGTGGTCTCCTTAAAGAGTTCCCATCATTTCACTTCCCTAATTCAAATCTTTCGCTGACACTCCTTCATGCTTATTGTAAACTCCACACTCTTAAATGCCCTCAAGGGGGGACTTCCCTGGCGGTCCAGTGGTTAGGACTCAGCGCTTTCACCGCCAAGGGCCCGGGTTCAATTCCTGGTGGGCAACTAAGATCCCACAAAGCCCCTCAGTGGGGCCAAAAACAAACAAACAAAAAGCCCTCAAGGAAAACCCCGCATCATCTGGTCCTATCTATTGATACATCTCCAACATAGAAATAGCCTCTTGACTTGTCCAATACCCTGTGTTTTCCTTTCAAAACATGAAGATCTGTCTAAGAGTTGTTTTCTTCTGTTTTTTTTTTGAACTATATAAAATCATTGTGGTATTTAAAATAGAAAGTAAAGGGGAGAACTCATTGGCTATTGAATCCAACAAATATTTGTATACAAAAGTTTATCACTGCCAATAAGATTTAGGCCCATATCTATCCTGGGAGCTCTCTGTTTTTTCAAGCAAACAAAACCACAACCCTCTTATCATCAGTTGTACTAGACCTGCCACCTCAACCAGAGGTAACACAGAGACCCTCTCTTGTAATACACTAGGTGGGAGAGACCTCACAGAACCAATGTTTTATCCAGGTAAGCCAAGATGAAGCTCAAGACAGTGTGTGAACTTGCTAGCCACCTAAGAAACGTGATGAAGCAGTTGACTTAAAGACAAGAGTTAGCACTCATGCAGACTTGTCTGTCCCTTGTTCCCCATGCCATGAGTATTTGAGATTTGGCTGCAATCCTGAAAGTATATACTCCCATTTCATTTCACACTTTTGCCTTATACTACCACTTCCAGGGAAATGTGTCAACATCCAGGATCAGATTTATACAGAGGAACAAACCCACCACCGCAGTCTGTATTGTTTTCATGTACAGCATGCATTACATTGTTTTGCAAAATTTCTAAACACAGTGGCAAACATTGCTCAGTTTGTCTGTCTATTGGTAGAGACAGCTACAGACTCATTAGGCCAAGAAAAGAGTGGTTTTCTATGAGGTGTAGAGGTGGACCAAGGGTAGTGATTTTCAAAGAATAATAGAATAAAAATCTCTAGCATTTTAATCTTTTGCTTTTGCCTGTGGTTCACAGTGGTCTGTCCTGGGGGTCAAGATGCCAGGCTTCTTTTCAGACAGACATCACCTGACAAAGCTATCCAAAGGGTTTAGCTAGCTAAGTATTTATCTGGATTTTAGCAACCTGTTATGGTTAGGAAAATAAAAGTGATTTCAAAAACGAAGTAGAAAGTCACACTCCCTTTTTAAATTTTAAAAAAAGGGGTTTTTTCAAACCCAACGGCTTCTTTTTTAGCCTCTTTCTCTCTTAAGTTAATTTGCTTGGTTATTTTATCTTCTTCTAATATGCTCTTCCCCAACATCTGGGTGTAACTGAATCGAAAGATTCTATCCTTTTTCCTTTTTCTAAAGGAGCATGTGGATGTGACTGGCCTAGTGCAGCTGAAACAAGGCATAGAGGCTGCCATATCACTGGCACTGTTACAGTATAAAAATTTACCTTCAAGGAACTTGAGCTTGGGCTTCAGTGACTGGCTGAGTTGGTGGAGGTCACAAAGAGATTCAGTAGCATTAACTAGGATTGGTCAGTCAAACAATGAATCAATAGGAATTTGCTAAAAACTCCTGGGTGTACAGAGATTAATTCAGCACTGTGACATTTAAAGAAAAACACCCATCTGGTCCCTTCTTCAAAAAGCTCATAACCCAGGGCTTCCCTGGTGGTGCAGTGGTTGAGAGTCCGCCTGCCGATGCAGGGGACATGGGTTCGTGCCCCGGTCCGGGAGGATCCCACGTGTCACGGAGCAGCTGGGCCCATGAGCCATGGCCGCTGAGCCCGCGCGTCCAGAGCCTGTGCTCCACAACGGGAGAGGCCACAACAGTGAGAGGCCCGCGTACCGCCAAAAAAAAAAAAAAAAAAAGCCCATAACCTAGAAGGGGAAACACAATCAACAGCAAACTTTCATTGTCTTCTTCACCATGCCAGTTATTATTCTCTTGTTCTTAGGAGAATTCACCACCCTCCAGTTTTGAGATAGGA
Source organism: Mesoplodon mirus (assembly GCF_964341445.2). Taxonomy (NCBI): domain Eukaryota; kingdom Metazoa; phylum Chordata; class Mammalia; order Artiodactyla; family Ziphiidae; genus Mesoplodon; species Mesoplodon mirus. Next base: position 53,048,888 of record NC_138986.1, on the reverse strand, counting down.
AGAGCTCTGAAATCAGCACACATCCCTACAGAAATACAAGTGTTTGGGTGCCTAGGGCTTGCTGTTCCATTCCCAGCACACAAGCAGCACTTGCAATTTTCCAGTTTCTCCCTATTCCTTCATCCTTTCTATCATTTAGATATTGCTCTATCTTCTCAATTTGGAAGGGTAGGGAGGCGGGACTGTGAGGGCTCCCTTCAAGTGCTAGAACAATGCAACTCATTCATAACTGTATTCCCCACCATCTAGCACTGATATGGCACCTGGCACATAATTGGCACTCAAGGAGCAATTTTTTATATAATTTGAAACCAAGAAAGAGCGATGAACAATTAGATACCTCAAAAGCTGGATGCAGGAGAATGATGAGAAAATTCAGAGTTCAAGGAAAATCCACCAACTGAGCAGATGAGATCAGATCAGAGGGTGGGAGACCAGAGTTGGGCAGGTTGGCAGGGAAGGGGCTATCAGTGACCTAGCCCTGAGATGATGAAGACCCAAATTAGGAAATGAAAAGGACTCAAAAGGGTAAAAGAAGTTTGGGGGGAGGGTGGAAATCAGTAGAACTTGATGAATATCAAGCATCAGGGGAGAGGCTAAGGGGTGAGCCAGGATCAAGGCAAGGGAAACATGAAAGATGACTTCAAAGCTGTGAGCTGGAAAAACTGTGAGACAAGGGTGTCATGGCAGAGACAAGGAACTTGGAAGGGGAACTGGTTTTGTGGGGGAGGTGCTGAGCTCAGTTAGAGACTGTTGAATACAAGGTGATGGAAAGATGTTCAAGTGAAAATGACCAGTGAATAGCCAGAGATATGGGAATAAACCCTGAACAAGGGGCAGTAAACCTGTGAGTCATCAGCCTCATGCGCTTGCAGCCATGAGAATGGAGACAAGCTCTATGCCTCATGGGGACCAGCAAGAAGAGAGGAAGACCAAAGGGTAGCAGGGGACATGAGGGGGAACCAGAGGCAGATGGGAAACTTCAGGAGAATTGGAAAGTTAGCAGGGAAACACGAGAGTTTAATGCTGAAAATGTGAAAGGAGGAACATTTTCCAAGAAGAACTGGGTGGAAAAAGTAGTGAGGGCTGCGGAAAAGATAGTGAGAATGAGATTGAAGGAAGCACATTGGCTGTTACAATGACAGTCAGTGACTTCTAGGAGCCAATTTGGGCAAAGAGGTAGGGGTGAAAATTAAATTTCAGAGAGTTCAAGAGGGATTAGGAAGAAAGGAAGCAGAGTATATGAATCATATATTCAATAAAATGTCAGTAGAAAAATATAGTATCGTGGCCAGAGAGGACAAAAATATACAATAATTATTTGTGGAAAACTTTTTAGAAAATACTTTATCACATTTTTTTCAAATGAGGTATTTTATTCCTAAATCCCTTGTTGACATGGAACCTAGAAATTCAGATGGACTTTATAAATATCCTTGAAGCAGAGCTTAATCCTCACGCCACCCGCCCACACACTTATATGCACACACTCACTTTAAAATTTCACACACACACACACAAAAATTTCACAGACCCCTACTCGTGCCTCAAGGGTTGCACTTCTCAGGATGTGGGTTTCTTGACAAACTTGCCACAGTGGCAATTTGGACTCCAGCGGCATCAGGCTGGGTAGCAACCATTGCCCAAGGCTGCCTGCCTCTCAAAGGAATGCTCTTATTTGGGCATTTCCTCTCGGCCTTTGCCCTAGTGCTGACAATCCACCTTTTATGCAAAACAGACTTTGTGCAAAACAGACTTCGTGTTCAGTGCTCATGTTTATCATTTAACTAGCCTCACCATATTAGGGGCTTTGAAAATGACTAATCCCATCATTCTTGAATGGTCAATCCTACACTGGTTTCAACACAGTTTCTGAGAAGACTGAGAAACCTACAGACCCAACTGCTAAGCGTGTGCTAAGAAACAGCAAGATCACAGTGACCAATACCTTCGTTTTTCACATGAGCACCCATCTGTCTAAGGCCATCCCACCTCCCGTAACCCCACCCCTACCTTGTCCCAAAACATAAATGCCCTATGCCTTTCCAAGGTTAAGGAAGATAAGACCTATGAACCTAGAATGTGTACTTACTGTGTAAGTATTTAATATCATTTCAAATCTGGTACCCATGATGTTGCTTGATACTAAGCCCAATTTAAATTTGAATAGGGAATATAAACTTCCATAAGTTTCATTTTGAAAATAAAACCAATTTTCCCTAAAACTGAGAATAGTGAAAAACAGATGCCTTCACAGAAACAAACAGAGCACACCCATGATTTTGATTTTAGGATTTAAAAAGAAAAACTATTAAATTCTAACATACAAAAAAAAAGAGTGCACAAGTTTCAAGCTTAATGAATTTTCATAAAATGAACACATTTAACCATAAAACATGACCAACCTCTTAGAAGTCCCATCAAATTGTCCTTCTGGGTCACTACCTCCCTGTACATGAAATCATCATCTTGACTTCTAAAATCATGTATTGGTTTTACCTGTTTTTAAGTTTTGTAGAACCAGAATTATAATGGATAGATTTTTTTGTGTCTGGCTTATCTTGCTCAACATTCTGTTTGTAAGATTTGCCTATGTTGCTGTAGTTTGTCATAGTTTGTTCATTGTACAAATATACTGCAATTTATTTATCCGTTCTTCTGTTGATATGTGGGTTGTTTCCATTTGAAGGCTATTGCAAATAGTGCTGCTGGGAACATTCTTGGACGTGTCTTTTGATGCCCACATGCTTTCATTTCTCTTGGGTATAAATGTAGGAGTGGAATTGCTGAGCTGTACTGTGTGCACACTGTCATCTTCAGAAGACAGTGCCAGACAGTTTTCCAAGGTGGTGTACTTGGTTAGCCTCCACCAGAGTGTACTTGAGCTCTAATTGCTCAATACAATCACCAGCACTCGGGACTGTCAGGTGAGATCAGGTGTTTTGGGGGTTTTTTTGTTTTGTTTTTTTCTGCCATTCTGATGGGTTTGGCACTTAAATTCTCTGCAAAGACCACAGTGTCAGGAACAACAGCAGTATGATCATTCTCAGCCCTCAATGAATGTTACTAATATTGAGAATTCCCCACTTTAAGAATTTACAATTCTGAAAATTATCTTTTTTAACATCTGACACTTACTTTGTGTTTACGTTGAATGGGGATTTCACTGGGTCTTTAGTTTAGAAGTCATACAATCCATAAAGATAAACTGAAGTGCCGGAGTGCCTCAACTCTACTGCCAGATGTCTTAAAAAATAAACAAAAGATAGGAAAGGAAAGATGGTAGGAAGGAGGGAGGGAAGGAGGCAGATAAAGAGACCTTGCTGATTCTCACTAACCAAAGTGATCTCATAAACATGACTGTTTTCATCAACTAAAAAGGGACAGGTTCTATAGAAAAATCTTTGATTGACTTCATTTTATTTATTTTTTATAAATTTATTTATTTATTTTTGGCTGCATTGGGTCTTCGTTGCTGCACGCAGGCTTTCCCTAGTTGTGGTGAGTGTGGGCTACTCTTTGTTGCAGTGTGCAGGCTTCTCATTACGGTGGCTTCTCTTGTTGTGGAGCATGGGCTCTAGGCATGCAGGCTTCAGTAGTTGTGGCACACGGGCTCAGTAGTTGTGGCTCATGGGCTCTAGAGCTCAGGCTCAGTAGTTGTGGTGCACGGGCTTAGCTGCTCTGCAGCATGTGGGATCTTCCCAGACCAGGGCTCAAGCCCGTGTCCCCTGGATTGGCAGGCAGATTCTTAACCACTGCGCCACCAGGGAAGTCCCTGATTGACTTTAATTCCCTCATAAGTATATTATCCTTTGGGAATGACAATGCCTCCCCCAAAATACATACACATACACACACGTACATATTTATATACATGTAAAATAAAGTATAAATACAAATAAAGAGAAATATCACATGATATTTCTTATATGCAGAATCTTAAAAAAAAAATGATACAAATGAACTTACTTACAAAGCAGAAACAGACTCACAGACTTAGAGAAAGAACTTATGGTTACCAGGGGGGAAGAGTGGCAGGGGAGGGATAGTTAGGGAGTTTGGGATAGACATGTGCACACTGCTATATTTAAAATGGATAACCAACAAGGAGCTACTGTGTAGCACAGGGGATGCTGCTTAATGTTATGTGACAACCTAAATGGGAAAAGAATTTGAAAAAGAATAGATACATGTATATGTATAAATGAATCACTTTGCTGTACACCTGAAACTAACACAACACTGTTAATCAACTATGCTCCAATATAAAATAAAAAGTTTAAAAATGCAAATAAAAATAAATGGAGGAAAACACTGATGTCTGTGAGAGGATATTCCCAACTTCGCGTCTCTCCAACACATTGACTACTGCTTGATTTAGATGATGGTTGCAGGGAATGCCCCTGAAATGCCTATCCTATTCATAGTCATCCCTTGAACTAACCTGCACAACTCCTCGAAACCCCCCCAAAAAACATTTAGGAGGAAAGGCAAAGGGAAAAGGAACAAGCCATGTGTTAGCAAGTCCTTTGCTTGACTCCACACCCAGTGTAGACAGTCCTCGGAAGCCAGTTCCGAAGCCGACTGCCTAAGAAGACCCTCCGGTCACGATCGCTCTGTTTCCTTGAGCTCCAAAGTGCAGAGCCGGCCAACCTCCTCCCAGATTCCTGAGCAAACAGGGCTCCTCCTCATTCCTCCCAACACATGCCGTGTTCACCCCATTGTAGCATTGTGGTCCGTCTAGGGCCTGAGAAAAGGCTGTGAAATTCAAAATGGCAGAACCCAGGTCTTACTCATCTTTGGAGTCACCCAGAGTCACATGCACCTTGCAGGCACCAAGTAAGGCCCAAGAAAACTTACTGCGTTGAACTGCCCCCCAGGCCAACTCGGTTCATACCGAGAGTAGTAAGTTGCCCATAAGTTTAAAGTACATGCTGTGTTCTACACTGTGAAACCATTTAGATCACGTTTCTATCATTTTGGATACTTCCACCCTCCGGACACACACACACACGCTCACACACACCTTTTCCTTCGAGCACTGCAAAACCACTCTCCTGGCCGTGATCTATCACAGCCTGGCTAGCCTCACCCCGTTGAAAATGAAAGCACAGTTAGAAACAGTGTGATGGGAGAGACCAAGATTGACAGAAGGAGCAGTGAAGTCTACTTCCATCGGCCACTAACTGGCTGGGGTTCTTGTCTCTGGAGCCTCGCCTTTCTCATGCAGTAGGAGGTCTCCCGGCTTCCAGCAATATTACAGAGGTGTGTGTCTCCAGAATTCCTCAGAAGGAGGGAGCTCCGCTGCCCTTCTCCCAGTTTCCCCAGGACCCTGTCAAAGCCTGAGCAAGGTCTGAGTTTCTCTTTGCTCAGAAAGCATGTCGTTTACATCCAAGATCAATTTGTTAAATAAAAGCGGGGTGAGAGCGCTTCCTGTCTGTTTTGGCAACAAGACACTTGGAAATAGGAACTCAGCAGCTGTACTGGCAGCCTTCAAACCTCACTCTCCCTTTCCAAACCCAGCCTGGTTGGCTAATTGGATGAGGGAAAGGAGGAGACCCTTCAAACAAGAACCAGAGACTGTGCAATAGAAGCCCAGCAGCTAAGGACTTTATCAAGAGCTCAGCCATTCTCTCCCTTTCTATAGCTGAAGAACCATAATTTTCCAAATTATTTTTTGCCAGATTGTTGCTCACAAAAGCCTGTGAGGTCTTGGCTTTCTCCTAATCCTGAACAGGTTGCATCTTAAGAAGTCTAAAGTAGCTTTTCTTCTCAGAGCTGTCTGATCCATGATAAAGTCTGCACAACCCCCTGTGTGAGTCTGTTTGCCTATTCTCCCAAAGCCAAGACAAAGAAGTCACTCTGGGAGGGCGAGAGACACTTACTGAAGTTCTTTTTCCAGCGCAAAGTAAAAACCTGGATGTAGAGACCGATAGAAAGCTGGATGAACAAAAAAAACTGTGTCAATAAAGTTGGTTCCCTTCCAAAAAGCATGGGTCAAAAGGTGTGCTTGGATGTTTTAACAAGATACCTGGAGGGAATTCCAAAGTACTTCCTCTTCTGGAAGAATAGAAGAGAAAATTCATTCTGGCTTCGAAGATCAGGAGTGAGACTGACTTTTTTCCTTCGATCTTTTTTTTTTTTTTTTTTTTAATTCCAGGCTGAACATGAACACGGCCAAACACCAGATGTTTAAAGTGGTAAACTAACTGCTGGAGTTCTCTGCAAAAGTTTTTCAGCCAACTGCACTTGGGTGATGGCTGTCCCTGCTGGTCTCTAGCCCCCTCCTTCCCATATTTTTTTTTTTTCAGGTTAAAGTTCAACCCCAGCTAAAGCTGCATTCGGAGAGTGGGAGTATATGTCTGGCCACAGAAGAGAAGGAGGTGGGGAAGGTGACTTTCTCTGTAGTTGTGTGTCCTAGATTTTCTGAAATGATTACATTCTGAGGACTCAGAGGCAGCTCACACTTTCAAGTCTGAATGCTGACTCATGTCCTCCCCTTCAGGGCAACTGAAAGGAAGGGTGGAGTTGGAGAATCTGGGGTTGGGGAGTAGGGTAGGAACTGGTAGGGGTTGGGGGGAGCCGAAAGAGAGGGCGTGTGGACACCAGCAAGATCCCTTTTCTGAACGCAAGTCTTCCGATTTCCTTCGAGACTCATGAAACTAGATGGAAGAGTCTGCAAAAGTTGCCCATATGGCACTTTCTCAACCTTTATCAGCCCACTCTTTCCTTTTTACTTTTGAGATTTTTGGGACTCAAACAGTTAATAAAGGCCGAGGGAAAATATCAAAAGGCTATTTCTGTCTTGTTTGCAAGGATCAATGAAATGAGTCAAATGAATTGAGGAAAACAAAAAACAAACAAACAACAAAAACCAAAAACCCGTTAACTCAGGCTGATCCCAAAGGGAATCTTTGCTGAGACTTAAAAGGGTCATTTGCTCCAATGACTTAAATGGGTTCATGAAAGTTTGGGCCATTCATACAGCTGGCCACCTGCAGGGACTCTGAGTAGCCTAATCTTTTAAATAGCCAGCAGTTTGCTGGTGTCACTTATCTGGCTATTAACAGGAAACACACACTCTTTCCTAGTCCCAGGTCCCGTTGGAGCACTATCAGGAGAGCCATCCGTGGTGGGCCCAGAAACTAGCATACCCCTGGTGATCCAAGACATGTTTAAAGGACAAGTTTGAAACCAGCATTTTATGTTACATTTCTGGTGTATACAGATGTGTCTCCCACAGAATTGATAGTTAATGATTTTTGATGGTTTTATTGTACTCGGATAATCCCTTTGTGACCACTGATTCTTTCTTCAACAAATATTGCTTCTGTGCCTACTAAGTGTAAGGCACTTTATGGGAGCTGAGGATACTCGCAGCTCATGTCTCCTGGGGAGCCTGACTATAGGCACATCCACCCACACACATCCACCCACAAATGTATTTAAACCCCACATCGAGGTAGGCGCTATGACGGAAGTGAACAGGAGGAGCTGGGAGGTCTGAAGGATGAGGTGGAATCAGCTGTGTAAAGGAAGATGTGATCAACTCCACTGGCTGGAGCCAAGTGCTGAGACGGGGTTTCTTTCATCTTTACAGCCCCTTTGCCCAACCCTGTGATGAGCACACAGAGGACATTTAATTGAGTGGCTCTAAGCTTCACCTCACTCACTACAGATGCTCTTAGGGTGACATTCAGCCTAAGCACACTGGCTGTACTAATTGTTCAGTTGCTATAGCTCAGACTCTGAAACGCCCTCCTCCACCCCTGCCAAGCCCATTGCCAAGACCTTCCCCGCAATCCGGCAACTAATGGGGTCATGGGTCCCCAGCACAGCCAGAAGCTTTAGGACCCTGCTCTAACATTCCCACTGGTGCCCATTCCAAATTGTGAGTGCTAGAGCTATCTTGGCTAAAATACTTCAGAAATTATCCCTGCTCATAGACTTAGGGGGCGGCGGGGGCAGGTTACGTGCGAGAGTACCTCAGCTGGCTTTAGAAACAGCCACGTGCCTTGGGGGAATGGTTAGGGTTTTGACAGTAGTGTCCCCTTTATCAGTCTCATCACTGTCATCAAATACCATACCCCCATCTCAAGTCCTGGAATAGGATGGCAGAGAAACTAGACATGGCTTGTGCCTTTTAATATTATATACTTAAAATATATAAGGTAGACTTGTGTGCAAAAAGTGGCACTGGGTGTGAAGAGAGAAGGCATTCGTATTATCTCAGCAAGTTTGATTTGGGGCAAGGACAGTCCTATCCAAGTTAACTATTTCTTCCTCAAAGCCCCACCTGGCATTCTGGTCCCTGTGATAAGTCAACCAAACAGTGAAACGCTCTTCAACTATAGGAATTCGAAGAAGCAGAAATAGAAAAAGACCTATTTGATTCTCCTTTTCCCGACATAAATATAAAACACATATTTGCACATTTAATATTAAAATATAACCATGAAGATAATAGAAACTGCGTCTTTAAGTTTAGGGGCTCAAGATTTAATTCAGAGCGAAAGTTTGGAGATATATAAACACTTAATCACAGTAGGTCATCTTGTTCTCTGTGGTGAACTGAAGTCTGGTTCTCCTTTTTCTGATGTAAGAAAGCTCTCTCCAGTCACTGCCATCTCTTTCTGCTCTGACTCCTGGTCAAAAGCTTCACCATTCGTTTAGATTTCGAGAGAATAATAGACCTGCCAGTCCCTGTTGGTGGCCCCTCCTGCTTCTCCTTAATAGAAAGGAAAACATCGCTTCCTTTCATGTGGCTTAGCTGAACCCCATTCCTGCTTACTGTCTCAGCAGAGGAGAATAAAACAAAAACAACAAACCACGAGGCTGTGACTGTAAAGTGAGTTCTTCCTGGTGGTGTCTTTCGAATCAGAAAAAATGAACCTCTCTCAGAAAAACAAACCACCCAATGAAAAAAATGGGTGGAAGATCTAAATAGACATTTCTCTGAAGAAGACATAAAGATGGCCAAAAAGCACATGAAAAGATGCTCAATATCACTAATTATTAGAGAAATGCAAATCAAAACTATAATGAGGTATCACCTCACACCAGTCAGAACAGCCATCATCAAAAAAAATCTACAAATAAATGCTGCAGAGAGTGTGGAGAAAAGGGAACCCTCTTACACTGTTGGTGGGAATGTAAATTGGTACAGCTACTATGAAGAACAGCATGACGGGTCCTTAAAAAACTAAAAATAGAGCTACCATATGACCCAGCAATCCCACTCCTGGGCATATATCCGGAGAAAACCATAATTCGAAAAGATACATAAACCCAAGTGTTCACTGCAGCACTATTTACAATAGCCAGGACATGGAAGTAACCTAAATGTCCATCAACAGAGGAATAGATAAAGAGGAATAGATAAAGAAAACGTGGTGCATATATACAATGGAATATTACTCAGCCATTTGCAGTGACATGGATGGACCTAGAGATTGTCACACTGAGTGAAGTAAGTCAGAGAAAGACAAACATCATATGATATCACTTATATGTGGAACCTAAAAAATATGATACAAATGAACTTATTTACAAAACAGAAATAGAATCACAGACATAGAAAACAAACTTAGGGTTACCAAGGGGGAAGGGAGGGAAGGATAAATTGAGAGATTGGGATTGACATATACACACTACTATATATAAAATAGATAACGAATAAGGACCTACTGTATAGCACAGGGAACTCTACTCAATACTCTGTAATGGGCTTTATGGGAAAAGGATCTTAAAAAGGGTGGATATATGTATATCTATAACTGATTCACTTTACTGTACATCTGAAACTAACACAACATTGTAAATCAACTATACTCCAATAAAAATTAATTTAAAAAGAAAAAATGAACCTCTCTTCTAGAGTCCATCTCTCTAGTTTTTAGAGGCTTTGTGCCTTTAAGACTGGAGATCCTTGTATGGAGCAGAGAATTGATCCCCTGGGAGTAGCAGGAAGCTTCTAGTGGAGCTATGGAGCCAAGGGGCCCTGAAATCACTGTCAGTGGTACTCTGTCACTCCCCGTCTTACAGCTTTAATCTCTCGTCTTTTGCCTTCCCCAATCTTCTTTTTCTTCTGCTCTGCCTAAGCCTCTATCCCTTAATGGCGTAGCTCAATTCAGTTACTTCAGTTCATTTCAATTCAACTCACGTTATTAGGTAGGAGGAGGTCTTTGACAGGACTTTGTAACAGATAAGGTGTTTTACAGACAAAGTTATTATTACTAAGTACTCATTATGTGCTAGTCTCTTTGCTGGATGTATGTGGGGATGGTGAAGGCAAAAAAGATGAAAAGCCTTGACTCTGATGTTCCAAGAGTCTGGTGTCTCATACAGGAGATGGAAGATACTTAAGAAAATATGATGAGTGCAGTAAGAACTAGAGACCATGGGTCATGACAGTGGTCTTCCCAACCTCCTGGAGAGGAGGAGCATTTGAATGCACCTAGGAAGGCATGTGAGACTTCTACTGACACAAGTAGTAAGGGGGTTGAAAAAACATAAGACATATGGTATGCCTCTTGCTCGGGGATTCACACGTCATGAAAGAAGTGGATCCCTTCCAAAAAGGAAAGAATCCCACCTGATCGATAATAACCCCAAAAGAGAGTGAATGAGGACTCTGGTCATCTAGCCTTAGCCTCCATGATGTTGAATGTATGAATTAAGTGTCTAAGTTTCATCCCTGTTGTGAAAGATGTCAACTTACACCTGAGGTCCTTAAATAAGTATGACAGAAATTCACCTGTGCACAGAAAGGAGCCAAGTCCTCTCGGTCTGGTTGAGGGCTTGAAGAGACCAAGGGTTTCTTTGAGCCATAGAGTATAGCCTGGGAGTGGAGGGTAGAAGGTGACATTCTTTTCTAACCAAAGTGCAAACACTCTTATAAAGAAAGATGCATTTAGAAGGAATGTGGTCCCCATACATCACCTGTGATTAGCTTTGGGGCAACTTCCATGGACAGGAAGGCTTCTATTCAAGAGCAGACAATTCACCTGCTTACCTTGTGGGTCTTAGGTCATCCCCTGAGAATGGGAACAATGCCCCCCAGACCTGTGGAGGAAACTCAATCAACCAACTCAGGTGTGCAACGAAGCGTTTGAAGAGCCACTGAAGATGATGTTTACTCTCATTGGTTTTGTGTGTGTGTGTGTGTGTTTTTCTTTTCTGCATGGAGGTAGATAACATGATGTGTTTTACTAGAAACTACATCTGGGAGATTTTGGATTTTCTGTTTGGGGCTTTTACCAGTTCTGTATTCAAAGACCAACACAAAACCCCTATTTACTTTCTGTCCTGGAAGATGCTGTCAGCTATATGTTGAGCACTTCCTAGAAAATCCTCCCCTCCCCCACCCCAACAAGCCTCTTCAGTTTGGCTACAGAAGGGTATTTACCTCTGACACTTACCATCAGGGTTCAAACCTTGTCAACTTTTTACCAGCCCTGAACACACAAAGCTACACTCCCCTAAAAGGACACTGGGCTCTCCTGGATGCATTTCAATGATGTTTTTCCTCTAACGTTTGCATTTTGGAAAATTGCAGAGAACCAGATCTCATGTCCACTTGAGACAATTTTGTCAGCTGTGATTTTCCTAAGGCAGGGATCCGTATTCAGAGACGAGGGCAAGAGGAAATTTTAGCCCAGATATTAAAGGGGAAACAAATGAAACAGAGTAAATAAGCTTAGAATTGCTGCAAAGTTTTAGCCTTTCTCCAAAGGAAAGTAAGGACAGCACTGTAATTAGAGTCTCAGATTATAACCTTCTGATTATATCCACTTGCTTTTCTCTTCCACACTCTTTCAAAATCACGACTTCTTTGATGAAATTGAAAAACTGAGTGTTTCTAACAAACTCTCACTGGGTGATTGAAAATGGAAGTGGGGGGATTTGGGAGGTGGGACTCTCTAAATGGCACTCAATGCAAAACTAGGAACCTACATATATGAAAGAACTAGTGAGTGAAATAAATCGCCAGAAGATGTAAAAGAGAGGGAGTGAGAGCCGGGCAGTTTTAAAACTCTTCCAAATCTACAATTCACTGTGTCTAGCTGGCTTGCTACTGCTGAAATCAGATCCACAAGGAAAGAACCAAAATGACAGACAGTAGGATCAGACAGCACAGGCAGCATTTTTGTGCCAAAAGCCCTTGTAGAAAGGGAATGTTTATCATTATTCTCAGGGAGGGGGTGTGTGCAGAGAAACCCTTCTGGCATCCACCCACACAGAAAATTTTTGTACTTCTTACCATGAAAATATTAACTTAGAGGAAAGGAACAGACCCTTGGGGACTTCCATCTTAAAGCCTTTCTGAAAGGGAAATGCCCAGAAACACATCCAGAAGGGAAGAGACTGGCAAATGGATTTGTGCAGAATCCAGACACCAGATATGTCCCACAAGCTGCACTTACTCACCGGGGAGTCATGCAGATTACTTTCTCATACTGAGAGGCACTGCCAGTCCTGGCCACTCCCAGCCCGCAGCCCACTGTCAAGCCCTCAGCAGAGCCTGTGGTTGTTTGAAACATCATATTGCTGCACCTGTCCCTGCTCAAAATGCACCAACTCCCTGTAGCATCCTAGGTGCCCCTGTAGCATCTTAGTTGCCCTTCTCAGAATCCTCATTGATCCTATAGCGGCAGGACCCAGGCACTAGACACACTTGGGGACCCAGGTTACTCTACAGCCACATCCCTTCATCCAAAATGAATCTCCCACTTTCTAACATATCATGAAACAGAGTTGGAGGGGGTAACCTTGAGGGACCGCTAATGAACTTTCCTCGTAGGCAATTTCTCCCTGTTTCTTTTTCCTTCGAAGAGGAGAATTCGTGACAGCATTTGCACAGAGCCATATGGAAAACCCTGGGTTCAGCAACCATTATTTTCCATTTACAAACACCACCACGTTCACTGCAGGCTGACGACTGGTCAAAAGGGGCTATAGACACAGGGCAGGGGTGGAGTGGGACGCTGGGTACTCTTAGAACACCCCGCCGATTCAGTGATGTGTTTTCCGTAAGTCCGATATGCTCCAGGTTCAAGGTAAAGAGGAGAGAGACTGGAAAAGAAACCTCAGAACATGGACCCCTCCTCCAGTTCCAGGAGTGGCCCAGTTCCACTGTATATTTGGGACGGCATAATCATTTAATCTAAATGTCCATCTACAGATGGAGTTGCATAATTGCCATGTAGCTCCTAATGATTTGTAAAGGAGGCTGTTCTCAAATGAGAGGCATTGAAAACAAAATTACTTTTCATGGAGAGGACTTTCACGGTGAGAATACTTGAAGTCCTGAAGTCCTACTTTGCCTCTCACCAGCTAACACAGAACTTCGCTGGATACAAAGATCTCATCTGAAACATGAAGAGGGTGAGCTAACAGGCTTGTAAGGCCCCTTCCACAATGAAAAGTTCATGACCCATTTTTCTTCCTATAAAAATATTCAGTTATCCAGTTATCCAGCAGACGCTCAAACTGACCTTTCCCAGCCACCCAGTCTACTGCAGCCAAGGCTGTGTCAAATGTGCAGCCAAGAGAGAGCTGGGATTTTGCTGCATTCCTAAACCACCTTAGGCTGTCTCTTCTGTTGCTAATTGCCCGCGTCTCTTCTTCTCCCTGTTGGTACAGATTACTCAGCGTTAACTCTCTAGTTGATTCAGCCAAAAATCACCTGACAGATGTGCATCCTGGGAAGTTTGCCACACATAAAACAATAGGACATTAGAGGACCAAAGAACCTTAGAAACTACCAGGATGAGTGGCCTCCAGAATCTCAGGGGGATATACAAGAAGATCCATCAGAATGTAGGAAAAATATTAGATCACCTATTTTTATTTACTGTATCATATGCCTTCAAAATTTTATTTTAGGAGTAGTTTTATAAGGTACCTAGTATATTAGAACCTTAAAGATTCATAGTATTTATAAATTAGTATCCATCTATTGAGGCATGCATGCTAAACTTTTTTGTTGTTGTTACCTACAGGAGTGTGTGATCAACAAAAGTTCAAAGATTAATCATATATGGCCCCAGACCAAGTTCTGTTTTTGCAAATAATATTTTATTGGGACCTGGCCACACCCACTCATTAAATACCATCTATGGCTGTTTCCACACTAAAAAGGCAGAGTTCAGTAGCTGCAGCAGAGAAGGTGTGACCTACAGACCCTGAAATATTTATTATCTGGCCCTGTCCAGAAAAAACTCAGTGACCCTTGATCTAGACTAACAACTCATTTTTATAGATGAAGGAATTGAAGCCCAGAGATGTCAACTAAATTAGCAAAGCAGAACTAGAACCATGGGTCTTCTTCAAAGCATTCTTCAGCTGAGGCCTTGTGCACACTATTACACTGTCAGCCCCACACCCTGTGTTCTTTCGAGTCTTTTTTTGCCCACACTAAGGTATTACTTGACTAAAATTCCATTTCACCCACCAAGGCTATGTCTGCCAGAGCCCACCTCTCACCTTTCCCCCACGCCTCTCCCCCACCCCCCGCTGGGTGGCATCGGCTTCTTCTGTGCCACACTGGTGGCCTGCCCCTGCCAAAACATGCTGTCACGCGACTCATCTGATATTTAGCCCAAACAGAAGATCACCTATTTTTTTCCCCTTTTCTTTACACACTCGAATTAGTACACTGCATTTCGTGAAACACCTGGAAATATGGTAACCAATAACACATTCACCTATTGAAAATATCTGGCAAAGGTGTTAGTGCTGGTAAGAAAATGAACAGCAGTCAGAACTCTCCAAATGTGGAATCACCAAGAGATCACGTTCTGCCCGCGTGCTGCCCCCAGCCCCCGCCAATATCTATTTCTTCAAGCACGTGAACTTTCTAGTCGAGCCGCCAACACAAGCAGGTGTAAGGGTGGAAGTTTGCCCTCATGAAGGGAAATTAGTCCGGGACTGAGGGACTGAGTTTCATGATGGAATCACTGACGTTATTGGTCCTGTAAGTGTGGTCCAGCAGTAGCAGCATCGCATGGGAACTTGTTAGACATGCAAAATTCTCACCCCAAAACTACGGAATCAGAAACTCTGAGGAGGGCCTACAGAAATCTGTGTTTTAACAAGTTCTCCTGTGGATTCTGACGCTTGCTGAAGTTTGAAAAACACTGATGAAAGGAATCTGGCATCACAGCCAAGGACCAGGAGTCAGAAGGAAAGGAGCTCTTCTACCACCATGGCCCTCCCCTGAAGTCTCAATCCTGCCAAACTTCACTCCATCTTTACATTGGCAGAAGGTCCAGGGAGAGACACTACTTCCTTGTCTTCAGTGGAGCAGAAAGGGTAAGAATGAGCTTTGGGTACTAAATGGGAAAAGAAATCCCAGCTCACCTGCTGACCACAGTGTCTTAGCTCAGTTACAGTCCTTTTGCACTGTTGGTTCACTGCATTTTTTAACGCTTATCAAGAAGTTACTAAACACAAAACTCTTACATAAAAATGGATTGTGCACCTCTTTCTTAGTGAACATTTAACCAATACTATGGAGTTTACTCTCTGACGAAGGAGATAGATTTTTAGCTAAGAAAATTACATGCAAACAAATATTATGGAAATCCAAGTTAAGTGCTCTGAAGGAAAGGAACCAGTT
This sequence comes from Mesoplodon mirus, assembly GCF_964341445.2. Lineage (NCBI taxonomy): Eukaryota > Metazoa > Chordata > Mammalia > Artiodactyla > Ziphiidae > Mesoplodon > Mesoplodon mirus. The sequence goes on along the minus strand of NC_138986.1, from coordinate 53,033,266 downwards.
GCTGCATGAATGTATCATAGAGGAACTTGCCCTAAATGGGGACACTTCCCTGGGGAACTGACATTTGAGCTAATCTATCTCCAAGACAAGATTTTATAAGTTTTGAAAAAGAGGAGAAAGCATTGTCCAGTAAGGGGGAAGAGTTCATGCAAAAGCCCAGTAGCAGAAGGAGAATAATATTTTGAAGAAGTGAGAGCAGAGCAGTGGGGCTGGAGCACAGGGTGGGAGGGCATATGGCAGGAGAGAAGGCAGGGGAAGCGAGATGTACGCCGGAGAAAGATTCTGTTAGCTGTTCTCACAGCGAGCGACCTAGGGCTGCTGGTGGGAAACTATAAGGAAGCTGGAGTGAAGTGACCATTGTAGCTGTGCAGTCCAGACCAGAAGGAAGGCAGGTTAGGCTAAGAAGAGGCAGAGAGAAGCAAACAGATTTTGGAAGATACTCCAGCAATAGCAACATAGAAGACTTGGTGGCAAAAAGAGGAAGTTGTCAGGGAAGACTCCTTAATTTCTGGTGTAGGAAACTGGATAACTATTCACAGAGAACACTGGAAGAAGAGCAGCTAGGGCTGGGTTGGGGCAGCTATGGGAAGTCTGTGAGGTCTGTTTTGAACAGGCATGTTTGGGGTTCCTTTAATATTTACAAGTGAGCGTTCAGGTAGGCAAAGTAGAGTTCTTCTGGAGTGCACAAGAAAGACCTAAGCTGGACATAAAAATTGATATTCATAGGCATAGAGATGATAACTAAATCTACAGGTTCAGAGAAAATTACCTACAGAGAGTACATACAGAGACAAAGAAGAGGGTCTGGCAGAGAAAGACAAATATTGTATGATCTCACGTATATGTGAAATACAAAAAATGTTGAACTCATAGAAACAGATGGTAAATTGATGGTTGCCAGGGTAGGAGAATGGGGAGATATTGGTCAGAATGCAAACTTCCAGTTATAAGATGAAAATTTTCTAGGGATCAAATGTACAGCATGACTATAGTTATCAACACAGTATTATATACTTGAAAGTTGCTAAGAAAGTAAATCTTAAATGTTATATCACACACACACACATGAGGTAATTATGTGAGGGGATAGATGCGTTAACTAACCTTATTGTGGTAATCATGTCTCAATATATATGTGTATCAAATCACATTGTACCCCCTAAATTTACACAATGTTTTGTGTCAATTATATCTCAATAAACTGGGGGGAAAAGAGGGCTCTGAGACAAACTCTTCAGGAAATACATGTAGTCACATATATATGAGAGAGCACTTCCTCTCAGAGATGACTGAGAAAAAAGACTAGAGTGGTTGTGAAAAACCAAGGGAACAAGCCATCATAAAAACCAATAGAAGAAAATGTTTCCAGAAAGAAGATTCTACTCCCAAGGTAGAACTCCAGGCAGAATCACCGTATTGTAAGAGATGTAGCAATAAGCAAGAACCTTGGCTAGGAGTGTGCTGAAGCTAGAAAAATCATCAGAATTTTATTCAGAAAAAAATGATTCTGCTCTGTTAGACTTTGTCACTTTTGAGATACCAATCTTTCCTAAGGATTGATTCAGTAATTAAAATCCAATTGCATTTAAGAAAAAAAGATATTGGACCAAATTTTCTCTGTATAGTAAATGACCTGCAAAAGCCTCCATTTCCTAAGCTCTCTTCCAAGGCCCCATCAAGTGGCTCAGATTTTTGGACAGCAATGGAAAGCTCCTTTCTTAGTGGTGGCTAAGACAACAAATACAATGTCTTAGCTCTAAAACCATGTCATAGGAGAAAAGCACTAAGCAATATCAAATATGATTCATCCTCAACCTCCTTAAGTAAAACTTAACACAACACAGGATATGTGTAGATAATGGAAACCATGCAAAAGTAGTAGTTGGCACAATAGATAAGTTACTGCTTTGGACCCATAAAGTTCCTTTTAACAATAACTTCTAACATTCCCATCTGGTCTGCTGTATATTACCTCATTTAGCCTATATCCAAAGGATTGACATAGACAGTTATAATGACTTAGACAAGACAGCACAAGTTGGGTAGGTCTTGAGGGCAGAGGCTATCTGCCAGGGCAAGACCTGTGTCTGATTCTTCCTTGTGTTCCCCACTAATACAAATGAAAGTTAGAATATGAACGTATGTTGGGCACAGGGTGGTGACTGACTGATGAGGAACACGAGGGAGGGTGTACACATATAAAAAGTATTTGAGCTGTACACTCAGGATTTGTGTACTTTATATTTACATACTTCACTAAAAATAAAATCAACCTGAACATAAATACTGTTTGATTGTAAAATGTTTACCCTGAATTGCTTGACCTGAGGCTGTAACCAGTCATATCAAACCATTAAGTTCCTTGTAACTTTATTTTGCATAATTCTTTTGACAAGAATGGGCGGGGGGGCATGAGGGAGGGGCAGGCAAGAGTGGTTGACCCTGAAGGCCTGAACCTGTAACTCACCTCTTCTGTACTAGACACTTAAGTTATATCAATCATATTTAATCATCACAGAAATTCAATGAAATAGTTATTATCATTCTCACTTCACAGATGAGGAAACTGAGACTCAAAAGGATTACATAACTTACTATATGTGTCTGAGCTCAGAGACAGTGATATTTTCAAAAAACCTAACGTGCAATAAAGAAATGTTGCCCAGGAAGCAATATGGCCAAGAGGCAAGCTCTATCAGTATCCTCACATTCCAAGGTGAGGACACAAGAAAGACCTGTTAAGGAAGAGGGCAAAAAAGGAGAAAGGACCCAGACCATGGAAACAAAGCTTGCATTATGTGTGGGAAGCTTGGAGAAAATTGTTACACAGAGTATATTTTTCAGAAAAGTAAAGCCTGTGGAAAGAAGACACAAAGAATTTTAACTCTTCAAAGATGATTATAAGTCAGTATAATGTTTAGCCACTTTTGAACCAGAAGAGGACATCCAAAATAGAAATGTGTCTTATTGCTTTACAGATTTTATCCACTTGTTTTTTAAAATTATTATTATATAATTCTTATGAAACAAGTACATCACATCATTAATTTGTTTATTTGAACACCTTTTTTTCTAAATGTGTTTCCTTGGGTCTGGCCACTTGCTGAACTATCATTAATTCTCATAGTTGATTATCTTGTGTTTTTTAGGTAGACCGTCCTGTAATCCAAAAATAACAATTGACAGTTTTGCCTATTTTTTTCCAATCTTTGTGCCTCTTATTTATTTTTCTTAACTTGTTGCATTGGCTAGACCCTCTAGTTCAATGTTGAATATTAATAGTGATAATAGATATCCTTTCCTTTAATGAGAATGTTTCTAATTTCACAGTTGTGTTCTACTTTCCTATATTTCAGCCTCTCTCTCATGTTTCTGCTCTTTCTTTGTTTTCACTCTATTTATGTCTACCTTGCAGGAAGATTTTGGGAAAATAGTGAATTAATTTTCTTTTGGGCATGGAAAATAAAGGTCAGAAGTGCTGGGGGCTTGAAACAGCTCAATCCAGGGAATCCCCAGAGCACAGGTGAGGGGGAGGATGAACATAAGCATACACTCATCACCAACCAAGTAGAAGAGGCAAATGCTCACCTTCTAAAGAGTGCTGAGGTTGGGGTGGGAGTCCCAGAGGTCCTGTATGCCACATCCACATGCAAGTGCCAAGGAACCAGCACCAGCTCCTGACTTCAGGTAAATGATCTGGGGACTGATTTGTCTTTTTATTACCATGTGCAGAGGTCAATGGGCATTTTCATATGGACCAGAGTTTGTCACACATTTGAATCAGTGGACAAAAGAAGAAACTTGATACTAAAGAGATGTTTCTTATCTTATGAAACCTGCCATTAGGAATTAAGACCAGTTGTTTTCAGCCTTCTTCCTTTTGGGAGGTTATTGATACTAAGTAATTTTTTATGCCCCACAGCATCAGCATAACCCTATTAAAGGATCTGAAAAATCAGCATCTCCCTCCCTGAGGCAGGGAATCTTTAATCACTTCTGACTTCCTATTCCTTAAATCACCCCTTTGGCAAAACCCAGAGACTGACAGAAATATTTCAATCTACATAAGAACCACATCTCATGGAAAGAATAGAAATGAATTCTTTTACAACTTTATCAGTTGATACTTATTAATACATTTAAAATATTCAAAATTGTATATGTATACATGAGGAAATGGGGTATAAGTACAGTGTAATTTTTAATTTATTTATTTAATGACTTTCTTGATTCTGCTGAGATCCTTTGTGTACACACAGAGACTATACCATCCAAGAATTTATAGACTTGACTAACCCCAGATAGAATCTGATCACCAGCTACACTGGGTTCTTCTGGGAAAGCTGTGCAGCTATGAATCAGACATCACCACAGACACACATCAGACAGTATTTAAATTAAAAAAAAAAAAAAACCCTTCCTTTCTGAAAAATTACTATTCATTGCAATGCTGTAAAGATACCATGGAGGGACAATGTATATCAGAAGACAGTACTCCCTTCCTACACTCCAGCTCCTCCAGCCTGGGCAGCATGCTTTCCTTCACCTCACCTTCCCTCACCAGCACTCTGCAGACAAAGGAAGACCATCAGACCCAGAAAAGGAACTCAGAGGTGAGTAGAGGCCAGTTTTTGATGTCTTCGACTGAGAAAGGGAGTAAAGGGGAAGAAAAATGAAACTACCTGGTGCAACTAAGAACACAAGAATAGTAAAGGGAACAAATGCAGCATTTCATTCAAAAGCAACATGGATGGAGAGTGAGGGATTGTTATTCCATAGCAAGTGCTGAAGTGAAGATGCAAACTTCATGGGGATTCCTGGAGAGTCATTCTGTGAGACAAGGTTTTTGTCCTTGATAGCTTCTCACTAGCAGTCTTTTCTTTTTGAGTCATGACTTTGCTTTTATAGCAATAGTCAGGGCCAAAACATTTAAGAAGATTACCATTTGAAGAACAAAAACTTCCCTCTGTTTACACTATTTCCTCATGCTGGGAAACTTTAAATGCTATAACTTTAGCAAGCTGAATTTTCCTGTAACTCTTATGTGTTAAACTGTAGCCAGTGGGGCTGAGTTCTTCACAGATTTAAAGTTCTGTTATCAGGAGTAAATTTTTAAAAAATTAATCCCCTTATATCTGCTCCCTGAGATACTCACTCACTCCGACCAGGAACTAACACTCAAACCACAGCCAAGTATGATATTCAGAAGAGCTAGTAGCTGGAGAGAGAAAGTCAGTCAATCCAAGAAATGTGTATGACATCTTACCTCTTTCTTCTCCTGGGATTAGATCCTTAAGTTACTAATTCACTGTCAAGTCAGCAAACCATGGCCCACAAGCCAAATCCAGCCCACAGACTGTTTTTGTACAGCCCACAAGCTGAAAATGGCTTCACATTTTTAAACAGTTAGAGAAAAATCAAAAGAATATTTTTGTGATGCAAAAATTTGTGACACAAATTATATGAAATTCAAATTTCAGTAGACGTAAAAATTTTTTTCTGAAACACAGCTACACTCATTAATTGACTTACCACCTACGGCTACTTTTGAGCTACAACCGCCAAGCTGAGTAGTTCTGACAAAGACCATATGACCTTCAAAGCCTAAAATATTTACTGTCTTGTCCTTTGCAAAAAACGTTTGCCAAGCCCTGCGCTACATAAAATCTGGCCATCACTGTCCTATAGTTTGAAAGCTTCATATTTCATAATGTACTTAATATAATCCAAATGCAGTATCATTAAACAGGACAAAAGTCACCACTTATACTGGATTTTGTGGGACAATCCTTATTTTAAATGTTCTGCCATGTTGCCGACATATATGCATTATGCAGAGCCCATGGGATACATGGCTTGTAAAAGGCAGGAACCAAGCCTAAGGGGCTTGCATGCTTTGCTTTCTTGTTTGGGAGTCAAGATGGAAGTTTATACTAACAAGCATTTCCAAATGAACCTCTTGTGGAACAATATAAGAGAAAGAAAAAATCACACACTGAACTTATGCAGGAGTTCAAGAAGACCCAAATGTATTGATGTTTTTTCTAGAAGGTTCTCAGTTGCTTTTGCTAGTGAGGCCGACAGCCCTGCTCCAAAAATTACAGCAAGGTTGAGAATGAAACAGAAATTACTGTACATTTCTCTTTATCTGCAGAAAAGGTAATCGAAGGGGACGAGTTCTGCACCTAATGCAGCAACTTAACCTTAAGACACCGGATATCAGGAAAAATGCCTCTAGGAAAGCTAAGCATGGAGAGGAATCAGACAGCCGTGCTGTGGACTGGGGTCGCTGAGCAGGAGAGATCCACAGGAAACTGTCCACAGCATCAGAGAGACTGAAATTGACAAGACTTCTCTGAAACTGTACCCAAAGAACTGGCCAAGGACTTCTAACAGAGTTTTCTAACACACACGTGTGTGTGTGTGTGTGTGTGTGTGTGTGTGTGTGTATCCAAAAGGAAAGTTTAAGGCACATGGTGATAAAAGAGTGTATGATTGGATGTCTTGAGGGAATACACCTGCACCAATGTAACTATGCTTTCTATGCAGTAACGACCCAGGTCAGCTTTCAGATTCTCACCCTGTTTTCAACATCATCAAAAGCATCCATTTAAGTGGGAGCTTCCCAAGAGATTATGGTCTATGGTCTTGGGAAATAAAGCCCAAGAAACAGTCCCTGTAAGAACAGAGCATTTGGGCCCATCCTCCAGCTGAGGAGAGCATGGCGTCTGGTCTCTCTGTGCTTTCTGCACCTTCTTTGACCATCCCAGGTCCCAGAAGTAGACCAAACACCCGGCAAGTTCCTCTGATCTGTATGTGCCACAGACTTAACTTTCTCCACTGACCAGGGGAACAATTTCTCAGCGCACTAAAGGTGCAATTCCCTGTTTTTGCACGTATTTCTGGATTTGCACGTAACTAGGGTTCATACACTTAATATTTCTGTTTTATAAAACGAATTGCCCCCGTAGCTGTTTCTACACCTTTAGGTGCCATTGCAGTCTTTTTTTTTTTTTTTTTAATGTGAACACTCATTCAAACTGACTTCAGAGCTATGATTTATGGAACAGACTGAGTCACTAATCTCAGCTGGCTGCCTGCGTCCTTGTTGATGTACTTCCTTCTTTTCTAAAGGGAATTTTCTTTGAAGAAAAAAAAATCACTTTTAGATTACTTGTTACAGAACTTTTTTGAAAGGGAGTTTTTTTGGGAAATTATATGAATCCAACAGTGAAGTTCTCACAGAGCAAAGATTCTACTCTTCATGTTGTGGACATTTACAAAGAATCTAGAGAAAACCATCTGTGCAGAGATTGTTTATAAGACACTTTAATGAAAAAAAATCTTTTCTTAATAAAATTGACTTGGGGGTGTGCCACTACCTAGCCATTTAGCCTCTCTGGGCCTCATGGTAGCCTCCTACCACAAAATAAATTAGTTAGCTAATGTAATTATATTCTATCATGCTAAGAAGAAACATAAAATGAAAGGTGTTTTTAATCCTAAAATTAAAAATAAGAAATGTCCTACTAAGACAAAAAAAAAATCCCAATTTATGAGCCAGTAAAATATGAGGTAATTCAAATGTTATAAGGGATTTTACTACAGGGGTCCTTGTCATGGCCAGGTCATGCAGGATCTCTCAAAATGTGATCCAATTCACCAAATAGATCCAATTCACCAAAACTGATGAATGTAACCATTTTGAAACCCTTATACTGCTTCAATATGATCCCTTTGTATATATGTTGATCCATATATCAAAATATATCAGATACACTGTTGTTCTAGGCATTTCATAGACATTGTCCAATTTAATCTTCCTAACTTGGAATTTACAGATAAGAAAACTGAGGGTAGACTGAGTGACTATTGTTTGAACCCCACTTGAGTCTGTCTGATACAAGCATTTATATTAACTCTGTGCTTTGTAGACTCTGGTTCCAATGAATTTTTACTTTGTCACAAAAAGAGATCTGGTCAAGTATATTTATTCTGTTGGTTTAAGTTCCTTTTTGGTTTAAGTTCCTTTTTTCCTCCTTTCCCTCCCCCAACTCCTTTCAACTGTAGTGTTTTTTTTTTTTTTCTCTTTTGTGGCTGGGTTTGATTTTAAACAGACTTCTTAGGAAAAGAAGTGTGTAACACTGAAGGGCCAAAGAGCTTCCTAACTAGAATAGGTAGGTCCTGTTTGAGGGTATGGAGCTCTTGGTGAGGGGAAGAAGCCCACTCAGTAAGCCCCAGGAAGGGATTTTCTTACATACATGTGTGCCTGGTGATATATCTCCATACCTCACTCCCTTTAGTTCATGCAAAATGTTATGCGTGTTGTTTTCTTTTCTAAATGAAATTATAAAAGGATTTTACCTTCACTCTAGCTCCTTACTGAACATAGTGATCAAGGAGATTTAATGCCATTCTCTAAAACCAATTAATCCAAATGGTTACTTCCAAATTGTTGTCTTCCCAGTTTCATTTAAATCTGTAAGCAAATTGAGACCTGCCAAATATTGACCTCAAACGTTAGGTTTTTTTCCTACATAAATAGCTCTTGGCATTGAAACTGTGGCTTGAGAACAAATGACATCGGTCCCAAAGCCTTGGGAAGATTGCCTTTTTTTTTCTTTCTAACCTGCTATTCATAGAGTAACAGGAATGTTAAGTGCTTTCTATTATAGACTTGATTTTTGAAGGGAGAAATTGGCTGAATGTGATCTATTTGGATGGGATTTATTTTAAACTTTTTCCTATTGAATATTCTGAATTTCTGATTGAGAAACATCTCGGGAATTCCAAAAGTCGGCACACGGGTGGCTTCTTTCTGTCCCCCGTCTTTTCCAGCACATTGACAGTGCTCCTTTTTGTGTCTGGAGGAGAAGAGTTGAACATGTTCCTTCATCAGCCGCCACAATCAACCCAATTGTCTGCAGATGGACGGTTAGCACTGTGACACATCATCTTGACAGCAAATTCTTTTCACGGCTGTGAGCTCTTCTGCTTAAACAACTTAACTTCATTGACATAAACAGGATCTTCTTACCCCGGCCCAGCAGGAGACAGAAGAAAAGTCTTTTCAGAGCATATCTTCCTCTGCCACAGAGAAAGTGTGAAGCCAGAAGTTTGAAACGGGCACCATTTTGTAAAGCTAGGCCTTGGCATTACTCCAAAGTAATGCATGATATCTTGGGAACCAGGTGTGCAGTCAAAAATAACTGCTTTCATTTCCATAACACTGAGAGTCAACAAAACTCATTTACATACATAATTTCATTTGATTCTAACAATAATCCTGTGAGGTAAGCAGGACAAAAACTATTATTGCTATTTTTCAGATTAGGAAGCCAAGATTCAAACGTTACTATTATGACTATGTTAAAACAATGGTCACAGCAAAGAATGGGGTGTTGGGAGCACAGTGCAATTTCACATGCGTTCCCACCATTGCACTGACCACAGCACTGCAAGGACGCTGGATAAATGCTCGTGTTTCAGTATTTCAGATAAAGACACAGATAAATGAAGGTAACCTTCGTTAGCCTTTCTGCTAACAGATATCTCTACAGAGCTTTTGGCCGAACACACTCCCCTGAGGAACTGGCCCTCTTCGTGGGCAGCTGTGTGAAGAGGACAGGCCAGGGCCCTGTGTGGCACGTTCTGCTTGCTGGCTCTAACTCCACCCCTTTCCTCCCACTCACTTCCAAACCCACCAGCCAGCCTCCACACAGCTGTGGAGAACAACTCAATTAGACATAGTTTTATTGAGAATTTGAATAAAAGTAATATAAATAACATTACTGAAATTTTGGAAAATAGAAAGAGAAAAAAAACACCAAGAAGTCCCATGACCCTAACTAAACCTCTCTTAGTATTAGGGTAAGTTTCCTCTAACTTTTTTTTTCTTCCCTGTACATCTGCTTTTCTATTTGTAATTATCAGACAAATGTGTATATATTTTAAGTTTGCACTGTCAGTAATTGTATCTTAAGGTGTTTATCTGGTCACTACACTAGTCTTTTTAATGCCCATTTATTCTATCAAGTAAATAAAATATAATTTACCATGACCCTATTGTTAGACATATATGTTATTTCTGGTGTATCATAGCTGTAGCTTTCTCCCTGTTTTGGACTGCTCTTCAGGATAGATTCCCAGAAGTGGGATTGCAGGGTCAAAGGGCATTTTTCTGGCTCTTGATCGTGCCGAACTGCTTTCCTACGGATTTGTCCTAATTTAAACTGCCACCAGCAAAATAAGAGATTCATTTCATTGGGATGATTATTGTTTTAATTTTTGCTATTTTATTTTTTATTACTCTATTGTTTAAATGCATATATTGCTAATTATTAGTACATTTCAACATTTCCTTATTTTCTTATATTCTTTTTGTGAATGATCTGTTCATGACCATTAGACTTTGACAGTATTGTTTCACTGAATAGTTAAAACTATGAGTAGTTCCCAGAACATGAGGGGGAAAAATAATGACTTCTAAAATCATAGTTAAATGACTTGGCAGTTCTTCTGCCTGGTATATCAGAGTTCGATTCATGTATGTGATATGGAAAGCACAGTTAAAATCACATCAAGGTCCATAAATGATCCTGAACTAAAACACTTGCCCTATCTTTACACTTGACTGCAATTCTTATTAATTAGCACAGGAAAAGTAAAGGTACTACATCATGGGATCAAACCCAGGCCCTATGTACTCCATACCAACTGAGTTAACTTATTGGAGGAGGTAAACCAACTAAATGTGCTGAGCCTGTGTCTTCATTTATAAAAAGGAATAATATTAATCCCTACACAAGTCTGTTGGGATGACTGGGGAGACAGATTTACATATGTATATTAAGATGCAAGAAATTAGCAATTCTGCCTTCGTTTTGAAACAAAACTTAAAGAGCTAAGAATCCCTGGTAAAGATTACACTTGACACTAGAAATGCCAGCATGGATACAACCTTCTCGTTTTCTAATCATTGAGGACATACAGCTGAGACATACGTGGAACAGATAATATTTTCTTCTTCTATGTTTGAAGTTCAATATTATTAACAGACTTTATAAAATCTACCAGCCCTTATTGTAACCACTCAACAGAGACTGTAGGCACTGGACAACTATGGTTGCAAATGTTTCTTCTTACTTCTAGACTCTCATGGGAGCAGAGCCTGTAAACTCTCCAACGCCTATGGCAACGCAGGGCACAGTAGGCATTCCATAAATACGTGTTCACAGGATACAGAAACTAATTCTATCAGAGCAACCAGAAGTTACTGACTCCTGCCTCAGGCTGAATATACAGGCTGACTGCAGGAACTTAGTTTGCTAAAGACATCTGTTTGAGGGAGAAGAGTGGGAGCTAAATGACCTGACTTAACTGGTATTAAAAAACACATAGAAATTTAAACACCAAATCTATGCCGTCTGCTTCCCAACAGCATTAAAGGGCCTTTTACTCTAGCACTCTGGGCCCTTTACAACATATACCTGCCAAGCACAAGAGGAACTAGCTTGTGTTTGATATCCCATCACTGTATCTTCTTGATATTCTTCAGAAAACAAATCCACTGAGCTGCATCAGGACAGCCAAAGATTTTTATTTAAAAGCCAACTTAGTGAAACAAAAATGTATGTACCAAGGACAGTGAAAGGATCTAGTCCATTGACATGTTCAAACATTTTAAGGAAAGCTATTATTTCAAGCACATGTCAAGATGATGAGGAGGGGGTGTAATGAACTACAGAAAAACCGGTGTTTATGCCTGAGAGGTCCCTGGGCTGTTCTGTACCTCCTGGAAATTGTTTATGTGCACAAGTCCTGTGATCATGGGGCTATGATTAGCGGATGCTGACAGTGTGACAGCGGAGGAAGGCATGAATCACTGCTGCTCCATACAGGAGAAAGCTGAGCAGGATCAGCTCTGCCTTAGAGATGGACTTCTTTTTCCAAAGTCTGCCTAAGTTCTGGTGACTTGGTGCTATGGGACAGGATGGGGAAAGAGGGGGAGGACAGATAAGGGCTGCATTTCACCACTTCAGAAAATTCCACTTCTTCCTATAACTCTCATCATTCAGGAAATTACAATTTCTTAATTTGTACCTAACAGCTAATGACCTCCTACCTTTTTGCCATATTGATTCATCAATTTTTTAAAATTAAACTCCCCAAAGTGCCCAGCACTGCATTTCTGAAATGGTTCTAGCAATAGAAACATTCATTTCCCTTCATCCCATGCTTTCTCTGCATCAAGAACCCAATATAAGAATGCCACCAGTCAAGGGAAAGTAAATAAAATTTGGTAACTTTCCCAAAGTTCTAGGAATTATCCACAGTGAATTTGACTGGATGATTGAGTTATAATAATATGTCATGGAATTTAGAGATATTTTGTTATAATCTGGAAATGGTAGGAAAAGGTAGCCAGAAAAATGTCTTTCCTAAACACATGTGGAAATATCCGTCTTTGGAAAAGTCTGTACAATGCTGTTTGGTTGAGATGTTGTATCTGTCTTTAGCTACAAAGATTATGAACCTCAGTTAAGCAAGTAACTAGAGAACAAATGTGGTGATACACAAAACTGCCTAAATCAGTCACGAGACATTAGTTTGCTTCAAGTATTGGCATTACTTGATCGCAGAAGACTTTGTAGCTCTGCAACCCTTGAATTTGTTAAGTCTGACCCTTTGGGTGAGGGATAGCAATTCTATATCTTACTGTCTATTCAAGAGAGTTTCTTGAAAAAAAGTAGACACACTAACCACTGTCATGGACAGCAGTAGTGGATTTGGGCACATAGCTTCATCTCACCGTCCTGCGGGCCCTTTTCCTATCTAAGTCTGAAAAGCTGGCCCAGTTCTAACTAAGGGGTGATACGGTGGGGAAGACCAGTTAACTGCAGGTAACCAAGAAGAAAACACCCTCAGAATGACATGAGGTGGGACACTTAGTGTTGATATCATCTTCTGATGTCTTTCCAGTGATTTCCTTAGAAGAAATCTGTCCGTGATCACTCACATAGACACAGAAAAAAAAAAAAACAACCGGGGTTGGATGGGGGCCTTTATTCACAGCTGAAACTGATGAGGCCTCCTGGCAAAACCCCAAAGCACTTTGTTTCCTGTCTTCTCAAAGCCCTGACCTCCAATATTTAAGGAACCAATAACATCTTCCAATTTCTTGAGTTATTTTTCTCATGCAACTCATGGCAGCTGTTTGCCAGCTCAGCATTCAGGCTAATTTGTTACAGAAATGGGGTTAATGTGTGTTTACCAAGTTCTAAAGATTAGCATAAAGGCCTAATTACATGTCATGTGCAACCAAATAAGGTGTATAATACCTTCATCAGTCACATGTATTGTAAAGTTAGAAGCTTGAGATCCAGAACACTTAATTTCTAGATGTGTCTCCGTTTCTCATTTGTTGTTTTTGTTTTTCCTCGGAAAATAGGCTAACAAAATATTCTGATAATGATTTAACTTTAAAAAAAAAAAACTTTCTGAAAAGAAACACAACTTTTGTATTAGCTATGTACAAGTGCTATTTAAAAATATTTTTCTTCTGTATTTATAGTAACCATGGGATTCACAGGTAGCTCAGGAATCTTGCATACTTGTTTTGAGGGCTGGAATTTTCTGCCCAGATAATGGGAAAGAAAAGAAAAATACATATATTCTGTTCATTTCTTCAAATACTAAAATTTTGCAAGTGTTCAGCCTATATAAATCATGTTACTATCTGCTCTCACTTGAAAAAAATATTAGTGATATTCAAGTACAAGGGGGAAAAAACCGATATCTGATTGTCCCACTGACAGCTCAAATCCACTGGAAACCACATACATTCACTTCCTTTTTTAAAAATTTCCAGGAACTCTCTCAAAAGAAAGAACCAAAAAGCTTCCCAAGCAATAGCCAGACCATTGTTCCTTTGTCCCTTTTGGAGTTTTGTAGCACTAGTTGAGGGAGGACAATGTAGTGAGCTGTAGCAACATTTTCTCAAGTTTAAAGCCTTCTCAAATATTGGAGTTGGGGTCCAACTTAGGTATTCTGGTGCATAATTGTGTATTTCCTTGTCCAAATGCAACTTCTCATTTCTAAGAAGGGAAAAGGATGTAACAGCATAGTAAAAAGGATCATAAGGCTGCTTGGATATCAAAGAGCGCTCCCAAAACCACATTTTGATGAGTTAAGTGTAAATTAATCAGAAACTTATGGCTTACATTTCCCTGAAAACACACATGGATTTAAAAAAGAAATGAGTGGGAAAAAAATGTCCCTAACACAATACATTTAGTATATTGCCTACCAACATTTAAAAGAAAATAATTCAATACTTGCAGCAGAAAAAAAGGATTTGCCCAGGATTGGTCTGAAACTCTGGGCATGTATCTCTGCTGTCCCTAGCCCAGCACAATGACCTTCAGGGACTCACCTCCTATGACCCAAACCAATTTAAGCACAAAAGTACATATTTTTTCTTTACCAGTTTCTTCATTGCTTAACATTTTCTTTAAAGAATAAAAGTTGAAAGATACCAATGGCAATGGACAGAGTAAAACATAATACATTATTTTCTACCTTAAAAAACTCATTTATTCACTTTTTCAACAAATACTTATTGAGCACCTACTATGTGTCAGGCTCTGTTCTGAGCTCCAGGGAGTCAATAGTAAGCATAGTAGATAAGGCTCCAGATTTATGGAATTTACCATGACAAGAAACCTTCCCTCTCTTGTTACTGTTGTGAAGCAATTCTCTAGCTGTTGTCAGAAACTTGTATTTGGATGTCTGAATAACTAACTTCGTGTCCATCCTGAATATCTGGGGAGGAAGAAAGAATAAAAGGTCCCAGAGAACCCCAAGTGAATTTATGACAGGCAGGCCTCAAGCTTACTTGAGTTGGCCTTCTAGCAAAGACGCTGTGAACAAAATGATGTAAACTGATCTGATTTTCAGAGAGAAGTTGATGTTATAAAAGTTATGATCCTTTTCAAGGGGCTCATTTTAATCAGCTATAAATGATACAACCATACCCGACAGAGCACAGATCTTTAGCCATTATAAATCAGTTCAACAGGGCAAGTACTCAGATAGCATTTTATTTATTCCCAGCTCAAGAGAGGTGCTATGAGGAAAGGGGGAGACCTAAGGAATAGCTTCATGTGTTACCCAGCACTTAGATGCCCTTGGCCTACATGTGTTCCCCATACAGCAAGACATTAAGGTAGACCTCCAACTTCCAAAAATTGCCCACAGCTTCTATCTTAAATCACAGACACCAGCCCAACAACACTGCTGTTCTAAGCCCTGACCTCCAGACCCCCCATCTCCCTCCTTGTGTGCCTCCACCAGTGGGTACACAGCCCCCTACCCAAATAGGTACCCCACTTCCTCACCCCCAGCCTTCTTTATCTCAGCCTCCTACATGTTTCCTTCACTGTTATATCCTCAATGCCTGACTCATAGTAAGTAAAGTAATTTTTTATTGGATGGATGGATGGATGGATGGATGGATGAGCTTCCCTGAAAAAATTCCTGACTTGAGGCTCTTGGTCTTTCTGAGACTAATGCTCCCATGCAGACTCCTAGGGAGAGACCCCTGACAGATTTTCCCCATCAGTAAATTCCTGAAAGAAGTCAACACAAGTGGACTCTATTGTCAAAGAAACCAGAGTTCAAATTCCAGTTCTCCTGGAATTTATGAGCTCTATTACTTTGACCAATGACTTTCCATCTCTGAGCCTCAGGGCCTCATATTACACTTGTGTCCTCAGGTTGTTGAGGATGGCATGAGATGTGCTCCATAGAGCACCAGGCACATGCTAAACTCTCCATCTCCATCCATCCATTTTCTAAGGTAAATTCAAGATGAGTAAGCTGGAGAAAAAATAATCAACCACGTACAATTAAATTTTCCTTAAGAACTCTTGAGGACAAGGGCTGGGAACAGCAGAGGGAAAGGCTGGGAGGTCTTGAGATAACTACTGTAGACATTTTCTTGAGAACAGCTGTGGCTAAGGACGGTTGCCAGGGAGACCACTGGAAGAGAGCAGGAAAAGGGGGGACAGGGTCGGTCCTAGAAGGTGTTAAGACTCAGAATATGTCATGAAGAAGTGACAAGTCCAGAGGTCTCCAAAGTGCATGAGATGACCCACTGGGATGTGGAAAGGAAGCATTGAAGTCTCTACTTATAGTTTTTTAATCCAAAAAGAATAGCTTTTTAAAAATTAAGCTTTACCAGTATTTACTATGCAGGTTGGCACTGGCCTCCTCATCCTATCCATACATCAAGAGGTCAAGGCCTCAGTGACTGCTCAGGCAGAGCCCCGAGGGAGAGGGTTCCCTTGGTGGACAGTGGGGCTGGGGCTTGCAATGTACTGCAGCTCCCATGTGTTTGGCTAAGTGGACTTACAGCTCACCTAGTCCAGTTTTAACTAAACTACCCTTCTCAAAACAGTCAGAAAGTTTATCCTAAAGAAACTGTGGATTGAAGATAATACCGATAATACGAGGATCAGCAACAAGAAACAACATCAAACAACAAGAAACTACGAAGCTGACACTTCTACTCCAAGTAAGAGCTCTTCATCATGCACATTCATGAGATTAAAAACTATAATGATCTCGTCAGAACTGGCATATTAAATCACACTGCTCTCATTAAAAATATTATTAATATTTATCTCAGCAAGAACAGAAAGGTCTTTTGTACCACTGAACTAAGTAAATAAAATAGAAATTATGATTAAAACATCACTGCAGCTGTAGCTCATCCTTTTAAAAGTTACATATCGTGTATGCTTTGTAAAATATATATATATATATCTTGATATAGTAGAACATGCATATATTTTATCCACAAATAAGTAGGTGTACACTAGAAGCACATGCTCATATTTTTTCCTGACAGGGATTTCCCCTGATAACTTGGGAGACACTGGCCTTGACAGCAGTTTGTACATGTACACACTGTAGGAAATCACCTGGCTGCAATGAGCAGATCCCTGCAAGTGTGAATCAGTGTGAGCCGAGCCCTGTCTGAGTTCCTGGAGACCACCAACAGCCAGGCCGTGGGACAGGATACACGCAGGTTCCTCAGAGCAACCACGTGCTCAGCAGCCAGGAGGAGGGTAAGCAGGCAGACCAGCCCAGGTGAAGACCCGCCAGCATTAGTAGACATTTATGGCCCTGTTTAGACAGCTTACTCATGAAGAATATTTTGGGGAGGAAATTAAAAGAAAAAATGGAATCTGACTTTTTAAACCGGAAGGGAGAAACTTTCAATTGCAACAAGCGGTCTGGAGGAATGCAACAAGATAGGATTTGAAGATAAGAATACACAAGGGGCAGCGAGAGAAGATGACTCAGCCAAGGGCGGATTGAAGAATGAAATGAACTCCTATTCTAGCAAGCAGAAACAGGGAAGGAAGCTCCTTTGATGCCAGGAGTCTCATTTTGAGACATAACAATAATGACATGCTTCACAATGGCAGAAAGAGGTGCAGGAAAGAGGAGGGGTGGTGCTCAGCATTCAGCCCATGTTCAGGATTAAGAAACAGGCGTGCGCCATTTTGGAAGATGGCTGAGCCTCGGAGGAGGGCGCTGCCTCGGGATTATGTGCTGCCAAGAGAGCCGGTACACAATGAATCAAAGTGGGAAGACAGCGTTTCTGCTCCACCAGCCTCCCCACCCCTCCCTTTTCCTCAGTGTGCTGGGGCTTTTCTCGTAGCAGGCTAGCAGGGGCCAGTCTAAGGAAGGATGATGAGGGAGGTGGACGTATTTACAGAGGAGGTAAAAAGGCAGCAACACCAAGAGGATGAGAAAAGGGGAGCAATAAAAAGAAAGAGGAGGAAGGGAAGTAGTTAACCCCAGAAGTTGGAACAAAAGTACAAAAATCACATTAAAAATGACAAAAAAATAAAAGAATAATAGGGTTGAGGAGTAGTTACATGAAAAAAGATATGAATAAATTAGCCAGAATTAGACGAGGTAGTAAACTCAAATTTCACTCACGTGCAGAAAGAAATCTTTGTCTCATATAAAAGAAAGAAATCTTAGACCACATTGTGGGGGGCAACTGCTCATTTTGGAAATGATAAAACCGAGTTGCCACCTACCCCGCAGAAGGCACTCAACACGCCCTGGAGCAAGGAGGGGCACCCATGCCTCACTTTCCTGTTATTCAAACATCTGGCCATATTTCCCAAGGCTTATTCCTTTGAATCACGGGACCTTGAGACTGCCAGACTGTTGAGTTCACAGTCCATGGGACGGCATGAACATGAAGGAAAGGAAGTGATAATAAGGGTGGAGAAAAAGATATTCAATGATGGGGAACATTCAAAGCCAACACCAGGAAACTCAATATGAGCAGTTATCATTCACATAACACTTCCTCACAGTTGACAAGTGGCAGCAAATAAACTTAAATGTAGGTGCCATCATGTCCTCCAGCATCTTGCATGGAGCAAACATGTCTGCCAATGTCCTGCTTCGGAGGAGAGAAGCTTTTCCTTTTGTCATCAACCACAATTCTTGGCACAAACACAGCATTCTACTTTTACATCTGAAAAAATAATGGGCTAGTTAAGTTTGGAATTGAGCTCAGATATGACTTGTGGAATTCTTCATTCAGGGAGTTCCATATTGAGGTTTGACAGCCCTGTCATCACCTTGGCTGATAGCTACACTGGATTTTTAAGTTCCTAAAGGAATTAAGGACAAGTAGGCAAGCAGTAAGGACTATTGCCTCTTAAAACAACAGCAACAGCAACTCCATAGAACTTCACTTTTTAATTATCTTATGCTAAACTTATTAAATACTAAGCAAAATATATTGACTTAAAGACGATAAGACTTCTGTGGGTGTCTACGTTCTTCTTAAATGCTAAGGTTAAAGCTATTCATTTTTCTTTTACTATAATCAGCCAAATAAAATGTGCATGAGCAAAATATCTTATGCAAATATTGCCCACTCTTCAGCTAACGTGGAAAAACTATATAGATCTTACGTGAAACATAACTTGATATTTTCCCTAATTTTTATATCATAATATTTCACAATGGTTAACTAGATAAGGGTAACATTAGAAGAAAAAGTTACGAGAGACACACAATACATGTGAGGCAGTGCCGCTTGTACGCTAGCTGAGGGCCCAAGACACACAGCTCTGATTCTCTCCTTTGCTCTGGGTCATTGATACCTAACTGTGAGACAGATACCACCAGAAGTGTCTCATTTTAATACTGAGAAAGCTATTCCCCATTCAGTTCTCTTTCTATCTTTCTGATTGTATCACCTAGAAAGTCCCAGGTGGGCTACTATGGGCTTATCATCTCTCTAACAATTGCTTTTCTCCCCATTTTAATTTCAAAGAAAAGGTAGCTCTTAAACTTGCAACATTCAGCAGGTATCTTAATCATCTCAGGCTACCATAAATTCCCTAGGCTGGGTGGCTTAAACAACAGGAATTTATTTCTCACAGTTCTGGAGGCTGGGAGGTCCAAGATCAGGTGCCGGCAGATTAAGTGTCTGATGAGAGCTCCCTTACTGGCTTGTAGATGGCTGCCTACTCACTGTGTCCTCATGTGGCTTTTCTTTGTGCATGCATGTGCAGCCAGAGGGAGTTTTCACATCCCTTCCTCTTTTTCTAAGGACCACTCTCTTGACCTCATATAAACCTAATTACATCCCAAAGGTCCACCTCCAAATACCATCACATTGGGGAGTTAGGGTGTCAACATATGAATTGGGAGGGTGGGGACACAAACATTCAGTCTATAACAGCAGGCAGGCAACATTTACTAGACTTAATTTAATAAACTAGAATTTAATAAACTTTTTTCATTACACTTACTTTTGTAGTTACCTTGTATTTCTAGCGAGTGATCATGGGTTTCCATTTACAGTAGTGACAAAGTAGTTACTTTTAAAATATATTTGTCTAAAAGTTCATTAGAGAAAAATATTAAGTAAACTATAATAAAGGGGGTATGAAGATATGGCAAAAATCATGAAGGTGCTAGAAGAATGACTGGTTGTCCTAGAAAGCCATGCAAGGAAGTCACCCTTAGCTTGGATAATCTGAATGGAGAAAACCAGAGCCTCACATCCCTCATTTGCTCCATGCCTCCAGGGCCCAAGTCACTTGTGTGAAGGAAAACCAAGATTCTTATCAAGAGCATTTGGCCAAAATTCACATAACTGGCAATCTGAGATGGATCTAGAAAACTGGTCTAGACGTCAGGAAAACACTTGTTTTCAGCAATTTCTCTTCACTAGGGTAGATTCCAAGTAGGTTTACAAAATATAAAAAATATTCCAAAATGGATAATGGAGAAGTAGAGAAAGCTTCCCTCTTCCCTGGGGAAGAGCCCATCTATCAATCACGAGCAGCTCACCCTGAATATCAAGGGCTTTTGAAATCAAAGGAAGCTTTCTTTCTTACTGTTGCAGAGTCTAGGTGAGACCTGTGGCTTTGCAGGGCAGCTCCCTTCCAACCTGTGACAGGAATCAGGCCGTTGCCACCTTGTGGCTCCATAATTTTAACCCATGGTTTCCAGGCCAGCTTGGCAAGGGAAGAGAGAGCTTAAAGGTTGGGAGGGCTTCCCACTGCCTCTGCCTAGAAGCAGCACGTGTCATTTCTGTTCATGGTCCATTGACCAGAAGTAGCTGGGAAACATTGTCTCCCATGTGCCCGAGGAAAACAGGATAGTAGTGAGCATCCAGATGATCTAAAAGAGTATACAAGCACTCACTCTGAACTACATTATGAATTCTCTGGACAATCCATGAAGAATTTAGAAAATGTAACTGAGAGCATGAAATAAGCAACCTATGTATTCTCAGCAGTACTTTGCCAGAAGGTCTTCTCCCCTAAATTCCCTGTTAATATCCTAGGGCAGAGCTGCATACTTGGGCAGGTGTCTCCTGTGTAAATCACTGATAGTAATTACCTTCTTCTCCCTGGTTCAAGGGAAACTTCAGTTTTTACAAAAAGATCGGTACAAGGTTTCCAATAACAATACAACAATTTCTTCTACAAATAACTTCTTGATAATTCTGCTTGGATTCAGGGGCTGAATCAATTCAATGAGTGATGATTCTCCACCACCTCATTGGGCCTTAGATCTTTACCATTCTGTTCCATAAACTTCCTGTTCCCTTTCTTAAATGAATGGTTCTGTCCCCAGAGATGCCCCGTGTTCATTTACAACACTTTAGTCTTGACCAAAAGCCTACAGGATCCATTGGAACATAGGCCATGTTGACATGTTTAAAGGCAGGAGTAGAATGACTGGGGTCAGCCGCCACAGAGAAAAGGAGCACTGTCACTGCTGGTGACATTCAAAGTTCCCATCTGGATTTTCCCACTGTAGCCGGTTTCTCTGGAACATGGGGAGAAGACACACCCCAGCAAAACTGGTTGTTCTTCATTGCTCATTCTTTAGATTGGTTTGAGCCATTACGAGGGGAAAGGAGAGAAATGCCTCAAGTCCTGATTTCACCAGGACTTCCTAAACTATCAGTGACTCCAGGGCCTGCACACACTGAGGGCTGAGGCAGGCTCTCATCCCACACACGGAGAAATGCAGAGGCAGTGTGGGGAGTTACCATGCTCATGTACAATATGGTGGTTCTCAAGTGATTCCTAGAAATGCCCAATCCTTTGTGGAAGGTCCAAACGTTGAAATCCTGGCCTTGGGGCGGGTAACAGGGGGAGTCACCTTCCACTTTAGCCACAAGCATTTTCCTTTTCCTCATCTATGAATTAGGGATTTAAAAAATAGTTAATATTCAGTTCAAATGGTCATTGTGAGGATTCAGTGAGATAATGCCTAAAGCAACAGTGCGGGGCTCAATCACTTCAATCTCCCGGTAGGATTAGTTCAGATGGAGGATATTCCTGAGCTTCAGGGTACAATACAGGGATTATGCAGAAGGCAGGGAATTTTTCTTTTCTTCCCTTTGTTCCTATCTCTCTTTCTCAACTCAGACCCAGCCTTCTCATCCCATATTGATTCCTCTTAAAATCTGGTCATTCCAGAAAGACAAATACCATATGCTAACACATATATATGGAATTTAAGGGAAAAAAAAAGTCATGAAGAACCTAGGGGTAAGACAGGAATAAAGACACAGACCTACTAGAGAATGGACTTGAGGATATGGGGAGGGGGAAGGGTAAGCTGTGACAAAGCAAGAGAGAGGCATGGACATATATACACTGTCAAACGTAAAATAGATAGCTAGTGGGAAGCAGCCGCATAGCACAGGGAGATCAGCTCACAGCGAGATCAGCTAGGTGGTTTGTGACCACCTAGAGGGGTGGGATAGGGAGGGTGGGAGGGAGGGAGATGCAAGAGGGAAGAGAGATGGGAACGTATATATATGTATAACTGATTCACTTTGTTATAAAGCAGAAACTAACACACCATTGTAAAGCAATTATACTCCAATAAAGATGTAAAAAAAAATAAAATCTGGTCATTCCATTGAGATTAGTGAGAGAACTCTGCTGCTCCAACATTTAGAGAAGCAAATGGAAAAATGGAATGAATAAGACTGGATTCAACCTAGACAAGAAGAGTCAGGAATTTTATGAGTCAACTCTAACAGAGCATTTTCTCCTTCCATACTGAAATCTTGCCCTTCTGATAAAGAGGCCCGTATTGTGGAATATCATGGACAGTTTTGAAATGCAAGTAAAAGGGGATGCAGAGACCACAATCGTGTCCACACATGACCTGAAGCCTCTGTTTGACCTAGCTTCTTCAGAGGAAAAAATGAATATTGCATCAAACTAAGTGTGCCGGGACCTAGACCTTTAATTATACAGCTTTGCTGTATAAAGGAGGCCGCCACTAATTTTAAATTGTCTGACTATTGCCTGAACAAGAAATGTTTGCAAGAGAACAGAGCAATCCCAAATTGGGCCATAAGGACGAAGGTCTGTGCCATTTAGTGCCCCCAAATAGGTAAGCTAAGACACAAATCACCTTATTTCCATCCTGTGAGATTGCAATATAAACAACGAAGTAAACTTTTATTGATGCAGACTACAGGCTCTCTGTAAGACATTCTATGAACTAGCAATCCACCCTGGTTACTTCCACTCTGAAAACTATTAGCTATCGATCCAAGGAGAAGCTTGCTCAGAGAGCACAATTCAATCAGAAATTTCCAGCAAGAATTAACTGTATTATAATAATACCCTCACTTGACAAGCAAACGTTGTGTTGTACATGTTTACAAACCTTAGTTTGTAACTTTTGGTGCCCCCGGCACCATGAAAAGAAATCATGACTCTTGACGAAGTGTGATGACCTAGCCTGTAACCCAATGGCACAACATCTGTTACCATGTTTTTAATCATTTATTTCCTATGATAAAAGTAATCACTTTAAAGGTAATCCTGGTTCACTGCAGAAACTTTGGAGAATATGATAAGGAGACTAAGAACTCATAATCCCACCACCCAGACAATCACTGTCCATGTTTTACTTTTCCTTCGTTCATGCATATTGACCCGAATAGCAGAAACCACACACACATCTTTGTATACTACCCTTTACACTTAGTAGTATATCTTCAGCACGAACAATCATTAAAAATCATCTGCTATGATCATTATTACAGCTTCATTCCTTTGCATTGAAGGCCATGCTACTGTTTACTTACCCATTCTCTTAAAGTTAGACATTTAGGCTGTTTCCAGGTTTTCTGTTCTTATAAGCACTGCTGTGTTGAACATCTTTGTGCATACAGTTCTATCAGTGTTTTCAACTGTTTCCTTAGACCATACTTCCAGACACCAAATTACTGAAGCAGAGCATATGAACATCTTATAAATAAGTGTTTGCTTCTAACATGTAGCACATGTACGGGGTCACACTTGTCTTTCTAAGGTTGGGTGACCGGATGAAGCAGACGAAGTTTAGGGAGGGAGTAGGGAATGGTGAGGAGGCAAGCAGGAATCCCAATCTCTAGTTATCCTATAAAGCATTCTGGCATCTGCACCACCTGCTGAAATGGTATCCGCTCACCTAGTTCCTGATGTATAGGATGTGTTGACGGAAGGACAGGAGGGAAGAAGCAAGCTTCCTCTTTCCAGATAGAGAAGGGCTACTAGGCCAGGAAACATGGCTGGGGTCTGTGGGTCTTCCACCTGCGGGGCCCCATGGCATCCAGAGAACCACTCCTATTCACGGCCCCTCTGCCGCTGGAGGAGGGAAGGTACCCCTGGTTTACCTGCCCAAGGACATCCATGCAGCTTCCCCCTCTGTCCACAGAACCCTCATCCTTTTGCATTTAATGCGGGAGGAAGCAATCAAGGGACCATTTTTAAATGTTCGGGAAAATCCTGTGCAATATAGCGGGTATGTCAGGCCTCCGGGGAGGCAGCAATTCCCTCCACTGGGATTCCCTAAACTGACCTCTTAGGAATGCTTTGGAATGAGGGAACAGCTCATTCACGCCTTTCATTTCTCAATTTGTCCTTTGATTCGAAATGGATGTATGGGGTCCTATCTACCACCAGGCTACCATTTTCAGCAAGGAGGAATTAACAGTAAACAGAGTGACCGACACCCCCCACCCCCCCACCCCCCCACCCCCCGCCTAAAGCTTCTGGTCTAATCAAAGAGACAGGCAACTCAGCAAGCCATAACAACGCAGAGGGACAGCAGGAGCCAGCCTGGAGACGCAGAGGGTTCTGGGGGAGGAGAGGCGAAGCGGGGGCCGTGGGGGGGACCCCAGAAGAGAAGTGCCCCAGGCAGAGGGGAGAGCTGCAGGGCAGGAAGGAGGATCCGCACCCTGCCGCCCCTCCACCCGCCAGGTGCTGGGGGGTTTCTCAGTAGCCTTTCCTTTGGGCACTCAGTACATACATATCCCTGGGTATAAATACATGTGTTCTAGATAATATCAACAGACACAGATGTAATAGTAACCTCTAGGTTTATTACAGAAAAAACTTTGGGCTCCGTTAACTATCCCTCTCTGAAGTTGGCTGAAGTCCAATATTTGAACTGCATTAAATAAATAGTCCGGGTTTGGGGTGGCGGGTGGGAAAGCAGCTGCATTCATAACTCTGGCACGCAATGGAGAGGATGCACGTCCCTACTGAATCACTTTAAGGCAGAGTGGCAAATCCCATTGTTTGTGAGCATTGAGTCAATTCATGGGCAACGATGAATAGTGAACTCAGGAAATGACGCTGAAAATTAAATGGCTGTTGCATGGTAGCCCCAGGCAGAAGCCCTCCGCAATCAGTGGGGATATTCCCTCCGTGGAAGAAGGTTCAATTGAGGATGAAGCATGATATGATTATGTACCTTCAGGACATCCACTAACCTCTCCTGAGACTACAAAATCCTCCTCCTTTGGGTCTTCCTTTCCTCCCCGCTAACTGAACCGCAGTAATGGAAGTCAGAACAGTCCTTGCGGTTTTTTTCCTATGAAATCTGTTAAGAGGGGAAGAAGGTTCCTGTTGTTAATTGCAGGGGATCTCCCACTCTTTGTTTTAAGGAAAGTTTAAACAAAATGATCATCCACTCTGAGGCTTTAAACAAAGTTCAAACAGAACAAAGTTCTCTTGCCAAGGTTTAAGGCAAATTTCCTCTGTCCAGATGGCTTCCTCAAGCAGGCCAATGTAAGAACCGAGACACTCAACCCTGCTGCCTTTTAATACAGCCCCTTGATTGTTGCTAACGATCCCCAGCTGTCTGGCTTTGCTGGTTCCTCCACCTCTCTGAGGGCCACATCTGAGGGGAAAGGGAGATGCTTTGCCCCCAAAGCAACACAGGTGGGCTCCTAAGTGGTGGGACCATGCACAGGGGACAGGGTTAGAAAATTTATTTCCACAAGAAGCTTCAGGAAAAAACTCAAGGGTCATTTTTCACATCAGGTAAATAAACTTGATGATGGGAAGTGCCACTAACTAAAGCAAACTCATCAAGAATCCAGGAGTGTGACCATTGTCCTGGGCAGGCCACTTGCCCTACTGACTGGTCCACACATTGGTCTGGGCATCAACCTAGGTTGTGGTGGTGGCCATGAGAATTCTGAGAGCGTTCTAGAAACATGTGCCCACCCTCTCCACTCTCCTCCCCAGCTGTCCATTTTACTCAAGCCCAACACCCATAAGACACACTCACTTTGGATCGATACCAGATACAAGGGGGGTCACATCCATGTCCTGTATTGATTTAATGCTTCCCCTCTGATTTTGTGCGTCCTGCAGACTTCTAGCTCTGTTAGCCAGTGTGCCCAGCAGTCTTCATACACAAGCCTGCCTGGGGGTCCCTACGATTCAGACATTAAAAAGTGTTTGCTGGTGATATTACCACATAGAGTGCACAAGTTTTCATAGTCAAATCCACTGTCTATGTTTGTCTAAGTTCCCTTTCTATGCCCTGTATCCTTTCTCCCCCAGATCCTATTTCTCAGGGGAAGTGAACTTATTATCTTTAGCCTAAAATCCAAACATAAGAGGCTAACTTAGCAGGTTCTTGTTTATTTGCTTATTTCTTTGTTTTAGCCCACGTTAGGATATTATCAAGTATTCTTTTTTTTAATTCCAAATATTGGAAAGGAAGTTTGAGCTCCCTGATTCGTCTGATAAACTCATGGCATGAGGCTAACAAGAGGCACAGAAGGGTCTCGTGCAGAAGGATGACAGGCTTTGCATTCAGACCTGGATTGAGATTCTGTTCCTTTGATTACTTATCCTCTGACACTGGCCATATTTGGTGGCACATCTGAGCCTTTGCCTTATCACCCTTGAAGCTAGAGGACACACTCTGGCTTTCAGGGTTATTGTGGGGATTAGAGATAATATATGTAAAGTTCTAGCCCAGTACCTGACACGTAATGGGTACTACAGGAACTATTATTAGATGTCAAAAAGTCTTTACACTTAGTCGAAATGTGAGCCAGTTTCTTCCCAATAAATGGCCATTTTGTCCAAAGGAAATGATATGGAAAAGAGTAGATGGCTCGGTTAGAAAACAAACTGCCCACAGAAATCCCAGAGATAAACCCATGCACATACGGTCACCTTATCTTTGATAAAGGAGGCAAGAGTATACAGTGGAGAAAAGACAGCCTCTTCAGTAAGTGGTGCTGGGAAAACTGGACAGGTACATGTGAAAGTATGAAATTAGAACACTCCCTAACACCATACACAAAAATAGACTCAAAATGGATTAGAGACCTAAATGTAAGGCCAGACACTATCAAACTCTTAGAGGAAAACATAGGAAGAACACTCTATGACATAAATCACAGCAAGATCCTTTATGACCCACCTCCTAGAGAAATGGAAATAAAAACAAAAATGAACAAATGGGACCTAATGAAACTTCAAAGCTTTTGCACAGCAAAGGAAACCATAAACAAGACCAAAAGACAACCCTCAGAATGGGAGAAAATACTTGCAAATGAAGCAACTGACAAAGGATTAATCCCCAAAATTTACAAGCAGCTCATGCAGCTCAATATCAAAAAAAACCAAACAACCCAATCCAAAAATGGGCCGAAGACCTAAATAGACATTTCTCCACAGAAGATATACAGATTGCCAACAGACACATGAAAGAATGCTCAACATCATTAATCATTAGAGAAATGCAAATGAAAACTACAATGAGATATCATCTCACACCAGTCAGAATGGCCATCATCAAAAAATCTAGAAACAATAAATTCTGGAGAGGGTGTGGAGAAAAGGGAACACTCTTGCACTGCTGGTGGGAATGTAAATTGATACAGCCACTATAGAGAACAGTATGGAGATTCCTTAAAAAACTAAAAATAGAACTACCATACAACCCAGCAATCCCACTACTGGGCATATACCCTGAGAAAACCATAATTCAAAAAGAGTCATGTACCAAAATGTTCATTGCAGCTCTATTTACAATAGCCAGGATATGGAAGCAACCTAAGTGTCCATCATCGGATGAATGGATAAAGAAGATATGGCACATATATACAATGGAATATTACTCAGCCATAAAAAGAAATGAAACTGAGTTATTTGTAGTGAGGTGGATGGACCTAGAGTCTGTCATACAGAGTGAAGTAAGTCAGAAAGAGAAAAACAAATACCATATGCTAACACATATATATGGAATCTAAGGAAAAAAAAGTCATGAAGAACCTAGGGGTAAGATGGGAATAAAGACACAGACCTACTAGAGAATGGACTTGAGGATATGGGGAGGGGGAAGGGTAAGCTGTGACAAAGTCAGAGAGTGGCATGGACATATATACACTACCAAATGTAGCCACATAGCACAGGGAGATCAGCTCAGTGCTTTGTGACCACCTAGAGGGGTGGGATAGGGAGGGTGGGAGGGAGCGAGACGCAAGAGGGAAGAGATATGGGAACATATGTATATATATAACTGATTCACTTTGTTATAAAGCAGAAACTAACACACCATTGTAAAGCAATTATACTCCAATAAAGGTGTTAAAAAAAAAAAAAAAGAAAACAAACTGCCCGTAGATGCAAAGTGGCTGGTGACCAGTGTCTGCTCACACAGTGACCCTTGGGGAGGGGCACCCCCAGAGTCCCTCCAGCACCCCCCTCAAGTTTTCTATGCCTTAGGACAGGCCACTAGACCTCAATTCCACACCTATTTCTGATTACAATTAAACTACCCACCAGGCTGGCAAAGATAGAACAACACCTTCCAAACTTGATCAAAGATTTGACCACTACCTCGTACACTTGGTGTCTAGAACATACCTGGCAATAGGGGAGGCATACAAATATCACCCTGCCCAGAAAAAGAAACCCTAAGATGAGGCTTCCTGATACAGACCTCAATTTTGCATTGACTTTTGCTCACTGCAAATCATGTAAATACTTGATGTAAAGACTTGACTGTCTCCTCGCTCGTTGGTATAATGCTCTTATCCTCTCTGTCCTACACGTGTCCTAGAGTGACAGCAATTAGAAGCAGGATCCCAGTACTGACCAGAACCTTCAGAAGAGGCTTTTTGACAAAAGTGAGAGCAATGTGGACGCAGGAAGCTTACTTTCTCACACTGAAACACGAGATAAGCTCTTTAAGGCCTCCTAATCAATGATATATTGATGAAATATGTCTTACAACATTAGAGGCAAGTCTAAAAAAGTATTTTTTCCTGCTAGAAAGATTGCTGGGCAATCATTGCCAGAGTGCTCTCAAGCCAAAAGAAAGGAGCAGGCAAAGTCAGTTTAAAAGTAGCTTATTCTTTATACAACACAAAACCCCCTATATACATGGCTGCTAGCAAATATTTTCTGGGTTGCACTCGTTTATATTTTTCAAACTTTCTTCAAATTTTCAACGTTACTCATCTTTAAAGACGATTATGACAAAGCTTGACTCCATCAATGCACATATATTTGCCCCTCTTTGATGGTAAAGCAGAATTATCACTGGTCCCTACTCCTAATTCAGAACTTCCCTCTCCAGGGGATCCAGAGGTTTCCATGCATCTGTTGAACCCCAAGAAATCTGCATTCTACTCAAAAGAACAACAACATGGTATTATGTTTTTGTGAATATAAATAAAACATTATGTAATGATAAACCAACAGTAGTAATAAGTCCTGCAACACAAAGTAAAACAACAGCAGCTGCAGCCTGGAACAGGTGGTGAGGAGCCATACCCAGAAATCAGAAACAGCTTTTGTGCTGAATCAAGGCCTGAGAAACCCCCTTCGATCTCTGTGACTTGGTCAGCAGGAGGTCTGCCCCCTCTGAATAACAACAAACACAAAACCAAAGAGGGATGGTGGTATGAAGCATGTTTTGATCCATTTTCCTTTCCAGTCTGGCCAGCTGCACTGGGTGACATCCTCTCAGGACCAGCTTCTTTGCAGGTTCTGTCACCATCAGTGACTCTAGCCACTGCCTCAGAGCACACACTCCTGCGCATGGGCAGGTCCTTAACCGAGATATTTCCAAAGACCTGGCTTGGCCTGATCTTTCCAGGCCAAGCTCTGGTGTCCATGTACCAAGGCTAGCAGGACAGGGTGGGAAGTCTGCAGGGTGATGTCCCTGGGAGAGAGGCATCCAAAGTTACAGAGACCAGGAGGTCATAGCAATGGGCTTAAGATAACAATAATGTTAAGCTTCTCTTCTGACAGTTTATGTTGTTGGGGGAGGGTGGTAGGAGCTTCTTTAGGTCAAATGAAGCAGATAAGATCAATTTGGCCTGGCAAAGGTTGGAGGAGAAGAAAGATACTCCCCCCACAGAGCTTAAGCTATGGCCAATACAATGCAATTGCAAAGGGTATTACTTGTTTTCATCTGACTTATTTTTTTAAATCTTTAAAGGCAATTATAAAAACAGATTGATTACAGATGAATTTAGTGTCATCAGCTTTAGCCAAAAAACAAACAAAAAAACCTGATCATGTAACAACAGCAAATAATAACTATGACTAGACCCTTTGATAACATCACATTTCAAAGCCCTTTATCTTTCCCTTGTTGAACTACTGAACTAGCAGATCCTTCATAATCAACTCTTTTAGTAATATTCTTAAAAGATTGGGTTAATGTGCTCACAGGCAAGAAACTGACATGCTTCATGGGCAAGTCTCAAAAGCCAGCTGGCCTGCACAGTAACAACTGCAAGAGTGACAAGAGCAATAACTTAGGCTGCCTTCTCAGGGGAAAGATACTATGCAGACTGCCCTGGATGACACAGATGCACGTGTACCTGGGGCGGGGTGTAAGGACAGATGAGGAATTACAGACCCAGACCCAAAAAAGAAAAGGCAAGAAATGTTCACATCAATAGTAGAACTGAGAGTTCTGACACAGC
The DNA here is from genome assembly GCF_964341445.2 of Mesoplodon mirus. NCBI lineage: Eukaryota > Metazoa > Chordata > Mammalia > Artiodactyla > Ziphiidae > Mesoplodon > Mesoplodon mirus. Next base: position 53,002,434 of record NC_138986.1, on the reverse strand, counting down.
AAGTTTCCTTCCTCTTTCACCCAAGGGCTCCCTTGGTCATTGGAACCGTGTGGACAATACATTGGTCTTTGGGCCTCTGAGTGATTCTCTTGCTATCAAAGAAAATTGAGCTTATAATCTAACGGTAATAACTGTTAGCAGTACTTACTGAAATAAGTAAATATGCACTAGTTGGGCCTGTCCCCTTCTGCTGACAAAGGTCAGGATATATTGGTAATTGGAAGAGGAAAAGCAAGAGAAGGGAAAGGAAGCAGGGGGGCAAGGATAGGCTGTTCCAAATCAGTGTTGGGCCACAGCCAATTCTCAGCCAAAAACCAGAAAATCCTCCTTAAAGATTAAATCGTCGCATAAACTCTATTTCTCCAACTCTATTCCTTTCCTCTCCCCTCTCTTCCTTTTATCCTCACTGCATTTCCTCTTCCCTCTCTTTCCTTTGAAATCACCTAGCAGACTAGATATGGCTTAAAAGCAATCCAAAAACTAAAATTTTTTAATATAAATTATGTTAGAAATTCAGAGGCAAGGATAATATATATTAGAACAGAAAATTGAGCCAAAGGGAATTGAGAAAACATAACTGCAGGCTGAGGATCTCACAGTTATGCAAATCAAGTTCCAGACAAACAAACAAATGAAAACTGACCCCAGAAGAAACAGAGATATTTCAAAGAACTGAAGAGAACCTTTTGAAACAGTGATTGGCAGTCTCAGAGACATTTAATGTGAGGTCCACTTTTTAAAAAGCCTAATATAAAAAGGAACAATTAGAAAGCATGATAGACTTCACAAAGACAACAAATGTGATTGTCAAAATAAAATATGAAGAGACCATAGAGTAAATTAAGTGGGGCAAAGACCAAGTTGGGGATCTAGATAGTCAAGTGCAGATACTATCCCAGCACATAGAGCAAAAATTAAAAGAGATAGACATGAGAGAAAAGATCACCAGTGGGAGGATACATCTAAGGAGTCCCTTTTCCATTTAAGGGAAAGACTATATAAGTAATAAATAATCAAAAGAAAAGATAAAATAAATGTCACCAAGCTGGGCAAAATCACAAGTCTTAAGAATGGAAGGGCCCTACAAATGAGAGACAAGATAAAATTTTTTAAAGATCCACACCTAGATAAACATTGTAAAGTTTCAAAATTCTTTAGATAAAGAGAAAATTCTGGTGGGTTCCAAAGAAAATAAATGAGAATCAGACTGACTTCAGACTTCTCATCACCACATTAAATGCTAGAAGAAGCAATGCCTTCCATTTTCTAAGGGAAATTTATTTGAATCTAAAATGTCTGCGCCCTACCAAATTACCAATTAAGGGTCAATAAAGGTATTTTTAAACATGCGAGAACTAAGAAATCTTACTATCCAAGAATCCAGTATGAATACATTATCCAAAACAGTATATAATAGCAACACCAAAAAATGATTTTAAAAGAAAGAAAATGACAAGAGAATAAAAAAACAGTATCATCTTAATATGACCCAGGAAGAGTAAAAGAAGCTGAAAATAATTAAAAGAGGATCCACTGGACCTTGACACTTAAGACCGTCTGTTCTGAGCAACAAGATTTTCAGTGACACAGGATTACCTTTCCTTCAAAATGGGGTGAATCGCACAACTTAGTTTTTGCTGTTTGGCCGGGGTGGGGGGTGGGCTTAAATTTTTAGAAGCCTTTAGAAGCAGTAACAGAAGAGCTTAATTTTATTAAAGGAAAAAATGTAAATGACATAAACCTTGACAATTCAAAAATGATAAAAATCAAAAGTTGAAGCAGGAAAGGGAAGTGAGAGGTAGTAAAATGCTCTTGATTCCTCATGGGGGATGTAACATGCATTAGCAAATGATAAAGCAGGAAAGAAAGTTCAAGTGTGACTAGGTTAGGTAATGAAATAGTGAGTTTTCTTTATCAAAATGGCCAAATGAGGACATGCATCTCTTCCCTCCCAAATGCAAGAAAACATAAAGGAAACTGAAAAGGTATAAGCCCATAATATCAAAGAGAACTAACTGGAGAAGAACCATCAGAACATGAGTTTCTGAAAAGATGGATGAAGTATTGATAAATTAAAATAGGATGAAAGGAACCTCAGTCAATTATTCCTGGGGAGGAAGTTGCCATAGGGGAAGGAGCAGGGTATCACAGGTATGAACAGGTGGAACAGAGGGCAGGGGTGAGGAAAATGGTGAAAACGTGAAGACCAACTGAAGGTCTTAACCTGAGAGAGTTACCCACCCCACCCCATTCCAGTCCCTACTCCTATATCCAGACTGACAGACAGCTAGCTACTCATTATCTCTAGGCCTTCCCCCACCCCAAAATTGTAGGGATCTTTGTTAAAGGAATTAAATGAACTCTCAGAGGAGAACTAAGGAAGCTAACACGAAGTCCCCCTCATTCTGATAGTTAAGGGACAATGTAGGGTAAAAGACAGCTCCCCACCCTTTCTATCTAAGGTAGACAAGCACTTCAATCCACAGAACTGCCAAACAGCCTTCCCACACAGCCCCCTCTACCTTCACACTTAAATTTGAATGGATAGAATAGATGTGCAATTGAAGTACAAAATACATTCAGAAAAATAAATAGATCATTAGTGTACAGCTCAGTGTAATATCACAAAGGGAATATACCCATTAACTACCACCAAAACCACCTAGATTTTAAAAATATATATATATTACCCGAACCTCAGAAGCCCCCTTCATGTTCCCTTCTAGTCACGACTCCCTCTTCTCCACAGAGGAATCTGACTCCCAGATTTGTTTTGTCTACGTTTGAATGTTACATAAATGGAAGCATGCAATATCTATGTTTCTGGCTTCTTTCACCCCACATTGTGTTCATGAGATTCATCCATGAGTCTATGAATAAGATGCACATGGTCCTGCCCTCATGGAGCTCACACTTAAGTGTGTGGAAACACTCAACAAGCAAATGAGAAAACAACAACAAAACTATCAGATACACAATAGAGAGTTTTGTACTAGAGAGGGACTAGTTAGTTCCTTTAGACTGAATGAGCGGAAAAGTCTCTCTGAGAATGTAACGTTTAAGCTGAGACAAGAAAGCACCAATCATGATAAGGATAGATCCATAGATAAGGAGTAGTGTAGAATATACAAAAAGCTTCCCTCTCCCCTCCTTCCATATATATATATATATATATATATATATATATATATATATATATATATATCACACACACACACACATCAGTAAGAAAAAGGCAGTCAAAACAGTAAAAATTGGGCAAGAGAATGGAATAGTCATTGCACAAAAGAACATATCCAATAAATATATCTAATATCTAAATAGTCAATAAATATACAAAATGTGCTCAACTTCATTAGTAGCCAGTAAAGTTAGCAATTTTAGCCACCAGAAAGACTGAAAAACCCCACACACAACTGATTTTACCAAGAGTTAGGAAAGATGTGAGAACAACTAGAACTCTCCTATGTTGATGCAGGAGTGTCAGTTGGTACAACTGATACCAGCCAGGATCCTTGGTCTTCCCGAATCACTAGAAATTGACTAGGGGCCAGACAAGAAATTCAGGCAAAGCTTTATTGGGGCCCCTGCTGCAGCAGGGGGGAATGAGAACAGGTAACAGGATCCCTTGCTCGCTCCCTGAGGGTGGGTTCAGGGGGGCAGTCGAGCTGGTTCCTTCTAGGGGGTGAGGGTAGGGTGTGTCCAGAGGTGGACCGGAGGGGTGGCTTAGGTGTTTTGCCCACCCTTTAGGTGATGTTGAGTAGAGGGGTCATGCGCGGTACCCTGCTTTTTCTCTCAACACCCTGTTTTTGCTCTGGGCTCTTCAGAAGTGGCAGTTGGGTTTTTTTGGTCTTTTTGTATCTTTTGTCCATAATTTGCCCCAACTGTGCACACACACAGTTATTTTTAGTCCCTTATAGTTTCTTTGTAATTTGTAGCTCGAGGAGACATTTGTCCAGGTGCAAGCACTGCAGGAAAGGGTCCCAGGTCCCAGCCTATCTCACAGCCATTTAGAAGACCGTTTGCCATTATCTTCTAAAGTTGAATTTAAGCTACTCTCTGACCAGAAATCTCATTTCTATTTACGTCCAAAAGAAATTTGTTATGTGTGCACATATGACGTTAAAAGAAAAAAACAGGGGGAAGGGTAAGCTGTGACAAAGCGAAAGAGAGGCATGGACATATATACACTACCAAACGTAAGGTAGATAGCTAGTGGGAAGCAGCCGCAGAGCACAGGGAGATCAGCTCGGTGCTTTGTGACCGCCTGGAGGGGTGGGATGGGGAGGGTGGGAGGGAGGGAGATGCATGAGGGAAGGGGTATGGGAACAGATGTATATGTATGACTGATTCACTTTGTTATAAAACAGAAACTAATTTAAAAAACACATTTTTTAAAATGTTTATAGTAGTTCTGTTTGTAAAAGACAAAAACTGGAAACAACCAGATGCCCAGAAACAGAAGATTAGTAAACTGTGGCATATTCACACAGTGGCATACTGGACTACAGTAAGAATGAATCAACTACTGCTACACAAAACTTGAGGAAAAAGCCTGCCTCCAAAATCCCCTTTTTGTTCTCCCAGAACCCGGGCATTCAACCTCCTGTCCTTAACTGAACTGGGAGCCTCTGCCTCCTGCTCTGTGCTTCCTGGCTCTGGGTCAAGGGGAAGCCACACAGACATCCCTTTCTTCCCTCGCATGCTCGCTGGCAGCTGGTAAGGTCTTCACACTCTGATTCCTCAGTTTTCTGGTGACACTGACCTGAAGTAGCTGGGGGGACAATCCATGCCAGGACAGCCTGTGTTCTTCACCACTGTGTGCCCAGCTACTAACAATGCCCGACACAGAGAAGGGGCTCGATAAATAGTTGTTGAACAAAAGGATGAATGTTCAATCACTGATGTCCCTGTGACATCCCATTTGGGATCTACTGAGATCTAACTGCTTGAAGAAGTGCACTGTCTATGTAAGGAGTTGAATTCAGCGGTCTTTCAGGTAGTCTTAGTTGGCATGTGCCATGTTGCTTTGCTAATTTTGCACACACACACACACACACACACACACCCCATCAAAATTTGTGGTTTACTCTGTCTTTTCAAATTTAGATATAGGATGGGCAGCTTGTTGTTCCCAGGCAAAGATGAACTAAATTTGGTTTCACTTTGTTTGCTATTACAGATGGAAATTTCCGCAACTCTGTTTAGGAAGGTGCTCTCAGACCCTTAAACTCAGAAAGTTTAACCAAGGATTTGAAGAAATCTTTACTCCCACAGGACTTTCTTATCTCCTAAATGTTATCCTTTCCGTTTTGTGTAAGGCAGCCTGAGAGTTGTATTGAGAATCAAAATCAGTTCAAAGAAAGAAATGGAACAGGAAATCCAATTATAAAGTAAATTTAAATGAAGATGAGCTAATTAGTAAATAAATGGCATGGCTTGCTGACCCTTTGGTTAGATGGTAATTTGCCCATAGATAGAGTTCTAACAATAATATCTAGCAGCTAGTGCATACTAAAAATGTATTATGTGCCAGTCAGTGGGTTAACCCTTACCTAGATAAAGGCAGGATTGATTTTATCAGGGTGCTAGATCAAGCCTGGAAGAATTCAGTTCTTATGTGTAATAGATAATTCAATAGTTGGTGCTCTGGTGTGAACTAAAGTCAGAATGACGGGTTTCCCCTTGTCCTTGCTAAAATTACTTTGCCATAAAATTGGCTGTTGGAAAGTCCTGAAATTCTGAGAAATCACAGGAGATGCAAAGATGAATGTAAGATTCAATGCCTGCCTTCGAATTGCACGCCATCTTGAGTGAGAAAGACAAATAGATAAATTCAATCCAGAATGCTAAGCACTATGAAAGGCGTAAGTGCAAAGTATTGTGGGAGCCTGGACTTTACCAAGGAAGTGATGTCTAAACTGAGTTCCTGAAAGAGGAATAGGGGTCTGGAAGGAAGACTCCTCCCAGGCAGAGGGGCCAGCACATGCCAAGGACTAGCTGTGGGAAAGGGCATCCTGCATGAAGGGAACTGAAAGCAATTCAATATTGGCTAGAGCACAGAGCGTGTGCAGGCACAGCAGGACTTGCTACTGAGAATTAAACAGTCCAGACTGTGAAAACTTTGTAAGCCAAGCTGAGCAGTTTGGAATTCATCCAGTGGACCATGGGGAGTCACTGAAGAATTGAAAGCCAGGGAGTGACTGATCAGATCTGTGTTTAGAAAAATCACTTTCTAGGGGTGAGACTGGGTGTAGGGGTGGGTAGTGATTTCAAGGAGACCGTGGTGATGACATCATAAGCCCAATTAGAAGCAACAGGAATGAAGAAAATAAAAAGAAGAAAGTCAAGAGGAGAGGGAAATAAGAAATTAAAGATGACTCCCAGGTTTCCAGATGACTGTTCCAGAAGAGAATATTACACTTTGCAATATATGATCAAGGATGCTTCCAAGTCAGGAAAGACACATTCATTTGTTTTTCAAAACTTCAAATTCATTAATTACAATTATACTGCTGCTAATACCATCAGGGGGTTTGACCAAAGCTAAGAGGAAGCTCAACGCTACAGTTTCTTGTAGTGGGGGAATTTACAGTTTTCCTAGTTCATTTCATCTAAAGAGAAAGAGGACTTGAAAGACAGTTAACCAGAGGTACCCACTGATTACAGTCTAGGGAGAGACCAGTTAGATGTTGCTCAATCTGCAGAACAGAATCTCCTGGCAAGAAAGCAAAGGGAGAATTGAAGAGAGTGATTAGTGTTAATGGGATGTCACCAAGTGGGCACTACAGGTGGGAGTGAGCTCAGGGTAGAAGCCGAGAGTCAGATTTGATAGGATGGGTTGACTTGCTGAGAAGTGATTGGCCAGAGGTGAGACAAGGACCCTGTACTTTAGTAAACTGGTTCAGAAATATCTCTGTGTAACCCATACTGTTTCCTGTTTGCTGTTAGCACATTGAGCAAAAACACTTGGAGACACTCTCAAGCAGCTGGCATGGCAGACTCCCTTAGTTCTATAGAAGGCTGCAGCTCCTGCACTAAGTGGCTGTGTGGCAGACTGAGCTCTGACTAGGACTAGAACTCCTCAACTAATCCTGAACCAGCAACCACTGCAACAGGCTCATAAAGGAGGCGTACCAACGAAAAGCACCAACAAACTAACACCAGTGCTCATAAGCCTTCTGCCTTGACACCTACTGTTTTCTTCTGGTAAAGTGGGCCGGACCAAGTGAAGCCAGAAACCTCCTTTTGCCTAGAAGCGGTGCCCTGAGGTCTGGACAAGTTCTCCAGTTTGGGCTTTAAAGATCCCCACACGTCTGAAGAAGCATTCTTAGAGGTCTTCAAGTTCTCAACAAGAATTTTTTGATTTTGAGTTTCCAGTTCAATAATGATTATAAAAATGAATATAACCATATTTGGGATTAACTGCATGACCCCCTTAAAATCCAGGACTGCCCAGTAGTGCCACTGTTGTCTTTGTTTCCAGTTTCCAGTCACATTGGTGGCAAGTAGTACTTTGTTGTCATGAGCTAATCAGAGGGGGGAAACAACAGAAAACACATGCAGTAGAAGTGATTCTCCAGGTGGAGTACTCCGAAGCACTCCAGGAATGCTGGAGTGCTTAGGTAATACAGTACAGTAAGTCACTAGGTAGATGCTATTTCAAACGCTAAGGTAATACTAACAGCCATCAGGAAGAAAGAGCTGCATCCTGCTTTCATAAATGACAAGCCAAATCTGTCTTGGTCAGAAATGCCCCAGGGGAGAACTCAGAAGACACAGGCAAGGCAAACAGGAGAAAATGTGAAGAGCACAGGGGTGGCTGATGGGCCCTGGCTAACAGCATCAGAAGCTAAAGTACACAGGGGGAGAGGAAGCCAGAGTTCTGGATGGAACAGAGGATGAGAGAAGAAGGTGCTCGGGAGGCCTTAATACAGAGCAAGAACTTTGTCCTAAAGACAGTCCTTCAGGAAGGTAGGATTGAACTTGATTTTTTTTTCCTCTGAGCTTCTGCATTCCTAGGGGTTCTGTTGCTTGCAATCCATAATACCTAGATTTGAGTTGTTTTTCTTACAACACATTTGTAAGGCTGAGGTAACCTTTATTATTAGGCTAGAAGACTTTCGTGATTTGTCAGGTTCTGCTTGTGTAACAAGGAAAAGCATCCACCTTAATGGCATCCCCAGGCCAACACTAAATTTGTTCATTTACTCACCATATGTTTCCTGGCCATCTATTCCATGCTAGCCACTAGGATATAGTGGAGAACAAAACTGGCTCAGTCCCCGCCCACACGCAGCTCTCTGCAGTCTAGTACTCCAGTGATCAACCCCACTGGACCACACGCTTAAAGGTGCAAAATCTCCTCCCCATCCTGACACTGCATGTACGTTTTAAGTAAAATAATGAAATAGATGCCAAGGTACTGGCAAGGTCTGTTCTCTGGCAGGCCCCTCCGCATTCATCTGGCTCCTGTTCCAGCAGCAGCAGCACCTGGGAGCTTTTAAAAAGGCAGAATCCAGGTCCCATCTCAGACCCTCCCCATCCGAACCTGCATTCTGATTCCCAAGTGATCCATGTTCACATCAACATTTGAGAAACACGGTTCTCTAAGACAGTTCTAAGAGAAACGGCTGCCTTTTATCCATGAAGATAAATCTGCAAATATTTTATATGTATTTTTTCCAAAAAAAAAAAATTTAGATTTGATCATAGTTTCTCTGGATGAGCCCTATTTCAATGGGTCTCCGGCTGGCCAAAAAAAGCGTGTCTGGTAATAATCTAAAAATAAATTCCCAAGTTCCCTTTAGAACTTCTGCATTTCTCATACTTGCTTTTTTACTTTTACTTCCAAACGGCCTATTGAAGGGAAAAAAGTCTCGATTGCTGTGACTTTTCTTGAAAACTTTATGAAACCTTTAACCTTGGAATTCACGTATTTAGAATATTTATTAAGATTGTCTAAAATAATCATAAATCTGATTTACCAATAAAATCTCACATTTGAATCCTTAAAAATTAAGAATGTAACTATCACAAAAGTCTTCTACCAATTATATTAAAGGTATATATTCCTTTGTATCAACTGTAAAGATAATCAAGGGAATTCATCAGAACTTTATATAGATATATATTTTTGTTGGGGGGATTGGATGAGAAAGAGAGAAACTTTGTTCCCCAAACAATGTTAAATAAAACTACTTTAGGACTCTCCCTGCACAATCAAACAACAAGGAAAGTAAGAATTGTTTGGAAAACACTTTATCAGTTCTATGCCCTTCACTGCCTTAATATCCCACTCTTCTGCCTCAGGGCTTTCCCCCTACTTGTCCAATCACCTAAAAGCCTTTCCCTTCTCGCTCACTCGTTGTCTAAATCTCTGATTCCCCAAGGTGTTCTCTACTTCTTTCTTTTCTTTCTTTCCTGGACCTCTACCACTAGCACTCTTATACAGCCAGCATCACACTACTATCCCACACTTTAATACATTCAACCTTGTCATTTTTGCTGCTGAAATGTTAGGCTCTTAAAGACATTAAATTAAATTTAAAATATATTTTATATTTATAAATTAAATATATTAGATTATAGATATAAGAAAATTCTGGGCACATAATAGATGCCCAATAAAAATGCATGTGTTGATTGGTCAACCAGGTAAAAACTCCACTTGCAATGAATGAACAAGGATATGAAAAAGTCTTCAAGTCACTTAATTGAAATGAAGCTGAAAATTATTAGAATTAATAAGATTCACAATGAACACTTGGCCTAAGGTTAAGAAATTTAGGGGTTTCACAGTGTTTGGTTAACTCTTTTTTGGTTCAGTTTCCCCTTCAAATTAGCTAAAGAACTAAAACAATTTAGGAAAGGTTGTTTTCAAAGTGTTTCTGTACCCACAAATCTTATCAGTATTAGTAACAACCTCATGAACACAATCAAATGGGAGCTATAAATAAAAGGAACACAGTCTAATAAGAATTCACAGGCACATGTTGACCTCTAAGATACAGCGCAACTTGAAACTCTGTCTACACATGACTCCATAGTTGACCCCCAAAAGCCCAAAATTAATTTTAAAGTTTCCCATCCTCTGTTGTCTTTTTGATAGATTATACATCTTATGCTAAATCTTCAAAGTCCATTAAAAGTCCCCTCTCTTCCAGCAAGCTCTCTTCTGCTCCTAAAGATAACTACCACCCCTCTCTTCTACAAACCACAATTAAATTAAGATTTTAAACTACCTTAAAGAGTATTTGTTCTCATAAATGCTTTGTGTTTAGGTCGTATATTTTTAAAACTTTGATATATCTATACAGAGCTAGGCACATAGGCACACAGGAAAAATGTGCTAATCAAATAGAATAATTCTAGGTACAGTGACTAAAGAAAAGTGATTATTTGCTCATACGTACTAGGATAGGAAGCTTTGGAAGTGAATTAAAGTCCTGAACAATAAAGGTGAAGATCGGGGAATGTTGGATAAAAATGACAAGTGATTTTGTATCTCACTAATGTTTGGGGCCATACATTTTTCTGAAAGTAGTCAGGCATGAATTGAAGATGCATATATGAACACCCCATCTTCTATGTTGAAGCATAGGCTCTAAGGAGAAGGCAAATGATCTCTCCTTGCAGAACAGATTGAGAGAGTCTAATAAGTTCAGCTCAGAGTTACACCTCTCCTAAATCAGATGCCAAATCCTTTCACATCAGCCAGTCCTCATAAGCCATAAAACAGCCATCAGTCTATCAAACATGATGGAAGACTTTTTAAAGTTCCTGGAATAACTGTCGTTCTGGGTATATTTTTTTTCTTGTCCTATGGGAAAACAACACAGGAACCAATTCTATTCGAAAACCATCACAGCCCAAATTTCATCCCAGTCAACTCATTCTTAGCACACAGACATGTCCCATATACCTCACCCCACCTCCACTCCCCAGTTCCCAGTGATTAAAAAAAAAAAAAAAAAAAAAAAAGAACTTCACCCAAGTCCTGCTGACGTCAATGGTGTGCTTGCGTGCAAAGACAGTCTTGTAGATGGATTGAAGACAGTGGTGTTGTAACTCTTCTTAAGGCCTCAGTTATTCAAAGAAACCCCACTTCTAAGGGGAAGTGTCAGAAAGCCCAGAACTCTATTTCAAGGAAAAGGCAGCAAGTAAATCTTAAAATAACTGAATGTATTTCAAAGCGTGTTCTTAAACTGAAAGTTGACGTTCATGTCTTGGCAATGTCCTAAACCTCATAGTAATAAAAAATGGTAATCATACATCCTTAGGGGGGAAATAAAAGGTAAAGAAAAAAAAAGCATAAATAAGAATAGAATCACAAGAATCCACAATTTTTTATATTGGGGACTTTTTTCCTTTGTTTCTTCAACATTTTACTTATGCAAAATACCATCTATGAATCTAGGTTCTCACAGAGTTTTCTGAATAATCAGAAAATTAGTGCTGGACATTCAGATATCTACAAAGAGCCACTTGCTCAAAGTAATAAATTAGTATTTATTAAGAAATAAAAATGTCACGTTGGACTTTGTGCTACATGATGGGGGATGGTGAGCATCTAAAAAAACTAAATTAGAGAGAGATATTCTTGCTCTCAAACATTCACAATCTAATAAGAGGAACAGGTATATATATATATATATTTTTAACATCTTTATTGGAGTATAATTGCTTTACAATAGTGTGTTAGTTTCTGCTGTATCACAAAATGAATCAGCTATACATATACATATATCCCCATATCTCCTCCCTCTTGCATCTCCCTCCCTCTCACCCTCCCTATCCCACCCCTCTAGGTGGTCCCAAAGCACTGAGCTGATCTCCCTGTGCTATGCGGCTGCTTCCCACTAACTATCTACCTTACGTTTGGTAGTGTATATATGTCCATGCCACTCTCTCACTTTGTCCAAGCTTACCCTTCCCCCTCCCCGTGTCCTCAAGTCCATTCTCTACATCTGTGTCTTTATTCCTGTCCTGCCCCTAGGTTCATCAGAACCTTTTTTTCTTTCTTTCTTTTTAGATTCCATATGTATGCGTTAGCATACGGTATTTGTTTTTCTCTTTCTGACTTACTTCACACTGTATGACAGACTCTAGGTCCATCCACCTCACTACAAATAACTCAATTTCATTTCTTTTTATGGCTGAGTAATATTCCATTGTATATATGTGCCACATCTTCTTTATCCATTCATCTGTCAATGGACACTTAGGTTGCTTCCATGTCCTGGCTATCGTAAATAGAGCTGCAATGAATATTGTGGTACGTGACTCTTTGAATTATGGTTTTCTCAGGGTATATGCCCAGTGGTGGGATTGCTGGGTCATATGGTAGTTCTATTTGTAGTTTTTTAAGGAACCTCCATACTGTTCTCCATAGTGGCTGTATCAATTTACATTCCCACCAACAGTGCAAGAGGGTTCCCTTTTCTCCACACCCTCTCCAGCATTTACTGTTTCTAGATTTTTTTTTTTTTTTTTTTTTTTTTTGCAGTACGCGGGCCCCACACCGTTGTGGCCTCTCCCGTTGCGAAGCACAGGCTCCGGACGCGCAGGCTCAGCGGCCATGGCTCATGGGCCCAGCCGCTCCACGGCATGTGGGATCCTCCCGGACCGGGGCATGAACCCGTGTCCCCTGCATCGGCAGGCGGACTCTCAACCACTGCGCCACCAGGGAAGCCCTGTTTCTAGATTTTTTTGATGATGGCCATTCTGACTGGTGTGAGGTGACACCTCATTGTAGTTTTGATTTGCATTTCTCTAATGATTAGTGATGTTGACCATCCTTTCATGTGTTTGTTGGCAATCTGTATATCTTCTTTGGAGAGATGTCTATTTAGGTCTTCTGCTCAGTTCTGGATTGGGTTGTTTATTTGATATTGAGCTGCATGAGCTGCTTGTAAATCTTGGAGATTAATCCCTTGTCAGTTGCTTCATTTGCAAGTATTTTCTCCCATTCTGAGGGTTGTCTTTTCATCTTGTTTATGGTTTCCTTTGCTGTGCAGAAGATTTTAAGTTTCATTAGGTCCCATTTGTTTATTTTTGTTTTTATTTCCATTTCTCTAGGAGGTGGGTCAAAAAGGATATTGCTGTGATTTATGTCATAGAGTGTTCTGCCTATGTTTTCCTCTAAGAGTTTGATAGTGTCTGGCCTTACATTCAGATCTTTAATCCATTTTGACTTTATTTTTGTTCATGGTGTTAGGGAGTGTTCTAATTTCATTCTTTTACATGTAGCTGTCCAGTTTTCCCACTTATTGAAGAGGCTGTCTTTTCTCCATTGTATATTCTTGCCTTCTTTGTCAAAAATAAGGTGACCATATGTGCGTGGGTTTATCTCTGGGCTTTCTATCCTAGGAACAGGTACATATTCTGCCTTCTTGTTAATTCAAAAAACATTTGCTACGAACCAGATATGTAATATGAAATACTTGAATAAAGCTTTACACATCAGTTGACCAATAAAAAGTAATGAAAGTTACAGCCAATCCCAAGTGCATTCTAAGAAACGTGAGCAGAGGTTAGTGGGTATTTGGGATCAGGAGTGGGTTCCTCAGGAAAACAGTTTATTTGGCCCACCCTTAAGACTATTTGTTTCTTGCACTCTACCCCATTATAGACAACAGACTGGGAAAACATCTCTGTGACTTGGAACTGTTTTCATTTACAAAACTCTGTCAACCAGAAGTTCAAAATAAGAGTGGACTTCTTTTCCAATTTCTACGTGAAAAAGGAATCCTTTCATTCCAGGAAAGACAGTGTTACCCAAATGAATCACAAAATTGTTGCTTTGACACACTTCCAGATTTGTGGTTGTTAAAAGCAACTTTTGAGTAGAAGATGTGACTAATTGTCAAGTAGCTGGCTCCTCGGAGTCTTTTCTGAAGTGTAGGGTACAGATCAGCTGACCAGTGTATTTCAATTCATCTCAATTCCATAAACCATGTGTAAAGATCTGTTCTCAGGGCTGACATGCCACATGAAAAATGAAGACAGAGCCTCCACCCCCGTCTCCCCAGTGGACTCACTTCTACATAGAACCTCGTTAGCGCCCTCGCGCAGCAGGGACGGACACACCAGCCAATCTGGTTATCTTAGCCTCTCTAGCTTGCTTTCTTCATGCATAAAAAACACCATTATTAGAGGGGGATGTTGATAATGAGGGAGGCTATGCACGTGTGGGGACTTAGGGGAAATCGCTACCTTCAGCTAATTTTGCTCTGAACCTAAAACTGCTCTACAAAATAAAATCTGTTTTTAAAATGCCATTAGACGAGCTAAGTGTTTTTATTCATCATTTGAATTTTACTACTTTGGTCTTAAAGGATTAACCCACCTACATAGGTGTTATCTTTTCTCTGAAGGCTCAGAGAGTTTATCTAGAACTTTCACCAGACTTTGGCCTTCTCTACCCTTCCTGCTCGCTGTTTTCAGGCAAGTGCTATGTTTGTATGTTCACTGTCTGTCTCCTCCATTAGAACGTAAGCTGCAAGAAGTCAGGGCCTCTGTTTTCTTCACCATGATAGCCCCAGAGCTCGGCACAGTGCCTGGTACCGAGTAAGTACTCAATAGAGTTAACCCAGCAAAGTGAATGAATAAATTGTTGGAGAATGAACCACAGAACCACCCTTCTAGACTCTGCTCTCCGGGGGCAGGGTGCCTATCGAATGATTCTCTAAAACCTGCAAAATGCACACTAGGGATTCAGTAATTGTGTGATGTAGCAGTGAACTGAATCACAGCATCTTGTGTTGGTCTAACTGTACACAGACGTCTTTCTGCAGCATCCCATCTGGACAATCATTCAGCCTCTCCTGGATGCTGCCAATGAGGGAGGCTCAGTATTTCCACCACAATTTCTACCTTTATGTTAACATGACAAATGAACAAGAATTAATTATATCTTTATCCAAATATGGTGCTGTTCAGATAAATTAAAAGACATGATCCTTGCCTCCCTAAAGGTGCCCTTTTCTAGCAGAGTATCATCACTGAGCCCAAGCTGACGACCCCTCTGGGTGTCCCTTGTATGAGTGGATAACCTAAGGCTGCGTCCTTCACAATGTGTACCTCTGAATCCTCTCTGAGCCTCAGAAAAATACAAATGCCAAGACTCCTCTTCTGACCCCCCGAATCAGATTATCTGGGGGAGGGCTCTGGGTAGACATATTAAGCTAACCAGGACTGAAAAAACACTAAGATAAGGACATTTTTAGTTTCAGATTCAAGAAAGAAAGATGTCTGTGGCAGAGATCCTTAAATCTTGAGTAGGAGAGAAAAGGTTTGAAGACCTTTCTCTGCCCTTCTCCCAAGATGGTTTGGGCTCCCATGAGGACAGCAGAGGCAGAGGTGGGAAAGTTGAGAGATCGGGGACTGGGGACATTGTGACAGACGGAGGGAAGCCAGCATGCTGATGCAGTGCAGACGTTTGGGGGGGAGGTTGGCAGCAGCTGCAGCCACCAGGGAGACAGGCAGGGGACTCAGAACAGCCAGAGGCCACAAGGGGACTGTGGTTGCCAGATGGACTTGAACACATGGCAGACACCCTGCTGGGGACTTCCAGACTGGTTTGGGGAGGAGAACTCTGCAGGGAGAGTCACTCTTTCATCTAAAACATATTTGCTGAGCACCTACTATTTCCCAGGCACTGTTGGAGGGTCTGGGGTTACAGGAGAGAGTGGGAAGAAACATAGAATCAAGCGCAGGAAATGTGAGTTCTTAAGGCTCATGGGACTGTCAGGGGCTCTGCCTAGTAAAGTCCCGAGGCATTAGGAATGCAATTTAAATAGCTAATGTCAAATCAGATACACACAGATCCAAAAAAAAGTTACTCTTAGTGAAATAAGTCGGACAGAGAAAGACAAATACTCTATGTTTTCACGTATATGTGAAATCTAAAAAATAAAACAAATGAACATAGATAACAAAACAGAAACAGATTCACAGATACAGAGAACAAACTAGAGGTTACCGGTGGGGAGAGGGAAGGGGGCGGGGGCAAGATAGGGGTATGGGATCAAGAGATACAAACTACTATGTATAAAATAGATAAGCAACAAAGATATACTATACAGCACAGGGAAATTTGGCCTTGTTTTGTAATAACTTAAAATGGAATACAACCTATAAAAATAGTGAATCTCTGTGTTGTACACCCGAAACTAACCTAATATTGTAAATCAACTATACTTCAATTTTTAAAAAATAGACACATATGAAGAGATCAAGAGGCTATTTGTCTTCCTAGCCTCTTACTTAAAGAAAAGGGAAATCACTTTTTGGCCTGCCTGTATTTTTGAGAAAGGTACACATGCACAGCAAACCCCAGCACCTTCTCTGGGACACCAGGTATCACTTCTCCACGGAGCCATCCTCTGTTCATTTCCCACTCTGCCCCACAGCGCTCAGGAGAATGTCAAGTGGGGTGCGGCCTCCCCTTTGTTCTGGCCACAGCTGTCTCGGTGGGGATGAGCCTCTAACAGCCCAGGGTAACGGTCTTGCCCGTAACTGCTCACGAAAAGCTATGAAAGGCGAGACAGGCTGCCACATGAACACGATGCTCTTTAATTATAAGTTCACCCCCCGCTGCCACCCCGTGGAAGGAAAGCCAGCAGACAGGCCAACACATTCCAATTATGCTAATTCACCTGGTAAACATCCATTTTTTTTATTCTGAGAGTAAAGAGAGCCTGTATCCTCACAGCACTCCTGAGACGACCGTGGCATCTCAGGGCTGTTGCCAGTGCTACTGGGGAAACAGGATTTCCTTTGGTTAAAATAGACTTTCACAAAAACAACAGCCTCGAGTCTGGAGGTGGTCAAATGTGACTTCCACTGCAGGCTCTCCAAAATTTCAGTCATAGTTCTCAAAAAGCTTTCAAGAAGGACCGAGTTCATATTCTCAGAGGAAACTGATTAGCCTCCCCTGTTTTCTTCCAGCCCTTTCCCCAACCACCACACAGAGCCTGTGGTCGGTTCCCTTGGTTAAGCCTGGTAGTGGTGGGCCTTGAGGCTGAAGCCTGGCTGCCGTGTGGGTCACCCACCTTCACTGAGTATCAGCTCCTACTGGGCCACAACACACTGATGGAACTAACTCAGCCACATTCTCGGGTCCAGGTCAGCTAGGGACCAGTGGCCTGAATGTGCCAGGTGAATGGTCTGGGTCCCCAGCCACTGGTTCCAAGCTAATCTGAGGAGAGGTGGTAATGAGATTGAAGAAACCCATGCATGTGCCTTTCTGAGAGCAGGCCTTCTGGTGGGTCACCATCATACGAAAAAAAAAATGTCCTTGAAATTCCTGATTCTCTATTACAAATAAATGTTGGAACAAATAAACTCCCAAAGGAATAGGTTTTCCATTTGAACCAGTAAAACTCAACTCCTGTAAGATGAAAAATCCTACTTAGTGCAAACAACTCCACGTTACAGCAGTAGCTGTTTATGGTCTGTTGAACAGTTGCAGGCACATCAGTCTTTATAAGGGCATCACAGTTTCAACACCTAGGAGAGTTCAACACACAGAGAAGACAGGCAGCGAATCCCTGAAAACTCCCCTCTAGTGGCGTGAACATTCACTTCTAATTTCTCCATCACATTCATTTGAATTTTTGTATATCAGTCCCTCAAAGAGAGTGTTCTTGCTACATATTGGGGGAAATTATGCCTTATGGATCCCTCTACAAAACACAGTCACTCTGAGATCGTGGAAGGAGGTAAGGAGGTGATGAGAACCAGTGACTATTCCACTTTAGGGGCTCTTACAGCAAAACTCCAAGATACTTGGGGGCTACTTGAGTGCTCAAAAGGCGGGAAGTGGGCAAGGTGGTCCTGAGAAGAGACAAACCTGTCTACATCCTCCTGCCCGCCCTCCCCCTCCAACCCACCTTGGGCTTTATACAGATTCAAGTGAATATCACGGAGAGCACTGAGGGCAGGTCAGTCATAAGGGCACTGCACGGTGAGAGTGAGAAACCAAAGGCAGGGTCCATTCCCCACACGTCCCAGATTTGGGTGAGGGAGAGCACGACAGTGCCGGGTGAGGGAGAGCACGACAGTGCCGGGTGATTTAGGTGCATTGTTGGTACCCGGGAAGCCAGAGCATTCATTGCTTTATGCACTCAGTAAACACCCTGCCTAGCTAGCTATGACGGAACAGGCACTGGGGTGAGTGCTGGGGTTAGAAATGTGAGTTGGACAAAGCCCTCAGCCTCAAGCTGCTGAGAGTCTGGTACAACAAGTACGCAAGGAAACACATTAAAAAATAAACAATATAAAAGTTCATCATAACATGATGTGAAGAGAATACAGAGATGGAATAAAGGAGCAAATGATTACCTTGACCTGAGTGGGAGCAAAGTGGTCAGGGGATGGAGGGGGAGGGGGAGGGGGTTGTCTAGGCTTTGGTGACATGAGCCAGACCTTAAAAAATAAAAAAGAAACCCATCAAGGAAAAATGAGAAAATAAAATTCTAAGCAGAGGGAACGATCCATGGAAAGGCACAGGCGTGTACAATAGTATGGAGCACTCGGGCAACACCGGGGCCTTCAGGATGGCTAACAGTGCTGAGGGTAGAGGCAGGAAGCCAGGCCGTGGGGACCCTTGAACCCCAGGCTAAAGGATCTCAACTCCATCCCATACTCTTGGGGAGCCACAGAAAGCTAGGGGGTGGGCAACAGAGCCACTTAATCTGCAATGTGTTTTACAAAGATCACTCTGGCTGGAGAGCACAGATCAGAGGAAAGCCAGACTGAATGAAATGGAAAGTTATGATGGCTCAGGTTCAGAGGAAAGCAATGGGAGCTTGCACTAGGGCAGTGGCCATGGAAATGGAGAAAACAAGCAGGGTGGGAGCCAAGTTTAGGAATCAAGTTTATGAGGTTGAATCATGACAGGATTTAAGGAATGAGGAGGAGGAACTACATCTAGAATGACTCCTGGGTTCTTGGGTGCTGGAAAATGAACACAGGAGAGAAATTTTGAGGAGTGTGTTGGATGATGAGTCGAGACTGGAATATTTTGAGTTTTAGGTTCCTGTGGCTTGTTCAAGCTTGAAATGTAGGAGAGAGGTCAATGCTGAGTAAATATCTCAGAGACTCATCTCTTCCAAAATTGGGCAAAGCCTCAGCACAGAGGCACCCAGGATATATTTTTTAATTAGAGAAGAGTGTAGTGGAAAAGTGTAATAGGAATGAGAATGCCAAAGGAATACTAAAGATGAAGAGACTGTCACTCATGGACATGGTACATTTCAAATTTACTGTATTTGAGTATAAGTACCAAATTCTCATTGTCTAGTAAGCTTGGTGAACCTCTTCTAGGTAAAAAAATATATATACATATATTTTTCCCTTTTCCTTAAACTTTATGTGGAAATCACTGCATTAAGAGTGACAAGTGGGGGCTTCCCTGGTGGCGCAGTGGTTGAGAATCCGCCTGCCGATGCAGGGGACACGGGTTCGTGCCCCGGTCTGGGAGGATCCCACATGCCGCGGAGCGGCTAGGCCCATGAGCCATGGCTGCTGAGCCTGTGCGTCCGGAGCCTGTGCGTCCGGAGCCTGTGCTCCGCAACGGGAGAGGCCACAACAGTGAGAGGCCCGCGTACCGCAAAAAAAAAAAAAAAAAGAGTGACAAGTGGGCTTCCCTGGTGGCGCAGTGGTTGGGAGTCCGCCTGCCGGTGCAGGGGATGCAGGTTCGTGCTCCAGTCCAGGAACATCCCACGTGCCACGGAGCGGCTGGGCCCGTGAGCCATGGCCCCTGAGCCTGCGCGTCCGGAGCCTGTGCTCCGCAACGGGAGAGGCCACAACAGTGAGAGGCCCGCGTACCGCAAAAAAAAAATTAAAAAAATTAAAAATTAAAAAAAAAAGAGTGGCAAGTGACCTCATTTCCAATTCCAAATTTGTTTTTACTTTTCCTAAAAACTGAAAGTGATGCTTCTGAGCAGAAATGGATAAGCATTTTAAGGACTGCCTTCTTCTATGAAATCCAGCCCATATCAAACTTTTTTTTTTTACTAGAAATTTCTAATACATTACGAAGACTCATATTTCTTTAAATAGAAAATAAAAGTCCACTTTCCCATCACTTAGATCAGAAAGACTGCTTCTTGTTTGCTGGGGGGTTTTTATAGTTGCAGCTTAAATTCAGGATGATTTTAACGAGGCAGGGAAGACGTACATCCCTCTGCAAAAAGAGGAACTTTCACAACTAGTGAAAACCAAGAGTGCTGATACAAGGGGCTGGGGGAAAATGATGTGACCACAGCAGCGTGGTGAAGGGAAACGTAGCCCCAGCTGCCTTTCCCAGCCCGCATGCTGGTCCCACACACACCCCCATGCTACGGATGCTCCTCCGTGGGCTCCATCTGATCCCCGAAGCAGGTACCACAATAAAGAGCCCAATGCCTATCTTTGCTTCTAATACTGAAACCAGCTGTGTTTATCCCTCCCTGACTACCTCACCTTCTGACTGCCCTCGTAGCCTGCACAGAAAAAATGTCTTCAGGCCAGACAGGCAACCTTTCAGCTTCATGGAGCACGTAATTTCTTAATAGCAAACGCCTTCTGTAGGCTTGTTTTCAAAAACTGCAAGTACCCAGTAGAAGCCACGGTGATATATAAAAGGATGTTCTCCTCTTAGAAGGAGAAGCTTCAAAGCAATCCCTGATATGCCAGAAGGCACTGCTTTTCCAGTAAATATTATCTATTTTGGCCAGAGAATTCTAGGTTTGGGGATAAATTCAAAGATGAAGAGCCTGTGTTTGGTGTAGCCTTTCTATTTATATTCTAAGCTGGAAACGTCATCCACTGGGTATGTATAACCTCACAAAGCGGCCGTTCAGAGGGAGTGGAGCAAAAGCTCACTTTGACTTCGCTGACCCTGTCCTTGAAAAGCCATCAGCAAGCATGCAGGCAGGCCCAGCGCAGGTGCTGTAGTGATGGATGCAAGAAGCAGGGGTGGAGGGAAGTCTGTGTTCCAAGGAGTGTCCACCTCACAGGAGAAGGGCAGGCACCCTTGTAGAAAGGAAGGTTAAGGGATTTGATGCATACCTTCTTAAGATGTAAAAATACTGTAAAATAATTGCTATACTAATTATGAGTACTTTATATGTAGTTGTTATAGAATTTACTTAAGGAATTACACGGGTGTTTGGCTTGTGTGTGTTTGCTTAATTTGTGTCCTCAGTTTTCATTCATCAGATGTCCTTTCTGTCCCCAGCCTGGGCTCCAATTTCACCATCTTTCACACGCTCGCCACAATCTTCCCCATAAGCTTCACCAACAGCTCAGCTGGACCATTGCTACTGACACAAAGTACCTTTCATTCTGCAGAGAATCAACCTCAGCAAAGCCATGAACATCTTTTTTGGTTTTTTTGATGAGAGGAGGGGGATAAAATTGTTCACTCTGACTTAGAGATCTCACCTGGGGCAGCTCTAACTCTTTACCTCTTCATGATCATAACAAGCATGCCACTCAAACTCTTCTCTACCACATGCAAAATAAAGTCTCAAGATCTCTGACACAAAGGAATTCATGAGCCAACCAGATCCAAGGCAATAAAGAGGCAGTGTCTAGAGAAACAAAATGGAGGGAAAATGTAGACAGAGCCATAACGCTGATGGGAATAACTGAGATTTAATTGGGCTGAACACAGGATGAGAAGTTAGAGACACGGGTATTTGAATCCCACTTTGCCATTGACTCACACGGCAGCTGCTCATGTCCCCTTTGCCTCAATCCCTCCATGGTGTCATTTAAATCACCTACCTATCTAGGACACACAAAGTTAGCCACTTTTCTTGGACCAAGTTTTCTATGTGGTTGGTGTGAAAAGCAGCATTCTTGGGAATATCTACTTCTTAGGAGAAAACTTAAGTCTCCAGTCCTCTTAGTGTCCAAAGACTAGGGTCATCTGTCAACAGATGCCCAGAGGCCTCTTGCCCATCCCTGAGCCCCCTAAGCCTAGACAAATAATTTTTTTTTTCAGCTAAGAGGGTCTGGCTGGGGGTTCCAGATTGAATCTCACAGGTATCAGCCCTTGACGGAGCCACTGTGGGTTCAGAGCTTAGTCTTCAGAAACTAAGCTGCAATTAGCTGAGCCAGTGGGAGCCCTTCTGGAGGCAATGGGCTCATGCTACCCAAACCCACACAAGAGCAACTGTTCCAGCACCACACAAATGAACTGATGAGCTGGGAGGCCTGAGTCCACGCATCTGTGGAGGTTGCCGTTTCCTGGTTGGGTCAGTCATCCAGTAGGTCCACGAGGGAACTCCTGCTTAGTGAGCTCCACTTTCCATCAGGAGCAGCTGGTCGTTGTCAAGGACTAGCTCCTGCTGGAAACACTCTTAGAGACTGCTCCTCTCTTCCCAGGAAGCTTTCTATACCAAGAACTGAGGCTGGCTGCCCTGAAATTGAACACATTCTTTTTTTTTTTTTTTTCACTGAGAATGCAGCTTTCATTGGTCACGTCACCTCTTAACCGTCCCCCAGAGAGGGGATGGGGACCCTGCGTCCTGCCCTACCCCCTGGGCCTTCTGGCTGGACGGGGGAAGGGTGTCTCCCAGGGGACGGGAATCCAGGCCCAATAGCACCAGGGGAGCCGTGGGGGCGGGGCCTCCATAGCACCATGGGCAGGGGCAGTCCAAAGGTCCTGGGGCAGCTTGAAGCCCCTGTGCATATCCAGTAGGCTCTGGGGGCCGGTCAGTAATAGTGCATGCGGCCCAGGGTGCCCGTGCCCATGGGGCTGGGCCCCATGAACACATTCTTATCCAGATACAGCTGGATGGACTTCTTCCTTGGCTTGCTTTTTCCTGGCCCTTGTACCTAGCACACCCTTCTATTGCAGGCTAACAATTAGTCAAATTGAAATGCAGCTGAGTAGTGCACACTTTCTTAACATGCTACATTTCTGGCTTTTGCTGATAACATCCTAGGATCAGCGGCAGCATTTTAACAAACCATCTCTTAAGGCGATCTCCTTCATTTTCTGTTGACCCTTTCCAGCTTTTGTTTCACAGGACAGGTTTTCTCACCAGGGCCCCAAATTTTGAGAGTCTGCCTTCAGAGCCTGCTACTTCCCAAGAGATTGTCTGTGCAGACATGCCACTTGGGTGTCTCTGAAACAGAATCAAAACAGGCCTGACATGTGTCACACACAACTAGGCATCCTTAAATGAGCTACACTGTGTAACAAGAGAAATCAGACCCACCAAGGCTATAGTTAGCTTTTTCTCAGTAAAGAATGCTACACTGCAGTATACCAACAGTATACTGTCCTTGGGAACAGTAAAGAATGTTCCCAAAGGACAGTCTTTGGACCAATTGATTCAACTCATTAAAAAACTATGCAACTGTTAAAAATATATATTCCCTGGTCCCCATACCAAACCTACAAATATTAGAATCTCTTTGGTAAGATCCAAGATTCTGTATTTTTTTTTTAACTTTCTTAGGCATTTCTTTTTTTCTTTTTTTTTAGCTAGAATCTCAGTTCTGCTGTTACTTAGGGACGTACACTGGGGAAGTTACTAAATCTCTTTGAGCCTTAGTTTCTTTCTCTGTAAAATGTTTATAATACCCACACCTTAGGGTTTTTGTGAAGAATAAATGAGATGATATGAGGGAACTACCAGACACAAAGTAGGCACCTTAGACTTGGTAGCTATCAACAACAATAATAAAAGAGCAATGCAAATGAGAATGGCCTTGCATCTGGAGCAGGAAAGAAACCAGGAGGGACTGAGCACAACACTGGGTCACACACTGAGGGGCAGATGCCCTTGAAGGTGCTCGGACACCATTCAACCCAACAGGCAGACACAGCATCCAAGTGCAGGCCCAGCTGTCAGCACGAGAAGCACAACAGGAAAGAGCAGGGATGTCTTGGGACATCCTAAGGAGAAGCTCTTGGGACTAGAAGGAGGAGCCTAGAAGCAAGGAATCCAAAAGCCTCAGAAATTCAGGCCAACATGCAGCCTCAAAGAAAGCCACGTAGTCTGGCCATCCCACTTCTGGGTTTATATCCAAAGGAAATAAAACCACTGTCTCAAAGAGGTATCTGCTCTTCCATGTACACTGCAGCATTATTCACAATAGCCAAGATACGAAACAACCTAAATATCTGTCAGATGAATGGGTAAAGAATATATGATGATATATACACACACATATTACACATGTATACATATTCAGCCATAAAAAAGGAGACCCTGCCATTTGTGACAACATGGATGAACCTCAAGGACATTATGCTAAGTGAAATAAGCCAGACACACAAAGACAAATATCACATGACCTCACTTATATCTGGAACCTAAAAAAACAGGTTGAACTCATAGTTACAGAGAGTAGAATTGCAAGAGACCGGGGGATGGAAGGAAAAGGGAGCTATTGATCAATATTGATCAAAAGACACAAACTTTCAAATATATGGAAGTTGACTGATTAATGTTAAGGATCAAAGTGTAGGGACTTCTCTGGGGGTCCAGTGGTTAAGAATCTGCCTTCCAATGCAGGGAATGTGGGTTTGATCCCTGGTCAGGGAAATAAGATCCCACATGCTGCAGGGCAACTAAGCCTGCGTGCTCTGGAGCCTGAGCCACAACTAGAGAGAAGCCCGCGTGCTGCAACGAAGATCCCGCGTGCCGCAACTAAGACCCGGTGCATCCAAATAAATAAATAAATTTCTTTTTTTTAATGAA
Organism: Mesoplodon mirus; assembly: GCF_964341445.2. NCBI lineage: Eukaryota > Metazoa > Chordata > Mammalia > Artiodactyla > Ziphiidae > Mesoplodon > Mesoplodon mirus. Next base: position 52,977,721 of record NC_138986.1, on the reverse strand, counting down.
GAAGAATCAAAGTGTAGAATAAAGGCAATACCTGGGGGCAGGGGGTGAGGGGAGGAAAGAAATTGGTGAGGGAGAGTAAGAGGTGCAAACTTCCAGCTGAAAAATAAATGAGTCACAGTTATGAAATGTACTGTGTGGGGAATATAGTCAATATCAAAGTAATATCTTTGTGATGACATGTCATAACTAGACGTGTGATGATCATTTTCAAATGTATAGGAAAAAAATCACTATGCTGTGTAACAGGAGCTAACATTGTGTTATAAGTCAATTATACTTCAAAAACAAACAAACATACAAACAAACCTGTAGAAAAAGAGATCATATTTGTGGTTCCCAGAGGCGGGAGTGGGAGGAAAGGGAACTGAATGAAGGCGGTCAAGAAAGGTACAAACCACCGGCTCTAAGATAAATAAGTACTAAGGATGTCATGTACAACATGACTAATACAGTTAACACTGCTGTATGTTATATACAAAAGTTAAGAGAGTAAATCCTAAGAGTTCTCAGCACAAAACAAAAATTTTTTTTCTATTTCTTTATTTACTTATTTTTGGCTGCGTTGGGTCTTCGTTGCTGTGTGCGGGCTTTCTCTAGTTGCAGTGAGCAGGGGCTACTCTTCGTTGCAGCACATGGGCTTCTCATTGTGGTGGCTTCTCTTGCTGTGGAGCACGGGCTCTAGGCGCTCGGGCCTCAGTAGCTGCAGCAGCGGGGCTCAGTAGTTGTGCCGCACAGGCTTAGCTGCTCCACAGCACGTGGGGTCTTCCCAGACAAGGGCTGGAACCCACGTCCCCTGCATTGGCAGGCAGATTCTTAACCACTGCGCCACCTGGGAAGCCCTCTATTTCTTTAATTTTGTATCTATATGAGATGATGAATGGCCACTAAACTTACTGTGATGGGAATTCCCTGGCAGTCCAGTGGTTGGGACTCCTCGTTCTCACTGCCGAGGGCCCCAGGTTCAATCCCTGGTTGGGGAACTAAGATCCCACAAGCTGCGTGGTACAGCCAAATACATAAATAAATAAATAAATAAGCAAACTTATTGTGATAATCATTTCTTGATGTATGTAAGTCAAATCGTTATGCTGTACACCTAAATTTATACAGTGCTGTATGTCAACTATATCTCAATAAAACTGGGAGGAAGTAAATAGATAAATCCAATACCCATACTCACCATTGTATGTAATTTTCTTTTAGTTACAAAATTTTTAGAATTTCTTTCCCTAAAACATTCACAGCAGAGGTATTAATTTCACTTGCCTATTTCACCTCTAAATACCACCACAGTTACTGGGATTACATGAGGTGAAGGAATAAACCCAATGGCTATTAACCCAACATGGCTATCTGGAAATCTGATAGGAAAGTTACCTATAGCCATGTCTTACAAAGTGCTTAAAAGCTCAACCTGAGACCTTAAATACATAAATTTTAAAGACCTAATGTACAGCATGGTTACTATAGTTAATAATGTATTACACGGTGGAAATCTGCTAAGAGGCCAAATCTCAAGTGGTCTCACTACACCAAAAAAAAAAAAAAAAAAAGAACTATGGGAGGCAATGGATATGTTAATTAATCTGATTGTGGAAATCATTTTACAACGCTACATATATCAAATCATCACGTTGTATACCTTAAACATATACAATTTTTATTTTTCAAAAATACATAAATAAAAATCAAAACAAAACCAAAAAAAAAAAAAAAAGCAGGCGGTCAAGCCTGGGTGACCCCAGTAGGATTCCACAGCAGGATTCCAGTCCCTTAAGACAGAACAGAGGACTGTGGAGTAGGCTTTTTCCAAAGAATAGGGCAGAAGCCAAGATAAGTGAACCCCAGAGGACAGGGCCTAGAGCCCGATCAATTTCTTCAGAAAGCGTCGGCGTTAAGTCTTTGTCATAAATTGGTCTGACTCAGGCGAAAGTCACAGTATGACTACAGCAGCTGAAACAGTGGGGCTGGATGGACCCAGGTGGCAAGCCACTGGGGTCGTCACCCTGCAGGGGCAGCTGGCAGAGCAAAGCTCCTCATCCCGACAAGTGCAGCAGGGTGGGGGGCTGCGGGGGGGCCAGAGGGCAGGTGAGAGTCATGTGATGGGAGAAAATAAAGGACTTTTCTCTCCTGGGATATCAGAGCCTTAAAGCGTTAATTCATCTGGGGAGGGAAAGACAGAAAGCCACACCAATATGTTCTCTAGGGAAAAACAGAAGAACTAAACTGTCAGGAGGGTGGGCAGCGTGACAAGCTGGGAGGCACATGCTGAAAGGTATGAGGCAGACACGAGAGGGGATCACAGAACAAGACAGCAGGTACTAAGTGAAAGTGATCAGGAGCTGGGGGTGGACACGGGACAGGAGACTGAGGGGCCTCCGAGCCTTTGGGAGGACCAGAGAAGAGGGCAGAGAATAGAAAAAAAGAATTGTGAGTTATGTTCTGGAACACTCTCAAATGTTAGCAAGAGGGTTAGAAAAAGATGAGAATTCCTATCTGTGCTTCTTGGAACACAGCACTTTGAGGCTGGACCACGTGGGTCCCAGCTGTCCGATGGCTGCGGCTGGGGGGAAGTGCAGTGCTGAACAAACAGCGTAGCCCGGCAAGACCTCTCCCATGATCACATCCAGAGAGTGAGATCTGGATTCGTGGGGAAAAAAGAGCCAGGCGCCTCTGCCAAAGCCTCCTGGGCTGGCAAGTCCCAACATGCCCAATCTCAGCTCGCCCCAAAGTGCCGGCCACACCACAGGCCTGGCCATGCTCAGTCCTGTTGCACAACCCCTTCTGCTTCCCCCATACTAGGTGTCCTCATGCCTGAGGGCCAGCTAAGCGCACGTCCTCCCCAGAAGGGAAGTCTGAGCGCTGCTTACCTCAACCTGAACATGAACCTGCCCCAGCCTTTGTCCACATCCCCCCACCAGCAGCTTCCAGCCTTGGCTTCACTCGCCATTTTATTCATGCCCTCATTCCAGCAACCCCTGGAGACTCCAGGAGGTGCCCCCCACCACCCAAGAGCACATGCCCCAGTAAGGTGATTCTGCCTCAGTCAAACAACTGATCAACCAGGAAACCCAACTCCAGACCCAATGAAGAAAACAAAGGAAAAGGAGATAAACTATTCCAGAGGGCAGATTAGTTCAATGTGGTAAAGGAAGGGGGAGGGTATAGGCTACACCAGAATCCCGGGTTCTCAACTGGACCACACACACCAGATTCGAGTCAAGAAGAGTAATTCTAGGTCTCACTCACTGAGTGGCAGAGGTGCTGTTAATTTCCTGCGTTGTTCACAAAGAGAGCAGCTTAAATCCTCAGCGGCAGCGGCAGCTGGCGACAGGGAACCTGCTGTGAGGGATAAAGATGGCAAGGTCTGAGCTCCAGGGACTGGGATGGGCAGAGGTCTAGGAGGTCAGTCCCAGGGAGAAGATGCGGGAGTGGGGCGGGATGTTGGATGGAAGGGGAGAGATGTGATATTTGTCAAGTACCTTCCAACAGAAGGGCACTGGGAGATGCTTTACATATGTCATCCACGTTCATTCTTACAATAACTCTGGGAAGCATCTCCATGTCACAGCGGAGGTGCCTAAGCCTCAGTTTCTCCTAAGCTGAAGCTAAGGAGCGATGGGGCTTAGATTTGAACACCTGTGTGTCTCATTCTACATCCTGGGCGTGTTCCTACAGCACCAGTGAGCATGAACCAGACACCACAGAGCAACACAGGATCTGGCCCCAAAGTGTGCCTTGGGTGAAAGCAAATGACATCTGAGATCTATGTCAAAAATCACCTGGGGGGTGGTGGGTGGTGAGTGGGAGGAGAGCAGAAACAAGACTGGCCACGTGTTCATAACGGTTGAGGCCAGAGGATGGCTGAGCCCGAGGCTCAGTGTACTATCCTCTCTATTTTTGTACATGTTTGAAATTTTCCATAACACAAAATGTATGAACAGTATGAACTGTTCTGCTGTATGAACAGTCACGTTAACACACCATTTCCTCTGGCTTTACCCATCACTAGACGCTTGCTCTTTGGTCTGGGGCTTCCTTTTGGTTATAAAACTGAATATTCGCTTTACTGAAGAATTCTCACACTCTCCTAGGAATTTGCTTCTGTGTTGGGTAAGCACACACAGTAGGCATAGTTCCACTGAAGAGGACACTTTCGGGAATTTCTTGTTCCCTGAAAACAAGGAACTTAAGAGCTTTTTCTCATTATAATACTAAGGGGAAAAAAACAGGATATAAAACCACATCTGAATCATAAAATGGATTGGATATAAATACATATATAGAAGAAGGAAATGCACTAACACGAAAACCATGGAGTTAACTTTCCGAATTTTACAAACTTGACAATGAACAGGCGTTCGTCTTTGGAAAATATTTTAAAGAAAGTTGGTTTTTTTTAATGGGCTTAAGGGAAACAGAACTGGACTAATTAAACTCTTTGGTCTACAACACTGTGTTGTCATTGGTCTAGCAGTACTTTTCCAATAATTAGTATTGAGAGGCTACTGCTATTAACAGCTATCATGTGCCAGGCAATGCATAGGTTATTTCTAATCTTTACAACAATCCTGCCATTTGGAAGATTTTGCACTGAGTTTGAACTCAGATCTGCTGGTTCTGAAGCCTGTCTTGCTCCATCACACCTGACCTCCTGCTTCTTCAGCTCTTACATTCTAGAGTGCAGAAGCACCACCAGCAGGTCCCTGGAACAGTTAGGACTAGAGGTTGACACCTCCGACTGTGGCTTGGGTTCTCCTAGGCTGTCATGACCCGTACTGCCCAGTAGTCTGGGTCTGGCCAGGATGCAGCTAATTAATCACCATCTGGCCAACAAGACAGACTAGATTAGCCCGTTCTTCCTTCCTCTGAGCTGACAGACTGTAATCCCAGCACCCTACTCTACGAATGGATGACTTCTGATTTATACTAGAACATGACCATTCTCTCCAAATAATACTCACATAACAATTTCCCTATGATTTAGTTATAGGGCCCTGGAAGGGAGAACACTATTTCATTAAGGGGGAAATGGGCCAAGATTACCTCTCCTTCCCCATGACAGCAGAAGCCACGACTTGGTAACCATGGCGAAGTACAGAGAGGGGAAAAGGTGCCTCTAAGGAGGCTGAGGACAGACACTGAAGCCAGGGGAAAGTCGGGAACCTGAGCCAGACGCTGAAAGAGGTTTCGGACAACCGTCTGGATGGGCTACCAGTGCTGGCAGCCTCTGGAGGTGACAAGGCAGGTTGGCCTGTTTGTAACCGGCCATCAAGGAAATGATCCGGTCAGCAAGCCAGGTCTGGAAGTTCAGAGGCTGGGAGCTGTTGTGAGAGCCACTTTCTTCTAGTTCTCCCACCCTCCATCTGAGTAACAGTGAGGCCTGAAGCAAACCCAGTTCATTTTCCTGTCGGTGAAACGTGGAGACACCTGCTCCTTGACAGGAAGGTGTCTTGTTCTATGAAGTGTGTTGAGCAACTCAATAAAAAGTATTATATACACAGTTCTATTTTATAACAAATTCCCCTAGAAATGGCCAAATCATTTCCCCTGGTAACTAATGCTGCCCACCGCACACCAATTCCCCGGTGGTAGGTTAACCACTGTGGCAGCACAGCTGTGCACAAGCCGTGTGGCCTCTCACACCTAACTGGTTCCCAGTGGGCGCTCGGCTAGATCTGTTTCCCAGGCAGCCCGAGACTTGGGTGTTGTGTGCTGCCGATTCTTGGTCTCTGCTTTGTTCTACTCAAATTACAACCACCAAAAGTAATACATCCACCCTTCACAGCCTCCTCAATTATAAGAATAGGTAGGGATCAGATGTGGGAGGAAAAAAAAAAAAAAAGCCCAGGAAAGTATTCAGAACCACTTTCTTCTGGAAAAGAAATGGAGATCTAAGGAGGTGGTATATCTTATAGAAAAAAATCATCCACCTTTGCAAAACAAGAGTAAACCAGGCCTGAGTGGGATAGAAATTACTTCCTAAAAAACAGTTATGGCTGAAGACACTGACGCCTGAGTCTCTGAGAGTGGGCAAGGAGGGAGACTTCAGCAAAAGGATTAAAGTAACTCCCTGGTCACTGAGAATGACAGGGTCACCTCACAGCCACTGTGGCCCCAGTCGTCAGGCTATTTGGCTGACTTAGTCTTAGCAGCTGTCTGCCCTTTGCAGGCTTCCCAGGTAGCTGAACGACTTCCATTCACTTTGGGCTACATGGATTTGATCATCTCACCTTGTATTTGGCTGTGATCCCAAACACTAATCCTGAAATCTATAGTGCCTTAAGATAATTAAAATAAAGGAAAAGAAGACATTTGAGGCTTAGGAATTCCTGCTTTCCGCTATTTTTGCCAAAGAAAGTGTTGCTTGCTCTACTTTTAAGGGGCAGGGCATTTTCTAAAACATCTAAGGTGACTTAAAGGACTAGGCATCAGTTTTGGTTAGATTTTATATTTTAATGATTCAAAAATTACTAGTCATGAAAAAAATTAGTAGCCCTGTATGAAGTGATTTTACCTTCAAAAGCACCTTTGTGTACAGTGGTTTTGGTTTATGTGGGTCTTCTGTTTTTGTTTTGGGGTTTTTTTTTTTAGTATAAAGGGAAAATGGTGGGGAAAATACATATTGTATTTTATCAAACCCCAAATGTGAAAAATAGTTTAAAAGACTGCTGACGCAATTGCAGCTGGGTTCATTGAAGCCTAATTAAAATGCCAGTAACACATGATCCTGCCCAGAAGTGCTGACTACCGCTAGGCAGAAACCAGGGCCATTTGGCTGTACAATATTAATAACAACAGCAGCCAGAACATTATCATAAATGTTCTGAGTGAAGCCCCCAACCTCTATTTCAAGGTTTACAAAAATCTATGATTTTCCAGGCAGTGGTAACCACAGAGAAACCAGACTTAATTACAGAATAAGAAACCAGCAACTGAACATATGGCTTAGACTAATGGACTGCTCAATCACTATGATTCAATCCTTCATTCATCGTTCTGGCAATGCATTAGAAGCCGGGGATACAAAATTAGAATAAGGTTATGATCCATGATCTCAAGAAGGTCAAAGTCAGAGGGCTAAAAATCTTGGACTTAAATCTTATGTTTTCTGAGTGACAAAAAAAACCTGGTAGAGAAGTGAATGATAAATTAACTCCAGACAGAAAGACAACATGAATGGCTGAATAGAAGATATAGGAAGGAGTTATATATAAATCCCTCTGCTGAACACTATGAGAAGATAGTTGAGTAAACAGAGATGATGCCATCATTCAAATGTATATAGCGCCCCAATATACCTGGCATTATACTGGTAGCAGTTAAAACAAATTTTATCTCAGCCCTAACAATAATAGTGTACTGAAATAGTGTCTACTCCATGCCATACAATATCCTAAGTACTTTACATATATTAACTCATTTAATCCTCAAAACAACCCCATGAAGTAAATACCATTATCATCCCCATTTTACAGATGAGGAAACTGAGAGGATAGTCATACATCCAAGCTTATTCAGCTAATAAGTCATGGAGCCAGGATTTGAACGAAGGCAATCTGGCTTTATAGACTGTATTCTCAACTACTTTTTTATACCTCTTCTCTATAAAAATGGTTATGTTAAAAACAAAGGAACTGTACAGAAACACTGTACCCTAAGTTGCTAAATTTGTTTCTCATGGGGGTACAGGTTAACAATTCTGAAACTGCTTTACATTTATGCTGTGGTTGAACAAATATTAAACGGACAGTGGACAGTGGGGGCTACGTTTCCTACTATTGGAGAAGGGGTTACAGATAAGCAAGAATGACTACAATGAACCCAGTGCTGTATTATAGTCAGAGACACCAGTATAAACTCATGTTTAGCTTAATGTATATATACAGATGTTTAGATACAGAAATAATTATTGATATGTGTTTACACAGCTAATACACACACATTATTCCCAGCTCTGTTTGCTGACAGAGCCCAGAAGCAATGGGGCCCAAGAAGAAATGAGCACACCCAGCACCAAGATCTTGGTTTCTAAATACCATTTTCCAATGAAAGGAACCAGGGCTCTTTGAAGAAATGGCTATTTCTGGGAGTGGGGCAGGGAAAACACAAGATATACCTGCAGCATCTTGTGGTATCAGAAAAGAGAGATGTGTTCAAAAAAATAAAAGGATGGGGGCATATCAAAGGGACACAGGAACCAACCTGAAAGAGCTCCCATGGCCAAAGGTGGAATAATTTAAGCAACAAAATAAATAGCATCCTATAGGATTATAACCCAAAGTAGAAAATAAACACACGAGTCCACACTGATATAAGCAAATGATTAAATAAGTAGATGGGTGAAAAGAGACAAATCTTCCTTATAGAAGAATTCTAAATAATGTATGCAGATACTCTTCATTCCAGGAGGTACAGCTTATCCCCTCCCTGTTTGGGGATGGGCTAACCTTAGTGACTCACTTCCAAAGAATGCAGTGGAGAAGTAGAAAAATAATACCTTTACAGTGGAGAGATCTGCCCGCAAATGCTACCTTAACCAAGTGATGAAGGTTAAGATCCTCTGTGATATTATGTGGGTATCATATACCCTGTCCTATGATGTGACAAGAAGGACACTCCACTTCTGTGGTATTCCTTCTAAAAAACCATATCACTAGTTTTTAATCATGTGAAAACATCAAACAAGCCCAGACTGGGGGGCACTATAGGGTATCTAGCCAGTGCTCCTCAATACAGTGAGACTGTCAAAGTCCTGAAAAACAAGGAAAGACTGAGAAATTGTCACAGACCAGAGGAGACCAGGGAGACATGTCTAAGTGCAACGTGGTTCCCTGGATTGAATTCTGGAACAGAAAGAGGGCATTCATGGAAAAAACTGGTGAAAGGCAAATAAAGTCTAGAGTTAGGTTTCTTCGTTTTGACAGATACACCATGGTAATGTAAGATATTAACATTAGGAGAACTGGTGATGGGGATACAGGAACTCCCTGTGCTATCTCTGCAACTTCTCTGTAAATATAAAATTTTTCCAAAATAAAGAGTTTAAGAAATTATTTTATTCGAAAATAGGCATGCAAAATAAGGAAAAGAGCCATCATGTATCATGCCAGTGAAAGGAAGCTAGAAATAAGAGCATAACAATTCTCACGTTAATGTCAGCTTTCTGCTACCTAGCACTGCTGATAGGACTGTCATTCCTTAATTTTTCATAAGGCATTGTATTCGGGGGGACACTAAACCCATCCAAGCTCATTCCATTCACAAACGCTTACTGGGTACATAAGCGCCAGGCACTGACCTAGGCACTAGAGATGCACTGGTGGACAAGACATGCTTCCTTTGTCCAAAGAACATCTAGCGTCATTGAAGAGAGAGATATAAGTCAACACAAAATAAAACACAGCATGTTAAGTCCTGACTAAGAAGAGGTAGTTTTAAGATGGTAGGGGCACGCCCAGGAGGAGCACCTGACCCTTTCAGTGCCAAGGCACCATAGAGGACAGAGACGGTCTCCTGGAAGAGTCCATGAATAACCTAAGTGTCTTATGACCATCACAAGGGCCCCTGGTGATGGTGATATACGCCAACCTCCTGTCAGCATAAAGTGCACTTGGGAAATACAAATTTAATTATGCCACCTCTTCCTAAAACCCTTCAAAGGCTTTCCATTACTCCAAGTTCCTCACCGTGTGCGATGGGTAATTTGATATGCTAACTTGGCTAGGTTATAATACCCAGTAATTACCCACTAACTGAGGTGGGTTTTTTAATATTTTTAAATTTCTTTTTAATTTTTAGTTTTTGGCCATGCCGTGCGGCATGTGGGATCTTAGCTCCCTGACCAGGGATCGGATCCACACCCCCTACAGTGGAAGTGCAGGGTCTTAACCACTGGACCACCAGGGAAGTCCTAATTGAGGTGTTTCTGTGAAGACACTTTTAGATGTGCTTAACGTCTACAGTCAAATTTAAGTAAAGGAAATTCCTTGATAAAGTAGTGGGCCTCATCCAATCAGTCGAAGGCCTTAAGAGAAAAAAACCAGTTTCTCAGAAAAGAAGAAACTCTTGGGACTGCCCTGGCGATCCAGTAGTTAAGGCGCCACACTTCCACTGCAGAGGGCGCAGGTTCAACCCCCCGGTCAGGGAACTAAGATCCCGCATGCATGCCACCGTGAGGTGGGTACAGCCCTAAACAAAAAGGAAGAAGAAATGCTGCCTCAAGATTGCAGCATCATCTCCTGCCTGAGTTGGTAGCCACCTGCCTGACCTACAGACTTCAGACTTGCCAGCTCTCTTTATGTAAATATATTTCATATATGGGGTTATATTATACATAGGATATTATATAGAGAATTATATATATGTAGGATATATATTATATATAAAATAGGATATGCATTATACATCTTTTATTCTGTCTGTATTATATATATATATATATATATGCTGAAGACATATATATCTTCTCTTGGTTCTGTTTCTCTGGAGAACCCTAACTGACACACCATGGTCATGGTCTCTGGGCTTCATGTAGTCTGACTCTTACTCTCCTCATCAGCCACGCCTTCCCCCCCACGCCTTCCCCCCCACACTTTTCACACTGTCTCTTCTACTCACACTGGCCTTTTCTCATCCTGAGTCCTTTCAGCTCTTCCTGTCCCCTCCTTCCACAGGCTGCTCTCTCTGTCTGGGTCACTCTCCCTTCTTTTCCTGATTGACACTTACTCATGCCTCAGACCTCAGCTCAACTGCTGCTTCCTCAGGGAAGCTTCCCATCATCAGACCCACTTAGTAAGCCTTCAGAGCACCTCACAGCTCTCCTGAGTAGCTGGACAAATTGCCACTTCAGGCCTCCTTACACGTAAGCTCCACGAAAGCAGGAATGATGTCTGGTTTTGCTCTTTTTTTGTAATTATATTCCCTAGTACAGTGCTTGGGGCATGAAAGTTTCTCAATGAGTATTTGTTTAATGAATGTCAACACAGGTGTTAGAAGAGCAGAAAACTGCCCCTCTCCATAGCCACAGCCTCTGAAGTTCTCACAGGTAGAATCCAGTGACACAGTTCTCTTGACAACTCATCAAGCTGAAACTCAAGGTCAAAAAAAAAAAAGGGGAACTTGGAAAGGCAGTCAAAGCAGGCAGAAGGAGGGGGCTTTACTTGCTGGAGACAGAAATGTCTCTGCAGATGGGCTGGAGGTGGTCAGTGCGGCTGCAGCCTCAAGTTGACATTGATTTCTCCAAAAATGCCACCTGCCTCTTCACCCAAACTGGGCTTTATACAATCACATTTCCCACTTATTACCAACTGCCAAATGTCGAAACTCTCAGAAGCACTTTTTTTAAGTCTTAAAAGAAATAAACTCTAGCCTATTAAAGAAGAAGAAAAGAAAATGAAGATATGTTCTTACCAGACTTCTTTTAATAAAAAAGGTTCAAACCTAAAAATAAAAATTTCCCCAAGTTTAAGTGCTAAGATTTTATTAGGAGGTACATTCCGAAGGCAGCAAGGGTGAGGGGAAAGGCAAAGGAAAGCAAATGATATACGCAAGTGATCATTACATTTCTTCTTTAGGTTATTTTTACCCTGAGTTACCTGTACTGGACAAGCTGGCAAATTTCCCAAAACATCAGGCCACTGGGTCAGGTTTCTAAAGGCAGTAACTACAGCTGATGCCTCAACTCATATACGTGACAATTTTAAAGCATATCTTCAAATTTATTGACATTTTTCCTAGTGACACATGGGGTCTATATCCCCTGCTTTCTTTTTTTTTCTTTTTTTTTTTTTGCGGTACGCGGGCCTCTCACTGTTGTGGCCTCTCCCGTTGCGGAGCACAGGCTCCGGACGCACAGGCTCAGCGGCCATGGCTCACGGCCCCAGCCACTCCGCGGCATGTGGGATCCTCCCGGACCGGGGCACGAACCCGTGTCCCCTGCATCGGCAGACGGACTCTCAACTGCGCCACCAGGGAAGCCCCCCCTCTGCTTTTGAATCTGGGAAGTTTGTGATTCACTTGTATCCAATAATCTGTGTTGAAGTGCTGCCGAGTGACTCCAGGGCTTGCTTATGGATAACAATACAGTTCTACCTTATTCACAGGGACAGTCATCCGTGGAGCCCTGAGCCAACAGGTAAGAAGTGTGACTTTCCTAAGGCTGCCATGCTATGAGGAAGCCAAGCCACAGAGGGAGGATGCGTGAAGGTGCTCCAGTTGGCAGTAATGGTCTTCAAGTCCTCCTCTCCCAGGTGCCAAATATGTGAGTGAACATGTTCTCAGATGACTCTAGTCCCCAGCTGTTGAGTCAACCCCAGACTTTGAATCTTCTCAGCTGAGGTCTCAGACATGGGGGAGGGGAGGGCACAAACAAGTCATCCCCACTCTTCCCTTTCTGAATTCCTGCCCCCAAAGCATACAAACACTGATATTGCATTACACTACTGTGGTTGAAGGGGTGTTTGTTATATAGCGACGGTAACCCGAACAATATAGAAAAATGGGAGTTATTTCTTAGATGTCAAAACAGGTGTCTAACTTTCCTCCACAGGAGTGAAAACCCATCAACAGCTTTTACCTCTGACAAATCTCTCAAATGTAAACAAGCCAAACAAACAAATAAACAAATAAAAGCTGGCTTCAGCCTTTCGTGAAAGGAGTAGATTTCAAGCAGAGAGATACTTACTCAGAGAGAGAAAAGAATTGTCTTTGAGAAGGGAAGTGCTCAGTCAATGTTTGATGAATGAAGAAAGGAATGGCTCAAAGAACCAAGAAATGTTTAGGTGAGGATATCGCAGAGGGCAAAGGATCATTTTCCAAGATCAATGGCACTCTTAGTCCCCAGTTCAAAACATTCAGTTCTCCAGAAATTTCTAGGGCTTATCCTTGTGTTCTCTTCCTGTAATATTTAAATGGCATTTATCAACAAGCAAATCACATGCCGAGGATGTATATTTGTATATGACACATTTTCTGATGCAAAACTGAGCTGGATAACAAACACCTTGAATGACAGAAAGAATCAAAATTATTTTGACAAGCTGGAGTAATGAAGCAAGATAAATATAAGTGGCTGAAGTAACCTTATCCGAGAGGGCAGCTGAAGAGACTGTGCAAGGACTTCAGAGTCTTTGGGGAAAGTGTTGGACTCACCCTGAAGATGATAGGAAGCTATGGAATACTTTAGAATAGGGAGGCACTGTGATAAAAACACAGTGTTTTAGAGGATTAATTCAACATCTCTTTATGTGATGAAGTCAAGGGAGAAGAAATAGAAGGAAGAAAGGCCACTTAGCACTTAGGAGACATTTGCAGTCCCACAACAATAAAAATATATGGGTCTGAGCTAGTATGACCATGGCATGAGGAAAAGAGGGGCAGTGGTGATTCAGTGGCACCACCAGGAAGACTTGGGCAGCTGATGGGGTATCGAGAGTACAGGTGAAGGAAGACTCAAAGAAGATTCAGAGGCCTAGAGTGAGAGGGCAGTAGAGCTGATGGAAACAGAAAAAATGGAGGAGAAAGTATGCTTTGAGAAGAGGAAAAAGAGCTCAGTAGGAACCCATGGCCTTTGAGATGGTGCTAGCAAGACATTTAGGTAAAAAAGAGCCAATGGATAATAGGAGACCTTGGATTAGGTTTAGGGAAAGAGGCCTAGAGAAGTGGAGCTGGGACTCATCAGCCTGCAGGTGATCCCTAAAGCCATGAATGAATTCCCATAATGCGCCATGTTAGACTCTGTTAAATCTTTGGTCTTTATGGCATATTATAGCTCAGAATGAAATATTTTGAAAATATACTGCATCTTTGTCATGTAGTGAATGGGCTGCATAATTAGGTCAACCATAGCACAGCCATTTTATTGACTTTTAATAATTAAGAAACAAAAATATAAATTGCCAAGAGTACCAAAATACGAATTTGTTTGACTCCCAATATATTGGGTTAGCCAAAAAGTTCATTCGGGCTTTTCCCTACAATGTTATGGAAAAACCCAAATGAACCTTTTGGCCAACCCAACATTTTGAACTATTCTTCCTACTCACTTCAACTGACAGGATTGGCCTCAGAAATTAAGAACCATTTTTAATGCCTTTAAAGAATATCTGGGTGGGCTACTATCCCTTCAGCTCTCCACTTGAATAAACTGTAAGAACACCAAGAGCTTGTGTAGAGCCAAAAAGAACCAAAGAATGTGCAGCTGGAGGTATCAGCTGTGCATGTCGAGTTCTAGCCAAAGTAACTCCCCAGGGTGTCCAGCTGTAGAGAGAGAAAGAAAAAGAGAAGAAAGACAGTAATTCAGTCGGGGAAGTTAACAGCGGCTGAAGATTCGAGTTGGCCACAGAGCACTCTTAACAGTTGGGTACCAGAAGACATGCTGCTGCTACATTTGGGTAACTTACAATTACAGAGTGAACATCTGTCTGTGACCATCTGTCTGCAAGTATGCTGGGGGTCAGAGGCACAGTGAAATATAGACCTGAAAGTGGAGTAAGATAAGATAAGGAGAGGAAAATATGTAAGGCATCTAACTGATTTCACCTAGAAAAAGACAGCCAGTTGAAAGAAAGTGTGGATGAGATCTTCTTAAATAAATTATGACTCAGCAAGTGCCATTTTATCTGTCTAAGAAAATAATTACAGGAAAGCAATGTTTCCTGAAAAGTGTCTCTTCCTGAAAAAGCCCATTTGGAATAGCGACAGAGGTTTCTGGCAGATGGAGGGTAGCACGGCATGACTTCTGGAGATGACCTGGCCCAAGCTCAGTCAGGTACAGAACTGAGACATTACAACCAAGCCCTTCTAGAAAGCACTGAAACCTGCTTTCCTCGGCCTCCATGACATCTACCATATCTCATGTGTGGATGGTCCTCTGACCACTCACTTTGACAGGTTTTTCTTCCTCTGCTTGTTTCTTAACCCCGGAGCTCCTCTGGACTCTAAGCCCTCCTCTCTCCCCACTCAAACACTCTCCTTAGGGCATCTCATCTGCTCTGTTGGCCTTAGAGTCATTCATGTATTGATGACTGTCAAATATTTACTTTCACCCAGACCTTTTGTCTGAGCTCAGACCTGGACGGTAACTGCATACTGCATATCTCCTCTTGGGCATTTTACAAACTCAACTTGTCTAAAATTGAACCCATGACTCCCGGAGACTCATGCCTTCTCTACTGCTTCCTATCGGTAAATAGCCCCTCCACTGTCAGGTTACCCAAGTTGGCCACCTGGGAATCCTTATTTGAATGCTCTTTCCCTTGGCCCACACTTCACCCACACACCAGTGGCCCACATTAACCACTCTCCAACCCCTTTTCCCTTAGCCTAGACTCAGGAACCACTATCTTTCATTTCATTATCACAACAGCCTTCTGAGTTGTCTTCCTGTCTGTGATCTTGACTCTGCCCTATTTCATCTCCATTCCATTCTCAAGCACTCACTCTGAAACAAATCCCATCACCTCACTTCTTCAGCCTGAAACTCTTCAGTGGGTTACTACTGTTTTTAGGATAAGGTCCAAAGCTGTTAATATGATCTGCATAATTTGGCCCATCCCATCTTCTTACCCCACATCATTGCCTCCAAGTCCAGCCATGCTGAGTTTTTTCTAGTTCCTTGAACCCAACAAGTTCTCCTTCAACTACAGACTTTTGTATATGCTGCCTGGCATTCTCTTCTCCCTTTCTTTGCCAGACAATGACTATTCCTGCTTCAGGTCCCAGTTTAGACAAAACTACCCTGACAAGCCTTCCCTGTCCAGTCCAGTCTGTGTTAGGTGGCCCACAGTGAACTCCCAAACACTACTTTTCCCCAACAAATCACACTCTACTGTTAATGCCCACTTATATGCCTTTATCTTCCACTAGACCTTGAGTTCATTGAGGGCAGGTAGCATGTCTGTTTTGTGAGCAATTGTATGTCCAGCACCCAGCCCAGCATTATTATATATTGAATATGTAAATGATTCCATGAAATATGGGATCTGTAGGCCCTCTGATCAGCCATGAAACACAGCTAGGTCTATGTCGAACAACGTCCCCTCAGAGAATTAGAAAGATTTTCAAAGTTCCTCTGTCTAAGATGAGCCTAGCAGCTGGAACATTCATCCAGGAACATTCATTCCCTGAGGTGTGGCCAACAGAAGTCTACTGAAGGATTCTCAGCTGCAGCTCACTGCAAAGCTCCTACTCCAAGCACAGAAGAGTCTCTTCAATTCCAACAAGGGACATCAAGAAAACAAAGAATCTTTCCTTTGGTGTTAGGAGCCTGGGAAGGCAGAACATAAAGCAGAAAACTCTAGATGGACTCAGTCTTCCTAGAGAAGATTGTATTGGACTGTCCCCTAAATCAGTGGTTTCAAACTTGAATCAGAATCACCTGGACAGCTTGTCAAAGCACAGATGTCTGAGCCTGACCCCCAGAGTTTCTGATTCAGTAGGTCTGGGATCGGACCAGAGAATTTGCATTTCTAACAAGCTTCCAGGTGATACTGATGCTGCTGATCTGGGGACCACAACCTTGAGAACCACTGCACTAAACATTTGAGTCACCTCTTAATCACACAAACATAAGAGAAGTAGCCCCCCCTGTGCTGGGGGAGGAGAGGCACTCTTCCTAAACCCCTAGAGAACAAGATCTCACTGCTGGGAAGGGAGTGGGGAAACTTGCCTAAGGATTCAAGAGCCTGTGGTAAACAAGAAATCAGAAAAATGAAAATTCCAATCCCTTCTGCATTGAGGTTGAAGGCTGCTAGAACTACTCTGATAACTTAAGACAGTTCAAATTATAATAATTGTTCAAGAAAAGGACATCAAGGGGCCTTGTGGTGGAAGTGCCTACCCAGCAGTCATTCACTGGGCCCAGGGAAGAGCTCCAAACATAGGTCTGTCCAGTTAGTGTGCACACACACCCAACCCACAAAGACTGGCTCAGAGCTGCCTAATGCGAGTCAGCACCAGACAACTGTTGAAACTGTTGGATCAGAGACCCTCTTTTTCCTCTGGGGTTGCCAAACTGATAGGCAGTAAGTCTGGGGCTTCTGGTGGCCACTGCCCCAGAGGGAAGAGTGTGGCAGAGAATGACACCAACACTGAAGAAAACTCAGGCAAGAAAGGCCAGAGGTAGACTCCTGATAACATTGTCTGAATCTAGCAGGGCCTAAAGTTCAATATCCTTGAACTTGAGCTGAGTTTCTGTCACTTGCAACTGAAAGCGTCTTGACGGATGGAATTCTACTAGCAAACCAACACGTTGCTCTGGTCTAGGATGTTTAAGTAACCATCTGTTCTAGCAGTTTCTCTGGAGATAGACAGAACTTCCAGGCCTACAGCTTTGCCAGCCCCTCTGGGATTCTACTGCTAAAATTTTTCCTAACAAATCACTGCTTCAGCATAGCACTTAGCCTCATCACTGCTCACTTGCTTCATTCTCTCCTCTGTGAGCTCCCTGAATATATACTCTTTATAACAGTTTTCTTGATTGCCAGGCAAAGCAGCTGGCTTACAGGTACTCAATCTGCAAACAGCATTTAGATGAAAAATAACAAATTTGGGTCAGATTAGTTTGATGAATGAAAGAAAAAAAAGGAGAGGAGGACAAGGCACGCCGGAAGGAATACTAAACTAAAACCGGTAACAATTCACAAAGGTGAGCTCCTAAAGGCAGGTAAACCTTCACTCGCCTCCAGAATATTTCTAATGGAATCCCAACTCCTACTAACAGCTTCAGCATTTTTCTTTTCTTTGAAAAAACTATTATGGAGGAGGGGGTGCCAGAGAAAGACAATTGAGATGGTGACTCCCACATAAGTCAGCTTCCTCTTCCCCAAATCAGTTTCCAGCAACTCTGCCACATCATCCACTGAGAACCCCCTGGCTTCCAACTCAAAGGAAAGTCTCAGACGTCTCAGGCACAGACAACAGCAGCCCTCCTTTGGTGGCTTTCAATGATCAACAGCTTCCTGCCAGAGCGCTCACCAACCCTGAACTCGTGGAAGAGAATTACTACAGAACCCAGGAAAGAGCTGGAAGCGTACCCGGCACAGGGTTTGTCACTCACATCTCATATTAAATGTGCCTTTTGCCTCCTAAGGGGTCTATCGGAATCCCTGGGCACAGCTGTGGTCATGGACGCTCCATCCAACCACTGGACCCGAGAAGTGACCCATCTTTCTGACATCAAGAGACCTGCCATGGAAGAAAAAACAGAAACGGCCCAGATGGAGCTGCCTTTTCAAATCCTTGTGAATGTCATGAGATTAGCAGCTTTCCTCTGAGTCGGCCTCAAAGACTTCCTTTACAATTGTTCATAAGCTAGCTCAGGGATAGGCAGTGAAATTCACTCAAATAAAAACATAACCTCAAACATCCAAAACAGCTGGTGGAAATTGTGACTGTTTTAGAGGAGCGGACTTATCTAGCTGAGTCAAAACAAGTGTGAGTGCCTCAAACAGGCAGGAGATCAGAAACAAAATTAGGTGTTTATTGAGTGTTGTCCTTCTTGATTTTTTTTTCCTCCCTTGCCAGACGTGAGTCTCCACTTTAGCTTCATCCTGACAAGGAATGAAATCCTTTATGATATCAGAATTGACATTTTTGGAAATTTATTTTTAAGTAATTTTTTTTTTTTTTTTTTTTTTTTTTTTGCGGTACGCAGGCCTCTCACTGCTGTGGCCTCTCCCGTTGTGGAGCACAGGCTCCGGACGCGCAGGCTCAGCAGCCATGGCTCACGGGCCCAGCCGCTCCGCGGCATGTGGGATCTTCCCGGACCGGGGCACGAACCCGTGTCCCCTGCATCGGCAGGTGGACTCTCAACCACTGCACCACCAGGGAAGCCCCTTTAAAGTAATTTTTTTCTAATTATAAAAGTAGTACATGTTCTTTGGAGAAAATTTAGGAAACACAGAAAAACCACAAATCAGAAAATAAAAATTACCTGTAATCACATTGCTACTCTTTCCGTTTTGTTCTTTTTTGACTTTGGTTTTTCATACACATACATACACCATGTAATTTTAAGTATATATTTAAATATATATAATCATTATTAAAATGACTCCTTTTGATCCTGATTTTTCACCTAGTCCATTACGACCATTTCCCCAAGTCACTGATATATTCTTTCACACATATTTATGCCTGCGTGTGAACACCATAAATTACTGAGCTAATGCCAATTGTAGACATTTAGGGTACTTCTAATTCCACGCTGCTGTAAACAGCGCTGTGAAGAATATCCTTGTTGATAAATCTTTGCACACGTTCATACTTAGAAAACTTACTTTCTCTTTCAGGGCACTGAAATTCAGGATGTAAAAGGGATGGTAATTGGCGCTGAAGGAGTGTAGCCCCTTTCTCCCTGTGAGTTTCTGCCCATCATCTTCTTTTGCATATTTTCAGACAAGTTAGCTACTTTTAGAACCTGTAGCCCTTCCTGGTCTCATAGAAGCCTTGTTTTCAGTCAAGTTAATGGTCTCTCCAGTTTGCAGTGCAGAAACATCGAGATAACTGTTTCTTAAACGTATGGCAAGAAATGAAGGCAAATAAGTATTAGAAAAGATTACTAACGTTATTAGGAAAAAGAAAATAGAGAAAAGTAATTCCATCAAAAGAGGTTATCAGACTGATTAGACTGGGCTACTCAAAACTTTGTCTTCCAGAAAACTCTCAAATGTAGATTATTTGTAGCAGGTTTTACAACAGAAGGGAACTAGCTAAAATTTTCCACTTTCTTATTTTTCCTATTTTCTAATCGCAAGAGTGAAATGAAACATTCCTAAGGAGAAGACTCTTAACTGGCATTATTACCTCTCATTTGAGATTTACTGCCAACATCGAACAACAATTGCTTCTGTATTGGCACAAGCCATCCAGTCACTCACCATTGGGGGATGAATCACTCCCCGTGAAAAATCATTCCAGAATTTGGATAACAGAGAAGTTTGCCTCCAGCCAAAAGCTCAACAAATGCTGGCAAAATTTAGGAAAATCATTATCATGAAAGGCTGCCATGGTTTCAAAGAGCATCTCTTAGTATTTACTGCACTCTATGACCTCTAAAAAAAAAAGTGCAAGCAACTTCATGCACACACACAGCCCTTGCCAGTTCCACTTAAAAGTCTCATTCTCTTCATCACCAGAGTGGAATTAAAAACAGTTGGTCAAGCTCCACTAATCGACAGCTGCTTGCAATTAGATGAAGCATTTAAAGCCATTCTCTTAACTACCTTCCCAACTGCCTAAGCATTCAGCATGAGCAATACACCGTGATAATTTGCCAGAATGTTTAACTTATCTCCATCTCTAGTGGTTTCTATACCTTCCTTATTTTCTCCAGTCTTCCCACACACTGTCTGACTCTTCCAGTTCCTCTTGTTAAATTAGGGGTATACAGAGAAGAGATTATACAAAACCAGGTCGAGCTGCTTTGTGCTAAGATGGAAAATTCTACCCAGGCAACTATTACAGGGCAGAGTAAGTCTTGATGTTTCTCAAAGAGAAGAGAAAAGACGCCCTTTTTCCTTTTTTTTTTTTTTTTAAACAATGAACCGGAAAGTTCACTGTAATTTTTCTCATCAATGATGATGAAGAAAAAGAACAGTTCCGGGCTTCCCTGGTGGCGCAGTAGTTGGGAGTCCGCCTGCCAATGCAGGGGATGCGGGTTTGTGCCCCTGTCCGGGAAGATCCCACATGCCGCGGAGCGGCTGGGCCCGTGAGCCATGGCCGCTGAGCCTGCGCGTCCGAAGCCTGTGCTCCGCAACGGGAGAGGCCACAAGAGTGAGAGGCCCGCGTCCCACAAAAAAAAAAAAAAAAAGAAAGAAAGAAAAAGAACAGTTCCTGGGCTTTTGTAAGCTCTTTCCAATTCTCATAACTCATACACGTTAATTTTGGAGGAGGGAGAAAATGCACAGATCCCTTTATTCCATTTTTTTCCTTTACAAACTGGGCATTAAGAGTCAAGATGCTTTTCCCAAGATCACAGAAAAAAGTGGCAGAGCATGGCCCGACTCCAACTCCCTGACTCTCAGTCAGTCCAGATGGCTTTCTGCTACTTCGGCTCCCTTCGCTAAAGAGAAAGTCTTCCAACTCTTCTAGAAGGAGGCAGGGGCCAGCACGGCTGCACCACTTGCCCAGCCCAAGGGGTAGAGCAGCTGTCCTCCCAGACCTCTCCAGCCAGGAACCCAGCCTGGGGGCTTAAAGTAGAAAAAAAAGAAAAACCAGAGATGATGTGGCCTCACCTGTGCCGTCATCCTTCTCACTCCCCCACCTAAATAAGAGCCTCACAAACTTAACCACATTCATGGTCACATAACCATGTGTTTTCTCTGTCTCACGCTCCCTGATGCTGATCGCCATCCCACACTCACCTGACCTGTTGTGTGGTAAAGGGGACAGGAGGGGAATGCAGGGGATATTGGAGGAAGGGAGGAGAGAAGAAGCGAGAGAGATGAAGGGCAATCAGCAGAAGGGAGCAGTTACCTACCCAAAATCCAAGAAGCAGAGTGAGAGTTGAGACAAGAATGGGAGCCCTCGCACCCCGGACTGCAGGCCCACAGCCCTGGCTTTTCCTATCTCTGCTCTTCTAGAGGCTAATCCCCTTTTTTTCCAGAAACCTCCTCCCCACATCCCCACCTAGTCCACTCCTCCAGACAGTCATGGAATCTTCCTTCTGTATCTGAGGACAATTCACTCCTATTTAACTCATTAAATATAAGCGAATATTTAATTAATTCATATTAAACTTATATTAATTCACTCATATTAAACTTATATTTCCATTATACTTACAGCAGAGAGTTATCCTTATATTTATTCTGCTTCAAAATCTTTCTGTTGATCATTTTATGTTCTCTGTTTTATATAGATAGATAGATAGATTCCTGGTACATATAGAAAGTTAGATATAGATACATAAATATAGAGATATAAAGAGAGATTGAGATAAATTTTTTAAAGTTTTTCTGTGGCCATAAATGTTCTAAGTGTCAAAAAATACTATTCTGGCTCTTTCCCATCTTGCAAGACGGTGGATGAAAAAACAGAGAAGCTGGACATGAGGAGAAGAAACCTGAAGCCAAGAAGGCTGATGCCAGGGCAAGGTTAAGAAGCATAACCTCAAGGCCAAAAACACCTCAGAAGGGGAAACCCCACCACAACCAAAACCCCATCCTTGTCAGCGGAATTGGCAGCTTTTCCCCATCTCCTATGTGTTCCAGCAAGGCCATGGCGAAGAGGAAGTAATCGGCAGCTACATTTAAGGTTGAAACGAAAGAGACATTTCTTGCTTGGGGGTGACAGAAATGGTGGGACCCGAGTGGATAAGCTTTACAGAATGCCTGGATACTGTTGTACTGAAGATGTGCCTTGAAAGCTGCTGAGCCACAAAAGAAAACCTTTCCGTCCGATGTAAGGACGCTGCGAGCTCACGTCACTCCCAGCACCGTTCTGAGCAGCCTCACTGGGTGCCACAGAGGCATGGCGGAGGTGTTCCTGAAGCAGCTGAGCAGTAGCATGCTGCTTGTGACTGGACTTCTCATCCTCAATCGAGGTCCTCTGCTAGAACACACCAGAAATTTGTCATCTCCACCAAAATTGGTGAGTGGTGTGGAAATCCCAAAACATCTCCCTGAGGCTTATTTCAGGAAGAAGAAGATTTGTAGAGCCCAGACACCAGGAAGGTAAGACCTTCGACACAGAGAAAGGGAAATCCAAGCCCAAAGAGCAGAGCAAGGTTGACCTGAGAGCCCGGGACTCACAAACTCTGCAGAGAAATCAAAGCTGTTCCTCCGCTCTAGGGCTACCTCTGTTCTGTTTTCTCTCACAAATTGGTGTTCTAAATTTCTTACAAAGAACCTAATTAAATAACTGATACGTTTCCCAAAAAAATATAATTCTGGTTGGTGTAGGTATTACGTTTATCACAAGTATAAAGCTGGTCAACATAACATAATTATAAATTGTGTAGATAATTATTAAATATATACAATGTATCAGAAATGAATCTCTTAATGAATTGAATGACCCTGTTTTGTATCCCAATTAACTCATGTATCTATGATTTGATAGTACTTAATGCTAAATTGTGACAGTTTTCAGAGTCGATTCTTTTTCTAATTTTTCATTTTTAGAGAGGTAAGAGAAAGTGCTTGTTTTATCCACCTAAATAGAGGAAAGGAAAGTTTTGTTATAGCAATGACACTAAATGCAAGTCTCCTTTCCAGTTATACATCAAAATAACAAAGTGATCCATCATCAAAAATAATTTTTAATGCCCTGCCACTGACAGCTTACTTAGGGCCTCCTTCAATTTTGTTGAAAGCCGAGAACCAGAGACCAATTGCCTTGAGAACAGATTTTGTTTTTATTTCATGATAAGAGTCTTTTACTTTTTCAGCACCAAGGTTTTCTGAGGTCTTTTTTTTTTTTTTTGAGTTTTTTAATTGAGTTATTTTATCTTTTTCAGTTATATTTTGAGTTATTCCTTGTTTTATCCCCCAAGTGATTTTTACACCCTAGGACAAGATACCCTAGCAAGATTCACTAGGAGATAAGTTTGCCTTTATTCATAAAGAGGTAGAAAAGGTAAATAAGCACTACCAAAATACTGGCCATTGGGTAGATCCATTTTAGGAGAGCACAGAGGAAGATGATTCTCTTAACAGTACATGTGCCCGCACACCCCTTAGAAAGTCTTCATGCTATCCAGGAATGTGCACATCCCAATTTGACTGTCGCTGGACTAAAGACCCCACATGATCTAGTCCCTACCTTCTTTCCAGTCTCTATTCAAATCTTTCTCTTGCTCATGTTTTTAGTTCCTCTGGTTTACTGATGTGATGTTCCTGCTGCGTGAAAGCTATTTTCTCAGACATCATCTCTGACTATCCAATATATAATAGGTTTCCCAGTTTCTCTCTCTCTCATAGTTCTCTTCTCTTTCCTAACACTTAATCACAAACTGCCATCAGATATTTATTTGTATTTATTTAAGTAGCCCGCTAGACCAGGGTCTAATGTAGTCCCCTACCAGAATCTTTAGCATCAATTGAGAACTGGATAGAAATGCAAATTCCCAGGCCCCACCCCAGACGCAATGAATGAGAAACTCTGAAGCAATCTGTATTTTATTAAGTCTTCCAGGTATTTCTGATGCTGCTAAAGTTTTAGAACCACTGTACTGGGTCATAATCTCCATGAAGAAAGAGACAATGTCAGTTTTCTTCATCACTATATACCCAGGACTTTGTCCAGTGGCTGGCACATAAGAGATGCTCCATAAATATATATTGTTGAATAAACTCAAATAAGACAAAAGCTTGCCCACAATAAGAAATACATTTTTTTTTTTTTTTTTTTTTTGCTGTACGCGGGCCTCTCACTGCTGTGGCCTCTCCCATTGCGGAGCACAGGCCCCGGACGCACAGGCTCAGCGGCCATGGCTCACGGGCCCAGCCGCTCCGCGGCATGTGGGATCTTCCTGGACCGGGGCACGAACCCGTGTCCCCTGCATCAGCAGGCGGACTCTCAACCACTGCGCCACCAGGGAAGCCCCAAGAAATACATTTATTAAATATACAGAAATAGGGACTTCCCTGGTGGCACAGTAGTTAAGAATCTGCCTGCCAATGCAGGGCACACGGGTTCGAGCCCTGGTCCGGGTAGATCCCGCATGCCACGGAGCAACTAAGCCCGTGCACCACAACTACTGAGCCTGCGCTCTAGAGCCTGCGTGCCACAACTGCTGAGCCCACGTGCCACCACTACTGAAACCCACGTGCCTAGAGCCCGTGCTCCACAACAAGAGAAGCCACCGCAATGAGAACCCTGCGCACCACAACGAAGAGTAGCCCCCGCTTGCCACAACTAGAGAAAGCCTGTGCGCAGCAACGAAGACCCAACACAGCCCAAAATAAATAAATAAATATTTTAACACACACACACACACACACACACATATATATATATATATATACACACACGGAAATATATATACACACATATATATGTATACATGTGTGTGTGTGTATATACACATTTCACAAAATAATACCCTTACTACATACCATGGACTCCAAACATTCTCCATCCTATTCTATTTGTTTTATTTATTTTCCTCCTTTTTTTCTGGTAGGAGGACCCCCAAATTTATTTCATCCTCTGCTAATGGGTCTTATGTGCAGTTTGAAACCCTAGTCACTAAGGCTGTTCTAAGGAAATCCACACTTACGGCCTTGTTCCTCTTTTAATCTGGAATTCCCTTCCCTCCCATCTCCTCACACCCAAGTCACACTGATTCTTCAAGGCCCACCTCTCAGAGTGGATTTCTCTGTTGTGAAGGTAATCTTTCCCTCTTTTAAATTCCCACCATATTTTCTCTGCACTCAGCTTATGCCTTTTCTTACTTGTTTCTTTTAATATACTGTTTATGGAGTATCACTTTTCCTATTAAAGTTAATCGTTCAGAGCAGAATCCATATCTGGTTCATCTTTGGACTCTTCACAGCATTTAGCATATAAATTCAAATAATGTTTCCTAAGTAAACTAGACTTTCAAGGTTCCAGGGCAAAATATTTCTAAAGGAAGTAGGATTTCAATGGGTGGCTGAGAGAGGGAGGGCAGGTGAGAAAAAAAGAACCATGTGGGCAAAAGTGCCCACGACAGAAAAGGAAGGCACCTGCAGGCTGTGTTATGTGCGTCGTGGAGGAAAGGCGGGAAAGGCGGGTGCGGTCAGACGGCAGAGCAGACTCTTCTGCAAGGAAAGGAGAACCATCACAGGTCTATGGCTGGTTTTTGTGTTTTTGCTTTTAAATGACAATTTTGGTGGCAAGATGTAAGCGATATAAGGGTGCAGAGGCTATGAACATGTGCCTCTCGGATCTCCTGCATATTCCAGCACATTCAGCGGCCCTCAGCTGCTGCCCCTGGGGGCCCACCACCGTGTTCATGCTGAGGACACTATTTCCCGGCTGCCCCCAACCAATCACTGGGGGAAGTAGCACTGACCCTTTCCTGTGAGACACGGGACTCCGACTTTGGCTCAAGGACTCCCACTACTTGGGCGCAATTCTTTGAAAACAACTCACTGCAGTGTGAGCCTTCCCATGCCATCTCCTCCTTTCTTCCAGCCAGATCTGCACTGCAGGGTGACGTTCCCCCCACCACCCCTGCCTCCTCACTTTCATCCTTCCCAAGCATTTCCCCTAAAATATCTCCTACACTGCTAATCCTGTCTTGGTGGCCACTTCTCTGGGGATATGAACCAACTGCAGAGGAGGAGATAAGATCAGAAAGGAGGTAAGAGGCAAAGAGGTAAGATGGACATGCCTGGGCATTAAAATACACATATGCCTGAAAATATACCTACGTGTTCATTAATGTATACATACGGATATTGAATTACAATAGACACTCAAACTTACTGAAATTACCAAAACTGAAGGAAGGAAGAGTTCACCTAGGAAGCCACTGTTAAGAAAAAATGCAGATCTTTCATCAAACCGCATTTCTTAGTAGGCATAAATCTATCTAAGGTCAGATAACACGAGACAGTCTTTCACAAAATGTGAGATGCTCTGCTGACCAGAACTCTCTCACCCTATCACGTGCTGCCAGAGAAGCCTGGACCACAAAATACAAGCAGATGTCAACACTTTCACCTTCCACTTTCTAAATATCGCTGATTGGGCCAAGTTTCATTTCACTTATTGGGCCACTTTCCATGTTATGGGAGAAGGGTTGAGGAAGGGCGGAAGAAAGCATTTAGGATTCAAGTTTCATATCTGCTAAAGTAAACTGATGTTGCTTACTGCTGGGTTTCAAGAGAAAAGCTTCCCTAAATGAGCCGACAGTTGTTCAGAGGAACACATAGACTTGAGGTAGGCAACTGTTTTCTGTAAAGGGCCAGATAGTAAATAGTTGTGCTTCTATGGGTCATGAGGTCTCTGCTGCAACTACTACTATGCTGTTACAGCCCCAAAGCAGCCATTGACAATACAGAAATCACCGTGTGGCTGCATTCCAATAAAACTTTATTTACAAAAACAGACAGTGGGCCAGATTTGGCCCATGGACCATCATTTGCCAACCCCTGCTATAGAGCACTAGGACTGCTTCCCCCAAATACCCTCTTCTGGTTTGGATGTGGATGCTCCACCTGCTTTCTAATCTTTTATCTACTTACTACAAAAAGCACACAATTAAAATCTAGGTGAAAATGATCAGCTATATTAAACACCAATGCTAATAAGGGAAATGGCCATGAAACAAGCTCTGGCCTGGAGGAAAGGAGGCAAAACAGTCATCAGACTTCAACCTGAAGTTACTTTTATCTACCAGTCCATTGGTTCTTAAAGTGTGGTCCTTGTACCAACAGTACCAGCTGGGCCAGGGAAACTGTTAGAAGTAAAAAATTCCTGAGCCCTGTCCCAGACCTACTGAATCAGAATATATGAGTGGGACCCACTGTTTTAACAAGCCCTCCAAGTTATTCTGATGCAAGGTCAAGCTTGAGAAGCATGGAGCTATGTCTGAAGCTGCCTGTGCCTCAAATTCTCCAGCAGCAAAGTAAGAATGTTGAAATCTTATTATTTTCCCACAAAGAGATTGCCAAGACCTGGCTGATACACACTTAAAGTGGTTCACTTACCTGAAGCCTATTAGTGCTTAAGTCAAAACACATGTTCTTGGGCTTCCCTGGTAGCCCAGTGGTTGAGAGTCCGCCTGCCGATTCAGGAGACACGGGTTCGTGCCCCGGTCCGGGAAGATCCCACATGCCGCGGAGAGGCTGGGCCCGTGAGCCATGGCCGCTGAGCCTGCGCATCCGGAGCCTGTGCTCCGCAACGGGAGAGGCCACAACAGCGAGAGGCCCGCGTACTGCAAAAAAAAAAAAAAAAAAAAAATCTTCTTCTTCTTTGAATTTGGATCATCTGCCATTTAGAAGAAAAGATTATTCAGTTCTAAATCAAGTATATATTCATAAAGATTTTCTTCAGCTTGATTTGTATATTGATCAATAGAGTCCCTAGGATTGTAGAGATAAGATATATAACTTGTAATGGGGATCAGAACCCATTGGCCGAAGACAAGATTTGTGTACCACAGGTGTGTGGAATTAGGTAATACCCAAACCCCACCCAAGTACCTCTTTGCAGCCCTAACTTATGTGGGGACCAAGGAGAATCCTGGGGGAAATCTCAAGCCTATCTATGACTGGGCATCGGATATCAGAGACCTATCTGGGAGGCTTGGTGGGGTACATGGGGAATGGAAATGAAGAATGACAGGGGAACAGAAGCCAGATTTCAAATCTCCCCCTTCCCCACTTGCACACATACACCAAAATAAAATTGACCATTACTAATGGAAAGTCATCTGACTAACTGGATATGGCCCTTTAGAATGCCCTTTGGAGCCTAAACAGCTGAGCCGAGTCAGGTTCTGGGTGCGGCATGGCATATGAGCGATTTCCCCGCAGCTCTCCTAGAGGCACACGTGCACCTAGGGATACACAGTGCCTGGGTTCACTAGGCTTGTACATGGAAAAGGCAGGCTCACTAGGCGACTTCCCTGGCGGTCCAGTGGTTAAGACTCTGTGCTTCCACTGCAGGGGGCACGGCTTCTATCCACACACACCATGCAGCCAATAATAATAACTAAAATTAAACACTTTATAAAATCTCAGTAAGTTCTATGATGTTCCAAGTTCTATAATGTTCCATGGGTCCGAGAGATTCGACCCCTGGTCGGGGAACTACAATCTGGGCAGCCAAAAAAATAAGTAAAAAGTTTTAAAAAGCAGGCTCACTAAGTTCTCTAATGTTCCAAGTTCTATAATGAGGCACTGGCAGCACAGCAGAGGCCAGGAGTTTTGCAGTCAGGAGCACCACAAGAGCTTTTATTAGGCACCTTTTGGGGATTTCCTCAACACCTGTAGAAGTCTATGCGAGGTCCTGGAGTTCCCAAGTGAGCCAGCTGGAGCCTGGATGCAGCAAGATTCTGGTAACCATGTTAATGTAGTTTCGTGGTACCCATAAGATGGTGAGGCTGGGGGATGTCTGACACCCTTTGGGTCCTGTATCAGATACACTCTGCCTCACCTTTCATTTATTCCAACAATCACCAGAGTGACTGGTTTTGCACAGACTCCAACAAGCCTCACCCAGGTGTAACCCAAAGGGTCTCTACTCAAGCAAGTCTCTTGCCTCCCACCCTGGGGCTTCTCTGTTGAGACTGGGGAGAGGGGCAATTAATATGTATGGGGTGAAGCTTTGACCAGTGGGGACAGGAACTGAGTAGTGAATATTTCCATCCGCTTCCCACCACCACCACCAAATGGAAGGCTCTGAACCCCATTTCATTCAGCTCATCAGGAAGACCTGGGGGATCAAGTAACCAGTCGCCCACAGTTGCGGTTGACTATACAGCAGGCTTGTTTTGGGTCTCCCACCTTCTTTGCTTTGCAACCCTGTCCATTCCTGGTGATTCCTGGATCACACTCCCCACATGAATATTTGCACTTGAACCTATGGTTCAGCCTCTCCTTTCTGAGGAGTCCAGGCTAAGACAGGAATGTTTCATTTTCACGTGACTTAGAAGTAATAATACATTTGTGGTCAATATAGGGCTTGTAGATCTTTCAAGACAAACAATGGTACTATTCTCTATTTTATATGATTTACAATACTGTAATAATTTCATTACATTCCTCTAGCAAAGATATATTGAATAATCCTCATCTATCTCCTTAGATTCCTAATCTTGCATTTCCAACATACAATGTACAGTGTGAGCCTTCCCATGCCGTCTCCTCCTTTCTTCTAGCCAGATCTGCACTGCAGGGTGATGTTCCCCCCACCACCCCTGCCTCCTTTTTTTTAAAAAGCTAAATATAACCACAGGCCAGAACTCTAAGAATTCATTAAACAATACTCTAGTGACCTGAAACAGCAGTATCAAACAAGTTGTGGAACACTCAAGATAGATGATGAGAATAAATATAAGCAGAAAGAAGACACAAAAATGACAGTCTTAGTTTCAGCAAAGAGAATGAGCAACTGAAGACTCCCCTTCTACAGCTACAATGCTAAATCATCATTTTCTAAAAACCAAGGGTAAAAATGTCTTCACTCATATTTAATTTCCTAGCCTAGCCTGCCCCTCCCCCACACCACCCCCATCCTCCCACTAAGGGACTTCTGCTTCTCTGAACTGGTGGTTGCTGCTTTATTCTGTTTTCTGTTTCAGGCTTTAAAACTCTCAAAGATAATTTAGACTGTAGGCAAAATTCAAGGAGAATACTTTTATTAAGGGACAGAAAATAAAGTAAATGCAGCTAAGATTTTCAAAATAATCTATAGGTTAAAACACTTCAATACTTATTTAAAAAACAAATTCTTGGAACATGAAGGGTTGAGGATAGGGAGAAATTCCCATTTCAGATACTCTTTAATCCAAAATGGAAAAGGATGTGGGTATGGATTGATTTTTCCACCTGTGGTATCAAGTTTAATGTCTTGGACATCAGTGGAAAAATAACCTTCCTTCTTTGTCATAGCTGGCACATGGAGCACCTCACAGATCTCCTCAAAGATCCCTAATGCTGCTGGGCACCCCACACCATCAACCTTCAATCCTCTGCTGCCTCTGCCCAAGACCTCCCCAGGTGTGAATCAGTTTTAATTCCAGAAAATATTCTTCTGGAATAATAATTCTCCAAAGATAAAACTTTAACTGCTATTAAACATACCCCTCGGGACTTCTGTCATCATTAGGACAAATTCTCAACCCTTGCAGCTCTCAGGGATTGCATCCCTAAGGATAGCATAGGCTGGCCATCTGGTCCTTTGGCCTTGAAAAACCTTGTTTTGATGACACTGCATTTTGATCACAGTGATGTGATCACCCTACAAAAAAGTACCACTTTGATATTATTTCAATAAAAGGATCAATTAATTTACTGAATAAATGATTTTGTTGAACTCAAGTTACACGAGCACTTCTTTCAAACTCACCTTCTCTGCCCTCACAAATGTCTCTAATAGTAACCCAGGACCCACAGAGATGTGCTAGGGAAGGAAACCTCAGCTCATTTGATTTTTCCCAGCAAAATGAAATGGCCAAAATAAATAAACCACCTACATAATCAAAAGAAAACATAATACTATATTTCTCAGCTCTCAAACGTGGCTATGTTCTGGCTAACAAAATATAAACATTATAACTATTTCAGTTTTTTTCCTAAGTTTATCTATAAATCCAATATGATCCCCATAAAATTCCTTCATTTTTTTCCCCTAGAGCTAGACAAATTGATTATAAAATTATTGGTTCTTCTGGGACAGGTCATTAAAAGATGCTTGTATCCCTTTCCTCCTTCCTACTGTTAAAAGTGAGATGGCTGAAGCTGCAGCAGCATCTCAGGCCATGAGTGGTCTTGCAGATGAATGCCACATGCTAGGATTGTGGACCAGAAAGACAGAAAGAGCTTAAGCAACTGATGATCTTAGAACCACCATACCAACAGTGAACTCCTACATTTAACCTTCTTTTACCAGAGAAAACAAATTCTTTTTAAACACATTAAGCTATTCTGTTGGGTTTTTATTAACTTTAGCTAAACCTAGTTCTACCCGATACAATATACCATTGGCCAAGTAGCCAGCTGGTAGCACACATGATTCAAAATAAGTTCATCATTTCTGATGTCCAAAACTCACTTTGAAATGCATCCTCCCACCCCCACAAAATAATAAGATGTAATGATAAACGGATAGAGGAATGGAGAGAGGTAGATAGATACACGATAAAGTAAATGTAGCAAAATACTAATGTAGAATATAGATGGTGGGTATATGCACATTCACTATATAATTCCTTCAACAATTCATAATAAAATGCTGAAAATCCTATTGACAAGCCATCAGTACCATTTATGTTTTTAAAAGATATCCCTCGTAAGGAGGAGTTTTGTAGCTTCTTTTCTCTCACGAACAAGGCCCCTTCTCTTCCTGTTCTATAAACACTATTGTGGCCTTAAAGTCTTAAAAAATAGAACTGGAAGTACTGCCAATGGGACAAACTGGGTGCAAGTAAAAATTTTAAAGGCTGTATAAACAGAAATCCATCTGGAAACATGTTTTCTCCATCAGCAGAGTAAAAGCTAGAACAGAATTTCCTGATATAGATGTACTGTTTGACTCTCTGCAGATCCCACTGGGTACAAGAGAGAGGCCTCTTGCTCTTTAATTTAAAAGTAACTTTCACTCATAAAACGAGGCTAAGAATGTTAGAATTTCAACTCAGCTGAGCTCAGCACTGGGCAACATCCTTTTCTTCCCCTGTTAACTGTCCCTTCTCTTTCCCCATCAACACAGGGACATGACTAAGGAGATAGAATTTCAGCTTGGTCTTCCGATCAACTTGAAGCATTTCTGTTGAGAGAGTAACAATTGTGGTGTTGGATCTTTTCCCATTGGTCTGTATTCTAAGCAAAGCAAGATTGGAAATGACCGCTGAACAATTCCTGGCAAGAATTCTAAAGTTTGCAGAAGCATTGCCTGCAAACTGTCAATATAGAAGAAAAAGTCTTTTCCTATTCTCCAAGATGCAGTAAGAATAGTAAGAATGTGAATCGGGGTTGCTGAAAACAATGCCAAAACACTGATTTGGACTATCATGTCTACTAAAAGAATCTATTCATTGGGACTAAAATGCCTTCAGAAAACGGTACAAATTTAATTCCAGAGAATTTAGCTCAGAACTCATCCAATGGTATTCATTTATTATATTTATTGAGGGATATGAGAGTAGACACTGAGCAAACTGAAGAACATAGATTCACATTGTAATCCCAGAGAGTCACTTGCTTATGACTTACTGAAAATTTCTTGGATCAACATTTTCCAAATTTGATCTCATCTCAGAAAGAATGCTCTTACAAAGCCTGGAGAAAACATCCTCAGCTGTGTTTAAATTATTCAGGGATGAAAAAGAATACAATTTACATGTATATTTAATTTTGGTAGAAAATCACCCACAGTACATGGCGTTTTATAGCATGGTCTTCTGGGAGAGAAACAAAGGATGGAGAAGTTAAGACATTAAAGACATTGTCAGTATAAGGCAGAATATTAAGCACTTTACATGGATTATCACCCCTGATCCTCACAAAATCTTTTAAGACAGGGATGGTTATTCTTCCCATTTTATAGATGAAGAAACAGAGGCTTAGAAATGTTTACCCAAGGTCACCTGTCAGTAAGTGGTGGAGCCAACACTGGGACCCAAGTCTGTCTGATGCCAGAGTCTGGTTTCTTAACCGTCATCTGGTATTGCTATGACCTTTGAAAGTCAAGTGTCCCACAGAACACTCAGTGAGAGAGGGAGGGAGGAGGAGGAGGAGGGAAAAAGGAAGGAGGGACGAAGGGAGGGAGGAAGAGAAAAATCTGTCTAACATATAGGTTGGGAATATTGTAAAAGAAGCATTTAGAGGTTACAGATACGAAGTATTTCACATCAAATCTGGATGATGTCTTTGTTTCTTATTTACTTTTTCATTCTTCATTTCCTCCTTGTTTCATTTCTTCTGGTAATAATTTTTTAAAAAGAGGAGCAAGTACTTATATCTTAATCAATTGTGAAATTGATTCATTGTAAACTACCTCTTCCTCCCTTCCACTTTTTCCAAATATTTATTAAACACCACTGTGTGCCAGACCCTGTCTTTTATATTCTACCTTCACTATAAAATAAATCCAATTTAATTTGCTTTTATTAATTAAGAGGAAAAAATATTTTAATTCTTGACACAGACTAAGACCATGAGGCACTAAGCCAAAAGGCAACATACAAACAGTCAGAATATTAAAAGTGTTGACATGAAAGAACTGGATGAAGCCTCATGTTCATGAACCAGACCAGATGTCCAGCTTGAGTGACTACTTTCCATGACCTTCACCATGAAAGACATGCAACCACTACTGATATTAAGGCCACTGGAGAAGGGCATTTTGTGGGAAGGAAAACAGATAAAGAGAGTGGATAGGAACCAGAGAACCAATGACCGTAGATGAGAAAAATTGAGACTACCTCATTTTCACTTTGTTTATGGCCTGGTGGCTCTGTGAGTTATGAGAAAATAGTCAAAACCTTGTCTATCTTGTTCACCATTGTAGCCACAGCACTTGGCACTCTACCAGGAATACAGTAGGCACTCAATTTTAAAAATTGGTTAAATAGATAAATTAGTTAATGAATAAGCCAGAAAATGACAAAGAAGCAGTGACTCTGATAAACAACAAGGTCCTACTGTATAGCCCAGGGAACTATATTCAATATTCTATATTCAATTTTCATAATGGAAAAAATATAAAAAAGAATGTATATATATATGTATAAGTGAATCACTGTGCTGTACAGCAGAAATTAACACAACATTGTAAATCAACTATACTTCAATTAAGTAAATAAAAGAAGCAGTAACTTTACTGTCTCTGTTATTTGACACAAAAGGAATAGCCATTCATCCAGAAAATGTTGACGTCTCTATATCCAATTTATGTACATCCAGAAATCTCTGACAGCCTAGAAAATCTATTATGAATCCATATCTCACAGTAACCACACCACAGTAATCTATAACTCTAATATAAGATACAGTCATAGATAAGAGATATAGAAAGGCAGCACATGGAGGGAATTACTCACTTCCTTACTTCTAAACCTGTTTGGTTTCATAAAGAGATTTAGTAATCCTCAAGATATGTCATACCCATGAGGGAACCTTCCTCTTGGAAAGATCACCTTGTTGGTTTCTGTTAAATGACCCCATCAACCACTGCCTTCCAAGCATCCTGAATCAAGAAATGATTGTGAAATGTGGGGAAATCTTATTTAGGTCAAATCATAAGGCCCTAAAGCCCTCACCAATAGACACTGATATTTAGTATGATCAAGTGTAACAGGGAAAGCAAATATTCTGCTCAGTTTTCCTCACTGATGTCACCTGTTTCTCTTCTTACCTCAACCTAAGGGGGTCTTATTTAATAGAGTCATAATAGTTCAGTGTAAAAAAAAATTAGAACACGTCAAAATGACAATATATTTCAGTAGTCATTTTTATTCAAGCCTTTTGAGTCCCTCAGCACACATTTGTTCCCTGTCTTAACAACAATCCTCAGAAGCTATTGAGAGTAATTGCCCTGGAGCCACTCTGTCACAACTAGAGAAAAGTCAATATATGACTCAAAGGAGCAAAAGAAAAGCAAGGCTCAATGGAAGTGAGAAAGCACATCTGAAAGGGACACAGAGTAGAGGAACCTGGCATGGAACACAGGGTCCCTGAGAAAAACAAATGGACGAGCAGAGCTAAAATGGGTTATAAAGAATTTGAGTCTTGATGTGGTGATAACAGAGAATAATAGTACCCAGAAAAAACATGAAGAAAGCGGTATATAGATGCATAAGAGAAAAAAAGGAAGCAAAGAGACAAATTAAATACAATGTCAGAGTAATCCAAACTTAGGTGATGGAGACCTTGGCTAGAGCTGTGGTCATAGAAAAGTCAAGAAGGGACCAGATTAAAGGCTCCCCAGACTGTGTGTCCTTGGAGCTGCATGTTTCTGGCACCACCACGCACAACACATTTATGGTGAATGAATGGAATGAAGAATGAGAAGATGAAGAAGAAGAAAGGTGACAGGCTCAGTAGCTATAGGATGGCTCTAAGTATTTACGTCAAAGGGTAAGAAAAGGAGAAGTACCTGTGACAAGTTAGAGAAGCATAGCTCTTGGCCATGGGATTGGTGTAACAGTGGGAACTCCAAGTGGAGCTGGCCCAACATGCAGTCAGCAATATGGAAACTCAGGCCATGACAGAATCAGGACTGGAGATGGAAGCTTAGAGGTGCGATCTAATGGCTGGCAAGTAAGTGAGATCATAAGAGAGAAGCTGAGGACAAGGAGCAGATCTTTAGGTACATTAGGAAAGGGAACTAACAAAGGGGACTGAGAAGAAAACGCCAAAAAAAAAAAAAAAAAGAAAGGAAAAGATCTGAGAAGATGTCATTTCACGATTTTGGTGGAGAAAGTTTCAAGGAATGGTTTGTGGCATAGTGAGGACTCAGACCTGAGGGTGTGGGATGCTGAACCCGAGCCATGGCTCTGCCAGAAGCTTACTTTGTGACCTGGGGCAAATGTCCAAACCTGTGCGGCCTCCATGTCATAATCTGCAAGTGGTCTCTGGGGGTTATGCCAGTTCTCAGGTTCCCTGGAATTCTGAGGACTAAAGGTGTCAGAGATCAGGACGGATGAAATGAGGAGAAGAGAGTGGTAATTAACCTCAAAGCAAAAGTGTCTCCATTAAGGGCAGAAACCAACAGGCAAGGACTGAGAAGAAAAGAACAGATAGGACTTCAAGACTCTGCAAACAAATACACATGCCCCAAAAAGCAGCAAGGTCAAAGGGAGATTTGTTTTGATGATAGGAGAGACTAGAGTTTGTTGAAGCCAAGGAGAAGAGAGATTAAAGGCAAAAATTTGAGACAAGGTCATAGAAAAGATGAGGAAGAATGGGATCCAAAGTATAAATAGATAAAACTGAAAGAACATTTTTGTTCCTGGGGTGCTAAGGAGAATGGTGCCATATAAGTACTATGAGGGCAAAATTTTTGGAATAGAGACTATTTATACCTAGAGCTGAGTCTCTTTACAACATAGTCGAAAAAGGAGGCAAATCTTTGTACTAGTTATCTTTTGCAGTATTACAAATTACCCCAAAACCTGTGGTTTAAAACAACAAAAATTATAGTTGATTAGAGGCAGGAATCCAGAAACATCTCAGCTTGGTTGTTATGGCTCAGGCTCTCTCATGAGACATGTAGTCGTGATGTTTGCCTGGGCTGCAATCATCTGAAGATTTGACTGGGCTGGAAAATCCACTTCTGAGATGACTAACTCACATGGTTCTTTGCTGGAGGCCTCAGTTCCTTGTCATGTGTACCTTTTGTCATGCCATGTCACCTGCCTTCCCCCCAGAGCAAGTGATACAAAAGAGTAACCAACATAGAAGTTGCAAAGTCTCTTATGACCTAGTCTCTGAAGTGACACAGTCACTTCTACCATATTCTATTCATTAGAAAAGAGTTACTGGGACTTCTCTGGTGGTCCAGTGGTTAAGAATCCACCTTGTAATGCAGGGAACACAGGTTTGATCCCTGGTTGGGGAACTAGGATCCCATATGCCGCGGGGCAACTAAGCCCGCACGCCACAACTAGAGAGCCCGTGTGCTGCAACTACAGATCCCACGCACTCTGGAGCCCATGCGCCACAACTGCAGAAGCCCACGTGCTCTGGAGCCTGTGCACCATAACTACTGAGCCCACAAGCCACAACTAGAGAGAAGCCCACACACCACAACTAGAGAGAAGCCCACTCACCACAACGAAAGATCCTGTGTGCAACAGCTAAGACCCGATGCAGCCAAAAAACAAATTTTCTTTTTTTAAAAGAAAAGAGTTACTAAGTCCAGCTCGCTCTCAAGGGAAGGGGAATTAGGCTCCACCTCTTGAAGGGAGGAGTATAAATTACTTGTGGACAAATTTAAAAACCACCACAGTCTTCAAAGTCCATGTGGACTAGGAGGATTGGTAATTTAGAAAACAGTAGTTGTGAAATATCCATTGAAGGGGTATTCTAGGGGTTATTTAGTGTAGGTTAAAAGGTTCCCAAAAAGGTTACACTAATGCTACAACAACAAAATGGCCTTTTACAAAGAGTAAAAATAATGATATGACTTTATACCAGGAAGAACGCTATTGTTATCAGACCGAGTAAAAGCTCAAAAAGAACCCATTAAAGGTCATAAAAGATAAGAAACTAAAACCACACCAGATACACCAGACACACTTGTCCTCTCTAGAGTTAGGGAGGAAACACTGATGCATGCACAAGATCTGGCACGTGGCTATGCTCACTGCAGTGGTCAACAAACTCCAATTTGGGCCCTTACCCAATTGGGTAGGAAAGTTCCTGGGCTGTTTGCCTCAGTGCTCTCAGTTCCACTGAATTAATTATCCCCTGAAAGCAATTTAGAGCAAGAATCATGTTGTTACTATTATTGTTGTTGTTTATTTTAGTATCCTCAATGTTAGTGTAATATCTGGAGGAAGAAAAGCATAGAGAACACATAAATATCTATTTGATGAAAAGACGTCTGGATGGATGGATGGATGGATGGATGGATGGATGGATGAAACTAGTTCAAATAGAGAAGCCAGTGTATGTTATTTCCCTTTATGCACTTCGAATGCTTAGATTTTAATGGGACAAGAAGGTACTGAACTCATTTCTTCTTCAACGTGGAAATATTGGTAGTTTACAAAGGATCATGCAGCACGCCATGTAGTAGCCAAATACGCATTCTAGTGTAGGAAACAATTCGCAAATGTATTAAGGATGATATTATGTTGCATAATTAACAAAGTTAGTTGTTAAATTGTTAGGTGTTTTCTTGGTTTTTTGTTTTGTTTTTGTTTTTTGGCTGCATTGGGTCTTCGTTACCACGTGCAGGCATTCTCCAGTTGTGGCGAGCAGGGACTACTCTTCGTTGCGGTGCACAGGCTTCTCATTGCGGTGGCTTCTCTTGTTGCGGAGCACGGGCTCTAGGCCCACAGGCTTCAGTAGTTGTGGCTCATGGGCTCTGAGCACAGGCTCAGTAGTTGTGGTGCACGGGCTTAGTTGCTCCACAGCATGTGGGATCCTCCCAGACCAGGGCTTGGACCCATGTTCCCTGCATTGACAGGCAGATTCTTAACCACTGCACCACCAGGGAAGCCCCTTCGTGTATTTTTTAATTGAATGATTTATTTATCTTTAATTTTCTTCTGCCTGTCACTACTATTTAATGATAAATGTGTACAATAGATATGCTTGAACTTAACATATTTTCAAAAAGGAGGAACACAGACTCCATTAAAACTTCCTTAATCTAATTATTTTTAAGGTTATCTATCTTACTTTCATTATAACCTGATTTAAAACCCATGTTTATCAAAAATAAATACATAAACAAGAAAACCAGTTAGAATACTAGCTAAATTCTTCCCAATTACAGATAGCCCAGGTGTGTATTTTGACACATAAGAGATATTATTTCTCCCTTTTCATAAAAATATAATAAACTTATATCATCATAAGCATATATTTAATTTTGTTGAGGATCTGTTGTAAATAAATTGGATATTGTACTGGAAATAAAGAGCATATGAATGTCTTTATCTGGGTAAAAAAAATAGAAATAACTGTTTGGTGGATAGCTAAAAGAGTTGTTCAGATACATTTTTAACATGGCTATAACTTTTCTGCACATTTTAGTGTATAATGTAGAACAACGTTAAGTTAAATAAGATTAAAAGCAAGTGGGATGTTTGTTGCTTGTTTTAGTATTAACTTTATTGTACCCTTATTCTAACTTAATATTACACTCGTGTTTGAAACTTATTATACACATGGAAATGTATAATGTATCACATAATGAAATATGAAATGTATATAAATGGGAATTATGTAGGGTGGTGTAAGTATCTACATGTCAAATGGTCTTAAGAAAGAAATGCATATTCTGCTCTGAACTTTTATAGAAAGCGATTTAATTTTCTACTTTTATACAAATCAACTTCAATCATTTCTAAACACTAGGAAATGAAATGTTGTATTCTTTATGATGGAAGGGGGAAAGAGTTAAAGCTTGAAGAAATTTGAATAAACATTCATCTCCTAGACGCTTCTAAGTAATTCCTCAAAGTGGCAAATGGTGAAATAGAAGGAAAGAATATTACCTGCTCACTGTGAGCAAGAATGGGCTGACAACAGTGACTGTTTCCATAAGTGGGCACTGATTTCATTGGATTTCTCTAGTAAATATCAGACATCCTAACAAAAACACCAGGGTATAATAAACAACTCTAAATCCATTCCCAAGGCCTACAACATGAGCAAGGACCCAGAGACTTCAGGTCCTGGCCCTACTTCGAGACAGCCAGGGAGAAATTCCCCATACCCACGGTGTTAGTGTCTGGGTATCTGATGGCGGAAGTGGGGATTACATTCAGTGGTGTGCTGGAGTCAGATCTACAGTCTCTCAAGAGCCAACCGTGGGTCTTCCCTGGTGGCACAGTGGTTGAAAGTCTGCCTGACGATGCAGGGGACACGGGTTCGAGCCCTGGTCTGGGAAGATCCCACATGCCGCGGAGCCACTAGGCCCGTGAGCCACAATTACTGAGCCTGTGCATCTGGAGCCTGTGCTCCGCAACAAGAGAGGCTGCAATAGTGAGAGGCCCGCGCACGGCGATGAAGAGTGGCCCCCACTCGCCGCAAGTGGAGAAAGCCCTCGCACAGAAAACGAAGACCCAACACAGCCATAAATAAATTAAAATTAAAAAAAAAAAAAAAGAGCCAACCGTGTGTGTACCTCTTCCCAACTCCACATTCAGGAGTTGAAATGGGCCATGTGGGAATATTTATACCACAAAAGTTGGTAAACCCTACAAATCAGGGCTTTTTATCCAGAGAGCCAGCTGTTGAACATTTATAGGCATTCCACTGATTGATCACAAGTCAATACGTCCCTACAGAAAAGCCAGTGAGCAGTGCTTGGGCCACAGCTCCCCAGTGCAGTGACCCTGGGAAGATTATCTCTTCAATTCCCAAATTTCCAGTAGATATCAACTCCCTTGTGAAAACACATTAGGCTATAAATATGAATTACTTAATTTAAATGTCTGAGTTATTGATTGTGCTGATCCCATTGTCAAAGTCAATAAAATGTCATTGGATTCAAATTTTGAGTCCTTAGCAGCAGAGAGACAGCAAAGTATAAGATGTGACTGTCCCACACAGTACCTAGAATTACTTTACTTTCCATCAATGTTTATTGAAATGAATTGCCCAGACAATAGCAGTTATATATGAAAGAGAATGAAAGAGAAGTAAGCAGCATGGGATGAAAATAGAGGAAGAGATGACAACTAACAACCCAGGGGCACCAGTTGCATCAGCTGGGATGTGCATTCCTAAAGACCCCATTCCAGACTATAGTTTGAAACAGATGGTCTGACTCCTTTCCATTCTGTTTCTCTAAGCTGGCACGAACAGTAAAGATGACTGTCTTGGTAAATTCATTTCCCCTCCCGACCTGCTCTCCGCCTCTCTTCACCCTGCTCTGTGCCCCAGGAATTGACCATAGACTGCACCAGTTAAGGCTCCCTTGTCATCTGGCTCCAGGAAAGGAAAGTGGGGAGAAGAGGGAGATCAGAGCCTTTTGCCCCAGTTCTTTTCCTCCACCAAAAGGTGGCTGCATCCCTCCACCAAGGATCACAGCTCTTGTCGGGCAGCCCCTCCTTGAAGGTCCCCAATTCCAGTTCCAAAACCCCATCCTTCCATTGCCCCTTTAAGCCTTGGGTGAAAGCAATGCCCGGCCGAGACAGCTCCAGCATACTGCACCATCGCCTGTGGGCTGCCTGACACCTCGCCAAGAGCTTTTAGTTGTCCATTTATTACATTCTCTTCCTATTACTCAATTTGAGCAAAACGTCTATTTCCTGCTGGGACCCTGACTGACACAACAGTGTTGGAAAATCTAGAAAAACCACTAAACACCACCAGATTATTGCCTTCCCTAATGCCTCTGATGCCCTCCACATGCCTCTGTGCTGCACAAAACTCTCGTGCTTTCAGACTATCATGCAAACAATTCACAAGAGCTCAGGGAGCCCCTGTCCCACACCCAGCACCATCCCGGACACTGTGTCCCAGGTTACCTATAAGGGGATCAAAGTGGTCAACTTTTTTGCCAAGGGGGGTGAGGTGTAGGGGACGGATGGATTGGGAGTTTGGGATTAGCAGAT
Organism: Mesoplodon mirus; assembly: GCF_964341445.2. Lineage (NCBI taxonomy): Eukaryota > Metazoa > Chordata > Mammalia > Artiodactyla > Ziphiidae > Mesoplodon > Mesoplodon mirus. The sequence continues at coordinate 52,935,822 of NC_138986.1, read as the reverse complement.
GCAAACTATTTTATATAGAATGGATAAACAACAAGGCCCTACTGTCTAGCACAGGGAACTATATTCCATACCCCATGATAAACCATATGGAAAAGAATATGAAAAATAATGTACATATATGTATAACTGAATCACTTTGCTGTACAGCAGAAATTAACATGTTGTAAATCAACTATACTTCAATAAAATAATTTTTTTTTTTTTAAAAGTGGTCAACTTTTCACTTTTCCAAGTTGAACTTGGAAGGCTGACCTAATTTGGAGCCTGATCTAATTTCTCCCATAGAGCTGTACAGGTGTACATGACTACATTAACTTTGATATTATTATATTCCCCATATCAAAGTCCTATATTTAGGTATGGGGTAGTTACCAAAAAGAAAATACACAAAGCTCCGCCTCCTTTATAGCATCAGCATAAGGCCAGAACAGAACTGGTAGCAGCAAGCACACTGACCTCCAAAATGTCAAACACTTAAGTCTAAACTCAGTGGGAGAACTGTACCCACCTGAGTATTCTCACACAGAACCATCCTTCAAGCCTGAATGATAAGAGCTAATATTTTTTTTTATTACTTCCTATAGGACAGACCTTGTGCTCAGTGCTCCACCTGGACTGTCTCAATCCTAGCTCTTCGAAACAAACGCACTGCATTAGTACTCCCATTTTATAGATGATGAAACTGAAGCTTACAGGTTATGGTCCTGGTCCAAGCTCACACAGCTGGTAAAGAGATGCGATTTGAAGGCAGGCAGCCTGCTTCTAGAATCCAGGCTCCTACCCACTCACTGCACCAGAATTCAGGCTGGGGCCAAGAAACTGCTGGTGATTGGAAAATCTTATGTTTGAGGGGACAGTTTTAAAGAAGACGGAAAAACCTTCAATTTTCCTGCAAAATATTATCTTTTTTTCCCTTTGAAATCTTCAAGGTTACCCACTCAGATCTGGCAGTTGGGGCGGGGATGTGGGTGAGAGGAGTGTTCTATATATTATTTTCATGCTCTGGACAGAATGTCTTCTTGGCTTCAAGCTCTGCTCTCCCCACACCCTGCAGGGTTCTCCAAGTTCACACACTTCCAGAAGCCCCTATTGTCCTGGCTCCTTAAAGGCTCTGTAGTGCCCAAGGCCATAAAGCATTTATTCCTGTAGTTCCTTCTAATTGACAAAGGCAAAAACAATGATTTCAGTGAATGTTTTACCTACACTCTTTTTTGTGATATTCCAGATATGCAACAATTAATAGAAGGAGTTCCCCAGGGTGTTCTAACTATAAACTTCTTCCCACAGATGTGGAAGGAAATGGTCTATTTCACAGAACAGTATTTTGTAAAACTCAAATGTCAAATTGAGCTGAAAATGAGTTCAATTATTTTACCTAGTCCTTTTCTTGTCCTTGGAGCACGAGCCTATCAAACTAGAACTTCAGATAACGCCCATCAGCCACTTCCTCTGGTGGCCAGTTTGGGTTTAAGATTAGAAATTCACTGGAACTAGCAACCGGCCTCTTGGGTTTCTAGGAACGTCGCCATATCGATTGTCATCTGCTCCTGTTTAACTCTCCAGAAAGCTGAATGTCCTGTTTCGTTTTCTCCCCAACTCTAAGGATTGGGGTATTAGCAGTGTATTCGTTTGCTAGGGCTGTCACAGACTGGGTGGCCTAAACAACAGAAATTTATTTTCTCACTGTTCTGGATACTAAAATTCCAAGATCAAGGTGTTGCAGGGTTGGTTCCTCTCGAGGCCTTGAGGTGAGAGAAAGACCGGTTCCAGGCCTGTCTCTTTGGCATGTGGATGGCTGCCTTCTCCCTGTATCTTCAAACTGTTTTCCCTCTGGACATGTCTGTCTCAAAATTTCCTTTTCTTATAAGAACACTAGTTGTATTGGTTGCAGTCCACTCTAATGACCTCATTTTAACTGAACGACCTCTGTAAAGACCCTGTCTCCAATTACAATGATATTCTGTACTACTTGGTGTTCAGACTTCAACATATTTTTGAATTTTGAATTTTGGGAGAGACAAAATTCAGCCTATAACAATCAGTGTGTGACCTACCATCAATGCACTGTCCTTTTCATATCAACCTACTGGTACCTAATGTAAAAAAAAAAAAAAAATCCAAATAACACATCTGTTTTTGACAAATAAAACCCCTTACATTTCAAAAACAGCAGCTACCCCACCCCACCCTGACTGAAGAGTTTTAAAACTTGTTTTGTTTTGTTTTCAAAAAGAAAAGAAGAAAGGGGGGGGGGTGAAAACAGCTTATTGAGAAAGCTTAGATTTTAAAACAAGTCCACCTAACAGAGCCTCAGGTCCTAATCCTTAGAAATTCCCACCTGAATACCCTCATTCTATCACTTATGATTCTGGGTGCTGGCTGCCAGTCTGCCTCAGCTTTTTTTTTTTAATTACTGTTTTTCACTCTTTAGAACATTCATTGTTGTGGTTTTCTTTTTATGGATTCCCCAGGGAGAATTTTCCCAATTGGGTTTTTCTTCCTATATTTATCTTTCCCATGGCTTTGGATGATGTCCATGTGGGCAGGTTTAGTTGGAGAGAACAAGATAAGGGCAATACAATCACCACATTCCAGCAATAGCAAATGAGCTTCCTTTCATAACAATTTTCCTTGAGTACCATTTCTTACTTTAAAAGAGAAAGAGAGAAAGTTCCCGTTAATGCAAGAAACATTTCTTACTGGCCTATCCACTTTGTCATCCCCTCCAATTCCAATCACTACAAAATACACATTAAAAAAGGTGGCTAAGGGCTTCCCTGGTGGCACAGTGGTTGAGAGTCCTCCTGCCGATGCAGGGGACACGGGTTCGTGCCCCGGTCTGGGAAGATCCCACATGCCATGGAGCGGCTGGGCCCGTGAGCCATGGCTGTTAAGCCTGCACGTCCAGAGCCTGTGCTGCGCAACGGGAGAGGCCATAACAGTGAGAGGCCCGTGTACCGCAAAAAAAAAAAAAAAAAAAAAAAAAGGTGGCCAAGTGGGAGCTCAATATATGTGCATGAGCTGAATGAGTGTCTTTATCTATGTATTTTACTTTACAGAACTGGTTGGCTAATGATTCAATAGTAGAACGTAGTGATGCAAACACTAAGTAGTTTATATAACCTTCAAGAAGTCATTCCATATCTACACCTCATATTTCTTATCAATAAAATTTGAGATATATCACCCAAGATACTTATTTTATAGATTTCAGGTGAAAAAAGAAAGATAATATATGTTTTAGAAAAAGAAATGTCCATTGACAGAGGAATAGATAAAGAAGATGTGGTACATATATACAATGGACTATTACTCAGCCATAAAAAAGAACAAAATAATGCCATTTGTTCCAACATGGATGGGCCTGGAGATGATCATACTAAGTGAAGTAAGTCAGACAGAGAAAGACAAATATCATATGAGGTCACTCAGACATGGAATCTAATTTTTTAAAAATGATACAAATGAACTTATTTACAAAACAGAAACAGGCTCACAGATATCGAAACCAAACTTATGGTTACCAAAGGGGAAATGCTGTGGCAGGGGTGGGGGGATAAATCAGGAGCTTGGGATTAACATTCACTCACTACTATATACAAGCCAGATAACTAACAAGGACCTACTGTACAGCACAGGGAACTCTACTCAATATTCTGTGATAATCTATGAGAAAAGAATCTGAAAAAGAATGAATATATGTATACGTATAACTGAATCACTTTGCTGTACACCTGAAACTAACACAACATGGTAGATCAACTATACTCCAATAAAATTATTTTTTAAAGAATAAGCTATTTTCAGCTTACAGATGGGCTCTATTCCAAAATAGACATTGACAACTAAATTACTGGGAACTTGGAACACATTTTCCCAGGAAAAACAATATGACAAAGGGGGTAGGGTTTGCAGGCACCCCCAAGGGAGCCTGAGCATCCCATAAGCAGGTGAAGTGCAGAGCTCATGTCATGCTAGAATACAATCAAGTGCACTTTTGATAATCATGGGAAAGTAAATCCACGTTCTGGAGGGGTTATCAGGAGTTCTTCTGTGTCACAGGGACAAAGGGCACCTCTGGGATATACGTTATCTGTAGTTCAAGTGCCTCTGCACCTCCTACACATTCAACTCAACAAGAAACTCTAGAAGAAGGGGCTCTCTAGGCCTACAGGAAGGGGCGTCTTAGAAGTAGAAGAGAATAGGGACTTGGCAGCCTCAAGGGGATAAAAAGGAGAAAACTGGAATAAAGGAATCAGGAGGGATGGGCTGTGGGGAAGAGGTCTTAGAACCACTTGTCCAGAGGAGCTGATGAAGACTGGGGGCAGTAGGTGCTGATATGTGGAGCTGCCAGTGTACGCCGTATTCTAAACCAGGCTCACAGCCAAGTTTGTAAACAAGTAAGCCAGCCATATATATATATATATATATATGCATATATGTGTGTATATACATTTTTTTTTCCTAATTTAACAGAACACTTGTACGCTGAGAGCATTCGAAAGCTGACATGAAGGCAATGGTGACATGTAGTCCTCAAGATGAGTGATACATTTTGATGGCACTGGAGGACAAGTATCTGCTTAGCATTGTCCAGGGTGTAACAGAAGCCACACTGGAACCTCATTAAATCGTTTCAGAATCAATGAATAAATATAAGAAGCAAGAGCTGGATAATGAAGCCAGAGGTCAGAAAAAGCCATGGATATCCACTTTAACTGAAATAGAGTTGTTACATTGTAAATACAGTTAAATGTCCATCAGTAGGAGAAATACCATGCAGTTCTTTTTTAAAATAAAGAGACTCTATAAGTACTGATCTGAAATATATATGTGTGTATACACACATATATATACAGATTTAAGGTATACTGTTAAGGGAAAAAGGCAAGGGGCCAAACAGTATACGTTTTAAAGAACAGTGACGTAGTCCTATATAAATATATATATATACTCGCTATATAACAAGATTTCTAAAAAGATATCAGCTGTAGCTGCCTCAGAGGAGGGGAAGATGAATTGATGGTAAAAGGCTGAAAGACAAACCTTACTGTTTTATCCTTCTATGCTGTTGAATTTTTTATCACAATGACTTTTTTCATTTTTTATTGCGGTAACATATACGTAACATAGAATTTACCATTTTAAACATTTTTAAGGGTGCAGTTCAGTGGCATTAAGTACACTCACCCTGTTGTACAATCATCACCACCATCCATCTCCAGGTGAATAGAGAAAAGCTGAAACTCTACCCATTAAACAATAACACCCCACTCCCCCTTCCCCCAGATTGACTTATAACTTAAGAGACTAACATAGGGAAACTCTTTCCACACAGAACAGCCATGTTAAATTCACTGCTAACAGTACTACCTTTAGAAATGATAAACATACTTAATCATTTATGATAGATATAATTTGATAATAAATCCATGCTGTGAAATCAGACTAACAAGCAGGTTTTTTAGGTTCTGTTGAAATAATAATCAGACTCTTTCTGAAACAGGAAATTCCGTAACACAATACCAGACTGAGTATTCATCTGTATACAATTAATGTATGCAATTTATTAATCATCCCTGATGGGGGGTTTTTCCCATCTCCTAACTGTTCTGACTCCTGATCATTGCCACCTCCAAGCGTTTGGGACTTTGAAAACACCACAAAACCAAAGTAGCAGAATGCTAATATGTGCTCAATGCTCCACTCACCCTTCCCAGACTCTTTTCCCCTACCCTTTTCCTAGTTACATGCCAACAATGAGTCCATCCAGAGGGGAAAGATATTCTATTTGCATAAATGTGTGTCAATTTGCTCTGAAAGGGGGGACACTATACAACACATGCGATGCGTGTTCAGGTGCTACTTGAGAGGGAAAGGCTAGCCAGAGGCAGGAGCAGGCAGGCTGGGTAGGAGGCATGACAGGGGAAGGGACTGTGGAGGTCCAGATGGCAGGAGCACAGCCAGGGGCATCTGGCACACAGATCTGGGGGGTACAAGGAGTCAAGGTCTGTCTGAGGGTCAAGAGAACGGAGAAGAGAAAGCTTAGCATCCAGAGGTCTGCACTGTGGAGCCGCCTTTGGACAGTGAGTTGTTTGGTTCATTCTGATCTACAACACAGTACTCAACCAGTCTCACTACTAAGGCAAGAATATGATGTAACTTTTCTCAGGACATTTTGTTCTTGATGTGTCTGCTAGATATGGAGCTAAAGGAAATTAGACTTAGGACTTCCCAGTTTATAAAGACAAAACCACCTACCTGAGAATTTTCACCTATCTAGTTACTCCCCAAGAGAGCAACTAAGAAAAATGAATGCAAAACCGGTGATATTAGCCACGCGTAGAAGTGGGTAGTGAGCAGGAAATGTGAGACTGAGGAATTGTGAGGCGTCCAAAAGCAAGATGGTTAGGATGTGTGGCCTCAGGGAAGCATGTCCAGGATGAGATTACAGTTAAGAAAGTTGAAAACTAAAAACTTGTATTGAGGAAGTGTCCAGAAAGATTATTACAGCTGGAGGAAAATTATCTGCCAAGAGTCTGCAAAAGTAATGACAATAGTAAGAAGAACAAGAGGTAACCATTTCCTGAGTGTAGTACTCTGTGGCAGGCATCATCCTAAGTGTTCAGCATATGTTAACTCACTAATCCTTACAGTACCCTAAGAGGTCAGGACTGTGAGTATTCTTCCCATTTACAGATGAGGAAGAAGAGGCATACATCAGGAGAAGTGAGGAGATATTCTTATATCCCAGCACTGTACAAGGGACAAAAACACTGGATGATTGAACACATATTTTCTGCTCATTCAAGAGGTACAATCTGCTGTTGGGTAGGAATAGTCCATGGGATTCGTCACAGCCAACATGACATGTCCAGGAGGCCATCCACCTTCCTTTGCTTTGAGGCCATTCTTTCCTGGAAATTATCTGAATGGAAATTCTGCTTCCCTGGGACCCTGATTAGTGAGCAGAGTACCCTTGGCACCAGAAAGGAATATCCACCAACAGAAATTAATAAGTTAACATTCCAGCTTATACACCAGTCTCTTGCACGTTTCATTAACCTAAGTTGGCCCCAGAAAACCTCCAGAGACTAAACAATTTCTCAACTTCCAAGCTGAGAAACCAGGCCAAGATGGCCTCATCTCAGAAGGCCTTGTCTAGGATGTCATTATTTCTGGTCCATCTAAAATAGTGAAAATTAAGATTAATTTGCCAAATTTAGTATTGGTTCAGCTCTATTCTTTCTTTGCACACAGTTGTGGTCCACCCTAAACCTGCCCTTTCTCTAGTATCTATCGTTAACAAGTCTGTTTCTTCACAGATACCTGCCTATTCACTATCAATGATGAAAGAAACCCCTGGCCCCAGGATAAGAGAAAAATCACAGACGGCTGGGTTCAAGACTTAGATGAACAAGCACATAAAAGGGAGATGATGGTAATTTAAGGAGCAATAAATGGAGAGGAGTATCCTACAGATTTTTGCCTAGAACTTAGATTCATCACCGGGTTTCAAGAGCTTATTTTAATTGAAGATAGATTCAACAAATATGCATAGAGCATACCTCCACGTCCCAAGCCACATGCTGGGATATGTGGACTAAAAGGCAAACTAGACCTTAAAATCTCACTTTCCACAGACCTCAAGAAGTTCACATTCTACAGAGTTTGTTTCTGTTTCTTTCTCCTCTCAAGACCAGGAGATTATAGTATACAATACATAAATTCTTCCTGAATTGACTTAAATTTTGGTAATTTCAGGTCAGTGAGATAACCAAAGAGTTTGCAGATATACTCAACCACCTGATTCTCTAACGCATTATTTTTATGCATGTTTCCACCAAGTTCTAATAGAAAAAGGTTTAGTAAGGGAATAAAGGTCAAGGAAGGGAAAAAAATTGAGTTTAATCTTAAGAATTTACAAATATCCCAGAGACCTGTCTTCCACATAAATTTCCCCTGACCTAGTCTTTTACATATGAAAACTAGACAGATGCAGCTGCCCAATACAGAAAGTCTAAGGCAGTGAATGCTTTTCCTCTCACTACTAGTAAAGGTACTACCTTTAGATTCATTAATAATAATAATTCCTAATCCCCCTACACTGTTGGTGGGAATGAAATTGGTGAAGCCACTATGGAAAATAGTATGAAGGTTTCTTAAAATACTACAAATAGAGTTACCAAATGACCCAGCAATCTCACTCCTGGGTATATATCTGGAAAAGATGAAAACCCTAATTCAAAAAGATACAGGCACCACAATGTTCATAGCAGCAATATTTACAACAGCCAAGAGATGGAAGCCACCCAAATGTCCATCAACAGATGAATGGATAAAGAAGATGCTGTACATATATACAATGGAGTATTACTCAGCCATAAAAAAGAAAGAAATATTGCCATCTGCAGCAGCATGGATGGACCTAGAGATTATCATACTAAGTGAAGTAAGTCAAACAGAGAAAGATAAATATTATACGATATCACGTATATGTAGAATCTAAAAAATAATACAAGTGAATTTATTTACAAGACAGAAACAGACTCACAGATATAGAAAATAAACTTATGGTTACCAAAGGGGAAAGGGAGTGGGAGAGGGATAAATTAGGAGTATGGAATTAAAATATACACACTACTATATATAAAATAGAAAAACAACAAGGATTTACTGTATAGCACAGGGAACTATATTCGTTATCTTATAATAACCTATAATGGAAAATAGTGTTTAAAAAATATATATGTATATGTATATATACATATGTATCTGTATATATGGATATGTATATATACATGTGTATATGTATATATGTATATGTACATATACATATATATAGAACTAAACCACTTTGCTGTACACCTGAAACTAACACAATATTGTAAGTCAACTATACTTCAATTAAAAAATTAAAAATATTGGGCTTGGGCTTCCCTGGTGGCGCAGTGGTTGAGAGTCCGCCTGCCGATGCAGCGGACGTGGGTTCGTGCTCTGGTCCGGGAGGATCCCGCATGCCACGGAGCGGCTGGGCCCGTGAGCCGTGGCCGCTGGGCCTGCGCGTCCGGAGCCTGTGCTCCGCAACAGGAGAGGCCACAGCAGTGAGAGGCCCGCGTACTGCAAAAATAATAATAATAATAATAGTAATAACTCCTATAATGTTAAGGGCATGTATTTTGGAGTCAGGAGGTCTCAACAGGAGTCCCAGCTCAACCAACGAATAGTTCTGTGAATTTCTCACTTCAGTTTCCTCATTTGTAAAACGCATATGATCATAATAATACCAACACTGACTACCCTCACAAGAGTACCGTAAGAATTGTTTTCTATATAGAGTAAACTATTTGTATTTGAAGATAACATTACTAACAGCATTTAAAAAAAAAAAAGAGGCAGGTAAAATCACAGGCAGCGTTCCACTTTCCTTTTCAGTGCAGAAGCAAGTAAACAGTGTCCTCTGGCTTATCAGGAGCAGAAGCTTATAGAAATTGTCGGCTTCCTGCTGCTCCACTTCTTTGCACTGTCCTGGTCCTTGAAAAGTCTTTGTTAGAAGCATAGATGCTGTTACGTCTACTGGGGTTGTATTATCAGAAAATGTCCTTCAAGATAGCCAACTGCTGAGGAAACTTACATAGAATCAGCACCTGAAAACCTTAGAGCACTCTACACTTGGATGAAAACGCTCATGGTTCAGACTGGACTTGGTTGTGTTAGGAAGCACATCCTCACCGCTAGAGCCACACTGTGATTTTGTGGGCCCCTTCCTCCATAAAACAAACAAAAAAAGCCCACATTAAAATCACATTTTGGGAATTCCCTGGTGCTCCAGTGGTTAGGACTTGGTGTTTTCACTGCCATGGGCCTGGGTTCAATCCCTGGTCAGGGAACTAAGATCCCACAAGCCATGTGGCACGGCCAAAATAAATAAATAAAACCACATTTGATGACTACATTGGTAGAAAGATAGATATAATCTAGGCAGTATTATTATATATTCATCATTATTATAGCATTTGTTTCTTTTAAAAGAAATTAAAATCCTAAAAGTATTGTGGGCTCTAGACACCCAGCCTGCTGTGTCGAATGGACAAGTTGGTCCTGTTCACTGATGCAGTGTCCACCACTGGGCCCCAGTCACCTCTCCAGTGATCTCTGCACACACTCACCCCTATCCTGCTCTCCTCTCATTCTCTATTCCAGCCCACCTCGCTCTCCTTCTAGTCCTCCAACACTCTCAGCATATTCCCATCCCAGTGCCTGAGCCCTCAGGGGTCCCTTGGCCTGGAATCCCCTTCCCCAGATCTTCACATGTCACTCAGGCCTCAGCACGAATGTATCCACCTCAGAGAGGCCTTTCCTGATCACCCAGCCACTCCCCCTCCCGTTACCGTGTTGTAGTTTCTTTTTGGTGCTTACAACAGCCTGAAAAGTCTCATTTCTTTATCAATTGTTGGCCTCTCATGCCAGCAAGATATAAAGGATATGAGTTATATAAGGACAGGGACTTGAACTGCCTTATTCATCCTCATATCCCCCCAGTGCCTGGTCTACAGTGAGCCCTCAGTAAACATTTAAGGAATAAGTGAGTGAGTGGAGAGGCTGCAGAGACTTCTCAGCAAAAGTGGGAACAAAACAGAGTGTGAAAAAAAAAAAAACACCAGAGTGTGTCTGCCCCTTTGTTCTTTTGTCTTTATAAATAAGGAGCCTCCAGCAGACTAGGACAGGCACTTTGAGGAGTTCATGTCCAGCACTGCAGAGAGAGGAGGGAGGAGGCACGCACTTCTTCACTTACCACCAGACAAGACTCACAGGAGAGCACAGGACATCCCCATGGCTGCATGCTCAGGTTCCTTTAAGAAAATTCATTCAACAAATATCTGTTGAATGCCTGCAACGGGTCAGCCACCATCTAGGAAGAACTGGATTTGTTTCTACCCTTAAAGGATGTAATAAAAAGGCAACCAAACAGAACGCTGAAGACCAGAAAGCACCTTGAAAGGACATATACATGGATTCCACTCCTTCCCTTCAGGCAGGACCCTGGACATTGTTAAGGACTCAGAGAAGAGTGGTTTTAGGACATGGGATCGTTTGTTTGTTGGCCAGCATGCTTCTTTTTGTAATAGCACATCTATTATTTTTTTAGGGGATTATCTCTCCCCCATTATACGTAAATTTGGTGGCAATCTCATTCAAAGTCCCCTTCCATCCTCTTCTCTGAGAAAAGGAATGGTCATGTGACCCAAACAGAGCCAATCAGACTTTCTCCAGAGGCTTGAATCTTACCAAAGTGACTCAAAGAGTTGGGAGGCGGGGGGCGGAGCAGTGGCAGGGAACTAAAGCATTCATGTATTCCAGTAGTGACACCTTCAAAAAACCATGGGTTAATTCCTACTTCCAAGAACCCCAGGAATACCCTAATGTCCATTTTTCCAAGCCCTGTTCGCCAACATTCCTTGATTTTGTGAACTGCCTATTAAATACTTTTCTGTTTAAGGAAGCCGGAGTCATTCCTGGGAAATCCCCTGACCAACATAGTGGGAAAGATGTGGGCTGGAGTCATTAGACTGGGAATCCAAATGACCCCTCCTTTGTGCTTCGGCTTCCTGAGACCTACTCGATAAGCATCCCAACATTACCAGAAGGTTAAAATGAACTAGTAAATTAACCGGTCCATGTGGCAAGTAGGTCTCCCAGAAAGCAGATGCTGAGACGGAGTTAGGAGAGCAAGTGGTTTATTTGAGGGTAACACCTCTGCAAGATAAAAGGGGGAAGGCAGCAGAGCCAGGCAGGGTGTCTTCAGCCCACCATGTGTGACCTTGTCATAACCCGATGATGATGGGAACCTACACATGCATCAAAAGCAAGGAATCTCTTGGCGGGTTGGGGGCGGTGGTGGGGATCCAGACCCCAGTCTTTTCCCTTTCAAGATTCAAAATTATTAGCACTTCTTGAATGAGCTGTTAAGAGTCTCAACTGGATGCCATAGGGGAACTCACCCTGAGAGGGGGCGTCTAGACCAGGGCCTCAGGCTCACTACTAGGTCTGTGGGTGTCGGAGGAGAGGGTGGTTCTAGCACTGCTCGTGGAAGCCCATCCTGAGCCACCCTTGCTCAGAATCTCAAGTTCCAAGGCCCTGATTCAATGAACAGTCTAGACACCAAATAACGAAGTTTTAACTGTTAAAAAATTTTTTAAGTCTTTCCAGCACTACCCTCCACTGTGCATAGAAAACTTGAAGTTAAAGGATGACTAAATAAATAAATAAGAGATAAAAAAAACCAATTAAGCATTTTAACTTAAGTGAAAAAATAGAGTTCGAAAGATTTAAATCAGTTTAAACCAGATTAAGCTTGATTTGCTTATGTGCTGGCAATAAAAGTATTACATTTGTCTCCAAAAGAAGGAACAATCCTGGTCAGAAAGAGGGAGCATGAAGGATTTCTCCTGGCCCATCTGAACCAGGCATTAAGAAGGAAACCACTGGCTGAAAAGTGACAGGCTTCTTTCTCAAGTATGATTTGTGGAATAACAAAATCAGGGGTTGGGCGTCGGGAAGGGAGGAATTCTTTTTCTCTCCCAAATCGCCCTCGTGTTGCCAGTAGGAAGACAAAAACGCTTGATTCTAAGTGACCTTAGGATCCACTTATTTGTCATCTAGGAAACAATAAGGTAACAGTTTTCAAAATACCTGAACGATATAAACAAACAGCTGCTTTGACTAATCTGGGATCTACTGCTTCCATGAAGTCACCTCTGGGACATTTTCAGAAAGGTCTTTTTTTTTAAGCTCCCGACAGCAAGAAAGACCTTGCCTGAAAACTGGTGCGTAAAAGGAAGCCATCATTCACACTAATGGCGCCTTCAGCTTGCGGCCCTGCACCCTGAGCTGCCCTAGAGCTGGAATGTGAGGCCGCTTAACTGCAGGGATGGGCAAGAGAATGTCACCACCCTTCCTAGGCACTCCAAGTAGGCTTCTTCCTAGCAGATTTTCTTCACATTTTCGTCCCAAACTACTCTAATCACTAAAATAAAGCACTCAATTTCTTCACACCTGAAAAGTGCTGACATATATGGCCTCAAATGAATAGGGTGTTTAAATCCCTTCTCCACCTCCCACCCCAGCAATAGCCATGTGTAGTGTATGGACACAGTCCATCCTTTATTCCAAGTGCTGTTCTCAGTTTGTTCTTTCTTCTCCCTGCCTCCCCACTCAGGCATACGTACAAAATTTGAATCACATTCAAAAGCTGAACCAATTGTTCTTCTTGGGAATAATTCCTTTTGCTTTCTGAAATTTAAGGTGAGAAATTTCATTTGTTTTTCACCAAACCACAAAAATGGCTGATGCCATTCTTATACCACAGGAACTTGGGCTCTAAGCTCGACTAAGAGAGGTATGTTCTCATTTCCAACACAAATTATCGAATTATGCACAGTCTTAGTGAGGAACAAGAGAGCAAGGGTGAAAGCCACATTATAATCACTGATTATGCACAACCTCTCGCAGTATCTGATGGGGCTTGGTTCCAGGACAACCACAGATACCGAAATCCGCGGATGCTCAAGTCTCTTGTATAAAATGGTGTACAGTACAGTGGGCCCTCAATACTAAGGGTTCCACATCTGCCGAAATCAACACAGGATTCCATCCATGGCTGGCTGAATCCACGGATGTGGAACCCACAGATACCAAGCAATGACTGTATTCTTATATTTCTCCCTTCCTTTATTTACTTCCAAAAAGTGTTAACGGAATATTTGGGGCTTATTCTTTTATATCATTTCCCCTCAGCTGGGAGTTGCTAGCTAGTTATCTAGATTGGTACCAAACAAGAGCAATGTACCTACTGAGAATAAAGGTTCCACCTCTTCAACTGTTTTTGTAACAGGGTTTAGGTACACAGAGATATCACTGAAAATTCTATCAATCGTGCGGTAAAAGACCTGCTTTATAGGTCCTTTGAATATTTTTTTAATCAGATGAGACTTTTTCAAACTTAGAGACATTATAGTCCAGATAGACTGTCCTCTCTCTATGAGGACCAAACAATGGAGCTGATTTTTCTCAATACTGCACACTTAATTAGAGGCAAATTGAAACTAGAACATAGACCTTCTACATCTGTCTTTATTATATCATTATAAGGGTGGTCAAGAAATTTATATTTATGAAGTGGAATTTAAGCTAGATTTTTCTGTTGAAAGAAATGCTCAACACTATTTTCCATTTTTTTAAATCTTACTATGTCTTCAACACTACCACTTCTGCACAGCTATCCAGATCTGTCTTCAGCGTTGTCGCAGAGCAAATAAATATGGAGAAATAAATTTAGCTGCAGTATGCTGAAGTGGCTTTAGACTCAAGGAAGAATCTGAAAGGAAGGGTTACTGAACACTGGATTAACCAGGCAGGGAGTAAACATTAAAAATTATAGAGCCCCTGAGGGCGTGGAGCTTAACTCTCCACCATTTGAGTGTGGGTTGGGCCTATAGACTTGCTTCCAAAGAGTAGAGGGGGGAAGCAATTTTATAGTGGTGAAAACTGGAAAACACCACCTCAGCCCTGTTATCAAGGTTAACATCATGCTGATAGCATATACTCTTCTTTTTTTTTTTTAACATCTTTATTGGAGTATAATTGCCTTACAATGGTGTGTTAGTTTCTGCTTTATAACAAAGTGAATCAGTTATGCATATACATATATCCCCATATCTCTTCCCTCTTGCGTCTCCCTCCCACCCTCCCTATCCCCCACCTCTAGGTAGTCACAAAGCACCGAGCTGATCTCTCTGTGCTATGCGGCTTCCCACCAGCTATTTTACATTTGGTAATGTATATATGTCCATGCCACTCTCTCACTTTGTCACAGCTTACCCTTCCCCCTCCCCATATCCTCAAGTCCATTCTCTAGTAGGTCTGTGTCTTTATTCCCGTCTTGTCCCTAGGTTCTTCATGACCATTTCTTTTTTCTTAGATTCCATATATATGTGTTAGCATACGGTATTTGTTTTCTCTTTCTGACTTACTTCACTCTGTATGACAGACTCTAGGTCCATCCACCTCACTACAAATAACTCAATTCCATTTCTTTTTATGGCTGAGTAATATTCCACTGTATATATGTGCCACATCTTCTTTATCCATTCATCTGTTGAGGGACACTTAGGCTGCTTCCACGTCCTGGCTATTGTAGATAGAGCTGCAATGAACATTTTGGTATATGACTCTTTCTGAATTATGGTTTTCTCAGGGTATATGCCCAGTAGTGGGATTGCTAGGTCATATGGTAGTTCTATCTGTAGTTTTTTAAGGAATCTTCATACTGTTCTCCATAGTGGCTGTATCAATTTACATTCCCACCAACAGTGAAAGAGGGTTCCCTTTTCTCCACACCCTCTCCAGCATTTATTGTTTGTAGATTTTTTGATGATGGCCATTCTGACCAGTTTGAGATGATATCTCATTGTAGTTTTCATATGCATTTCTCTAATGATTAATGATGTTGAGCATTCTTTCATGTGTTTGTTGGCAATCAGTATATCTTCTTTGGAGAAATGTCTATTTAGGTCTTCTGCCCAGTTTTGGATTGGGTTGTTTGTTTTTTTGATATTGAGCTGCATGAGCTGCTTGTAAATCTTGGAGATTAATCCTTTGTCAGGTGCTTCATTTGCAAATATTTTCTCCCATTCTGAGGGTTGTCTTTTGGTCTTGTTTATGGTTTCCTTTGCTGTGCAAAAGCTTTGAAGTTTCATTAGGTCCCATTTGTTCATTTTTGTTTTTATTTCCATTTCTCTAGGAGGTGGGTCAAAAAGGATCTTGCTGTGATTTATGTCATAAGAGTGTTCTGCCTATGTTTTCCTCTAAGAGTTTGATGGTGTCTGGCCTTACATTTAGGTCTTTAATCCATTTTGAGTTTATTTTTGTGTATGGTGTTAGGAAGTGTTCTAATTTCATCCTTTTACATATATCTGTCCAGTTTTCCCAGCACCACTTCTTGAAGAGGCTGTCCTTTCTCCACTGTATATTCTTGCCTCCTTTATCAAAGATAAGGTGACCATATGTGCGTGGGTTTATCTCTGGGCTTTCTGTCCTGTTTCATTGATCTATATTTCTGTTTTTATGCCAGTACCATCTGTCTTGATTACTGTAGCTTTGTAGTATAGTCTGAAGTCAGAGAGCCTGATTCCTCCAGTTCCGTTTTTCTTTCTCAAGATTGCTTTGGCTATTTGGGGTCTTTTGTGTTTCCATATAAATTGTGAAATTTTTTGTTCTAGTTCTGTGAAAAATGCCAGTGGCAGTTGGATAGGGATCTGGTAGCATGTACTCTTGATATGATGTAACAAGAATGGCCCTTCATCTCTATGGTCTTCCTCCCGAAACCCATAAACCCTGTCTAACCATGAGAAAAACACAAGATAAACCCAAACTGAGGGATATTCTACAAAATAGTAAAACAATACTCTTCAAAACTGTCAAGGCAATCAAAAACAAGAAATACTTGAGAAACTGTCAGAGACCAGAGAAGGCTAAGGAGACAGACAATTAAATGTAATGTGGTATCATAGATGAGATCCTGGGACAGAAAAAAAAAGACATTAGGAAAAAACTAGTAAAATCTGAATAATTTAGTGTGTAATTTAGTTAGTAATCTACCAATGTTTATTTCTTAATTGGGACAAGCATACCACACTAACATAGAATATAACAACATGGAAAAACTGTGTTTAGGATATATGGGAACTCTCTGTACTATCTTTGTAACTTGTCTAGAAATCTATAACTATTCTAAAATTAAAAGCTTACTTAAATTTTAAAAAAAAGGATAGAGCAATCTTATGCTTTAGATACAGTTCTGTATAACACATAAATGAGACCCTGGAGTTTTCTTCATCTTGGTAGTATATTTTGTTTCATTCAGAATGAGATATAATGGAAAAATTCACATACTTCTATATTCTGTGAGTTGTAAGAACCATTAGATCACCTCATGTTTCACTTGTGGAAACATCATCTTCAAAAGTGGTAGAAAGAACTTCTGCTACTAAATATGTTGAATTAGGTTGTATCAGACCATCCATCCTGATGTTCTCAACAAGCAGTCATGGATATAATATTTTTAAAACATGTTTGAAGTAAACAGAAAGCAGCTAAGACAACCAGAACTTGAGAAGGCAGGATACTGGAGAGAAGAGATGTATAAAGAAGTGGGTCTGACATTCAGAGCAGCTTTACTCCTCAAGCCATTTGCCAAGTTATAAGCAGCAGCTGTGAAGCAGAAAGGCTTAGCGGAGCATACTTCAGCCTCATGGACATAGGGACAAAAAAATTGGAAATTAGGGTGCTCCAAAGAAGAGTCCTCATAAATATCCCATGCTTTCAGTTAAAATTCCTGAAGGATTTCATTGTGAAATAAGGGCTAACCAGAAATAGACCAGCTCTCATAAATATTGAAACCCAGCCTTGAATCCCTGATTAGATTAAGCTAACTAGCTTAACTACCTGCCAGAGGTAAAAATATATCCTCTCTGGAAGACCATAACATTATCCAGAGCCTTAAATTAGCACCAGTTTTTCACACACTCTGAACAGCATTCAAGAAAGATTATCAGAACATCCAAGAGATAAAATTTAAACGAGCCCAAATTAAAAGGAAGAAAACAAACAATAGAATCATAGCCACAGGAGATCCATGTACTTTAACATAAATGTAGTACTCAAGAAAATAAATGGCAAAATGGATACTTCCAGAAGAAAATAAAATCCATAAGAAAATATTAAACTGAAATTCTTGAACTAAAATAATAAAATAACTCAAAACAGGAAGTCAATAGATTAGGTTTAAGAGAGAAAAAAAGGATGGAAAATACAGGCAGGAGTGTGAAAGTTATATGAGACATGGATAAAAGATCTAACATGTATGTAAATGGATTCCCAAAAGGTAAAGAAAGAGAGAGTGGGGGAGAAGTAAAATTCAAAAATAGAATAGCCAAGAATGATCCAACTGATAAAAACATATTAACCTATAGTTTCAAGGAGCCCCAAGCAGAATAAATATAAAAAAACCCACACCTAGGTACATCATAGTAAAATACCTGAAAACCATAAAAGCAGGCAGCTGGGACTTCCCTGGTGGTCCAGTGGCTAAGACTCCATGCTCCCAAAGCATGGGGCGTGGGTTCGATCCCTGGTCAGGGAACTAGAACCCACATGTCACAACTAAGAGTTTGCATGCCACAAGTGAAAATCCTCCACGTGGCAATGAATATCCCTAGTGCCGCAACTAAGACCTGGCACAGCCAAATAAATAAATAAATAAATATTTTTAAAAATAAAAACAAATGAAAGCAGGCAGCCAATAAGATACATTATCTTCAAAGGAACAGTCATAAGGCTGATGACTGACTTCTCAACAGAAATGATGAAAGTCCAAAGACAATGATGCAATGGTACAGTCAAAAAACAAACATAGAGAGAGGATACTACAAAGACTTATATGTCAATTAATTTTTCAGGAAATAATTTTCCAGAAAGAATGGATTTATTAAACTAAATAAAGAAGAGAAAACCAAATAGTCCTTCTGCATTAAACAAATTGAAACTGTAATTTAAAAACTTGTGCTCTCATATATTCTTCCAAGCATTTAAGGAGGAAATAACCACTTTTTCATAAGTTCTTCCAGAGAATAGAAAGGGAAGGAACATTTCCTTACCAGTTGTATAAGGCTAGCATAATCTTAATATTAAAATGAGACAAGGGAATTCCCTGGTCGTCCAGTGGTTAGGACTCAGTGCTTTCACTGCTGTGGCCCAGGTTCAATCCCTGGTTGGGGAACTAAGATCCCGCAAGCTGCGCAGTGTGGCAAAAAAAAAAAAAAAAAAATAGGGACAATAACATTTCAAGAAAAGAAAATCACAGTAAAATCTCTCATAAACATAAAAGCAAGACATCTTAAACAAAATATTACCAAATTGGGCTTCCCTGGTGGCGCAGTGGTTGAGAGTCCGCCTGCCGATGCAGGGGACACGGGTTCGTGCCCCGATCCCGGAAGATCCCACATGCCGCGGAGCGGCTGGGCCCGCGAGCCATGGCCGCGGAGCCTGTGTGTCCGGAGCCTGTGCTCCGCAACGGGAGAGGCCACAGCAGTGAGAGGCCCGCGTACAGCAAAAAAAAAAAAAAAAAAAAAAAAAAAAAAAATATTACCAAATTGAATCCAGCAATGTAAAAAGGAACAGTGAAATGGAATTTAAACAGATGGAGAAGAGGCATTTCAAAAAATTAAACACCTACTCATAAATATAAACGAAGCACATTAGGAATAAAGGAGAATAATAAAGGAGAATGTCCTTTATCTGAAAAAAGTTATCTACAAAAAATTTATAGCAAACATAATACTTAATTGTGAAATTTGTTGAAAGCTTTCCCCTGAGACTATAATAAAACAAGGTAACGAAACAAGGACGTCAACTATCGCCACTTTTATTTAACATTTGTATTTGAGGTCCTAAACGGCTCAGTAAGGAAGGAAAACAAAATGAAATAAAAGACATACGGATTGATGTACGCATGTACAGAAGTCCAAAAGAATCAACAGATAAACTATTAGAATTAGGAAATGAATTTTGCAAAGTCATTGGATAAAATATGAACAAAATTAACTATATTTCTTTTTTGTTTGTTTGTTTTGCAGTACGTGGGCCTCTCACTGTTGTGGCCTCTCCCGTTGCGGAGCACAGGCTCCGGACGCGCAGGCTCAGCGGCCATGGCTCACGGGCCCAGCCGCTCCGTGGCATGTGGGATCCTCCCGGACCGGGGCACGAACCCGTGTCCCCTGCATTGGCAGATGGACTCTCAACCACTGCGCCACCAGGGAAGCCCCAGGGTAGGTAGTTTTGAAGGTCTAGGTGAGGGTAGTGACCATGAATTCTTCGTAGTTTCTGTTGGTGGTGGGAAACCTGATTTTCCCTTGATAGGTGTTTCCATATCAAGGAGCCAACATTCCTGGTTTCTTTCCATCCCCTCAGCTAACTCCTTTCCAAGGAGGAGGAGTGCCTTACTTGATCAGTGAGTTTGAGAGAAGTTGCTGAGCCTGCAGTGAGCAGACTGTTCTCTCCTTGGGTGCTACCCAGCCCATAGAAACACAGCTTGACAAAGCCAGGTTCCCTTAGCAAGCAGGTTCAGCTGAGGCTGTAGGTAGGGACCCAATACTACAAAGGCAGTGGTGACCTATGAGAGTATGAGGTGCTGGTAATGAGGTTTGCCCAGGAAATTAAGAAAGAACTGGTGTGATTCAAAACTATGCTTCACTCCCAGGAGATTAAAGGCTTGAATGACATTCCTTCCTTGGAAATTCTGAAGAATTTATAGGTTTGATGGATTTTTAAAAAATTCATGTCCCATGACTCCTCAACTAGTTTGTGAGCATCAGGGATCATACCTTTTCCCTCTTCGTTACCCCAGTGCCTGGCAATAATAAATAATACTTGGTAATGAGGGAGGTGAGAAAATGGCTAATCTGATCACTTATGGAACTTTCTGTTGAAGACATTAATGTTAAATCTAGTTTCTAAAATCTGCACACAATGGAGAAACAGGATCAGCATTTCCAATATTACAAAACAAAGGGACACGTATCCATCCCTCTTCCAGAACCCTTGAAGTCAGATTGTTTTGGAATTTAGAATTTTTCCTCTTCACTGAGGTAGTACTTCCCATAAATATTTCACAATAAGTGGGTAAATAAAAATAGCAAAAACTGTAAATATCCTCATGTTAGTTCAGATCAGGTGTGAGTTAATAAAATGAACCTTGATAATCTGAAAAATAAAACTATGCTTCAGTTTTATTCAGAATGGAAACAGTGGAAGAATGAAAAGGATTAAAGGAGGACTGGCTAAAATACCTGAAAGAAGAGAAAAATTATTTAAGGAAAAGACTGAAGTCTTAGAAGACCAGCTGCGTAGAATGGACATATAGAAAAGAAAAAAGAAGATGCACTCGGTTCTAATGGTTCTTTGAAAGGAAATTCAAAACAAGATGAGATCTGAAAGACTACCAGGGCCCAATAATCTAACAGGGGAAGGGAGGCATGATTTTGGAGGACAGACTAGAAAACTGCCTTCACAGGAAACTACTGGGAAATATTCTCATAAAACCTACGATAGAGAGTCCATTATAAGAACACATGAATGATGACCCTTTAAATATTATGACATCTATTCCAAGTGACAGGGTACAGACTGGGCACAGACTGGGCATATCTGAGAGGAAAAGTTCAGAAATATCAGAATAAAATACTCAAAAAAATTATTGAGCTAACTTTCAGGGTAATACAACTATTATACATGAGTACATAGGTCTTGTCTGCACCCTAGGAAAAGATGCTGAAGAAAATTGTGGAATTAGGACTGTAAGGGCAGCCACAGCAAGGAGAGAATATATTAATGGAACCCAAGAAGAACATATTGTGTCTAGACCTGGATAAGATATTGGTCTGGTGGGTGGGATCAGCTAATCCAGGTAGACAAAATGTGTTTGAACAAGGATGCTTTTGACAAACCCCAAATTCACTGATTTTGTATCTCTTGTTATGGGAGATACCACAAGACATAATCTAGATGGTAAAGGAATGTGTAAGAACAATGATCTGATCCATAAAGTACTGAAGAAGTATTACAGCATACAGAGCTAGCCCCACCTGTGTTCGAGAAGGAGAGGGACCAAATTTAAAAGCAAGTTGGGAGAGATGATAGTGAAAATGATGGACTAAGGACTTCCAGAATTTCTGTGCTCCACAAAAGCAATGAGAAAACTGCTAACAATTGTCCGAATCACTTCTGTGGTTAATTTATTCCTGTGAATTTTATTCTTCTTGATGTTATTGTAAATGGAATTATTTTCTTAATTTCATTTTCCCATTGTTCATTGCTAGGGTATGGAAATGCAATTGATTTTTGTATGTTGAGCTTGTATCCTGAAACCTTACTGAACTAACTTATTAGTTCCAATGTGTAATAGGTTTTATGTAGATTTCTTTGGTTACTTAGGATAATATCATCTGCACATAGAGATAGATTTACTCCTTCCTTTCAAATCTGGATTCCTTTTATTTCTTTTCTTGCCAAATGGCCCTGGCGAAAACCTCCAGTACAATGTGGAATAGCACTGGCAAAGCAGACTTCTTTTTCTTGTTTCTGATCTCAGGAGGAAAGCTTTCAGTCTTTCATCATTATGCATGATGTTGGCTGTGGGTTTTTGAAGGTCGAGGAAGTTCCCTTCTATTCCTAATTTGTTGAGTATTTTTATTATGAAAGGGTGTTACATGTTGTCAAACAC
This sequence comes from Mesoplodon mirus, assembly GCF_964341445.2. NCBI lineage: Eukaryota > Metazoa > Chordata > Mammalia > Artiodactyla > Ziphiidae > Mesoplodon > Mesoplodon mirus. Next base: position 52,913,483 of record NC_138986.1, on the reverse strand, counting down.
TTTTTCTGTATCTGTTGAGATGATCATGTGGTTTTTGTCTTTTTCTCTGTTAATATGGTGTATTATATTGCTTGAACTGGTAATCAAAAAACTTTCCACAAATAAAAGCCCTGCACCAGATGGCTTCAATAGTGAATTCTTCTCAATGTTTAAAAAAGAATTGTCACCATTTTGTCACAAATTCTTCCCCAAAACAGAAAAGGAACACTTCACAAATCATTCCATAAGGCTACTATTACCTGATACCAAAACTAGCAAAGATAATTAAAAAAACTACAGATTAAACCCTTTATGAATATAGGGGCAAAAAACCTCAACAAAATACTAGCAACTGAGTCCAGCAACATATAAAAATGATTATACACCATGAGCAAATGGGATTTATCCAAGGAATGTGAAGCTAGTTTGGTGAACATATGAAAATCAATCAGTATACCTCTTAACAGAAGATTTCCCTCAATCAAGTTTATTTTATGGGTCATGAAATAACAGCTGGCATCAAAGGACAGGGATCATGGCAAGACTGAAAACTAGAATTTTTTCCACTGAGTATCTGCCATAGCCTTTGGCAAAACTGAGTCCTGGGTTCTGGGAACATCATTTTGTTTGAAATAATTGCCCTAGGGCTGAAGATTTGCTTATTTTCTAAATTTCATGGGTGTTGGCTATTGCTGTGACAATCTTGTATATCCTATTTAATTATTTGGATTCAAAAAAGCACAGGCACATGAGAGCCTTTGTGGTGAATTAACATAACCTCTGAGGCTGTGAAGACTTTGGCTCCTGAAAAAGAAAAACCCTTGAGTTAAAACTAAGCAGAATAAGAAATTAGAGAGGATGGATTTGGGATTCAATTTCTTTATACTTTAACCTCTTTGAACTTAACTTTTTAGGGAATTTCATCTTTGCACTTGAATTTCTTCCTAAAAAGATTGATAATGGAGGGAAGTTTTATTCATATTTGAGGCATCTCTATGTTGGTGGCACTTTATTATTGGAGTATCCTTATGTGGGTGTTTAATCTTATTGTAGAATGTCTCTATTGGATAGATGTGAAATAGAATAAGGAGTAAGGTTTCTACCTTAGGTTATTTTAATAATTGTCCATTGTAACCCATTTAAGAGATTTCTGGAGGGAAATTTACACTATTTATCAGGAGTCCCCAGTAGGTTTGGGGAGCTGCTTTGTGGAGGTGGGAGAAGGAATGCCTTGGGAGACTGTTAATGCCCTCTTCCTGGGGGCCAGCCCCTGAATGATCAAAGCCTTCATGGTAAAGCCCAAATGCTTAAACCAGGATATTGGGCAGAGGGGTAAGTGTGCCAATATTTTCATAGACTCTCTAGAGAGTGACACTCCTGGGTTTTGTCCTTGGGATTGGAGAGATGGAGGGAAGGAGATAAGCCAGCCTATAGGAAGCACACATTCTCTGTTCCTTCACGCCTTGAGCTTTATGGCGGTGGAAGTAGTTTTGTAAGCAAGCTGGAAAGATAGGAGTTGTGATCGGAGAGTGAGAATTCTGAATTAGTAACTTTTGAGCAAGGGCAGTATTGAGTGAAGATAGGATCCAGGGTGTGTGGCAAAGGGTCATTGACATGGGAGAAGAAAAGGACCATTGGAGGTTGAGGAGGACACAGTCCAAACCAGAGTAGGGAATGCACCATCCACAAGCACTCCAGAGCCTGCCAGCAGAGGTGGGTGCTAGGAAAGACCAGGAGCCTGCTAAGCCACATCTTTGATGAAGGAAGCACACCTGGGCGGAGACAGACGACTGTGGAGGAGCAGTGACACGTGCAGCTGAACACCAGGAACTTCAGTGGAGCAAAGAGCTCTAGGTGATGGTGGCGCAGCGTGACCTGGAAGCAGCAATGGAAAACAAGGACAATCCCCGACCCTACCTCCAGACTTGGAGGTCTAGGCATGTGAGAGAAAGAAAGCGTCCAGGTGACAGACTACGGGGGAAGGGTGGAAACTTTCAGATGAGATTGCACACGTGGGGTGGGTTTTGCATCAAGAATGATGATGGCGGGCTTCCCTGGTGGCGCAGTGGTTGAGAGTCCGCCTGCCGATGCAGGGGACACGGGTTCGTGCCCCGGTCCGGGAAGAAGCAGTGAGAGGCCCGCGTACCGAAAAAAAAAAAAAAAAAAAAGGAAAGAAAGAATGATGGTGGGGGCTGGATCGTGTTTGAGGAATTAGAGAGTGTAAAGTATGCCCGGGTAGCAGATGAGGACTCGGAGCAACAGGGCTGGGAGCTGGGGAGCCTTGTTCTTTGGACAGAGAAAAGTTTTGGTACCTCCCTGGTAGAAAGGTAACTACCCAGAGTCATCATTCTAAAAGACAAGCCAGATAAAGAACAAGGACCTGCTGTATAGCACAGGGAACCATATTCAATGTCTTATAGTAACCTGTGATGGAAAAGACTCTGAAGAAGAATATATATATATATATATATATATATATATATATACACACATATATATGTATAACTGAATCACTTTGCTGTACACAACACAACACTGTAAATTAACACAACATTGTAAATTAGCTATACTTCAATAAAAAATGGTTAGTAAAAAAAAAAGGAAAGAAAAGAAAAGTCTGTTCAGGACTGCCATTCCCAAAGCCCTCCAATGACATACTGTTGCTCTGAGAATAAAACCCAAACTCTTAAATACAGTTTTCTAGACCCTTTGAATTTGTACCCCACCCTCGCTACACCCCATCTCTCTCTCCTCTGCTGCACACCTGATGCACACACCAATATACTAAGCCAATTCCAGGTCCTGAAATCTGCAAACTCTCTCCTTCAGTGTCTAAGTCTTTGCACCCTGTCAATCGCTGTCACTCAGGACAGAAACCTCGGAGGCATCCTCGACTGCTCAGCTTCCTTCACACCCACAACCAGTGAATCCTCACATCTTGTGCTTTGTCTAAAATATTATTTCACTCTCACCACTCCTCACCAACTTCACCTCTGGCACCGTGCTCTAAGCACCGTCTCCCTAGCATGAACTGTTTTAAGTGCTTCCTAACTAGTCTTCCTGTCTCCACCTTGCCCCCACTTCAGTCTGTTCTTTTCTATCCATTCAGTCTGTTTTTCATTAAAATAGAAATCAGATCATGTCACTTCTTTGCTCCAAACTCTCCAAAGACTCCAACTCAACATGGCCTCTAAGGTCCTTACATAACCTGTCCCATCACTGCTGATCACCTATGCTCTCTTCCACCCTGCAACAGACACACATAAAAAAGCTTCCTTGGGCTTCCCTGGTGGCGCAGTGGTTGAGAGTCCGCCTGCCAATGCAGGGGACATGGGTTCGTGTCCCGGTCCGGGAAGATCCCACATGCCGCGGAGCAGCTGGGCCCGTGAGCCATGGCCACTGCGCCTGCGTGTCCGGAGCCTGTGCTCCGCAATGGGAGAGGCCACTACAGTGAGAGGCCCGCATACCACACACACACAAAAAAAAGTGTGTGAATGCATGTGGTGCAGGTCCCAATGGAGGTGCCATCAGAGTACACTTCCATGCAGCTGGCTGAACCCTGGGGGACTGGATGTTGCAGAAATGGCTGGAGAAAGTGGCAGGAAGACAGGATTTGTAGTGGCACACAGGAGGTGTCCAAAGCAAACTTGCTCCTTCCTCTGCCTAGGACACTTCCATAGATGTCTAAATGGCACTCTCTCTCATGGCTCAAATGTCATCTTCTTAGAGAGGTCTTCCCCAAGGATCCAATTTAAGATTGTAACCACTACACACACACGCAGATCCTTCATACTTAAAATTATGACTCCTATACGATTTAACTGATATTCTAATTGGAGGGAAATGGACAAAAGGAAAATAACAAAAACATTGCTACATACAGCCTAGAAGATTGTGAACCATTTTGAAGTTTGCTTTAAAAAAAAAAAAAATGGGCAGGGGCTTCCCTGGTGGCACAGTGATTAAGAATCCGCCTGCCAATGCAGGCGACATGGGTTCAAGCCCTGCCGGGAAGATCCCACAAGTCCCGGAGCAACTAAGCCCGTGCTCCACCACTACTGAGCCTGTGCTCTAGAGCCTGCAAGCCACAACTACTGAGCCCGCGTGCTACAACTACTGAAACCCACACGCCTAGAGCCCGTGCTCCGTGACAAGAGAAGTCACCGCAATGAGAAGAAGCCCAAGCACCGCAACAAAGAGTAGCCCCCGCTCGCCGCAACTAGAGAAAGCCCACGTGCAGCAACGAAGACCCAACGCAGCCAAAAATAAATAAATAAATTTATTTTAAAAAAATTAAATGGGCAGGGCTTCCCTGGTGGCGCAGTGGTTGAGAGTCCGCCTGCGGATGCAAGGGACACGGGTTCATGCCCCAGTCCGGGAGGATCCCACGTGCCGTGGAGCGGCTGAGCCCGTGAGCCATGGCCGCTGAGCCTGCGCGTCCGGAGCCTGTGCTCCGCAACGAGAGAGGCCACAACAGTGAGAGGCCCACGTACCGCAAAAAAAAAAAAAAATTAAAATTAAAAAATGGGCATATGGTTGGCTGATAATACTTTGCTGAATCCTATTTAATATCAGCTTTAACTCTGTAAATATGGAATACTAATCAGACAGCAGGAAAATGAAGCTTTCGTTATACATTATTTCCTAACCTGAGTGAAGGATTTTATCACTAGGACAAATAGGAGAAAAGGGGGGAAAAATCTCTTTCCCTGAACCATCTAGGTCCTGTGTAGTTACAGATCTGCCTATCTGAAACCACTGGAACACTGTATTAAAGAGACATTAAAATCATTTCTCTTCAAGAAAAAAGCATCTGTAGAACTAATGGTCTGCAGACAGGTAGGATATGATGGATTCTGGAGTAAGAGAAACAGCATGATTATTTAGCGTATTGATTCATGGTGAACACAATCTGTGTAGTTACGCGTACTGTGCTTCCGCTGTGAACAGTTGCTCCTCATAAGCCATAAGTGGGAACCAGGTTCAATGCCACTTTTAGAGCCTTAGAAGGAATGCTGAGAATATCTCAACATTTAGAGAAGGTCTTATTTAAGGCAAACCCAGTGGGTGACCACCTTATTTTAAAGTCTTCTGGAGAAAAAAGGGACATTCAAATGCCCCATTTAGAAGCCTGTCTCTTTTTGTTTTTAATTTTTATTTATTTATTTTTGGGTGTGTTGGGTATTCATTTCTGTGCGAGGGCTTTCTCTAGTTGCAGTGAGCGGGAGCCACTCTTCATCGCGGTGCACGGGCCTCTCACTGTTGCAGCCTCTCTTGTTGCGGAGCACGGGCTCTAGAGCGCAGGCTCAGTAGTTGTGGCGCGCGGGCTTAGTTGCCCCGTGGCATGTGGGACCTTCCCAGACCAGGGCTCGAACCCGTGTCCCCTGCATTGGCGGGCAGATTCTCAACCACTGCGCCACCAAGGAAGCCCGCCTGTCTCCTTTTTGAGCAATAATTCTATTCTGTATCTAACTCAATCCTGCCAAAATGTATGTCCATTATGTACAGACTTAATAAAGCTATCAAACTCTCTTAACAGTCTATATATCTGGTATGCATTTTTACATCGCCCTGCAGCTTCCATCTTTGTATACTAACGATAATTTAATGATAATTTCTTTCATCCTTTCTTGCAAGTTTCGTTTCTTCTTCACTGTGTCTCTGGCTCAGTTTCCTACTTCCTTTGACCTGAGGATTCAAGAGGCTAACCCAACATGGGCTTCTATAACAGGATTGATGATTTGTACGTTTGGTGTTTCCAAATTCAGTATGGTCTAGCCCCTTTGGAAGCTTGTTAGAAATGCAGATTCTTTGGCCCCACCTCAACCACTGGATCAGAATTTGCCTTTTAACAAGATCCCAGGTAATTCATTGCACTTAAAGTCTGAGAAGCATTGTTCTAGAGAAGTAGAAAATGAGAGTAATACCATCATCCCCAATACCCTCAAAGGGCCTGGTGTTTGGATCTCTTCTGCTATTGATTTTTTCTCATAACTATGCTTCTAGCATAAATTAGTAATTTATCTGTAAAAAATCAGTAAAACTACAACATCATTTTAGAGCCATCCAAAGATGATAGTCTTTATTGTAATCTCTGAAGAAAAGTTATTTCTTCAAGGTGCCATCTACTATTTATCATACAAATGAAGTTCAATATACGCTACCTTGCATTGTGACTTGCTAAGGTTGATCCCTCACCCCCTAGATTATAAACCCCCTGAAGGGCAGGAACTAGGTTTTATCTCTCTTTGCAGCTTGAAAGCGGGCATATATTCAGATTTTTGTAAGCAGTTGTTAATGACTATAAAAAGAAGGCATTTCCTTGCCTCTTTTGTCCTAAACAGCCCATGGATGCAAAAAGTTGGAGAGTCAATTGCACTTGTCAATTTCATTGTGAAAAAAACAAAACCAAAATTCTTGTTAAAATCAATATAGATAAAAATCTGCCATTTCCTTTTGCCCTACCAATCCCATTATCCTACCACAGCAAGAGATAAGATAGTCTGATCACATTTAACACCAGGCTGTCACTACCTAGGGCTTCTTCAAATTGCTAGCAGATTAAATTCATGATTACTCTTTTCCCTAAGAGCACACTTTTAAGGGTCATACTTTTTCTAAGTTTTAGATATATTTTCTATCATACACAATCTCCTAAAGATAATCAGCAGCACTGCAATCTTAATCAGTGCACTACGAAATGTTAGTGTTTCTACAGCCCTAAAATATGAATAATCAGGGTCGATTTGTTTAATTTTTCATAAGGCAAGTTCCCTTCTTCATTTTGGTTCCTCTTCCTACTGAATTGCCTTTTAAGAGTAAAAGAGATCACTTTTTCTAAGGAATGTATCTACATGCTATGATATTGCCTTTTTCGAGTCATATCTTAGCAACTTTCCATCTTAAAAAAGGGCATCAACATTTTCTTTTACTTTCCCTTTATTGCTCTGTGTTACAATAGAGGGATTTTTTTAAGTCTTCCTTCTGCCTGAAACCCTATGTTCCAGAGTCTTCCCTAAAAAAGGCTGAGTACAAAATGGTTTTCTCAAAGTGCTTTTCTGAACACTCCTACAAGCCTTCAAAGCTTATTTGTATTTGTTGATAATCTGCTCAACTACCCCACTTTTTCCCCTTACACAACTCTGTGTGCCTCATACAGCATCGAGCACTTAAACACTTCTTCACTGATTGATCCATTGGTTGGCTTTTACTCTTTCACAGTAGATAAAGTCTGTATCCATACAGGTAATATAAAATTGAGAGTTCAGGCAATCACCTAGCTAATTAAAGCAAAAGCCAATCATTCTCTCCAGCCTCCATTTTCCTCCCACAATAAAACTTTCAAACTCAGCAGACTGCATGCTTCTAACACGAATCCACACATAGTCACTAGAGTTACTCAGCCCTCCACCAAAGTATTTTGTTTAAAAGTAGCCAAGATAGGGACTTCCCTGGTGGCACAGTGGATAAGAATCCCCCTGCCAATGCAGGGGACACGGGTTCGAGCCCCGGTCCAGGAAGATCTCACATGCCATGGAGCAACTAAGCCCGTGTGCCACAGCTACTGAAGCCTGCGTGCCTAGAGCCTGTGTTCCACAATAAGAGAAGCCACCGCAAGGAGAAGACTGCACAGGCAATGAAGAGTAGCCCCTGCTCTCCAGAACTAGAGAAAGTCTGCACACAGCAACAAAGACCCAATGCAGCCAAAAATAAATTTAAAAATTGAATCTTAAAAAAAAAAAAAAAGTAGCCAAGATAGCACAGAACTTTGTCAAACATAAAGCCAGGATGGACATATATACACTACCAAAGGTAAAACCGATAGCTAGTGGGAAGCAGCCGCATAGCACAGGGAGGTCAGCTCAGTGCTTTGTGACCACCTAGACGGGTGGGATAGGGAGGGTGGGAGACGCAAGAGGGAAGAGATTTGGGGATATATGTATATGTATAGCTGATTCACTTTGTTATAAAGCAGAAACTGACACACCATTGTAAAGCAATTATACTCCAATAAAGATGTTTAAAAGAAAAAAAAAATACAGCCAGGGTAACCAATTTCTCCATATCAGCACAGGATTTCAATTTTTGTATGTATTATATCATCCCAAAACATAATAAATCATGCTGCAGGTTATTTATTCATTTTCTTTTAAAATCTGACCTCTTTCTTTTTTGCAGGATACAAAGTGAAGAAGAGCCATCTTAATCTGTATATATTAGAGACAAAGGAACAGGCTTTCTAATAAACATTAGAAACATTAACATTAGCTTTGTTTTAAATTAAAATTCTCTCCACTGTGTACATAGATTCTGTAACTGCATGAGATTTTACAAAAATTTTTTCACAATATTTGGACATGTATGCAAATGGATTTGGAAATAGTGCAGTATATATATTTATATTTATATTTATTATAATCACCTCATTCCAAAAAAGCATTTAAGATGGTATACAGAAATGCAAAACTCACATCCACGTACTTATAAGCACTTACACATATACACTGACACGTACTATGAGACAGCCTAGGTGCTATTGAGAATCAATTTTACAGCAAAGTTCAAGCTTTAGTTCCTATTTGATAATGTGTCATTTAATTACAGAAGACAGCATATATAAATGTTTAAGTTATAAGTTAAATTGTATTAAGCTCCTTTGCTGGTTAGATTTGAGTGAACATGACTGCATACTCTGATTTCAGGACTATAAGTAACAATATACTACATCATTAGTCATCTTCAAAGACTAGGAGGTCTTCACACCTTTCTCTCAATTTTCCCTTGCAAGAACCAAAAAAGGACACTATAAATGTCATGTTGTAAACAATAAATCACATTTTTATGGACTTAAAAGTTAATTTTGTTTAGAAGCATTTTTATGGACTATGGAAGCTAAAGAATAAAAGCAACTCGTCTGTAAGATCAAAAATGTTCCTTCCACGGAGAAGCATTTGTTCTTTGTTCCTGGACATTGACCATTGGCTTCAGTTTCCTCTTGGCATTTTTTCACTGCTAAGAGGTATAAACTGAAAATGACACATATGTAATGAAGGCAACTTTTTACCCAGCCTCTCAATGCACAGAGAATTTTTTTTGTTATGTATGGGAAATAATAAAACAATATTGGAAAGACCTCCTGCCCGGACTACTGCCCTTTCCTCCTTGCTGATGAGACGGTGATTTTGCTCAGCTGTCTACACTCCTCCTAAGGACATGAGAAACAGTGGTCCAGGTCCATGGGGTGAGCTGTGGTTAGTCTACGGCCTTCATAGTAATGAATGATGAGATTAGGAAGGGGCATGTGACCTAGGTCTGCTCAATAAGATCCCATTTCTGCCTCTACCTCTTGTCCCTCAAAGGGATTGTGAAACTACGGTGGCCGTCTTGCTACCACAAGAGAAGCTGGGCCACCTTGATGAAAATGGCGGAACAGAACATGGCACCTGGATCTCTGGTGACACTGTGGTGCCACTGGATTAACCAACTCTGAAACTGCACTACTTCTGAAGTTTTTCTGTCACCTAAAATAGTAAATTACTAATCTTTTAAATTACTAAATTTGAATTAGAAGTTTTAGTTATTTGCACCTGAAAACTAATATACCCCCTTTTATCTCATGCTGAGATGGAGGAAGGGGAAATTCAAAATGAAGAGAGACTCGCTTGATATTTCACTGTATACGTAGGAGAAAGGGAGAAAAGTGAATACAGGACCTGAGCATGAGTACTCCCGTCATGTATTAACTGTCTCTTTAACCTCGGTGTTCACTCACTCATTCCATCGTCTGTTGTAGAACACTAAATTCCCCAGCATTTCGCCGGGTACTAGGATACAAAGATTAAGATACTACAAACCTCACTCTCATAGGCCGATGAACGAGACAGATGTGAAACTTGAGGGGCACCTAATTTAACCTGGGAGTGCGGGGCCAGCCGTCTCGTTTGGCTGTGTTAAAGGAAACAGACTATTCAGGGAGGGCTCCAGAAGGATTTTTTTCCCCAAGTTCTAAGATATTTTCCTTTAATTTATCCAAGCATTTCATTCATGAAGTCATTCATTTCAGAGCAAATCTAAGTGACCCTTAGGGTTGTTCTTAAAGAATCAGTCTTAGCCAGACACAGGCAACAGAGAAGGGACCGTCCAAGAAGGGAACCACAAATGTGCACAAGGGCACAGAGGTACGAGAGAACACAGCTGGGAACTAAAAGTCACCTAGTACGGCTGGCCCTGGAGAAACAGACGTGAACCAGGCAATACAGGTCTCTATCCTGGTGAGAATCAAGAGCTATCAGAGGACTGCAAGTGACAGAGAGACATTATCCTATACATATGTGTGTGTATATATATATATATATATATTTTTTTTTTTTTTTTAAGCAAACCACTCCGGCATTAGAAAAGGATGATAAATGCGGAAAGGGAAAATTGAAGAGACAGAGAGACAACACTCTGAAGCTATTGCAGAAGTCCACCCCAAAATGGTTAGGACCCAAACAAAGGCTGTGGCAATAGAGACAGAAAGAAAAAGAGGGAAGGTAACGTGATTAAAAGAAATTGATCCGAAACAGAAACAGACCCACTGACATGGGGAACAGACTTGTGGTTGACAAGGGGGCCGGGGTTGGGGTGGGGGTGGGGGGGAGGTGTTGGTGGTGAGGGAGGGATGGATTGGGAGTTTGGGATTAGCAGACGCAACCTATTATATATAGAACGGATAAACAACAAGGCCTTACTGTCTAGCACAGGGAACAATATACAATATCCTGTGATAAACCATAATGGAAAAGAATATGAAAAAGAATGTACATATATGTAAAACTGAATCACTTTGCTGTACAGCAGAAATTAACACAACACTGTTAAATCAACTGTACTTAAAAAATAATAATAATAAAAAAAAACCTGATTGCTGGCAGAGTAGATGGAGGGACAGGAAAGGTAACCTAAGCTGATTCCAGGGGGAGACGACCCAGCCAAGAACAGAGACAGGAGGACATCCATGGAGAGGAGAAGTGTAGCACAGCACAAGCAAGAGACACTGCCCTGGCCAGGAGCCATGAGGAGAGTGCCATGTGTCCTGATGGCAAATAGTCCATCCCAGTGTCACCTCTGCAATCTGAATCCACCTGAACTGAGTTCATCTCAGAAAATACGTCACTCATCAACTGTGAATAAACGACCATCTCCTCTTCCTAACCCCTTGCAATCCTCCAGTAACAGAAAACCTCAGATGTAGATATAAATGTGGATAAAACACAAAGTAATACAAGGGAAATGGAAGAGTAAGTTGAATATCTTTGTTTACCTGGGAGCATAAATAAGCTCAAAATTAAAGAGAAATCATTGGAAGTGATTTTCCCGTTTTAGTTTGGCTAGTTGGTCTGTATCACACTGTGTAAATGCAACAGCTAACTTATATTACTATTTACATTTGCTTATTGATGTATGTTGTATAGGAAATAGGAGATACATAAATACATAGATATTTTTAAGTTACCTTCTGATGGTATCCTTAAAGACACAGATGTTGCCTATGAATAAATTTACTTGCAGCCTTCAATGACATTCTATATGAAAGGGAAATGGCCTTCAACAAATGGAAGGGCAACTGGAACCCCCAGAGGCAGCTCGTTTTGGCCTGAGGCAGGTACCTGGGAGAGCAGAGTCCTGTTTCCTCACACTCCCCTTCGCCCTGGCGGAGTCAGCAAAGGCTACACCAATCTCTCTCTCCAGCGTATCTGGTATCTAACAAATAACTGAGGTTGACTTTTCCCTCACTGCCTACCTCAGAAAAATTGTATTAGATATGGAGGAGGTAGGCAGTAAGGAATGCCTACCACTCATTCAGAAAAAAAAAAAAAATTCGTGGAGGAACTATTGTGAGCAAAGTGCCTACAAAGATGTAGCTCCTGGGCTTCCCTGGTGGCGCAGTGGTTGGGAGTCCGTCTGCCGATGCAGGGAACCCGGGTTCATGCCCCGGTCCGGGAGGATCCCATATGCCGCGGCGGAGCGGCTGGGCCCGTGAGCCATGGCCGCTGCGCCTGCGCGTCCGGAGCCTGTGCTCCGCAACGGGAGAGGCCACACAGTGAGAGGCCCGCGTACCACACACACAAAAAAAAGATGTAGCTCCTGCCTTCAAGGCGTTTACAACCCTATTAGTCCTGTACCAGTGGTGAAAAGAGTGAACTACAGCAGTGCCTGAAGCTGCGCGGCTTGATTCACAGCAACGCGAGGAACTGAGCTAGCGCTTAAAACCGAGTGAGCTTTCTTTAAGGGGCAGGAAGAGGAAAGACTATTCGAAGTTAAAGGAACAGCGTGAGCAAAGAAATGAAGGCCAGAAAGAACGCGGTGAACGCAGGGCATAACTCACACGTCTGCTCTTCGGTGACTCCCCTCGGGCCTCTGACGCCGCTCCGGTGCCTCCATAGCATCTCCTACGGCTCAGAGTTACCTCCTTACTGATGTCTCTCCCCAGCGAGAATGCTAATTACTAGAGCCTGGGATGTGCTTTTTCATCTCTGCGTTCCCAGCACGTGCTGCCACACCTGTGCATCATTGGTATTCAGCACCAGCTTGCTGAAGGAACACGCCTGCCTGTGTGCGTCAGTGAAGGCAATTCCAGGCAGCTGGAACCAGGGGGGGTTGGGGAGATGAGATGGGAGATGAAATAAGAAATGGAGCTGGAGCCAGACCACGAAAAACTCAAACCCCGTTATTAAAGAGTTTAGACTTTATGGAGCACGTGGACTGTTTTCACCCTGAGGCGCTGGCGGTGGACAACCAGATAAGAACCTATGATGATGAACAGAGGCCTTGAAGATTGGGAATATGAGAGACAGCGTGAGCGACAGAGGACTTGGAAGCAATTTAAAGCCAGTGCTTACCAGGTGCCAGGCATTGTGCTCAGCACTCTGTCGAAGTCCGCCATTTCACTAAATCTTCACGGTGCTCAAACAGGTACTATCGATATTATTCCCAATCTGAAAATAATGAATCTGAGTCCAGTCTTCACTCTTCCCGGCCACATCGGACTCTGAGAACAAAGCATTATTTTGAGCAAACAAGTATGAGGAACCCAGAGGGGGAAAAATAAATTCCAGCACTGATCAAGAAGAAGCACAGTCTTCCAACAGGACTGGGGCAGTCAGTCCCCTCAAGGAAAACTGAGGCCCGCAGCCATGGACACAAACATAAAACTCCATCTTTGCAATGATTTAACCTCATGATGAAAAGTTTTAACACCAACTTTAAAATGTGCAGAGTTGCATAGTTTTTTATTTTGTTTTATTCTTTTCAGATGGTACAAGAGCAGAGATATTTGAAGACCTTTGCCTCGGAATAGATTTCTCCATAAAATTTTCCATGCAGGGCTTCCCTGGTGGCGCAGTGGTTGAGAGTCCGCCTGCCGATGCTGGGGACACGAGTTCGTGCCCCGGTCTGGGAAGATCCCACGTGACGCGGAGCGGCTGGGCCCGTGAGCCATGGCCACTGAGCCTGCGCGTCCGGAGCCTGTGCTCCGCAACGGGAGAGGCCACAACAGCGAGAGGCCCGCGTAACGCAAAAAAAAAAAAAAAAAATTCCATGCAAGGAATATTTACAGGGATAACTATTTTCTCCTTGAAGGCATGAATTTGCTCTTATTCATTTTTGTACTTGACCTAACACAACCCTTCACACATAGTTGAAGCCCTATAATGTATCTTAAACCAACCGGAATCTAATCAGTTCGGGAATGATAGAAGGCGTGGTGGAAAGGTGACGGACATTGAGTGAGAGGCTCAGAATCCTAAGTGTTGTCTCGGGGGTGGGGAGGAGTAGACGAGAGGAGAAAAGAAGGAGACCACAGACTTCCCTCTGCAGGATACAGTGTTATTTCCCCAGAAGCAGCCTCTTAAAGCCTGTTGCTATCAGGAGGTGAAATCGTAACTGATCACAAGTTAACGTTTACTGCCTTTGTCAAAAAAAAAAACCCCACAAAGTAAGCATGGGTGGGGGGAAAGTGAAGATCCTTATTGCCTGGGACGAAAGCGTGCATCAGTGACGTGCAGAACAGACAAGGGATGCCTACATCCTTTTTGAAAGAAAACAAACCCCCAGGTGTTTTTTTTTTTAATGGCTACTAGATTATAACAGTCTAGAGAATGAGGAAATAAGGATTGATTTAGAAGAAATACTGATATAAGGAGATCAGGATGCAGTTTTACAGAGCAGTATTAATATTATAAAGAAAATAATTGGAAAATAACTTAACCTCTAAACATGTATGAATTTACTTGGTTTCCGTATTAACGAACTTACTGGTGACATGAAATAACATCTTAATGAATCCGTGCCCCTAGAACACACTCACACCAAGTGTTCATCATTCTAAATCTGTTGCATTTTAGTTGTTTTCTTCATTTGCCTAAGTAGCCAGCAAAGCCTCTGAAAACATTCTTTTTAAAGAACCAAAAATCAATGTCTTGATTCTTTCATTCTTTGTACAAGTATTTTTCCTAACCATTAATTAAACAGAAGCACTCGATACTCCTGTGCCCTGGGGGATGTGATGATAAATGGCAAATTCCAGAGGTAGGGAGTTCTAATCCTGTGGCAGAGCTGACAGCTCCACAAAGAACTACAATTCAAGTAGTAGGTGCCACAGAAGAGATATTAACGTGCCCCTAGGAGTTCAAAAAACGGAAAAAACACTTCTGGCCGAGGTGATCAGAGAAAGCTCCATACAGGAGGAAATGAGTAGGTTCCTAACCTAAAAACGCCCCCTCCTTTGGCTTTCAGAAAGAGATGTCACCTAATGCCAAATGCTTTGCTTTCCCCTCCGTGTGCTCGCTGGTTGACTGAGAGAAGAAATCCTGACCTGTCTCCTTCAGGATCCAAGTGCTTCTTGGATAAATACAACAACACACAAAAAATAACCACCAACAGAGTTCCTAGATGTGTCTTCAAATTAGTGACAATAATTTTAGCAAAGTGGGTGGTAAATTCAGCAGCATGTTGTGAGATGATTTACCTTTTCCTTCTCTGTGCTTTTCACTCATTCATACAAGGGAAGTGTTTTCAGTCAATCCAGCAACACACCTGAAACAAACAAATGACCTAACAAGCAAACAAACAACCCAAGACTATTGGCTATAATGATTTAATCCTTGAATATTAGTGAGGATGATGCAATATTTGGCTTTAACCCCTGGCTCCCCTGTGTTTGCTAGAAGCCCTCCTGGCAAGGGGGGATGGAGGGAAGGGACATATTCCATCCCTGCCCCCACCTCCAGATGTGAGCCTGCCTCTGTCCCCTTGTATTCATCCCCTTTCTTCACCTGTCAGCAAAGAGGAGGGTGTAACTCTGTTCTCATAATGAGAGCTAGACACATAGGAATCATCTAGAGGGCTTTTCAATTATAAACATAATGTAACTAAATTTTTTTTTTATAACAAATTTAATCAGTTATACATATACATATGTTTCCATATCCCCTCCCTTTTGCGTCTCCCTCCCACCCTCCCTATCCCACCCCTCCAGGCGGTCACAAAGTACCGAGCTGACCTCCCTGTGCTATGCGGCTGCTTCCCACTAGCTATCTACCTCACGTTTGGTAGTGTATATATGTCCATGCCGCTCTTTCACTTTGTCACAGCTTACCCTTCCCCCTCCCCATATCCTCAAGTCCATTCTCTAGTAGGTCTGTGTCTTTATTCCTGTCTTACCCCTATGTTCTTCATGACATTTTTTTTTTTCTTAAATTCCATATATATGTGTTAGCATACAGTATTTGTCTTTCTCTTTCTGACTTACTTCACTCTGTATGACAGACTCTAGGTCTATCCACCTCATTACAAATAGCTCAATTTCATTTCTTTTTATGGCTGAGTAATATTCCATTGTATATATGTGCCACATCTTCTTTATCCATTCATCCGATGATGGACACTTAGGTTGTTTCCATCTCCGGGCTATTGTAAATAGGGCTGCTATGAACATTTTGGTACATGTCTCTTTTTGAATTATGCTTTTCTCAGGGTATATGCCCAGTAGTGGGATTGCTGGGTCATATGGTAGTTCTATTTGTAGTTTTTTAAGGAACCTCCATACCGTTCTCCATAGCGGCTGTACCAATTCACATTCCCACCAGCAGTGCAAGAGTGTTCCCTTTTTTCCACACCCTCTCCAGCATTTATTGTTTCTAGATTTTTTGATGATGGCCATTCTGACTGGTGTGAGATGATATCTCATTGTAGTTTTGATTTGCATTTCTCTAATGAGTAAAGATGTTGAGCATCCTTTCATGTGTTTGTTGGCAGTCTGTATATCTTCTGTGGAGAAATGTCTATTTAGGTCTTCTGCCCATTTTTGGATTGGGTTGTTTGTTTTTTTGTTATTGAGCTGCATGAGCTGCTTATAAATTTTGGAGATTAATCCTTTGTCAGTTGCTTCATTTGCAAATATTTTCTCCCATTCTGAGGGTTGTCTTTTGGTCTTGTTTATGGTTTCCTTTGCTGTGCAAAAGCTTTTAAGTTTCATTAGGTCCCATGTGTTTATTTTTGTCTTTATTTCCATTTCTCTAGGAGGTGGGTCCAAAAGGATCTTGCTGTGATTTATGTCATAGAGTGTTCTGCCTATGTGTTCCTCTAAGAGTTTGATAGTGTCTGGCCTTACATTTAGGTCTTTAATCCATTTTGAGCTTATTTTTGTGTATGGTGTTAGGGAGTGATCTAATCTCATACTTTTACATGTCCCTATCCAGTTTTCCCAGCACCACTTATTGAAGAGACTGTCCTTTCTCCACTGTACATTCCTGCCTCCTTTATCAAAGATAAGGTGACCATATGTCCGTGGGTTTAACTCTGGGCTTTCTATCCTGTTCCATTGATCTATCTTTCTGTTTTTGTGCCAGTACCATACTGTCTTGATTACTGTAGCTTTGTAGTATAGTCTGAAGTCAGGGAGCCTGATTCCTCCAGCTCCATTTTTCGTTCTCAAGATTGCTTTGGCTATTCGGGGTCTTTTGTGTTTCCATACAAATTGTGAAATTTTTTGTTCTAGTTCTGTGAAAAATGCCAGTGGTAGTTTGATAGGGATTGCATTGAACCTGTAGATTGCTTTGGGTAGTAGAGTCATTTTCACAATGTTGATTCTTCCAATCCAAGAACATGGTACATCTCTCCATCTATTTGTATCATCTTTAATTTCTTTCATCAGTGTCTTATAATTTTCTGCATACAGGTCTTTTGTCTCCTTAGGTAGGTTTATTCCTAGATATTTTATTCTTTTTGTTGCAATGGTAAATGGGAGTGTTTCCTTGATTTCACTTTCAGATTTTTCATCATCAGTATATAGGAATGCCAGAGATTTCTGTGCATTAATTTTGTATCCTGCAACTTTACCAAATTCATTGATTAACTCTAGTAGTTTTCTGGTAGCATCTTTAGGATTCTCTATGTATAGTATCATGTCATCTGCAAACAGTGACAGCTTTACTTCTTCTTTTCCAATTTGGATTCCTTTTATTTCCTTTTCTTCTCTGATTGCTGTGGCTAAAACTTCCAAAACTAGGTTGAATAAGAGTGGTGAAAGTGGGCAACCTTGTCTAGTTCCTGATCTTAGTGGAAATGGTTTCAGTTTTTCACCATTGAGGACGATGCTGGCTGTGGGTTTGTCATATATGGCCTTTATTATGTTGAGGAAAGTTCCCTCTATGCCTACTTTCTGCAGGGTTTTTATCATAAATGGGTGTTGAATTTTGTCGAAAGCTTTCTCTGCATCTATTGAGATGATCATATGGTTTTTCTCCTTCAGTTTGTTAATATGGTGTATCACGTTGATTGATTTGCGTATATTGAAGAATCCTTGCATTCCTGGAATAAACCCCACTTGATCATGGTGTATGATCCTTTTAATGTGCTGTTGGATTCTGTTTGCTAGTATTTTGTTGAGGATTTTTGCATCTATGTTCATCAGTGATATTGGCCTGTAGTTTTCTTTCTTTGTGACATCCTTGCCTGGTTTTGGTATCAAGGTGATGGTGGCCTCGTAGAATGAGTTTGGGAGTGTTCCTCCCTCTGCTATATTTTGGAAGAGTTTCAGAAGGATAGGTGTTAGCTCTTCTCTAAATGCTTGATAGAATTCGCCTGTGAAGCCATCTGGTCCTGGGCTTTTGTTTGTTGGAAGATTTTTTATCACAGTTTCAATTTCAGTGCTTGTGATTGGTCTGTTCATATTTTCTATTTCTTCCTGATTCAGTCTTGGCAGGTTGTGCATTTCTAAGAATTTGTCCATTTCTTCCAGGTTGTCCATTTTATTGGCATAGAGTTGCTTATAGTAATCTCTCATGATCTTTTGTATTTCTGTAGTGTCAGTTGTTACTTCTCCTTTTTCATTTCTAATTCTATTGATTTGAGTCTTCTCCCTTTTTTTCTTGATGAGTCTGGCTAATGGTTTATCAATTTTGTTTATCTTCTCAAAGAACCAGCTTTTAGTTTTATTGATCTTTGCTATCGTTTCCTTCATTTCTTTTTCATTTATTTCTGATCTGATTTTTATGATTTCTTTCCTTCTGCTAACTTTGGGATGTTTTTGTTCTTCTTTCTCTAATTGCTTTAGGTGCAAGGTTAGGTTGTTTATTCGAGATGTTTCCTGTTTCTTAAGGTGGGATTGTATTGCTATAAACTTCCCTCTTAGAACTGCTTTTGCTGCATCCCATAGGTTTTGGGTCGTCGTGTCTCCATTGTCATTTGTTTCTAGGTATTTTTTTATTTCCTCTTTGATTTCTTCAGTGATCACTTCGTTATTAAGTAGTGTATTGTTTAGCCTCCATGTGTTTGTATTTTTTACAGCTCTTTTCCTGTAATTGATATCTAGTCTCATAGCATTGTGGTCAGAAAAGATACTTGATACAATTTCAATTTTCTTAAATTTACCAAGGCTTGATTTGTGACCCAAGATATGATCTATCCTGGAGAATGTTCCATGAGCACTTGAGAAAAATGTGTATTCTGTTGTTTTTGGATGGAATGTCCTATAAATATCAATTAAGTCCATCTTGTTTAATGTATCATTTAAAGCTTGTGTTTCCTTATTTATTTTCATTTTGGATGATCTGTCCATTGGTGAAAGTGGGGTGTTAAAGTCCCCTACTATGATTGTGTTACTGTCGATTTCTCCTTTTATGGCTGTTAGTATTTGCCTTATGTATTGAGGTGCTCCTATGTTTGGTGCATAAATATTTACAATTGTTATATCTTCTTCTTGGATCGATCCCTTGATCATTATGTAGTGTCCTTCTTTGTCTCTTCTAGTAGTCTTTATTTTAAAGTCTATTTTGTCTGATATGAGAATTGCTACTCCAGCTTTCTTTTGGTTTCCATTTGCATGGAATATCTTTTTCCATCCCCTTACTTTCAGTCTGTATGTGTCTCTAGGTCTGAAGTGGGTCTCTTGTAGACAGCATATAGATGGGTCTTGTTTTTGTATCCATTCAGCCACTCTGTGTCTTTTGGTGGGAGCATTTAGTCCATTTACATTTAAGGTAATTATCGATATGTATGTTCCTATTCCCATTTTCTTAATTGTTTTGGGTTCATTATTGTAGGTATATTCCTTCTGTTGTGTTTCTTGCCTAGAGAAGTTCCTTTAGCATTTGTTGTAAAGCTGGTTTGGTGGTGCTGAACTCTCTCAGCTTTTGCTTGTCTGTAAACGTTTTAATTTCTCCATCAAATCTGAATGAGATCCTTGCTGGGTAGAGTAATCTTGGTTGCAGGTTTTTCTCCTTCATCACTTTAAGTATGTCCTGCCACTCCCTTCTGGCTTGTAGAGTTTCTGCTGAGAGATCAGCTGTTATCCTGATGGGGATTCCCTTGTGTGTTATTTGTTGTTTTTCCCTTGCTGCTTTTAATATGATTTCTTTGTGTTTAATTTTTGACAGTTTGATTAATATGTGTCTTGGCGTATTTCTCCTTGGATTTATTCTGTATGGGACTCTCTGTGCCTCCTGGACTTGATTAACTATTTCTTTTCCCATATTAGGGAAGTTTTCAACTATAATCTCTTCAAATATTTTCTCAGTCCCTTTCTTTTTCTCTTCTTCTTCTGGAACCCCTATAATTCGAATGTTGGTGCGTTTAATGTTGTCCCAGAGGTCTCTGAGACTGTCCTCTGTTCTTTTCATTCTTTTTTCTTTATTTTGCTCTGCAGCAGTTATTTCCACTATTTTATCTTCCACCTCACTTATCCGTTCCTCTGCCTCAGTTATTCTGCTATTGATCCCATCTAGAGTATTTTTTATTTCATTTATTGTGTTTTTAATCGATGCTTGATTCATCTTTAGTTCTTCTAGGTCCTTGTTAACTGTTTCTTGCATTTTGTCTATTCTATTTCCAAGATTTTGGATCTGGGAAATAGAATCTTGGATCATCTTTACCATCATTATTCTGAATTCTTTTTCAGGTAGAGTGCCTATTACCTCTTCATTTGTTAGGTCTGGTGGGTTTTTGTCTTGCTCCTTCTCCTGCTGTGGGTTTTTCTGTCTTCTCATTTTGCTTATGTTACTGTGTTTGGGGTCTCCTTTTTGCAGGCTGCAGGTTCGTAGTTCCTGTTGTTTTTGGTGTCTGTCCCCAGTGGCTAAGGTTGGTTTAGTGGGTTGTGTAGGCTTCCTGGTGGAGGGGACTAGTGCCTGTGTTCTGGTGGATGAGGCTGGATCTTGTCTTTCTGGTGGGCAGGTCCACGTCTGGTGGTGTGTTTTGGGGTGTCTGTGGACTTTTTATGATTTTAGGCCACCTCTCTGCTAATGGGTGGCGTTGTGTTCCTGTCTTGCTAGTTGTTTGGCTCAGGGTGTCCAGCACTGTAGCCTGCTGGTCGTTGAGTGAAGCTGGGTGCTGGTGTTGAGATGGAGATCTCTGGAAGATTTTCGCCGTTTGATATTATGTGGAGCTGGGAGGTCTCTTGTGGACCAGTGTCCTGAAGTTGGCTCTCCCACCTCAGAGGCACAGCACTGACTCCTGGCTCCTCAATTTGGGATGATGTGTTGTCTATTCATGTATTCCACAGATGCAGGGTACATCAAGTTGATTGTGGAGCTTTAATCCGCTGCTTCTGAGGCTGCTGGGAGAGGTTTCCCTTTCTCTTCTTTGTTCTCACAGCTCCTGGGTCTCAGCTTTGGATTTGGCCCCGCCTCTGCGTGTAGGTAGCCGGAGGGCGTCTGCTCTTCGCTCAGATAGGACAGGGTTAAAGGAGCAGCCTCTTCGGGGACTCTGGCTCACTCAGGCCGGGAGGGAGGGAGGGGCACGGAGTGCGGGGCGAGCCTGCAGCGGCAGAGGTCGGCGTGACGTTGCACCAGCCCGAGGCGCGCCGTGCGTTCTCCCAGGGAAGCCGCCCCTGGATCCCGGGACCCCGGCAGTGGCGGGCTGCACAGGCTCCCGGAAGGGCGGTGTGGGCAGTGACCTGCGCTCGCACACAGGCTTCTTGGCGGCGGCAGCAGCAGCCCCAGCGTCCCACGCCTGTCACTGGGCTCCGCGCTTTCAGTCGCGACTCGCGCCCGTCCGTGGAGTCCCTTTAAGCAGCGCTCTTAATCCCCTCTCCTCGCGCACCAGGAAACCAAGAGGGAAGAAAAAGTCTCTTGCCTCTTCGGCAGCTCCAGAGTTTTCACGGACTCCCTCCCGGCTAGCTGTGGCACATTAGCCCCCTTCAGGCTGAGTTCTCGCCGCCAGCCCCAGTCCTCTCCCTGCGCTCTGACCGAAGCCCGAGCCTCAGCTTCCAGCGCTGCGCGCCCCGGCGGGCGAGCAGACAAGCCTCTCGGGCTGGTGAGTGCCGCTCGGCACCGATCCTCTGTGTGCGGATCTCTCCGCTTTGCCCTACCCAGGTATGTGGGGAGTTTCTTGCCTTTTAGGAGGTCTGGGGTCTTCTGCCAGCGTTCAGTAGGTGTTCTGTAGGAGTTGTTCCACGTGTAGCTATATTTCTGGTGTATCTGTGGGGAGGAAGGTGATCTCCGCGTCTTACTCTTCCGCCATCTTACCCGGAAGTCTCTGTAACTAAATTTTGAAAATCTATATTTCAGTACATTGAAAAAATAATGTTATCTATATGGTCTTCCTTTTGGAAAGAAGGAAAAAAGAGAACGTTAAAAATATTTCTAAATCTCGCACTATTTCTAAACCCACTCACTTTCCCAGACACAGATGCTCCTTTGAGTTTGGGATGTATGCAGCCTTTCTTCTATTTTTTTCAATAAACAATATATGGTGTTTTCTCTGCTTTTTGAATTTATACAAATGGTATCACGTTATCCACGTCATTCTGCAACTTGCTATTTTTCTTCTTAATGTTGTCTTTCTAAGATCTGTCCATGTTTGTTTTGCATATGAGATCTGGTTCATTACCAGATCTCATATGCAAAGATAATTATAATTATGGTCTGCTTCATGGGCCCATTTCCCACTGATGGGCAGTGAGGATGTTCCCTATTGTTCACTATTACGATGCTGCAAAGGTTTTCCTCCTCTGTCTGTCTGTGCAGCTGTGCAATAGTGTGGGGCATTTGTACCATTTTAACCTTAGCTACGATGGAAGTGCATTTCCCAGAATTCCCTCCCTGTATATTTCCCGGGTAGCTGGAGCCATGAGAGTTATTTCGCCCAAGGTTTGGGATGCAGATGTGAACAGCAGCCAGTCCTGCAGCTCCTCCAGCAGGTCTCCTCCTTCAGCCCCTTTCCTCCCAGGCCAGGTGCATCTTGAGCTCTGAGACAAAAGGCAGCAGCTTCTCCTGCGGGTTCCCCCCATCATCAAAGCTGAAAGGCTGGAGGTGGTGAGAAACCTACAGTCTCCAGGCCATCTTTGTTGGTTCCAACTTGTCCCCTTGCTCTTCCCCACTTCAGGTCCATCATTCCTTTTCAACGGCCGGGGCTGCTGACTTCAGGCTCCAGTACCAGACACAGAGGCAACAACCTCATGTAGACAAAGTCAATTCCCTATAATAAAGCCATTATTCTATATCGGACCTAGTGGATCAGCTTCTCTGGATCCAACCCTGCCTGGTACACTGGGGGGATGACTTCAGAGTCAGAGAAACCCAAAGCTGCCTTCTCCTCCAACCACCTCACTCCTTCCTGCTTCCCTTGGAGGTGTGGATGGAGAGTAGCTGCCTTATGCCTAGGAGAGAAAAGTGGTTCATATTAGAAGAAGACTCCCTCCCACCTCCTCTGTTAACCTTCTTTTCATCCTTTTGAGGGTAATGCCTACTCCTTGCTTAGAAATTAACTGATCAGTGGAACATAAAATTCCTTCTTGTTTTCTTACAAAACTAAACATACTCTTACCATACAACCTAGCACTCATGCTCCTTGGTATTTACTTATGTCCATGAAAACCTACACACAGATTTTTATAGCAGCTTTATTAATTTATTGATTCATAATTGCCAAAATTGGGAAGGAGCCAAGATATCCTTCAATAGGCGAATGGATAAACTGTGGTGCATCCAGACAATGGAATATCATTAACCACTAAAAAGAAATGAGCTATTCAGACATAGAAAACAAACCTATGATTACCAAAGGGGAAGGGGGAAGGGGATAAATTAGGAGTTTGGGATAAACAGGTACAAACTACTATATATAAAGTAAACAACAAGGACCTACTCTACAGCACAGGGACCTATGTTCAATATCTTATAATAAACTACAATGGAGGGACTTCTCTGGCAGCCCAGTGGTTAAGGCCGCATGCTTCCACTGCAGGGGGCACAGGCTCGATCCCTGGTCGGGGAACTAAGACCCTACATGCCACGCAGCGCAGTCAAAAAAAAATTTTGTAATAAAATAAAATATTAAAAAAATAAAATACAAACAAAAATAGAATAAAAAATAACCTAAAATGGAAAACAATCTGAAAATGTGTATGTGTGTGTGTGTGTGTGTATGAATCACTTTGCTGTACACCTGAAATTAACACAACATGGTAAATCAACTATACTTCAATTTAAAAAAAAAAAAAAAGAAAGATGAGCTATCAAGCCTGGAAAAGACATGGAGGAACCTTAAATTCATATCACTAAGTGAACGAAGCCAATCTGAAAAGGCTACCTACTATATGAGTCCATCTATGTGACATTCTGAAAAAAGCAAAACTATGGAGACAGTAAAAAGACCAGTGGTTGCCAGGGGTTGGGGTGGGGGAGGGATGAAAGTCAAGAGGATTTTTAGGGCGGTGAAACTACTCTGTATGATATTATAATTATGAACACATATCATACATTTGTTCAAACCCACAGAATGTACAACACCAAGAATGAACCCTAATGTACACTATGGATTTGGGGTAATAATGATGTGTGTATGCAGGTTCATCAGTTGTAACAAATGCACCACTCTGGTGGGCGATTTTGATAACGGGAGGGGCTATGCATATTTGGGGGGGGAGTATATGGGAAATCTCTGTATCTTCCCCTCAATTTTGCCATGTACCTAAAACTGCTCTAAAAATTGTCTTAATAAAAAAGAATTTTTTTAAATTCTTTATTGCCAAAGGCATACAAAGAAGGTAACTGCCTTATTTTTGAGTTAAAAGAAATTCACTTTCTTGATTTCAAATACAAACCATGTGTCCTCTGAAAACAACGAGTAAGTCAACACAGCACTTCACCAGGGCTCCCTCTTTATTGGGTTTTCTTCAATATTGAAACAGATAAGGAGAAGAAGAAAATAATTTTTAATTAGTTTTTAAAGCTGAAAGGTGTAGCTGAGACAAGTAATAAGCCAAGAGTAAAAATCCAACAGCTTTGCTTATCCCAGGGAGAAATGCGACAGAGCCAACCCTGTTACATTCTAAGAGGGGTCGTAGGGCAGGGCTAAACTGAATGTCCCTCTTGAGAGGATGCCAGCAGCCAGGGCCCGTTAACAGCAGCACAGACAGCAGGGAAGGGAGAATGTGATTCTGGAAGCTCAGTCTCCTGAAAGAATTTCCTGCCTCATCAAGATGCCAAGGAGCTGAAAGCTGGGTCCTCGAAGAGAACTAAAGCACCACACTAAAAAAAAGACTGAAATCCACTGACTCTCTCACTTTTTTGAGTTAGATTACTTCATCCTATCAGCACTAACCCTTTCCTCCCTCAACTTTAGATTGATGAGGGATGGGGGAGGAAAGGGGGAACAATTCCTCCACTGCTTTTTCTCTTAGGAGAGAGAGAGAAAAAAAGAGAGTCTCTGAATAAGTTAAATATTTTCCCCTCATGTAACTGTGCTCTAATTAGGGTTATAAAACAGACATGTGAAATCATAAAAAAAAAAAGAGCAAAAGGTAGGACAAGATATTTTTGGCAAAATAAGTAGTAGAACAAATAAGTAGTCAGAGTTATTATTGTACCTAAGACTCCTATGTTACACGCATTCTTAACATAGCTCTACACCTGTCGTGGTAAAAGGAATGTAGCTTTATATGAGTCTACTTTAGAGCGAAGGGTGAGTGCAAGTTTGGTAGTATCTAAGTTCATCTCCTGTTAAATATTCAAATCCAAGTGAAAAAGAGCCTCCAGATAAAATAAGTAACTCTTTGCTTCCATTGGATGCCTTCATCTGTGAGTCACCGAAGACCCAAATAGAGATGCCCTAAACTCTCAGGGCACTTATTTTCTTACATAACCAAAGTCCAGAGGGAGACCAGTTCCAGAGCTTATTAATTCAGTGGTTTAGCAGCAAGGTCCTGGACCCAGGGTCTTTCCATCCTCCCACCTCATCTTCAGGGTGCCAGCTACGTCTTCTCATAATCACAAGACAGTTACAGCATCACATCCTCAGACTCCAATGTCCAGAGGTTTGTGTCTCTTTTTAAGAGCTAAGATACCTCTTTCAGAAACTCCTTCCCATCTCCTTGTGGAGAACTTGATCATGGGCCCATCCCGAAGCCATTGACAAGTAAGAAAAATGAAACCTCCGTGATCTGCTTAGGCCAGCTGGGGTCGAGCCAACTCCTACGGGTGGACACAGGAGCCAAGACAAGGCTCTGGGTGAGCCACTGAGAGCATGTGTTTGTGCTGAAAGCCGATGTCTGGTCTACATCTACATAGGAATGAAATATTTGCTATCAGGTTCAAAATGGGCAATTCCATAATTTTTTCTAGTTTAATATTTTGCCTATTGAGAAGTCTAATGAATAAATGAGCGATTTGAAACCTTTTTCCAGGTAACATTCCCCCCAAACATCAACAAATAGCCAAAGAGCACCTAACTTCCTTGTTGAGAAAAACACTCGATATTACATGAACAAGTTCCAAAATCCTGGGTGTTTATCAGACAGCCACCTTTTTTTGTCTACCCAGCAGACTTCTTTCTGTTGAAAAACTTAATTCCCTGCCACCCAGTATTCCTATGTGGTTTTGGTACACCTGCCAACTACAGTGCCCACTGCAGAGGTGACACGAGGCCCAGGCTTTGGCAATCAGGGCACTCCAGTCCCTCGACTACAATATTAGACTATCAACCAGACATTTAACCCTAACCCAGGCAAGGATACAAAAAAATAAGTCCTTCTTTGAGATTTATGAGATGAAAAAAACAAAAGAACAAGTGTCACCTTTCCTTTCTTGGATTCTGCCATGTTTGGATCCTGGGGACCACAGGAGAAAATGTGGCCAAGAACACACAAAAAGCAGCAGAGACTAGTGGCCGTGAGAGGGAGAGACAGAGAAAGAAAAGGAAATAAAGAGGTGGATCCAGCTGGCCTGACCCTGTGAACTTCCCAGCGTGACAGATTGCATAATTGGCCCCAATTTTCACCCCTCCCTGTATCCACCACTTTTGCTCCAAGACTCTGCAGTTTCCTCACTTCCATGGGGAGAGCGTACTTTCCCACTCCCTGACTTTGATCTTGGTCAGGGGACTGACTTTGGCCAATGGCACTGTAGTACACATGACCCACAAGGGCTCTAATCTCCCTTGCCATCCCCAGGAGAACCTGCCTCAGCTCACCTGCTGTCAGAGAAGCAGGCGTGGATCCGGCTCTGTACCGCAGCCTCCCTCGGCCAGTCCGCTGACGTCTGAGCATGCTCAGTTGAGATCAGCCGAGCTGGTCCAGCCACCCAGAGTGTGAGCTAAATCAGTGCCTGCCTTCACATGTCACTGAGATTTGTGTGGTTGCTTATTACACAGAAATGGCCGTATGAGCCCAGAGATCACTCTCTGTTTTTCTTCACCTAATGTCTGTTAGTTTGTTTTCGATCACCAAAATGGAGGCTTCAAAA
The DNA here is from genome assembly GCF_964341445.2 of Mesoplodon mirus. NCBI lineage: Eukaryota > Metazoa > Chordata > Mammalia > Artiodactyla > Ziphiidae > Mesoplodon > Mesoplodon mirus. Next base: position 52,886,283 of record NC_138986.1, on the reverse strand, counting down.
AGGCAGGGCTTTTTGCCTGTTTTCTGTTACATCTCTAATACCAATAAAAAAAGACTGGGACATTGTGGGCACTCAATAAATACCTGATGAATAAAGCAAGTTTGAGCTGCATTGCTGTCACTTCAAGCCCAAGTTCTGACTAATACAAGCCACAGATCTGAGGGGGTTTTTTTATTTGGGTTTTTTTTTTTCTATTTTAAAAAATTTATTTATTTAGTTATTTATTTTTGGCTGCGTTGGGTCTTTGTTTGCTGCGCACGGTCTTTCTCTAGTTGCGGCGAGCGAGGGCTACTCTTTGTTGCGGTGCGTGGTCTTCTCATTGAGGTGGCTTCTCTTGTCATGGAGCACCGGCTCCAGGTGTGCAGGCTTCCGTAGTTGTGTCTCGCAAGCTCTAGATTGCAGGCTCAATTGTGGCACACGGGCTTAGTTGCTCCGCGGCATATCTCACGGGACCAGGGATCAAACCCGTGTCCCCTGCACTGGCAGGCAGATTCTTTTTTTTTTTTTTTTTTTTTTTTTTTTTTTTTTTTTTTTGCGGTATGCGGGCCTCTCACTGTTGTGGCCTCCCCCGTTGCGGAGCACAGGCTCCGGATGCGCAGGCTCCGCGGCCATGGCTCACGGGCCCAGCCGCTCCGCGGCATATGGGATCCTCCCAGACCGGGGCACGAACCCGTATCCCCTGCATCGGCAGGCGGACTCTCAACCACTGCGCCACCAGGGAGGCCCATGGCAGGCAGATTCTTAACCACTGGGCTACCAGGGAAGTCCCCAGATGGATTTTGTTTTCCTTTGATTTTATAGCATATGTTTACATCATAAAAATCACATCAATAGAATTTAGTCTAGTGGTTTTCTCCCATATCGGAGGATTTTCTGGGTCAATAAATCATTCATGTATCAAGGGATGGCACAAAAGTACAGATTAGTACTTAAGTCAATCCTCAATTATTTCTTGATAGAGAAAATGCAAGTTATAAAGCCCTAAACTCACCCAGCCAAGGCCACACTATGGCACTGTATAGCAATGCTATTCCTTTCTTACTTACACCTCTGCTGATTATTGAGACCAGAGACCACCATTTGATTTTTGTTTCTTATTTTTTATTTCACAGAGAAAAGTTTCACGAATGGTACAAAGAATTGCTGTAGGTCTTTTATCCAGATTCATCCATTGTTAGCATTTTGCTCCATTTGCTTTATCATCTGTTCACTCTATTTTTCCCCTGAATCATTTCAGAGTAATTGCAGACATAATTCCCCTTGATTTATAAATACTTCAGTGTATATTTCCCAGGAATAAGGGCTTTCTTTAACATAACATAACCACAGCACATTTACCAAAATCAACAAATGTAACATTTAATACTGATATCCAACCCACCGCTCATGTTGTTTCCAATGGTTCCAATTATGTCATTTATAGCTTTTCTTTTCTTTTTTTTTTTCCTGTTCTGAGATCCAATCCAGGATCACACAACTCCAATTAATTGTCATGTATTTTTAGTCTCCTCTAATCAGGAACATTTCCTCAGCCCTTCGTTGTTTTCATGAGTTCAACATTTTAAAAAATTTGTAATTGAAAGTAAATGTATTTAATAGGATTTATTCTTTGTTGAGCATTGCACTGAATTATATATTTAAGTTCTCTGACTCTCTCTCCCATTATTTAGTGTATAGTAGCAAGGAATTTTATTTATCCTAATTTTTAAAATTGTAGTAAAATACATGCAAAATGTATCATCTTAACCATTTTAAAGTACATAGTCAGCAGTGTTAAATATATTCACACTGTTGTACAACCATCATCACCATCCATCTCCAGGACTCTTCTCATCTTAAAAACTGAAGCTCTACACCTGTTAAACAACAACTCCCCATTCCTCCCTCTCTCCAGCCCCTGGCAACAACCATTCTATTTCCATCTTTATGAATTTGACTTTTCTAGGTACCTCATATAAGTAGAATCAACTGGATTCATTCCGGGTATTTTGCGGGGAGGGGGGTTTCGACTGGGCTTCACTAGTTGTGGCACACGGGCTTAGTTGCTCCACAGCATGTAGGATCTTCCCAGACCAGGGCTTGAACCCGTGTCCCCTGCATTGGCAGGTGGATTCTTAACCACTGCACCACCAGGGAAGTCCCTGCAACTGATTTTTGTCTGGTGATTTTGTATCCTACAACTTTGCTGACTTTATTAGTTCTAACGGTATTTTTGTGGAATCTCTAGAGTTTTCTACATTTAAAATTATGTAGTCTGCAAACAGAGATAATTTCATTTCTTCCTTCCAATCTGAATGCTTTTTTATTTCTTTTTATTTTCTAATTGCTCTGACTGGAACTTCCAGTACTGTTTTGAATAAAAGTGGCAAGAGTGGGCATCCTTGTCTTGTTCCAGATTTTAGAGGAAAAGCTTTCAGTCTTTCTCCATTGAGTATGTTAGCTGTGGGCTTTTCATATATGACATTTAGTAAGCTGAGGTAGTTTCCTTCTCTTTCTAGTTTATTGAGTATTTTATCATGAAAGGTGTTGGATTTTGTCAAATGCTTTTTCTGCATCAATTGAGATGATCATATGCTTTTCTTTCTTCATTTTGTTAAAAGTAAATGATAAAGGCTTCCCTGGTGGCGCAGTGGTTGGGAGTCCGCCTGCCGATGCAGGGGACACAGGTTCGTGCCCCGGTCCGGGAGGATCCCACATGCCGCGGAGCGGCTGGGCCTGTGAGCCACGGCCGCTGGGCCTGCGCGTCTGGAGCCTGTGCTCCGCGGCGGGAGGGGCCACAACAGTGAGAGGCCCGCGTACCGCAAAAAAAAAAAAAAAAAAAAAAAAAGTAAATGATAAGTAGTCTGTTCTCTTGCTCTTTGATTAAGGTAAAACAAGCTACTATAACAGCAAAAAATATAACCGACCCTCAAAGAAAGTTCAAGTTAATTCATTTAGTCAAATATTTATTGAGAAAATGTTCAGTTTGTGGCAAGCAACTTTCTTATCACTAGAGTTCAAAGGTGAAGGCATAGATCCTTTCCTTCAAGAGTGTCACAATCGGGCTTCCCTGGTGGCGCAGTGGTTGAGAGTCCGCCTGCCGATGCAGGGGACACGGATTCGTGCCCCGGTCTGGGAAGATCCCACATGCCGCGGAGCGGCTGGGCCCGTGAGCCATGGCCGCTGAGCCTGCGCGTCCGGAGCCTGTGCTCCGCAACGGGAGAGGCCACAGCAGTGAGAGGCCCACGTACCGCAAAAAAAAAAAAAAAAAGAGTGTCACAATCTACTGAGGGAGACAGGCCCTTCCCCAATCAGCCCATGAACTCTATGCTCTAATCACAACAGTATATCAACCACATCCCCCGTTTGCTCACAGAGTTCCCTGAGACCATGGAGCTCTGACTCTCCTCCCTTCTTTGCCTGTCAAAATCATAGATATTTTTCCAGTCCTAGCTCAAATTCTACTTCTGAGAAATACTCTCTGATCACCTTGTCCAGAATTAATTACTTCACCTCTGTAATCTCTATTATACCCCACTCACTACTATGAAAATTAAAAAGTAAAGAGAAAGCATCAAGCATTTATCCTGCCTTTTTCCTATACCATAGTGCTTCAAGAGAGCAAAAGAGCATATGGGAGAAAGTTTTTTAAAGAAATATTCCAGTTAATAAATGCAGATGAATGACAGAGAAAATCACCATTTATAAACCTCCAGTGAAATGATAGGCAACAGTCATCAGTGGATCCCAAAACCATTAGGTGAAAGGCTGTTGGGGAGATTAAGCTGACATCCCCTGAACCCACTGATCACTGAAATCAGGATAACCAGACATTATCTGCTTCAAGAAATGATGCCAGAGCAAGTGTACTATAAAGTATTCCTGCTGAAATACACTGAACCTGCTGAAATACACCGAACCTATATCTAATCAAGCTTCTAGGTCTAATCACCAATCCACAGGAAATACAGGTGGAGGAACAAGATAAACCACACCACAAAGGAAGCAATCTGCCAAATCCACAGACTGTGCCACATTCTACAAGGAAGAATGTGTTGGTTTCACTAAAAAAAACCATTAAACAAAAAGGAGGAGGAACAGTTATAGAATAAAAGAGGCTTATGAACCATACCAACAATTTACAATGTGTGGACCTTATTTAGAGGCCAATTCAAACAAACCAACTGTAAAAAAGATATCGTTGATACTGTTAGAGAAATGTGAATAAGGAGTAGGTATTAGATGATATTAAGGCTTATTGTTAATTTTGTTTGATATGCTAATAGCATGGTTATGTTTTTTTAAAAGCCTTCATCACTTAGAGTTGCATATCAAAGTACTTCCTGGTGAAACAATATGGATCCTCAGATTTGCTTTAAAAAACTTCAGAAATAAATAAATAAAAACAAGGGAATAGATGAAATAAGAATGGTATAAACGTAGGCTATATATATATATAGATATATATATAGAGAGAGAGAGGTTCATTATACTACTTGCTCTTTTTTCATATATATTTGAAACTTTCCAAAATAAAAAGTAAAACAAATCTTAATAAAACAAACAGTAGCAAGAAAAACCCTTTGATGTGGAAGAACATTGGAGGATCAGAGGGTGGGCATCTGTGTCAGAGTCCAGATCTGCTACTAACTAGCCACTCTAGGGCTCTGGGCCTCAGTTTTTTCATTCGTAAAGTAAAGAGTTGGATTTGGACTTCTAAAGTCTCTTTCAATTCTAACACATTATGAGTCTGTTACTGTGAAATCCCCATCTCTGGTTCCTTCTCAAGAATCCTTTCCCAACTAAGTAACAGTAAGCAAGATAGGAGTTTCCTCTAATTCTCCCAAGACTACTCTCTGAATATATGACTTGCCTATCTCACTTTCTTTTCTCTCATTCAGAGAAAGCACCACAACTAATCCCTGTTTGTCTAAGTCATTCAGCACTTGCTACGCTCCATATACACATCTGCTTCTGTTACATGTATATATGTGTCAGTGCTGTAAGTCGGAGACTGTAAACTAGGACACTGTCAACCCAGCATATGGGTGTTTGCTTTAATCACACTGATGACTTAGCACATTGTCCGCATGCAGCAAATGTGTACGATTATAATACTGCGGTGTAAATAGTGAACTTTCTAAGCAATCTGTCGCAGCTGGCCTAACTGGCCACAGAGAGAATACAAAAACCTGTATATTCTAGCTTAATTTGCTTCTTTTCCTCCTGTTCCACATTATGAGTTGTCATTTGGTGGATCATATTTCCAGGCATGAGAAATGTGAATAAGAAGTAGGTAAAATAGGCCATGAAAAATTGGCTTAATCCACAATATTTCTCTTTTCCCTCACTAAACCAGGGTGTATGACCCCTTTGCTGTGTAAGGAATGCAAACTCCTCCAATTTTATCTTTTAGATAGCTTCTCAAAACCAGGTAGTGACCACATGAGAACTTATGAAGATGTCTTTTCTTTTCTCTTTCTTTTTTTTGTTGGCAGGGAGGCGGTGTTGAGGAAAGGGATGAAACAGACGGCTGTGCTTTTGAATGTTTAGCCAATTCCAACCGAGTCATCATATGTTGCCTATATGTAAAATTGCTTTAGGTAAATTTTCTCTAATCCATCCTCTCAACTGTAGGATGACCTGGTTTACGGTTGTTAAACACTATACATAGATGAATTTCATACCTGCTGAAGCAGTGTTTCAAAACCTTTTCTTCATAAAAGAATGTGGCCATAAATTTCCATCAGAGATTGCAAAAGGGTAGCCCTTTACTGTTGCAAGTGACCTCACAAGACTATGCTGGTGGGGTAGTACCTTGCATACTGAATTACAAACAAACTCCTCAGCTTGCATTCTATACACAGGGTAACGATAGTTCCTACCTTTCAAGGATCTATTACGAGGATCCAGTGAAACAATACACATAAAGTGTTTAACACAGTGCCTGGGAGCAGTAGTCAAACAAGATAGTCCTTTGTAAGCACTCCCTTGCAGTCCCTAGAAAGAGGACATTTTCAATAAACATTTGTTGAATTAATACATTGAATGACATAATTAGAAAGATAAGTGGTTCAATATCCATGAACAAATAGAGGTTCCCCCTTAACAGGGTCATATAACTTCTCAAGGCTTTTTTTTTTTTTTTTTTTTTTTTTTTTGCGGTATGCGGGCCTCTCACTGTTGTGGCCTCCCCCGCTGCGGAGCACAGGCTCCGGATGCGCAGGCCCAGCGGCCATGGCCCACGGGCCCAGCCGCTCCGCGGCACATGGGATCTTCCCAGACCGGGGCACGAACCCGCATCCCCTGCATCGGCAGGCGGACTCTCAACCACTGCGCCACCAGGGAGGCCCACTTCTCAAGGCTTTTTACAAAGAGTGTTTTAAGCTACAGAATGCCCCAACACAGAACTTTAAAATCAAATAACTCAATATTGAAATTTTAACAGGGAGAGTTAATAAAGGGAAGGCCCATTTATTCAGATGAATCAAAGATGAATCTGAGATATAATCATATTTTATGTGTACAGGTCATTCACCCTAGAATCAAAGCACTCACCACATATTTCACTAACCCTTGTAACACCCACAGGTAGATGTTGGAGATGATCCCCTTGTTACTGATGGAGGGAGAGTCTGAGGCCCAGGACAGTGAAGGGACTTGTCAGAGGCCACATCAAGTGAGTAATGGAGCAAGAAACGGAACTAAATTCTAGTCTTTATCCCTGGTGCACTTTAGGTTTTACCACGAAGTTGCCTAACATCTCAGTTACTTTTTAACTCTAAAATCCATTTTGAAATAAACCCTCCCCTTAAAAAAAAAAAATTAGCCAAGAGTACAAGATTCAATAACTAAGACAGAAAAAACATAAATCGGCTGGGTTTTTTGTTTGTTTTGTTTTAATGGTTCCACAACATCAGTTAGCAGCGTCTAGGGAAGAAAACGGAAACAAACATTGGTTCAAAACCAAAATTCTGCATAAGGCAAATCGCTGCCTTTTAGGGCAATTAATGCGAACGCTAATTTGCAACTGAAAACAACGAGGATTTGGTTTTGAGTTTCCAAACAGAACTATAGAGGTTGAGCATATTCCTTCATTGATTTCCCTATGATTCTACCTGGGGGTGGTGGGTAAAGAAACTCTTTTTAATTGACTCATTAGAACAGGGATTACCAGAATTTTCAGGTGTTTTAATCTCCACCTTCTCCCAGAAGCCCGCAGGATGAGTAGTTATGGTTTTAGTATCCCTTGACTGAAGATAAAATAAATAAAGACAAAATGACCAAAAGCGCCTATGAATTCGGTGACGTTCTCAGTGAACTTGTGTTTACTACCCCGCATATCTCCGTACCAGAAAACAACCATCGCGCTGCGAAGGCGTGCTGAGTAGACGGGTTGCCGGACGCCCGCGAGGAGCGCCCAGGCAAGGACCCCGGATTCGGGGGCGCAGGGCCGGGAGGGTGGAGTTTACGTTCGCTCCATCGTTGCAGTAATGGACAAAAACGGACTCACAGAGTAAACCACTCCACTTCCAAGCGGTTTCTCTGATTTTTATTTTTTAAGCATAAAAACGATGAGAACGAGGAACTCGCTGGCAGTGCCTTGCCCGGCCGCGCGCCCGCTCCCGCCGCGCGCCCGTGTCCGCGCGTCGCTGCCGGGTCTCGGCGCACAGCCCGCCCAGCGGAAACCCGCGCCCGAGCTCGCCCGCACGCCAGCTGCCCGGAGCAGGCGGGCTCTCGGTTCCCGGAGCAGTAGTTCCCAGTTTCTAGTTTCCTTATCGACACGATTTCTTCCTCGGGGTCTTCCGCGGGGATCAGACGGTGGCCGCGGCCGCGGGTGGGGAAACCCGCGCCCGCGCCGGGCTCGGTCTATCCGGCCTCGTGTGGCTGGCTTATTCCTACCCGGAAACTTCGAGCTGTGTGGGCCCCGGCAGGGACTTGGGAGGGAGGGAGTTTGAGAAGAGGCTTCACTTTTTAATCTCCTGGGCAGTTTGATGGTCGCATGCCAGGCCCGCCCTGCCTTCGGGGCAGCTCGGCCAGGCCCCGGGACACACCCGGCGGCCGCGGAAGTGCTGAGGGGATGTTTGGATGGCCGGAGCCTCTGGCTTCCTCTCAACCTTCTGACCTTTCAGAGTCCAGGCCTGTTGTGCCTGAGGCTCGCGATCGGCCCTCGTTGCCATCTTCCCACGAGAAGGTTGGGACTCCGAACCTAGACCCAGATTGCGAGGATTCTGGCCTTGGCTTCACCGTTTATCAACTGCTTACTGCCCCTGACCAAGTTACTGACCCTCCCTGGTCCTCAGCTTCTCTGCGAGGTGGGACGTGTAAGAACACCAACTTCAGAGGGCTGTCGTGAGAACGGTGCGAGAAAAGGCATTTCAACAGTTGGGGCACAAAAGTAGTTGAGTTCGTGTCAGGGGCTGCTTGGCAGAATTCAACAAGCTCGGTATAAGGACTCATCCGACAACAGGTATTTCTTGACCCTGCGTGCCAGGCCGTGCCCTGGGAGCTAAAAATAAAGCAGCGAAGGTAGCAGACAAAAATTGCTGTCCCCTTGGAGCTTGCATGGCTGAGGCGGAGGGGGCCGGGGAGGGGTTACCCAGCAAACGTATAGTGTGTCCCATAGTGAGAGCAGGCACAGGGGCACAGATGCAACTCTAAACAGGGTGGACAGTCGAGTAAAGTGAGGGTAGGAGGGGGAGCCATGGGAGAAGCTGGTCCAGCTAGAGGGAAGGTCACTAAGGATCTGCTGTCCAATCTGCTTCTAAATCCTGTCACTCCCTTCCCACTCCCTGGACCCCTCCCACCTCAGGCAAGCACATCACCGGGGAGAGCCCGCCCTGGAGCTCTGCCTAAGGAAACAGGCTGGGTAGCTGAAGGGAAGCCCAAATGTAGCCCCAGTCCCAGCCCTCACGTTTAAATGAAGTTCTCCTCCCTCCATCCCACCCCACACTCTGCAGCCCGTCCCTGTACATCTTCAAAAGAATTTCCCTGACAGAATCATAAAGGGGGTAAACTCACATTCTCGAAAGGAATCCAACTTCCCCTTCCCCCTTTCCGTGGAAGATGACGAGGATGGCAGGTGATGGTGCTGACATAAACCAAGCAAAAGTGGCTTCGCCCCCTCCCACCCCCAGAGCTCTCAGCAGGAATAGTAATCTCACACCTCCAAGACACTGTACACAGAAACATCAATAACAGAGGAACAATTTCAGCTGATACTACTACATTCTTCTTTACCCTGCACCACTACAAACAGAGAAATGGCTTCTAAAAGCTAGGTAAGGTACAAGGCATATGTGCACACTTACCACTCTGGCCTGAAAACACACTATCAGTCTTATATATCAGTAAAAATCACTACCACTTACTGTGCTCTTCTCATGTGCTTAGTGTTTTCTGTGGATTTACTTATTTAATATCACTGATAACCCTATGAGGTAGTATCTACCATCATTTTACAGGTGAGAAAACTGAGTTTTCGAGCAGTTAAATAACTTGCCCAAGGTCACAGAGCTAGGATTTTGTGGAGTACTCCCTTTCTCCCATTTTATTGTGGGTTCATTCATAATAAAATAAATATGTATTGAGTGCCTTCCATCTGACAGACACTGTTCTAGGCACTGGAGATACAGCAATTTTTTAAAAAAATCCCTGCCCCCGTGTATATGACTGACATTCTTGTGGAGGGACAGAAGCAATAAGAGGGGGGAAGGGACTTCCCTTGTGGCACAGTGGTTAAGAGTCCGTGTTCCCAATGCAGGGGGCCCAGGTTCTATCCCTGGCCAGGGAACTAGATCCCCCATGCATGCCACAACTAAGAGTTAGCATGCCGCAACAAAGGAGCCCACAAGCTGCAACTAAAGGAGCCTGCCTGCTGCAACTAAGACCCGGCCCAACCCAATAAATACATAAATAAAATTTTTAAAAAATAGAATAAAAGATAAAAGAAGAGGGGGGAAAGTAAATACAGTATATGAGAAGTTAAATACTGAGCAGAAAAATAAAGCAGGGAAAGAGGAAAAGGAGGGGATGAAGTCGCAATGTTAAATAGGTGGTCAGGGAGAACTTCACCCAGAAGGTGACATTTGAGCACAGAGCAGAAGCAAACTATGCCTTTGTGAGGAAAAGCACTCCCCGTAGAGGGCACAGCAAGTGCAAAGACCCTGAGGCATGACTAACAGGAAAGGGCAGGGTGGCCGGGGAGAGTGGGCTTGGGCCAGGAAAGAGGGGTAGACGTGGTCAAGGAGGGGTGGTCACTCAGGGGTGTAGACTGAAGGACATAGGCTGTGACCCTGAGTGAGGTGAGGAGTCACTGGGGGCTTCTGAACTCCCTCATAGAACTGGATCACGCTGACTGCAAGGGGGGACAAGGTAGAAACACGAAGAGCCGTTGAGAGGCTGTCATAACAACGTAGGTGCGAGATGATGAGGGTGTGGGCCCAAGTAGCAGTTGCATTGGTTAGATTCTGAGGATACACAGAAGATAGAAGCTCAGTGTTTTCCAGTAGGCTCCATCCTGAGTGTGAAGGGAAGAGGAGTAAAAGATGATGCCAAAGTTTTGGCCTGAGCACCTCCTGGAAAAAAAAGAAAAAGAAAAAAGACTTGCTCTTAAGGACGGAGCAGGTTTGGGGGCAAAGCTTCAAACAAGTTACATTTGAGCATCTTGTAGACGTCTGGGTGGAGATACATATCCGGCAGGCAGTTGAATAAACAAAACTGGAGGCTTGAGCTTAGGGAAGAAGTTCAGGCTGGAAATATGTATATTTTTAATGGGGGGTTGTCGGGCTGTAGGTGCTGGTAACTGCAAGAGATCACTTAAGGGGTGAAGGCAGCTGGGGAGAAGAGAGCGGGAACCCGGCCCAGGTGTGCCCCTACTTTCCCTACTTCATTACGACCAAAGAGAGAGGGAGACGATCACTTGGCTTACTAGGTGCTTCCACGTTGAAGCTCTGCCCCCTCTCCTGGGCAGAGTTAATCCCTCTCAGCGAGGCAGCTGGGAGGAAGCAAGAGTTTGGTGTGCTCCGCTGGGCATTAAACAGCCTGAAGCTCCGGTGTCATGATTCCAGGCAAGCCGCTAAATCTCTCTGGTGTCAGTATTCCCCTCTGTAAAATGGGGATACTAACACCCGTTTACTTAGTAGTAATCTGGATTCAGTGAATGGAGCCCAGTAAACCAGCCCTTGTGCTCCTTCCTGTTACTCAGGGCTCTCCCCAGCATTTCACGTCCCGTCCCCTCCACGCATTGTCCTATCTTCGTACACGCTCCCCCAGTGCCACGCTGGTACAAAACGGGTATTCCGGGAAAGCATGAATGAAGCCTGAGATGGGGAGTGGACTCCGGAGCGGACGCCCGGTACTGGAGCGAGCCCGTAGCTCATCCCGCCTTGAAGGGTTGGGATCCCGAGCATCAGACCTGGTGCGGAGCCGTGATGGCGTGCCTCTGCCTAGAGCCTGGAAAGGGGGCGCGGTCCCCCACGCCCCCTCCCCCGAACCCACAGCCGTACGCGAGCGCCTTCTTCTCCCCGCAGACGCGGCGGGAGGGGCCCCGGCGCTTCCGCCCAGAGGCGAGCAGAGCAGAGCCGGCTGCGGTTCTCCCGGACCAGGTCCGAGAGGCTGGCAGCCGTCGCGCTGTGGCTGTGCCGCCGCCTGGACGCGGAGGGCCGGGGCGAGGACTGGGCGGCCTGCGCGCTGGGAGCTTGCGGGACTGCGCCCACCCCGCCCGCCTGGATGCACCGGGAAAGGCGCCCTGGCTGCGGTTATATATTTAAAAACAGGGACTCCTCTCCCCCCACTGACTGCCGTCCCTCTGATTTCTGAAGGAAAGGGGAACACAAGTTTCCCGTAGACAGGTCATCCGAGGAATATCGTGTTAGGATCCTCTCCGATCTGCAGACCAGACGGTTGTTCTGGCAGAAGCAGCCCTGGCGCCCGCGACGCGGAGGCGAGGGGTCTGCCCGGGACAAGAACGCGCGGAGAAGAACCCAAGCCTTCGGACCGTTTCCCATGCCCACGGGTGAAACCCTCAGGGCTGGTGTTGAGGATCTCACGCGTTAGAGTAGAAATTAATTAAACCGAATTCACAAGGCATCTTTTCAGTACCTTCCAGGAAACCGGGCCAAGATCCCAGTCTGGCAACAGTGGAGGAATTAATGTGGATGTTATACGCGGTGGTACTTCAACTTTGGGAGTGGGGGGGGGGAGGGCGGGTGTCACCGATCTCTTCAAAATCGGACGCAAGCTATGGACCTTAGCTCAAAAACACACACCAGTCTGGGATGCATGTTTGACGTTTCAGGAACACACACACAGACACACACACACGCACACACCCCTCTCCTCTATCACACCTGGAGCCTTAGAAAAAAACCGGTGCCTGACAGAAAGAGTATGCACAGGCTTTGTGATCTCTGTAGAGGAAAAAAAACCAAAAACAAAACATCCACAGGGCTTGTTTGGGTGGTTGGGTTTTTTCTCAGTAACAAGTGGACAACAGCTAATCAAGCGATCAAGTGAGTTTGGTGGATATGAAAGGACACAGACCTCCTGGGAAAGGAAAGATGCAATTAAAATAGAATCATTCCCTTGGGTTGTCCTGCCCTCTCCAAACCACCAGCAAAAATGTAATTAGGGCAAAAATGTTTTGGAAGGAAGTTAGCAAACAGGGAAGGTTTCCTTAAACGTAATGATGACAGTTCTGTAATTTTGTTGTCCTGTTAACCAAGAAATTTCTGTTGTACGTCAAAACCGTTTGATGGTCTCAGAGAAGCAGTACATGTGCTGTTTTTTGCGGGGGAGGAGGTGGTCAGGAATGCCTTACATACTGCTCCAAGGATAGCGGCTCTCCACCATCTAACCGGCCTGTTGGTGCTGTTTTCGTGTAACCGTGGAGGATAACATATCTGTCTTCTTTTATTTCACCAGGTGGAGAAAATGGAACAATATTTGAAAAAAAAAAAAAACCCCAACATTTCCTGTCTTGTTGTTCTTAACATAAAAAGTACTTTATGGCTATTTTTTTCAGCATATTTTCTCCTCCTCTGGGGCGCTTTTTAAAGCCTCAAAGCATATATTTGCCAGGAGTCTTTGGATTTTCACAATATTCCTAACTTTTTCTATAACCAAGACTTGCTGGACCTGCTCCATTAGGGAATCTTGTGTTTTACAAGCTGTAGACAATAACTGCAATAGCTAAGCTTTTTTTTTTTTTTTTTTTTTGAGGGAAAATTTTAAACTTAAAACACTTAGTATTTATGGGCCATTGCTTTCTCTTTTATTACCCATTTAACCATGTCTTTTCTTTGACGCTCATCCAGAGAGACTCTCATCATCCATGGCTAGATCAGAGAAGCCAAAAGGAAAGGTCCTCATCATCTCTAATCTCCATCTCTCACCTCCCTCCAAAGCAGTTTACAATAAAGAGAACTCACTCCCACATCCTGGTCCCCACGCTTCTTTGATCGTCCCCATCATTTTCTTATTAAAAACAACTTCCCTGTTGCCACCACCACCAGTTTCAGGTTGTCTGAGTAACTATTTTCATCCTTAAATTTTTAATTTTGAAAACCAAGTCACATATTAGAGTTATTATGGCAAATACAATATCCCCACTTGAAAAACGGGAAATCTGTAGAGCACAACCTATTAATTTTCCACCAGTTAGAAAGCACTAAAATGCTACTTTCTGAATATGGGTCTCTGGTTCTCCCGCCTGGCTTCTTCCTGTCTCAGTCACACCACCTTTCATGGTTTCCTGGATTATTTCTTCCACTGAACAGTAATTAAAAGTGAGTGAATATTCAATTTCATACCCACCAACATCCCCATTTTAAAATTTGCATTCTGTAACAAGTTACCAAACTCCAGCCAATGATGCAATATACCACCAAATGCCAGTAGAACAAAATAATTTGAGAAAGACCTCAGATTTCACAGTCTTGGAATTTAGTAACTACTAAAACACACATTTCCTCTTTACTAATGAATGGGGTCAAATAATTAATTTAGCAAATAAAAAAATGTAACACAAAGGTTAAAAAGCTTATGCTTTAGATTTTATACATAAGGATTGTAATGAAATTTGGGGAAGGGGCATTAACATTAGCCAAAGTTGAAAAACATGAATAAAGCAAGGCTCTTTAGATTTTTATATAATGCCGAGACTTGTATAATAGGGGATTCTTACATTCACAGTTAGACATATACCTCCAGTTTCTGAGTTTCAGTGTCCCTAAGGTCAAAGGCACATTCCACTTGGAATTATCTTCCTCCAGGAAATATGTTCTCATCATACAGCTTTCACCAGGTGGGGTGGCTGGGTCGGGAGCTGCTGCTACAGTTCCCTCAGCGGCATTTTCTCCTTCCAGCAGAGCCCTGGCTGAACATTACTGCCCTTGCTCAGACAATTGTGAGTCTCCCCTGCTATAGTGTAAACTGTACCAGGGAAGGGATTACATCTATTTTGTTCAGTATTGCGTTCCAATACTTATTAAGTATTTAATGAATTAATAGAGAGTTGAATTGATGTCTTTTTTTAAGCCTAGGGAAGTCAAGTGCAAGAAACAAAGCCAAAGTCTCTCCATCTCCTTCATTCAATCTAGTGAGGAAGCCTCATGAGTAAAAAAAGGGCTGCGCAGCAACTGACCAGACACCTGAGTTTAAAACCCACCTCAGATACGTACCAGTTGTGTGACTTTGGAGAAGTTACCTAGCCTCTCTGAATCTCATCTCCTCTTCTGTAGAAGAGGTATAATAAAGCCCACCTTGTAGGGTTGTTTCAAGAACTTATAAACATAGAAAACACCTGACATATGTAGGCAACCTATAACCAAACAGTTCCATGCTCTATACAGTAGGTCCTTATTGTTCCTATTATTATAGACCTACTGTATAGAACAGGGAACTGTATTCAATATCTTGTAATAACCTATAATGGGAAAGAATCTGAAAAATAATATATATATATATACATGTATAACTGAATCACTTTATTGTACACTTGAAACTAACACAACATTGTAAATTAAGTATACTTCAATAAAAAAGGTTTAATTTAAAAAAAATCATCATTCATTCATTGAATGTATGTCTGCTATGAGTGCCAGGGATACAAAGATGAATAAACCAAAACCCTTCCTCAAGACCTCAGTCTCATAATTAATATGGCAAATGCGGTACCAGAGACAATCAAAAGGAATTATGGGAGCAACTCAGCTGGAGAGAGGGGTACAATCCGAACAGAAGGGAGCATATGATTAGAGACACAAGGTCTAAACACTATGGCTTGTGTAGGTGACCACGTGAGGCTGGCTTCCCATTTCATGCAAAGCGACCCCGACTTATTACAATGGCTGATGAAAACCCATCCAAAAATTACACTCACACGTGCTGTCTTCTCTCTGACCTCATCTTGTACTACTCCCTCTGCTCTCTCCTCTCCTGGATGTGCTAAGCACACTCCACCTTAGGGCTTTGCGCTGGCTGTGCCTTCTGCCTAGATGTTCTTCCTCTGTTTATCCATGCCTCACCTCGTTTCACATCTTTGCTCTAATGTCATCTTTTCAACAGAGCCAAACTTGATCAGCCTGTCTAAAATCACACTCCCCCCAGATCCTATAAACTGTGCTTGCTTATTAAGTCTATTTTGTACTGTTACCACCCACCCCCTTCCATAAAAACACCATGAAGGCAAAGATTTTAGTTTTTTTCCCCAAGGTATGCCAAGTGCCTAGGACAGTGGCTGGCACACAGTAGTGTCAAATGAATGAATCAAGTGTGGCTGGAATGTGAAGTCAGGGCAGGAAGGAGAGAGAGGTGAAGCTGGAGAGATGTACAGAGGCTTTGAATGCTGTGGCTAAGAGCTGAGATTTTTATCTGGTAAGTAAGGGGAAGCCATTAAAGGTGAGTGGCATGTTCAGATCTGCCTTTTAGATAAGTCACTCAGGGAAAGGATTTGAAGGGAAGGATAATGGCAGAGCCTTAGAGTTAAGAGGCTGCAGCAGCAAGGGAGCTAGAGAGTAAGATAGGAGAGCCCTACGTAAGAGCAGTAGAAATAAGAAAAGAAGGAAGGGGACCTATCTGAGACATAATTAGGAGGTTAAATCAGGACTTGATAACTGATTTAAAGCAGAGGGAGAGAAAGGAGACTCAAAAATGACTCTTTGGTGTGTGGTATGGGTGACTGGGAGGTTGAATTCAGTGAGGTCTGGAATATGGAGAGGGAGGGGGTGGGTGATGAGTTCATTCCATGTATATCCATAGTGGTCCCAGTGTCACTTGTGGAAGAGGAAATTTGGAGCTCAGGAGAGAGGTTTAGATCAGAGATATTCTTTCTACTTAGTGAAAATTACACTAATTTTAAAAGGAGAACAACTTTCATTTCAAACATCCAAAATCACAGAAACAGTAGGAATTAAAACACAGCTATGTTTCTCAAGATCTTATATGTCTACATAAATACCTATGATTTTTCCCCCTGATAGCAAAGAAAATGTGATTTGTTGCTGTTGTTATTTAATTGACTCTTGCTCCAGACTTCACTTATTGTTAGGAGATTTTCAGCTAACTGCCCAGAGAAAATAATAATCTCTTCCCCTCCAAAAGTTACCGTGTTTGGTGAAATAACTAGTGGTATAATACAGAGGACACACCCTTTCATTTTGTAAAAGTGTTAGGGGGAAGTTAAAGAAATTCAAAGGCAATATTACATATTCAAAACAAATTTGAGGAAATACTTTCAAAATGACATGTAATTAGTTAGTGGAAGTTACTATCACAACATATGATTGAAACAAATTGCTTTATGAGCTTTCTCTTCTCCATCAAACCTCTATATAAATATAAAGCATGGAAGAAGGGATAACACTATATTGTCACTTAAAATTCCAATTAGGAGGAAGTGTAAATTGTTTTACTTCACTAACGATAATAATAATAATTTATTGAGTACTTATTTTGTGTCAGTGCACTGTGCTAGGCAATTGTCCAAGCTTTACCTGATTTCTTCTTGCCCTTTTAAGGGAACAGATGATAAAACAACAAAACAGGACTTAGGCAGTTGAGCAACTTGCTAAAGGTCACTTTGCTATCAAGTAGTGAAGTCATCTTTTAGGAGAGGGGAAACAAAATTTTTTTTCTTTCCAAGATCCAATTATTAGTTGCAACTTGCCTTGACCTGTTACAGATGTGTGCTGTGAAAGCACTGCAATGTGAGGCAGTCTGACTGGTTCACAATTGCTACTATACCCAGAACCTAGCAGGTCAGGCACTTAAAAATATGCACTATGTATAATAACTTTGTTATATAAACAAATGACCAGATGAACAGGATAAGTCCATGTTAGCTGATCTGAGAACTCTCTCCACAGTGTTCATAATGATATAACTGTTTTCAACATTGTGAAATATTTTCTTTCTAAAGGTGAACTTATTATTTAGGACTCTGGAGAGAATGTTTTAAACTCAATAGACAGTAACTAGCCGCGATCATAGAAAGCAAGTGATAATAGCAAGTAAGTGCCCAAGCACACACACTGGATTGCGAGCTGGGCCTGGGTTATACAGACTCACAAGCTCATCCGGGAGTCAGTGCAGAGCCTTCGCCCTACACTTTTGCTGAACTGATTCCAGCCAAGTCACCCATGGATCAGAAGTGACATGGAAGCCATCGTCAGTTGTTTTTTAAACCAGCGCTGTTTCCTAGGCTGCATAACAGGCTAGCATCTGTGGTCTTTTACTTTAACCAAATAAACTGCGTGGAGGAACTCCCTCCTCAAAACCAAATTACCAAATCACCGCTCAAAAGGTGAAGCTCCGACTGCTTTCTACTTTTGACTGCGATCCCCGCCGCCCTTGTAATTCGCAGAACGTTTCGTGGACCCGAGCTCAGTTTTACCCTTGGAAGGCGGGAAACACCGGCTTCCCAGCCTCTCTCCTTCCCGGAGCGTGGACCCGGGGTCAGCCCCCCACCACAAGCACGTGCAACCCTTATTTCTCTAGAATGCCTCCTTTTTGTACCGGTGACCTAAAAACCCTTTTTAACCGCCCCCTTCACTCCATCGCTCGGCTGTGAACCCCAGTGCAGAAAGTGAAAGTGGGCGCAGGGCCCTGCCGCTGCCTCGGAGCGCGCGCGCCGCGGGTGGGGGCGGGGCGCGAGGACGTCCTCCCGTCACGTGACGCGCGGCGCCCCAATCCCAGGCCCGCCGCGCCGCGTGCGCTGATCGGGCCTGGGGAGCTCTTTTCGGTCCATGAAAGTTGTCGTTTGGGCCGTTACCGCCTAAACACAGTGTAAAGAGGGCTTTACACTTCCTTCCGCTTCAGACCACCACCATCCCCGCCACTACCTGTAGACGTGGAGAGTCAGACATCCCGAACTCGGGGCTCCTGGACAATCACTTTCATCAACCGCTACCTGCTTACTGTGGGAAAGAGCACTTCCTTTTAGGTGTGTCTTCAGGTGGGCCCAGAAAGGACTGTGGCCTCAGTTCTCTCTGGTTTGTTTGCTGGGAAGGGAGCTAGGACTGTACGCCTCCTTCCTCCGAAGCAGAAGAGCAAAGAGATGGTTAGAAGGAGTCCGAAGCCTTTGGGCCCCAACATACGACCCGGAGAGTCTCCCTGTCGCCACCTTTCCCAATTTGAGAGAGGGGACCTGCGAGCCCCTGGAAAAACGGCAGATAGATGCAGACGTCAGCCCTTCTTTTACAACATTTCAAATAACTCTGAATCTTTTTCTCCACTGGAGTCTTTATGCTTAATTCAGTATCTTAAACAATTTAAAAGAGCTGGAGTCCTAATAAAGTTTTGCCCTTTCCAAGACTTCTGGGAGGCTTAACTGTAGCTTCACGGTTTTTACCCCCAATATCCACCACGAAACAAAAGCTAGCTTTCCCGAAGTCAATGACAATAGGAAAACTGGTTTAATCCACCTCTGGGTAGCAACCTCCAGCCCCCAAGCCCTCCTTCACACTCCAACCTGCCCTTAGGTATGTTTGTGTAATCAGAGACTGATTGTAGCTGCCTCGCCGTTTCTCCCCGGGAAAGCTTAGTTTGAATTCTTGTTTTCTAGGTTAATCTAGGCGAGCAGAGAAGATGCCACTCGGAAAGTAGCTGAGTTTCCTGCTCGGCATCTTCAGGAGCGGGCTGAGCTGCGCAGGTGTGCGGGTTGTGACTGTATTGAAGAGGGTGGCGTTAAAAGGTCTTTAAAACGTTACGTTTGAGATTTTAGGAAATATATTTTCCAAGACTACGGTGACTAAAAGTATTTGGGCTAAGATTTTAGTGAAGAGAATCACGCCCAGGGTTAGTAAGAAGAGCGGTGGTTTGGGGCTTTGCTCTTAATCTGAAACCCTGGCGATGCTGATAGGTATCTCTCCGGCATTTATTATTTGGTATTTTAAAACGGTGTAGAAAGAGGGTCGTTAGGATTGATTATTACGGTTTCTTTGAAGGATAGAATTCCGTGTCACCAACTTGTAAGGGTAAATGAAATGCAGAACCGGGTGCACCTTATTTTGGGAGTGTTGAACTTTGCTTTCCGAATTTATGAAATGTGAAGAGGGGAGCAAGGATGTCTGCGCTGGTTGAACCAGGGAAGGAGCGTTAATTACTCTCCAGTCACGGAAAAGCTGCGCCCAAAGTTTTGCAGAGCTTTGGGACTGTGGCGAGGGGGGCGAGGAGCGGGAGCGGCTCTGGGGACGGGGCTCTCAGCCGGCCTGCGGTGGGCGCAGTTGGGAGCTGACCGTTCACCGGAGACGCCGTGGGAGGCCGGGGGGTCGAGGTAAGACACAGCTAAAGGGGGACCCCGCTGGAGACAGGCTTTCCCCCCAGGGTCATTGTTGAACAAACACTTTCCACGGTGAATTCTACGGAGCTCAGCGTGTGTGCAACTAGCGGCTCTCGATTGGACTATGTTAGCCTAAATTAAGTAATTTATTTAAAAAATCCGGCAGCGAAGCTTCCGCTCGAAGACAAGCGAGGACCTGTGACCGAGCGGAGATAGCTTCTCAATTACGCACCTCTACCCCGTGCTCGAGCTCCTTTCTTTAAAGTCGCTCACCCCTCAAAAAAAGGGGGTGGGGGCATGCGAATTACCAAAACGTTGTGTTCCTTTGGACGCGATGAGTGGGAAAGAATTAAGTGTCCTGACATCAGGTCCAGAGGACTCTCGACATAGGTTGAATTCGTCATTTTGTCTCGAGGTCCGCGGGGCTCCAGGACAAGCTTGCAGAAGAAGCTTCCAGAGAAATCCTTTCCCGGATGCCCCTGCAGTCACAAGCCTCATCACTTCCTAAGGGTAACTTTCTTGTA
Source organism: Mesoplodon mirus (assembly GCF_964341445.2). Lineage (NCBI taxonomy): Eukaryota > Metazoa > Chordata > Mammalia > Artiodactyla > Ziphiidae > Mesoplodon > Mesoplodon mirus. The sequence continues at coordinate 52,866,000 of NC_138986.1, read as the reverse complement.
GCAGATTTCGCGGCCCGGATGACTGGGTGTAGAAACTGGAAGGTCAGTTTCTGCGCGCGCGTCCGAGAGGCTGAGTGGGGAAGGCACTCCCGCGATCCGGCCTCGGGTCGCGCCGTTCGCCCTAGTCGGGTGACAGGGAGCAGGTCTCAGGAGCCTCCGCAGACCTCGGAGCATCCCGAAGGCTTGATGATTATTATTTTATTTATTTATTTATTTTTGGCTGGGAGAGAAGAGGGCCCCTTGTCGAGAGGGTTAGAGTGCGCGTTTTTCTCCCGCCTGGCGCACCGCCTAACTCCTGAGCAGCCGCGCACTTCCCTCTTCCCGGTTTTGAAAGCCAGAGAGATGAGTCAAACTCAGACGCAGAGGAATGACAATCTGAGCTGCTCGCCCAGTCTCTACCAACTTCCCCCACCTCCGCCCCACCTTCCTTTAGGTCCTAGGTTCGAGGCAAGTCTATAGGTTAGGCTTGGGTGGAAGAGGGTCTGGGCAGGTGCCATCTGGGGGCGCCTACCCTGTTTTGTCACATTCTCCTTGGGGGTTAAGGAGCCACTGACTGCGTCTCCCTTTGATAACCAGGCTGGGCACGTGAACTCAGCCGTCTCGGCACTCTGGGGGACGGTCCCTTAGGGTTTTTCTTTTTTCCTTTTTTCAGCGGAGACTTCTAGGGAAAAAAATTTTTTTTCTTTAAGTTTTAAATATTTTGATGTATATAGAAACGAAAAATAAAATTTCCAAACGGGAGGCGGGGAACCAAAGGAAAAATCTGATTCGGAGGTGTTTCTGCTCAGCGGTCATTGTCGACGCTACCCCCGTGCAGGACAGAGGAAGAGCGTTTCCGAAGAGAACTGGTTAAGTAGAACCTTTAGCAGTAACGTAACAGGAAAGACACAAGTGGGGAAAATAATAAAATGCACAGTAGATACACGATACAGATGATTTGAGAAGCTCTGCCCCCACTGAAAGCCTTGTTGGACAAATTATTTGGTTGCTTTCACAGTATTACATCTTTTTTTGAATCAAACTTCTTTTTTTTCCATCAGCCAACTAGACTTGGTTCCTTAATTAGAAGGCACAATGAAGTTTCTAACTGATGTAGTCAGCCACAAACTCTGATCCAAAAGAATCAGTATAATTAATTTTAGGGGACATCTTTAGTTTATAAGGCCTGAAATTAAAATATGATGTGTTTTAAACATTGTGGTGCAAAAACACAGGGAAACATATTTGTTCCAGAGCCTTGTAGTGACACCATTTCCTTGCTCTGTGTTCAGTGAAAAAGGCTTCAGTAGGATATGGCTACTCTCCCTCTCTCATTCCAGCACCTCTTTATTCCAACTTGATTTCTTTCTGATCAAAAAAAATCTTAGGAAATTCTACTCTAAAAATATTTCCTGATTTTAAAAAGTCAGCAAGACAAGATGAAATCCTTTACATACCACATGGTCCTGAACAGATCACACAAATATTTTTTCTTATAACCTCAGTGTTATAAAGAATATGCTTGAACAGCAATTCATCTAAATATAGTTTTTAAATATGTATAATTTAATCTGAATGAATGTTGCCAAACTCCTAGTACACCAAAATATAAGCACAAAGGTCAAATTCTTTATAATAATTGTCACATAAATGTGATAACCACTGGTTCTTCTTGGTGAAGTGAAAGTTAATTGATTGATCATTTCTAAATTGAATATATAACGTCAAGACATTATTAAGTGAGTTTTCCAAACATATCCAGTTCTTAATTCTTCTGGTATCCTGCCTTTTAAACTCTCTATGTAGTATGTTAAAGATGTGGCATTGTAAATTGTTTCCTCAGCATTGGAAAGAAGCAGAAAGTGAATATGTTTTCTATAACATTCAACCCTCCCCTGGCAAAACCCCTATGGTTTAGACTGTATTTTAATGTGTGCCATATTTTGAAATCAGTTTTTGTTTTATAAATTTATTTATTTATTTTTGGCTGCGTTGGGTCTTCGTTGCTGCATGCGGGCTTTCTCTAGTTGCGGCGAGCAGGGGCTACTCTTTGTTGAGGTGCATGGGCTTCTCATTGCAGTGGCTTATCGTGTTGTGGAGCACGGGCTGTAGGTGTGCGGGCTTCAGTAGTTGTGGCGTGCGGGCTTCAGTAGTTGTCGCACGCGTGCTCAGTAGTTGTGGCTTGCGGGCTCTTGAGCGCAGGCTCAGTAGTTGTGGCACAAGGGCCCAGTTGCTCCGTGACATGTGGGATCTTCCCAGACCAGGGCTCGAACCTGCATCCCCTGCACTGGCAGGCAGATTCTTAACCACTGCGCCACCAGGGAAGCCCTGAAATCAGTTTTTAACAAACTTCAGCCTCTGTGCAAAACAACTTATTATCCTTCAGTAGATCTTTATGGCTACTTTAAATAAAAGTTTTTAAAAAGTAAATACCAAGAGAGAATATTACAAAGTAAAGTCTGTATCTTCTTAGAAGTTCATATCCATTTGAGTCTTTGGATTCATAAGTACATTTCATTTTACAGGGATAAAGTCTTTTAAGGGGACATAGACCTGTATTATCATCTCCCTTTGACAGAGGGGGAGATTGTTCTGACACAAATAAAATGTTTCTGCTAAACAGACTGTCTCCTGAGTTGAAGTCACATCACCAAGATTTTGGTTTGCTATATTTAAGTAAATAAGAAAAAAAAAATGTTGGCCTTGCAAGCGCTGCTTCTTTTATGACTGTGATCCCTTCACTTACCTGCCCCGTACTGTACACTTACACTACATACTTATAGGCTGCTGAGGAGTACTGAGCAGTAAAAATCTTCTTGATGGGCAATCTAATTTAAATGACAGATGTGTATTGGACACATGATATAAGGGGGGAAACGTAAAAAATAGAAGACATGAAACCCAGAGTTTACAAATAAAAATGCTTCGCTGATAAACATAAGGTACTGGGATGGATCATGTTACTTTCTCCACAAATTCTTTTAATAGCAGTATGTTAAGTTTTGCTCTAAGTAACTTCTCCTAGCTGTCTAAATTGTTGGTGAGCTTTGTCATGTCTTACGGAGAGCCTGAAAGTGTGGGCCAGGCATATAATTTTTAAAAATCATTTCTCTCAGTTTATTTATCTCTTTTTTTTAATACTAGGATAATTGCTCAACTGATGGTACAAGTTTAGTCCTTTCTAAACAAAATGACTTATTTGTTCTTTAAAGTTAATGACATTTCTCAGTTGCACTTGATTAAGAGACTCATTGTATTTAGGAAACTGTCCGGTCGCGTCTCCTGAACTGGTTAGTGGTGATGATGCTGCATTTAGGACTCAAGTTTCCCTAAGTACTGCTATCAATCCACTTATAATTCTTTTTTTTATTAGAAGTAGGTTGGAAAGGTTGTCCTTAGAAAGCTTGTCTTCTCTATACTTGTAAGAGGGATTTTGAAGTATTTCTTTACCTAGTGGAAATTTTAAAAATATTTGGAGGTATTACAAACTACTGGAAATGACTAGAAACTAGTGAAAAGGAGAGATCTCTGGGCTTTATAATAGACATTTGGGGGAGAGCTTCCAGAGTATGTATTTTGAAAAAAGGAACCATACCATCTATTTCAGTAGTATTTTACTGTTCAGTAGTTAAATATGTTGGTTTCTTGCCCTTCAAAAATGGACCTTAAGTCAAAGATTTTTCTTTCAACGTTTTAGCCACATTTGCTCATAAGTTTTCATTGGTTCTGTAAACATAGTTGCTTGTGTAAGCAGTGGAAGTCTTTGTACACCAAACGGGATGTCTTTCAACAGTTGCCTGAGTAAAATACGTGTGAGGTTTTCCCTGATGAGATTTCAAATATGGCTCTGAATGCTAATACAACCTGTGGGTAACATATGAACAAAAGCGTGTGTGTTAAACATTACCATTGCAGAAGAAAAATACTGTGTTTCCTTTGGCTGGAACGTTTTAAACTTTAGTAATGGTGAGAATCATTGCTTTAAAGAAAAGATCACCGCATGTAGTATTTATTCACGTCTGACAACCGAGAGTCAATGTTTTGTAACTAATTCACTTAGTAAAAGGGTGGTGTATGCTCAGGCAGAATTAAAAAGTCAACTGATTGTTAGATTTTAGAACTATTCTATTAGAAAACTGCATGCTTTGGTCGATTTCTATTTTACATTAATACATGTAATTATAAAGTGCAAGGAGTTTGAATATTTTGAATTCTGAGTATTTTTGTTACAAAATTAATTTGCATCTGGTTGTGGTTTTCTAACTAGTTTGCTATTACAGGTTAACATTGCTGCCTCTCACAGTATTTCACACATGAAATATCTGTGAATTGCATTATTTAGTTTGCGGCTAAATATTCACCCTTTAAAAATTTTTTAACTTAAAGGGGTACTTTAAATATAAGAGAAGAGACATACTTGAAAAAAACTTCCTAAAATATTTATATTGAATAATAAATATTTTCTGTCCCCGACATAAATTAATCTAAAAAGCGCAACATTTGGGTTTAAGAGAAGTTTAAACTGTAAATAAACCCATGAGTCAAATGGCTACACTGAGTAGTTTCCTTCTGTACCTTTGACAGTTAATTTTACTTTATTTAGATTTTTACCACTCCCAGGATTGCCATTCTCAATCTATTCATGAGTCAGACACGGAAGCCAATTCACCTAGCTTAAAATAAAATGACATTACTTCCCATTTTTTCTCAGTACATCATTCCTCCTTCTCACATCTTTCCTTTGTCAGCCCAAGGACCATTAGCCAACCCTCATCAGAAGGAAGTGTTTTATCATTTATGGTTCTGTCTCTGCTGGGCTAGTCACATTCATCTTCCCTCACTGGGTTATTACAGATCAACCTGGCTGTGGTTTTGCATCGGGATTTTTAAAAAGATAATACTCATGTACTTTTTCATCCACATTTAGAAAACACATTGTGATCCATTAGAAAAAAAAAACATTTGTATACAAAAGTGACATATAATGCTTTTGTTTGTATTAATCTAGAGCAAGACACCAGCTACCAGAAAGTTTGTGGCTAATAATTAGGTGGAGGACTGTGCCTTGGAACCAGAGAGAATTGGTGTCCCAAGTACACAGTAGACCTAATGCCCTTCCAAATAGTTCCCCATTTGGAACCTTTCTCCTGCTGGTTTCTCTCTTCATTTTTGCTCATCGAAATACTGTCAGTTCCTGATGGTCCAAGTAGACTTGATTCCAAGGGCATCCTTTGTTCAGCCGGTGGCAATCCTGTAGACTTCTGTTGCATTTGTTGCCACTTTTGTGTTACTTGCCTTGTATTCAGTCATCTTGAACATTAGAGCCATTGTGTGCTGGGCTTAAGTATATCAGTCCCCTGCCCTCAAGTAATGTGGCACTGGCTCGGGGCCTTGGGTGCAGCAGAAGAGATCTGCACCCAGTGTTTACCCACGAGCTGATGTAACCTTTGGAGTTACCCGCAGTGCTTCAGTTTCCCTATCTGTTCAATATGGGAAGTTGAGATGAAATGGTATTTGAAAAAATATGCAGCCAAATCCAAGAGCTTCAGAGTATTTTCAGAATACTTTGTTTTATATATTTCAACTATATCCAAAAGAATAATATAACCACCACCATCTTCAATGTGCTTATCTCTATGTGTACCTATCTCCAAGACACATCAAAGCCATCTTTGCTTCATTTTTTAAAAATATACACATTTTTATGTTATATTTTTTTAGGAGGCTTTTTTATGTTAAAGCCTCCTAAATTTACTCTTTTCATCTCTTTTTCCTCTCTCCCTAAGGAAGGTTATTCCCACACATAGGTTTTAGACTTATTATATTTGTCTCTATTCATAGCATTGTTTTGCTTATTTTAAAAAGTGACATAGGGATTTCCCTGGTGGTCCAGTGGCTAAGGCTCCGTGCTGCCATCACAGGGGGCCCGGGTTCGATCCCTGGTCAGGGAACTAGATCCCACATGACGAAACTAAAGATCCCTTATGCCACCAACTAAAGATCCCGCATGCCACAACAAAGATCAACAAAGATCCTGCATGCAGCAATGAAAATCCCGCTTGCTGCAACTAAGACCTGGTACAGCCAAACAAACAAACAAACAATAAATAAATAAAATATTTTTAAATAAAATAAAAAAATTAAAAAGTGACATAAATAGCACCATACTGTATACGTATGTTCTTTTTAACTAAACATTTTTTTTTGAGATTTACCCACACTGATACATGCTGTTTTGGTCCATTCCATTATCAATGCTGTAGTATTCCATCGATGAACATACCATCACTTTTTTTGGGTAATTACTATTTTTTTTAAATTTTATTGAAGTATAGTTGATTTACAATGTTCTGTTAATTTCTGCTGTACAGCGAAGTGATTCAATTGTACATATATATTCTTTTCCATATTCTTTTCCATTATGGTTTATTACAGGATATTGAATACAGTTCCCTGTGGTATACAGTAGGAACATACTATCATTGATTTATCTATTTTGTAATGTTCACTGTTTCAAATAATGCTGCTGTGAAATTCTCCTACACGTCTCCTTGTGCACAGGTTGTCTCTCTAGAATTTTACACAGAAATGGAATTGTCGGTCATAGGCTTATGCATACTTTCAGCTTTGATAACTGTCACTAAATTGCTTTCCCAAATGTTTGCACCAATTCACACTGCTCCTAGCAGTATGGGAGAGTTTCTGCTGCATTTATATTGTCACCAACACCTGCTAAGATTAGACTCTCAAATAGTTTCCCACCTCAGCTGGGTATAAAATTGCAACTCATTATTGTTTTAGATTATATTTTCCTCACTGCTAGTGAGACTGTACGTTAGACACCTGGCTTTCCTCTGCTCTGAATTGTTTGCTCTTATACTTTGCTTATCCTTTTCATATTTGGCTTATTTTTCTTACTGATTTATCATTCTTTTTCCCTTCTGGATTCTAATTCCTTATTGGTTATGTTTGCTGTAAAAATATTTCCCGGTTCTGTGGCTTAGCCAGGTGTTGTTTATGGTGTCTTTAAAAATGCATAAGTTTTATTTTTAATGTCATGAAATATATTTCCTCTAGCGTTTGTCCTTTTGTCTCTTGTTTAAGGAAATCTTCTTAGCCTGAAGTCATAAGTTTATTTACCTATATTTTCTTGTAAGTTTCATAAAGTTTTGCTTTGTTTTTAAGTCTACCTAAAATGTATTTTTGTGTTTGGTATGAGGTAAAAATCTACTTTTCCTCCCAAATAGATATCTAATTGTCCAAGCACCATTTATTAAATAGCCCATCCTTTTCTTACACTTTGAAAATGTCACCTCCATCCTATATCAGATTCATACATACATCTGTGTGTCTCTTTTCTTTTTATTGGTCTAGTTGTCTATCCTTGTACCACAACAGTGGAGTCAACTGCTTTATGTCTTGACATCTGGTAAGTTCCCCAACTGTGTTCTTCAAAATAGTCTTGGTTTGTTCTTGGCCTTTTTCTCTTCCATTAGATTTTAGGGTTGATATATATACTTTTTCAAAGCGGAAAAACAGATTATAATATTTGGGGGGAGACGCTAGTATCTGTAAATAACTTTCTGTGGAATTTCAAGTTGGAAATATCCATTTCATATTTTCTCTCTTTAAATTTTGGATCTTCATTGAACTGCGTTATGTAGTTGATACTAAACTACCTTCAAATCTGCTGCTGAATTTGACCATCTTGAATTTTGGTGCATGAAGAGAGTTGGAAAAGTTAATTTAGTTTAAGAAAAAAAAATCAGAGGTTGACTAAGCTGAAAAGTGTTCTGTTGCAAAAAATGAGGGTTTTTGTTTTCTTAAGTAGCATTTGAATTGAGATGTAGAGGTAAGGCCAGGTAATCGCTTTCTTTTCTCCTTTTGTCATTAAGTAGAGATAGAACAATGGGTGTTATTTGAAAGCTGCCCTTCTAACCTTTGCTGCTTTTAAAATGCCTTCAGGTCATCACATGTTTCTTAGTGGTGTTTTAATTTTTTTTAATGTAATGTTTAACTTCAGAAAGAATTGCTTAGAAACACTTAACCTTGTTGAACTGCAGGAAAAGGGTTAGATAATTGTATCTATTGGTGATGATAAGGGATTTCATAACATGTTTATTTGGGGGCCTGATTAAAAATAAGATTGTCAAAGTTATATCTAACTGAAAATTTACTTTGAATTCTTTCATCCTTAAGACGTCTAATATTGGAAATGAATAGTATTCAAAAGTAGGAAGACTTCTAGGGCTTCGATTTTTTTTTAAGTATTCTGCTTTATACAAACTTAGAAAATACTTTGAATTATCCTCATTGACTATGAATCTATATCATAATTGTTTTATAAATATTTGGGTTTTTTTCCTTACTTACCTCATTGCCTTTGTCCACTGGAAGAAGAAATGATGCTAAGGCATTCAATTCATTCCATTCTATAATTTACCATGGATTGGCCCTAGGTGTTGCTGTGTATACCTGTAGAGAGTGCAGTTTCTGGTTCATAGTGCTGATTTTTCTCCATTTCTCATCCACTTTCTGCTTTGAACTTTTTGGCCACGTTTCTCAGCTGTGTGTGTGCGTGGCCAAGAGAAAAAAACAAAAACCAAAAAACCCTATGGAGTTAGCCATTCTCCTTTGGAGCCTTCAGCAGGATTGTGGTGTTTGGGAATTTTTACTTTATTATAATGCAATGGTTTTAGTTTGTGGTTATTTTTTGTTCTTTAATTGTTTTATTCCAACTTAATAAAGACTAAGACAAGCCTAGTCAGAGAATTCCTTTACAGATACATAGGAACATATAGTTGGAATTGAAGATAGTTGCTTATTTATTCATTCACTCATCATACATACATGGACATATTATGAATAGAGTGACCATATAATGTGCTGTCCAAAGCAGGACACTTTTGAGAGTGAAAGGGGGCATTAGGAACAATAAACACAAACCAGGGTCTTCGCTGGCAAGCCATCAGGCTCTGAGCACTGTGTATCATGCTTCCTACAATCAGGAGGTTTTTTGAAAACCTAGTTAACTCTCTCAGAATGGGAAAGGAAGGGAAAGAATTGATCAGAAGGAAGGGGGAGGCTTCTGTATAGGCACTGCTCCTATTAATATAAAACAAACACCCAGAGACAGCAGGTTTATTGGGTGCTAAGTGTGCCCTGCCTGTAATCTGCTAGTTTCATTGAATTCACACATCCTTAGTCCTGCTTTTCTAGAAATCGTGTCTCTACCTTGCTTCTTTGTTATCCTTAGACATTTTGGAAAATATATATAATTGACATACAACATTGTATTAGCTTTAGGTGTACCTTCGACATTTAAATTTTTTTTTTTTTTTTGCGGTACGCGAGCCTCTCACTGCTGTGGCCTCTCCCGTTGCGGAGCACAGGCTCCGGACGCGCAGGCTCCGGACGCGCAGGCTCAGCGGCCATGGCTCACGGGCCCAGCCGCTCTGCGGCATGTGGGATCTTCCCGGATCGGGGCACGAACCCGTGTACCCCGCATCGGCAGGCAGACTCTCAACCACTGCGCCACCAGGTAAGCCCAGACATTTAAAAAATTTAAATGTCTTTAACGTCTGCATTTCTTTTATTTTGGACTGGTAACATACTTCTGGCCCTAGCCTTTGTTACTAGTCTTCTTATTTTATAGTTAATTAGATTTCCAGGCCATTTTCTAGACAAAATCAACTGGCTATTCCTTTTGACTACTTGAGACGCCTCCTAGAAGGACAGGTGCTTTTCATTGCTGTTCAGTCATTCAAGTCACAGGATTTGTAGGTTCTTGTTTTGGATTATAAAGAATCTGAAAGGAGCACAGACGTTCACCTCCGGTCTGGACCTTGCTAATTTTTGGACCTGAGTACAGATGATTCTCAAAGCAGAACAGCTTTGTGTGCCTGTGTTCCAGCACTGTGGCTTTGCAGTTTGCCTCTCCCTCCAAAGGGAAGGGGGAGTGTTGAGTGGAGGGGAGAAAGAAGCAGGAAGGGGTTGCCTTTCCTTGTGTGGCAGACAGGATGGGGAGAATGTATGGACTGTTTGGGAAAGAGTCATTCTGGTTTTGTGGGTTATACCCCTCCCTTTTCTGAAATCTATACTTGAAAGTACAAAATTTGGGAGTGTGTGTTTGCTGATAGTCAGATCAAAGGTTCCCAAGGGGGCTGAACTACTTGAAAAGGGAAAGGAGGAGAGAGAGTAGCTCTCTGCAACCCGACCTCTACCTGCTCTCATTGTAACCAGGCTTGTGATAGGCAACTAGATAGAAAACCCCTGGGTATGACCTTCCCAGGTGCTTCTGAGATGGAAAGCATGGCCCTGTGTGTGGATATGGTAAATTTGAGCCATTGGAGGTAGAAAGACAGTAACATACATGCTAATGTAAATATTGAAACAGATTGCTCATCTTTCATCAGAGCCCCTTGGTTTAGAATCCTTTTGTTCAGCAATAATGAATGTAACTATTGACTAATACTGTTTAAAAGACTGATATTTGTGGCACCAAAGGTAAGCATAACCTGAGTAACTTCTTGACCCTTTGCAAATATTTACAGGTTGAAAGAATATAGTTTGACAAAAGAGCCAAGTGATTTTGTAGTGGTTTACTTTCTGGTTTTCCTACAGTTCAGTGGATAGCTTATCTGGAAAAAAAAGGAAGGATTTTTTTTTTGGTGGTAGTGTAATAGATTATTCTAAACTGCTTTGTTGTTTTTAAGTTTTTTGGAAACAGAATCTGGATGAATTATTTTAATGGAGGGAGGCTGGAGATAGTGGTAATAGCATGACATATTATGCTGTTATGAATATATTAAAGCACTTTAAAATCATTTATACGTTTGGCATGGTGATTAAAAATATATATGGTCGGCATACAGCTACCTTTTCTTAGAATAGATGTTGGGTTAAGAAATGTATTTTTATGAGCTTCTCAAAACAACTATTAGGAATGATATATTTGTGAAAAGGAGAACAACCTTCCCCAAATAAATGATTTTATGGAAACAGCGAACTCCGCGCTAGATTTCCTCTTCTGGTTTTGTGGTTCTGATAATGTCATAAGTTTACCCTAGGACTGACACCTTTAATTCTCCAGTCCCTTTGTACAGTTAAGTGCTGGCTGAAATCTTCTCAAGGCTGAAAGAATGACACATTCAAGCAGCCTTTGACAGTGTTTAAACACCTCTTATCAAAACTTAATTTCCATGAATGATTGATTTTGGCACTTGATGGAAGGCTGAAGAATGTTCAATTACCCCATTTTCATGTGCTAATGAAGCCTAAAGTGACTTAAGGGGATTTCTTTACACCGGGGCAGCCTGTTTGGATATGCACATGACTTCTTAGGTTTCTCTCCCAGGGTTTGTCTCTACTAAATAGTTGTTTTATTGAGTAACTGTGGCTAATCTGTGTGCTTGGCCACAGGCCTTGGCCTTCCTCTGCAGAGCGGACTGTAATTAGTGAAGCTGTCAAACCAGGTGTTTAATTTCAAGAAAACTTATTTTGTACAAATCTTCCAGTAACTTGCAAAGTCAATGAGGTTGTTTTCGATTTGTTCACAGGCACTCCTTGGGTATCAGATTTTGAGTAAAATCAATATGGAAAACATCTTAAACAGGAAAAAGCAACTTTCAATTCCAGATTTGGGGTTTAAAAGCTTGACCCTTAGATTCAATTTTTCACACACTGCACTAGAATTTTTATTAAAACGTTTAGTCCAAGCTTGGCCGGAAGTATAAGTATAAAATTTAAGGATGTCCTGGCTTCTTTTTTTGAAGGGGAGTTGAAGGAGAGAGGAGAAAAATTGCACTATAGGAAAATTCTTAGTATTCTCCCCACTAAAATATATGCCGGTCATGGATTTAAATCTTGATGCTTATGCTACATGTTCTTTTATGATCAATCTTCAGTAAATTTTAGTATTAACAAGCCAGAAAACTTTAGATTTAGATATCCTTCTTGGTTGAGATTCCCTTGGGGTTTATAATTCTGTAGATTCCAGAAAGGTTGTTTCTCTGGCTTCTGAAGACTTCTGAAGACTGAAGGAAATCAGAGGCTGGTTTTGTGACCCCAGATGTGCTACTTCTAGCCTCTTAAGTTCGAAACAACAACAGTCCTCATCCAAACTGCTTATTACTTCCTCACGGGTTCCAATTCCTTCTAATGAAGGTGTCTGACTCCCCCAAGCATGGAAAGTGCTGGATTCCTGGGAGATCAGCTTCTTGTTTAGATTGAGGCAAACATGCTGTGTGTAAACACTTAAGCCTCTCCTTCTGGGTGTGTTCAGACTCAAGCAAGACTGACAGTGTCTTTTTCTTTTTTCTTTTTTTTCCCTTTTTTATTTTCCTCCCCTCTGTGGATGGGGTAGGGATGACCTCCTACACAACAATTGAGTCGTTGATTACTGACCCCTGGCATGAGCTTTACTTTTGTAGGAAGAGGGAAGTATGTCAGGGAAAGGAGCAGCTTTGCTTCCTCAAAGGACCCCTGAGCTTGCGGTTAGGAGATTTTAATAAATTTGCCTTTGGGGTGAACCTAAACTCTGATTAAATGGAAGCTTGAGATTCTTTTAAAACGTCATTTAACTTCAGGTATTATTTTGTCAGCTGTTTGCCCTTAGAGGACACCTTTCCTTTTCCTCCATCCTCCCACTACTTATTCTCCCATTCTTTACCAAAACAAAACAAGACAAGAACAGAAAGAGAACAAAAACCAGACCATTACCAGATATCACCAAAGTACCCTCAGGGTTTGGCCGGTACTCATAATGGAGAAATGCTATCTTCCTTCCAGCTCTGCAAGGTGAAGTCCATGTCCTGGTCTCCACTTTCCATCAGAAATTGCCTGTCCTGCTTCCTACTCAGATACTGTGTTGTAGGGGAAAGAGTATTAAACTGGATACTAAAGTATTAAATATCCACTATTAATATCCAGTATTAAACTGGATATTAAAGGTATCCCCCGCATGGTTTCTCTACTTTGACAACAGAGCAAAATCATCTTTTCCCCGGGGCCAGAGTGTACGTTTAAAATGTCTGAGTTTTCTCCTAACTCCCACATTCAGTGATTGTTTATGCCACTTGCATATAATATGGAAGGTGTGTTAACAGATGATAACACACTGCACTCAAATTAATTATTATTATTTGCAGTTTCCCCGGTGTATTTCATGAGGGCTTAGTCACAGTTAGATCTGACCTGTTTTCCGAGTGATTCCTGTCTCGTTTTTTCTTAGTTTGCTGCATTACCATTTCACGTGTTATTTAGGAGTTGGTGAATCAAAAATTATTTGAGGCAAAAGCAACTATCGGGCTTCCCTGGTGGCGCAGTGGTTGAGAGTCCGCCTGCCGATGCAGGGGACACAGGTTCCTGCCCCGGTCCGGGAAGATCCCACATGCCGCAGAGCGGCTGGGCCCGTGAGCCATGGCCGCTGAGCCTGCGTGTCCGGAGCCTGTGATCCACAACAGGAGAGGCCACAGCAGTGAGAGGCCCGCGTACCACACACACACACAAAAAAAGCAACTATCATTTTTGCTACTATTTGAGCAGATCATTCATGGAAAATGATCTGCTCTATTACATCGTCCAAATTATGTGGAAGTAAACATGCGAGGGAGTTGACAATTAAAAAGTTATAGTCCAAACTAATTTTCTTGGTACATTTAATCTTAATTTCTTAAGACTATTAAACAAAGGAGATAATGTAGACATTTCCCACATTGTCTGGACTTTTCCCTACTTCTTTATTCCTTAAGACCTTCTCTTACTGTCATTCCTCACTTGGGGGTTAGCAAATCAGGGCATGCCTACCTATTCCTTTTCTATCACACTGGTTAGCCTTCTTTATGTTTTCCTCAACTCAGCTACTGAAGACTCTCCAGCTCCAGGCTCTCCCAGGCTCTCACCTTCAGCTTCCTAATGCACTGATGGTACTACACCCTGTGAGGGGAGGGACGAGGCCTGTCCTCTCCCCCGCTGCACCCCTTTCACTCACTGGGTGTTTGTTCAGTGAAAAATGTACCACTTTGATGAAATCTCTTTTTATCTCCAGAGCCCCTAATGGCTTTACATTATATACAAGCTAAATTTCGTGCACTTTTATCCCACATTCTTGTCAAAGCCTTTTAGGAAATGTCCCCAATGTTTCTCACATAACTCACATCAGTGGGAATTCTCTCCCAGGTTTACCTTCCTTCCTGTCTTGGTGCAGAGCTGGGGTACCCCCTTCTTTAAGTACCTGCTTTCTAGGATTTTCTTCCTTCCCCAGACAGGAAGGGACAGCCCCTCAGGTAACATCTGAGTGTAAGAGGCAGAGTGGGGTTGTTTGGTGGTGCCCCTGTCTTCATCCCTGTTTGTCCAGGGCTTTACCTGATGCTTTGCTTCAAATAGATGTGTGGTTACTGGCAATCTCTTTCCCCTCTTGCGCGCCCTGTCTTCTGCTCCCACCAGCCCCTCCCACCTGGAATCTCCTCCCTTTCAACTCTGCCTTTCACCAAGTTCCCATCCATGGCCAGACATCATCTTTCCCTCCTGAAGACCCCAGAGACTGAGCATAATTCCCACATGGCAGGGATCAGATTCTGCCAAGTGTTCGTACCTTCCCCTTGGGTCAGCTACCTTCTCCTGTCTTATCACTATCTTAGTCATTATTGTCTCCCCTAGAACACTTGACTGGGGCCTATTATGCTCTTGGTTTTGCTTCTCAGCATGAAGTAAATTCACTTTGACAAAAGATATTTGAAGCAAGGACAGTGAACAAATTCCAAATGCATGAACTATACTAGAGTTATATATGTGACAATCAGGTAGTTTTTTTTAATTAATTTTTTATTGGAGTATAGTTGCTTTACAATGTTGTGTTAGTTTCTGCTGTAGGCAATCAGGTTTTAAAATGTGACTCCTGGGCTCCAAAGTAGATTCATTCCAGTTCCAATTTATATTGTAGCAAATATTAACGTGGATTTTAAGGATTACTTTCTCTTTCTTCTGGTCCAGAGATCTGGATCACACTAAGATGAGGAAAAAATTGAGAAAGGCTCTACATTTACTCGGATGAGTAATTAGCACTCCTTAGGTAAATCATTCCCCCAGGGTTATGTTTTGTTTTGATTTTCCTCTGAACTCTGCTCACTTCAAAAACTCACACATAGGGCTTCCCTGGTGGCGCAGTGGTTGAGGGTCCGCCTGCCGATGCAGGGGACACGGGTTCATGCCCTGGTCCGGGAAGATCCCACATGCCGCGGAGCGGCTGGACCCGTGAGCCACGGCCGCTGAGCCTGCGCATCCGGAGCCTGTGCTCTGCGACGGGAGAGACCACAACAGTGAGAGGGCCGCGTACCGCAAAAAAAAAAAAAAAAAAAATCACACATATTCAGAGCTGCAGTAAAGGGAGGAAGAGAGTACAGAAGATATATCCATATAGGTACATACAGAGGAAAGAAAAAGCTATATCTAGGTGGAGAACAAAGATGAATCAGTAAATCAGGGGTACAAGTAGGAGAGAAAGCATTGAAATTAAAGAAGGGGCTAAGAGAAGGGGGCAGAGACCAGGGGAAATTGCTGAGCCTCTGCTGTGAGTGGGTGTGATATCCTACCGCTCCTGATTATCTGAGTCATGACTATGGCAGGTCAGAGTCAGCAGAAGTCCAGTAGACCACTCAGAAAGCTATGGGGGTGCTCAAATGTGCCCAGTCCCCCCCTCTGGAGTATGGTGAGGTTGGTTTAGGCCCTCTGCAAGCTAATTTAGCTCAAGCCTCACAGCTTGAGTACCCAAGACTCTGGCGGGACATTCCTAAAGGTGTTTCCAACCCTTTATTTTTTCTTCTTAAGGAACAGACCCCTTTTTCAGAGAAACGTTTACTCAGAATCTCAATAAATAAAAAATATGTAAGTGATAGCTTAATAATATGAATAAAATGCATAATACTATAAATGTATATATTTAAAACATTCATTTATTATGAGATGAATCAGTTCAACTCTTGTTGAATCCCAAACATGAAATCTATGGTTGTGTAGAATAGTTACAGCCTTCCATCTGCCTGGACATCCAATTAATTTCTATATGTTGCTTTGTGTTCACTTTATCAGATCAATCCATTTCGTGACAGTATTGCCTAATTCGGTTCAATTCATCTTAAGACTGATTAATCGTGTTACATCTATCATCAAGTTCTCTTTTTAGATTTTCCTTTTTTTGATCTCTAATTTGAAGATCAAAAAAACACCCACAATGTACAAGTACTGACACCAGAGCTATGTACAGCATGCAGCTGTGGACCTCTCTTAACGCCACGTGCCCTGTTATCACACAGGTCACTTTTTTTTTTAATTTTATTTATTTATTTATTTATTATATATTTATTTATTTTGGCTGCGGCAGGTCTTAGTTGCGGTACTCGGGATGTTCGTTGCGACATGAGAACTCTTAGTTGCGGTATGCATGTGGGACCTAGTGGAGTCTTACCCACTGCACCACCAGGGAAGTCCCTCACACAGGTCACTTTTAGCAGAGAATTGGCCTGGGATCTCAAACCATTTCTGGGATCTCACTGAGCT
This sequence comes from Mesoplodon mirus, assembly GCF_964341445.2. Taxonomy (NCBI): domain Eukaryota; kingdom Metazoa; phylum Chordata; class Mammalia; order Artiodactyla; family Ziphiidae; genus Mesoplodon; species Mesoplodon mirus. Next base: position 52,849,467 of record NC_138986.1, on the reverse strand, counting down.
CAGCCGGTAGGGACTGGAGGTCCATTCAGATAGCTTTACATGCACGAACTTGCTCAGGGTTAAGATTTTTTAAAGACTCATGCCAGGCAAGTGGCCTTCTAATCAATAATGCACATCTGAGGATTTCAGCTGTAGCCACAGAACAACAGCAGGAACAGCCTGCAGAGCCCAGTTTGCAAACTGTTGCTCTGGTACACCTGGCACCGTTAATACCCAGATAGTACAACTTCTCATCGTTATTGTCCTCTCTCATTTTGTCTTTTTGTCTTGGAGTAGTTCTCTTTTGTTTGTTTGTTTTGTTTAGCTTTTTTACTTTAAAGAGTTGCCTTGCTTTGTTACAGATACTACGCAATACACAAAAGGCTGAAATCTGTCACTTTTTGTTATAGAAAATCCTAGATGTAAGACTCTATGAAGAACCTCCAGTGCCTGATTTTGGTCTGGCCTGTGGAAAGGGAAGTTGGCACGACACTGGGATATCCTGATGTTGACAAGTTTTCTTAAACCTAAAAATGCACTTTGTGTGTGTGTGTGTGTGTGTGTGTGTGTGTGTGTGTAACCTGAATTCTCCAGCCAGTTTCTAGACTAGCATATGGAGAACATTAGGGCTTGTTTGGGTCTTGCCTTCCTGAGATAGAAGTAGGACAGAGTGCGAGTGGAGGAAGGCGTGGACGTGTGAGGAGTGTGCGCTCAGTGCCATTCTCCCTGATCAGCTGTGCCCAGGGACACGAGTCAAGAGCCTCCTCATCCTGCACTTACTTTACACCCTATCCTGGAAAACAGAGTATGTAGTAGAAGGAGGACAAGCCTCAAAGTCAGAAGTCCTCATTACTTGAAATTTCTAATGTGCATGGACAGTGGCATCTCCAAAGGGACAGGGACTTGGAAGTGGCCCTCGCTCACCTCAACATACGACATAAGTGAAAACAGTGTGCTTGGTGGCTACAGACCCCAACTCTCAGTCAGCCTGCTGCCAAGCTCCCACCACCTCCACCCCCAAAGAAAGAGCCCACGGTTATGCTTGCTTTGCAGCTTGCAAGGCTCCCCACTGCCAGCCTATGCCTCCAGATGTATCCAGGTGAATAGTTTTCTAGAGCAACTTCAGAAAATTCAGTAGCTCTGAAAACTTGAACCTGAGTGATATGTTCTAAGGAAAAGATTACTTGCCCCTTTGTATGTTTGGAAATACTGATTTTAAGTTTTAGAGTTTGTTTTCTACTTTTTTTGTTTTTTAGTTGGTTAGATGGCTGAATAAATATGGAGTTAGATGTATAAGACCTGCCATGTCCCTTTTTTCTCTTTACGTCCTACTCTCGATATTTGCAAGTATATGTCCAGCATCCTTGCAAATCCTTCAAAAACAGAAATAATTTTATAGCCGCCCACCCAAACTGAGCTTATCTTCACCATGCATGTAAACTGTCTTCTGACCTTTCCTTGAAGCTCCACCTTTCATTCAAGGGTCATCTTCACAGCGAACCAACTCTCTTCACCTTCGTTAGTGCTGCCAAGAGTTTCCGAAAACCCCACGTGGTCCAGTAGGGCTACAGAGGCTGAAGCGGCTGCAGGGCTTGCTCAATGCATGGAGGGGAAACAGACCCGCCATTAAGCTAACAGACCACAGATTGGAACTTAGTGGGTGTTACATAAAGTTCTGTTGAAATGAATGACCCAGATTCCCACCTCAGAACAATAACTTGTCAGAGACCTTCACGTTGCTCAGGAAAGTCAGAACCACTCTGAATGGTTCAAACAGCAATATTAGATCTGCTCATTTACCATGATCTGACCCTCCACTCATTTCCCATCTCACTTAGGATAGAATCCATGGTCTGTGATGGGTTGGCAAATGTTTTCTGGGAAGGGCCAAATAGTAAATATTTTAGGTTTTGTATGTGTGTTGGTCTGCTCAGGCTGCCATAACAAATTACCACAGATTGGGTGGCTTAAGCAACAGAAATTTATTTCCTCACAGTTCTGGAAACTGGAAGCCTGAGATCAGGGTGCCATCATGGTTGGGTTCTGGTGAGTACCCTCTTTCTGGATTATAGCTGGCTGCCTCTCCCTGTGGCCTCACATAGAGGTGGGGCTGGCGGGGTGAGGGTTGGGAGAGGAAGAGCAAGCTCTCTTGTGTCTCTTTTTATAGGGGCACCAATCCCATCAGGAGGACCCCACCCTCATGAACTCATCTAAACCTAATTATCTCCCAAATGCCCCATCTCCAAATACCACTACATTGGGGGTTCCATCTTCAACATACGAATTTGTCGGGGACAAAATTCAGTCCATAGCAGTGGGCTACAATGGCCTCTGTCACAACTTCTCAACTCTGCCATTGTAGCACAAAAGCAACCAGAAAAAAAATAAGTATGCTGAAATTTTAATTCTTTGAATTTTCATATGAAAACTTGTCATTAATTATTATTCTTATTTTGATTTTTTTTCCATTGTTAGCTCATGGGCCACACAAAAACAAGCAACAGGCCAGACTCGCCCTCTGGGGCATAGTTTACCAACCACTGACCTATGAGGCCATACTTGTCTGACTTCTTCTTGCTTCTTTGACCTTCTCTCACTGCTCCCTTCTCCTCACCCCAGTGTAGCCTCCATGTTCTCTACCATTCCTTCCCAGGCTTTTTCCTGTGTTCCTAATTTCCCAGGGACTGGCCCTCTGCCTTTATTGGGTTTGGTCACCTCCTCACAGGGGCCTTTCCTGATGGTCAAGTCTAAGAGAACTTCCTCCTTCCTCCTTTGCCGTCCTGTTATCTTGCTTCATTTTGTTATTTCATAGCTCTTGTCACTGCCTAAATGTATGTATCTATTTGTTTACTTGTTTTTTAAAAATTTCTTATTTTATACTGGAGTATAGTTGATTAACAATGATGTATTTATTACAGGGGTACAGCAAAGTGATTCAGTTATATCCATACAAGTATCCATTCTATTTTTTTTTAACTCTTTTTCAAATTCTGTTTACTTCTTTGCTGTCTGCCTCTCCAGCCAGCATGCTAACACCATGAAGGCAAGGAATTTGCCTGCCTTGTTCACTGTTGTATCTGGAACCATTTCTGGCACATAAAAGATGCTCAAAAAAATACTTGAATAAAAAATATTAAATAAATGAATGATGAATGAATGCAAATGCTGAAGTACTTAAGAATTTTTAAAAGTTTGAAACCAAATTCTTTTAATATATATGTTATCTACCTTTAGTATATAATAGCTTCTAAAGTTTGGATTTATCCTGAAAAGATAGAAAGTGGGGTTTTTTGGTTTTTTTGTTTTTTTATAGAAACTTAAAAGGCAGCAGTTGGTTTTCTGGTGACAGGTGCCTTTCTCTGTCTTTTAAAAATAGCCAAAGTTGTAAATTACTGTGATCAAAATAGTTTGGGAAAATGATGGTCTGGATTTTGCTTTTTTTGTCTGTCTTTTTGTGAGATGGGGTTGAGGGGAAAGGAAGGAGGCCCAGGGACAGAATAGGTTCATAGAGTTCAAGGCACAGTCCCCTGGGTCGCCCAGTGAACTTCCTTAAATTGAAAAGAACAGAGTCTTGCCCTTGCAGTCTGAGCAGTGATCATCCAGAGGCTACCCCCACCCCCGACCCCAAGTGTTCCCTTTTCTGGGATGGATAACTCAAAGGTGGGGAGGTTTCATTTCTTCCTTTCTTTTACAAGGTGGTAATCTCTTAGCTGCCTATGGAAATAAGGCTGCTTTGAAAGAGGAGCTTTACACCTTGTAAAGTTTTCCCCCAGGGCAGGTCAGCCATCCTTAACGCTTCTTGAAGTTAAAATTTCTTTTCTCTCTTTTTTTTGTTTTTTTAACTTTGTTAATGAAGTAGAAAAGTGAACTTCGCTGCACTTGTTAAAAAGTGCTACTTGGGTAAAAAAATTATGTCTGGATCTTTTTCCCGTACCAATGTGTAAAATCATCATTTTCAAGGTACATTAAAACATTTCAAACTTCTCAAGATTTAAAAGCAAAGCAAAGTGCTAAACAATGAATATAATGTGCTACCTTTTGTGTCAGAAAGAGTGGAAAAATGAGATATCTATTTGCGTTAGCTTCTGTTTGCTAAAGAAGAATAAAGAAGAAAGGGTAACGATGGTCTCTGATGGACAGCTGGGACTGTGAGGGCCAGTAGGAGGGCAAGGCTGGAGACAGGACCAAGGGTGAGACGCACCCTGTGTATCTTTTTATATCATTCTGACTTTGAATCATGTAATGTGTTCTCTATCCAAAAATGTAAAATAAAGATAAAAATTTTCCAAATTCTTAAGTCCCATCTTATTTTGATCTTTGGCACTTACCCTTCTAAACCTTTCTTTCTTTCTTTTCTTTTTTTTGGAGGGAAGTGCAATTTTTTAAAAAACCGTGGTCAAATACACACGACATAAAATTTACCCTTTTAACCATTTTAAAGAGTGCAATTCAAAGGCGTTAAGTACTTTCACAATGTTGGACAACCACCACCAATACCCCCAATTTCAGAATGTCTTCATCATCTTAAACCATAGCTCTATATGCACTAAACAATAAGTCTCCCATTGCGGCTCCTTGTAACCTCTATTCTACTTTCTGTCTCTGTGAATTTGGCTATTCTAGGTACCTCATGTAAGTGGAGTCATATGATATTCGTCCATTTGTGTCTGGCTTATTTCACTTAGCATAACATCTTCAAGGTTCATGCATGTTGTAGCATGTATAGAATTTCATTCCTTTTATGGCTGAATAATATTCCACTACATGTATATACCACATTTTGTTAATCCATTCATCTGCTGATGGACGTGTGTGTTGTTTCCACCTTTTAGCTATTATGAGTAACACTGCTTTCTTTATACCTTATATACTTATGGCATGTAATTATTTGCATTTTGTCTTTCACCCCTTCTAGACTGGGAACTTTGAGAGTGAGGGCCATGTCTTATGTATCTTATTCATCTCTCTGAATCCCCAGAACTGGTAGAGTAATAAGCAAGTGTTTACTTGGCACTTGTCTGTCTGTCAAATGACCAAGTGGTAGGTTGAAAATGAGTTTTGAGTTTACTTCATAAAGGACAATAGAGAAGTCAAAGGTGTTTGTTCAGCTCTGTCAGTTCTGAAGCAATGATCTTGTTTATTTGGTATTAGTTTTGAGTTAAAATACACTTAGGTGATAGGAAGTAGCTGCAGAAATGCAGCCATTTTCCAAACACAACATGGCAGCCAGACGGCAGTATTAATGAACGCAAGCTAATAGAAAACACTCCTGCTCCGTGTATGTCTGAGTGTGGGTATGTGACTTCACTGTGAACTGGCCATAGAGGCTGACCTGTGCACTGCCACCCTACCCCTGCCGGAGGGCACCATGTTAAGAATAAAGTGACTAAGTTTAGAAACAGGCAAAAGGGAAGCAGCAGTGGGGTTTGGGGTAAGTTCACACAGTTGCTTGGCCATTCTGACCCTGGGCAGATGTCCCCTCATCTCTTAATGATGGATGATGCACCAGCTTTGACCACTGAACAACCCTGGTTCCAAGGCCAGCTGCCAGCATTTTTAACTTTTTGCAAAAGGACCCTGAAGGGAGGTTGATTTAGTGGCAGCCCCTCATGGTTGACTCTGTCAGTCATGGTGATGACGTGGGAGCAGGGGCAGATGAAAGGCCAGGCCCACTTTTGGAACGAGAAATAAAGCCTGTCGTGGGCTGAGAAAAGGGGGTGGGGTAGAGGTGGGAGAGTTCTCTGTTATTTTGAATGTGTGCCTCTGGTTTTTGGAGAAATAATATTAACTATGGTGGAACTGGAGAGCTGTAAAGAACCATACTGATAATCTAGTCCAGCTTGTTGGATTTATTGGTGTGGAAATTAACAGATGAAGTTGTTTAAGAGGTCTTGCATGTGGCCATATTACTCTGAGGACAAGTTGGGCAAATATCAAGACATTGTCATCTGAACTGCTCAGCCTTTATGACACAACTTGATTTTCTAATGATGGCTATTCCCTCAACAGAACACCATTTTTTTTTTTTTTTTTTTACACAAAGCTGGAATGAATAGACATTTGACTCTAGGAAAATAAGTTTGCTAGTAATGGACTGTATACTTATTAAAATAGTGCTGTTCATGAAAGGATGCTCAACATCACTAATCGTTAGAGAAATGCAAATCAAATCCACAATGAGGTATCACCTCACACCAGTCAGAATGGCCATTATCAAAAAATCTACAGGGCTTCCCTGGTGGCGCAGTGGTTGAGAGTCCGCCTGCCAATGCAGGGGACACAGGTTCGTGCCCCAGTCCGGAAGATCCCACATGCTGCGGAGCAGCTGGGCCCGTGAGCCATGGCCGTTGAGCCTGCGCGTCCGGAGCCTGTGCTCTGCAATGGGAGAGGCCACAACAGTGAGAGGCCCACATACCGCAAAAAAAAAAAAAAAAAAAAAAAATCTACAAACAGTAAATGCTGGAGAGGGTGTGGAGAAAAGGGAACAGTAGCGCATGCTCTCCCTGCCACACCCCAACTGTGACAATCAAAATGTCTCCAGACATTGCTAAATGTCCCTTGGGGAGGTGGGGGGAGAATCACCCTGGGTTGAGAACCACAGCTCTAAATCATAATTTTATCCAGATTTTATTTTATTGTTTTGTGTCATTTTTGTTACCCTTTGTTATGATATAGTCAAGTTTCATGTAGTTTTCCCCTAAGAAGTTATTCTTTCTCTTGGGTGCAAAAATAAGTTTTAATCTCTACTGATAGTTTGTCTAATAGCTCAGCTTCGCATATTTATTTAAGTTGGTTTGATTATAGGTAGATTTTGCCAACTCAGCACTTTGGACAGATGTTTAAGCTGTTAAGAACAAAACAATAAATTCTATATGGATGGTGAAAAAATAAATGAATAAAATAGTGTTAATGTAATGATTTATAGTGGTTTTTTAAGAAATGACTTAGACATACAGAAAAACTGATAAGATAGTACAGGGAGTTTCTTCTGTTATTAACATCCTACATTAGTATGGATCATTTGTCAGAATTAATGAACCAGTATTGATACGTTCTATTAACTAAAGTCCATACTTTTTTCAGGTTTCCTTAGTTTTTACCCAATGTCCTTTTTCTATTCCAGGATACCATCCAGGATACCATATTATTGTCATGTCTTCCTTAGGCCCCTCTGGTCTGTGACAGTTCCTCAGACTTTCCTTGTTTTTCATGACCTTGACAGTTTTGAGGAGTTCTTGGTCAGGTATTTTGTAGCATGTCCCTCAACTGGGATTTATCTAATTTTTTTTTCGTGATTAGACTAGGGGTTATAGTCTAATATAACTATATAAGACTTCCTTCCTTGGGGCAGAAGACCACAGAGATAAAGTACCATGTCATCCTATCACATCAAGCGTACATATTATCAACGTAACTTACCACCATTGATGTTAACCTTGACCACCTAGCTGAGGTTGTGTTTGGCAGGTTTCTCCACAGGACTTTGTCCCCCCATCTTCTCATACTGTACTCTTTGGAAGGAAGTCGTATGCATAGCCAACATTTAAGGAGTAGGGAGTTATGCTCCATTTCCTCAAGGGCAGCATATCTACATAAATTATTTGGTGTACAGCGTTTTCATATTCTAAGAAAAGCTTAATCTTGTATATATTACTTACTCATGTAAATTTACCCGGGTGGCATCTCAAAATAATATGAATAACTGAAACGTAGGTAAATCACAAATATTGAGTTAGTCTATAGCTTTTGATTATTTCTTCCCCCTACAATTTTTTGTTTAATTAGAACTGAAAACTTGATAAACTTGCATTTTTGTCCATCTGTGGCAGGAGTCAGCTGGCTAAGAAATGGAATGGAATGGTTGGAGAAATGGATGTGAATATTCCACATACTGGTTATTCAGCTCCTAAGAAATAGATGATTCCTTGTGTCTATTACTGATTAATTTCTTTATTCTCTCTCCTTAATTTTTGAAATTTTACTTAATGTTGAGAGAGAGAAAACCAGCATTTACTTAGTACTTCTTGTATGCCTGGTGGTTTACATTTATATTATCTGACAGAAATATAAGAGAGCTGATTGGGTGGTCAGGGTTGGTAGGAGTCTATTTTTCCTGTTTCACAGATGAGGAAAGTGATACTTGGGGTGATTAAGCCATTTGCTCAAAGTTTACACAGACTAATCCAGATCCAGTCCAGGTCTGCAAAACCCTTGAGTGCTCTTTGTACTTTACTCTGCACTCCCATCCCCAGTGGTGAATTTTTTGGGGTTTTTTGGTGTGTTTGTTTTTATGGCCGCAAGGCTTGTGGGATCTTAGTTCCCCAACCAGGGATCGAACCTGGGCCCTCATCAGTGAAAGCGTGGAGTCCTAACCACTGGACCGCCAGGGAAGTCCCGTTCATGATGAATTTGATAGAGGGGAAGGGAGGGTTTGCCGTGATAGAACATTCTAAAGCCATGTCCTTGGCATTCCACACAAGATCATTCTTCTATGACTTGTATAACTTATAAATTGCTTGTTGGCCTTTTGCTATTTGGGTAAATCCCTTTACACCTAAATCTCAGTTTCCAAATGGGTAAAAAGAGAACTTTGAGTGGGTCATCTCAGAACGCCTTCCCAGCAATCACACTGCATCCTCTTCAGGGCCAGTCCTTGCCCATTCTTTTCTAGCTTCACATCCTCTGAGGATTTTGACTCTGTTGGAGTGGATTGTGGCTTTTATAAAAGGCTAATAGCGTTAATAAGTAGAGTAGAAATGTAGGCCATTCATAACAATAACTTGTTAAAGATAGTGTTGTTTGGTTTTTGATAATTGAAAGGAAACACAAGTGTGTGCACTAAATCACATTGGCAAGAGTGTGTAATCTGAGGCCAAGTGTAAACTGAACAGACTTCAGGCTTACTGACATCAAATTCTTTGATTATGTTTTCTTTTTCTTTTGTTAAGTACTTCCAGTTTCCTACATTTAGATGGTTTCCCTTCTCGACCTCCTCCCCTACTCCCCTTCCAATTTCAGCAAAAAATGAAGAGAATGGAGAAAAAGCAAACGAAGACTCTGTGTGTGTATGTGTGTGTGTGTGTGTGTGTGTGTGTTCGGGGGGTAGGGGTGGGGAGTGGCCGTGCAGCAGACTCTCCCTGCCACTGAAATTTGCCCCGTAACTTAGACTGCATCCCTGAGTGGAGAAAGCCAGACAGGGTTGGTTTTCTTCGAGTTTACAAACCTGAGGCTCTTGCTCCTTTACTTGGGGGCGAAAGGAAGCTTTCCTGAGCGCTATTACAAGAAAAGATAATGATGGTCATGCCATTAATTACAAAGCCAAAGAGACAGTCCCGTTTTCCTCCAAACTGAATGTTTATTTCTTCAAGCATGTGCCAACACTCATGAGATTGTCACTAAGGAGATTGATGATTCTGAGAAAGTCATTTTAAGTCTGATGGTTCAGTTTCCTCATATCTAAAATGGGAGTTACAGAATCTGCCTTCCCACCCTAAAGACTGGTATAGGGATAAAATAAGACAAGAAAGAGCATAGGATGTTTAAGGTGCCACAGAAGCATGATGGTATTTCTGTTGAACGAGCAAGCTTTTCTAGCAGAATTGGAAATATGAAATTCCATGTAAATCTACCTAGTAAGGCATGTGTACCCTTAAGCAATACATAGAATTTTGAACATCACTCTACTATTTCTTAGAGATTCAAGGTCATCACCATGCATATTGGTTATAGAATTTTCAAAGTCCCTGGAGTCAAATTTAGAATGGGGCTAGTTGTTCTGTAGCCTACTCATTGATTATCTGAACAAAAAGAGGTCCTGAATTTTCTTAGGTATATCTGTCTACCTATTTGTTACTTGTGAAAACAAACAGGAATGTTTATTTAGGTACAATAAATATTAGCTTAATAAAAACAGATATTCACGCCTCCCTCCCAAAAGAGAATTGTTCAGGGTCTTTACCCTTTATTCTAAGTGGCTTCAAGCTGCTGTGATTTTTTTGAGTTCTTGTTTGCTCTGCTTTTCCATGTCTTTCTCACTGAAAGACTGTTGGCTGCTCCTCTTGCATAATATATGCCGTTTCCTTCATCCTTTCTGATTGCTTTTTCTGATTTTCTGCTTTAGTGCTTGGAAATCTGGTAATTAATTCATTAGCAGTGTCTTTGATACAAAAGTAAATGACCAGCAGGGGGGAATTGCCATGATTTGTGGATGCAAACCTTGTTGCTTCTATTAGTTGTTTGGTCTCTTATAGACCATGGACTTACTCTATTCTTATTTTCTTCCTTTTCCTCTATCGACTACGGTGTATTTTCTATAGTGTTTGTATGACTCTGGCACTTTGCTAAGACTACTTTAGTGTGTAACAGTGGTTTAGATTTTAGTGATTTAAAGTAAGTTCCGATCAAGCCCTCCGCTCCCCGAAGAAGCTTTCCTTAAGTAGGCAAGGGAGGTCATTACTTTTTTTTCATTTGACAGGAACTTTGCTTAATTCCTTGTCTTGTCATCTCTGTTGAGTAAGCTGGGTTCTTAGCTTTTCCTTAGGGTAGGAACTACACTAATTGCCTGAAAAAACCTGTCCTTTAGGACAAGTTGGATACTCTTTGCATAACTCTGTCCCCGTTTTTTACAAACAAGGAAACACTGGGGCTGTTTTTAGTAGCACAGGCCACATGGCTTGTGGCAGGGCCAGGACTGGTGCTGATGGATTCTGCTGGTGTCTGACTCCAAGTTGTTTTTCTACCACATCTCAACTGTGACCTGAAGCCTTACTTCTCTGATAAAAGATCCAGAAAAACCAAGCCAAGTGCCTACATGTCCATTTAAGCTCCTGAAGCCTGTTTGATTCCTTTTGTGCCTATCAGGCCATCTCTCCCTGTGGAGCATGGCCTTGTGGCTGTCTCCACAAACCCCCAAAATTAAGTGCATAGCCTATGGCTATGACCATAGCTTTCTTCAAAGTTTCAAGGACATTTGGCCTTTTAAAAAAATGGTATGTTGGGCTTCCCTGGTGGCCAGTGATTGAGAGTCTGCCTGCAGATGCAGGGGACACGGGTTCGTGCCCCGGTCCGGGAAGATCCCACATGCCGCGGAGTGGCTGGGCCCGTGAGCCATGGCCGCTGAGCCTGCGCGTCCGGAGCCTGTGCTCCGCAACAGGAGAGGCCACAGCAGTGAGAGTCCCGCGTACCGCAAAAAAAAAAAAAAAAAAAAAAAGGTATGTCCTAATGTAATATCGTTTGTACAATACAGATGACATTTCCTCCCACCTAATTAGTACTGTGTCCCATTCAGAGGATTAAAATACCTCAGACACCTCCTTGTTTCATTTACATGCTATGATAGCAGATTGCAGTTAAAATTTTTAATTTGTCTTGGGTTGCTCTTCTGTGAAAGGAAATGACTTTCTCATGAGACAAACAGGTGACATTTGAAAATGGCATTATGCTGTACATTCAAACTATTATTTTCTGCATTCTTAATCATCTATCCAGTGGAAGAAGTCACATTAGAAGGTGTGGAGCTTTTAAAATTTCACCGAATCTGAGTCTGTCTTTTTCTATCCAGTAGAGTACAAATGAAGGCAACTGGTTTTTCCATGGGGTAGGGAAACAGTTCACCTTGGTTTTTGTACAAAGTGTACCAGACACTAGGTTTAGCTTATCCTTCCATGAGGTTATTTGCAGGTAATGAAATCCCTTACTTGTTAAAAAAAAAAAAAGGCGGAGAGATGGAAATGGTTCTGCGCATAGGAAGATGACTGGATCTAGCACTTGGGAGTGAATCCCAGTTTCCTGTCTGCTGCAGATTCTATTTATTATCTCTGCAAAGGTAGAGCATTTTTGACCTCTGCAAGAAAGAAAAGAATATGTAAAAGGCATGATTTTAAAATGTCATGCTGTATGTAGTTGAGATTTCTTTTTCCAAACAAGAAAGCCACCTCTGGGCTATCTGGTAAAGTTGAAATATGTTATCAATCAACTTCTTTCACATGTAAAAGGAGAAAAGAAGGGGCGGAGCAGTGGAAATGGAGACCTTATGTTAAGTTCGAAAAGCACTTGAGGCCTAAATGTTAAAATGCAAAATTGTTATTGTGTAATTTAGGCTCTTCTACAGCTGTATTCCTTTGTGTTGTTGAATTCATTAACTTTCATGCCATATGCTGGACATAATCCGTAGTACAGAATCATCCAGAAGCACGAGAGGACTGAAATTGCCATAGACAGTCCATAACTTTCATTTCACAGACATTCCTCAGGATTAGTATGCTGGCAATCTTTTAGGCTTAAAAACATTTAATTAGTATTTATTCCCCATAGTGATGCAAGATGAAGGTTGCACTTCTTTTTTTTTAATTGCTTTCCAGTTGAAAGGCAGATTTAGAGTATTCAAATCATGAATCTGCTTCGTAGAAGAAACGTTTTAGTGTGAGATGAAGGCTGCTTAGTGTGTTCAGGCTGAACTGAGAAGAGAGATGTATGTAAAAGTAACTTTCATTTCTCTCCTAAGAAAATTAAAAAGAGTGATCCATATCCTCCCATATAAAGGTGTGACAGCATGGCATTATGATGCATTTTCTTTCTGTCAAATAGGGACTCTTTGGGAGTTAATAAGTTGTGTGTGGAGTTTTCTCACAAAGTCATTTGGCCTTATAACATCGTAATGTCTTTCTGGTGTTTAGTCATGGAGAGTAATAAGAACAATAAACATGACTAAAACTTCGTAATCTTATATACAGGGTACTCAGAAGTTTTGAAACAGACCTTATGCATTTCGTAAAGTTAAGTGAAACATTACGAAAGCCTTCTTTCATTTTCTCTCATTTCTTTTTCCTTTATTTCCTCAACAATCTTCTCAAAAATTCTATAACTCAAGAGAGGTCTATTAACTGAGACACCTAGGATGTTGTACGTTTCCTCGTGAGTGACATTAAGGAAATCAGACAACTTCTTTGAAAGAAGGTGGTTTTCTTTTTCATTTAACATAGTTTTCAATACAGAGGGAATCCCATTTGTGTATTTTATTTAAAGAGCAGAAAACTGAACAATATGTTTTTCTCTGGTGCTGTGGAGGGGAGGGAGGATTGTGAATTTCCTGCTCGTTAGTGACAGTAAGAGGAAAAGTGTGCCGAGCAGCGCCTGGCTGACCAACAACAGATGGGTATCACCTAATAATTAGTTTCTTGCTTCTTACTAAGTTCAGCCCTTAGATCTGCAGGTCTTTATTTTTCCTTAGAGGGAGAGGTATTTGTGCATAGAAAGATGTCTATTTGTAGAAGGGGGTCTGTAGACTAAGAATGAATGCTCATCAAGATAGTTCTGGATGAGAAGCAAACAGAAAACTCCCCATCTGTGGGAAAACATGGACCAGCAAAACCACAGACAGGAAACAGTGCTAAATCTAAACGAGTCACAGCAGTAAGTTTCAGCAAATGGGAAAGAGAACGTAAGATGTGCTCTTTTTACCAAAGACATGTGTCAGAGTTTGAGCATCACCTACCGCAACTTCCATTTTTTCTCTCCTCAGCCCGGCTCCTCCCACCCTGCTGAAATTCACATCCCCACCACCCACCTTATTTTTCCACAATATGTCCTATGTGATCTATTCAGATCTCATTAAACTGATTTACTGGGCCCACTGGCTCTGCTCACCCTCAGTTTATTCCTACTTTGTTTAAAATTCGGGAAGTGGTGGGGGAGGGGCGGAACATTAATCGCTGCACTTGTGCAAACGGAGTGCCAGCTGATTTATGGCAAAGGTTATAAAGGAAAAGTATTAAGTGTGCTTCATTCCATTTGGCAAAGCCATCCTGCACAATGTCCACAGAAACCCCAAGAGCCCTGTTTTGTAGGAAGAAGGGGGGAACAGCTCCACCGAAGATGTGCTCTTCTTCTTTTGAGCATTAATTAAGACTGTAAATCACAGGCCACATGAAACAACTGTATACGACAGAACGTGGACGGTTGGGGAATTCTGCTGGGCTTGTGTGATCAGTCTGAATACCTACACCAAAGCCCTAATGGGAGGGCCGACTTCAAAGGGCAGTTTTGGCATGAAGGAGAGGTCTGCTCCAGCGCGGCAGGGAGAGAAAGAATAGTAAAGTACCGGCTGCTGCACGGAGAATAGGTGGCGGGGGACCAGGAAGGAGGGGAAGAGAGAGAATGAGAGTGGAGCAGTTGATTGTTTTTTCTCTTAAGAGTGCCAGATAGGTATGAAATGATGTATTATTCCTTTATCATAAAACAGTGGGTTTGATTGTATGGTAAAACCGCTATCTTCCAAATGAAAAAAAAAAACAACTTCTATTTGGGGGGAGAGGAAACTATTGTTTATATTCTTTTTTTTTTTTTTTTTACCCATGTAAAATGTCCTTTGGCTGCTTTTTTGACCATTTCACCATCTCTTCCTGCTGGGTCTCAGGCAACTTGGACAAGTGGTAGCTAGCCTGTTAGGCGTGATCCCCTGTGTGGGTTTGCAAATGTGAATTTACTTACTTGATTCTCTTTCCACAATGCAGGATCCAGCCTTCAGCACCATAGAGCTGAGATAGTGTTATTTTCCTTGGAGAGCTCTTCTGCATTCCTCTAAAACCCCAGAATATATGCTGAAGACCTGCAATAAATATTTTTTTCTTTCATCCTTCTTTTAAGGCTGACTAAACGTATTCTTTGCATTCAGAGATGATGTGGTGGCTCCTCCTTTTCAGCATATGCTTTTTTCTCTTCTGGTGAGGCTGGATTTGTGTTGATTTTTTACCTCACATTGAGCTGGTCCAGTGCCTCCTGGTCCAACTGTGTGTATTTTTAGCACAGCAGTTCAAGACTAAGGTTAAGACCAAGTTCATGGCTCTGGAACAGAACTTTAATGTTGGACCTTTGCTTCATGAGTGTAGTACTCTAACCAACTGAGGTGATGCCACTGAGAATTAGACATGGCCCCTCATTGAAAATACTGTTTTCTGTGGGTCGTGATAGTGAGCAGTTGAAAGCAACTTGAATATCAAATCACAAGGGTTTGGTTAAATAAATCAGTATGTTCATATAATGGGATACTAAAACAGCACAGAAACATAGGCATTTGTATAGAAATGTGTTCATATCACATTATTAAGTTAAAAAATACTGTAGTACGTATGTATGATCCTGTTTGATTTTTTTCTACTTTATTTAAGTATAATTGGAGTAAACCAAACTATACATATTTAAAGTATACAATCTGATGAGTTTTGACATCAGCAGACACCTGTGAAATCATCACCACAATCAGCATAATAAACATTCAATCAGCTCCCCTCCAAGAAGTTTCCTTGTGCCTCTTTGTAATTGTATAAATCCATTCTTCCTCCCACCCCTATCCACAGGCAAACACTGATCTGCTTCCTATCACTATAAATTAGATAGCATTTTCTAGAATTTATATAAATGGAATCATGCAGTATGTGCTCATTTTTTTTGGCTTCTTTCACTCAGCATAATGATTTTGAGAGTTACCCATGTTGTGTGTATCAAGAGTTCATTCCTTTAAGTTGTCGAGTAGTAGACCATGGTCTTTTCATCTTGTGATGGTCGTTGTTCTACTTATAGCTCCCTGGTAGCTTTTCTTTGTTTCTTGGCCTTATGGAATCTCACCTTAACGATATTAAGCATATTCAGTCAGAGCCTCAAGGAGACCCACCTGCCGATTTCTTAAGCCCTTCTTCTGCATAGCTCTCTCTGTTTGGTTCTTTGCTGTACAAATTCCAACCACCTCTGCTGCCTTGTTCTTTGATATTTGGCACCTCAGGTTAATGAGATGGCAGTAGTCTTCTTGGGGTCCCTTCATTTGCTGTACTTATAGGTGCTCAGGCAGAAAGTTGGGGGTGGTAGGACTCATCTTGTTAGTTTCCCATCTCTCAAAGATCACAGTTCTGTATCTGAAAACATTTGTATCATATTTTTGTCCAGCATTCTAGTTGCCTTTAGTTGGAGAATTGGTTTAGAACTAATTACTTAATCATAACTGGCAATGTTAAGTCCACATGAATTAATTTGTGATAGTGATATCTAACATTCAATAAGAAGATTTGTTTTTAAAAATCTTGATGATTTTCCAAAAGGGGAAGGTGACTCTTAGTAGGTATTTATCTTCTTATTTCTCAGGGCAAGTACACCACTTTAACAGGATTCTGTGGGAGTGCAGAATCAGGAAGCAACTGTAGTATAGTTCTTATTCCTATGGCAGGGAGAAATCTTACTGACTCAAATTTCTTTGAAATCACTTTTCATTTTTCATTAGGATCTTTCTTCATTGACTAGAGTGGACCAAAGTTAATATAGAACAATTAAGATATTTCAAATGCCCATTTACCAGATGAAGCCCATGCAGCTCATAGAGGCAGAGGAAGCTTGGTTTAGGATGTGTGTACTATCTGCTTAATGAGATAGAAAGAGTCCAGCCTAGACCTTTTTGTTTTTCTTTCAAACACATTCCCCAGCCGACAGATTCTTTTGAGAAAAACAATCTGCTTCAGAATCAGAGGAAACAACGAACAACCTTTATTTTTAGTGTTTCAGTAATAATATGTTATCATCATCCAAAGGTTTAGCTAAAGGTTACAAAAAGGAAAATGCAAATATAACTTATGGAATAGACATACAGCTGATAAAACCCTTGCCCTTTTTTCCATCCATGCTTTGGGAATCTACCAATGTTGTACCCAGGCTTGATTTTTGACTAGAAACTTCTAGAAATTTTCTCATTTAAGTCTCAGCCAAGCCTCACCAATTACTTGGCTAGAACAATTCCCAGAGGTTATTTTTTTTAGTTTAAATTTTCTTTGTGACTATTTTTGTATTGTGGCAAAATGCATGTAAGATTTACCATCTTGCCCATATTTTAGAGTATAGTTAAATGATATTAAGCACATTCATATTGTTGTCCAACCATCACTACCATTCATCCCCAGACCTCTTTTCATCTTGCACAACATTAACTCTTAGCATAATGTCCTCAAGGTTCATCCATGATATAGCATATGTCAGAATTTTCTTCCTTTTTAAGGCTAAATAATATTCTATTTTATGTATATACAACATTTGGCTTATCCATTCATCTGTCAATGTACAATTGGGTTGTTTCCAAGTTTTAGGTATTGTGACTAATGCTGATGTGAACATGAGTATACAAATATCTTTTTGATACTCCACTTTCAATTCTTTTAGGTATATACCCAGAAGTGGAATTTCTGGACTATATGGTAATTTTATTTTTAATTTTTTGAGGAATCACCATACTGTTGTCCACAGCGACTGCAACATTTTACAATCTAACCAACAGTGCACAAAGATTCCATTTTATCCACAAATGCTCCAACACTTGTTATTTTCTTGGTTTTTGATAGTAGCGTATTCTCTCATCATGGTTTTGATTTGCATTTCCCTATTTTTAGTGATGCTGAGCATCTTTGCATGTGTTTATTGACTATTCATATATCTTCTTATTTATTTGTTTGTTTGTTTGTTTTGGCTGCGCCTGGTCTTAGTTGAGGCATGTGAACTCTTAGTTGCGGCATGCAGGATTTAGTTCCCTGACCAGGGATCGAACCCGTGCCTCCTGCTTTGGGAGCTCGGAGTCTTACCCACTGGACCCCATATAACTTCTTTGGAGAAATGGCTATTCAAATCCTTTGCCCACATTTGAATCAGGATTGGCTTTTTGTTGCTGTTGTTGAGTCCTAGGAGTTCTTTATATATATTCTGAATATTAATCTCTTGAAAGATACATGATTTGCAAATATTTTCTTCCACTCCGTTTGCTACCTTTCACTCTGTTGATAGTGTCCTTTGATACACAGGTTTTAATTTTCACGAAGTTTAATTTGTCTATTTTCTCTTTGTCTTTTGAAAGTTTGATAGTAATGTGTCTCAGTGTGGATCTCTTTAAGTTCATCTTACTTGAAGTTCATTGAGCTTCGTGGTTGTTTATATTCATGTCTTTCATCAAATTTAGGAAATTTTCAGCCATTATTTCTTCAAATATTCATTCTTCCTCTTTCTCTCTCTCTTTTCCTTCTGGGACTCCCATGGTGAGTGTCGGTCTACTTGACTTCCAAAATAATTACGTCAGACGGATTTTTCCAGTGGAATTGTCATTTAGTTCAGGCAATGGATACCTGGTAATTCTTACTCCACCACCTTCCCAGAATCTTCTCCTTCAATTGCCTTTTTGTAAAATTAATTTATTTTATTTATTTATTTTTGGCTGTGTTGGGTCTTCATTGCTGCACGCGGGCTTTCTGTAGTTGAGGCGAGCGGGGGCTACTCTTTGTTGAGGTGCGCAGGCTTCTCATTGCGGTGGCTTCTCTTGTTGTGGAGCACGGGCTCTAGGCACGTGGGCTTCAGTAGTTGTGGCACACAAGTTCAGTAGTTGTGGCTCATGGGCTCTGGAGCTCAGGCTCAGTAGTTGTGGTGCACGGGCTTAGTTGCTCCATGGCATGTGGGATCTTCCCAGACCAGGGCTCGAACCCGTGTCCCCTGCATTGGCAGGCAGATTCTTAACCCCTGCGCCACCAGGGAAGCCCTCAGTTGCCATTTTGAACACACATGTTTTATCCTACATGTATTTTCAGGAATCTTATTCAGATTTGCATAAAACTTGTCCATCCTAATGACCCATAACTAGAGAAGATCAAACGAGATAACATATAAGTATGTGTTTTAAAAATATTTAGAAAATAACTAAGGTATCTTATTTCTTGCTTACATACCTTTAGAAAATGTAGAAGTAGCTATGGTATAAGCATTCCCTTTGATTTCTTGCGGTAATCTCTATCTTTCCAGTTTGTATTGTTGAGGTGGGGAGAGGCTAAGAGGTTTCCTCAAAGGATAAGGACATTTCTTACAAAAGAGACAGGTAAGGAGCATTTTTGTAGATACAGATTTTTATTACATCAAGAATATAAAATTACATTTGGTCTGTGTATTCAGAAAAGTCTTCTTAAGTTTTTCTTTCATCTAAGAGAGAAGTGAATCAATTCCTGTTATAGTTTTACAAGTTTCTGTATTATACAGCACGCTGATTATAAGAAGAATTATCCTCTATAACTACTATTTTGGTTACTCATAAATGTTTCTGAAACATTGTGCCAACTTATCAGACAAGTCTATATTCCTAAGCCCACTCATTTCAGGAAGCAACCATAGCTGGTTTTTTCTTTTTATTTATTGCTTTTATTTCAAAAGAATTGAAATATAGGCCACCTGGAATTTGCTCCCTTCTGTCTCTCCTTATCATTAAATTCAAGTATATAATGTTACCCCTAATATGTTCAGTGAAACATGATTAAAATGTTACTTAAAAAGTTAAAATAAGCTAGTTTGCAAAACAATAGTACTGAATGGGTTAGTCACAAATCTATTGTCATATGATATTAGAATTAAGTATTTCTTGCTGACATCCCTGCCTTAATCAGTTAGCTAGTCCATAGTGGCTTAGTAAGATTGTATTTAGCCTATTTTCCAAATGGCAATTAAGAAATGGTTTCATTTCCTAGTACAGGTTTGCCCGTGAAATCTCTCTGGCTTGTCCACCCCTATGAATTCTCTGTCTCCGTCCTTCCCCCTCCCCTCCCCACACCTCTCTAGAAACTCTTTTCCTTTCCTCATCCCTAAGACCAAGGCTCTCCAAACATTCCCTGTGTGTTTGTACAGTGCACAGCGAGGAAGAAATGATTAAGCAGTGAAACGTTTGAAACCCAGCTAATGCAAGGATTATCATCTATTTAACTCTTTCTTATCTTGAACTGGGAGGGGCTTAATGGCTGGACCTATTGTTCTCCTTTTCTTGACATTAATGAAGAAATCAAAGCATCCAGCTGATTTCCAGCGGTGTCTAAGAGTGACCTGCTGAATTGATTTATTTGTCCCCTCCTTCCAACATTGTTCCAGACTGGAGCAATGGAGAGTGTGGTATTGTTAGAATAAATACACATGTGCATGCGTGCTTGCACACACAATACAGGCACACCACCTCTGTCCACACTCAAGCCAGAGTGTATTTAGCCTCTAATAAAAGGATTGAAGGGGCTTGCAGATAGTCTGCTTAAGAGATATACTCCTAGTTTCTGTTCTACTTTCTCAGTGATTAAGAATCCTTTCAGTAGCAGCCTGCAGCTTCTCTGTATAAAGCAGGCTTTCCAGTTCTAACCTGTATCTTGTGGGCTCAGGTGTTGTTGGAGTACATACCTTACTCTAGTAGATCAAAAGCTTATATATTTCTTATTTTTTATAGTTAGAAGAATTATTATTAACTTGCATTTTATGAATTAAGAATAAAAACTCCATTTTTAATGTTAACATCATGGTGTGGGTCCTTTGTTACCTACTTCCATGATCATATAATTATAGAGGAACATAAAGGTATACAGCATTTTC
The DNA here is from genome assembly GCF_964341445.2 of Mesoplodon mirus. NCBI lineage: Eukaryota > Metazoa > Chordata > Mammalia > Artiodactyla > Ziphiidae > Mesoplodon > Mesoplodon mirus. The sequence continues at coordinate 52,829,085 of NC_138986.1, read as the reverse complement.
TGTCTTTTTTTTTTTTGCGGTACGCGGGTCTCTCATCACCGCGGCCTCTCCCCTTGCGGAGCACAGGCTCCGGACGCGCAGGCTCAGCGGCCATGGCTCACGGGCCCAGCGGCTCCGCGGCATACAGGACCCCCCAGATCGGGCCACGAACCCGCGTCCCCCGCATCAGCAGGCGGACTCTCAACCACTGCGCCACCAGGGAAGCCCAGGCTGGCACCTTTAAGCTTAAGCTTAAAAGTTCCCTCACAAAGTGGTCTTCCTTGAACACCCAGTTCCCTGCCATTCCTCTCTTCTCTTACACAGCACCCTCTCCTTTTTTCCTTTCCTATCACTTCCCACACGTGGTGATTATATTTTTACATTTACTGGTTTCATGTCAGTCTCTCCCTTAATGATACGCTCCATGAAGGGTATGGACCATGTCGTTTTTGCTAAATACTGCATACCCGCTGCTTAGCACAGTGCCTGCTACATAGCGGGGACTCAGTAAATCATCGATGGCTGGCTGACTGGCTGAGTGAACCGAATGAAGAGCTGTCATCCTCTAGACCTAATGATTACAAAAATATGTTTGGAGAGCTTACAGTCAGACTTTAGTATTTTTAATCAAATTGACAGTAAGTGGCATTGAAATCGGTAGGTGACCATCCGTGTAACTTAATTTAATAAAATGGGTTGAGATCCTATTATTCTGCACTGGAGTGAGTATTTTAAATTCTAAGGAAAGGCTTTTTCTCACTTGCAGTTCTTTTCTGTGTTAATTTTATGCCCTACTCCCCACCCCTACTCTCTCTCTTTTTCTCTCCACACACACGCACACACATTTGCCTATGTATATCTATATCTGTATTTTTTAAGTTACCATTGCTTTTAAAGTTCTCAATTTTTTTGGAAAAGAAAAGCTTTACATTTTTTTCCCCATCAACCACCTTCTCCCTTTTTGTTCTTCCATCCTTTTTTGTTGTTACCGTTTTTCTATTCTTCACACACACACACACACACACACACACACACACACACCAAATTCTGTCAACACTCTAACTCCATTTCTCTTCCTTTGAACTGTTTAGAAGATTTGAAAGTTGTAGCTGAGTAATTAAATTGAATACTAGGTAAAATTTGGCACTACGTTACTGTGTGCAGGTTTGCTTGTTTTGTTTTTTGTTGTTGTCTGTTTACTTAGTAAATCACTTAGTATTTTTTGCCAGGGGAAGCCAGAAGTCAACCATCACTGCAAAGCATAAAATAGATCCTATCCAGGGCAAACATTTGGGTGTGGAGGGAGCAGTATCTGACATTAAATCACAGAACCTGTTTCTACACTTCAATTCCTTCAGTCTTTTACTAACGCTTCCTAGAAAATCTTAATTGTCTAATCCAAAGTGGATCAAAGACCTAGAGTTAAAAGGTTTGGATTCCTGCTACTTCCCAAGCAGGTGAATGGATCATTCCCATTCTTGTGATTGTTAAGCCCATTTCTAAGCTTGGTAGTCATCAAAGCAGGTTAAATCAGGTTCTTTCTCAAAGGACATCCTATCCACCTAGATAAGACCAAGGAAAGGAGGAACGATCACTCTGATTTCCAGTGAGAATCGGGAGACAACAAAAAGGTAATGAACATCATTTTTTACTGAGGACTTTTTCCCCTCAAAATGAGAGAAAAAAAAAAAAGGTGAATACATAGCCACCTTTAGAAACTTCACTTTCACTTTAAAGTGCCTAGGAAACCAAATGGCTAGAAATGTTAAATCCAAGTTAACCCTTAAAGATAAGATAATTGGATACATTGTAAATGAAAAATATGGCATTAGAATATTTTTTAGGTAATTAAAAAAGAACTTTTATCTTTCTGTTAAGTCACTGTGGCTAGAAAACGCAATTTCTCAGCTGTCTTACCAAGATTCCAACCAATTCAGAACTATCCCAATAAAACACCATCCTAATTATAACATAACTCAGGTGGGTGTGAATAGCAGTGTTAATCCACAGAGAAGTGGCTGTTGCACAAGTGGCAGTGGGGAGATAGCAGTGTCAATAGGATTCAAAACTTGGATTAAGGGTCACAAGTCCATGCTTTTACTGCTTTCCTTAAGATACATGGTTTTTAAAAAAATTGTTTCGTATCAGACTGTTTAAAAAAGCAAACAAACCTTATTTAGTTTGTTAGATTTTTTTCCTGGTGTCTGAAACTATGCCCTCATTTATTGTGGCTTATTCAAAACAGCATATTTTAAAGCAATAATTAAAGTACAGATGATCAACAAGGCTAAATATATATGCCATGCTAATCTTTGTACAGTGTTCTGAGAAATCAGTGTTGTTGTTCTCTTTTATTAGTGGCTGAAAGTAGTTAAGAAATATTTTCTTTAAAACCTGGTTGAGGGCTTCCCTGGTGGCGCAGTGGTTGGGAGTCCGCCTGCTGATGCAGGGGACGCGGGTTCGTGCCCCGGTCCGGGAAGATCCCACATGCCGCAGAGTGGCTGGGCCCGTGAGCCATGGCCGCTGAGCCTGTGCGTCCGGAGCCTGTGCTCCGCAACGGGAGAGGCCACAACAGTGAGAGGCCTGCGTACCACAAAAACAAACAAACAAACAAAAAAAACGAAAAAAACACCTGGTTGACATTCAGTACTCTAAGAAACAGTGAAGGGGCGGAGGATAAATCTCCTTTGGCTGTTGTGTGGTTATCATTGGTTCTCTCTAAAAGTGATGGACAAAATAGTACAGAGAGGTACGAATCTATTTCTTTGTGCTCCAGTCTGATGAGGGTATGGGGCAAGATTTAGAAGAACTTGGAGTTTTAAAACTTAAACTAAGGGCTTCCCTGGTGGCGCAGTGGTTGAGAATCTGCCTGCCAATGCAGGGGACACGGGTTCAAGCCCTGGTCTGGGAAGATACCACATGCCGCGGAGCAACTAAGCCGCTGAGCCACAACTACTGAGCTTGCGTGTCTGGGGCCTGTGCTCCACTACAAGAGAGGCCGCGACAGTGAGAGGCCCGCACACCACGATGAAGAGTGGCCCCCGCTCGCCGCAGCTAGAGAAAGCCCTTGCACAGAAACGAAGACCCAACACAGCCAAAAATAAGTAAACAAACAAACAAACAAAACCCTCAAACTAAATATAGTATTTACTAAGCAAAGGCTAAACAAAACCAATGTTTGTGTTCTAGACAAACATTCTAAATAACAATCCCTTCTCCCTCACTAAGGCTCACAAGATAGATGCAGAGCCTACCCCAGATCCGCATGGGTGATTTTATTATAAAATACACTCTCACAACCATTGCCACCAAATATCTGACTTTTTACCTTGAGCAAGCAAAAAAAAACCCCACCATTGTTAGAGGAAAGGAAAGTATTCGTCCTGATCCTAGCAGAGCTGCTTTAGGGAAGAAAACACACACAAACACACACACACACACAAATGTGTGTATAGGATGCAAATCAGGCCTACTCAGAAAAGCCCTAATTAATGTAATTAAAATCTGTCAGATCAAACTGATTAGCCTGATACTCAAGCCGGAGTAGAGGGAGTGGGGCTCCTGGGGGGAGGGGAAGGAGGGACCGCTAAGGTGGGGTTAGTTTTCAGTAGAAGGAGGTGGTTGGTCTCCAAGGTGATCAAAGCAACTTGTCTTTCATTTCCATGGAATAAGGACAGTGGGCTCCTGGCCACAGATCTAGTTTCCTGTGTCTCTAGTTCCTGGCACGTCCAAAACCATTCAGGTGGGAGAAGCAGGTCCTTTGTGGGCTGATGGAAGGCAGTGGAAAAGGCTGCTTGTCCTCCCTCTTGGACAGCAGAATACAAACACATGAAGCATTTTGCATCTCCTGGCAATCCCCTGTCGCAGTCTTTGGCCATGACCACTGACACACCAGCAGGAAGGAGACAAAGGCCATGTCATGTGATCGTCCCGATAGGGCTGTTGACACAGGCCTCTTGCAGAGCCGCTTTGGGGGGGCCGTGGGAGAGCTGCTCTGCACTGGGTGAGGGAGAGCTGTGGTCTGGGCGGCTCCTTCAGAGGTCCGGAGGGGAACTCCAGGCCGCTTGAGTGGAAAAGTGAGTATTTCATCAACAGTGGGGGAGAGGCTTATTCTAGCCAAATTAAAGAAGAATGAAGGACAAGTAAATTCAGGGTTCAGAAATTCTCTGAGCTTCTAATTGTGTCCTGAGAATATATTCTTTCCTATAGAGGGAAGATGACATTCTTCCTAATAACAGTTTTTCTGAAGTTTCAAGTAAGATCATCATAGGTACTTTTCACTTTTTTACTGATTAAGAAGTTTGAAAAGCAACACTCATTAAGAGATTGACGATCACCATAGGAAGTGACCTATATGATCTTTCCTTGTTTCTTAAACTAATAAATACAGAGGACCAAGTGTCCTAGGTTTTCTTAACTCTTTATGCACATTGCATCTATTTTGATTTCTCTGCTAACACCTATATCAGAAATACTAGGAAAGGAAAAAAGAATAACTAGTGGAGGTGAGGGAAGAATTTGGAGTCTTAATTTGTTTCCTTAATCATAAGTACTACACATAGTGTACCCCTCATTTTTAGTCACAGTTTATGCAATTTCTTTAGTTCTTGAGGACAGTGAGAGAAGTAGTTAATTTGGGTTTTATTGGCATAGTACATTTTAAAAATAGTCTTTAGCAGTGAAATAGGTCTTTGTGGAAATGCCGGTAGAGAGACAGACACATGGATAAGTTGGTCAAAAGGTAAATTGAGAATTGCATATCTTCTTTTCATTGTGTGTGTGGCTTAGCTAATCACACAAGAGTAGGGTATAAAGAGGTAAATCTTTATTATGGGAAATTCACTGGGACTTTCCAAGGGGAAAATGTGTATTAGGATGACCGCTTCTGTCATCCTTATCTTCAGACTTAACGTTTCGCTGCAACCTCTCATAATAGTTGCACCAAAGGAATTAGAATTACATGGACCTTCACTAAAATTTTAAAGACTAATAAGAAAATTATTTATGGTAACAGAGAGAGTAAGAGCCAGGAGTTGAGAACCCTGGATATTGTCACTTTTTCCTGTTGATAAGCCAAGTGTGAACAAATCCCAACCCTCTCTGATCCTTGGTTTCCTCAGAGCTAAAACACAGGAGCTGGTTAGAAGAACTGCATAGTTCTAAAAGTCTGGGGCATTTTAATAAATAAATTCAAAGTAGAGGGAGAGTCTTTTTTTTTTTTTTTTAAGCTGTAAAACTTCAGATTTGGCACTTCTTAAACAGCTTATGCCAGAAATTCTAAAATGTAGTTGCAAATAGTAAATGGGTGCTATGCCTTTGTTTATATTTTATTTGGTATGAATAACCAGAATTTGGAAAATGCCTCTCCCCTTACCAGACTTCTGATGGCACGGGCTCTGCATCTCTCAAAAACAGCACCTCTGGAAGAAACAATATGTGAGTGGACCTGGGCAGGACTGGGGCGCTCAGAGCTGACCACACTGCGTTATCCTGATAGCAGTTTAGCTGTCTGTCCACGGCCGTACTGATCAGGCTAGGCCAAGCCTATGTTTGACTTAGCCCCCTTTTCTCGAAATTTCACAATTTTATGGCTCTTCTGGTTGCACTGATATCCTTGAAAAAGACAGCTTAGTTAGTTAGTGAACCTGCAGTAAAGTGTGGCTGCCTGGTCAGCACAGGGTCTTATCAGGAGGGAAATGTGTTTTATGGAATAGTGAAGGCCAGGCTGTAGAGGAAGTCTTTTCTCTCTTCCCTTGGTGTTACTTTTGTCTTGCTTCAGAGTTGACCTTTTCCATTCCTTAGTATTTTAGAGCTCTTTTTTTTTTTTCTAAATGTGAGGGAAAGGCTCTCCAACTGTCTGTTAGCACTTCTGGGGCAGCATAGTACCGGGAAGTGGGGGTGAGTTGTAAAGACACTGATTCTGGAAAGCACACTGGTTGCAGCCCTCCAGAGCTGACTACGCTATACCTCTACTTTTTCTACCAAAACGAGCTCGGCAACAACTGGTGAAATCTATAACCTCATTTACCAGTAATCCTTAGGTGGCTGCTCTAATTTTATGCGTTATTTCTAGACGGATTTATCTTCCATGCATACCCTTAGTAAATAAATACTTCCTTTACTCGCCAGTCCTTTTCCCCCAACCTGAAGCCCTGGCCTCCACACTGTCTCCTGGCTACCTCTTTTCTCCCTACTCCCCACCCCTTCAAAGTTTGGGCCAAAGTAACTTCCTGACATAGTTCCCACAATTCTGCACGTGGCCTTCGTTTCTGCCAGAGTAGTTGGGAGAAAGGCCGGCGTTCTTCCCTTCCCTTCCACCCCTGTTCTCCAGCCACGGCTGCTGGCATCCATCCTTGGTGCTACCATCCCCCACCATAGTTGTTGAGGCTCAGCTCAGAGGACACCTTCTCCGTCACCCTCCCCTGGTCACCCACCCCTCCCCGGTGTGGCTTTCGTGGCCTCTATCACATCCCGCCTAGGACGGTATGGGCATGCGCATACGCACACGCACACGCGCCGTACCACGACGTAAACTTCGGCCCCGAAACGATGTCCGAATTTATCTGGGCGTCTTTCTCGGTACCTGGCGTAGGTAGGTCTGCTATAACTGTCTGCTGAACGAATGAATATAGGAAAGAATGCTGAATGACTGCCTTGACCCTTCAATTTGGTCCCTTCTTTTCCTGATTCTCTATCTTTATTTCTTGTCTTTCGGCCTTGTTAACGCAAATTGAGGTGATCAAGGATTTCAAACACACACTTCTCTTCCCCCCACTAAACTTTGTGCTGCTTCTGTAATTCTCCTACAAGTGCAAAATAATAAATTACTTGAAATTCCGAACTGTTAAGATTTGGTGGAGAGTAAGGTAGGAGATGGCAGTGAATCAGGAGCGCTCGTGCTAGTCTCAGCTGCAAGACTGGTGCGATGTGAATTTGGGGAAGTCGCCTAACCTTATTGGGTCTCTGTTTCCACTTCTGTACAATTGGACTGCCGCAAAGTGATTCTCGGACATGGGCCTTGGACCCTCAGGTTGCGTCCCCAGTCAGATTTCTGCTTTTATCTATATTCCAGTTGCTCAGAGCACTGTAAGATTTTGATAGGTTTAATAGAAGAAAAAATAAGCAGAGTTTGGATACTGTACACTATACTACATTATCTCTAAGTTTACATACAGAATTCTAAAACTGTGATTTTAAGAGAGCATGAGAAAAGCTGTACTAAAATTAAAATGAAAGCCTAAAAGAGAATTATTACACACAGGAATGTTTTTAACCAGAACTATTTATGGTACTTTAGAATATAAAATGTTGAGGCTCTTTTTAAATTTTTCTTTATTAGTTTGCAAAAACAGATGAGATTATTTGAAAATAATGTATATTCTTGAGCTGTCATCTTTCCAGGCATGCTAGGTTTTTTCCCTTCATCCATTTCAGCTACAAAGACAAAACTTCCCTACCTACAGAAGGCTGCGTATGGACTTGCTAGTTTCGTGTGATAAATTTAGTACAGAGTTACACCTTCAAAAACATATGAGTCAGTACTTAGGTGATTTCAGTCATTCATCCTTTCTTTTTTCTTGAGGTAAAATAAAGCAAACCAGTATACTCACACCTAAGCTATTGAGAGAAACACTTTTCCCCAGTTACAAATAAAGGAAAACATTTTTTAAAAGTCTTGTCCTTAAAGAATTGTATACTTTTCATTCTTATAATCCAATGATAAATTGTACTTAGAAAAAAATTTATAAAACTATATTTGGAAGAGGTAAACTCATAAAGTCTTTACATCAGATTGGGTGGTTTTCTTGCAATACCTGTAGTGTTGTATCAGTTTTCAAAAAAAAAAAATTCTTCTGGAAAATTCAGATTTCATCTGTCATAAGACCACAATGCTATCTATTCAGTTTGTGTATTCTTTGCATTTAAAACCTTTGGGCCCAACTGAAGAGAAACTTAAGAAAGGTCAGAAAGCAAAAAAGTTCCCTTAATTATACCTGGGAGTAAAAAGCATGGTAACAAGAAAATGTGACATGTAATATGGCCCTTGTTAATCGTTAACTCTTTGAGTTGGACCTGGCTCCTTAAACAAACATAACCACGGTGGGATGGGTCCTCTTTCCCCTGTAGACCCAGGCTTAAGAACTAAGCTGGAGGATAGAGGCGGCCTCTTCCCCAGACTTAGAGAGTGGACTCGCAGCAGGAGGGCTTTCACTGTCTCTTCAAACAGGAAGGGAAGGGATCGTGTTACTTCAACTGCTATTTTCACATAAAGAAGGCAGAGAAGGGGGACTGGTTCTGTAAATGTCTTTCAGATCAGAGGGTAGCTGACCTGGCTTTCTCAGCTGTTATTTTGCTTGTTTAACTGACCCGTTGTCTGAACAGGTGTGTGGTACAGCAAAGTGTTGCTTAGGATAGCTGGCATAACTTTCTTTTCTGGGCTAGAAGTAGACCACAACATGGCTTGTCCAGGAAGATTCTGGAGTCTGAACTCTTGAAGGGGGAAATGATGCTGAAACCTGAATTTTTTTAATAGAAGGCAAAAATTATTTTTGAAAAGGTGAGTGGGTGGCCTGTGATGGTTGTACTGTATTTTGGGAATGATGTCGCCTTTATAGTTTCCAAATAACAAGGTTTTTTTCTTTTTTTTAAATATATAAATTGGATAATTAAGATTTACATTTTTTAAAAAATTAACATTATGCTAAGTGAAATAAGCCAGACACAAAAGGACAAATATTGGATGATTCCACTTATGTGAGGTACCTAGAATAGTCCAATTCACAGAGACATTAAGTAGAATGGGGGTTACCAGGACTGGGGGTGGGGAGGGAATGGGGAGTTGGTGTTTATGGGTTTGAGGACCATGAAAACGTTGTGGAGATGGATAGCAGTGATAGATGCACAACAGTGTGAATATGTTTAATGCCACTGAACTGTGCACTTGAAAACGGTTAAAATGGTAAATGTTATGTATAGTTTGCCCAATGTTTAAAAAAATTAGCTATCATAAATATTGTTCAAAGACATTTTTATTATAAGATATACCAAAGGAAGCCTGTAGAAATTTGGTTCAGTTGACTTGGAGATTAACATGACTAAGACAAAACCAGTTGCTTGGTTTTGTTTTGTTTTTTAAGTGAACTGAGTCTTCGGGTAATATTTTTGACTTCATGGAAGCTTTCCACATCCCATGTGTTCAAGGCATTGTCTCCTTGAATTTCTAGTTAACCAGATGCCTTTTATCTCTTTTATGCTTTCTGTGCTTTACGTTTAATTAACAATTCTAAAAATAATTATCAACTTGATGTTAATAATGTATACTTTACCTCATCAGACCATCACAGTAAAATATCCAACGTATTAAATTCAATAGTTATTTTGGATCCATGGTTGGAACAAACTGTCTCCTGCTTGTTAGCCATTGATGATGATTTGGTGGGACGGCAGATTTACACCCAAAGACTTCTTAACTAGGTGTGTTTAAATCATATAACTTTAAAAATTCATAGTGATCATCGAGAGGTTATTAAAACCTAAACATTATAACATATTGTTATTTTCTACAAATTTACACCTTAATTTAAAGTGATTGTTTTGAGTGAAATTTTATTTTAATTAAATTTGAGTTTTAGAACAAATGCATTCTTTTATTTTCTTCAGTTGAGGTAGACTGGACCCAATTTCACTTCCTGCTTCCCCTGGTGATTTTATTTACACCAGTTTTAAGAGCATGGAGACTCCGTTCTTCTGTCCTCTTCCTCCCTCCCCAATTAAGAAAAAGCTTTTTTGCAGTCTAGGATCAAATAATCTAATTTCAATTTGTAGTCAACACATCTTTGAACCTGACAGAGGTAAGATCTCTTACTAAAAACTAAAACTCGCTTCAAAAATTAAAATTAAGACAACCAAATTAGAAGGAAGCAGAAATGCTAAGTCGTAAGTAATTTCTTTTGAGGAGCAGTCTCCCCTTTATATGTATTTTTTCCCCTGTGTTCCATTTACAATTTAAAAAATAGAGAACACTGTTGCAACCCAGACTATAAATATATATTCTATTCTATTGTATCCTGATTCCTTTAATTCTTTTAAATACACTTTTTATTAGCCCTGAAGGATGCTGACAAAACTTGAAAATGCTAGTGCTCTAAAGAGGCTTGCTTGTTTTCACTGAGACCTAGCTCTTGAGTAAAAGGGTTGAAGTTGAAATTGGGTTCCCTGAACTGAGAGAGGCTCCCTGAATAAAAGTGTCTTGGCTAATGTCCTTTTTTATGGTTTATTTTAGCAGTAGCACCAGGCCTCCCCCAAATGTTTACAATCCCCTGTTTGGGTAGAAAGTTCATGCCTTCGAGCATCCTTAGCCCCTGGTTTACAGAGTGGTGAGGTAGTTTGAATGAGTGTCTAGAGTACAAAGGTTATGAACTACTTGTAACAACTTCCAGAATAAAAGCCCCTCTTTGGTTTCACTGCAGAGCTTGATCATTGGGTTGGTCTCTTTTTTTTTCATGGAGACTAAATTCTTGGATCACAGGTCATCTGCTGGAAGCATCAGTCTGCCTACTGCTTGGTGAAGTGGCCGACCCCAAGACTGATAGTGTTTCAGGTAGCTGTCATTATTCGATTGTAGCAGACAAATAGAGAACAAGATCGTCTAAAAGTTTTTACACAAACAATTATGTATAGAGAAAACTGAAGGAAGATACAAACTCAGATATTTTACAGAAAGGTTTTTAAATGTTTTTTGACCAAGTAGATGATTTGCCTCTTATTCTTCTTATAAATAATTTAAAATCTTTTGTGTGTATGCCTGGTTATATTTCTGCTCTAAATTGAAAATCAAATTGCTACTTGTTCCCTTGTATCTGTCTATCTGTCTCTCACTTAAAACTAATTCTGAATTGTGCGAGTGGGAGGGGAGTGTGTCTTCAGTGGTATTCAGTTTTCTTTCAAGATATTCTTCCAAGGATATGTCAAGTATATAAAAGACTATTAAGTGGATAGTAAGCATAGCTCTTCAACTTTTGTGCTTTGCAAACCAGTATATGAAAGACTTGGACATTTCAGCCTAAGAAGATAAGTGTCAGATTAAAATATAAGCTTTAAGAAGATAAGGACCATGTGCATTCTGACTTCTTCAGGTAGAGCTAAGAATAGCTACACGAAGCTTAATCAATTAGTTTATGCTAACTGTAATGAATCATACCTGTAGTTTCTAAGGAGAAAGGAGAGAGAAGCTTAATTTAATGCTTCTCAAACTTTTCTATGCCAAGAAAAGGTATACATTTCTTTTGTCTTTATGGGATGAGTGTTTATGTGTTCCTTTATAAGCAAAAACACACTACTTACTGATCTTTTCACAGAGGAGACATATATTTTGAATTCATAGTGAAGATAGGGTTTTGACATTTCCATACACACCATTTTACTTAAGATACTACCATAAATATTGGTTTATACCCTTGGCACAAAATATATTGAAATGATCCATACTGCTATTGGATTTGTGACCTGGGCTTCATCAGCTAACCAGCACTTCTCAGTCCTGGATTATCTGAGCCAAGGAAGGAAACCATTCACATCCAGGATGGCTCTGCCAGGGCTTCCCAAACAATTAATGGGTTAGGACTTGGTTCACCACACCCAAACTGCTCACCCTCCCCTGGGTGTGGGTACCTTTGCAGAAGGGGTTGTCGTGAAGGATGATCTTCCCACTCAGCACTTCTTGGTTCAAAACATGCCATGGAGTACTGTTCAACAATTATAAATCACCGCCAGTTGAACTTTCCTAGTACTTTGGCAGGTAGGAGACTGGGCGGACAGCCTTAAATATATATCAAGTAATACCCTACTCTGCAGTTTGCTGAAACAACAAGACAACCTGTTTTTCGAAAGAATTTTTTTTTCATTTAGGTATATTTGTGTGAACAAAATGCTATCGTTACATTGGGAGGGTACATACACACATGTCCTGCATCATTATATACACGAGATGTGTTATTAATCTGGTTAGCAACCTGGTTCACAATTATAAGTAGTTGTCTATACATCTTTTATATTTTATTTACTTGTTAGAACATTTTAAGTGGAAAATGTTTGTCATTAGAATGTCTGAAATCTTAAAAAAGAAAAGAAAAGAAATATGTGTCCCTTTGAAAATCCTACAGATTAGATTATCAGCACAGCTAATACTTCAGGGACCTTGTGTCTCCCTAACTTGCCAATATCTATTTGTTGAGTGTTGCAAGAGTTTGCTAATTAAACAATTCAGGAGGTGTTTTGAGTGGAGTTTGTGGACATTTCACCAATTAAACAATTTATTGCTGCAGTTGAAAAAAGTTAGTTGGTGTTTATTAACTAACTTTCTTGCCATGTTTATGGAGAATCATTAGTGCGACTTCTGGCCCCTGACTCGATTTTTAAAGGGTTCATAGTCATTATTGACACTTTAGTTGCCAAGGTGCCTGTTATTATTCCAAGCACAACCAACACTTTGCTGAATTTGCAAATTTAAGTTAGTTAATAAGACTCTTTTGACTGAGAGGCCAAATAAAATTAAATCTGTATATATGAGAAGAGGATTGGGTGAGGGTCATTCTTAAGAACAAACATCAAATTTTTCACTCAAGGAAAAAACTCATTGTTTCCAATATAAAGGTAGAAATTGTATTTAAAATGAAAAGAAGACCCTTTCAAGCTAGGAATATCCATATCATAATTCTTAACAGATGAAGCTACCAAGCAGTTTTGTTTCATTAGTTAAGTGCAAACTTCCATCACCAACTCTGTTGTCACAGACCAGCAGGATTTAGGACGTTGGCTTCCTACTCCGGTGTCCAGTGAGGGCTCAGCAGTGAAATGGAGAAAGCACAGGGCATTTGGACTGGGACCCACAGACCCCTAAGGGTTTAAGGGCGGTTTCTCGTCTCTACCTTCCTGCCGCCACCCCTATGCAGGTGACTGAACTCTAACTAATTGGCCATTCCTAAAATGCAATTAGTAGGAATATTAATCCAGGCTTGACAAGAGTGGAAAAACTGTCTCATTCAGCAGATACCATATCTAATCTGCTCCAAGGTGTATAAACGTGCTTGGGCTTGAATCCCTTAGACCTAATAGCCCGTTTTATCAGCTGTACATGAACCGCTCAGAAGCAACAAGAGAAGCTCCTGCAAAGGAAGTGGGTTTGAGTCTACTTGCCCTTTGTTGTGGTCAGTAAAGGAACTACTCGTGCTTTTCAATTAGAAGGGTGGGACCAGAGTCTTCTTAATTGCAATTTGAGCTATAATGTAAGACATTTAAAGAAGAATAATTTTTTTAAAAGAAATTCATTTACATTCTCTCTTTTCTTTGAGTGACTTCTCATTTTACTTAACCCCTCCACCAGAATATATTCAGCTTTCTCACCTCTGAATATGTTTTTGAAGCCGCAACACTGCTCGTGTTGTTTATTTAGCTTGTGAAGGTGCCCAAAGCGTGCAAAGTCCTGGCTGGTTAGAATGCAGAAACGCTGGGTGTGCCCTTTGTTCTTGGAATGGGGATTCAAAAGTGCCCACAAAGTATGAATTCAGCAGTGCACATTTGGAATAGCCAGAAAGGGTTCATCAAAAACTGCAGACAGCTGCTTCTGCTAAGAAGGAACTAGACAAGGAAATTTGTATTTCCTGTTTTAATTAGAAGGGACTTTCACAACATAAGAATAAAAGGCATGGTTTACCCCAGAGACACGCATCTGCTTTATATAAAAATAAATGCATTATAAGTGTGAGAAATTGCTTGAAGATGGCCATGATGTTGAGAATATGCTGTGTATTTACTTTATAGTCATCTGAGGTTTTCTTTTCCAGTAAGGTTAAGAACCTCAAGAATTTTTATGAGTGGTTTAGAGAAAAGCATGTTCAAGCACTCTTGTTAAAGTTATATTTGCACAGAAAGGTGAAAAGAAGCTTTTTACCTCATACACCTGCCAAATATATTCACATAAATGCAGCTTTTTCTTGTAGACCTTGAGAGGAGGCAATGATTCTTAACTTTTCACCACAATTGTTGGTTTGGGATGCATACTGAGCAGAGTATAAGTCAATAGGAATGTGTGTGTGTGTGTGTTCTGATTTTGTAGGATGATTTACTGGTTTATTGCACAATATTGATTTTTCTTTTTAATAAATCAGCTTTATATATATCTATGCCAAATTCACTGTGTTACAAAGAAAAACATGTCAGAGAACCATTTAAAATCATTTGGAGTGACAGGATTCCTACCAGAACCATAAATTGTCTCTTAAAATGAAACTAGATATAATAATCATTTGGTCCTTGGTTCCTGCTCTATATAAAACCCAGTTTTCGTTTCTGTGCTTCTCTTACTCTAAGAAAATGTGCCTTAAACCTTAGATAATTTGTTTTCTTTTTAAATAAACAAATATAAAGGAGATGGGAGGGGCAGAGTGTGCTGAGGCCCCAGGATGGTCACCTGATGGTCATGCCTGGGAGGGCTCTCACAGTCCTTTCCCCAACTGCATCCTTGGGAGTGGTGCGGCCGTGGCCACACACAGGGATGCTGGTGGTAGGGGCACCTGGGGTAAGCTCCTCCCACAGTCACGCATCAGCCTTGGACCAGCGTCCTCCTCTCATGGGAGCCCCTTCTCCTCTTTCTTGCTGCATTCTACCCCAGCCCCAAATTCAGAACCAGAAATTCCAGAAACTCTGAAATTCTTTGTTCAGCTCTTGCTGTTAAAAGTAGGTAGAACATGATGCACATTAATATATAATCGTCCTCTCTTGCTGCGTGCTGGTTCCTCCTTGGGCAGCCGCACTTCTGGGTTGTATAGGTTTACATTCTTAAAATGCCTCGTGACTTTTCCTCGCCTTGGCCCCTCCTTACATTACATACCATCCTGCAGCAATATCTGGCAAAAGTTCTTTCCCACTTTCAGATGCACTTCTTAGAACAGCCTCAGGGCAAGTGATTCTGGCCTCCGTTTGCTTCCGTCTCACGTGAGTAGCTAGCCCATCTCTAACTCCATCTCCATCACGTCAGTGTTCCTGCCCAAAAGATCACCATGCTCAACAATCACTTAGTGAACAAAATTTAAATTTATAGCATTCAACTGCTCCATCCACTCACTCAGTAATTCTCTTGTTCAACAAATATTTCTTGAGTACCTACAAGTACCAAGCATAGTTCTAAGTGCTAAGGACTAGAGGTAAAAAGACAAAAAACGAAAGCAAAAAATACATTCTGTAACCTTAATGGGGATTACATTCTAGTGGGATGACAGATAAATCAATAAACAAATTAATTAATGCAATTCCAGATTTTAATGAGACAGTGATCATGATAGTAGAATTAAAACAGGGTAAAGCACTAGAGAATGATGAGTTAGGGTGCTATTTCGAGAGAAAGGTAGACAAGAAAGGTCTCCCTGAGGAGGTGGCATCTGAGTATAGACTGTAATGAAATGAGTGAGCAATCCATGTAAGGTCTGGTGAGAGAAGAGCACAGATTCAAAGGTGAGAATGATTTTGTTCGTTAGAGAAACAGCAAAAAAGACAGTGTGGCTAGAGCCTGGAGAACCAGCGGGAGAGTGAAAGGAGATGAGATTTAAGAGCTAGAACATGGAAGGTCTTGACTATCATGGTAAGTAAGTAGTTTAATTTCATTCTGAGGGTGATGGAAAGCCCTTGGCAAGTTTTATCATTGGAATGACATGATCTGATTTATGCTTTACGAGCTCTCTGAATGTTGGGTAAAGAATGGATGGTGGAGGACAAGATGGGGAGAAGACCATCTAGTAGGCTCTTTCAACAGTCCAGGCAAGAGATGATAGTGTCTGGGGCTAGGGTAGTACTGCTGGAGGTGGTGAGATGTGGTTGAAGGATTTGGGATATATTTGGAAGGTAGAGCTAGTGAGACAGGCTGATGGACTGGCTGTGGAGGGAGGGGATAGAGATAAATAGGGAAGCATAAATGATTAATGATTCCTAAGTTTGATCTTGGTGGATGGAGGTGCCACTCACTGAGGTTGGAAGATAGGGAGAAGAGTGATTTTGGGAGGGGAAAATCTATTCTATTTTGGTTTGTTAAGAAGGAGACGTCCATAAAACATCCAAGTAAAGATGTCAGGTAGGTTGCTGGTTACAGAAGTCTGGTGCTCAGTGGAGTGTTCCCGGCTAGAGATCTAAAATTGGGAGTTGTCAGCATATAGATGGTTATTTAAATCCAAGCATTAGATGCTGCAGCTGAACCCTAGTTCACGCCACCTCTTAAAGGAAGAAGATGAGAATCCAATGAAGAAGGCTAGAAGCAGTGGCTAGTGAAGAAAACAGGAGAGTGTAGTGCTTAGAAGTCAAATGAAGAATTTCCTCAAGAAGGAGTGCGCCATTGTGTCAAGTGATGCTCATAGATAAACAAGATGAGAACAGAGCATTGCCCACTCATTTGGCAAGATGGAAGCCATTGGTGAACATGTGATTTCAAGTGCAATTGTGGGAGTGAAAACTTGATTGCAGTGGATTGAGGAGAAATTGGGATGAAAGAAAGTAGAGTCTGAAGACACAGACGACTCTCTTGGGCACTGGTAAGTGTGACAGAAGTGGAACTATATAATTGAAGATGATACGCAAGGGAGGCCAGATCATAGACTCAACATTGGGTGATGAGGGAAGTCAGAACAGGAGGTAAATATCAGAGAGTGAAAAAGTAGGGTAACTCATCATTGGGCTAAAAGATCTGATGTGATTTGAGAAATTTTTGGAGTCAGGATAGTAAAGTCAATGTGCTGGGAAGACCGGAGAGGAGGAGATTGAGACAGGCGCTTGGAGGAAGGATGCTTCTTGGTTATTCATGATGTGATGCCATTAAGTGGACTGGGAATGGGTGGCTGGGGTAGGAAAGAAGGCGAGAAAAAATCAGGTGATGTCGGAAGTAACAAGAAGTAACTAGCAAGGAAGATAGGGAGCCAGGTGTGAAAGTCAGTAAGAGGAGGATAGACCAGGGGGTCTGTGGATAATGGCAGCGAGCAGAGGTGTGGCATATGCATGTCGTGTCCTTCAACAGAAGGGATTGGGGGCGGGGAGAAATGGTCTAGACGCAGTCACGAGAAGCAAGAAGAATCCCAGACTCAATGCCGTGACTGCCCCTCTCTCCCCACCGCCCCAATTCCTTTCTTTGGTTTTCAGCCAGCGTCCTGAGATTTAGCCAGAACAGTTAACTGGTTCGACGAACCTGGACTGATTGCCTTCCAGCAATTCCTATCCACCTTGTCCTTCAGCACCTGACTCAAGAGTTATCACCCCAGCCAGATGTCTGAATTCATCTGCCTTGGGTATGATAATTGTGTCCCTCAGCTCAGTGTTATTTCAAATCTATTTTCCATTATGCAGTTAGATTCTGAGTTCCTCCACTTCATCTCAGTCATCTCTAGCAACAAGCACTGTGGTATAAAGACACACTATTTCTTGTTTGAGTTGAGGGTCTTAATAAGGAAATTGAGGCTCAGAGACATTGACTGATGGGCTTGAAGCTTTCAGCTAATTAGGGGCAGAGGTCTTTGTACATTGCAGAGGCATTGGGAGACTCTAATGATGTCAACAGGCAAATTCAGCCCTGGCCCATCCATGATCAGTTTCTACTTTTTAGAGAGTGGCCTTAGAATATAGACCTGTCAAAGAAGAAGTGAAGTGGACAAGCTTTAAAGCACAGTTTCAAGATATAGTCAGGAGGGGATCTATCCTGATGTACAGCTAACCATCCCATATCATTCTGCTTATCGGATTGGCAAAGATGATAGCTGAAAAATGCCAGTATAGGCAAGGGTGAGGGAAAAACAACTATTGGTGAAGTTGTAAATACATTCATCAGTGTTGGAAAGCAAGTGGGACATATATATTACAATTTAAAAGAAAAAAAAAAAAACAACTCCTGGCTCCACTGTCTACATATCTTGTTCTTACAACTCAGGCTATTTATAAAGAGGTTCTTGATCATTTCAGATTTAGAGCTAGCTATAGAATCTTAAAAACATAAATTTTTGCTCCATCTATTGGGACACATCTCTGTAATGCAATGTGTTTCTTTTTATTCTTAAGCTCTAAGTCATTTTCTATGTCTTTTTGTCCTGTAGCATTCATTTTCAATCTGTTTTTCTTTTCATAGGGGAGGAAAATGTGTAACCCCGTCTTTCATGAGGTTACTCTGTAGCACCAAAGTTCATGTCTTGAAACTGATTTTTCCACAGATTTATACTGCACAACAGTTTGAGATGCGTTTCCAGTCCCCCAGATACCACTGCCAGCACACTTGCTGTTGGGAGTACAAACGAGCAGAATCCCAACAGTGTGTTTGTAATGTGATACGTGCAGAACACGTGGGCCAAACCCGGCCATTCCTAAGAGTGGACTAGCTTTTATATGGACTTGCTCTAACAGAAGTGATTCCTGATAGAAAAAGTTAGGAAGAGCTTTCAAAACCGTTTACACCTCCCCACCCCCAACACACATAGCTTTTCTAATTATGGGTTTTGACTAGGTTGTGGCTTGCTGTGGTTAATAGGATGGCTGCTAATGCGTTGGGCCATGTTGATTCTTCCCCAGTTGCCTATGAGGGTTGGGTAGGGGGCACTGGGTGGAAATGAATAATCACTGCTGGCTTCTGTTTTTCAAAGTCAAAGGAAATGGCAGGCCTCCTCCTTCCACCCCGCAAAAAAACCTAATGAAGATGGATGGATTCCCTCCCACCCAAAGGGCGAAGAGGATGCCCTCCGTCCACAATAAGAATGGCAGGGTGATTCTTGGGTCCCGGCAAATGCAGCCCTTTCCTTGTGCTGTTTTCCTGACTGTGGCCGCTGCTCAGCCCCTAAAACCTCTACCTCCAGGTCAGGCTGAGGTTAATGTAAACTAACTCAACACCTCCTTTCCAGATCATTCTTCAAATGGCAAAAAAAATTACCAGGGGAAATAACATGCTTGGATTTTCCAAAGCGGCCTTGTACACCAAGGATTTCACCTCTTGGTTACAGAGCAGGTAGTCTTGGCACCAACTAGAATGATCCAAAGTTGGTAGAGTTTACCTGATCTTAATCTATATTCTGCCTATAAATGTCCCGCAACCCCACCTCTGAAAAATGAGCAGTCACATCTTAAAACAAGAACATTAATTGTGGCTGGCATGAGTTTTCTCCTCATTTTCGGGTATTTAAGAATCAGGTTTGATTGTCTGCTCTGTGTGATACGTTCTTTCTCTAAAGCGTTACTTATTGCATAAAGATAATATATCAATTTAGTAATTCCCAGTTCCTTGAAAAATAATTTCTAAAAAATAGAAAAAGATATGAAAGAGTGGCAGTATGATGAATCCCAAAAATATTTTTTTGTCAACTCTGGAAATTCCATTTTAAGTGTACTACATGTTGAATCAAGTTCTTGATCAAGTCATTTGTTAGCCTGAGATTAAAAAGATGGAGTGAGGATAATGGTTGAGAATGGTAGAAGGCAGAAATATGTCAAGAAGCTTTTGTTGTTATGTTGGTTAATTTCCCCTTGTGTACTAGCCTTATTTAAAATAAATGACCTTTCATCATTGTGTCAAGAGTGTGGCTTGTAGGGATTTAGCCTATACTCTGTTGACTTTCACTTTTGTGTGTGTGTGTGTGTGTGGTACGCGGGCCTCTCACCGTTGCGGAGCACAGGCTCCGGCCGCGCAGGCTCAGCGGCCATGGCTCACGGGCCCAGCCGCTCCGCGGCATGTGGGATCTTCCCAGACCGGGGCACGAACCCGTGTCCCCTGCATCGGCAGGCAGACTCTCAACCACTGCGCCACCAGGGAAGCCCTGACGTTCACATTTTAAAAGAGTTCAGTATAGAAGGTATGTCTTTGGATTTAAAACTGTGAGAGAATTCTAAGCTCACTCACTTTGTAATAACGCCCTCATATTAAAATTTTACCCCAAATCCAGCATCTGGGAGGGACCCGAATGCAAGAGGAGGTACATATCTCATAGATGAAAGGGAGAATCCACTGTCCTGTCTAAAAATAGCATTGTGTCTTCCACCAGTTTCTGTCAGCTGGAGGTAGGATTAAACAGTAGTTGTCTAGGAGGAAAAGACAATAACTGAGTGTGACCATTTCTTCTGCAAGGCTAGCCCAGGTGGTGAAAGTTAAGTATTGTCCTTTGTCCCCCAGAGTTTGCCTCCACGTCTGTTTGGCTCTTCTGCAAAATGTCCTCTCTGGGTGTTGAGCCGTAGACAGACACAATCCAGACCTGTTCGCAGGGCCCCCACAGCGATCCATCGCTCTCCCGGGTTCTTGGTGAGAGGCTCAGCTGGCAGGGAAGCTGCCGGACTGTTAAAACACACAGGTGGTTGTTTTTGCGGTGGGTCCAAGTCCAGAGACTTGAAGAGTATTTGCCAAGTGACTTGAATCTGATATTTTAAGGAACATCTGAATAATTCTGCTCCTGAGTGAAACTGGAGAAAGGAAGCAGTACTTGAGGGCTTGTCTTCTGAGAGCAGGCAAAGCAGCGTCCATTTATCCTGACCTCTATGAGCAGGAAAATTCTCTCTAGTTTTCCTGGCAGTGGAAGCTTAAGTTGGGTCCTGATGTTTCAGATGTTCCCAGAGCTGGTTCTCCTTAGTGAGAAGGAAAGAATGCACATTTAGCCTGAGTTCTCACCGAGGCAGAATTACAGCTAGCATTGATCAGGGAACTTTCCACTGGGGTGGGGTGAGAGGGACAGCAGAGGGAAATAGCCTTTGGTGCCTCACAGATTCCAGTGGGTTCTCACTCAGCCCGGTCTCTGAATTGCTCTTTGAACTTGGGACAGTTGCTTAATTGAGTCAGTGTTTCCTCACCTGTGGAAGAGAGCTAATGCTTCTTGCTATTGGCCTACCTGGTCCTCAGTAGGACTTCAGCCAGCCAAAGCTGTGTTAATGTGACAAACCTTGCATAGACTGCAGGGATGGTCCAGGACACCCATCAAATTTACTGTCATCTCCACAGTGCCTGGAGGATGTCTATGGCTTTAAAGTTTTCTGTCCATCTTGTCTCTCTTTTTTTTTTTTTTCGTGGTACGCAGGCCTCTCACTGCTGTGGCCTCTCCCGTTGCGGAGCACAGGCTCCGGATGCGCAGGCCCAGCGGCCATGGCTCACGGGCCCAGCCGCTCCGCGGCATGTGGGGTCTTCCCGGACCAGGGCACGAACCCGTGTCCCCTGCATCGGTAGGCGGACTCCCAGCCACCGCGCCACCAGGGAGGCCCCATCTTGTCTATTATTTATTCAACAAGTATTTCTTGAGTATCTACTGTGTTTAGACCTGCCCCTACACAAATCAATCCACAAGAGCTAGACCCTAGAAGACAGTACATTCTCAGAGAGCATCCTATAACTTAGCTTTTTTTTACAATGCCCTGTGTTGTTAACAAGCTGAAATGAACAGTGGCTAAAAGTCTTGAAGGAGGAGATGGTAACCAGCAGTTCATTTCCTATGTGTATCGTTAGCATCATGTGTCATTGGTAATGTTCAGGTTATTGTAATCATATATGAAGAGGGCTACACTTCTGCTATGCAAATAGTTTTCAAAAGTCTGTTTTTAATTACTGCACAAAAGTTCATATGTGACTGGTCTGCCTGCCCAATAATACAGTGTCACTATGTATTGTAGAAAATGATTACAATGTCCTCTGTAGTTTATCAGTTTATTTTAAATAAAAACTGGGTCAATAGGCCTTCAGATAAGAGGTTAGGGTAAAAGAAGATTGAGACTTCATTGCTTCCATAGATTGAGCCTATGACTTCCAAAATCGGGGGCTGCCTGGTAATCCTAATGGATTGACTTCCAGAATTCCTTGTATTTGCCCTGCTGGACTTGTCTCTCTGGGGCTTAGCTGGATCTTAGCTGCAGATAGATATTATGGTTTATATACAGTAATTCCACTTAGTCCAGCTGTAAATTTAAGTCTTTTGTATTACTACAGCATTGAAAGGCAGCCTCACTCATGTCTGTGGAAGGGGGCCTGTCTTGCAGACATGTTTAACAGAAAATCAAGGATTTTCAATTAGTTGGTTGAGAGACCCTTGGAGAAACAGCCTCCCTGCCTAACCACGCACTGGTTGTGGTTTCCGCCTGTTCCTTCCAAAGGGGGCAAATGAAGAGATTCTGTTCGTGGTCATTAGCAGGCAAGCTTTGGTGGGGGCTTTGTTCTCAAATGGGGGCTTTATCTTATCCCTGCTGGTTAAGCCCCTCCATGCACTCCTCACCTGTCATATCTGTCATACATTTAATTCATCACGCTGGGAACAAGAGCTAGCTGATCATATCAAAAGGCGGGAGGGAGCTGAAGGAGGGGGGCTTGGTCAAGTCAGTCTTAAAACTTTACCGTCAAAGATGATTACCAGATTTTAATAAAGATTTTTAAATAAAATTTTAATCATAGGCAGTTTTGTAAAGGAGAATTTTCTGCTTCGTGATTCTTCCTTCAAAGCGGGTTTTAGGATCTAGAATTTCTGAAACTAGGACATCAAACTCTGTTTAATTTTAGGAATCCAAATTAAAAATGTGATGGATATTCAAAAAACAGCTCCTCTATCCAATATTTTTAACTTTTTTTTCTGATTATCAAAGTAATATTCATTCTTAAAGATTTGAAAAATCTTGAAAAAATGCAGGAAAAAATGAATTGTATTTCCACCACTTAGTTATAATTAATTATTAATATTTTGTGTATCTATTTCCAATTTTTTGGATATATATGCAGATTTCCACCCCAAATCATTATAGTAATGTCAGCTATAAATCCAAGTATTTTCTCCATTTTTACACATATTCTGCAGCAATTATTTATTATAAAATTAGGGCATGCTTATTGTAAAGTATTCTAACCATACATATGGACATTTATTAAGCACATTCTATGTGTCAGGCTCTTTTATACATGAATGTTCCATGTATATGTTAACTGGGTTAGTCTTTACAACCTCTCAGTGAACATAGTACAATTATTATTTCCATTTTGCTCATGAAGAATATGAGAAGTAGAAAAGGTAATTACCTTGCCTAAAGTCAGACAGCATGTAGATAGTGGAGACAAGATCTTAACCCAGGCAGGATGACCTCAGAGCCACTTCTCTTAACCACTACCCCGAACAACCTCATGGACTTTGCTTGTATAAATAATACATTTAATCTATCCTATATCACTTGATCATTTGGCTTGCTTCTAATTTTTCAATTTTATAAACAGTGCTTATGTTCAGTAACCTGGTAGGTAATTATCTGGGAACACCTACAATTACTTCCCTAGAATAAATTCCTACAATTATCATTTCTGTGTTAAAATGTATGTGAGTTTGCTTCCTCAAAAAGCTAAACAGAATTACCATATGACAGAACATTTCTACTCCTAGATATACCCAAAAGAATTGAAAACAGGGACTCAGATATTTGTATGTTGATGTTCATAGCAGCATTGTTCTCAGTAGCCCAAAGAGGGAAATAATGTGTCCATCATCAGATGAGTAAATAAAATGGCATATAGAAATGGTATATACAGACAGAAAAACAAAATGGAATATTAGTCAGCCATGAACAGGAATGAAGTTCTAACACACACTACATGTGGATAAACCCTGAAAACCTTATGGTAAGTGAAATAAGCTGGACACAGAAAGGCAAATACTGTATGTTTTCACTTATATGGGAAATTGGGATAGGCAAATTCATAGAAACAGAAAGTAGAATAGAGGTTACCAGAGGCTGGGAAGGGGAAGAGTTGGGGGGCGGGTGGGGAATGAGGAGTTATTGTCTAATAGATACAGAGTTTCTGTTTCAGGTGACGAAAATTGTTGGAAATAGATAGCGGTGGTTATTGTACAATTGTGTGAATATAATCAATGCCACTGAATTATACACTTAAATGATTAAATTACCAAGTTGTGGGCTTCCCTGGTGGCGCAGTGGTGGAGAATCTGCCTGCCAATGCAGCCAGGGGACACGGGTTCGAGCCCTGGTCCAGGAAGATCCCACATGCCGCGGAGCAACTAAGCCCGTGCGCCACAACTACTGAGTCTGCGCTCTAGAGTCTGTGAGTCACAACTACTGAGCTCACACGCCTAGAGCCCATGCTCTGCAACAGGAGAAGCCACCGCAATGAGAAGCCCGCGCACCGCAACAAAGAGTAGCTCCCGCTCTTCAAAACTAGAGAAAGCCCGCGCGCAGCAATGAATACCCAACACAGCCAAAAGTAAATAAATAAAATTACCAAGTTGTTTTATATATTTACCACAATTTTAAAAATGTATGATAAGTTTGTCAAATTGACCTGAATCAAGATTTAGCATATCTTCAGCAACATTATTTTTTAAATTGAAAGCAATACATATATGTATATACATATACATATATATAAATTATATTTGATTTATTTTGCGTGGGTAAATACACATGGTTCAGAATTCAAAAGGTGCCAAAGGTATACAATGAAAACTCCACGCACGTGACTAGCCACCCAGTTCTCCTCCCCAGAGGTAATGACTTTTCAGCCTCTTGTGTAGCCTTCCCTGTGTATATGTGCAGTATATCTTCTCCCTTCCTTTTCACATAAATCGTATCTCATAAAACATTCATGTTAAATTTGTATCTATAGAAACCTCTCCCACTTCATTCACTTTTTAAAAGCCTGGTTAAATTTCCCCTCTCCCATCCATAGTCATACAATTGAACATTGTTATTTAACAGGTTGTATTGAGCTGGGGGTTTGGCCAAGAGATAGAACCCCCCCTTGTCTGGAGACGTGGTGCAGGCTCGGGGTAATCTTTCCAACTCTAGATACGATGACAGCCTGATGGGCACCTCCTGCAAAGAGAAGGCAAACAGGCATTTTCTTTCTTCACTTAAAGAGAGGAACGTTATCCTCTCTTGTTTGATTTCTGAGAATAAACAAGTTCTTTAGGAATTGGTGCTTGATGAACGTTCTCTATTTGGCGGCTGTGGGATGTCCCCCACCTTTGGCCGCTGTTATGTCAGCATAGACAGAGCCTTCCTCAACTGCAAGGGACTTCCCGTCACTCACTGATCTTTGTGCCAAATGGGCTGCTGGCACGAGGTTGCCAAAAGCACACAGGGACATGGGTGTAAAGATTTCAGATCTGGCGCCACCTCTTCCTCTGCTAGCCGATCATCTAGCCTTTCTCATAAAATGAGGGAGATGACAGTAGGTTCACTTCTGACAGCTAGAGTCTACTAAGTGTAGAATGGCTTAGCACAGGATCGGACCAATTAAAAAACTTAAGTCAGGGACTTGATTGTATATAACTCTCAATGGTGTCTATGTTTAACAAATAAAGTAACAGTTCCTCAGAATGCATAGATGAAGATGTTAAAACTGCCTTGTGATGCAGAACTTTTTTTTGAAATCACAGTTATCAAAAATTGTTTATAGACTCATACAACTCCAAAGTGGTGTTAAGAGGAAAGAAATGGAAGCATCTTTAGAATTTAGGGAAAATGTTACATGTTTCTTCTTACAGTGGTGATAGATAGCTAGGCTAACCTTTTATTATTGTATCAGTCATGGAAAAAAAGCAAACTGGAAGCTGAGTAAAATGCCCCACTTATAAGTTCAGATCATGCTGTATCTTACTACTTAGTAGTGACACTACTCTTCCGATAGTGTGGCAGCCCTCTCCACTGCTTGAATGCCATGGAGAAAGAGACCAGCGTCTCAGATACTCCAAACGACACGTGCCAAACACGTGGAAGGTAAATCCCCTAATTCAGTCCGTTCTTCCAGCATTCTCTGGCAGACAGCCAAGCTAAATATTTCTGCTGGATAAAAAATACACTCTTGTGAGCTACACTCTTAACTAGTTGCCTGACTTCAGTGGAAGGGGTTGCCTTAGTGAGGAGGATGGGGAATAAGGAGCTGGCTTCAATGCCCTGTGTATGTTTTTTTCACCTTAAAAAAAAATTCTAAGCTATTTACGAGCTGTGATTGGATTAACTTATGCTTGAAGGAAGGAGGAAAATTGGAAAATAGATTTAATGCAATTCTTCCTTCTCCCCTCCCTCCAACTCCCCCTCAATTTGCTTTTCACGATTATCTTTTCAGGTTTCCTAGGTGGCTGTCATTTTGTGTCTGTTGCATGTTTTTTAGCTACATAAACTTTCAAAGGCTGTTACATTTGGTCTACTAAGAGGCCCAACATATGGACCAGCGGCTGCGTGTCAGATGGGGATTATAGTTAATTGTAATTTATGACAACACTGCTGACTTCATTAAGACTAATTAGAGGGGTAGAATTGGGAATCAACTTTCATATATACCCTTCTAATTGTTTTAGATGTTTTTATTTTACATAAAATATAGGACCTTTTTAGTAGCTGTAAAAAGGAATACGAATGGAATCATATCATAGTACAGTCTTGTATCCTCCTTTTTTCATTCAGTGGTATATCATGAGCATTCTCTCATGTTACATTTATTTAAAACCCTTTTTTAATGGCCACATAATACTCATATCATGTGGCTGTATCATAACCTATTTGGCAATTTCTATAAATATGAATATTCAGGCTGTTTCCATTTTGTCATTATTCTAAACAACATTGCAACTAATATGTTTATATAAATCTGACTCCTCAAATTATTTTCTTGTCGGTATATCTCCATCAGTATAATCATCTGACCAAAGGTTATGAATCTTTAAAGCTCTTGGTATATACTGCTGAATCTCTTTCCGGAAAAGTTATACTATCAAAGTATAGTTTGCAAATATCTGGACATTTAGATTTAACTTAAAATGTCAAGAATCTCCATGTTTTTATATTTTTCTCTATGTAAATATTGGTGGCATTAGTAATATTTGAAAAATTGTCCTATGGCTTAGCACTTCTATCATTTATTCATTTGACAAACATATTGGGCTCTGTGTTCTAGGCACCATGCCATACCCCAAGGAGTACTTTTGGCTACTTTCAAATATTTCTTTTTTTTTTTTAATTTATTTTTTATTTATTTTGGCTGCACTGGATCTTAGTTGCGGCACCCGGGATCTTAGTCACGGCATGCAGACTTCTTAGTTACTAAGAGTTGCGAACTCTTAGTTGCGGCACGCATGAGGTATCTCGTTCCCCAACCAGGGATCAAACCCGGGCCCCCTGCATTGGGAGCATGGAGCCTTACCCACTAGACTACCAGGGAAGTCCCTCAAATATTTATTCTTCTTTTTTTCTTTTCTTTTCTTTTTTCTTTAAAAAAATTTTTTTAACATCTTTGTTGGGGTATAATTGCTTTACAATGTTGTGTTAGTTGTTGCTGTATAACGAAGTGAATCAGATATACACATACATATATTCCCATATCTCCTCCCTCTTGCGTCTCCCTCTCACCCTCCCTATCCCACCCCTCTAGGTGGTCACAAAGCACCGAGCTGATCTCCCTGTGCTATGCAGCTGCTTCCCACTAGCTATTTTACATTGGGTAGTGTATATATGTCCATGCCACTCTCTCACTTCGCCCCAGCTCACCCTTCCCCCTCCCGTGTCCTCAAGTCCATTCTCTATGTGTGCATCTTTATTCCTGTCCTGCCCCTAGGTTCATCAGAACCTTTTTTTTTTAGATTCCATGTATATGTGTTAGCATACAGTGTTTGTTTTTCTCTTTCTGACTTACTTCACTCTGTATGACAGACTCTAGGTCCATCCACCTCACTACAAATAACTCAATTTCGTTTCTTCTTATGGCTGAATAATATTCCATTGTATGTATGTGCCACATCTTCTTTATCCATTCATCTGTCGATGGACATTTAGGTTGCTTCCATGTCCTGGCTATTGTAGATAGAGCTGCAATGAACATTGTGGTACATGACTCTTTTTGAATTATGGTTTTCTCAGGGTATATGCCCAGGAGTGGGATTGCTGTGTCATATGGTAGTTCTATTTTTAGTTTTTTAAGGAACCTCATACTGTTCTCCATAGTGGCTGTATCAGTTTACATTCCCACCAACAGTGCAAGAGGGTTCTCTTTTCTCCACACCCTCTCCAGCATTTATTGTTTGTAGATTTTTTGATGATGGCCATTCCATCTGGTATGAGGTGATACCTCACTGTGGGTTTGATTTGCATTTCTCTAATGATTAGTGATGTTGAGCATCCTTTCATGTGTCTGTTGGCAGTCTGTATATCTTCTTTGGAGAAATGTCTATTTAGGTCTTCTGCCCATTTTTGGATTGGGTTGTTTGTTTTTTTGATATTGAGCTGCATGAGCTGCTTATAAATTTTGGAGATTAATCCTTTGTCAGTGGCTTCATTTGCAAATATTTTCTCCCATTCTGAGGGTTGTCTTTTGGTCTTATTTATGGTTTCCTTTGCCATGCAAAAGCTTTTAAGTTTCATTAGGTCCCATGTGTTTATTTTTGTCTTTATTTCCATTTCTCTAGGAGGTGAGTCAAAAAGGATCTTGCTGTGATTTATGTCATAGAGTGTTCTGCCTATGTTTTCCTCTAATAGTTTTCTTTGTTGCTGCGTGCAAGCTTTCTCCATTTGTGGAGAAGTAGCAGGGGCTACTCTTCATTGCAGTGTACAGGCTTCTCATTGCCGTGGCTTCTCTTGTTGCAGAGTACAGGGTTTAAGTGCATGAGCTTCAGTAGTTGTGGCACGTGGGCTCAGTAGTTGTGGCTCACAGGCTTAGTTGTCCATGGCATGTGGGATCTTCCCAGACCAGGGATCGAACCCATGTCCCCTGCACTGGCAGGCAGATTCTTATCCACTGCGCCACCAGGGAAGTCCCAAATATTTATTCTTAAAACAATCTTCCAGGCTGTTTCTTTGAACAATCATGACTTATATCAATAGGTTCAAACCATCTACATTAAGAATGCACCTTGCCATGACCATCCATTCATGTTTTAATTCAGACTATGATCAGAATCCAGTTTGGTAAGAGCAATAACATAAAGGCCAACAAATAATTGATACACAAAGATGACAGTACTGACCCATTTTCAGTAGAATGTAGAATTCTGAGTTGATTTTCTGGTATCGGGTATTGCATTGGCATTTACTCATCCACACTCTTGGTGGTGGTTTCCTTTTCCAGGCACAATATTCCTCCATAACTGGAATTAGGGACACAACCTACGGCCACAGACCCAAGCCAGCCTAAGGGACCCCTGTGGTCCTTGGCCTTGCTGCCCCCCTTCTTTGCTAATCTCAGAGGCAGATTGCCTGTTACCTGGTGATCAACCCAAGCCATATATTCAGATGCCATTCCTGTGAACGTTCCACAGCCATGGTACATTTCCTTAGCCAGGGAACAATGGGGGAAGACAGTATTTCAAGTGCAGATTTAATCTAAAAGGTGGGCATCTAATTAAATAAATCATTTGCTTCCCAAACTTGGCAGCACATTGGAATCACCTGAAGATCTTTAAAACCTAGCTTGCTGGCTCCCATGCCAGTATTCTGATTTAACTGGTGTGAGGTGCGACCTGGCCATCAGAATTTTTTATGGTTCCCCATTCTAATATTCAGAAAAGTTTGAGGACCACTGAGGGAAGGCTTTTGTGGGGCATATTATAATGACCTACCGTCAGTGTGTTCCATTCACTGATGCCCTTGCCTGGGCTTTTGCATTGATGTCCACACCAAGTCATAGACATCCATCTTCTTTACCTACTGTGATGAAAAGCTCGCCTTCATTCTTCTTAGTTATTTCTTTGGGGGCAGGAAAAGGGGAGAAAAGTGAGGAGGGAATTCATAGTCTAAAAGGAAGCAGAATAATGCAGGCATATTTTGGGGAGTAATATATGAGTCCTAAGCAGAATTGCAGATTATAAAGGAGGTGGTTCTGGGAATCGTGACCTCTCTGCCCTCTCTACACTGAAGTATAGCACACAATTGGGTGTGCCTTGTCTGCAACTAAGGTAGTTCCTATTCTCCACGCCCAGCTCTCCTCTTTGTTGTAGAGTTTGAGTATTGGTCCAATGCAAGAGGGGAAGAGCAGGGGGGAAGCAGAGAGATGGAACAATTCCCTCTTCTTTCCCACAGTCAGTCCCACAGTGAGTCTTTTCTCTGTAACCCAGTTCTAATGAAACTCAAGGCCGGAGAACCACATTTCAGTGTGTCCTGTTTGGAAGCCTCTGCCCAGATGTGCGTGCAGCTTCTCCTGCCGTCTGCAGTGCCGTCTGCAGTGCCGTCTGCACCGGGGAGCTTCGGGACAACCTTCTAACCATTATGTCATGAACCCTGAGTAAACGAGAGCAGAAACATGGTGGGGCAGATTTAGCTCTTCCCTGGAAATGGGATGGTTTCAATACTCTTATCCCAGACAAGACTTCCAGGGTATGCTTTGAAGGGAACCTTATGCCAACAGGCCTTTGAGCTTGCCCGGAAGACTGGGCTTGTGTTGTGTGCAGATTTGACTCCAGTGGGCCAGGGAAGGGGAAGCAGGGATGGCACAAGGGTGTAGACGAAGGGAGGAGAACTGGCTGCTGGCTGTTCTCTTCACCATGAGGCAACCAGGAGTAGGCACGTAGAATCCCAGTGGTCAGTGAATTAGTGCGTCTGTGTGCATGTGTATCATTCTAAACCCACCGTATCTCTCAGTATCCTTTGGATTGCGTATATTAAGGGCAATATTATAGCCTAGCATATGATCTTCTTCAGTCTAAAAAATTGATGAGGCCATTTTATTGTCCCTGTCTTCAAATCAGCTGAACAGTATTAAGGAACTACTATTTTCATTTATTGTTCTGCCTAGATAACGTGTGGCTACGTATCTTACTATTGTTTAAAAATTATTTGTGACTTTTAAGTTTGTATAAGAAGAGAAGAGATTAAAACTTTGTAACTCATTTCAGCCAGTATCTTTGTTTTCTTTTAATTTTTAATTTTTTAATTTAATTTTTTTTTTTTTTTGGCTGTGTTGGGTCTTGGTTGCTGCGCACAGACTTCCTCTAGTTGCGGCGAGCGGGGGCTGCTCTTCGTTGCGGTGCGCGGGCTTCTCATTGTGGTGGCTTCTCTTGTTGTGGAGCACGGGCTCTAGGTGCGCGGGCTCAGTAGTTGTGGCTCGGGTCCTAGAGCACAGGCTCGGTAGTTGTGGCACACGGACTTGGTTGCTCCGCGGCATGTGGGATCTTCCCGGATCAGGGATAAAACCCGTGTCCCCTGCATTAGCGGGAGGATTCTTAATCACTGCACCTCCAGGGAGGTCCCTCAACCAGTATCTTTGTTAGGCCACCGTCAATCATTGTATACGGAGTCACAGCCCCAGTGACCAATTGAGAAACGTGACCTGGCTCTTGAATTGACCCTGATGCAGGTCCTACTCCTTTGTCTGCATCCCTCAGGGCCAGGTGTAACTTAGACTTTGGAACTTCTGAGAATTTAGGGTGGTAATATTGATGCATATCCACCCAGTGAGGCGTTCTTATTCAAACATTAGTGTTTCTGCAGCAGAAAACAGCATGACGTTTCACTAATTGAGGCAAAGACAACATACTGTCTTGGGTCAGCAGGGGTGGGGACCATGCAAGGGTTCGAGGGAGGGAAGGGCCATGGGCAGGCTGTGATTCAGAGCGATAATTCCAGTAGCAGTGATGTTGATGAAATCCTGGTGGAACCGGAAATGGAGAAAACAATGCAAAGACCATTGTAGTATCTTGGTGATGAGAGTGGATGCATGGTGGTAGGAATAAAAAAGTGAAACAACTTTCAATTTTCAGAGCTTTTTGGATTGGGGGCTGGCAGATAAGATACTATAGGCCTTATACCAGTAACTAGACCAAAAGAAAATTACCCTCTCTGTCTGTGTCAGCCTTTTTCCCCTATGAAATTAAAAAGTTAGATAAGATCTCTAGGGACTGTAACTTTTCATGGACCAAATGCTCCTAAACTTCAGACTCAAATTACTAATTGCCCACAGCATTCTGTATAATAGTTTAAAAATATATTAGTGATGTAAGTTTGTTGATTAATAAAGCATGGTATGATATATGCACTTTGGAATACTTTATAGCAATTTAAAATGATGCATTCATGGGCAGATGTTTGCAGTAATAGGTGAAAAAAAGTGGGTTATAAGACTATTTACAATAGGATGTTATTTTAAAAATGATACTTGGATAAACTCAATCATCTACACCATAATGGTTAACAATAATTGTTTTGTTAGGGTTCACTTGGTAGCAAGGAATAATAAACCCACTTAAACTATCTCAGGTATAAAGCGTTTTGTTGAAGATTTACGAACGGGGCACAGCAGATAAGCTCATGGCCATCTATCAAAAGCAAATGCAATAAAGCTGCTGTGATAGTGTATAAAATATTCATTTCTTTTTTTAATTTAGCCATGAGTACTGATTCCTTGTGTATTAAAATAAATGGGTAATTTATTTTTAAATGTAAGTTTTTTTAAATTTCTGAATACTTCCTTTATCACTTCTCCAATAGAACCTTAAGAAACATCTTGCTTCTGCTTTGAGTTCTGCTAGGAACGATTTGTTGTTAAATTCAATGAAGGCATCTCATAACTCTACCTCTACCTATGAAAAAAAGGACATATTTTTGTATGATACTCTCTTAACTAAGCATAGGTTGTTTTGTTTTGTTTTGTTTGCGGTACGCGGGCCTCTCACTGTTGTGGCCTCTCCCGTTGCGGAGCACAGGCTCTGGACGCGCAGGCTCAGCAGCCATGGCTCACAGGCCCAGTCACTCCACGGCATGTGGGATCTTCCCGGACCGGGGCACGAACCCATGTCCCCTGCATCGGCAGGCGGACTCTCAACCACTGCGCCACCAGGGAAGCCCGCTCAGCATAGGTTTTATAGTTTTGTATTATATAATAAATATCCTTTTACCTTTTAGATCAGAATGCTTATTTTATGGAGTCAATATTTCCAGTTTACTAATTATTAAAAATTATTTTTCATAGTTCAGAAGAAATGTGGACAATAAGAAAAAAATGAATAACGTTTTTAAATCGCAGCATCTTCTTGGTTCTACTTTTCAGTATCAGCTGCTTCAACACGATTCATTATCCCAAGTGCGGTGATTTAGAAGAATTCAGTTATGGGCTGATCACCCAGAAATGCTATTAACGCATCTCACTAAATAACTTGCTGGGTGTTTTTGTATTCTCTGTGCCCTCTGTAAACACACTGACTTTTTACTCTCATGCTTCTCTCATCAACCCCTCTCTAACATTCCTTGAGCATTTCTGCTCTGTATTTTCTGATTCGTATGCTTACCAGGAGATGCTTGTATGTGTTCCCAAACTTGATGATGCTAGTTGTAATTATGTAATTTAATTAAATATTATATAAACCAATGAAATATAAGTATTAAGACTTGGTTCCATTAAAACCAAGTAGAAATCTTTGGAAAGACTTGAAAAAATTCCTATAATTGAAATAGATGTGGGTGAAACAATTATAAAATATTGGGGAGGGGGGATAAATCTAGGAGGATTTTTGCCCTCAGGTTTTTTAGACTGAAAGGCATTGAAGTATGAGAGGGTTTATGCAGGAAAGACACTGGGGACTTCAGAAGGAAGAGGTTCATTCTCAGACAGAGGCCTTGGCCCTGCATCAAAGACAGTAAGATTGACATTCATTGATCTATTACTAAATACAATGTTTAAGGTTAGTATTTATTGTTTTTTGTGAGTCTCTGGTTTAACTCTTTACATAATTTTTAAGAATTGGGGAGGCGCAAGATAGAGGTAGGAGGTTAAGGGGAACAAACTACTATGTATAAAATAAATAAGCTACAAGGATATATTGTGCAGTACAGGGAATATAACCAATATTTTATAATAACTATAAATGGAGTATAATCTTTAAAAATTGTGAGTCACTATGTTGCACACCTAAAACTTTTATAATATTGTAAATCAACCATACCTCAATTTTTAAAAATTGATAGAAAAAAATCTGATCCTAGTTGCATTGAATAAGAAACATCAGCTGTATTAACTAGCAACTAAATTGGGAAAAAAAAGTAATTTTGACCATCATAACAGAACTTGGTTTGAATTATCAATATCTCTTACTATATCAACAGATCTCATTTGCAAAATTTGTATAAAACAAAATTTTTATAAATTGAGCCATATTTTTAATGCAAGAACAATTTACAATTTAGAGGAGCCCTTCAGTGGCTTCCTTTCTTAAGCAAACTAATTTTCAAACACTCTTCACTTCCTACACTAAATTAGATTTCTAGAAGCTAAAGTAATATTCTAGCCATTCTTTTAGCTCTAGCTCTTCACCAATTCTATATATTTTGAGACAATTGGATTTTTATTTCCAGTGATCTGTTTCTTTCAGAATAAAGACATAATACTTAGCAACAATGACTTCTTGGGAAATCCAAGCGATAAAAAAAGCTTTACAAAGCCTTATATTAACTATTAAATGTCCCTGGTTCTGATAAGTCTCTTCCTTGGCCCTCAGAGGCTATTGTGTTTGTTTTTCTGTAGGATTATCCCCATTTTAAGACACTGAGAATTCTGTTACTGTCAGATGCTCATGCAGACTTCTAGTGGAAAGAAGACTATACTTTTTTTTTTTTTTTTCCGGTACGTGGGCCTCTCACTGTTGCGGCCTCTCCCGTCGCGGAGCACAGGCTCCGGACGCGCAGGCTCAGCGGCCATGGCTCACGGGGCCAGCCGCTCCGCAGCATGTGGGATCCTCCCGGACCGGGGCCCGAACCCGCGTCCCCTGCATCGGCAGGCGGACTCTCAACCACTGTGCCACCAGGGAAGCCCAAGACTATACTTTTAATCAAGTGTAGGCTTTCCCTTTTCAGGTGTAGTTGCAGAAAGCTTCTTTTTCCTTCATCGCCATGCTCCTATTCCAAAAGTCAAGGGAGTTGGTATAAGACTATGATAAAAATCACTACGGGTAAAATCAAATTAAAGTATATAGAACTCCCGGGCTTCCCTGGTGGCGTAGTGATTGAGAGTCCGCCTGCTGATGCAGAGGACACGGGTTCGTGCCCCAGTCTGGGAAGATCCCACATGCCGCGGAGCGGCTGGGCCCGTGAGCCATGGCCATGCAGCCTGTGCGTCCGGAGCCTGTGCTCCGCAACTGGAGAGGCCACAGCAGTGAGATGCCCGTGTACCGCAAAAAAAAAAAAAGTATATAGAACTCCAAATGTATGCTTGAAATCTTATGTGACACTAGTACTGAATAATAAGCAAAACATTGGAATTGTGCCACATTTTTGGTGTACAGAGAAAAGATTTTACAACGATAGTGACAGAAAAAAATTAGAAATCAGTATTTTGTGTAATTTGGAAGTAGTATTGACAGGACCTGGTGAGGTTGAGTGGTAAAGGAATGAAAGGTTCTAGGTGGTAGTGTTGTTTAGTGGACCTAGCTTGGGTGACTAGGTCGAAGGCAAAATCATAATTTCAACTTGAAATAGTCTACCCCTCACTGATCCCTTTTAAATTAAGGTGGCACACAAGTATTTTGTGTAGAAGCATTCAGGAAATTGGATGGTGTTAATTATGTTTACATCAATCTTCCTTTTAAAAAACACATAAGATGGGACTTCCCT
This sequence comes from Mesoplodon mirus, assembly GCF_964341445.2. Lineage (NCBI taxonomy): Eukaryota > Metazoa > Chordata > Mammalia > Artiodactyla > Ziphiidae > Mesoplodon > Mesoplodon mirus. The sequence continues at coordinate 52,793,550 of NC_138986.1, read as the reverse complement.
GGCGGCACAGTGGTTAAGAATCCGCCTGCCAATGCAGGGGACACAGGTTCAAGCCCTGGTCCGGGAAGATCCCAATGCCACAGAGCAACTAAGCCCGTGCGCCACAGCTACTGAGCCTGCACTCTGGAGCCCGGAAGCCACAACTACTGAGCCCGCGAGCCATAACTACTGAAGCCCGTGCGCCTAGAGCCCGTGCTCCACAACAGGAGAAGCCACCACAATGAGAAGCCCGCGCACCTCAACGAAGAGTAGTCCCTGCTCGCTGCAGCTTAAGTCCACGCACAGCAAAGACCCAACACAGCCAAAAATAAATAAATTAATTTTTTAGAAAACCACACACAGAGAAGGGCTATTTACTTATTAGTAGGAAAAAATGAGGCCTTTGTGTCAGAAGCATTTAAAACTCTGTAACGCTGGAAAAACTAATCCTAATTAGATCCTTTAGGTCTAAATTAATATTATTTGAAGAAGGCATAATGCTTAGTAAACTATAGTTGAAATGGTAATTTTAGACTGCATGTTTAAGACGTGGGAGTGTGTTTCCTACACACAATTGATTATATGCAAAATGGCTGCATAACTTATTTATCTTTGTTTTAAACTGCTTGCACATCCTAAAACAATTTTGCAATCAGAATTATCAGCCCACTAAGCAGCAAGGAGTTTGTTTTGTTAATTGCTCTTGTTAAACCTAATTACCATGGGGTGGAATGGCTGTGCAGGGGAGGAAGGCCCAGGGACTGGCAGGGGAGGATTTTAGGGAGATGTCCAGTGCTGTATGAGTGCACAAAAGCAGACCCCACGAGGACTGGCTAAATCACTTAGGCCTGGGAAACTGTTACAGTTTTTAGCTGGTGAAGTTATTTTCAAGCTCTGTTGTCAGAGGTAGGTTCCTCCCTTCTCCCATAAATATGCACATTTCCATGCCTGTGGCTTCTATCCAGAAACATTTTTTAAAGTTCCAGGAACAAGGGCTGAGCAGCAGTATATACCTTCTCTAGAAAAAGAGAAAGTATCTCCAGAGCCTATGGCAATGCCTCATTCACAGGTGGGACCCGAGAGCCATTTTTTATCATTCATGCAGCGCACATTAGTCAACCATCCAACACACGCCAGGCACCGTGCTGCGTGTTGGGTGTGCAAAGATGCCTGGGATTGCTCGCAGGCCAGTAGGTAGCAGACTGCAGAGACAGGTCCTCACTCAGTGCATAGATTCATTGGTAGAGCATGAGCAAAAAAGTGGTACACACAAGGAAATGGAGCCTGGAGGCACAGCCCGGCCTGGAAGCCAGGTGTCCTGGCCATGCCTGGCACGGTTACCATCTTCCAGCAACTCTTTAGCAAAGCATGTACTTCAATAACCCAATATCGTGTATTGACTCTCGTGCTGATCTTTGCTGATTGGGGCTTCTGAAATGAAAAATGTTTCAAAGAACGTCTAAAATTATATGAATGAATGTGTATGTTTAATATGCATCACAATTTGAAGAATAGAAAAACACTGTGTTTTTATTTCTAATGGTATTTTGGAAAAAGTTCTCTCCTAAGGAACAGAGGGACATTATCACTGGAGAAAACTTTAGTCCGGCAGAACCTTTTTATATTAGTGTAAACTAGATGTTAATGAAATAGAGGTCAATAAGGAGATAAACCTTTGATTTGTTTAAATATATTCTGAGTAGAACATCAAGACGAATTGGTGTCACTTGTCTGATGAGTGAAAAGCTTCGGGAGAACATTGAGTTAAGCAGTGAGGTACTTGTGATTAGTCCTTTCTTGCTGGGTAAATGTGTTTACTTTTTCCACTGGTATTTATACTAGTTAATGTGTTGCACCAGATAAATCTACTTCCTGAGTCCATCTTTCAGCTTGTTCTCCTTCCTTTGGAGCTAACAAATGGTTTGACTTTGACACAGTTTATCAGTTGAGCCCCTGCTGGGTGCTGCCAGCTGCTGGCTCAGAATACTGCAGAGAAAAAGTGAGTTATCTGCCATATTTTATTCCTGGTCCCTCTATCTGGAGGAGGGTGCATGACTCAGGGACCGATTCTGATGGCTATGAGTTGTTTTACCGCCTGTAGCATATATGTTTTCAGCCCAAGGCGGGCTCTTAATCATTTCCTAGTGGGGTCACTGTAAAACAGCATCCAGTGAGGCACAATTTTCAATTTTATCAGAAGGGCGAAATTAAACATATTTGGTGACTGTTATACCTCTCATGCTGAAGGGCACTAAAGATGCCTTACATTTGCCAAACACTAAAAAAACTTGTCCCCCAAAATGACTGCAATCCCAGAGACTGCTTCTTTTCACAGGGGCAGGATAGCAAGTAGGTGCCTCCTTCATTTTGTATCAGTGCTTCTCAACGTGCATTCCCACTAACAAAAGGTGATAAACTTGAGTTCAACAGCATGGGTCAATCAGGCAGAACTTTAAAGTTTTTTTTTCACCTTTTTAATATAAAATTTTGTTTACAATACTGAAGAACATGATATAATGCACCCTATGACCCAGTTCAACAATTATCAACTCAAGACCTGGATTGTTTCATCTGTACCCCAACCTGAGGGGTTTTGAAGCAAATCCCAGAAAGCATGATTTCACCCATAAGTATTTCAGTACGTATATCTGAAATACAAGGATTTATTTTTAAAACAACCAAAAAATTATTGTATTTTTTTAAGGACTGATCACAAAGTACTCTTCTTTTTTTTTTTTTTTTTTTTTTTTGCGGTATGTGGGCCTCTCACTGTTGTGGTCTCTCCCGTTGCGGAGCACAGGCTCTGGATGCACAGGCTCAGCGGCCATGGTTCACGGGCCCAGCCGCTTCGCGACATGTGGGATCTTCCCGGACCGGGGCACGAACCCGTGTCCCCTGCATCGGCTGGCGGACTCTCAAACACTGCGCCACCAGGGAAGCCCACAACGTACTCTTTAGGATACTGACTGGGGAAGGTATAGATGGCTCTAATAAAGATTTTTCAACATAAAAAATAAACCGTAAGGCCAAAATTGTATTGCAAAGATAGTTTTGCTCCTTTCCTAAGTTTCTGGAAGGAGAGCACACACATGCAGGCAGGCACCAAACTGGCATTTGAAGCTCTGTTGCTGAGATAGAATTATATGCTTTGGAGCGCTGGGTGAGAAATGAATGCTTTGCTCTGAGTAGCTGGTGGTGGCAGCATAATTAGTGAGATGTCAGCTACAAATAGAATCACCGAGGCATATGCTCAGCACACATGAGCACTTGCAGATTTGGCAGCCAGCAGTGATCTAACAGTTGGATCATCCGCGTGCCCCGTGCCACTCACTGAGTCTAATGCGAAGGGCAGGCTAGTCACTGGTGTGTCGGTGAGCATGATTAGCTGTTACCGATTAGTGACCTGTCTGAGGCCCCAGGGGTATTGATTTGGAGGCAACCTTCTGTTCCGACACCCCCTCCCCACCAACACCCTTCCTTCTCCTCTCCTCAAGCTATGAGGAAGAGGAGAAAAGTAGAAGAGAAAAAGGGGTCCAGATGGGGAGACAAGAATGCTGAAAAGATCCTGTAGGAAGTAGGTCAGGTACTTTGGAGATTAGAGTGATGTGCTTCATCCCTGAATGCTGGAACCAGGGACAAGTAGCATACAATTAGGAGGCATTAGAACAGCAACAAGTAGCTTGGATTTATCAGCTTTAATTGTCTATTGTCAGGACAGAGCTCTCCTCCCGAGGATCATGGTGGCGGTCTACATCCTAATACTTTTAATGGACCTCCATTGTGGGATTATCTCTCCTAAAGACGGTGCCTGTTCTTTTAAAAGGAGCTGCTGGGAAGCCAGCCTGACAAACACGAAGCCCTGGCTTTCCCTGTGATTGGTCCCATTCTAGGGTAATGCTGGGTTGCCCTTCTGTCCCCAGGGGCACACCTTAAGGGGGAAGATGCCTATTGAACATTAACCCCTCAGCCCCAGCTTCCCCTGTGTATTTGCAGGAAACAATGGGCTGTAGATGGAGATCAGATAAGCCAGGGCTGCCGGCTTCACAATTTTCACACTATCTTCTTGTTGAAAGGTTTCCTGGGTATTCTTAGTATTCTTCTGTCAACATCAGAGAGTTTTTCGAAAGATAAGATGTCTATTAAATTAGGTTTGTCATTGTATTGCCTTCCCTTTCCTCCATCACCTCTCAACTCTGGTGGAGAAGAAAGCATTTAAAGGACCAGTCACCAGTCTCCAAACCCAGGCACCGAATTAGGCAGGTTTAATTTTATTCCTGTCACCACCAGTTTAGCATTTAAAAGATTCTACAATAGATGAGTCTCCTTCCTCCCCCTTTCCTAGCCCACCTGTACTTTAGGCCTCACAGGTGCTTAAGCATCCACGAGGATGAGGATTCCGCACTCAACAGTGAGCCAAGTTCTGGTTTTGCTCTCTGCGGGAGCTGAGGCCTGCCCAGGGGCTGGCATCTGCCAGGTTCCCAGCTGTCTGTAAGATCCAAGTATGGAAGGAGGGCCGGGAGAGATGAGCTTTCTGCTTCCTGACCTCTGGCCCTCAGCTTCCTCAGCAGGAAAATAAGATGTTGGGCTGGGTCTATGGTCCTCACTGCCGTTGGCATATGAAATCCGCTTTGGAGCAGAACTGGGGGATGGGGGACATCTTTCTGTCTTTAAACAAATTACAAAGGTCCTACTTTCCCCCGCGCCCCCCCGCCCCCGCCCTGCTCTCTGTTTGGCGGGGAGTTCAAAGGATTTCACTATTATTTCTGTCTCTTCTCTCCTAACTCACCCTGGCACATAAAAATCAAGCCTCCGCAACCTCGAATCTTTGCTTAGAAAGGATGGGAAGAAACCGTCAGTCCCATTTTTAATAAGAAATCATTCTTCCCTGATCCTTTGTTGAACATGTTGGGGTTTCAGGGAAGCAGAGTGTGGCAGGCCCAGCCGTGGGGCATTTTTCCTGGTCTGTGGGGACGGCCCCTGCCTGTGCGGGCTCTCCTGGCCTCAGGGCTGCGCTTCCGGCTGCTGCTGCTTCTCCTGGCTCACCTTTGTGTTAGGACAACTCGCCCCTCTTTCATCTCTATCTGCTAAAACATCCTCTCTACAACCATCCTTTGTATTTCCACCTTGGATCCCTACTTCCCCCCACACTTCGGTGTGGTTTCTTCCTCCCACTGGAAGGTGCGAGAAGCAAACTTCTGCCCTGAGGTGTTCCTTCTCCTATGTGGCAGCTGCTCTTCCTCTTCCGTAAAGGAAGAGAAGAGGTAAGAGGAAGCCGAGTTTCAGGATGGACACCTTTCTCGTTGCTCTCTTTCTCCCTTATTTACAGCCCATATTTTGTCTCCTGTTAGTTTGTTTTAGTCCTTTGTCCCACCAAATGCAAGACTAGGAAATGTTTTCTGGATTCAGAAATGATCTTCCTTCCCGCGTCCTTGCCCATAGCCTTTTCAGACATTTAAATCCCTCTCTTGTCCGAATGTTGGATAAAATAGATACATGATTAGGAAGAAACACCGACATTGGAAACTCACCTTGGTTTCCCCACAAATCACATAGAAATGATTATAGTTGCTGCTGTTGTTTATTAAGTGGGTGGATGTCAAACTCAATGAATAAGTTTAAAATATGTAAATGATTCAATAAGAACATAAGTGTCTGTCTGAAGGGAAGGCTGACAAGACACTTAGGTATGATGAGACACAGGTGGTTCTGTAAATACTGAGACCTCGGACATTGTGTGGGTTTTATAAAGTCCTTTGGATGGCGCTTACCAGTTCTTTATTCCTAGGAAGGGGAGGGAGCTCGGCTTTGGTTCTTCAATTTACTTAATTTTTGCTTCCCTTATTTAAGAATTCAAAATACTGACCTCATTTCAAAACACCCACAGCCCCCTAGGATCACTGTCCCGAGGTTTAGGCCCTGAATACGTTTGTGCAAAGTGTTGGAGCCGTGAGCTGTGTCACGGGAAGGAAGCCTTGTGCTATTTTTAAACTGATGCAACCCATCATTGAAACATATCATACACATATCGTACCAGTGACACACACGCTGCATTGTAACATGGCATGTGTCATACATACATTCTCTCTCACTCACACACATCCCAGCCCTCCTTGTCCAGCTTTAAAAAAGGAAGGCAGCCGGCACACCGAGCACAGTGATTTGAGTTGAAAAGGCTGTTGAAGTGTAAAAACCAAGTGCCCCTCTAGTGCTCAGCATGGCTTTGAGACATGTGGGAGGGCTTCAAAGCCGCAGTGCCCCTCTTTTAGAGCTCAGGCTTGCAGTTGGTCCCCAAATGTTTACCAGCATGAAGATGCCTGACTTACAGGAAGTGGGAAGTGGGTGTTGGGGTGAGGGTGGGGAGTGGGGAGAGGAGGGTGGGGAGTGGGGAGAGGAGGGTGGGGTGTTCTCTTGATGTGGTTAGTCTGTCGTTGACCTTGTCTGGGTAGAGCAGGAGTTGAATTAGAAAATGAAAACACGTTTCCTCCTAGGCGCATTTCATCCCATTTTTCACTTACCTCAGGAAAAAAAAATTTTTTTTTTTCCCAAGTGGAGTCAGGTCTCCAGGTTTGGTACTCAATTTCCCTTCGTTCTGTAGTAGTCTTCACCCACACTCATCTGACCACCTACATTGCAACTCCCGGGCCACCGAGGACTGGGCCGGCCTGGTAGCTGAGACTGTGTATTATAGGCTTGTCGAGCCGTTGTGATGACACCATCAAAGGGAATAGATGGGAGTTTCTGAGAGCTGAGCTGTTGGGATCATTCATAATTTGCTGCCATTGTGAACACTTGTAAGGAGAGAACTCTGCCTGAGAAATACTGATTAATAAAGGTAACTGATGGGCTTCCCTGGTGGCGCAGTGGTTGAGAGTCGGCCTGCCGATGCAGGGGACACGGGTTCGTGTCCCAGTCCGGGAAGATCCCACATGCCGCGGAGTGGCTGGGCCCGTGAGCCGTGGCCGCTGAGCCTGTGCATCCGGAGCCTGTGCTCCGCGACGGGAGAGGCCACGGCAGTGAGAGGCCCGCGTGCCGCAAAAAAAAAAAAAAAAAAGGTAACTGAGGTTGGCTTTTTTTTTTTTTTTTTTTTGGTGTTCTAACAGGGAAGGAAATAATATAGTGACTATACAAACGCGCCAAGGTACTACTTAGAAACAAGCATTTTGAGACTTAAGATTCCAGACGGTGGTAGCCTCAGATAGCTTTGCACAGCTGTACCAGTACTGACGTCTGCCTGCTTGTCAGCATTCTAAATGCCAAGCTCTGGCCTCCTAGAAGTGGGGAGTGAAGTTTGGGAGACCCCTTCTTCTTCCCCCTTAACACTTGTATGGTGGACGCACCTAGATATGACCGTGTGAGCACGCTTTTCCTTACGTTGGGGCCTGCTTCCTTCCTTTATTCCCTCCTCCTTTTTCGCAGCTTTCATGTTAAATTCTGTTACGGCCTACCCTGAATGCTATGACTGCAATAAAAATGGTTGGGTTTGGTGCTTTTGGTATCATTGGCAGGGTCTTCTAGTCCAATCCTCTGTGTGTCTCTTTTCCTTAAAGCTCCACTCCTGGCCTTCTCCAGCTCAGCTGGAGCACCTGGAACTAATTTTAGGGCTGCCTGTCTGAGTCCCACACTGGTATTTGAAGTTTGCATCCTCCTTAGACTCAAGCCCATTTCACCACCTCTGAAGGTGAGTGAGTGCAGGCTGATACCAATTAACAGAGAGTTGATTCACTGGCATCTTCCAGTCATTAAAGTAAATATTTGGTTTAAAATAGCCTCTTCCCACCTCAACTCTCCAACTTTTCGCCCCTTCCCTTGCTCCACCGTGGTTGACTCACCAGCGCTTGCAGGGTGTATGTGGCCTAAGAACAGCGTTTGATTCTAAAAGGGAAGTGAAATACTCTTTAACATCTGCAGGCGAGACTGTTTGAACAGCAGGCCAGCCTTCAGTATGACTACATTGTTTTTTTGTCCATTGTGGCGCTGACTCAGCATCGGTTAATAAGCCCTCTCCAGAAGGCTGGATTTCTCTTGTTTAATTATCATCTTGGAGCTTTCTGAGAACACTTGAAGGAATTGTTCATTCAGTTTTATACCCCTAGCACATCTACCAACTCGAAGTCCTGTTTCCTCTGGGTGCTAGCGTCCCCTCTGGCATAACATGTAACCACAGGTCACCAGGCAGTGAGCGGGGAGTGTGTTACTTATGTCCCCTAGTGGGAATTTAATTGTTCTGTACTACAGACATTGAGGAAGGACTTTAGACATAAATACCATTTCCTGGCAAGTAGTCTTTTACTTCCCACCTACCCCCCCCAAAAAAAAATTCTAGAAAAGTTTCCTAAAAGAGAGAAAAGAAATTTTAAAGATAAACAGACATATTTTTATGATCGAGTTGGGCTTTTTTTTGCTTTGTTTTCTTTCTTCCTATAAACAAATACTCACATGTCCACTTCACTGTATGACTAATTTGGTATCATTAGGTGGGGACTGGGTGTGTGTATGTCGGGGTGTGCATGTCTGTCGGGACGTGGGTGTGTAGGCACACGTGTATTTAAAATGTTAGAGAATACATTGCAGCCTAAGGTTGAAGGAGAGAGATGATTTTAAAAACCACCACGTATAGAAGGCAAGCAGGAATAGTGGGAGACTTGTGTTACAGTGACCTAAACAGTCCTTGTAATGGGGTGTCTGCTCTAAATGGACCCTTTGCATCATTGTTTCTCTGAATTAGACGATTCCTTGCTGAAGGCACAAGACCATTGAAGGAAGTAAAGCATCTGGTTTGTTTTGTAATGAGAAGCAGGAATGCAAGGTCCACGCTCTTAATAATAAACAAACAGGACATTGTATGCCATCATCACAGGATGTCCTTCCTTCAACAGAGGGCTGACTGGGGCTGGAGGAAAAGCCGGGCAGGGCTCCCAGCGTAGAGCGCCACTAATTACTGCCTTCGTCTGCCTTCCACTTGCAGCGATCAGTTCCACATTCCCTTTAACTAGGAAACGATTAATGCTCTACACTTTGCAAACACACTCCTCGGAAGTCTGCCTGTGGGTTTTGGGGAGGAGAGAAAAGGCAAAGAAATTTTAATCTGTAGGATTATACCTTTTTCCTATTTCCCTATTTACTAAATAATTGAAAGAGGGAAGTCAGTTCTACCAAAGATGAGTTCCCTTTAGTTAGCAGGAGACATGGAAGCTTTCAAGTTTGCGGGGAGAAAACGTGTATTTCCCAGGCAGTAGCTTGGGGACTAGACAGCTACATCTTATTCCATTCCATGCAAAAATAATTGCTCTTTTCACGTGATCTTTTCAAGTAAGTTTTGTATGTTCTGTAACTGGATCTGAGCCGAGGAACTCAAACGATTTTAGGTCATTTTTAGGTTTCCCTGAATTTAAGGAATGTGCGCCCCCTTATAAAGCCGCAGCAGGAAGGAGGGCGGTCTGGAGTGTTTAGAATACAATACAGCCCGAGTAAACGCTGAGGTTGTGCCCTCAAAGGGAAGTCAGAAGATTCCAAGTAAATGTTGAAATTCACATACGGAGGGAGGAAGCTCTGGGCGCTCTCGGGCTGGGGGAAAGCCCTGGGGTGAGCTCTGCACGGCTCGGCCAGGTGTGGCCACGCCCCCACTTCGGGCGGCTGGTAGGAGTGAATCACGAATGGGAAATCTGCGGCAGGGAGGAGGAAAGGGCCGAGCCGCCGGCCGGGTTAACACAGACTGAGCGTGCTGCCGTGACACTCGGCCCTCCAGTGTTGCGGAGAGGCAGGGCAGCACGGCACCTGTCTGCGCCGGGAGTCGGGACACGGGCGCCGGCCGCCGGAGGAGAGGGGCACCGCCGCGGTGCGCGCCAGCCCTCGGCCGGGAGGGGACGCGGAGCACATGCGGACTGTGTAGGCATGAGCGACACTTATCTCAGATGTTGGATATTTGCTTGGAAAAACGTGTGGGTACGACCTTGGTAAGGAACTTGATCTTGTTTTTCATTCTGAAATTGATCTGAAAACTTTTTTTTTTTTTTCTCTCTTGGCTAACGTAGTCGTAGTAGAAACCAGAAGGGCTTCTGCTTTAGGGCGCTTAGTACTGTCAAACACTTATAAGACTTTTTCCTTATGAATCATTAACCCTTTCAGTTCTAGGCATAATTGTCAGTTCATTGAAATTTCGGTAGTGGCTCCCGCCCACACCCGTCCAACAAAGTAACTATTCCGCGTTGGCTTAAGTTTAAATTTTGGTTTTATTTTAACACTTATTTGGCATCGTGACTGTACATGTTGCAACTACGTAGAAATAAGCACGTTTGTTTAAATCGTGGCCGAGGGAAAGACAACTTAGCATCCGACTTTTTTTTTTTTTTTAAAGAGCATCATATTTAGGGAAGAAATAAAAGAATGGAAAAGCCACCCTGAAGGACTTGGACGGTGTTATGTTTACATTCTAACAAGGACATGTTCTTACATGGAAATGATACCCACGTTCCTGCTGCTTCCCCAACCCGTCTGTATGCGAAAACACTGCAGACGTTGTTTACCTTTTTTCCCCCCTCTTTGGAAAGCACTTTTCCTGCGTGTGAGGGGGGATTTGCGGGAATACCCTTATCAGTTTATAAGTGGAAGCAGAGCTCGTCTTCTGACTCTTCTATATTTGTTATAACTTTAGTTACAGTAACTGCAGCCCATCAGTGACTTCTGGGAATTCGTACACTTTCAGATTTAAATGGAAAGTGCTATTTGTAGCTGAGGGCTCCTAAAGGAATTCTCTACAGGGAATTCTATTGAACAGTTTTATGCTTTGTTTTTACTTTTTCAATTTGGCGTGAGATGCCCACGGTCAAAAGAAACTGCGGGGAGTTGCCCCCCCTTCCGCCCCCGTCTTTCCTTCTCTTTTCCTATGGTCCAAACGATCTCGGAAAAGCTGCAGCTCAGGGATGCTGGCAGGATGCAGCCCTTCTCGGCCTTCCCTGTGAGAGGATGAAAGAGATCGCGCTGCAGAAGGGGGGGGGGAGTTGTTTTGAAAGTTGTTTTGAGTTGGGAGCTGGTGGGAAAGTTCAGTCTTCCCCATTTGGAAAAGGCAGGCTGGGTTCCGCTCCTGCACCACACGCGCTTTCCATTTTTAGCTTCATTCAGAGGCAGACAGAGCTCCTTCCTCTTCCTCTCCTTGTTTGTGACACTTTTCTGAGGCAGCTTTTCCACAGCGCTGAGGGTCTGGCGGCCATGACCCCAGGCATCCTGGGACAGAGAACTAGGCGCCCCCAACATTTTTCTGCCGTGAGAGGTAAAGCCAGGGATTGGAGGTGGTTCTTTTCCTTTTTTCTTTTTTTCTTTTTTTTAACTTTGTCCCCCAATGTGGTTGCCACACTTTTTTTTTTTTTTTTTTTGACTAAAGATAGCATTTAAAAACCTTGCTTCTCCAAGGCAATCTTTATACGGCTTTCTGGCTCTTACTCAACTGTACCAAGCACGCTGCATCTGCTTTTAAAGTCTTCAGACGACTGTATTAGTCATAGCCTCTCTCGGAGGAGCCACAGGACAATGGGGATTAAAGGCCTTTCCTTTCTCTTCCAGGCTGCCCCTAAGTGTAACTCCAGTGCTGTGAAGGTTCCAGGGTTGGCAGAGGGGACTGAGGGGACCATGAAAATGGACATGGAGGACGCGGACATGACTCTGTGGACAGAGGCTGAGTTTGAGGAGAAGTGTACATACATTGTGAACGACCACCCCTGGGATTCTGGCACCGAAGGAGGCACTTCGGTTCAGGCAGAGGCATCCTTACCGAGGAATCTGCTTTTCAAATATGCCACAAACAGCAAAGAGGTAAGCCTCTGGTTTCTTGTTGAAGAAGATTGGCACCTGACGCCAAATCTCCCTACTTGCCCTTGAGGCCTTGTATGTCTGTGAGAATCTGCAAGTATCAGTAAATAACTGATCACTTAATTCACTTCTTTCATTGCTTTCTCTTGCCCTAAGTCCATCCCTTCTTATTCCTCCAGCTCTCGACCATTCCATACGAATTAGTAAACAGTGAAATCTTTTGGCAAGTTGACATGTCTTGGAAAAGCCGAATTGCAGCATGGGGTGGGTGAAATTGTCAGCAGCTTTGAGAAAGTTTTCTGGCTATTCTGGCCCTCGTCCCCCAGTATACTAGCTTTTGAGGGAGAGAAAATTTTCTTAGAAAAAATGTTTGACATGTTTCTTTTGTCTCTTTTTGGTCATGAGATGGCTTTATTTATTTACTTTTTTAACGAGCCAGCTTTATTAGCCGGGTTTCTAAAATTATTCTCAAAACCTTGACGTGTTTATGAACTGAAGTGATGGTATAAACAAAGAAGAGTTTCATGTAAAAGTGCCCTCTGTCCGGATGACTTCAGAGCTAACCCCTGTTTATCTGCGGCAGCTCCTTTGCTCTGACCGGGCTGGCAGGCCAATTTCTTCTTGGCCTCTGAAGTGGGTACACCCTTTGTTGTTTCAGAGGGGCTGAAAACCCAAACTTGGAATGAGCAAAGGATTTGTGTTTACCCTTTTCTATAATGATTGTAGCTAGGCGTGATGTTTGGCTGTGAAATAACTTGCAGAACCACCTCTTGTTTTGAGAATTCAGCTACTGCAGCTGCTTTCATTGGTCTACTGCCTGCCGGGCTGAGCTGGAGGAATCCACCCGTCCACAGCCCTGCCATCACAACCATTCCCATAGGTCACCGTCCGTCCTATCACTGCCTTCAGAAAGTCGCGAAAAGGGGGTCATTTGCTGTAGGAGCCCAGAATTCTATACTGGGACTATTCATAACAACCATGTCAAATCACTTTCCTCCTTCCCTAAGGAACAGCATTTGAAGGAGTTGAGAGCTGGTTTGGGAAATACTTTGTCTCTTTCCTGTTTGTGTATTTGAGTTCAGTGTTTTTGGTGAGGGGGTGACACAGCTGTCTAAAATTAAATAGAGCAGCTCTGCTTTGGGTTTCATTAAAGCTCAACTTTTTTTTTTTTTTTTTCCTGCTGGGAGAGAGGAGGCTGATTTCATAGAAAGCAAAATTTAAATTGTATTTTTATGTGAACATTACCAAAAATTTCACGCCAGAGATCGGCCTTAATTACACCTCTTTCTGAAAGTAACACCCTTTTCTATAGAAGGTCTCTTAATATGTGGCCCATGGAATCAGTGTAGGATTTGTTTGGGTATTTAAGGTTTGGCTGTGGCTTTATAAGGTGTAGCATTTTTTCCCATATCAAATTTGATCAGATATTGATCTGTTCCCAGGTTTCAATTGTGCTGTGTTGCCCCATCCAGCCCCTTGGGATTGAAATCAAGACCTCCATTCTGTGGGTCATCCTTGCCTTTTAGTTCTGTAGTGTTCTTATCCTCGGTTCAGCTCTTAGCTTAAGTTTTTCAATTTTCATCATTCTATGTAAAATCATAGCTAAATAGAATAATGCCCTTAGTCCAAGGTTCAGAAAGATAGTCACTTACTTAAGGTATATACTTAGAGCCAGAGCCAGGACTTGGAGCAAAGTTCTTCAGACTTCCCCAACCAGTGCTACTTGATTGTGCTACACTGGCCCCTCTTGGTGTCACTGTGGTTTTATTTATCGTCTTAACATAACTTCAGGACGATCATTTATTAAGCTTGTTTAGTGTTTTTTTTCTCTAAATGTGTAACTCCCTATTTCATATATTCAGCACCCAAAAAGCATACAGTGCCTGTATTCCTAAGGAGGGTCCTTCAAAACGAACCTAATAAGAAATCAGGTTTCTCTTATTCTGTTTTCCCCTAGAAATGCTTGAAGAGAGCGGTATATCTGTAGTCCCTCCTCATAAAAGCAACCAGGAAACCAACTTAAATGTAATACTGTCTTAAGCTCTCTCTGGAACATGTACCTGCTATTCTGTTTCTCCCTCCTTCCTTTTTGCACTTTGGGGAAGGAGAGCTCCCTCCAGGTGGTGAGAGAACCGTGGAATTGAGCCATTGAGAGTATGAGAGCTGCACACCAGTTCTAGAACAGAAATCTCCAGGATGGGTGAAATGTTTACATTATCATTATTCAGTTAGTTCTTTCAGTCCCACAAGCCGTGGAAAGAGGAAAAAAGCCTTTGTACGTGTAGTTTTCATCTGACTGATTTATCTTGCCCTTCTATAAATGTTTTCATTTAAGTAGCAAAGATGTTACATTATGTACTGATGTTCTGACATCCTGGGGATTTTTTTTTTAGCAAGACCATTTTTCATTATGAATTTGTGCTATGTGTCAGCACCTTTTTTTTTTTTTTTTTTGGTTTAAAAACAAAACATACAAACCATATTTCTGATCTTGACCCTCATTTTTAGATTTGGTTTAGAATCATTGTGCACCTTTAATGAGGCTGTTCTTACTTCCTATTTCCAGAACTCAAACCAAATATAGACATACTATTCAAAAACTTTTAAAACGTTTTAAACTGCTGGGTTATTCTTTTAGGGGGATTTTCCCCTTGACCTCCTGAAATAATTTTCTGTGAATACTTGAATACAGAAAGATCGATTTAAACACTTCTGTTCTGGAAGCAGTAGCCTGTACTGAGGTTGCTTGAGTTGAATTCAGAGGCTCTGTGGCTCCGAGCCTGACCTCCAGAGTTGTGTGGCAGTGAAACATCAGGCCGAAGATGGGGACTCAGTGTCCATTTTGATTGAAGTCCATTATTAAGCCATCTCTAAAAAGCATCTTGCCGTAAGTGCAATTCCCTCTTCATACTGCCTTTTATTTTGGAGACCATGTACCCAGGCATTGCCATATTTCTTTTAATATGAAGATAATTAAGAAGGAAACTTTCCAAAAACATCGTTATCCACTCCACCCTGGTTTTTAAAAAATGGGGTGAAGTACAGGCTGAAGTACACTACAGAGCTCTAGTCATCTCAGTGCAACTATCCTTGTATTCAAAATAGAATTTTAATCGAATGAGTCATTTTTATGGAGGGAGAGGGGAAGAGGTAGCTAGTAATTTAAATGATTTTAATATAATTTGGGGTGAGGATGCTTATACCACATTTAGACCTGAATGATGTTTCTGCTTGAAACTCACTGCGATGCGTGTGTATTCATATATTCTAAAGAGGGAATTTGCTTTCAAAAAAAAAAAAAAGCAAATTTATTCTCCTTACTATCAGACTTTCATTCAGCACCCCCAGTCCACCTATACTAAGTTGTGACATCTTCATTTTGTAAAATGGAAAACAAGCCCTGTTTTTTGTCTGCAAGCCATGGACTTCAGGGTATGTTCTGTAACTGAGGCCCCTGACAGATCTGAAGGGGTCAGCCCCACACATAACACACAGTGGGGAAGAGCGGGCAGGCGGGGAAGTGTTGAGGCCAGTGTCCTCTCGCTGGTAGGTTTATGGGAGGCACACAGCAGTCCGTGCCCAGCAAGGATGCTTTAGGACCCTGGTCAGTTCCAGTGAAGTTTCCTTCCTGAACTAGGTGAACACATTCTTAGTCTTTTTAGCTCTGGGAAATTCAAGGCACATACCAGGTTCCCCTGTATCATAGGCTAGCTCCAAGGATAGAACTTTGTTGGCTAAGATTCACATCTGGATCTTTCCAGGGCCAGAGGGAGAAGTATGACTTGGGTCTCCCACTTCCCACGAAAAACTACCCTGGTTCCGATCCCCACTCCGGTTACCTGGCTGAGCACTGGAATCTTAGGATTGGAATCTTAGAGTTGCAGCTCTTATGTGCTCTTCGAATAATGTCTCAGACATGGATTTGAGGTGAAGGTGCTGATTGTGAGATAGGGTGCTGGACTGGGAACGGATAGAGATGGTATATAAGCTACACTGTTCCTTCCAACCTTGAAATTCTGTGATTTTGTGTCTCTGTTTATCCACATGTGTGAGTTTATATGTACCCAAAGCTCTGTGCATCACACAGCTTAAAATATCAGGGTTCTGTCTCACTTGCAAAGATAATCTAATATTGAGGCTCTTTTTATTTGTTTGGGACTTGAGGATTTTCACAGACCTCCCTTTCCTAACAAATTATTCGCCTGTCTGGCCCACTGCGTTTCATTTGTAAGGTTATCGATGACAAGAGCCACTTCCAGTGCTGTCACACAGCTTCCCCAGTGACTTGCCTATAGCTGTGCTCAAAGGTGTCAGGTGGCTTATGTCTACTTCAGATTCCTTTGTGGGAACAAAATGCTAGTTGACTTCTTCTGGACCATAAGAAAATGGTGTATGTTTCTTAGTGTAAGACTGATAGCTGAATACCACAAAGCCCATTGGTTAAAAGAACGGCAATTCAGAAGAAAAACCCTGGCCTCAATGTCGTGCTACTTGTTGGTAATCAAGCTCTGACCCCCAAGACACTGTCTGCGAGAGACTATAATTTAAAACAAGGTTGATGAACCAGTTGAGTCCCTTTTTTAAAATTACTGCTTTAAAGTGGATATGTTGAAAATATCAACTGCTAATTATTGGCTCACCAACAAATGACATTACTTGTTTTTCCTGTTTGTCATTCTAATATTATGGAATAATCACTCAGATATGAATGCCAAATGATTTGTGTCATAGAAGCCAATTCCATGCATTTTTCAAATTAATTATTTTCAATAATATATCATAAACAATGAGCCTCTGAATAAGTAAGTCTACTTAAGCTTTAGGATGTATTTTTATCTCAAGACTGTGCTGAAGTACTCCCGTCCCCCAGAGCTATACTGCCAACGTATACCAATAATGATGAGCTGTTATTGAAAGGGCAGATAGATGTAAATGAGGCAGAGGAGGAGGATGAAATGAACATCTGCTTTTTTCAGCTCTTGCCAGAAGTTCATAACGGGCCAAAAATAACACTAGCTCACCAACCTTGTTTCAACTTGTGTTAGGTAGAGGAAATTTTCTTTTTTTCTGTCTTTCCAGTCTGGGTATGCTCCGTTGGCTTGTATACTGAATACTAAATTTTTTAACATTAATTCTTTAAGTCACGTACATGAGAAAGCCTGGTCTGTCACAAGCATGTAGGTATGCTTATTCCATATTCATTTAAACAGAGACAAATTATTGATGAGATTAGTGAGGTGTCAGTGTATATCATAACCAGAATCTTAGATTCCACTGCAGACATTTATTGCTTCATGTATTGGGGCCTACCATGTCAGGTACACAATTATAAAGGAGCCACCAGGGATAATAAAACCTGGAAATAAATATGTTTTACCTCCCTTCTTGGTCCATATCAGTAAGGTATTCAGTACGTGATTTGTAGGCTGTTTGGAGCAAAAAGAAAATGAAAAGAGGAAAGTGAGTGAATAAAAACCAAAACGAAATGTACTGCAAAATGTCATAAGGGACTATTACAGAGGAGAAGGAGTTCTTTTGAATAGTAATGAATTGCTTCCTGATTCCTGGTTGGTGACTTTTTTTTTCAACCCCCCCCCCCAAAGAAATTTACGACCCAGGAGGAACTGGTATAGTTAACATGTTTCTTTAGCAAGGCCCTACAAAGTCAAAATGTGTGATACATCCAAGTCTGAGAAGGTCATTTCCTCAGATCTTAGAACCCACAGCTCTCCTCCGTATAAATTCCACTTCAAAGGAAGACTTTTGACCACTGTTGAGCAGAAGATGCTAGAGAAGAACAAAGTTACTTGAAAGAATTCCCTTCTATTAAAGAGAACTTACAAGTTATAAGAAGAGAAAAAAAACCCTCATCTGGAATGAAAAAAAATATAATATATTTTGTTTCTGGTTCCTTAGGCCTTTGTGGAACAACCAAAGAACATTATTTTGGTTTCTGAGGTTAAAACTATTTTATTCCCCTTAAGCACACTGTTTATGGCTTGAGGGAGAAGAAGAAGTAGGAAACTAGGAGCGGGCTGAAGTGGTCTAACCTTGACTGTCTAGTTCTTCAGTATCTGAAACTCGTTCTAAAATGGAATGGTTACCCTCTCCGTTCTCACATAAAAAGTATTAATAAAAAATAGAGGACACTCAGTCACCGGAGAATTAGACTGTTTTATACTTGGTTGTGTATTTGCTTATGATCTGCGAGTTTAAAAGATGGTCTTCCCCAAAAGTCAAGCTCGTTGTTAATTATGTGGCACCATTAATGTCCGCTCTCCATAGTACAATTTCATCATTGTTGGTTATATTACCATTTGACGATTCAATTCATTGAAGTGAAAAGATTGATTAATATTTTACAGTTGAACTCATTGTTTCATATGTTTTACCCCCTTTAGGTTATTGGAGTGGTGAGTAAAGAATACATACCAAAGGGGACACGTTTTGGACCTCTAATAGGTGAAATCTACACCAATGATACAGTTCCCAAGAACGCCAACAGGAAATATTTTTGGCGGGTAAGTAGGGAAATTTTTCCAGACTCATTAAGTATTAGGGGAAAAAATGAAACTAAAATTGCTGGGTCACTTCCTTTTTCAACCTGTCCTGGGGCTCCCCACAAGTATTCAGGGTCCCCAAGGACATAGGGAATTCTAAGCAATCGTGATGAACCTGGTTAAATGTTTGGCCTGGGAAACACAGCCTGTATGTAGGTGGTTAGGGACGGAAAGATGGTCTATATGTGAATCTTAATTTTTGCAATTCATTAGAGCTTTGTGATGAAAGGAAACAGTTTGCTGCTTGCTTCAAGGGTAAGTTCATTTGCATTTCTGTGCAAGGAAGTAGTAATGAGTCACCAAGCCTTAGATTTCACCCCTTGTTGATTTCTTGCTGACTTAACTTTAATTGAATGGACAAGTAATCATAAATGAATTACCTCACAAATAAATGCCTTTAAGGAAGGATGGGTAGAAGATGGTACTAGGGGAATGGAGATGGACCACAAGACTCGTCCTGTTTCAATGCACCTGTACCATGAAACTATTGGGTTTGACAGTACATAAGTTATTCCCATAGCGTAAAGGAAATGCTTATAATCATTCGGGATGATAAACTTTCCTTTAACATCCAAAGAGTCTGGCCAATCCAATCTCCTTTGGAATATCACACTTAGAAAGGATCTCACAGGACTTCCCTGGTGGCGCAGTGGTTGAGAGTCCGCCTGCCGATGCAGGGGACATGGGTTCGTGCCCCGGCCTGGGAAGATCCCACATGCCGCGGAGCGGCTGGGCCCGTAAGCCATGGCCGCTGAGCCTGCGTGTCGGAGCCTGTGCTCCGCGACGGGAGAGGCCACAACAGTGAGAGGCCCAAGCACCGCAAAAAAAAAAAAAAAAAGAAAAAAATCCGCCTGCCTATGCAGGAGACACGGGTTCGAGCCCTGATCTGGGAAGATCCCACATGCCGCGGAGCAACTAAGCCCGTGCAACACAACTACTGAGCCTATGCTCTATAGAGCCCATGTGCCATGACTACCGAAGCCCGCACGCCTAGAGCCCATGCTCCATAACAAAGAGAAGCCACTGCAATGAGAATCCTGCACGCCGCAACTAGAGAAAGCGTACACAGCAAGGAAGATCCAACACAGCCAAAAATAAAAAATTAATTAATTAATTAAAAAAATAAAAAAGGACCTGACAGGTGAACTAATTAGATGGAATCTTTGAGTAAAAGACCCTGGATTAGGATGAACAGAGAAAAAATTGGACTACTTTCCATTTTCCCATAGATCTCTCTGGGATACTTGGTTTCCTCAATTAGAAAATAAAGCTACCTTTACTAAATTTAAAAGCAATTTTTTATATACATACTTGCATAAAATGTACATGATTACTGAGAAACTGTTACTAAAATTCTTTTAAGAAACAGCTACATGGTAGCAACAAAAATTGTATTATACTTACTCTGGCCAGATTTACCTAGAATGCTTATATCATTTGGACAAGTATATTTATAAAAGATTTCTATTTGGGGATCACTCAGAAGCTGTTCCTAAGAAACAAGCTTTTTTTTTTTTTAATTTGGGAAGTTTTGTGTTTTAGTATTTTACTATTTTCCAAACAAAAGAGATCACTGAGAATTTTTCACTCTGAGTTGTGTGCTCACAATTTTTATTTAATAATTAGTCATGCTTAAAATATATTTAATACCTGACTAATAATGGGCAAAATGTAAGCGAGTTCATTTTTCCCTTTACTGCCAATAAGGTCTTCTCAGAAATGAGCCACAGACACGTGTAGTTCTTGGAGTTGAAGGTCGGAATTAAGAAAATCCAGCCTAAGTCTTGTTAATTCATGATCCTTTTGAAAAAAACAACAAGAAATATTTAAGAACCTCCTATCTCTGTCCCAGTTCCCTGCTTCATTGAAGATTCACTCTAAGTAGCTGAAATGCTTTCCTTGGGAGGATTTATTGAAATCGGTCCTTCACATGCAAAGGATATTGTAGGAGATAACTTCCCACATGTTGTTAAAAGCATCCTGATTTTGCTGGCAGGAATATGAACATCTGTTGTGAGGAAAGAAAAAGTTTCATGCAAATTACACAGTCAAAGAAGAGAAGGGATGTTCAAGTTGAGAAACCAGTGACATTTCTTGTAACTGTGCTATGAGTCAGCACGTTTTTAATCTTCTTGATAATATATGGAAATGTAGAGAGGGTGATAGGGAGCAGTTTGCATCTGACGTATCCTTATTTTATTTTCGTGTGTGTGTGTGTGTGTATGTGTGTGTGTGTGACTTCATGGCATCGACATTTCTGTTTTTAAATGAGGATACAGTAAATTGTAGTCCGTGGAAGGCTGACTGGAATCAACATACCCGTAGCTTTAGAAAGCAGTTTCCGCCCGCCCAGCGAAGAGTGCAACAGCGATGGAACCCCGTGTTCCTGGAAGTTTGCACATCAGAGTAAACAAACTTGAAAACCCCTCTTGATAGCAGAATTCACCCGGCCTTGTTCCATTTTCTCTTAACAAAACACACCGCAAAAGCTCTCACAAGCTGCTTTGATGAAGCCACATGTATTTCCCCCTTCACAATTTACAGGAAGTTACTCTTAAAAGAAAGTGATTCTGGTGTTTACTGCCCGTGTTAAAGGGACAGAGTTCCTTTTTGTCTGATAACACTTGAGCAGAATACAGAAACACTTTAGAGGCTAACATAGCATGTGACTAAGAAGAAAGCAATAACCTGCTGTCCGGTTAGAGCAAAACTTCTGCTATGAACCAGGCCCTATGACTTGGAACCTCTAAGTTGCAGATTACCAGGTATTTCTTATATATGTGTTAAGGATCTCTTAAGTCTGAAGACGAGTTGGGTACATCTTAAAAAGAGGGAAAGAGAGAAACTTACTGTGGAAGGGCAAGGCGTTTGTTTATAAAGTTGTTTATAAAGCTTCAGTAAGAATGTATACTTTAATGTTTCCTATTTTTACCTCTACCTTTTTACCGAGTGGCCTGAGGGCATCTGTTAACCAAAAGCAGCATGACTCTAGGGCAGGCTTTGAGTTCTTCATTTTGCATTGCCTTTAAAGAACAACGTGGTTTCTTTCTGTTCTTTTACCAAAAACACGAACCCTGTGGCTCTGTGAGTGGTGTTTTAGCCCAACCACCTCATGGATAAGAGGGTTCCCTCTCCCCACCTCTGCCTTGAAAGAAAAGTGCAAGGCCGAACTCGCTTGTCAAGAGGAAAAGTGGCTTCTCAGTAGACTGTCTGATGCTGGCTTCTGTCCCAGTGTTCACTTTGTTATGGCAGGTGAAGTTCACCTTGGCCTCACCCAGCGTTTCCCCAAAAAGGCAAGCTTCCAAGTATTCATATGAACAAGTGTTTCTGCTGGACTTGGAGGCTTGGGGGTGGAGGATGTTTGCATAGTTTAAGCCTCGGGCGGGGGTGTAGGAAACGGCAAGTACAGAGGCCATAGAAAAAGTTGAGAGACTCGGTTTGACGTACTCAGTCGGGTTGGTCTAATACCCAGTGACTCAAAGCATTAAAAGTCTGCATGATCGGAACTCAAGTTAGTAGCATTGCCTGTGTGCCATTCACTGTGGTAGCAGAAACAGTACTCGGTGGTTGTTGGGTCCTTCTGAGGCAGCTCCTTAAATGAAATCTTGTGTTTCACTCTTCTGTTACTTTTCCCCCCAAAAGTGAAAAGACACTAAAACTGAAATGGAAAAGGTAACTGACAAAGTGTGCCTTCCCTGTTAATGCCCTTATTTCTGCTGATTCAAGACAACTCCGGCTAAACTGATTGCCTTTTCTAACCAGGCAATAAGGGACCAGAAATCAAAGCCGGTATTTGCTGGGTTTATTCTCAGAGGTGCCAGGGAAGCTTTCCCTTGCTATGGGGCTGTCTTTTCCATGTCTGTCTTCTCTTTGGGGCAGATCTATTCCCGAGGGGAGCTTCACCACTTCATCGATGGCTTTAATGAAGAGAAGAGCAACTGGCTGCGCTACGTGAACCCAGCACACTCTGCCCGGGAGCAGAACCTGGCCGCCTGTCAGAACGGCATGAACATCTACTTCTACACCATTAAGCCCATCCCCGCCAACCAGGAGCTTCTTGTGTGGTATTGCCGGGACTTTGCGGAAAGGCTTCACTACCCTTATCCTGGAGAGCTGACAATGATGAATCTCAGTAAGTGGATTACAGAACAAAAAAATTAGAAATGCCAGTAATGTCAGTTCTGCCCCTTTGCGCTAATAACATGTTGTTTAATTACATGGCTTCATCGGATGGGCCAAGGAGGTGGCTTAAACTAGGGACTGGGAACAGGAAAACAGCTTTTTTTAGTCTCTATTCCCTATAATGAAACTGGATCATTTAAAAAATACTAAGAACTACTTTGAATGTTCAGAAAGTTACAGGAAGAAATATATGTTCAATGCTAATCTATCCAAAAGGGGGCAGGTAGGATTATAATATAATAGAGATTGGTTCTGACATGCCAAGAATGCAAGGTATATAGTTCCTTGTTTGTGGTAATTTGTCAGTGCTTAACATGTACATTGAAATATTGCAGAGATGCACATTTGGTTATCAAGTTATGGTCTGATGTGAAACATAAAAGGTTTCTAGAAAAACTCGGAGCTATAATTTTTCAGATCTTATTTGAATATGGATAACCCTAAAGATTTTTTATCTTAGCTTCCTTCCTAATGGTAAAAACCTAATCATCTGATCTCCTGATGAGTTTACAGTAACCACCTATCACTTTATCTTAACAAATCCTCAGTTCCTTAGGTTTGCAAGCTTTTACTTTTTTATTTGGTTAAAGTTGGCTATCATGACCTCTCTGCAAAACCCTACTTCATTTTAGTCGTTCTCAAGTGATCTCTATGAATGATTTAAGATTTACCATAAAATTCCAACCTGTTGTAACTATGGTTGTATATTCTCAGACTGCTAAGTTTTAAAGCAGTTTTTTAAATCAGCTCCTTCTGGTTTAAAAGTTTTGGCCTCTAAATGCTGAAATTTTTGTAACCTTTTGTTTTGATCTCATTTCCAACCTAAGGAGAAGTTGCAAGAACAGTACAAAGAATTCCCAGAGACCCTTTAACCAGATTCATCAGTAGTCCATATGCTGTCCCACTTGCTTTATCTGGAGGCTAAATTGTTTTAGTTCACACTTTGTCCTTTGAGATGAATGTTAATATTAACATAAATTAGAATTTGACTTAAACTTTAGGACCAATTATTTATCCTAGTCAGGTATAATCCAATTGTGTAGCTATTTGGTACTCATCCCACACTGTCTAGTTTACTTTTGCTCTCCCTGTGATCCCAAGACTATATTTGTAGTTTTCTGAAAAGCTGGGGCTATAAAAGCTTAAGGACCTCCACCATAAGATCATCTTTAAATTTGTGTTTGTGGTCCTTACATACACACATATTGTGCACCTTGAGCTTCAGGAAGAAGTCTTAGAATAGTTGGAACAAATTGGCTTTCAGCTTGAGCATGGTGGGTATAATCAGGTCCTGGCCAATGGTGGCGGTTCTTTTCCCTTATCTCTCTTTAGCGCTTCCAAGAGTCTCCATCATGTCACTAGTGCCAAGCATCCCAGGAGCCCTTCCGCTATTTTACCACCTGTAGGTGCCAGGCCCAGTGGTAAAAGGCAACTTATATTCCGGCAGGACATCTCCCGAGAAGATGTGCTGCTTCCTCCTGACTTTCTCAGCATAGCTGGTCACTTCCTCTTGAGGGTCTCCTCCCATTCCTTGAGCTTCATCATTCACGGATTCAGAAAAAGACTTTTTTTTTGAACAGTAACTCCATTTGAGATGACCCACCCTGGTGACTTTGCTCCAACCACAAAGAAGTTTTTTCACATACATCCCTTACCTCCTGCCAGTCAAAGAAAGGTCTTAAAAGGCCTTGCATTTATTCAAATGCTTATTCTTTGTATTCAGAAGCAACTGTCATGTATACTATGAAATGACACCTTTGTTCCCTCAAATATCCCTTTTTGTTTACGCAGAATTTTTTCTGAATGGTGGTTTAACATTTTTAGGTACCCATTCATTGTCCAGTATTCGTAGTAAAGAATGAGAGTTAACAATAGCCAGTCACAATAAGCCAAGACTCCAGTTGCCTTGTGAAACCAGTTGTCTTAGGTGTGGTAACTGATGATTGAGATGCTGATCAGGAAAATTTCCACTGTTTCATCAGGCCTAATAGGTAGATTGCGTCTTCACAAGAGTTGTGTTGGGTTCCATGCTTCAAGCACAATAGAGGCTTGTGTCAGAATCTCCGTGAGGGCTTTAAAATGGCAGTGATAGTTCAACTGGTAGAGTTTTGAGGAGAAGAGATTTGAAGAAAACTGAGGTAAAGAAAAATAAGTAGCCAGAAATCATAAGTAGGCATTTTTTAAAAACCAAAGAAAAGGAGTAGGAACTATCAGGTTTAACTCTTACCCCTCCCAAGTTTTTTTGGTAGTTTTTTTCAATCTATCTAACTAACCCATCTAGAAAACAGTTGACCAGATTATAGACTTCTAAATGTTAATCTGCTTTCTCAGTTTCAGTTGAAAACAGGCTTTGTTTTGCCTACTGCAGAACTTCTAGGTTCTTGTAGTCTTGGGGGTTCTTATTATAGATCGAAAATGTGAGTCGGCATAATTAAGCCATTCAGAGCCTTCAGAAGCAGTTCACTCTTGAAATGACTCCGTCCGCCTACAGCCATTTAAGATTTAAGAACAAAAACAGATCTTGATTTTCTTTTTCATGTTAACTCAAGCTGCTGCTGAGTGGGAGAGTCAGAAATGACACCAGCTCCACTGATTACTCAGCTGCTGAAGGATGGTTTTTTTAAACGTACCTTTTCACATAGACTCCATGATCGCCACCTTAGAACACCTGAGGGGGGCTGACGTTGCCCTCCGGATATTGTTTTGTAATAAGAAATAAATGTATTTTTATGAAGGCATAAGAGATATCGAACATATATCATGGATTTACTATATACTAGGCACACCGTGCTCAGTATTTTGCACAGAAAATTATAAATTCCGACTTTCTGGTTTGTTGGCCCAATCGTTAGCTTTTTTTAACGTTTTTTTTTTAATTAATTAATTAATTTTTATTTTGGCTGCACCAGGTGTTAGTTGCAGCATGCGGACTCTTAGTTGTGGCATGTGGACTCTTAGCTGCGGCATGCATGAGGGATCTAGTTCCCCGACCAGGGATCGAACCGGGGCCCTCTGCATTGGGAGGGTGGAGTCTTTCCCGCTGGACCACCAGGGAAGTCCCCAGTCGTTAGCTTTGTGGTAGTTCAATAATCGGATTATGGAGGTGCTCAGTAAGAACACCAGACTAAATAAATAGTAGGGACAGTGCTACGGACAGACTTAAACTTTTTGCTTATGGCTTTAATTTATTGAATTTTAGAACCAAGACAGTGTTGAAGCCACTGAAGAAAATTAGGAGACTTAGATGTTACTTGCCACATAAAAATGGCAGAAAGTTATGATGGTGAAGTTTCTGTATTTTCATTTTTTTTAGGGTGACATCTTTCTGTGGATGACTCCAAATCATTCTTTTTCACCTCAAAATTCCCTCCTGTGGGTGTGAGATGCCTTGCCTATCAGCTTTCCAACTTAGTTGTCTCTCTTCCTTTACCATTTCAGCTTTAAAAAACAAAAGTGACAATTTGAACTTCCTGCCTGCTGAGCCTCACTGAAAGACTGATATTGGCCTGATAAGGGGCTATTTATTTTGGTTTCGTGGCTTCAGAAATCCCTCTCCCTCAACAAGCTTTCCATCACTGCCCCCATCAGCATCTTCCCTGATAGTGTCTGGGCTGTGTTTATTCTGGGGTTGCTGGCTCACCCACGAGTAACTGATAACAGCCAGCAGAGATAACATTCTCTGAGGGGCTCTCAAACTGGAATCGAATCCCTCAAGCTTGTCAGTCTAGAGAATGGATTTGAAGAATTCAGACTCTGGAGTTCCACAGAGTTCATTTCTAGACCTATCAGGTATCAAGCCTGGAGTTCCTCCTCCGTTAAGTCGAACAGGGACTTTTTTAAAGACAGTGAATGATACTTTTACAGAGGCTTCAGCCCAGTCCCCCAAGCCTGTCCTCTTCTGAGGCTAAGGCCACGAGGTCCCTGCCTCTCCTGGCATCTACACACACCAACAGCTGATGCCTACGCCTACGGCAGGTGTGCAGGCTGGAGGGGTTGCCCTCCAACAACCAGAGCTCCGACTAAGCAGCATGTATTTTACTTTTGGTTTCCAGGGAAGGCTGAGCAGCGAGTGTTTGGTTTTCCCTGCTCTGGCTGGTGTCTTCCCGAAGGCATCGTTTGTTCTGTGTGTTAGGAGGGGCAGTGCTGGCGATGGCCTGGAGAGCCTGTCCTCTCGTTGCTGCTGTTCCTAAACAGTCTATTTACCAAGTAATAATATGCCGTCTTTTGGAATACATGCTTTCATCTTTGCTGCCTGTTTTCTTTGGTGCTCTAAGTAATTGAACTGGCTCAGGAAGTGCCAGTTGTGGTTTGGCAGAGATGCCTATGTCATGCCTTGTGATTCCAGGGGACAGCATTACTGGGAGCCTGGTTAGACCAGAGCCTCAGTGAAATTCTGGTGTTGTCAGCAAATCGAGGGGAAGGGGTGGCATCACACTGCTAATCTGTCTGTTTGGGAGAGGCAGTTTGAACAGGGTTTTATCAAATTCGTATTAAACAAGAATGGAGGCGAAAATTGATGACTGCTTATTACTTGAAATGAGTCTTAATCTTGCACATCTAGTTTGCAGGGTGTGCTGATTTCCTTTAGGTAAACCGTGAACATGAGAATGACTTTTATTAACCTGTTGACACCCCGTGCCGGTATTTTTCCACGCCATTTTCATGGAGGCTCTCCTACTCTAGGTCGAACAGGACTTGTCCTATCATGAGGTTTTTACCATTGGAAACAAAAATAATACAAACGGTGCTATTTGTTTTATCGATGCCACCAGTGACCTGGTTTTGCTGAGAAGGAACTGGAGTGGCGAGAGCCTTCTAGAATGAGTGGGCGTTGAGATGCCAGGTGTCCCTCTTGGGGCAGCTGGGGCTCAGGTTTGCTCAAGGAGAGAGCAGCTCGCTCCGATTTTCTGTCTCCCTCTGAGTAATCCCCCTTTCTTTATTTCAGCGCAAACCCAGAGCCATCCAAAGCAGCAGAGCACTGAGAAACATGAACTTTGCCCAAAGAATGTCCCGAAGAGAGAGTACAGCGTGAAAGAAATACTAAAATTGGACTCCTACCCCTCCAAAGGGAAGGACTTATACCGCTCCAACATTTCACCCCTCACTTTGGAAAAGGACGCGGATGACTTCCGGAAACATGGGAGCCCCGACTTCCGGAAAAATGGGAGCCCCGAGATGCCCTTCTACCCGCGGGTGGTGTACCCGATCCGGGCCCCTCTCCCGGAAGACTTTCTGAAAGCTTCCCTGGCCTACGGGATGGAGCGGCCGCCCTACATCGCGCACTCCCCCATCCCGTCCTCCACGACGCCCAGCCCGTCGGCGCGCAGCAGCCCGGACCGGAGCCTGCACAGCAGCCCGGGGAACACCGTGTCGCCGCGGGCCCCCGTCTCCCAGGAGCACCGGGACCCTTACGCCTACTTGAACGCTCCGTACGCCGCCGCCGCCGCCGAGGGGCTGGGCTCCTACCCCGGCTACGCACCGCCCCCGCACCTGCCGCCCGCCTTCATCCCTTCCTACAACGCGCACTACCCCAAGTTCCTGCTGCCCCCCTACGGCATGAACTGCAACGGCCTGGGCGCCGTGGGCAACATCAACGGCCTCGGCAGCTTCGGCCTCTTCCCGAGGCTGTACCCCGTGTACGGCGGCCTCCTGGGCGGGGGCGGCCTGCCTCCCCCGATGCTGGCGCCCGCCTCCCTCCCCAGCTCGCTGCCCTCGGAGGGGGCGCGCCGCCTGCTGCAGCCCGAGCACCCTCGGGAGGTGCTGGTGCCCCCGCCGCACAGCGCCTTCTCCCTGCCCGGGGCAGCCGCCAGCCTGAAGGACAAGGCCTGCAGCCCCACCAGCGGGTCCCCGACGGCCGGCACCGCCGCCACGGCCGAGCACGTGGTGCAGCCCAAAGCTACCTCAGCGGCCGCGGCGGCCCCCGGCGGCGGCGGCGGCAGCGACGAGGCCGTGAATCTCATCAAGAACAAAAGGAACATGACCGGCTACAAGACGCTCCCCTACCCCCTGAAGAAGCAGAACGGCAAGATCAAGTACGAGTGCAACGTCTGCGCCAAGACTTTCGGCCAGCTCTCAAACCTGAAGGTAGGCCTGGCGTGGGGTCTGTCCCCTGGAGTGCACGACGCGCGTGCGTCTTTAGTTCACCTCCTGCAGGTTATAAATTGCCACTTCCACAGTGTGAGAGCTGGGCTGGGCACCGTCGATGCGGCTTTGCTTTTGCTGCTCTGGCTGCGCCGCTTGGGACACGTTGCTTCCCCTCTCCTGAGTGTCTTCTGAATGATAAACACGTGGGGTTTGCGCCAGAACATCAGTTTCAAGTCCCCGCTTAGCCTATGACTTTTGTTCCTTTAGCTCCAACACAACAGAGTTCTGAAAATCACATCGGGGTTTGATTTGTTTTAAGACTTCACCTTGATGCTTTTTTAAAGAGGTTTGCATCCTAAATGCCCGAGTCCTTGCACGGGAATGTTCGATTTTGCAGCCAAGTGACAGCCGAACTAACGTGTGTGGCTTCTTCCCAGGTCCACCTCAGAGTGCACAGCGGAGAACGGCCTTTCAAATGCCAGACTTGCAACAAGGGCTTCACTCAGCTCGCCCACCTGCAGAAACACTACCTGGTACACACGGGAGAGAAGCCACATGAATGCCAGGTGGGCAGTGTTTTCTCGGTAGAACTTTCGACCTTTGTAGACAGTGTCTCAGGAGTCGTCCTCCCATCATCCCATAGCCCATAGTTTAAACCAGCACAAGGATTCTGCCTTCTTTGGGCTGCTGATGAGCTGAGATGATGACACACCAGCTTCCAGTGGTTGGACAGTGGTCTGGAAGGGAAACACCACCCCATGGGCGGTGCGTTCCCATCGCTCTATTTGCCTAACGCTGCTGGGAGTTTTTTCCCCTCCCAGGTTGCTGGGTGTGGGTGGGCAGCGTGCCCCTCCGCTTGGCAGCTCTTAACCTTCTGGTCTCCCACCTCCCTTCCCTGCCCCCTTCCCCACGCTGCAGGTTTGCCACAAGCGATTCAGCAGCACCAGCAATCTCAAGACCCACCTGCGACTCCACTCCGGAGAGAAACCTTACCAGTGCAAGGTGTGCCCCGCCAAGTTCACCCAGTTTGTGCACCTGAAACTCCACAAGCGCCTACACACCCGGGAGCGGCCCCACAAGTGTGCCCACTGCCACAAGAGCTACATCCATCTCTGCAGCCTCAAGGTCCACCTGAAGGGGTATTGTCCTGTGGCCCCAGCCACGGGGCTGCCTCTGGAGGACCTGACCAGAATCAACGAAGAAATCGAGAAGTTTGACATCAGCGACAATGCCGACCGGCTGGAGGACATGGAGGACAACGTTGACGTGACCTCTGTGGTGGAGAAGGAGATTCTGGCCGTGGTCAGAAAAGAGAAAGAAGAAACTGGCCTGAAAGTGTCTTTGCAAAGAAACATGGGGAATGGACTGCTCTCAGGATGTAGCCTCTATGAGTCAACAGACCCGTCCTTCCTGAAGTTGCCTCACAGCAACCCACTACCTCTGGGACCTGTAAAGGTCAAACAAGAAACAGTCGAACCAATGGATCCTTAAGATTTGCAGAAAACAAAAGGTGTTTTGTCTTTTTTCTTAACTTATGACTTGGCGAGTCAGGGTGCCTGTAGCAAATGCTTGTACATGATTCCAGTTCTGCAGAGCTCTCCTGACGGCAGGTGGTTTCCCCTCACCTCTCTGGAATTAAAGAAGGATCCCCAAAGTTACTGAAATCTCAGGGCATAAATGAGGGAAAGACAATATATATACATATTATATATACTTATTTACACCCCCATCTATATATTTGAACCTATGTATTTTGAATATTTGTGTGGATATGTTTGCATAGCCCTCCCATTGCTAAGACTATGGCCTAGTCATAATTATTTTTTCAATGATAATCCTTCATAATTTATTATACAATTTATCATTCAAAAAGCAATAATTAAAAAAAGTTTACAATGACTGGAAGAATTCCTTGTAATTTGAGTTGTTATATTTTTGTCTGGTGGCTGTTCTTTGTAGATAATTTCTGCACATCTGTTTTAAGTACCTAAGATTTAGTAAACAAATACATTACGTCAGCCGACCTCCCTCTGTAATAATGGTTTGAAAATGAGGTTTTGGTATTGCCAAAGTTAGGCAATTGATGTGTTCATTCATAGGATTGTATCATTTTGAACAGCACTGTATAACTTGGGGGTATGTGTGCAGAATTACCCAGTAATAACTCTGGTAGAAGAAATAAGAAAGAGAGAATCTTGTATGTTTCTGTAGATAGTTCAGCATTTTCCCCCCACTCACAGATTTACCAGAAAGGCGACAAGAAGGCTTTGCTAATCTGTCTCCCTCTCCGAAAAACAGGGTCGCCCCAGCCCCAAAGTCATGTGACCATTCAGAGTGGCCACGAGACTTTGGCATCCCAATGTATTATCTGAAAATGTGAAGAAGACAAAATGCCATGTTTAAAACCACTGCAAAACATTCCCAAAGCACAGGTGGTTTTGTATGGGTGAGGTGAGGGAGCATGAGTCTGGGTGTTTTTGTTGTGGGTCTTTTTTGTTGTTTTGTCAAAATTGCACAAACGTGGTGCTCTACCGGGAAGGAGTTGAGTTAGATAGGCTCAGGCCACACTTTAAAAACCAAAAACCGGAAAACGGGTATTCTCGTTGTCTTAGGGTCAAAGCGGGTAATGAACATTCCTATCCCCAACACATCAATTGTATTTCTTTTCTGTACAACTCAGACTTTTCTCAGTATTTGTGTTTTTACATTTTATGGTTAATTTAATTGAAGAAGAAAGGGCATTGCAGAGTTGTTCAACAATTACCTCATTGAGTGTGTCCAGTAGTGCAGGAAGTGATGGCTTCTCTAATGATTTGCTACTCAAGAGGAGAGAGCCAGCGTGCACCAGAAAGCTGGAATGCGTCGCATTCTGTCTCCTCTTCTGCTAAACCCAAAGATGACACGTTGGCATTTGAGGTGTAGCGGAGAATGATGTATATTTATAAATCTATTTATACCACTATACCATGTGTATATATAATATTTATAACCACTTAAATTGTGAGCCAAACCATGTAAAAGATCCTTCTTTTCCTAATGGCATTAAAAAAAAAAATCAAACCCTTTCTGAGACTTTGCTTAATTAGCACTCGATGACCTCACAGTCATATTGGTGCGCTTGGGCACCCCCTTGGTATTGTAAGTGACCCTAAAACCTTGGTGCAAAGGTGGGGACTGCATAACAACCAGGGAGAAAGAGACATACTTTTTTACTATTAAGGACAATCTAAGATGGGGTTTTTTTTGTTTGTTTTGCCACATTCTGATGATGTGGTCACACCCAAGCCCCAGAAATAAAAATCCCATTGACCACTGCAACTTTTCTCTCTCTTCCTCTCCCTCCTTCCTAAATAACTGACGTATCACTCATCAATCTGGTTTATATATTCAGTATTTTGGTCCATGGCAACTAATGGCAACCTGCAGAAGAGAACAACAAATTTAGGATAATGCAGAGAAACCTAAGAGCCTTACTGATCTGTTCCTTTAAGTAACAAAACTGACAGTTCTTTATGGTATTTTTTAATCAGTGTTTGACAAACACAGTCCTTAATTGTAGGTAAACCAAAGCATCACATTCTGACGTTGATACCAAATACTTCCTATTCTCAATTACTCATTTGTTCTTTTTTTCCCCTTTCATGCTTTCTCATTAATGGGAATTTTTCCTGAGACCTGCACAGTGGCTTGAGACTTCTTGATTCTCTTTACCTTCTGACTTTCCCTGAGGCCTCTTACATGTGAATGTTGAGCCCACAATCAACAGTGGTTTTTTTTTTTTTCTTCTACTCAAAGTTAAAACCAACCAAAGTTATTGGCTTTTTACTTTGCTAGAACAACAAACTATCTTATGTTTACGTACTGGTTTACATTGTTATTTATGTGCAAATTGTCAAAATGTAAATTAAATATAAATGTTCATGCTTTACCAATGCTTGTCTAGTGTCTTGAGTGAAGGGTGAGTGAACGACACCTTAACCATACTGCAAGGGTGGCCCCAAAACAAATTCTGAACATGACACAATTTGCCTCTATCCTGCCCACATCCCCACCCCAACCCTTCATCCCCCCCCAGAGATGATTCCCTAATTTCACCTCCTCTATCGGCGACTGCTCTAACAGGGTTGGTCTCTTGCTTCTCTCATAACTCAAAGATTTTTCTCTTTAATTATGAGCTATAGAAGTGCCCTCTAAGGAAATCATTTCAAGCATTAGCCAGTAAGTAGGGGAAGATTTGTTTGCTTTTGTTGGACTTTTTTGTTTTACTTTGTTGATGGACGTGGGGTGGTGGCAAGGTGAGGAAGACTTGAGATCAAGTCCAGAAATGCCGTCCTAGCCTTGATCCAGCGTGTATGTGTGTGGACCCAGCCAGCTGCTGGGTGAGGGGCATTTTGCCCATTAGTGGTATCATTTTTGCTTCAGTAGCCAGCCTTGAGCACCCCCATGGGGAATCAGCGCTTTTGTGCTTCTGCATAGTCTTCCTGCCTTACATCCCATCGTATCTTTGTCCTTCACATCTTAACTCGGGAAGTAGATTTGCCACTTGTGCATTTAAAGCAAATTTCAAGAAAGCTGTTGTTTGACCAGCCTCTGGGCATTGTTAGTCTGAAGCCCAGGGATCATGGTGGCTTGGCCATGTGGTCCCAAGGGTCGTATGTTGGGAGTGAGTCTACTTGCTCATCCATTGATGCTCCAGTAACTAATCTTTCTCCAGTCACAAATAAAAAGGCACAAATTATTTTGAGTCTCACTTGGTAGATGTGAATAAGAGAGATGCCTGTATAAAAGTGCTACTGCCCTCAATGAAACAAACAAAAATCTAAAAGCCCTTTTCAAATGGTTTTCATGCTTGCCGTTTCATCCACTACCAAGTTCATCGTACCACGCCCATGCTAACTGCATGTTAAGAAAATAATGCTCCCTACATTTAGACACTCAAAACTGCCCACTTTTTTTAAATGCTTCTTCTGTATATTCACTTAAACATCTGTGCCAAGAATTTGAAATGCTGCCAACATTTAACCATGGAGTTAAGAAAACCAGAACCCTATTGTCATAAACGGGCCAAACGCTGCTGGTTGCACTACTAAATTCTACAGAACCATTGTGGTAATAATTTTTCAAAACAAAGCCCAAAAGGAGTCAGAGTATAACAGTTACTACCATAAATCATAGTTCTTTACTTGGCAAAGCATGCCTTTTTTTCTTGAGAGTTACCTATCTCGGGAACACTTGCGGACTTAGCTGTTTAACGAAACATTACATGAGAAGATAATATTCACTAGTAGTTCAAGTCTCGCCGGCCGACATCCACCCTGTTGAACTGAGACTTTGGGCAGCTGTTTGTAGAGCAAGGCAAAAATGAAGAAGCCACCTTTTTGAATCTTTCCTTAAACTAAAAGCCCTGTTCAGAAATGATGCATTCAATTCTTCACCAGAAGAAAACATATAGAATATACAGTTCCGTGGGAGTTTATGGGCACACATCTCAAATTTTTTCTCTTGAGGGGCAGGAAACCAATTTAGGACCCATAAGTTTGTATAAGTGAACTTATTTCTCTGTGTGTGTGTGTGTGTGTGTGTGCGAAGCCTTCTTTAAAAGAAGATAATGGGGAAAGGCCAGAGCAGAGAAATGAAAGTAATTAGAGGCACATGGAGGACTTCTAATGTAAAACCAGGCCTCTGGGATAATCTGGTCTACAAAGGAAGGCTGTACCACAGAGGTTGGCAGCTAAAAACATTAATGCATAGAAGAGAAGTTACATAGAATGGGATCATTGAACCAATTGAAAAGACATTTCTATTTCCTTTATGAGACCATAGAGTTCTTTCTCCATAACATGTCTGTTTCATTATCAGTGTCTGGCCAGAAGAAATCAGATCATCCTGAGCACTGGCTACCTCTTTGGAGTCCACTTCTGGGCATACAGCAGCTGCAAGAAATGTTTCAGGACTCAGGAATAAGCCTCCCATCACATCCTTTTTTAAGCTTCAAGTCCTCAGGACCCCCAAGTCCATTTGCTCAAAGTGCTACTGACAGCTGCTCCTTCAATAAGTGAGAAGTGATTTTAATCTCAGTATAGCTTTAATCATGTAATTTAGGCCAAAAACAGAGCAAGATTCCAAAAAGTTATTTTTAACCTGATTTATGCAAATACTCCCCATGCCCAGTTTCACAGAATACGATAAACTAACAAACCCTCTCCTGGTTTGCTCTTCCTTCCAGGTTTGATAAATAACGAACCAGAGTTGGTCATGTACACATTCCTTCTCTCTGAATTTAAGATAGAAGCTTTTACTTAGCATAAATGTGAACACAGTCACCGTGTAGTTTTCTCCTACTCCCATCAAGAAAGAAAGAGGAAGTGACAGGTAAATGCCAGTGGGTAGTTTTGGTAAGAAATTCTTCAGCGTGTTAACAAAAGGGGGTTGTTCTCATGGAATCGGGGTACAACTTCCCATCTTTAGGTATCTGAAGAATTCATCTGTGGGCTCTGGCAGCCAGGGTGAGGAGTGGAGCGAAAGAAATGAAGTTAAATCATGAGCAGAAGGGACTTTGGTTTAAATGACAAAAAATAACACCCACCTCTAGGGTTGGTAACACAATGGGTTCCTTTCCACGGGAGGGAGGAAGTAGTCTCCTTGCTGGGAGGGCTTAGAGAGGAGCCAGCTTGTTTGAAAGCACAGGATAAGCAAGATGCCTGGCAAGTCCTTCCCACGTCTGTAATTCAAAGGTTTCTCTCAGCCTTACAAACGATGGTGCACCTGGAGACAAGACAAAGCTAAGGCTCTGGTAGAGAACTTAAGTTTCCTTAATGTTCCTGAGGCCTCCTAGGAAACTATTTATATAAATCTATATGGAAGACAAATCTGAAGAGCTTGTCTAATTCTGAGGAAGAGTCCATGACACCACGAAATGAACTGTGCTGTATATTTTGTAAAATATTTGGAAACGTATTCCCCGTTTGAGTTCTTCCCAGGGATTCTGAAAGGGGGTGGAAAATGAGACATGGTACCACTCTCACCTGGCAGCCAGCACTCTGCAGAGCAATGTCCAGGCTAGCAGCCTGTCAGTGTAGTTACGCCTTGGGAAGAGAAGGGACCGTCTCCACCCTCCCTCCTTCCATAGCAAGGCTGCCCTTTAGCACTATTTCCCATCCACACAGGCAAAGGAAGTGGGATGCACCCTCATCCCTTTGTGTGGAACGCTTTCTTGCCTCCCCAGTTTTAGAACAATTAACGCGAGGGTCATTTGCTGTGAGACTAACCATCTAAAGATCATGAATGGGGTGATTTAAGTCCTTCTGTGCTCCCCAGGCCAGAGTCTAAATATACACCCAAGGTGGGAACTGAGATTATGTGCTCCTACTCTGCAGGAAAGAGTGAACTAGGGGTTTAGTTCTAGTCCTGGTTCAACCCCTAGTTACCTGTGTGCTCTCAAGAAAGTCCTGGAACTTCTTGGGCCTCAGTTTCCTGATCCATAAAATGAAGGAGTCATTTCTAGGTTGTCTTTGCCTCTTTCAGAAGTATTACATCTCTTAATATGCTAAAAGTCCATCGTTTTCTCTTATTTCCTTTTGGTTTGTTTTCCTTGGAAGTCTGATTGTTGCTATAGGCAGATATTTGTAATTTAGAGAGCAGATGTCAGAGGAAAATGGAAATGAGGGGCAGGCTTATATGGAAAAACTATTGTGGCTTCTTTTGGCAAGAGATTGGGCTCGCAAAGGTCCTGCTAATTTGTGAGAACCATGAAATTTCCCTAGGAATTAATATGCTCATCTGAAAGGAATCAAGATTCTTTTAATGGAAATAATGAGTTGTGTGTAAATCAAACCTCCGCTCAAGTACCATGAATTCTAGGCTGTTTAGTTTAGCGGCTTTTTGTTTTTTCTTATACGTCTTTTTTCTTTCTTTCTTTCTTTTTATGCAAAGGCTTACTTGTATGAAGACTAAGAAATATTTAATTTTGTTGCCACAAAAAGGAAAGAGGGTCAAAAATATGAGAGCTAAAGAAGAGAAGGTGAGGCCAATCGAGAGAACCCAAGAAGACGTTGAAAGAAACATTCTGGTTAGCAAAGCAATAGAGGCCTCGATACTGCTCTAACGGTTCAAGGTTTAAAAAGGGGAATAAAGAAAAATGAAGCAGCAAGAGGGAGGAGGAGAGGGAAAGGTTAAGCCAAGACAGAAACTGTGAGTAGATAGATGTGAAAGGGGCTGAAAATAAGTGAAAAGTGAAAAATTGCTTTATGAATAAACCGTTAAAAAATAGTGAGTGAAAAAGCAATCGTGCTTCCAGTTATTACTGAATCACCAGCTCGTGGCAGCCAGAGGCTGACCTGAGCTGCGACTCCAGGCTTAACCTATACGCAGCAGTTGGTGCAGGGCTGCTCCTGTGGGCGGACTCCGTTTTCTACTTGAGTGTCAGTTTCACTGTGATTACTCGCCATCACAGACTCATGTGGCCCATTTTACCGCCTTGAACACAGAAAACATGACTTGGTCCTCTCTCCAACCTGCTGACACTACAAGGCAGGCGATAGCTTCTCCGTACATACAGGACACAGGCAAGGCAAGGAGCGAGGGCCGAGGGCCGGGGAGGGTGAGCAGATCTTCTAAGAGAGGTTGACGCAGCCCGGACGCTCAGCCTGCCTCTGCCATTTTCTGAAAATGAGGCTGTGAGTTCATACTCAGTGATCCTTTTCATTCCTCGTGGTGTGTCAGGGCAGGGACACAGTGGCCGTCCCACAATGTCTTCTGTGCCAAGAGCTGACAGAATATCCTCTCCGGAGCACATCAGGGCCAGCAAAGAAAATGCCAATCATAGCAGAACTGCCTCTGTCCCCGCCTACTTGAAGAAGCATCGGGAGCCCTAGGAAGTGAACCGGTTCCACCGGTTGACCCCACCCTCCGAGCCTCCCGGAAGCGTGAGGACCGGAAGTGCTCGCACCCACCGGAAGACGGGTCAAGCATCACGAGGAAGCATCACGCCGGTACAAATGGTACAAGCCATCTCCAGCGCTGCAGGGTCGCCCCCCTGCTCCTTCCAAGTGTAGAACATACTTCTCTATCGGAGCTGCCTGCGTGCAGCTAACTTTTGATCCTGTTTCAACAGAAAGGAGGTGGAAGATGGGTGGTCACAAATCCTGAGATAATTTGCTTGCGAGGGCTTCACTGGTTGTCTCCAGTGGACTCCAGGGAGGTGGGTGGCCCGCCAGGGTTCAGGGTTCAAATGTCCAGGGAACATTTGACCCAAGTGACCCATGGAGCAGTGAGCCGATGCACACAGCTAGCTGTAAAATCAAAGAATGAGGCCCAATTTTAATGAATCCGTTTCATTTTTAAGAACCAAGGTAAGACTGTAGTTCTGTACATCTGGCCAATGGGGCTGAGGTTTCCCTCAGAGCCTCACACAGATCTTAGTATCTGCTCTTGCTGTTGCTGCAAAAAGTACCTGGCCTTGTGCTGGTGGAAGGTTTAAGGCTTCCGTCCTTGAATGTTTTCACAAAGGAGGAAGGTAGGGATGGGCTTTGAGCATCTCCATCTTAGAAATGGGACTGTCAAAGCACGGAAGGTCAGGAGAGAGGCCCAAGCCACCTGACAAGTTCCTGCTGGACCTGGAAACCAAATCCCAGCTTCCTGATTCTGCTTCCCAAGTTAGCAGGTTACACAACACGGCTATTGCCTAGCGGGGCAGGGCCACAGGAGTCACTGATGCTGTTTTTACTTAGGGCAGACTTGCCAAAACAGCAGGGTTTTACAGCATTAAGTTACTGTCTTTTGCCTTGTCCGGAGCTTGACTCTTAACGAGTTCTGCAGACATTTCAGGAAAGCAAGGTGGAGACAGCAAGCCTTGGAGAACCGTGGCCAACTACGGCCCAAAGTTATTCTGAATCCATCCCAGCTCAACACAATTATTTTTTTTTTTTTTTTTTTTTTTTTTAAGATTTTTTTTTTCTAAATTTTATTTTATTTAATTTTTTTGCTTTATAACAAATTTAATCAGTTATACATATACATATGTTTCCATATCCCCTCCCTTTTGCGTCTCCCTCCCACCCTCCCTATCCCACCCCTCCAGGCGGTCACAAAGTACCGAGCTGATCTCCCTGTGCTATACGGCTGCTTCCCACTAGCTATCTACCTCACGTTTGGTAGTGTATATATGTCCATGCCGCTCTTTCACTTTGTCACAGCTTACCCTTCCCCCTCCCCATATCCTCAAGTCCATTCTCTAGTAGGTCTGTGTCTTTATTCCTGTCTTACCCCTATGTTCTTCATGACATTTTTTTTTTCTTAAATTCCATATATATGTGTTAGCATACAGTATTTGTCTTTCTCTTTCTGACTTACTTCACTCTGTATGACAGACTCTAGGTCCATCCACCTCATTACAAATAGCTCAATTTCATTTCTTTTTATGGCTGAGTAATATTCCATTGTATATATGTGCCACATCTTCTTTATCCATTCATCCGATGATGGACACTTAGGTTTCAACACAATTATTAACATCTCTGAAACCAAGCTCCCTCCAGATGCCCCTTTTCTGAAAGGCTTTCATCACTCTGGGGGTAGCCAGTTCCCTTCAAAGAGCCAGATTGAGTTGGCAGTTCCACGTGCATTAACAGAGGGTGGGTGTCAGGCTTCAGTGGTTCCGGGTCAGCCTCAGGTCAGCAGTGCTCCAAAGAGGCAACTGAGGCAGAGAGCTCCTCATTCCCTGTCAGGACATGCCTCAGGGACCTGACAACTACAGCTGAAGGGCACAGTGATGCTCAGACAGAAGGCACTGCGCACTTGCAAAAATTCAGCTGCTATTTTGGATAAAGTGGATAAGCTCATCCCACTTTAAAAGCATGGAGGGTCTGTGTTTTCTACAAAGGAGAGGAAACACATAAATGGACATCTTGTCTGCTTCGAGTACACGTAAAAATATTTTTGTTGCTTCTGAGTTTAAGGAGGTATGTTCTCTGTTTTAAATATTGCCCATATATAGTTAACCAACATACCTGGAGACAGAGATGAAAGTTGAGAAAGAGCAGTCTGTTCTACCTTTTTGTTCCCAGGCAATGTAATCCCAAAAGGCACGATTTCACTAAGAATTATCTGAAGACTTGCAATATACCCACCTGTTATACAGCTTTTGCAACCAACAGAAACCCTGTAGATTTATAGTCATGTTGCTTCAAACTGGTAGTTTTTGTCTTCTCTAGTTTTGACCTGCACATGGATTCCAGACTGAAAATTCCATTTATCTGTAGCAAACCATTCAGCCCATCTTAGATAGGTTACAGCTGTTTCAACCATCCCTCCAACTTTAGTGTAAAAACATCATATATTACAGTTCATCTATAGCCTGAAGAATTAGGTGCTCTTAAGAGGACTGGCAGGAAAGAAAGAAAGGAAGAAAGGAAGGAAGAGAAGAAAGGAATCTTTTAAGACTAGCTATATAACTTAGACATGAGAGAAGCATCTCTTGAATTCAGGTCCAAATCTTATTCACATCAGAGGAATGAGTTAGAACGTGATCAGGTGGAGATGAGCATTGGCTGGCAGGGATGCTGAACCCCAGCTCACCATGAGTTCTGCTGAGGGCCACTGGGCTTCTCCAAAAGAGAAGCATCTATTTCTTATAAACAAAAACCAGAAAAAGGCAGGGCAAAGTCTGTGCTGAAGGTGCACAGACTTCCTTCCTTCCTTCCGTATTTGGGTTTTTCTCCCTTCTAAGGGGTGTTTGAAAGTTTTTCCTGTGCTTCTAACTGAGCAGAAACCACATCACGTCTTTTGTCACCGTCTCTGCTCACCACTGGAGACCCTGGTGGTTAGAGAGGGAAAGTCCCTTTCGATGGGGGTAGAGGGTGTTGGGGGCCAGGAAGGGGGGTGGTAGGGAGAGGGGAGAGGAGGGATCAATAAGGTTTCCTCCTGGCCTCTACAGTGTACCCACCCCGGCCGGTCTCTCCAATCCTCCGAGCTGCAAAGCATGTCTTTTAATGCCCCTAATCACCTTGGGGTGATGGAGGAAGAGATCATTCAACGAAGGAAAGAACGTCCACTTCCAGAGCTCTGTGGTTCTGGGAAGCCAGAAGAGTGGCCACGGGGACTTCTGTGTAGCCTGAGGATAGCTTATACCTGACTCCTTAGCACCTGTCCCGATGGACAGGTGACATATTGGGAGGACAAGGGGAGAGAGGCTGGGGCACAGCTATATATTTGGTTTGAGCTGTTTTAGGGCAGTCTCTATAGTGACGTTTCTTCTCTCTCTTTTTTTAAATCATGGTAAAAAAAAGTACACACAAAATTTACCACCTTCACTGTTTTTAAGTGTACAGTTCAGTAGTGTTCACTCTCATCACATTGTTGTGCAAAGATCTCTAGAACATTTTCATCTTGCAAAGCTGAAACTCTAAGCCCGTGAAACAATAGCGCCCCTTTGGCCTCCCCCTGAGCCCCTGTGCACTGACATGTCTTGATCATTAGTGCCTTTTTTTTAGTTAAATCTATAAACTTGATTTCCGTGCCAAGACCTGTTGCAAGTTCATGCACCAGCCTCCCTGTCTAGTGAGCAGTTCAGATTCACTCGGCCATGAATATTCATCACTCACTGGGGATCACGTTCCCAAATGCTTGTCCTCGGCACTCCGGCTGGGCTTCAGCAGTTTATGGACTTGTTATTGACACCACCAAAGTAGTCAGGAATGAAAATAACAATCAACTCCTTAAATGTTTACAAGCTTCCTGGGCTATTGCACATGTAATTTCAAGCTGCCATCTTGTCTCCTCTCGCTCAGTAGAATGGAATGTCCTCTCCAGCAGCTTGGTGGCTGCTGGACCCTGGGGAGGACAAGGACCCTTGCTCAAATTTTCTGATGGAGCCTGGGCTGCAGTCCTCTCTGCTGGCGGGTTGTTGGGGCACTTGTGGCTCTGCGCCACTTCCTCATACAAGTTATGTCTAAACAAATCCTCCCAGTAGGTTGTCCTTGAAGTCAGAGCAGGAGGCAGGTAAGTACTCTCACTCAATCAGCACGATCAGTTTGTCATTCCCTGAAAATAGAGTCGTCCCTCCAGTCTGTCCAGTCTCCCACCCCCAGCACTTGGTGGCGGGGATGGTGAGGAGGGCGCGCCTTGGAGCAAAGCCACATTCCAGGGGGAGGGTTCCTCCCACTCACCGCACTGGACAGGCGTGTTGTGCCTCGTGCCTGTAGCCACCCTTGAAGTGTTGTTGTTACACAACAGTCATGAACTCTGGAATGTCTCTGGTCATTTACAGTGTGACTGGGTCACTCCATAAATGACATGGTCAAGCTTCAAGGCCCAGAATGAGGTTGGCTTGTTTTTCAGTAGACCATTTTCTCCCGCTCAGAACAAAGCTTCCAGGCTTTTACGATGTACTTCTTACTCTGAGACTCCTGAGAATGGAAATTCAGGGGAAAGAAAATATGGAAATAGATTACAAATCACACTCCAGTAGTCCTACGGATGCTTTCAAAACACTCTGAACAATTTGACCATGCTATTTGCAGATAAGAAGCTTTCTAGAAATTAGCTGGGCACTTCTTAGAGTAACTTTTCATCTTCTCTCACTCCTGTCTTGACTTTTTCCTTCTTTGGTTCATTTCCTTCATGAGATAAATGAAGAGAGCAACAGATTAAGGTTCCAAAGAACATAGGATTTATGAGTCATGCCTATTTTTTTCTCTACTGTATTCATTTTAAATGGCATTGTTCCAGTAGAAGAAACAGAAAGTAAAATATGTACCTTAAATACTGATTTTGGTGCTTCTGTAGTACAATAATCATTATGAAAATAATGCCTCATTTGATTTATACTGTATACGTTACTAGGATATGCCACTGCCATTTTCTCATTTTATCCTCATGAATACCCTTTCTTTTTCTTTTTTTCTTGTTTTCTTTTTTTTTTTTTTTTGTGGTACACGGGCCTCTCACTGTTGTGGCCTCTCCCGTTGCGGAGCACAGGCTCCAGACGCGCAGGCTCAGCGGCCATGGCTCACGGGCCCAGCCGCTCCGCGGCATGTGGGATCTTCCCGGACCGGGGCACGAACCCGTATCCCCTACATCGGCAGGCGGACTCTCAACCACTGTGCCACCAGGGAAGCCCCCTCATGAATACCCTTTGAGATGGGTTCTATTATACATACAAGGAAACAGAGGCCCAGAGAGATCAAATAAATTAGGTGATGCAGGGAAAAAAGCCCTTAACCCAATTCACATTGAAAGTACTCCAAAACAGTAACTGTTCTTAAGTAACTTGCTTAATATCACGCCACTAGTAACTATGACCAAAACCTTCCTAAACCATGGCCACTAACTTCTCTCTCCACCTCAGCATAGCAATCTTAGTCCATGAAATACAAGAGATTTAGTTTTAAACATTTTCTGGAACTTCCACTTTATTATGTATTAGCTATAGAATTAGTTTGTTGAGGAGTCACTAAATGTAATTCATACAACCTTGTGGTTTTTTAACCCATTTCCCCCAAGGGGGAAAAAACAAAACAAAACGCTGGGAAAATCCTCCCTACTGCTCCTCTTATTTTTAAATCATTTTATCAGAATGACTGAGCTTGGGGTGCGGGGGGCATGTTTTAAATTGTGAGGCTTTCAATCTAATAATGAAAGGTAAATCCAGCATTTTGACTCATGTATTCAATCATTTGTTCATTCAACAATATTTATTGCCTGCCTATTATACTTTATATATTGGGCCAGGCTAAAGTATCCCAGCTGGCCAAACCAGGAATAAACCCAGGAGCAGGTACGAATAAGACCAAGACCTTGATGTCAAAGAGTTTCCTGCCTCCGGAGAGAGAGAGAGCTATGTACAATTTGATTGATGTTAAATAAATTAGTTCTATTAATAACTGCTAAGAGGGATCAAATTGAATTAGAAACACAAATTCCTAGCTTTCATTTGAAGCATTTAGTTTTATAGGTATTTTGTGTATCTTCTGCATATAATTCACCTTTGGCTCAAAAACAATAATTTAAGTAAGAACAGTGTACATCCTGACTATATTTGGGTTTGGATGTCTAACAGAGAATTCCATATCCACTTTTTACATTTGTACTGCCTCCATGGGGCAGTGCTAGAGCTGAATATCAGCAAAACACATTGTTAAATCTGGCTATGCCTGCAAGGAATTTTTTTTTTTTTTTTTTGCAGTACGCGGGCCTCTCACTGTTGTGGCCTCTCCCGTTGCGGAGCACAGGCTCCAGACGTGCAGGCTCATCGGCCATGGCTCATGGGCCCAGCCGCTCCGCGGCATGTGGGATCTTCCCAGACCAGGGCATGAACCCGTGTCCCCTGGATCGGCAGGCGGACTCTCAACCACTGCGCCACCAGGGAAGTCCAGAATATTTAATTAAAAATTTTTGTTATGGGCTTCCCTGGTGGCGCAGTGGTTAAGAATCCGCCTGCCGATGCAGGGGACACGGGTTCGAGTCCTGGTCTGGGAAGATCCCACATGCCGCGGAGCAACTGGGCCCGTGAGCCACAGCTACTGAGCCTGCGCATCTGGAGCCTGTGCTCGGCAACAAGAGAGGCCGCGACAGTGAGAGGCCCACGCACCGCGATGAAGAGTGGCCCCCGCTTGCTGCAACTAGAGAAAGCCCTCGCACAGAAATGAAGACCCAACACAGCCAAAAATAAATAAATAAATAAAATTTTTAAAAAATGTTGTTATAAATCAGTGATAATTTAGGAGTAGGTGGTCACAGGACTACAGTATCATTTCTACC
The DNA here is from genome assembly GCF_964341445.2 of Mesoplodon mirus. NCBI lineage: Eukaryota > Metazoa > Chordata > Mammalia > Artiodactyla > Ziphiidae > Mesoplodon > Mesoplodon mirus. The sequence continues at coordinate 52,749,187 of NC_138986.1, read as the reverse complement.
TTCAGAAATGTGAGTTTCTGGATGAGATCATAAACAAAGAGAGCTCTAACTTGTTTGTTCTTAATATTATATAAAACACACTATGCTGAGATGTGCTAGGTTTAACTTTAACTATCCAAGCATCTCATAAGGATTCATAAAATCATGTCAGGTCATTTTTTTCTTTCAAAAAGATGTATTCCCAGAAAAACAGCAATAATGGTGGGGGGTCTTGAAATGGAAGGGGTGCTATACTGGGGGGAGTTGTGGGGTATGGGGACAGGTAATCAGGACACCTGGGTTTATTCCTGGTATGGCCAGCTGGGCTACTTCAGCAAGAGGTGTAGCTTCTCCAAGTCTGTTTCCACATCTGTAAAATGCAGTAGTTAAACGTCTAAGTCCATTTCTACAAATCAATGGATGTAAAAGCTTGTTGCTCATTTTAGTAAAGCTGTATTAACATGAAAAGATCTCAGGGAAACCTCACTCAGCTGGTGGCCTCCCTTCTAGCCATTCTGTGTTTTAGCCAAACACGGTGTTTTGGTCAGGGTGGCAAAGGAAAACAGGGTGGCGTTGCCCTGCAGCTCTTGGCTCAGAGCTTTGGGAGGTATTGATGACTCAGCACGTGGCTCTCTGCCCTGTGGTCAGGGCTGCAGGTGCCCAGGAGGGCCTTGTTAGGAGCAAGCTGCCAGCACTTCGGGGTGAGGCAGGAACTTGAAATGCAGACCATTCATAAGCACTCAGATTCCAGGATACCTTACTCAAGCTTAGGAGTGTCAACCTCCGTCCCTTCATCAAACTGCCACCTTGGATAATTATGCTTCTCACATTAGTCTTGCATTTCAGTGCCATGTGGCATCCACACTTACTCTTCCCTGGTGTTGTGCAGTTTGCTTGTTGTCATCTAACCCATAAACCTGATGACAAGGCTTTTATTGCTTGGGGGTGGGAATAAGGGTGAATTGGGATATTTTTCTTAGACCCAATGAATCTGCTCTTTCAGGTCACTAAAGAGAAAAGAGAAAAAGAGAGAGAGAGAGAGAGAAAAAAGAAATCCAACACTCTTCCCAATTTGAGGACAAAGGAAACTTACCACCTCAAAAACATTGGTGTCAATACTAGAGTCACCCTTGGTAGACAGGGGTCTTGGAAATCCTGGAAACATTTTGTAAAGGTTAATACAACACTTATTTGTATGGAAAACTATTTTTTAAGTGGGTAATAAGTTGTGAAACTACAAGGCTGTATAATCTTTAAGCTATGAGATGTCGACATAATTGTTTTGAGATCAACCAATCAGACCACACATTTCATGCTACCAGGTTACAATGAGTGTTCATTAAACATCATGATAACAGCACCCTCCTTCTTTGCTAACACAGGGGCATTCTCTTCATGTACCACTGATGACAGGTGATGTGGCACAATTAAAGTCATCTACTCATTCCCTTTCTTCCTGATTCCTTTCAGAGCTGTCAAATGGTCAGAGAACATTTTTTCTCCTCCTGATGTTTCCTCCTTCCTCTTTCCTTCCTTCTCCTTTTTTACTTTCCCCTGGGTTGAACTAGGGTTCCTCATGTGAGGAAATGTCTCCCTCCTGACCAGTCAAGCACTTTGGGCAATGCTTGACTTTTCCAGGTCACTGGGACACTGTTGGGTGAACTGCAGTCAACATTTATGGAGTGAAATTCCAATAGCTGGAGACATCTACCCACCTCCCAATACGACCAGTTTTTCCAGAGGAGTTATTTACTCACCTTGCAGAGCTAGACAATGGAGTGAACTCTTCTATGTGTGCATGTAAATCTGGAAAAATAGCCTACTTTGGGAATATTCTAAATATCTGCTTTTATTTGCATCTATTTTAATTTATTGGTGTTTCCTATGCCTGGCGGGTTCTCTGTGATTTTAGGCAAGTCGTTGAACCTTTGATTTACCATTTACTTATCTCTGAAGTATCATTGGTACAAATGAGGGGCTTTAATTCTTTCATCCAATGTTTAGGAAACCCAAACTTTTGTGCATGATGCTGCATTTTGTGTTTTCGGAGACACAGGACAGAACAGTGTCTGCTGCTGTTCCCTGGAATTTACAATCTCATTGGAAAGATGGACATGTACACATAAAAATAACACCAACAGAGCAAGGCCATATGTGATTGTGCCCAGTAAGACAAATGTTGTAGGTACAAGGATATTCACTGCAGCATTGTTTGCTATAACAACATTTGGGGAACCGTCTAAATGTCCATTAATACAGAAGACTGGTTAAACAAAACATGATCATCTATACAGTGGAATACTATGTAGCTAGTAAAAGAGAATGGGCTGGCTCTCCATCTACTACAATGGAAGCGCTCCAAAATATACCTTTAAGAGAAAAAAGCAAGTGTGTAATAGTGTGTCCTGTGCTACCATTTGTGAAAAAGAAAAAAATAGGCATAGATACAAAGTCTTATGTATGCATTGGATATCTTTGAACAGATATACAGGAATCTGGAAAAAGCAAATGGCTCTTGGGAAGAGATGGGAGGCTAAGGAATGGGGAAGGAGGAAGAGTCACCTTAGCTTTAGCATCCTCTTGTCACTTGTGAATTTTCCAACCTGGTACATATATTATCAAATTTTTAAATAAAAATAATAATATTTAAGATGTGCCCTAATCCCTAACTGGAAGATCTACTGCTGCGTTCCCTTCAAGTCAGTTCCCATCTGATGCTTCTAACATGTAGAGCAGGACAGAAGGGGTTTCTATAACCTAACATTCCATTAAACTTGGAGTTTTAGGGAACTGATTCAACATGGTAATTCAAAAGGATGTGGGACATTGTTGAGGGAAAGGATTTGGGGAACACAGGAGAGCCAGCCAGATGTGCCCTGAGTAGAAGGTTCTTTCTTCCCTGAGAACCTCTGCTGACTCTGTCACACTTGTGGGTGTCCTTTGTCACCTGGACACCTGTGGCCAAGAAGGGGACTGACAGCCCTGGCTCCTGTCATAAGGAGGGTCATGTCTTCTTGGTTCTAAGCTCTTCCTGGCACATTCCCAGAGGGTATGGCAGCTTATCAGAACTTTGTTACCATTGGCAATAACATCTCCTAGACCAGTAGAATCTCAGAGGCAGGAAGGACTCTGGAAACTCTCCTCACCGCCCTCATCTTACAGTCAGGCCCTGGGGAAGACTGACCCGCCCATGGACACATCAGGCATAAGGTGCAGAGCTGGGATGGTGCCTTTGCTCTTCAAATCCTGAGTCCAGTGCTCTTTCTATGACACTACATAAAGTCACGGGGTCTCCTTGGATTTTCAGTTGGGGCGATTCTAAGGCCATGACAGCTGTTCCTCCAAAATGGATTGAACACTGTGAGGGCAAACTTGACAAGTCAGAGTCAGGGCTTCCCTAAGGCCAGGCTACTGAGACAGGTTTCAGGGTGGGAATAAGGGGACCAGGAGATTCCCTCTTCCTGCTGGAGAGAAGGTGGGTGATCACACAGACTCCCAGCCAACAGCCAGACAGGTAGTCTTCAGGATATATACCCACCACTCCCCCCATGGATCAAGTCCAACCTAGAAGCTTCAGCATGAGAAAATCTTCACCCCAAGATGTAACATACCAATTTTGATCAGTGATGGGTTATATAAAACTTCCTACAGTCTCAGGTCTGGAAACCATACTATAGGAGCAAAGCAGTAAGGAAAATAGACAAATGTGTCCTTTTTTTTTCTGTTGGAAAAAGAAAACAATAAAACCTCAGTTCTTGGACTAACTTTAAAAAACATAATAAGGGCTAAATGTGCTCCTCCATTTGATACCACTTCTCTTTTTGCTATTTGTATGAGTCCCCTGTGTCTATGGGATCAAGCTAAGTCTCTGGGCATCAGAGTCCACTGGGTTGGGTTGGCAAATGGCTCATCACTCCTGGGCGCTGACCTCTAACCCTACTGAGAGTCTCACCTGTGCAGCTCTGACGGCTTTTACTTTCTATTTACTAAAATAAATTTCCACCTTTATGATGACTGCAGAAAATGGACTCTGGACTTGGAGTTTATAAAGACAAGAACCAGCTTATCTCCGTCCTGGCTATGAATCACTGCCTCTTCCCACCCATTTCCACAGACACCTGAGTTAATTTAGTCTCATCTAATTCCTCCTGCTGTTCTCAGCGGGACTTCCGCCACCTTGGCAGCATGAGTCAAAACGGATCATCCGACTGCTTAACAAATGAAGGTATTTGTTTGGAGCTGAATGTTTACAATGAAAACCACCAACTATCTTGTTTTTTCGTGTTGGGACAGCCCGGAAGCTGAGCTCCAGGGAGAGAGCCTCTCCATTCCTGCCTAGAAGATGGGGGTCCTCTGATTTCTTGGCTTGTTTGGCTTTCGTTGAAAGGTTCGAAAGTTCTACCCTATGTCCAGTGTCTCAGGTCTCGATGAATAAAAAAGTGTCAGCACCTAAGTTAATCTTTATTCTTCATTTCCAGCCACAGCTCAAGGGTTTTGGTGTCTGCCTTTGGAAATGACTCAACTAACAAAAGGGGGGGTGGCGGGAACTGCACCACTGAATTAATTATGCTGCAACTTCAGGCTTTGTCCTGATTCATTTACTGAATCGTGTTTAATTAACAACTCAAGACGGCACTTCCTTGCAGTTGAGTGTGTGTTTCATGAGATCATAAAATTAAAGAAAAAGTCTGCCACACTCATTGCTCACCAGCCCTTGGCCCTTGCCTGACCCCAGCTGCATTTATTCCTGAGTTCTCTCTGGCACTCCCCCGTCTAACTAGGAAAGTCTCCCAGTAGGGGCAGTGAGTGCTTGCCACTTCAGAAGTCACCTTTGGAGCACTGTCCTCGTTGCTTCTGTTCCCATGACTTTTTCCACTCTCTCTCTCTTCCTTTGTCTTCTCTGCATTTTTATTTGCCAGACACTGGTGGATCGTGCTGCCATCACTATTTACATACAGTTCTGTTTTAGCTAATGGTCATTTTACGAATAGACACAAATAGTCACAAAGTACCTCCATGGCCTCTCTCCTTGGCCGCCATTTTTACCATCCCCTTTTCTCTTTTTTTCCTTTGTCTGAAGCAGGAAGAAGGTAGGGGAGAGGGAATTTACTCTTGTACTAACCTAGAACCAGTCTTCAGCCCTGGCTCATTTCTTTCACTGACTAAAAATATAAGTTCAAGTTTACCAAATACTTTACCAATACCAACTCATATAACTCCCAACAACTGTGTGCTTGTCCCCATTTTACCATGGAGGCGGCCTGGTTCTTAATACTGTGCTTACCCTGCCTCTCACCACCTATGTGCTGCCCAATCACCTCTTGGCCAATTAAAACACACACACACACACACACACACACACACACTTAAATTTAAAAATAATTCCTCTGATGTAATTTGGATCCATGGATATTAACTCCCTTCAATAAGCTGACATCTTTGAGCCTAGGCATTGTCTACAGGGGTGAAGTCTGGAGTGCAAAACACTAAAATGTTGATAAGGGGGCGGGGGAGAAACAACATAAAGCTCAAAATATAAGACAGAAATGTTATATTTACCAACACCATGTAAGTTATTTTGATGATAAGACCTTATCCATTGAGAATACTGGCCTCTGATACACCAGAAAGGGTCTCATAAAAGTTCAGTGCTAAACTCCAGCCCTCGGCTTATTAGCTGAGCCCCTCCTCTAGAGTCATTCACATTCTACTCACTCTTACTTTCTACACAATTCTGAAGGGGCCAGGGATCTTCTTACCAGTCCACAGTAGAAGACTAGAGACCGCAAATCAAAAGGCAAAGCCAGAGGGAAAGACGCTAGAAACCTGCTTCTTAGAGCGGGCAGAAGAGGTGGCCGATATCTGAATAGGAGGAAGAGGTGCTTTACAAAGGAGCACACGTAGACCATTTAGTGTAGGAGGTGAGAGCTCCGCCCGCAGCTACCCTGACATCCAGAAACAGAGTAACTGTTCATCATCACATCCCTAAGTCGCCAAGACAAGGACCAACCACGACCAGTTATAACATGATGAAGAGGGTCACGACTTTTGTCAAGGAATCCCTATACATAATGGTTAGAGTTTTACTGCCTGAAGGATATCAGTAACACCAAGATAGCAAAAATGACTCACTCCCCAAGATTTCTGGTTGGCCAAGTTTTACTTTGTGTGTTTACATGCAAGTTATCCCAGAGATAAGCCACAGTGTCACTCTTAAACTAGTTTCTGATGACCATATTTTTATATCATCCAGTGACAAGTTCTCAGATTATGCAACAATAATTACCCTTAATGCCATGAGTGTCCAAAGCATGTCTGACTATTTCAAGAGACTCTGCATTTCTGTTAGTACAGGTTTCATGAATGATTCTGGCAAGAGCTGGAGTCAGCCCGGACTGTGGTTATTTTGCATACATGAAAAGTCTGGTCATCTCTTTGAAGGGCCTGGACTGTGTCCAAAGATCCCTTCCTTTTTGCATAATGGGGCTTTACTTCCTGGATTACAAAAATATTATTTTACTAAAGAGAAAAGAACTGGACTTGTGGTATACTTTTGTGCAATAATTTAACTTAATTCCCCGTGTTCAAAATGCACCTGTCAGTTACGAGCTGACTAAATGAAATAATATATTTCAAAATCAACAGAATATTTTTATTCGCTCTTCCAACCTACATAGAGTCAAAAGTCCAACATCATCACCACCACAGTTTCTGGTTAAAGAGCATTCTAAGCCTTTCTATTATGGAAATTTCCAAGCATCTATAAAAGTAGAGACAATGGTATAATGAACCTCCATGTACCCATTATCCAGCTTTAACTTTTGTCAGTTTTTTGTCAGTCTTAAAGAGTACACATTAGGACTTCCCTGGTGGCACAGTGGTTAAGAATCTGCCTGCCAATGCAGGGGACACGGGTTTAAGCCCTGGTCCAGGAAGATCCCACATGCCATGGAGCAACTAAGCCCGTGTGCCACAACTACTGAGCCTGTGCTCTAGAGCCCGCAAGCCACAACTACTGAGCCCACGTGACACAACTACTGAAGCCCGCACACCTAGAGCCTGTGCTCTGTCCACAATAGGAGAAGCCACCACAATGGGAAGCCCGCACACCGCAACAACGAGTAGTCCCTGCTCGCTGCAACTAGAGAAGGCCCGTGAACAGCAATGAAGACGCAAAATGGCCAAAAATAAAAAAAAATTTTAAAAAAAAAAGAGTACACCTTAGTTTCACCTTCGTGAAACTCCTTCTGTTTTCATTTTCCAGCAGGCTGGAAATATTTGGGGTTGGCCTCCAGCAGGGCAGAGCAGCCAGGCATCCAAGTACAAGGGTGACTGTGAGCATGTCAAAGGCTCTGTACCCACCAGATGATGACTGCCATCATTCGTGCCAACATTCCTGGTGCTAACCATTGTACCACTGTGCTTCTTGCTCTCTCTCTCTTTAAAGTTCTGTTTTAAAATGCCCTCCTGCTGGGAAATTCCTAAAAATCTTGTTAATAATTGGTTTTATCAAAGTAAGTTGGTTTTTATCAAATGATTTTCTTCTAGAAGAGAAGACTTGGAGAGACAGTCTAACATCCCTGTAGTCTGGAGATACACAGGGCCCTGAAATGGTGAAAGAAAATAGAATAATGTGAGGTAAGAAAGACAAATCCACAGTGCCGCCCAGGATTAGCCCTGGTAGTATTTCCTTTAAGAGAATGCCTTGGAAAAAATTCATAATTGAAACATTTTTATGACCAATAATCAGGGTTTGGGAGTAGTAAAAAGGATAGTCCTTTTGTCACTTAAAAAAATAGCTTAAAGCCACACCATTTAAAAATACTTTTTAGTTAAGGTGAAATGACATTCAAAAGTTTCCAGCCACCTCTATTTTGAGCAGCTGTGACAACTGGCTGGTCACCTTAGGAAGAATCATTTTGGTGGTCCTTTTCACTTATGTACTGTGAGAAACGGTTAGTAGGACTTTCTGTGTGTGTGTATGTGTGTGTGGCTTGACAAAAGTGGTCCCTCTTTGGGAATTCCCTGACGGTCCAGTGGTTAGGACTCAGCGCTTTCACTGCTGAGGGCCCGAGTTCAATTCCTGGTTAGGGAACTAAGATCCTGAAAGCCACACGGGGTGGCCAAAGGAAAAAATAAAGTGGTCCCTCTTTGTATATGTTTTAGGACATTCCTGCAGCAGGGAGTGGACACATTGTCAGGGCTGCCAGAGGAAAGAGAATGAGTTCTTGGTTGTTCTTTGAGGTTCAGTATCATAAGAACATTTCTGATGGATTGATGTAGCCTGGATTGAGGTCAGCTGGTGAGGAAGGCTCCTAGCATTCCACCCTGTGCCTGCCCTACCCCTGGCCTTGCGAACTCAGCGGGTGTGATGAAGAGTTTGAACTGGTGACCCAGGCTTGGGTCTGTCTTGTTCAGGAGAAAGTGGGTCTGGGAGCAACCACACAGCCTGACAGCTCTGCATCCAGCAGCAAGACCAGTAAGCCTTCTGGTTCTTAAAATTATCACAGGAAGAGACAGACTTATAGGCGGGAAGGAAAGACAGACTCATAGGCAGGATGGGGGCTCAAATCTCATCAATTTTAATGTTAAAAGAACTGTGATTATTTTGTAGCTCAAACTGGTAAAGCAGAGCATAAGTTTCTAGGAAAAAGGTTCTAGGGAAGTTTATTCATGGGTTAATTATTTTATCTATAGTGTGAGTTTGTAGTATATTTTTGTTTTCTTCCTTATTCTTTTCTTTGTTCTATTAAAGTCCACCTTTTCCACAATAAAAGTGCATTGTTTTCTATTTAGGAAATATAAGGACAGTAGGAGTTTTCGTTTTTTCACCCAATTATCTTGCTAGGGTGGAATCTGCCTCTCCCACTGGGTCACCTGTCTCCCCCTCCTCCTCCCCTCTCCTTTCCTTCCCTCTGGAACACAAGAGAGCCTCCCCTAGAGGTGGGCACTCACTACCAAAAAACAACTCTAGAAAGTTCCAGAGGACAGCAGGATGGGCAGTTTGGCTAGCAGACAATAAGCTTTGAAGAACAGGGATAGCAGAACACCATCTCCGGGAAGATGAGGGGGCGGACTGACAGCCGGGGGAAGCGAGAGATGGGGGTTGAGGGAAGGGTCAGGGAGGTCACTCTCCACAGTGGTTCGCAAATGTCCCCAGGGGCACTCAGGCAGAGTGCAGATTTCTGGGTCTCACCCCAGCCCCAGACCTGGTTTAGAAGATTCGGGGTGAGGCCCAGGAATCCCCAGGTGATTCTGGCCTGAAAGTAGCCTGAGGGACTCTCTTTAAAATCTGCAGCAAGAGAGGGAGGAGATATGGGCATGTATGTATATGCAGAGCTGATTCACTTTGTTGTAAAGCAGAAACTAACACACCATTGTAAAGCAATTCTACTCCAATAAAGATGTTAAAAATAAATAAATCAATAAATATAAAATAAAATCTGTAGCAAGGCTGGCAAGTCCACCTGAAGAGGAAACCAAGCTAGGGTTTCATAAGATGGTGCTCACTGCAACTCAGGAAGCGCCTCCCAGCAGCGAGCAAGAAACTCACTGGTTCTGGTTCCACAGAACCTCCCCGTGGACTTGGATGATGTAATGGGGTGATGACGACAGTGTCACGCTGGTTCCTGCTCCACACGCTCCTGGCTGACAACCTGAGGGCAGGACACCGTGACTTTGACAGGCATCACCCACCAAACTCCCCTGGTGATATGCTCACTTTCCTGATGCCTTCCGGGTGGAGTCTGAGCCATGCAAAGGGGAGGAACCATCACTTCGCCTTCAGTGATTGTCACCCTCCCCTTTGGGGGCAGGGTCTTGCTAGAAGGTCTAAAATATATAATATTTTAAATTTATTTTAATAAATTTATTTATTTATTTTTGGCTGCATTGGGTCTTCGTTGCTGCGCATGGGCTTTTCTCTAGCTGTGGCGAGCGGGGGCTACTCTTTGTTGTGGTGCGTGGGCTGCTCATTGTGGTGGCTTCTCTTGTGGAGCACAGGCTCTAGGTGTTCTGGGCTTCAGTAGTTGTGGCATGTGGGTTCAATAGTTGTGGCTCGTGGGCTCTAGAGCACAGGCTCAGTAGTTGTAATGCGCGGGCTTAGTTGCTCCGTGGCATGTGGGATCTTCCCGGACCAGGGCTCAAATCCGTGTCCCCTGCATTGGCAGGTGGATTCTACACATATGTGTAGGGAAGTCCTACACATAGTTTTTAGTGTGTTGCTCCTCAAAGTGCTCTACTGAGTACAATCATATCTACAGTATTGACAAGAATTCACAGGAAGTGTCCTACCGTTGACGCTTTGCACAAAGCCTGGCAGGGGTCCCTGGACTCTCTCTTGCTGCTCTGCCAGGCATTTCTGAATCCTGAACCACTGAGCACAGACACAGAAAAGCACCGAGTCCATGGCTGGAAAGAGCCTGACTGCCCCTGATATTTTGTCACCAATAAGCTCTGCCTGGAATTCCCTGAGCACCGACTCCTGCTCAGCCATGTGGCGGTGGTGGTGGGGGGCACTTCCTGGGGAGGTAACCACGTGACTGTCCTCCGGGAGCCTCCACTGGAGGTGGAGATCAAAGGCTTAAGGAGAGCTGAGATAGGCTTCTCCAGCCTCTGTACTTGACCTTCATAGTTTCCAGGAAAACCATGATTTGTGTAATTATTTCCTCACTAGACAGTAGACTCCAGGGGGTAGGAATGGAGTCTGTCTGTATCTTCAAAGCCTAGGAGAACTCAAGGCACGTCCTCAGCCTTCAGTCTCTGGCTGAGGAATGAACAAATGACCCACCAGCTGGCAGAACAGTTTGCGGAGTGCTGGGAAGGGAAGTGACAGGCGGAACCAGGGACCAGAGTGGGGGACTTAGACAACAGAAGCTCATGGAAAGTTTCTGAGCACAGGATCACATGCAGCATTCCATGTTTCAGGAGGATGAACATGGGGCGAGGCTGATGGACAGGAGAAGGGAGGGCGTGTAGGAGGCCACCCCAGGAGGAAAGCATCGCCCTTGACCTCCTGCGTCCCCCTCCCCAGGAACTGTCACAGAATTGGGAGTCCCATAGGTGGGTGTTCAACCACTACTGCATTAGAAGGGATAACACCACTGGAGCTGGTTTTTGTTTGTTTGTTTGTTTTTGCGGTACGCGGGCTTCTCACTGTTGTGGCCTCTCCCGTTGTGGAGCACAGGCTCCGGAGGCGCAGGCGAAGCCCTGGAGCTGTTTTTAATACACCAAAGAAATGGGGTTGCATGGACGCCATCTATGGCGATTTTGAGAGCAGTACCTGTCCAGCGGGGTTAAGGAAGCATGGCTTGGCGATACATGCCTTTGCAATGAACTCTGTCAGGACTTCAAGTATCCTTTAGTTCCTAGAAGAGCTCATTTTCCAAACACACAATCCAGTGCCCTGAGTTAAAGGGTGTACATCCCACTCTCGTGGAATATTTTACTCACTCCGGCTGAACAGATGATTATTATGGCTATTATTAATATTGGGCCTAATACTAGTCACAGTAATAAACATGTTTCTTGGGGGCCACTGCATGGATAGCAATTGAGGCCTTAAAGAACATAGTCTCCAGGGACCTACAATACAAGCTAATCAGGCAGTTAGGGAGGATTTTTTTTTTTAACTTTCCCCCTTAATCCCATCTTCACTGTGTGGGTGGAAATCACCCCTTGAGGGGTCAGCCTTAAGGCCACATTCTCGAGCTATTTCAAAAGGGCTAAGGGGTGGCATTGTGGGCCCAGGAGCCCTGTGAAGTAATGGCTGGTGCCTGAGATAGTTTCTTTTCGAGAGGATTTGGGTGGAGGTGGCTCTTCTACCAAAACACTGCTTTGTCACTGCCGTTACTGTTTCTTACTCCATAATTTGTGGCAATCCTGCCATTGGGGGAGGCTGGAAAAAGACAAAAGAAAAGGGGAAATGTGTGTGGGAACGTGGTAGTGAGTGAATGGAGGAACAAGAGGTTAAAATAGGAAGGCAAAGAGCAAGGGGAAATGGAAAGGATAAAGAAAATATAGGGCTTCCCTGGTGGCGCAGTGGTTGGGAGTCCGCCTGCCGATGCAGGGGACACGGGTTCGTGCCCCGGTCCGGGACGATCCCACGTGCCGCGGAGCGGCTGGGCCCGTGAGCCATGGCCGCTGAGCCTGCGCGTCCGGAGCCTGTGCTCCGCAACGGGAGAGGCCACAGCAGTGAGAGGCCCGCGTACCACACAAAAAGATAATAATAAAAATAACCAGAAAACTTGGTAAACAAATAGTAGCAGCGTACATAGAATCATGGCGTGTGGTAGCCAGCCCAGACCAGCGTTACCCAATAGAAATGCAATGCGAGCCACAGGTGTAATTTTAAATTTTCTAGTAGCCACGTTTAAAAGGTAAAAAGAAACAGGCTAAAGAATTTTAGTATTTTCTTTAACCTAATGTATCCAAAATATCATTTCAACATACAATCAATCTAAAAATTATTAATGAGATATTTGAGGGGTTTTTTTGCTGTTGTTGCTCTAAGTCTTAGAAGTCTGCTGTTTTACCCTTACAGCATGTTTCTCTTCGAACGAGCCACACTGCCAGGGTAGCTACTGGCTGCCATAGCAGACATCACAAATGAAGCCCCTTGGGAAGATGCTGGTGTGTCACCAGGCTGCGGACACTGTGGGCAGCTACATGAGGAGGCCCCTCTCGGGCACTAACCACAGGAATTTAGTACTGGGCGCCAAAGTAAGGGACAATGTCCAGTGCTTGCCCCTCCCGGTGCCAGCTGAGCGGAATAAATGCTCTTCCGGCTGAGAAGGGTCAGTGATGGAAGAAATGTTGGGGCAGAGGGAGGTGAAAGCCTCTATCGGTTCAGAGATTCTGAGATTTTGTAAATCTAAGTCATGCTGTTAGGAGTCTGGGCGGTCAGGGAAGAGAATGACAGGCCCACGCAGAACCAAGAGAGGAAGAGGAAATGAAGCCGGGTGAGAAGGGATTTGCTACACCAGAATCTAGCGGGGAGGGATTGCTGACTTTGGGGCTTCCTTAGAGATGATCCAGTCTACCTTGGGCTGGAGAGCTTGCCAAGGAAGGAAGGAGCCACCAACCGCACCAGAGAGACTTATCCTTAGGGATGAAAGGAATGTCACTCAACAACCCAAGGGGAAGTGCAGACTAGCGGGCCTCCTTCGGCACAAAGACCCAGCTGGGCCACATGGCCAGTGCCCTGTCTCTAGCCACGAGGCCTTGGGGAGCTGGGGGTGTCCACTCTCCCCTCCAGCTTACGTAAATAGAATTTGAAATAACACATTGTAAAACGATCCAAATTATGTCAGATGACTCTAAGTGATTAAATTCGAAGCGACAGAGAGGTGGGTAATGGGCAGTGGCTGCCTGCCTCCCCCACTGTCTGTATCACTGAAATGAATCAACCTCGAGACTGAGTAATGCAGGGCAGGGCCGCCCCACTTGGGCTGCTGCTTCCTATAGAGAACTGGGATATTTCCCACATTTCACAGGTTCAGCCAGGGGATCCGCCACAGGTAAAAGTGCTGCTTCACGCCCTGCAACCGCAAGATCTGCCTTCTGCTGCTTGGAAGGAATTTTCTGTTAAAGGCCACAGTGTGAAGTGATGCTTTAGAATTAGGCCTTTTAAAATGAACATAGAGTTCCAGGGTCACAGGACATGCACCACTGTGACAGAGAGACTTTGGGTCAAGTGTCAGCCTATAAGCTGTGAAGATGGCCCACGGTGTGGGCCTGGCAGCGCATGACCCACCGGGTTCCTCCAGGGCCAGGGGTCCATTAGCACATTCAGACAGCTGGTACGTTTAGGCAGCTGTTGGGTTTCGGGACAATTTCTAAAGAAATTATACATATTTAGGCTTTGGGGGTTGGAAAATGACCATTTGACTGACTTCTTGAGAGCCCAAGGGAGACTTTGCAGTCTTGCAGTGTGGGGCAGTGCCACCCAGAGGCCCACCCCAGCCATGTTAGCGATGTACCCATTCCAGGCCAGCTTGCTTGAAAGCCACACATCTGGCAAACAAACAGGAGGGAAACATGTTCATTCTGGGTTGGCTCCACTCGTTTCTCTCCCATAGAGGAAATGGCCCACTCCCAGAGTTCAAAGCTTCCCGGCTGCTTGGGAGCTGGGACGATGTGTATCGGCTTACTGGGCTCTCTCTGCTCCGATTCTGAAAGCCCGGACACCGAGGACAGGTACCTGCTAAGTGACGGTAAAGAATGAAGTCTGAGGCTGGCAACGAAGGAGTAAGGCAGGGGAAGTCTTGTTCCAGGGAGGCTGGCCGACCCGACAATTATTTTTTATTTTATGACATGGCGTATATTATGTTGATGGTTTCATTTCTGGTTATTACCTTCTATTAAAAAGCATCTTGAGTAAGATGATTATGGGGGCATCTTATTCCCACCTCAGGAATCTACTCTCAAATTTTCAATGAACTGTTGTTTTTCCTGGACATATTATTAGGATTGTTCTTGTTATGGTTGTGATTATGGAAACTGCTAGTTGTCAAAGGGCTCTTTTTATTAGCCATTACTCACAAACCCACTGCTTTGAGGTAAACAGGGCATGGAGAGGTTAAGTACTCCAGGAAGTTCTCTCCTGGCCAGGGCCCACTCCTAGACTAGAGGGCCAGCATTTCGCCGGGGCCAGGGATGCCAGAGGGGGTCCCTCTCCTGCCCTCCCCAACCGCCCTGCCAGGAGCAGTCTTGGGAACTGTGAACAAATGAAGAATATGCCCAGAGCGGTGTCACTCCTCCTCATTCTGGGTCCAGCTCCAGTGCCACGCTGGTGCTGGAGATTTGCCATGGATCTCCTGAGCTTTCGACTTGAGTGGCTAGCCTAGTGGCAGACAGGATGGCCTAGGTTGGCCTCATTCCAAAATGAAGAGTCAGAGCTTGGAACCACAAATGTCCCTGAATCCTGAATTGGAACTAAAACACTATGGGCTGGGCTTCCCTGGTGGCGCAGTGGTTAAGAATCCACCTGCCAATGAGGGGGACACAGGTTTGAGCCCTGGTCCGGGAAGATCCCACATGCCGCGGAGCAACTAAGCCCATGAGCCACAACTACTGAAGCCTGAGCACCTAGAGCCCACGGTCCACAACAAGAGAAGCCACTGCAATGAGAAGCCCGCATGCCGCAACGAAGAGTAGCCCCTACTCACCACAACTAGAGAAAGCCTGCGTGCAGCAACAAAGACCCAACGCAGCCAAAATAAATAAATAAAATAAAAATTAAAAAAACCCAAAACACCATGGGCCGTTGTCACCTGGCTATCCCATCAGCGCCTCAATCAATGGGTCTAAATTGGATGTATTATCTTACCCCCAAGCCAAAACTTAGCATCTCCTGAATTCTGTCAGTGGCATCTCTCAGTTACCCAGGAGAAAAAGACTTAGATTTCTAAATAATCTGACTTTTTAAATTATAAAATTATACACTTATTGCAAAACAAATGCAGAAGCTTATAAAACAACTAAAACTATGCCCTGTAGCCCCAACTCCCCATCCCGCTCCTCCCAAGTACCGGTGTGTGTGTCACTCAACATTTTGTTCTCCACAACCAAAACCAAGTTTCTTTTGTTGTGGCCACCATCTTTGACCCTACCCTTGCCTGCATCAACTCCCCCTAGTTTTTCCTTTATGTTTCTCATATCTTTCCATCCAAATTCCTACTGACGGGTGCTCAGAATATCAGTGTTCCACAGGGAAATGAGAGAGGGCTTCGGAACCGAAAGACTTAGGTCTCCATTTCTCCACTTGAACCACTGACTTTCCTTCTCCGAGTTTCAGTTTCTTTATCTGCTCAAAGGGAACAATAATATCTGCCTTTTGAGGTTGATAAAAACGGATAAAGTTGTAAAGTGCTAGGACACAGTAGGTGCTTAATAAACGTCTACAATTAATATTCTCTTCTGAGTGGCCTTGCTGAACACTCATTTCAGTTCCCTCCAAGTTCGCCTGCATAGCATGGTTGGATTCATCTTTCTTAAAACACTCCTTTTATTTTGAAAGTCTCTTGCTCAAACCCTTTAAAAGGCTTCCCACTGTTTATAGCGCTGGTGACAAATAGTCTTTAACTCACACCTCAGTTCTAGTTGATTAGTAGTGTCTGCTTGAGAGGTTGCCCCTGGGCCTGGTGGGAGAGAGTGCCGGGTTAGATTAGCAATATCTGCTCCGAGAGCAAAGGCAGGGAGTAGCAGGCAGCCCTGACCTGCAGAATAAAGTCCGACCTTACTTCATGTCCTCCACCCCCTGGAGGATTCCCTCCTTACAGGCGTCATTCCTCCCTCTGGACTGGCCTCCTGATGTGCCACACATACCGTAGATCCTCTGCCAGTGAAATCTCCCCCCTCAGACCTTGCTGCAGCTGGCTGACTTCCCATCACCTGAGCTCACGTGCTATCTCCCCAGAGAGGCCGAGCGCTCTTTATAACACTGCCATTGGTTTTCTTCGTAGCACTTCATCTCTGTCGGAAGCAGTCCTCTTGATTTGTTTTCATGTTTATTGTCTGTCTCCCCCACAAAAATCTGAGCAACTGAAGGCAGGGACTTTCTCTTATTCACTGTGTGTCCCAAAAGCCTAGACCTGGTCTGGTACCAGTGGGAGATCAGCGCTGGGCGCTCATTGAGCCCAGGGCTCCTTCCATGACCGAATCCTGTCTTCGCAAGCAGATTGTAACTGGAGGCCAAGGACTGGGTCTGATTTTTCTTGGTGCCCGCCACATGTTGTCCAGCCTGCCATATTAAATATGCTCAATAAATCCTGGATTGGCTGATGGCTATGGCCTTCAGGGGGAATTTTACTAAGGCATGTGCACCCATGAACTGCATCAGATTCTGTGCTCAAAGGCTGTAGGTCGCACCTGTGGCCAATCTGCCTTATACAGGCCACTTTGCACGCATGCTGGCAATTTCTCTCTGGACTTTCTCCTTGGTAGTTTTCACAAAATCACTTGTTGCTGAGTTTCCTGTTTCCCAGAGACACCTGATAATGTGCTGGTTACCTGCGCCATTTACATCTTGACTCTTCTGGTTTTCTACTTTCTGTCTAACATCATGTGTCTGCAGGAATGAAAGCATCCAAAGGGCTTAGAATATTAAAATCCATCCTGCAGAGGAATAGCACGGACCTTAGAGAATGCTGCAGAACAGAAATGATGGGTGACATGGAATGCACAATCTTTTTTTGCCAATGTGAGCTAACTTCCAAAGGACAAATGATGAAAGATTATTAAGTCCCCTGTGTTTAAATATATTTTCATTGGTCATTTTTCTACTCCCGGTCATATTGTTTTAATTGAAGTTTTTTTTTCTCCAGTTTATGTCTGAGATCACATAACATCAACTCTGAAGAGCACATTCTGAAGGAGAAATGTTTTCATATTCTGCCACCCTAACAACTGTTTTCACTTTTCTCGTTTCCTCCCAATCTTTCTGCATATGCGTATTTTTTCATGTAGTTATAATCAGACATTTTTGAGAAAGAGAAACGTTTTACTGCTAAAGCCAATAATAATAAATGTAAGAAAGCACCAAGTAGTTTTACTTTCTATAATAATATGCTCATTTTTTCCCCAAAAGTCTAGGTTTTTCATTGTTGGCCTTGAACATAGTCCAGAGGTAGAAAATATCAAGGAAGAAAATAATGGAAATGTCTGGTAAAGGATGCCCATACCTATACCGGAAGACATTTTACTTGTTCCTGGATTAGACACATTCCTACCGGTTGCGAAAGATAAAACACTTCACTCTGCCCCAGTTACCACAGAATTGGCTTCCACGGGTTGAATGCCTGGAGACGATATAAGTCAATCCTTATTATTTGCAGAGTCTGTATTTGCAAATTCATCTACTTGTTAAGATTTATTTGTAATCCCAGGATCAATACTCTTGGTGCTTTTGTAGTCATCTGCGGACACACACTTGTGCAGTGCAGCAAAAATTTTGAGTCACCCAATACGCACACTTCAGCTAAAGTTGAACAAGGCAACACTGTCTCCTTGTTTTGGCCCTGACACTGTAAACAAGCGACTTTTTGCAGCCTATTTAATTCCATGTTATGTGCCTCTTGTACTTTTTGTTAGTGATTTCACTGTTTAAAAAGGCCCCAGGCACAGTGCTGAAGAGCTGCCTAGTGTTCCTAAGTGCAAGAAGGCTGTGATGTTCCTTACAGAGAAAATATGTGTGTTACAGAAGCTTCATTCAGGCATGAGTTACAGTGCTGGAGTGCTGGCTGTGAGTTCAATGTTAATCAATTTCTATTAAATCAGGTTCTTTAAACAGAACCACACATAACACAAAGTTATGTATTGATCAGTTGATGAAAATGTTGTGACCAGAGGCTGGCAGGACCCTAACTCTGTATCTTCCCTAGGGGCAATGGTTCCATACTCATGAATTCAGTATTCCTAGCAGTCATAGAACATAACCACCACAAGTAACAAGAATTGACTGTAAACTTTTGTGTGCATTGGCATTTTTTTGAGAGGGAGAGGACTATGACTTTTATCAAATTCCCAAGGGGGCATTCAAAAAGGTTTAGTCATTGCATCAGATCTTCTATTAGAAGAGAAATAATGCTGGTCCTCTTGAAAAACCATGGGAGTGTTTTCAGATGACTGGATGGATCAGCCCCCAGATGGTCCCGGCTGTCATCTTGGTCCATGCTCGTCCCAAGGGAATGAAAAGCCAGGGTGTTCTAGGCCAAGCAAAATCAGTCATGCTTCATAGACTTGGAATGTAGAGGCACTGTGAACCAGCTTGGAGGAATGGTGTGTTTTAGAACCCTAAAGGAACAGTGCTCTCATTCGCTCCTGTCATCTACAGGAGGTGTCCTATTAGTAAAGACAAACCAATATGTAAAATGTAAGAACATAATAACAGCTGCTGTTCATTGAATGCTTATTAGGAACTAGTATTATTGCAGGTAACTTTTTTTTTTTAAACTTCAGTCATTCTTTGGCAAAGACTAGTCCTTTGTTTTATTAATTTATTTATTTTTGCTGAGTTGGGTCTTCGTTTCTGTGCTAGGGCTTTCTCTAGTTGTGGCAAGCAGGGGCCACTCTTCATCGCAGTGCGTGGGCCTCTCACTATCGCAGCCTCTCTTGTTGTGGAGCACAGGCTCCAGACGCGCAGGCTCAGTAGTTGTGGCTCACGGGCCTAGTTGCTCCGCAGCATGTGGGATCTTCCCAGACCAGGGCTCGAACCCGTGTCCCCTGCATTAGCAGGCAGATTCTCAACCACTGTGCCACCAGGGAAGCCCTGCAGGTAACTCTTCCAACCATCCCAGGAGGGACGGCATGACTAGCCCCAGTTAACAGATGAGGAAAATGAGGCTCAAAGAGATCAAGCTGCTTACCGAGATGACCCAGCTATGGCGGGAGGTGGGGCTGGGATTGGTGCTCAGCTCAGCAGAACTAAAAAGCCCACATTTCCAACCGCTGCTCAGGGGGGTCATGACTTGTTTGCCCTGATCCTCCCCGCCAAGTCCTGTAACCACGAGGAGCCCCAGTGTGCTCGAGGTGTGATGCACTTTACTAACATCTGCTCTGATCACTTCTCAGAAGCCTATCGGCCACAACGGAGAGAAGGGTGACGCTGCACTGCAGGGTGATGAACTGTAACTCTGGCTCTTCTCATACCATGTTGTGGTGGCAAATTCTAGGAGTTTCCAAAAATAGCATTGGGACTTCTGCTTTGCTAGAGAAGGGATTATTCTGACCTTTTGCCCAACAAGGCCCACCTCCTGAGGGTGACAATTGCACTGCTTCACATGACATTTGGTTTCCCTCACATGTGGCCAGTCGGATTATACTTACAGGAAGTCAGAGAGAACCTCTAACCTCCTCCTGCTCTATTTTTTGCTTTTCATTCTCTTTCTCTTCTACCCCTCACCCCATCTTTGGTTTCTTGAATCTCTGAGAATCTTCTTAACCACCTCTCCCCAGCTCGCAGCCACAGTAAGTGTGCACTGGGGAACGTGTGTCCTGGGGAGGGAAAGGTGGCCAGGTGACACGGGCCTGGCTTCCACCGAGCCACCCTCTCTGCCTCTCCCCCACTTCAGAGGTAGGATTGCTCCACCATCCAGTCTCAGCTTCTCGAGGGAGGCACTGCCTGAAGAAAGTCCTCCCAATCTATAAAAACCAGGTGATCACTCACCTTCCGAGCACAGGTGTTGTGAGGATTAATTACTGTCCGTCAGTGCTTTGTGATGCTCGAATGAAAGCCTTTCTGTAGGTAAGTCCTGTGGTCCTGTGTTTCTGAGCTTCCCTGCCCTGCACACTCCACCAACGTGACTCTTCAGCTGGGAGGAATGTTATCAGGTTGATGAGGCACATGTGAAATAGGACCAATATTCAGGGCAGAGGCCCAAATTCCTGGCACAGGTTATGCAGAGCTGCATCTTCTGGAAGGTGCTTGTTAAATATTGCTGGGGGGCGGGAGTTGGCCAGGTCCAGCCAAAGCCAAACACGACACAACAGCCTGCACACAACCTTTCAAACATGTGGTAGCATTTCAGAAATCCCTTTTTTCCAGCATCTATGCCTTGATGCTTGTAAAGTCCAACTGACTAAAGCGGTGTCTGTAAGTGGATTTTGATGGAAGTGGAAATGGCGTTGAGGAGTTCAAAGCATGGGCAGCTAACGTCATTCTGCACGAGTCTCTCTCCGAGCCGAGCCAGCCTGGCTTTCTGTGTCCTGAGCATGGTGGCTCCACACAGACGCCCACCCAGATCCTGTTCTTCAGCAGCAAAGCTCCTCTGTGTGCTTCCTTCTTTCACCAAGAGCACCATCCCTGGGAAGAAATCCCCCATCAGGTGACTCAACTGGCTTCTCGGCCTTCCTAACACCTCTTGGGCAATTCTTTCACCATAAGAGATCCCGAAATATTTTCTACTTCCAGTGAAACCTCTAATTACTGAGATGTGGATGGGACTGTGGTCTCTAAATACCAAAGAGATGGAAGCCTGGGCTTTGGAGACTGGATGACACAGTTCAAATCCCTGTTCTACCACGTACTAGCTGTGTGTCCTTGGGCAGGCCACTTAACCTCTCTGTGCCTTAGCTTCCTCATCTGTAAAAGTGAGCTCCTCAGCTGATGTGAGGGTTAAATGAGAGACTGTATGTAATCGTGCCTGACATGCCGTAAGTGCTCCATTCATGTTAGCTCTGCCGAAAAAGGAAGAGAGGGATGGCTGTGTTGAGTGAGGATTCTAGATTTGAGAAGCTAATTTTCTTTTGTATCACTTGGCCATGTGAATTATGCTATAGCTCATGCTATAGCTCATGCCAGAAAACTCCAGGGTGGGGTGGGGGTGATTTTTCTGGGATGTGCTTGCCTTACTTTCCCCATGACCAGTGGGTCGGACGCCTCTTCCGGAGTCAGCCTCACTGCTGAGGAGTCACCCCTCCTCTGGGTGCTGTCTCTCCTCTGCTCTCTCCAGATGCTCCTGAATTCTTCAGGATAAAGCATCTGCTCAAAAGTACATGAGGGGGCTTCCCTGGTGGCGCAGTGGTTGAGAGTCCGCCTGCCGATGCAGGGGACACGGGTTCATGCCCCGGTCCGGGAGGATCCCACATGCCGCAGAGCGGCTGGGCCCGTGAGCCATGGCCGCTGAGCCTGCGCGTCCGGAGCCTGTGCTCCGCAACGGGAGAGGCCACAGCAGTGAGAGGCCCGCGTACCGCAAAAAAAAAAAAAAAAAAAAAAAGTACATGAGGAGAATCGAATCTGCTGTCAGTGCCCACCTCACCCGCCGCTGTGAGCAGGGCTGTGGCCTCACTCACGGGGCTGCTCTGAACTGAGACGGGGCAGGAGAGGGTGGAACCCGAGGCTTTGCTGGGTTTTGCTCTGCTTTCTAGCTCCACTCCAGGCCAGGCCTGCATTCTCGATGCACATTTGACCTTCAATGTATTCTGAAGCTGCAATTTTTTAAAAATGGAGCTATGTAATAAACTCACTATTTAATAAAAGAAATCCCACAGCACCTCAGGCCACAGTGCTAGGCCACAGAGCTTGGTCAGGAGCGCACACAGTGTGTGGTGTTAGTTGGATCTCAGAGTTACCAAAGGGCCCTTCAAATGGTTTCTGAGGCTCTCCCCACAGCAGCAGTGGCCCCGTCAGGAGAGGCTGCACCCCCGGCTGTAGGATCAGATCAACCGTCCCTCCCACCCCCAAGGCCACACAGCCCTACCTTTGAGGGTTTAGACCTAGAACCAAGTAGTAGGTCTGTTGAGATGCCTCCTTTGGGGAACTAAGCTGGGAGAAGACAGCCAGTGCAATGGTTTGAAGGTTTGTGTGCTCCCAAATTCATATGTTGAAATCCTAATGCCCAGGGCAATGTGTTAGGATTGGGAGGTGCTTTGCTCATGAGGGTGGAGCCCTCACAAATGGGATTAGTGCTCTTTAAAAAGGGGCCTCCCGCAGCGGTTGGGAGTCCGCCTGCCAGTGCAGGGGACACAGGTTCGAGCCCTGGGCCGGGAAGATCCCACATGTCGCAGAGCAACTGAGTCTGTGTGCCACAACTACTGAGTCTGCGCTCTGGAGCTCACGAGCCACAACTACTGAGCCCACGCACCACAACTACTGAAGCCCTCATGCCTACAGCCCATGCTACACAAGGGAGGCCAGTGTAATGAGAAGCCCATGCACCGCAACAAAGAGTAGCCCCCGCTTGCGGCAACTAGAGAAAGCCCGCACACAGCAACGAAGACCCAACATAGCCCCAAATAAATAAAATTAATTAAATTAATTTTTTAAAAATAATAATAAAAATAAAAAGGGGCCTCCACACAGCCCCCAGCCCCTTCTGCCATGTGAGGACCCAAAAAGAAGACTTCAAACTGGAGGATAGCCTTCACCCGACCGTGTGGGCACCCTGATCTCAGACTTTCAGCCTCCACCATTGGGAGCCATATATTTCTGGTGTTTATAAGCCACCCAGACTGTGGTATTTTGTTATAGCAGCTCAAAGGGTTAAGATAACCAGCAATGTCTGCACCCTCTGAGCCTCTGCTGAAAGAACATCTACCGATCCAAGAAGAGTTCTGTGCTTGGGGAAGAGAAATGCAGCACTCCACATTTGCATTTATTCACATAGAGCAATAATTTGTTTTCAGATTACTTCTATCATTTCAGAAGGAAATTTTGGAAAATACAGAAAAGTACAAAGAACATGACACCACCTGAAACCTCACCACCCTGAATTACAAATGGCTATTGAGGAAGAAGCCAGGCTGCAGAGTGGGAAGGCCAGCTTCAAGCCTCATTCCCTAACCGGCTCTGTCATCTTAGACCAGTAGTTTGACTGGATCTCAGATTTGTCACCTGTGAAGGGAGGGCATTACACAGACGGATTTTGAGATCTCTCTGGCCCTGCCGTTCTACGGGATGTCAGATTCTGGGATCACAAGCCTCAGGCAGGACGGTGCTGGGGATTCGGTCAGCACCCAGAGACCAGGTGCTCCTGAGAGGGTCTGCCTCAGGCAAATGTATCAGGGAGCCTCTTCAACGTCTTCTGGCATATCCTGCCAGGTGTCTGGAGTCTGCTGCAATCACTGCCCGTGTCGGAGGGCACTGCTCAGTCTGGGGCTCAGGAGAGCTGGGTGCACCCTGACCCTGTCACTAGGTTCTAGATGCCCTGGGGCCTTAATGTCTGTAAAATGGGGGAAAACAACACCTGCCTTCCCCAGCACACAGAGCTACTCTGTCAATGAGCACGTGTACATAGGACTATCTAGAAAAAGAGTTCAGGCCTAAAAATACGTAAAAGAGAGAATGATCAGATCACGTGAAAGTGAGTCCATCCGCTAAAT
This sequence comes from Mesoplodon mirus, assembly GCF_964341445.2. Lineage (NCBI taxonomy): Eukaryota > Metazoa > Chordata > Mammalia > Artiodactyla > Ziphiidae > Mesoplodon > Mesoplodon mirus. The sequence goes on along the minus strand of NC_138986.1, from coordinate 52,725,391 downwards.
GGAAAGTAGGGCTTCACTCTGGGCTCCATCCTGTCCTCACACAGAGACGTTCTAATCACCGTAATCAAGAAATCAAATAAACATCAGCGAACTTACCAAACAGGTGAATGGGAAACAGAGCGGCAGTTTCAGAGCCTGGCTTTCTGGTAAACGTTAGCCTGACAGCCACAAAGCAGGCAGTGCTTCGAGAGCAGGTGGGAGACGGGGAGAGGCTTCCTGGCCCCTGCCCTTCACCTTGGTCACTGACTCAGTGTGAAACAGCGCCTGCAGAGAGGAGGAGGGCTCTCATCCTAGTTCACAGATCAGCCTGCGGCCACAGTGGGGGCAGTGAGCTGAGTTCAAGGCAAAGGATGACTAAACAGCCTCCTCATCAACAATAATGCTCGGCATTTATCTAGTTCTTTATGTTTTCAAAGTGCTTTACAATCATTAATTAGTTAACTAGCACTCACCACTATCCCTGCTGTCTGCCTGCTGTGCTGAGCAGACAAAAGAGCCAGGCGGGACCTGCCTGTCTGCCAGGGGATTGCAGAGCTGGGGAAAGTGAGGGCCGGGGCATGTGGGGTGAAGAGTGGGGGGGTGGTATCAACACCAAGAACTAAATTTGGAAGGAGACGGTTATGAATCAGCGCAAATAGATGTGGGTATGTCCCTTGACGAGGAGGTCAAGCACGCAGGCAGGGACGTGATCTGCACTTGGACAATGGGATTCAGTCCTTGGTGGGTAAGCATGGTGCTTCACCAGGGGGCTTAGGATTTTCCTAAAATCAGATTGTTCCAGCCCCTGCCAAGTGAGATGATACAGGATATAGGTGGCATCTGTGCCCTGGATGGTCAGCTTCACCCCTTCTCCTCTTCAGAATGCTCATGGATTTGGGCATCATTTTCTAAACTCCAGGGTTCTACACGTGGCCAAGACCCAAACTTGCTGGTACTGTTTATCCAACTTGCACTGGATATGAGGAGATTAACCTCCCTGCAAAGGGTTAAAAGTGCAGTGTCTCCCAGACACTCAGCAGTGATCCTGAGTGGGGAAGCAGATGGCAGCAGGTGGGGTGAGGTGAGCTTTCTCTCCTTCACCCGTGACCTGAAGTTTAAATGACTCTGGGAAAAGCACAACGAGGCATCTGCGACTAGGTCAACCCACCAGCGTAGTCAGTGAAGCTGGATGTGCCAATCGTCAGCTACCTACTTACATGGAAATATGATAACTGTTGCACTTAGAGAGTAGAAACCAAAGTCATCAGCCAAATAAGTGACCAGAAGAAAGCGATTAGTCATCTTTCTTCATGAGTGATCACAACACTTCTGAAGCTTCTCCACCTGTAACTTGCAATTTAGGGCCTTGTCTAATGACAGGGTGAGCGTCTCTTATTGATCTCCAGTCTCCTTAGTAAATTAAATGGCAGGTACACAAAGAGGCGAGGGACAGGAGTGTGGAAGCAGCCTCACAACTCTTGCTCTGTTCGAACGAGGTTCTAGTAAAGCCTGTGGGTCTCTGGGCTGCCCTGGAACTCCAGAACCAAAGCCTGTGGCTGGCAGAGCCTCCCAGGGCCAGTCCCTTGTGGTGAGATATGCATAAATCTGCTGATTAGCCTTAATTTATGGCCCTTCTCACCACCTGGGGCTATACCTTGTCAGATCTCAGGAACTGAAAACAAGGCAAGGGCTTGGCTTCAACATGGCTGAAAAACGCAGAAATGATAATAATAATTAACACAGCTCAACTTCCACTTGCCCGATAAATAGTAATTAATGCACACGGCAGCCCAGGGAGGCATCTAGATTTGGATTATGAGCCTTGTTTTGCAGACAGGGAAACGGAGGCCAGGAAGTTAAGTGGCTTTTTCAAGGCCACACAAGGACTCCATATCATACCTGATGTAGGCGTCCCTGTCTCTTAGCCTGAGGTCTGGATCATACCTGTCAGTCAACAAAGACTTAAGAAAATCACACGTATACACGCACATCAAAAAAGGCATTTCCCCAGAAGTCCAGGAAAAAACGATAGACTGAGGGTGGCACTGGCCTGCCAGTCACCTGCTGTGAGTGGACAGCATCTGAAACAGACAAGAACTGGTGGTGCTGTGTCCATTCTGTGAGGAAAGGCAGTGCTCCCCCAAACTGCCTTTAATGCACTGAACTGCATTTAATGTCATGCACTCCGCCTGAAGAAGAGGGAAAGGATGTAAGGCAGTTAAAAGCAACAGGTCTCTACTACCTTTGTGTAAAACTTAAAAGTCTACATTTTACCATATGCAGTAACAGAATATTTTTCTGGATGCTGTTTCCATTGCCACTCATAAAACCCTAGCTAGGCCCTCAAATACTATTGCTAAGGGACAACACCACCTTGAGGAACCTAAAAGCAAATGTGATTCTCTTACTAGTTCAAGTGTCTGCCCACATCCCGTTCATTCAGGATGCTTATGATCATGGACCTCAGGACCACATTCTAGAGCTGGGAGAGGGAGCCAGGCCAACAAGAAGGCAGATAGCATACCAAGCCAACAAGCACCTCCCTGCCACAGAGATCTGGCAAATGCCAGAGGCCTAGTGCCTCTTGATTTTAACGTAACACTTGACAAAATGTTCTCCAATGGGCTTCTGCATCATTGGGATTTTCATGAGGAGTACAGATAACTTTTGTAATTAAAAAGAAACCCCAACAGTCTACAGAAAATAAAGATGAAGACAAGTGGGTAGGATGATAACAACACAGCTAGAGGGCTGTTGGGCTCGTTGAATCCCCCAGGTATAAGTCCACACCCAGAGCATGTTACTTACATGCTAATATTAAATGTTAAATTGACAGTGTCTGAAAGACTTCCTCCTGTGGCTGAGTGCGTGTAGCCTGGACATCCCACGTTCCCCAGCCCTCGCAGGCCACCCTCTCCTGAGTAACCCATATCAGAAAATCCAGCTATGTCCCCATTCCTCCTCTCACTGGTTGGGGACTCCCTAGGAGGATGTCCTTGTCCCCAGAGTCATCCTGGTTATTGTTTTTTTTTTTGGCGGTACGCGGGCCTCTCACTGTTGTGGCCTCTCCCATTGCGGAGCACAGGCTCCGGACGCGCAGGCTCAGCGGCCATGGCTCACAGGCCCAGCCACTCCGCAGCATGTGGGATCTTCCCGGACCGGGGCACGAACCCGCGTCCCCTGCGTCAGCAGGTGGACTCTCAACCACTGCGCCACCAGGGAAGCCCCGATAGTTTTTTTTAAAGGGGAGGTGGGTGGTGAGAGATGGACCAAGAATCCTAAAGCCTTCCAGGCCTCAGCCCCAGCCCTTTGCAGAGGCCTGGTCCTTGGGTCCCATGAGATCCTCTGCTGAGTCTTTATAATAAATTGACCTTTTTGGCTTAAATTAGTTTCAGTTGCTTTCTATTACTTGTAATCAAAGACCCTCACTTATCTATTCAATTTACTTCTTCCCAGCCATTCAAAAGAACTGCAGGGCTGTCAGGGACCCCTATTAACCTGAGAATTAGTTAAATTGTTTCCCCGACTAACAAGAGATAGGAAATTCTCCACTTCCAAAGTCAGTTGGCTCCAGAGAGCTAAACAATGGAGTGGATATTTAGCTGCTTGCTAGTTTTATGTCAACAAGGTATAAAGTAGGTATGCTAGGTTTATCTCAAGTTATTTTGACCAGCTCTTAGAAATGACTCAAGAATTTTGCTCTTAACTTCCTAAAAACAGGTGCTTGATAAAGACACCCCCCCCATTATCCTCAGGTGATCGGGAGGGTAACCACAAATAAGTGAATTTTACAGATAATCCTCAAACCTTATCTAAACTCTTATCTTGGGCAATAGCTTCCTCTTCTGCCTTTTAGCAGAGCTGTCGACAAGAAGCAAATGGACTGTGACAAGGTGGAGTTTTTATCCCCTTTTATTCCCCTTGCACACCTCCAGTGGAGATACTGAGGAACAATGGGAAGGACAAAAAGACAGGTGGCAGGAGAGCAAAGAGGAGAAACAAAGCCTGGATGGCTCGAGCACCGGCAAGACAGCTCCCGGGAGTCGTCTTAAAGGAGTCGGGGGCTTTGGGAACATGGGTCACCGAGGTTGAGGAAGAGAAGCCGCCGGAAGGGGAGCACAATTACAAGGGGGGAGGGGGAGCCCTTGCTCCGCAGTTCACAAAACACCTTTCCCAAGCCGGCACCTCTGCATTTACAAGACAACACACTCCTCGCAGGTATCTGAGATTCTGAAGATGTGGCCCTCACTAAGTGGAAGGGAAGCCCACCTGCCTCCTAAGTTTGGTTTTGCTTAAAATCTTCTATCCGTCGGTACGGCTCCTAAAAAGGCATCGGAGTTTTTGCTCTAGCCTCTGCCAAGTGATGAAGCCAGAGCGCACCCCGTCTCACTCTAGAGGTAGCCATTCAGCTTTGATGTGTCATTTGAGGCAAGCTATCTTCTGCCACCCCTTTCTTTTTTCACTGAAAACCACTGTGTAGCCACAAAGCTCAAGTTCAGAGGGGAGGCTGGCTCCCCAGCAGCGCCATCTTAGAACAGCGGAAAAAGACTCCGTTGCTTAAACCTCAGCCCACTGAATCGGATCATCCTTTGCTGTGAGGTTACAACTGTAACGTTTCAAACTTGCTCTCAGAAGCTGTTAGGTATTGCTTGCCGAGGCCCTGAATTTGGTGGGCACTACCACTACATAAGATTGCTGGCAGAGGAGGACAGTGGTGTTTCATTATGCATGGAAACATGCTGCTCGTGTGCTTCGGTTTGAGCTTTTGATGAACAGAAAATGTGCTCTTTACATTTTCCTTTTGTGAAATCCTGACACAGCATTTCTGGTTTCAAAGGAAGCTGTATAAAGACCAGCAGAAAATTCCACAAAATGAGACCACCTTAAAAATCAAGTTTACTGGCTAAATGGGATTAAGCTAGAGTTGTGTTTTAAAAAGAATAAACCAGAAGAAAACAAATCTTTGCTGCATGGTGCCCACTTCTATCTAAACAGCTCTGAAGTCCAGATGCACGCTGTCACTTGAGCATCTCTGGAGAGAGCGTGGGAAGTTAAAAGTCAGTGTTTTTGATTAATTAATAATCATCCTCAGCTGTGTTGGCAAATGATAAAAACATTGTCTGCCTTTAAAGTAAGGGTGGAAGACGTGTGCTTACCCAGAACCGAGGGGGAAGGAGGAAGAGCCCTGCTGGCCTAGTCGGCCCTCGGCTGCTCTGGTGGTGGCTGAACAAAAACGACGTTGTATGTCTCTTACCCTGTACCGTCACGATAACCACCACAGCTTGGGCAGTCAGTCAGGGAGGTGGGTGGAGGAAGCCAGTGTCTAAGGAATGGCCCAAAGGGCTACCCAGTTGTCTTCTAGAACAACCCATCTGAGCATGTGCAGGGATAACTGTTTCACCATGTTTGTCTTCGTGAGGCACGATTCAGCAGGCTCCAGCTGAGTGAGTGTCTGCGTGCGGGTGTGCGTGCGTTGTGTGTGTGTGTGTACCAGGATGAGGTGAAGTTTCATTGGTAGTTTAGAGAAGAGATGCAAAGACCCCTTTCCTTTTAAATTTGCCACCTACAACTTAAACAGTGACTCCACGTCATTCTTTCTTGAAGACTCTGACTGCAGCTGGGCGCCATCTTCCTCCCTCCTGAACCTGTAGTTCTCGAGCCACACTTCTCTTACAGGACTTAACATTTGTCTCTTGGTAACACAGTCATTCCTACCTCCTCAAATGTGGTGATGTTTGCCTTTGGGGCAGCACCTGGGACAGATTATTGGGTAGAGGAGACATACAATACACCTTAAATATTGGAATGAGTGGAGGAAGGCGGGACTGATGGATGGACCTGTGCTGGATGCTATGTTCATTTCGTGGCTCTGCTGGTGGAATTTCTATCTTCCCCAGTGACTGCGACATTCTCTCCTTCCTTCTGTCCCTACTGCCAGAGCCATGATGCGGGCTCTGATTAACTTTTACCTCTTCTCCTCTCATGGTCTGCAAATAATCCCCATCTCCTACCTGCCTCTACTTTAATCCGTCTTACATACGCAGTCCACCTTGATTCTATCCCGCCCCAGCCTCCAAATTTTCCATGGTCCCTAATTCCTCACCAAATCACCCAAACACACTACACCTGACGATTCAAGAGCCTTCGCACACTGGGGACCCAGAATACTGTTTCTGTCCTAACTCACACTACCCCTGATGTGTCAAATGTCCAACACGCTATTTCTCTAAAAATTCACTCAATTTCCTATTTCCATCCCTAAAGTAAAACACCACTCAGCCTTCAGGGCTCAGGTCCAATGTCACTTCCTCTAATAAGTTTTTGATTTCACATACTGGATGTGATTTCCCTTGCCTTGATCTTCTTTGTATTAGACTCTTTCAGTGATTGTCCAATTACTATATTAAAAGCCCCTGAGGGCAGGAAGGCCAAGTTCGTCTTTGCCTCGGAGCTGGCAGCAGAGTGCTGAGAACCAAGAATCCCCCTTATTGCTGAATTATATTCAGAGGGAACCAGGTGGCCAGGCTCTCCTGCTGGGAGTCTACAACCTAAGGCTGACATCAACACAAGTGTGGCTGTAGCTACTGACCTGAGACTCTGGTGCCAGGATAAATGTGGAAAATCCACAACTCAAACACAATTAAATATTTACCTGTATTAGTTTTCTATGGCTCCATAACAAATTACCACCAATTTACCAGCTGAAGACAATACCCATTTATTAGTTCACAGTTAAATTCTATAAATCAGAAGGCTGGCACAACATGCCTGGGCTTCTGCTCAGAGTAACACAATGTTGAAATCAAGGTGTTGGCGCAGCTGAACTCTTGTCTGGAGGCTCTGGGGAAACAGGGCACTTTTAGCACTTTCTTTTTGGTAGTAGAATTTAGTTCCTTGTGGTTATAGGACTGAGGTCCCTGTTATGATTAGGTCAGGGCCACTGGGATAATCTCCCTTAAGGTCAAATGTGCCATAAAACGTATCTAATCACACAGATAAAATCCATCATATTCACAGGGTGTGCACGCAAGTGGGGAAACAGGAAATCTTGGGTCATTTTAGAATTCTGCCTATGACATCACCTTAAATATAAATTTGAGATACTGGTGAGAGAGTTGAGGCCAAATCAGATTTGGGGGCAAATGGCAGCTGGAGAGACCACAATGTTTCTTCAGGCAGTACAGGAAGACATTGCAGAGAAGGAAAAACAGGAGTTCTTGAAGAGTGGGGAGGGGCCTAGGATTCCTGAAAGAGCCTTGATGGTACAGGAAGAGGAGGTCTTTCCAGGCAGAGAAAGAAATGAGGAAGAGGATGCAGGGAGTGGCTGAAGGAACCAGAGAGACCAATGTGGGTGACAGAAGCGGTAAGGGAAGGAAACAAGCCTGGGAGCCCCAGGTCAGGGCTGTGTTTCTGAGCCACACTGTGTGGGGAAGTTGCCACCATGGCCAAGGCCGAGGGCAAGGGGACCACTTGGTGGATGTGCTGGAGTGAGTGGGGAGGCCAACTGGGACGAGTCCGTAAGAGGCCAGTTGGAGCTGGACAACCCACGAGACGGCCAAGGGGTGGTGTGAAGGGAGACTGAGGAAGGCAGGGCCTCAGGCTGTCAAGCAAACCTGAGGAGAACAGAGAGTGTTAGGGCAGGATTCACGGAATGAGTGTCACAAAGAACTCTTGCTATGGATAAAGCAGGAGACATCTTCTCTGAGACCACAGGGGCCGAGGCGGAGCCGAATGCTGGCCCAGGAGGCACAAACTTTGTGTCCTGGGTCCAGTTTACTGCTGACTCACCCTGTGGCAGTGGGTGCCTTACTTGCTCTTTCAATGCCTTTGTTTCCTTATCTATAAAGTGGAGACTAATGACAGCCCTGTCCTGCTCGGTCTAATTAGTGCATAGAGATCACGTTCCAGTCACTGGCTGCCAGGAACATGCCTTTCCCATTCCAGGGCTCTGCGTTTGGCCTCTGCTAGTGAGTCGAGTGGACAATTCCGTGCTGAGGGAGCACAGCACAGGTGAAGTTTGGCTGGTTATGTCCACCCCTGGGTCAGGCTGGTTCAGACCACCTCCTAGCTGGGCCCCGAGCCTAAGGTGATTCACCTCCAAGTCCGGTGTACATCAGATGGCAAGTGTTGTTCAGGAGACTCGCTTTAAGCTGTATAATCATCTCCTGTTAGATTCCTTTCTGGAGGAACTCTCCTTCTAGAGATCCCAGGGCAGAGGAGTGTGTATAAGCCTCATTTAAATCACCATTCACTTTCAAACCGTGTCATTCACGCTGTCAGGTGAAGCCCAAATGTCACTGCTGAAAATTCTGTTGAACTCTGAGACTACCAAAAAATCTTTGAAACCAGAGCCAAGCATTAGCCTCCACCTCGTGTAACCCGTAGATGTACTCCGGGTGGTAGGAGAGGCAATAGGAAGCCTCTGTGGGCAGAAGTCCATTCCTATGACAGGCCCAGGTCAAGGCTTAAACACTCAAGACACCAGCGGGCAGTCACTGACATGTCTTAGAATTTTCCGGCCCTAAAAAAAAGTGCTTTGAAAGAGCTGGGTTGCCTTTTCAAGGGCTTTGAGGAGCAGGCAGAAATGTGAACTGAGGAGAAACCCAAAGTGAAAGGGCTTGTCCACAGCTGCCACTTCCCAAGAAAACCCAGGACAAAGTGCCTGGAGGGGGGGTGGGGGGGGCTTTGCTCCTGCCTGCTGGGTACAATGTCAGCAGCTCCTATAGTCCAGAGCAGGAAGATCCTCCCGGGATGCACATGTCATGTGGCCTGAAGGTCTCCACTACTGACCGTGTCCCCCTCAGGAGTGGGTCTTCTCCATGTGGGGTCTCAGTCAGGCCAAGCAGTTGGGCAGTGGGGTCCCAAAATGAGACTGCTCGCTGTGGGCCCACCTGCCCCCCAACTCCCAGAACGGACCCAGGGCCTGCGGGCTATCCTAGGAAGTATTGGTTGGCCTGGATCAGGTCCAGAATCTTCTGGAGTTTCTAGGTAGATAGGCCTGTTGTGATCCAGAATCCAAAGTCTCCTGTAGAGTCTTGAGGTGCAACCAGAGCTTATGTTAGCAATGATCTTCCTCTGGCCTCTCTACCCAACCTGGAAGTTTCTTTCAGTCTTTTTCTAGAATTGAGCAATGTCTGGCCATATCTTCAATTCCAAGTGGCTTTGTCTGCAATAATTCTTGGTGCCTATTTTTGTTTCTGAACATACTACCTTTAACACCTCAAACTCCACCCTGTCCCTGTTCTGTGAGTAGCAGGAATTAGCCCTTTAAGAAAGGCCCTTCTGGGGCTTCCCTGGTGGCGCAGTGGTTAAGAATCCGCCTGCCAATGCAGGGGACACGGGTTCGAGCCCTGGTCCGGGAGTATCCCACATGCCGCGGAGCAACTAGACCCGTGCACCACAACTACTGAGGCTGCGCTCTAGAGCCCGCGAGACACAACTACTGAAGCCCGTGCGCCTAGAGCCCGTGCTCCGCAGCAAGAGAAGCCACCGCAATGAGAAGCCCACGCACCGCAACGAAGAGTAGCCCCTGCTCGCCACAACTAGAGAGAGCCCGCGTGCAGCAACGAAGAACCAACGCAGCCAAAACTAAATAAATAAAATTTATTTTTAAAAAGAAAAAAAAATAGAAAAGTCCTTCTGCAGCTTGGGGTTGTGGTTTATTGACTTGTTGACTCTAGGGTTGGTTTATAGGAAAGAATATTCCCAGTAACTCCACCACTAGGGGCTGAGGGACTTTGGAGAAGTCACTGTGTGGCTCTGGACCTCAATTTCCTCATCTAGATAATGAGGAAACTGGAATAGATCAGTGCTAAGGTGCACTGGGCCCTAACGCCCCATCATCTGTGATCTAACCATCTTGGGCTTCCCTGGGGAGCTTCAGTTATTCACTCAACTCATGTTCATTCAGCAACTATCATGTGACAACTCCTATGCTAGATCTTGTTTTTTTGTGGGGGCTGTTTCAGATGGGAGGGTAAATTTGGTCTCTGTTAATCCATATGGTCAGAAGCAACAGTCCCAGAAAACTTCTTTGATCACACAATGCAGTCCCCACCCCCTGCTAAATTAGAACCTGTATCCCCATCATATTTATATTTATTTGTAAATGTTCTACACATATACTTGCAAATAGTAGTCATATTATTATTACTAGTAGTTCTAGTAAAGCGTAACTCCTTTCTTCATTCTTGCATTAAAACATAGATGTGGGTACCTCCCTGGTGGCACAGTGTTTAAGAATCCGCCTGCCAATGCAGGGGACGTGGGTTCGGGCCCTGGTCCGGGAGGATCCTACGTGCTGCGTAGCAACTGAGCCTGTGCGCCACGACTACTGAGCCTGTGCTCTAGAGCCCACGAACCACAACTACTGAGCCCGTGTGCCGCAGCTACTGAGGCCCACGTGCCTGGAGCCTGTGCTCCGCAACAAGAGAGGCCACCGCAATGAGAAGCCCGCGTGCCGCAGGGAAGAGTGACCCTCGCTCGCCGCAACTAGAGAAAGCCCACGCGCACCAGCCAAGACCCAACGCAGCCAAAAATAAGTAAATAAATAAATAAATTTATTTTAAAAAAAACAACATAGATGTAAACAGAAGTTAAAATATTTTCTTTTTGCACTTCAGTGGATCATCCGTGTACTCCACGGGTCTAGAGTAGAAGGCCTCAGAAGCCCAGCTCTGTGAACTTTCAAGATCACTTGAAAAAGATATCCAAGATACTTGGTATGGGTAACATTATACATTTAGTTCTAAAATAAGACGGTCAGAAAGGAGATTGTCACACTTTGGCTGATACAAACTAAAGCTAAGGTTCTATAAAAATAGTTCTTTAAAAATAGAGTTATATGATCCAGCAATTCCACTCCTGGGCATATATCTGGAGAAAACTATAATTTGAGAAGATACATGCACCCCAACGTTCATAGCAGCATTACTTACAATAGCCAAGACATGTAAGCAACCTAAATGTCCACTGACAGATGAACGGATAAAGAAGATGTGGTATAAGTACAATGGAATACTACTCAGCTATAAAAAAGAATGAAATTTTGCCATTTGCAGCAATATGGATGTAACTAGAGATTATCATACTAAGGGAAGTACATCAGAAAGAGTAAGACAAATACCATATGATATCACTTATATGTGGAATCTAAAATATGACACAAATGAACTTATTTATGAAGCAGAAACAGACTCACAGACATAGAAAACAAACTTGTGGTTATCAAAGGGGAAGGGGGGTGGATAAATTAGGAGTTGGGATTAGCAGATACAAACTATTGTATATAAAATGGGTAAACAACAAGGTCATATTATATAGCACAGGGAACTATATTCAATATTCTATAATAAGCCATAATGGAAGAGAAAAAAATAGAGTTTAAAAAATTGCATTCTTTGGTCCTGTTTGGCAAAATTCCTATTATTTTTTCCCTTTATCTTGGCCAGGACTTACTTAATGCCAAAAGGGTCCATAAATATTAAATGCATTCTCAGCACCATACCAGGTAATATGGATGAATATAAAAGATCTCTGAATACAGATGTCCATCTTGAGTTTAGCTGTATTTGCTTTCTTGCCTGTGTCATAGGTGAGATGCACCCATGGGTGGGCTTTAACCACTAGCACCAGGATTTGGGCTGCATTGCCTTTCTGGGACTTAAGACCTGTCTCACTCCTTTCTTCAACCAGCCTGTTCAGCCTGGCTTAAGAGCTTGGCTCACACAGCAGCAGCAGAAAGGCATCAAGGGGAGGTCAGGCTGGGGAAGGGTGCTGCAGTTGCCGAGGTAGCTGTGGAGCTCAGGGTATTAATCACTTTCACTCAGGCGCCGCTGCTCTGGCTGCTGGAGGCTCCCCCCATGCTGCCGGCAGAGGGTCCACGCAGCAAACCAGCAGGAAATAGAATGGTCAGGAGAGAGCATAAGAAAGAAACATATCCTTTCTCAGACAGGAGCTTTTATTTCCACCCTGGTCCACAGCTTCAAAGGGCAGCTGCCTCACAAGGAGAGTGTTTGACCAAATTCAGTCTGCGTGTTTGAAATAGGAAGACCACTTTCTTGATCTCTGACACTGAGTCCTAGAAGGCCCCGTTCCCAGCATCCTTGCCGTCCCCTTCCCCTCCTACTCCTTCAGCTTGCTCCAGCTGTGCTGGTTGATCCTCCGGGAAGGGAGGTGTGGCCAAGAAACTGCAGACCTGTCCTCCACTTGGACAATGTTGCAAACCTTTGTATAAGGACAGAGTGCACAAGGCTGCATGGGTGAGGTGGAGGGAAGGAAAAGGAAGAGCGTTTTCTGCTTATGGCCGGGACCCTGTTACTCACTGGCTTGGGTGTTTCAGCTGAGTTTTGTGGATTAGGAGGCCAAGTCACGTCAGCACAAGAAACCTCCTGGGTCTCTGTCACATGTGCTACCCCACCTCTTCCCCGCAGCCCAGACCATTCCTTTCAGAGAACCCTCCCTGTTTTACGCTTTCACAGAGCGAAGCTGTTCTGAGTCTTGGGGTCACACCCAACTCACACATCCCAGCAGAAGCTGAGGAGAGGTCTGGGGTCCTTCTCTGTGGCCTCCATCTTCAGCCCTGCCCCTGCTTCCGCAGACAGGCATGAAGCAGGGCTCACAGTAAGAGTTGGCTGGCATCTGGCCGTGGCAGAGCTTCCGTGCTGCTGGATTGGCTCAGGGGAGGGATGCTGGGCAAACGAAAGCTGGGGCGGCTGTGTAATGTGGGAGATGGCGAGGGCCATGTTCCCAAACTGCTAGTCATGATGACACTGTTAAAATGGGCTGGTGGGCGGGGGAAAGTGAAAGAAAAAGAACAGGGGGAACAGAAACCAAAGTGAGGCACACCGAAGGGTCGAGCAAGAGTAATGGCCAATGCACGAACAGAGGCCAGGAAATGGGACAGGCCTGCAAGAGAATCAGGGAAAGGCAGGACAAGACTGTGGGTAGGAGGAGAGAGATTAAAGGAAAAAACAATGAGACATGAACGGGAGATGTGATCGTTTGTTGGAGGAAATGGCAGGTAATTTGCCAACACATACACCAACAGAGGGTGTTGGAGGCCTGGTCCAAGGACGCCCCGGGGTGTATCACCGTCAAAGCCCCCAATACAGGACAGATCAGCCCTGACAATGAAATCTACGTCTCTGCTTGCTTAGGGCCTAGTGAGACACTTAGGAGAAAAGAAAGAGGCTGTAAGCAGGGAGATCCATAGATGCAGTCACAGCCCTTCCACAAGTTAATCCCCAGGCTGACCTGCCCATGGTCTTGCAGGTGATGCAAAGAAATAGAAGCAATGGATTTTGGCCTCAAGAAATTCACAATCTGAGAGAAGGGACAAGATGTACATATGCGAAGCAATAAATACCAGCAATATTAGTGGGACTGCTCAGGTGAACACAGTAAAGAATATTGGTTGAAACAAACAAAGATTGAATTAAGATAAAGAAATGAACTACAGAAAGGCTTTCTTGACAATGTTCCCATGTGGAAATTTTTTAAAATGCAGGAATTAAGTGAAATGATGTTGGTTGAACTGGATGAAACATTTAAAACTGGGCCAAGAAGGTGACCTGGGCTTGACTACAGCATAGCACAGGCTCCGAATCAAAGCAAAGAACAGGAGGCATCACTGCCCAATCCGGTCTTCCACGTGAGTTGGATCTACGTAACATGAAATTCAGTTCAATATTCAACATTTTAAAAAACACTGGTGCCCTAGGAGTCATATTTAGCATTAAAAGGCAACAAGAAAAGATTGGTGAGATGGCCCTAGAGGAGGCCAGCTTTCTAGCATGGAAGCAAGACTTGCCCTAGTCTGAGACAGATGCTGGAAGACAAACTGAGATCAAGATCAAATGAATAACTGAGGTTGGGGGGAGACCCAGTAGGTGGGTTGTATATGTGTGAGTCAAAGAGGCAAGGTCATTTAACTTGCGATTGAGAAAAAAGGATAGGGAAGGTAATGATAATTACAACAACAAACATTTATCGAGTGAAAACTATGTGCCAGGTGCTGGTCTAAACACTTTACATGCATTCGTTTACATGATCCTCACTACCACCCATGAGGGATTTTATTATTATTATTATTATTATTATTATTATTTGCATTTTATATGTGAGGAAACTCAGGCACAGAGAGATCAAGCAATTACACAGTAGAGGTTAGCCCAGGACTCTAACTAAATTCCACAACACTCTCTCTCTGAAGCCATGGAAAATTCAATGTCTCTGTTTCCTCATCTGTAAACATTTGTTATCTAACCTGCTTATAGAGACACTGTAGATGATAAAGCCTCTGTGAGGAGACTGGCTGTAGTGTCATTATGAGAGTATTAGCATTAATAGGAAGGCCATGCTTTTTCCAGGAATGCTAAATATATGCTCACTTTTTCATGTTAATACCACAAGGCCTTGAAGAAGTTTACAGAGGCTCATGAGGTGGATGGACCTAGAGTCTGTCATACAGAGTGAAGTAAGTCAGAAAGAGAAAGACAAATACCGTATGTTAACACATATATATGGAATTTAAGAAAAAGAAAAAATGTCATGAAGAACCCAGGGGTAAAATAGGAATAAAGATACAGATCTACTTGAGAATGGACCTGAGGATATGGGGAGGGGGAAGGGTAAGCTGGGAAGAAGTGAGAGAGTGGCACTGACATATATATACTACCAAACGTAAAATAGATAGCTAGTGGGAAGCAGCCACATAGCACAGGGAGATCAGCTCGGTGCTTTGTGACCACCTAGAGGGGTGGGATAGGGAGGGTGGGAGGGAGACGCAAAAGGGAGGGGATATGGGGATATATGTATATGCAGAGCTGATTCACTTTATTATAAAGCAGAAACTAACACATCATTTAAAGCAATTATACTCCAATAAAGATGTAAAAATAAATAAATAAAATAAAATAAAACCCCCTCCTCTGGGTTCACAGTAGACATTAATGCCAAGCGAATCTTCTCTCAAAAGGTGAAAGGTCTCTGTCTGACACCCCTTTACAATTCTTATAATGTTTGGGGGCTGAGACTCTTGTTTCTTATGAAAAGGTTTCCCACTGAGAAGAGCAGCGAGGTTTTTGTCCTCGCAGGAGCCTCTCCCACAAGGCCCAACCGGAGGACCACGCCATCTTAGAAATAGGGTTTTGAGCCTGAGAGGCAGCAGATAGAAAAACAGATAGCAAATACATCTGTTTTTACAAGAGCCTGTTGTTCTCTGTACTAACTGCTATAAAAACGACATGAAACTAGCCACACATTAGTTTTGGTTCTCGTGACTAAATCAAGGAATGGCATGATGGTGCTGTGTCATTAGAAATGAAACCAGTTCTTAAACAAGAGAATAGGGCCGACATTTTAATAACCTGAACGATTTCATAGAAAAATCAAAGCTGAAACTTCAACACCCCATCCCTGAACACCTGCTGCTTAAGTTTGGTTCTGAACCAGTGAAACTTCTTTCTCGCCATGAAGACACGAGATGGGCCCTGACTTGCCCAACACTTGGTGGCCGGGAAAGCCTTCCTTCCACCTGCCGTCCTACTAGGCTGAAACGTGGGCTCAATCTTGGCTTCTACAGGACTGACTGTAATTGCCACTTTGAGAAAATACAAAAAGTACCTCATATTTTATTTTTACTTTTTCAAATATATAACCTGATATATTTTGAGATATATATATATATATGACATATTTAGATATATGAATGTTACCCTCCCTGAGGTATTTTCATCCACATCTTTTCAGATAAAGAAACTGAGACCTGAAGAGGTTAAGTCACTCACCTAGAAGCAGGCAGAACTGGGGTTCTGAACAAAGGTTTCCTTATCTATGGCTGCACTGCCTCCAGTTTGGCCTTTATCACGATACTAATGATGTTGATGTAGTAAACATACATAGGTTGCCTCCCTAGCGTCCCTCTCCCCCCTTTTCCCGCCACAGCACCCACATTTTGCCTTGAGGGAACCACCCACCCCCTCACTGTCTCCCCCTTCTCTAACAGCTGGATACATCCAGCTCCCAGGGGTAGCCCTGATGTGCTTAAGCCAGAGAGTATCTATCACCTGGCCATGGTGATTGGTTCAGGCGTGGGCATACAGCCCGATTCAGGCCAGTGGGATTTGAGGAAATGTTCCCTAGGGCTTCTGAAAAAAAAGCTTCCTCAGCCCTCTGTGGGTTTACCAGCGGGGACAATCCCCCTTCTCCTGAATGGTGTATTGGAGAATACAAGGTTCAAAATTCCCTCAGCCATTTGTGCCACCAAGAGAAGTGCCAGCCTGAGGATGAAGCCGACACACAGAAGAGGCAGTGCTCTAAACAAAACGGACACGGAGCTGGTATCGTGAGGAAGATTTAAATTCTAGACTGCGTGCTGGAGTTTTCAGGCTGTAAGCTAACACAATCCCTTTGTTTGCTTAAGCCCGTTTTAGTTCGTTATTCTGTCATAAGAAAATTCTTAACCAATGCAAACACCACTGGCATCCCTCCAGTAACATCTGATGGTTGCTTTGGTTTCTCAGTCAAGAGCATGAAACCCATTTGACCAAAAGGACCAATCCTTCAAAATTAATCAGCATTTCTGGAGCACGCCCATCTCTGGTGCCCGACTTGCCAGAGACGACTCACATTTTTCTGTTCCTGGGGTCTGGCTCCTCCTGTTTTCTGCTCCATGTTGGCTCTGTCTAGGCCTGTCCTTGTCCCAGTCCCTCCACGGTGACAGGAGGCGGCTGCCCTCTGCTGAGGAAGCTAGCGGCCAAGTGGGCAGCCAGCTGCAGACCGCAGGCATCAGCACTGTCAAGAAAAGGAGTATCAGGAAAGGATTTGGCCACAATATATTTTAATATGACATAAAATCAGGTGGGAGAAGGGTCTTCGGCACATAGCTATGCACGATTACCCCCGGCCCCCAGCCAGCTCCCTGTCAGAATGCTAAAACGCCAGGAAGTTTGGTGCCCCTCTGAGGATCTTTATTTGCTAGTGGTTGGTGCTCACAGAATTTCAGAGATTTGGCATCAAAGATTATAAAATCTGTGGGTCTGAAAATCTGTGTGTTTATGTGATTCTACTCAATCTCAGTTTCTCTTGAAAAATTCTGTTATTTCCACTTCTGGCCACTATGACTAAGCACAGAGGTAGAAACACAGTCTAAACAGTTAAAGGATCCTGTAACTACCCAAAGTAGCCCAACAGCAGAGAAAGAAAGCAAACGTGAGCACTGGTGGGGTGCAGTGTGTGAGGGAGGGCTCTCACTCTCCCCGTCCACTTCCCCCAGACCCAATCTATCAACAAGACTTGCCAGTTTCCAAACATGTCTTGACTCAACCACTTCTCTCCGTCTTTACTACAGTCATGTAACTTATTCATTCAACACGTATACACTGAAGGTCTTCTGTGTTCCAGGCACTGTTCTAGTGGCTGGGAGTACAAGACTGACAATGGAATGTGAACGCACGTCCTAGTCACTCTTCTTGCTTGGGCCTCCCTCTGTACGACCCTTCTCGCTGACTGGCTCCGGCTTCCTCATTTGCCCTCTCCTTCCATTCTCCACATAGGAGCCTAAAAGATCTTCTTAAATGTCAACACTTCCCCGTTTGAAACCCTCCAATGACTTCCCATTGCTCCTTAAAGAAAATACCGAGGCTTCCTGGGCCCTGGCCCTGTTCGAGGGCTGCGCACCTCCCTACATTTACAGCCTCTTCTCACACCCTAGACTCACCCCCCAGTCACACTGGCCTCCTTTCAGATCCTCAAGCATGCTACGGCTCTTTCTCTTTTCAGAGCTTTCAATCTGCCTTTATTTTCTCCTAAAACAGTTGCTTTCAACGTGTTTTTTTGACAATACTCCCCAGTAAGAAATATTTTATACCATGAACCAGTAAATACATCAACCTATAAATAAAGGCAACATTAGTTTTACATAATACTTCTGGTATGTTCTGTCCTTTTTTTAAAAAGCTAGCCATGACCTACTAACCTGCAGTTTGAAAACACTCCTCCCTCTGCTCTTTGAATGGCTGAATCGTTCTCATCAACTTTCTATCTAAATGTTAGCTACCCATGGGGGGCTTCTCTGGCCACCTGATGCAACCCAGGTCCCTGACTTAGATTATTTTTCATCTGAGGGCCATGTCCCTTCCCTTTGAAGCATGTATCAAAGTTATAATTACGTATTTCTTTGTTGAGACTTGCTCATTGTCTGTCTCGTAGGCCACATCACTAGCTTTTAAAGGCAGGGACTTGTATGCTCTGTTCCCCACTGTATATCCCACATCTGGTTCAATGATCAGCGTGAGAGAAGAATATACCTATGTATTCCTTGACTGGCTGACTGAGTGGGTGGGTAAGTGATGCTGAGGTCTGGATTGAAAAACAGGCCTCCCCAATAAAAGGAACCAGGGTTCCTTGGAGAAATGGCTGATTCTAAGGCTGGGGCAGGAAATATACAGTAGTGCCAGAAAGTAAAGAAATACTCAAAAAACAAAAGGATAGGGCATGTCAAAGGGACACAGGAGCCAACCTAAAAAGAACTCCCAATGGCCAAAATTGGAACAATTTGAGCAGCAAAATAAATAGCCTAATATCAGATTATAACCCAAATCTTTAAATAAATATGCATGAGAGTCCATACTGATATTAGTGGTTGACTAAATAAATCAAGAGGGGGAGAGTTACATCTTTCTTACAGAAGAATTTAAATGACGTACATAAATACTACCCTCCAGGAGGTGGAGCTTAATTCTCCCCATCCCCTACCCCCTTGAGGGGAGGCGGAAGGCACTTAGTGACTTGATTCCAAGCAACAGAGTAGGTAAAAGGGGAACAGGGTCACCTGCAGTGAGGAAAGCTGGCAAACAGTACCTTGGCCAGGTGTTCAAGATTGATTTTACTGTCCCATCATGTGGATGGCATGTACCCCCGACAAGATGTGAGAAGGGCACTTCACCTCTGCTGGCTTCCTCCAATAGCCCACAACCCCAGTGCAACCATAAAAAAAGTATCAGGGGAACCCAACTAGAGGGGCATTCTACAAAATACCTAACTAGAGCTCTTCAAATCTGTCAAAACTCCATGAGAAACAAGACTAGAAACTATCACAGACCTGAGGGATTAAGGATACACAACAACAACTTGTGGTGTGGCATCCTAGATGAGACCCTGGAACCAAAAAAGGATATCAGTGGAAAAGCTAAGGAAATCTGAGTAAGATATAAACTTTAGTTAATAACAACGTATCAATATTGGTTCATTAATTGTGACAAATATACCATTGTAATGTCAGATGCTAATGACAGGAGGAGCTGGCTGAGGGGTATACGGGAACTCTGTACATTATCTTTGCAACTATTCTGTGAATAAAAAACCGTTTTAAAATTAAAAGCTTACTTTAAAAAAAGTTCCTTAATGCCAAGAGCCGGGCCTTCATTCAGTAACTTTTATGGAGTGCCCACAATGAGCTTCCAACCCTGCTGGACACAAAGAAGACACTTAGACACATGGGAGATGAATAGATGCATATACACAGGCAAGGCATCCGGGGTGATGAAACGAAGAGCAGAGCAGGCAGGTTTGCAGGTTGACTAGAGAGGGTAGGCGTGTGGGGAGTGGGGGTGGAAGGGTGGGGCGGAGCTGGTAATGAGAGGAAGCAATGACCAGAATGAGGAAGGAAGACAAAGGCTGGCTGGCTTTGGTGAGGTGGAGCCAGCTATTCCCCACTGGAATGTAAGTTCCCCGAAGGCAAGAACTTTGTCTCTCTTCTCATACCCCTAGGAGCAGAACTGTGCCTGGAACACAGTAAATGTTCATAAATGTGTACTGAATAGATGAGAGACTAGATAAACAGACAAAGTCCTGCTGGAACTCCACTTGAACTCCAGAACCACTACTGTCATGTGAGGTCTCCCAGGTGCCCATTGGCTTTGCATTTTATACATGGTGATGATTGTTCTGCATCATCAGAGGTCTTCTGGAAAGCATGCAGATGTTAGCATTGGTTTGGAATGGTTCTAATGTTCACCCACGGGCATGGAAGTGCCTTGGAGCATTTCTTTCTTTCTTTCTTTCTTTTTTTTTGCAGTACGCGGGCCTCTCACTGCCGTGGCCTCTCCCGCCGCGGAGCACAGACTCCGGACGCCCAGGCCCAGCGGCCACGGCCCACAGGCCCAGCCGCTCAGCGGCACGTGGGATCCTCCTGGACCGGGGCACGAACCCATGTCCCCTGCATCGGCAGGCGGACTCCCAACCACTGCGCCACCAGGGAAGCCCTGGAGCATTTCTTGACGGTATTAACCGGTAGGTCTGCTGATACGCAGGAGTGAATGGCATCTCCTCTTTGCTCTGTTCTAGCGTCCTGTTAAACCCAGCAGGGGCTCCTAGAATTATAAGAATGGAGAGTTAGCAGGGGCTTCAAGTTTTTGATACGGTCTCTACAAATATAAGGAAACAAGTTTAGAGGGATGTTGAATTTCCCTGGAGGCATCTACTGACATTCCTCCTTAATGGTCCTAAATGCTCAATATATTCACTTGCATGTAACTTTCTTTATGAAGAAAAATTCAAATTTGGGGAAAATTATGGAAAAATCATATCCAATTATGTAGCTATTAAGAATAGCGCAGACTATATATATTAATATGAAATATTAAACATACAAAGTAAAGCTGTTTTCTGAAATAGACACAAGACACTGGTTGACAGAGGGGAGCTCTGTGAAGACAGCGTGGGAGGGAGGCGACTTTCACCGTACACGCTTGGAACCTTTTGCATTTTGCACGTGTACAAAGTATTACAAATGAAAAAAACTTAAAAAATAATTAATGTATTTATTTGCCTGAGTCAGATCTTAGTTGCAGCATGCGGGATCTTCGTTGCAGCATGTGGGATCTTTCGTTGCAGCACGCAGGCTTCTCTCTAGTTGTGGCACGCAGGCTCCAGAGCACGCGTGCTCAGTAGTTGTGGCGTGTGGGCTCTCTAGTTGTGGTGTGCGGGCTCTAAAGCATGCAGGCTCAGTAGTTGTGGTGCGCGGGCTCAGTTGCCCACAGCATGTGGGATCTTAGTTCCCTGACCAAGGATCAAACCCACGTCCCCTGCATTGGAAGGCAGATTCTTAACTACTGGACCACCAGGGAAGTCCCGAAAGAAACTTTTAAAAACGATTCCAGAGGAAGAAAATTTTGAATTTTGTCTTCAGGTTATAATAATCTCCTTTTCCGATCTATGCTTGATTATCTTTGAGCCTCTGCTTTCTGCGGGATCTGACCCACGTCGGGTGACAGGCAGGCTATTCCATCTGGCTAGTCCTGGCTTTTAACATCATCTCAAATAAGCTTTTACATGAAGTGACAGAAGTATGCTGATGGGATTGAAAGAGGAAGACATTCATCATAGTTTATGCGTTCAAAACTAGGAATTAATTAAAAAAATAAGTCCTATAGTTATTTTGTAAACAGCATGCTTATACTATATTGCAGTTTTCTGTTAAAAAGCATTACGTTGGCTTTTTGGCTCTCTGAGCAGCACCACAGTGGTTGGCAAGAACAAGCACCTTACGAAAGTGGCAAAAAGGGAGCCAAGAAGAAAGTGGTTGATTCATTTTCTAAAAAAGATTGGTATGATGTGAAAGCACTAGCTATGTGTCAATATAAGAAATATTGGGAAAACACTAGTCACAAAAACTCAAGAAATCAAAATCACATCTGATGACCTTACGGATTCTGTTTTTGAAGTGAGCCTTGCTGATCTGCAGGGTGATGAAGTTGCATTTAGAAAATTCAAGCTAATTACTGAAGATGTTCAGGGTAAAAAATTGTCTGACTGATTTCCATGGCATGGATCTTACCCATGACAAAATGTGCTCCATGGTCAAAAAATGGCAGACCATGGTTGAAGCTCACATTGGTGTCAAGACTACCCATGGATATTTGCTTCGTCTATTCTGTGTGGGTTTTACTAAAAAAATGTAACAATCAGATTCGGAAGACCTCTTATGCCCAGCACCAACAGGTCTGCCAAATCTGGAAGATGATGATGGAAACCATGACCCAAGAGGTGAAGACAAATGACTTGAAAGAAGTGATCAATAAATTGATTCCAGACAGCATTGAAAAGACATAGAAAAGGCTTGCCAGTCTACTTATCTACTCTATGATGTCTTTGTTAGGAAAGTAAAAATGCTGAAGAAGCCCAAGTTTGAATTGGGAAAACTCATGGAGTTTCATGGTGAAGGTAGTAGTTCTGGAAAAGCTGCTGCGGATGAGACAGGTGCTAAAGTCTAATGAGCTGATGGATATAAGCCAGTAGTACAAGAATCTGCTTAAAATTTACACTTTTAATGATGACAAATAAAAGATCTTATTCGTGGAAAAAAAGCATTACTTTGCTAAATGTTAACATTTAAAAAGTATATCTAGACCATTAATAATGAATCATACTAATACCCTAAAAACACTTGTAGAAAAGATTGAGAAGTCCCTTTGAATCAACAAACAGTATATCCCTCAAAAAAATAACCGATCAGTAATTCACTACAGGGCTTCCCTGGTGGCGCAGTGGTTGAGAGTCCACCTGCTGATGCAGGGGACACGGGTTTGTGCCCCGGTCCAGGAAGATCCCACATGCCGCGGAGCGGCTGGGCCTGTGAGCCATGGCCGCTGAGCCTGCGCGTCCGGAGCCTGTGCTCTGCAACGGGAGAGGCCACAACAGTGAGAGGCCCGCGTACCGCAAAAAAAAAAAAAAAAAAGAAAAGAATCCACCTGCCAATGCAGCGAACACAGGTTCGAGCCCTGGTCCATGAAGATCCCACATGCTGCAGAGCAACTAAGCCCATGCGCCACAACTACTGAGCCTGCGCTCTAGAGCCCACGAGCCACAACTATTGAAGCCTGCGCGCCTAGGACCCATGCTCCGCAACGAGAAGCCACCACGAGTAGCCCCCGCTAGCTGCCACTAGAGAAAGCCCGCACGCAGCAACGAAGACCCAACACAGCCAAAAATAAATAAATTTATTTAAAATAAAAAGATACTAGGCTTTGGGGCTGGGTTGCATTTATTAGGATGGGAAAGAGAGAGCTACAGGTATGGGCAGAAAATCAAGAGTTCTGCTTTGACTCAATAAAATTTGAACTATTAGACATCTAAGATGTTTGTCAAGTAAGTGGTTGGGTAGAAGTCTAGAACTCAGGAGAAGTTAATATTGCAGAAAACATATGGTGTTAAAAGCCATAGGATGAGCTCACACACTTGAGTGTAGCTAGAGAAGAGGACCAAAGCCTGAGCCCTAGAGTACTGCAACATTTAGGAGTGAAGAAACGAAAGAATCATCAAAGACAACTGAGAAAGGGGCTGAGGTAGGAGGAAAACCAGGAGGGTGTGGTGTCCAGTGAAGAAATTGTTTCAAGAATGAAGGTGTGATAAACTGTCAAATGCTTCTGAGAGGTCAAGCAAGATAACATCTAGTTCGCTCAAAGTAAATCATTCTCTCAGCTCCATTTTTCTCACAGTGGTTTATTTGTACATTCTCATTGCAATATCCAACTATTATGTTGTAGTTACTTCTGTCTTCTCTCCTCTTACAGAGGTCCCTTAAGGTCAGAGACCACGTCTTTTCTCTCAGAATATCCACTACCCTACTTGCTCAACAAATGTTTGAATAGATGAATCATGTAGAATTCTTTAAGATCTGGGAGAATATGCAGAACACAGAATTAGCAATCAGAGTTGGTTTTTACTAAGATATCCTAAATGCTCTAAGGCTAATGAACGGTATTCATTCTGCCTAGAATGAAAGGTGTCCACCATGCATCCGAATTAGAGTTGAACTACAGCTAATCACAACCTATCTGGCATTTCTATTTTTTTATTCAAATGTTTCATGCATGGTACAACCCAAAAGTAACTTAACTTTTACCTGATTTGCTTATATTTATATTCCTCCCCAACCTCTGCCCCAACCTGGCTAGCCCTCATCTAAAGTTGGCTCCAGTTGATACCTTCACACGTCAGCAGTATCATCAGTAACTTTCTGTGTCACACTTGAATGTTAGCATCACTATGGAACATCAGAGACATCAGGTAAGTTGACATTTCATATTACATGATAATTAATTTCAAAACCATGACAAAAGGAACTATTGAAATATTGGCACTTAGGAATGACCAAATTCTTTAGGGGGGCATAGTTGAGATGGCCTACGCAGAAAAAGGCTAGTAGTCAGGGCACGAAATTTTTCCCTAGGCCTGCACACAACAGATCAGATACAGGTAACAGGTCACTGAGTTACTGTCTCTGTAAAAGAAAGCTAAAACCCAACAGTTTGGAGTAACAAGAATATCAACATCCAAATTATGGAGTTAAGCTTTCAGCAACATAGCTTACTTGGAGAATGTGCATTAGACAGCACAAAGATACAGTCACCACATCCCAAACAAGTACAGTGTCTCCCTAGAGATAAGAAATGCCTGCCACATGTACCAGTGCCACAGAAAACCACCCATCTATACAGCCAGCCTCTCTGCTTGGCCTTTCCATTTGGAGCTCTAGTAATTATTTTCCTGGAATGCCACATTTCAGCTCCATGGCTCTTTTGCCTACCTTTATGGAGGCTCCCTGAGAGCAATTATTCATTTCTGATTCCTGCTTACTTTTACACCTAAGGATTGACCATTTGCCTAGTTTTTATACTTGGATGGAAGTCTTGTAAAGAGACCCTGTGGTTCCCAGCCCTTTTACTACATCTTACTCTGTATGTGCCGTCAAATTATGGCACTGCTGTGCAGCCAGACTATCCACCCAGCATTACCATGACAAATTCTAACCTCTTGTATTTCTTGCACATAGCTTGGCATATATTACTCATTATACACTTGGTGAATGAATTTCAAGAATGATACTGACAAAAATGGAACATATCTAGAGGATGGAATGAATAGACTCGAGATATTTTTTGGAGGGGTCATAAGCTTAAGAGACACTTTCAAATGGAGTTGTCAGAAAAAGAGGGATAAGCCTTACGCTCTAAACTCTAGGTCATTAGGATATAACGATTTAATGTAGTATTTCCCAAACTAGAGTTCAATATGATGTGGTACTGGAGGAAAAATCCTATAATCAAGAAAATTTGGGAAATGCTAGATCAAATAGGTCTCTTAACCTTAGAACTTCTCAAAGTCTTTAATGTATCAATATGCTTTGGAGTCTAAAAGGGAGATGTACTACACACTTTTCCAACCTTTTATTCAACAAGTATGTAGTACAGTCCGCTGTGTTGCAGTGCTAGGTCCTGAGAATACAATCCTGGGCCACACAGACCTGGTCTCTGCTCTTATGGAGTTTATGCTCAGTGTGAGAAACAAATACCATACAAATATTTATTATAAACCACAGTAAACATTACGAAGGAAAAGTTCATCAGTATTTTCTAAATAATACATGAAGCAGATACCTCTTCCACTGAATATCAAAGACTGAAAGACAAATATTTCTCTTAAAGCTTTTCATAAACATGGTCCTAAGAGTCTACCTCAGTTTGAAGAACCCTGCTCACAGGTCTAACACATTTCCCTTGCTAAAAATGTATTACATTTTCAGAAGTAAGGTCTAAAGGCAAAAGCAAGACACAAACCACTCATTTATGAAAAGGCCAGAATTAATAACTACCTCTAGATGCTTGATGAGAATAGCTCCAACTTTAGGGGCTGCTTAAATTAGAGTGATGTTGAAACAGAAGATCTGTGCTGTGGTCTATGCTACAGCTAAAATGAATGTGGACTGACGCAAGGTTCGGATCCACAGTGGTTCCTGCTGAAAGTAGCCAATTTGAGTAAGCCAGTCTTCACCAGTACTGCAAACCTGCACTCACTGCACTTTGTATATTGATTTCTAAACAACAAGGTCCTTCCTATTTTTATAGCTGGTATTTTTAACAGGAAAACATAACATTGATTTTAAAGCATCATTAAATAATCCTGTTAATTTTTTTCTTTTTTATACATAGCTGCAAAGCACCAACTATGTGCAAGACCCTCTACTAAGAACCATGGTAAACAAAGAGGAAAAGGCCTGGTTTTGCTTTATTTATTCTTGTGATATGGGAGTGTGGAAGCTATAGAAGGAAAGCCAAATTCATCACTTTCAGAAGAATCAATTAGTATGTTGAAACATGTTGACATTTCTAAATCTTCAGATTAGTCTTTATCTCACTGGTGATCATTCCAACATATTGTCAGTTGACAAGAATAGTTAAATATTAAAAAACTTAAATACTTAACGAACCACCTAAAGGATCTAAAAATAGAGTGCTTTTTCACTCTATGGTTCCTATATTGTGACTACTAGATTCCACAGTAGTATTACATTTGCCAATAAGTGTGGAGAATCAAATCTGTAATTCATGTTTGAGAAAATTTGACAAATAAATCTATGTGGTAAATGAATTTTTATTACAAAGAATCATTTAATCTCAAATTACTTGAAAAGAGGCATGACTCCCTTCTCTCCAACACCCGTGTCGGTAATTTTTAATACTTTCAGACCAAGAGATGATTGTATTTATAAAAACTTAAGTGGATGACAGAACTCAAGAGACAGGTAAGTATTTTGACTGATTCCACCCCAGTGATTGACCATGAATGGAATGGACTATAAATATTGTCATACTTGATTTTTTCCTATCAAACCCCAAGATCCTACACTTCTATTTCAACTGTGTTGGCACATCTAAAAGGAAACCCAACTTACCTCAGACCTAAATATCAACAGTATGATAAATAAAACATGAGACTGTCATTCTTTGGCATGACCCACGTAAACCAAATTTCTGAAAATTGAAAGAAAAAATGTTAGCATCATATAGCCTACAAAATATAAACATATCCTAGAAAGATAACCATTAAAAGTGTCACTCAATATCAAATCTTGTATATTGTTTTCTTAGCAAACCATCCATTCCCACCTAGCTTCCAGTGAATGGGGGAATAAACATAATAGGAGCAGCCCATCCTGCATTCACGTCCGACTGACTGGAATGTGTTCTGAACATCACCATGCTCTGAAGACTAGTAGGTCAGGTTTCACTGTGAGCAAGCCACTTTGGGTCTTTAGGTACATAAAGTCCTGGTCAGTTCACTCTATCCATGAACTTAGGTCATCCAAGTGAAAAACAACATTATGAAGGACAAGCAATGATTTACTTTATTTAGGCTGAATTTATTCCTTCCTAGTTAAACAATGCCAATAACTTAAGAACACATTTTCATTTTCTTAGGATGCTCACTGCCCAGGATGAGTTAAACAAGCACATTGAGATTTATGGTCCTCTCCAGTTTTCTTTCATATGTTCTCCTTTAACCCTCCTACCGTTTATTTCTTTGAGAAACTTTTATGACAGGTGTTAAGAATAAGGAAACTTTAATGATTTCCCCAACAGGTAGCTTGATTTATAGTAAATTTCATTTTCAACTTCTAGAAATAAAGACAGACACAAAATTAATTTAATTTTTTAATAAACCATTAAATTTAAATATTCAAATAAAAAGAAACAAAAATAGATATTTAAGCCAGCACTAATTTCTGTTTTTATTCTTTCTCTGGGTATCAGAAGCTTGACTTACCTGGGACTAGAGTAGAATAATACAGTTATGATGCTGGTGTAATAATGAACAAGTAGGTAAAAATGGGAAATGGCTTGATAAAACTTACTTTCAAATCTGGAAGTAAAGATCAGTAGCTCACTGGAGCCCACTGCAGAGACCATACATTAGTCTTGTCTGTGAAAACTACTATGGCTTACTGCTCTTACCACACTTATCTTCTTCACAGCTTAGCACTCCTGGCATTTTGATCCTTTTGCTCACTGAAGCTCACATCAGTCTGTCAAAACATCAAGAGGGAAAATCCCCAAACTGAATAGATGAATAAACACTTTTAATGTGAACAATCATATTCAGATCAACCTCTTTTGAAAAAATACAAGTCAGTGGGTTTTTTAATCCTTAAGTAACTCAAATATTACTATTTTTTCTGACTTACTAAAATGGCACTTTTCATTTTATTGACATTAGCCAAGTATTTGCTACTTGCTTCTATTTTTTTCTGATCATGTTGGTTCCCTATGTTTTTCTTTTTGATTGAGGCTTATACTTTCCATTCCAGAATATTTGATCTTTGACTAACTTTATCTCATTCTGTGGATAAGTCTGCTGCTGATTAGTGAAAATCATAAAAGGAAAAAGGAAGCAGTGAGCACTAGCAGGATCTCACTTCACATTCGTACAATTTTTTTTTATGAGAAAAACATTCATCTTTATTTTGGAATCTAAAACCATTATGGTATGATACTGTCTTTTAGCATACTCAAATGGGTCAACATTCAATATGAACAGCAAGCTAGCTCACAAGAAACAAAGTGTAATGCACAAGTACGTTCAGCTGGTAGAATCCCAGCAGCGTGGTAATAAAGTGCAGCAAAAATTTCCTTATTTGAATAAGAACTCTAGTAACCTCTGAATATTTTTGGTAAAGTTAAGGAAAAGCTATTGCAGTCTGGAGATCGGTAATCTTTAAACTTCAAAGATTGGCTACCAGGGACCACCGTGAAACATTAGACCTGAGGCCAATGAAAAACACTAGCTTGAAAAGGAATGAGTTTTTCCAAAAAAATGTAAAATTATACAGATGCTTAAAGATACTATGATTTGACAGATTTACAGTGATAAAACAGCAATGATAAATGGCAACATTATTTATACTTTTAGTGTAAATAACACAGATTTTAAAATCGTCAGCAAGAAATTCTATGACAGCTCCTGAGACAAGTTATCCTATGCCCTACACCCATTCCATGCCAATGATGACCAGTCTGAAAGGTAACACACAGAGTAAAAACAGTGATCTAATGTATGTGAGTCAGAAAGTACTGGAAAAGTGACAAAATTGTATGTTATTAAATGACAAAACATATTTAGAGGCTTTATTTAAAAATCTCTCACTGTTCATTATCAAAGTTACAAGATTGCATACCGATAGACAGACTGTAAACATAGGAAATTTTCATTAAGGAAAGATGGGTTTACTGTAATTTGATCTTTTACAAAAAATTACTGAAAGTTATTGATAACAGAATTTCTCTTTTACTTTCTTAAGTCTAATTCTCTAGAAAATTAAACCAATGTTTCCACTCCCTTGAGCTAAAGTTCAACCATGGTCACCTTAGGAAATACCCCTGTTTATTTGTTAATCAGAAATACAAATTGAGTGGCACATATTTCCATTTTCTTCTTAGGCCAAAGGCTTCAGCTTCATTATATTTTACAAGAAAACAGAAGACTTGCAGTGGTCCTGTAAAGTCTTTCATGTCGCAGCTGAGGTTTAATGACGGCAGCGGAGGAAAGCAGTGGTGATGCAAAGTAAGACCAGCCCAAGTGCCCTTATCTGACATGGAATCTTTTTCCTGTTTGGCTTGTAGCAGTGTTTCTGGTCAGGTTGCCTCCACCAAACCTGATTGAAGCAGAAAGGTGACATGCTCTGGTAAATCCTGTTTAAGGGTGATTCCGTTCAAGCAAATGGTTGATCCTTCAATCTGTTGGTTGCGGGATGATACTAATATGAAGAAAATTATCCGGGTAGCTCAGATGTTCACTCAGCCACTGCAAAGGTGTTTCCAACATTGGTTCAATTCCATGAATCATCACTTGATTCTTTTTTTCCCCATCTATTCCAAGAAAGAAATCCAACAATAATCGATAAGAGTCAAAACAGTTGAAGAAAAAATAATCTGTTGCCTTTGAGAATCCTCAGTGAATTAAATGGATTTTACTGCTTTAACAGGTTAAAAACCTGGTCTGTTTCCTGAGCAGGAAATGTGGACATGGAGAAAGTTCAAATGTTGCAATATGTATCACCCAAAACAGAAACCTGAGGGTTACAATGAATTCTGATAAAAATTCTGTTGCTATATGTGAAAGTATTCATTCTTTCTTAATTACTGTGCTTACCTAAGATTGACGTTAATGAAACCACAGTGGAGAAAACAGCCCATTGTACCCACTGACCAAAATTTATTTTAGTTACACATTAAAAACTGTACTATACGGCTATTAAAAATGACAGGCGGGTGAAGTAGGTCAATACATATTTAAAACATACAAAACAGAAATGTGTCTAGAAGTCATCAAGAATAAGAGCAGTGTTTAGGAAGATGTTTAATAACACAGATGGGAGCTGTAAGTTAATTTTCAATAAAGCTGTCCATATATGTATGAGAAAATTTTAGAGACTATTAGAGGAAGAGTTAAAGTTTTAATGAGAAGGAACTGGGAGTCTGACTCAGGGATTTCTGTTTCAGAGTACTGAAACCTGATTGATTTTTGTTAACACCCATTCGCTAATTAAAAGGCTGCTGAAATTCACACTCTTCTCTGAAGTTCAAATTTTATTACAAATTAAATTTAAGATTAGTTTTGTGTCTTTTATGATTTTTGTATGATATACTGACGATCTTTAAAGAAAACGGAAGCATGCTTGGTTGCTACAGAAAAAACAAAGAAAGTAAAACCAAACTCTTTTTCTAAAAACAGAAAACAAAATAAAACAAAACAAAGAACCTTCAAGAAACTTTGTATCACTCCTTTAGCACAATTCTTGGTTTGTCTCTTTTAGTCTCTTCAGTCTACAACATCTAAATCTCTCAGCTTCCTGGACACAGAAGACAGCAAGGAAACAGGGATTTCATGGAACTGTATGAGAGGGAAATACCCTATTTTTCCTTTCTGCTCTGTTCAAAATGACTTTTGCATCCCTAGTGCTCTAATGTCTAGGCAAAATGGGCTGATGATGTATGGTGATAATGGCCTGGCTGGCACCTGAAACAAGAGACCCTTTTAAAGAAATATTTAAACTCCCTATTAGAGGCAGTGCAGTCCTGGGCAGTGACAGTCAACAGATTGACAATGAGAGGACACAAAACCACTAGAGAATTGCTAAAAGAATGCCAAAAATAAAGACCTAACAAACATATTATCAACCCCAAAGATAACCAAATAAATGTCTCCAAAAAACCCTGAATCACTGTGTCATAGCTTAAAACAATTTTGGAAAAAGATGTCACCTTATAATACTACTAACTTAAAAAAAATTTCTCATTGTTTTGATTTGTCCACCAATCTTTGTTGCATCTATACATACTTTTTACACAGTTGTGATCACAGTATTAATACAATGATTGGTTTCCATAATGATGTGAATCATCTATAACTAAAAGATTAAGCTATATACAGAATACTATAGAAAGCACAGTATTAGTACTTCGAGAAGATTTTAAAATGTTGATATTCAAATGGCTAAGCCCTCAGCTATCTGGAATGATTCATACTTTGTAAGTTCTAGACTGCCAAGGTTTCACTGTATTAAATCTTTCTTAGAATATTTAAAAACATTTTCACTGTAGTTCTCTTTATATTCTTATATATTTCTTTGAAATACCTTAATAGTCTCAGAATCTTCCTCCTACTTAGCACTGAGTCAAAAAAAAAAAAAAAGAAAGAGCAGTGGTGTAAGAGTCAAAGTTCCTTATCTGTAAAGTTCTTCCTTAAGCAGTGTCACCTTTGGATACTATGAAATAGAGCTGAATATCCAAAATACTCTGCCTGAAGCAGCATGTAAATGTGGGAGCAAATACAATATGGCACACTGACGCATTGTGTGTCTGAAAGGCAAAAGGCTAACCCTGTTCCACAAGGGGACAGTTTAAGAACTGTACAGCAGAAGCTGGAGAACATAAGCACAATTCAAACACTTTGTAAAACAAACCCAATAAATCCCGTTATCAGAAACCTGAATAGGCAGCCCTGATTCTCTGGTTTAACCTGGGGCCACTTTTAATCCGGAACATAAACGTGTCGCTAAACACAGACAACTAAGCAAGTGATCTAGACTGTCATATCCCTCAACACATCAGTTTAAGATTTTAAATATATAATTTTGTCACTGCTTACATTTGTCCAAATATTTCACCTGTGTATATTTATCTTTTTGGTTTTCTGACTTTCTCTGATGATGTAACTCTCACCAGAAGGATTCTTAGAATGGGAGAGCAGTTTCCTTGAAACTATTAACTGAAACTTCTCTCATATTTATCACTGTATCCTCAGTGTCTAGCGTGGTGCCTGACAATAAATGTTTTCAGAGCTTGGATCATTTTGCTGCTGGTAAAACACACTACCAAAATTAATGTTTTGAAAATAGTTTCTAATGACTACCACTACTATGTAGATGAGCGCTACCGATAAAGACTGTTTTGGGTATTAAAACAACAAAAAGTCAAAATGTTTCCAAATAAGCCAAGAAGTATATATGCCATCACCAAAACTGATGCTACCACAAATAACAACAAAGCATGACTGGACATTTTGGCAATATCAAAACTAACAAGACTAAATAGTAAAAATTTAGCAGATTTTTTTTTCCCCTAACAGAAAGGAAACACTTGATGATACTGCTACTAAAGTAAATCGTGTTTTTGGTAAATATATCTTCGTGTTTCAAAATGGAAATCTAGAACTTAATACTTGGGTATAAGAAATATGTCACTACAAAGTAAATGACTCAGGAGAAATATGTACTCCACATCCCACCCACTCAGATTTTTAAAAACGTTAGTCTGATGCTTTAAAGTAGGCAAACGTTTGAGACAGTTATCAAGTGAACTCATTCTATATGAAATTTTCACATACAGGGCACTTTTGGGGGTAACTTTTGATTTGGATATAATTTCAAACTTAGAGAAAAGTTACAAGGATAGCACAAAGAATTCTTCTTCACCCAGAGTCATCAACTGTTTACATTTTTACCCCATTTGCTTTATCATTCTGTGTATATATATAACTACTTTCTGAATCATTTGAGAGTAAATTAGAAACAGAGTCCTTTACCGTTAAATATTTCAGTATATACTTTCTAATAAAAATATTCTTTTATATAACCATAGTACAGTTATCAAAATAAAAAACATTAACATTGATATTATACTATTATGTAATAATTTCACATGTTATTAACTATCCTAATTATTTTTTTCTCCAGTCTAAGATCCAGTCCAGGAACCACACACTGCATTTAATTTTCAGGTCTCTATACTCTCCTTTAACTTGGATAGTTTTTAGCCTTTCCTTGCATTTCTTAACCTCGACAATTTTGAAGAATACATGTCATTATTTTGTAGAATGTCCACATAGCAATTTAAAAAAACAACTCTTTTAATTCATCTTGTAAATATAAGGACAGTCATTCATAAATACTTTGAGTTTGTGAATTAAGGAAAAGGACAGAAAAAAATATCAGAGACAAGCATTTTCTTTGAGTAGCAATTAAATTCACTTTAAGAGTTAGATGTTAAATCTAAAAAGATCATAAATCAATACACAGAATATCACAATAAAATTTCATTTCTTATATTCATCTTACTTATAAGCCTCAGTATTATGAAAGATAAAAATGTAAACATATCATATAATGTTTTATTATCACCAATACCCTAATAAAAACAAACTTAATTCTAGCATCTACTTTAAAGTGAGAATTTTAGAGCTGTGTGACATTTTAAGAAAAATATATTTAGACAGATTTTGGTTGTATGATTAAAACAGTAAGAATTACATATAGAAACAAAAAGAAAAGAAAATTCATATTAGTTAACAAGTCATTAATGAAAATTATGAACTTTAAAATAAGACACAGGGCTTCCCTGGTGGCGCAGTGGCTGGGAGTCCGCCTGCTGATGCGGGGGGCGTGGGTTCATGCCCCGGTCTGGGAGGATCCCACGTGCCACGGAGTGGCTGGGCCCGTGAGCCGTGGCTGCTGGGCCTGGGCGTCCGGAGCCTGTGCTCTGCAGCGGGAGAGGCCGCGGCAGTGAGAGGCCCGCGTACAGCAAAAAAAAAAAAAGACACAAATTGGGAGGGAGGCAACTTGAATTCCAATTCTGATAATGAAGGACTCTAGGCAGAACTCATCTCTTTCCTTATATATAAAATGAAGATGTCTGTCTAGATCTATGGTTTGCAAATCTGACTGACCATCAGAATCATTTGAAAGATTTTTTAAAATATATAACCTCTCCAGATCTGAATCAATCTCTGGGGTAAAGTCTTTTTTTAAATGTTCCCTTAAATAAATCATATAATAATATGGGTATAGAATTTTTCTTCAAACAAAATCTTATGCAGAACCACAATATATAACACAGGTGAAGGTGGGGCAGCTTTGGTTGATGTGGGATTGAAGCCTGTCTCCCAAGTCCTGCTGCTTGCTGACTTACGATCCATGGCAGTTTGTGATTCAACTCCATGGATCAGTTTGTAAAGCACTGGTCTAAAACAGAGGATTGGTAACATGTCTTCCAGTTCTAGTACATGAGTCTTTTATGCCTAAACAGCAAAATATTTCTTTTTGAGTTTAAATTTTTTTTTTTTTAATTTTTTTGCAGTACATGGGCCTCTCACCGTTGTGGCCTCCCCCGTTGCGGAGCACAGGCTCTGGACGCGCAGGCTCAGCAGCCATGGCTCACGGGCCCAGCCGCTCCGCGGCACGTGGGATCCTCCCAGACCGGGGCACGAACCCGTGTCCCCTGCATCGGCAGGCAGACCCTCAACCACTAGCGCCACCAGGGAAGCCCTCTTTTTGAGTTTAAACCAGCATAATACACTAGTTTTTAATTCTTAGGCAAATCACTTAACCTTTTGAGTCCCAGTTTCCTCCTCCTACAATGTAGGTAAAGAATTCTAACCTCCAGGGTTGCAGAGAGGATCAAATGGGATATCCAAATAAAGCACTCAGCACAGGGCTTGGACATAGTAGGCATTCAATAAAGTGAGTGATATACCAAAACATATATAAAAACTGTGGACTGAATTAAGTGACTGGCATGCAATGGGCTGTGAGAATTTGGCCTCATGTTAATATACACTCTGCATTACTGAGACCCATTATTATGCAGTGTGGCACACGGATTTTATGAATGTGTTAAGAAAAAAAAGAGAGAGAGATGAGAACAACAAAAAAACCCAAACACTCTATCATTATGCAAATAACAAAATGAATGACATTTTTAAAAAGTCATTAAGCACTGTAAACCCTCTGGATAAATCTAGTACTGCTCTAAATATGTATATTCAGCAGAGCACATCCTGGATAAGTCAAATGAGCCCTACTGTACTATGGTGATGTTAGACTTTAGATATGGTTCTTATTTTATCTTAAAGATGAAAAATTCAAGTAGGGGGGGAAAAAAACTTCCAAAATCTTTGTTATACATTTTAAAGTATATCATTATTTGAGAACTTAAGAGTATGTGATGAATCTGCTTTTTAGAGATTTCTATTAGCAATGGCTCACAGCCTTCTCCATCCCAATCTGCATTTTAGCCTTTTTTTTTTTTTTTTGTGGTACGCGGGTCTCTCACTGTTGTGGCCTCTCCCATTGCGGAGCACAGGTTCCGGACGCGCAGGCTCAGCGGCCATGGCTCACGGTCCCAGCCACTCCACAGCATGTGGGATCTTCCCGGACCGGGGCACGAACCCGTGTCCCCTGCATCGGCAGGCGGACTCTCAACCACTGCGCCACCAGGGAAGCCCTTAGTCATTATTTTTAAGCCAATTATTAACAAGGAATATGACCTATATGTCTTTAAAAACAGGTTACTTGAGATTCTAGAGAGATGCATGAGTTTCACTCTTACTATTAATACGTGTAACTAAATATGTGAAACTTCTTTGAATTTAAAGGAAGCTAGAGAAATGGAT
Organism: Mesoplodon mirus; assembly: GCF_964341445.2. Classification (NCBI taxonomy): domain Eukaryota; kingdom Metazoa; phylum Chordata; class Mammalia; order Artiodactyla; family Ziphiidae; genus Mesoplodon; species Mesoplodon mirus. The sequence continues at coordinate 52,689,625 of NC_138986.1, read as the reverse complement.
GATATATCTTTAAGGGAAAGTGCTTTTAATCAGAACATTTCAGATTGGTAACTTGTTTTCTTAGTTCACACTTGTGAATATGGAATAATAGAAATCTAAGGCCAAAGGTTGTAACCACTGTGTTTAGATTTGTGGCTTCACATTTATATTTTACATAGCTCAGCAGAAAATGCCTTGATTTGCTATCTTGGAATGTGTGATGCTGAAGGTAAAACTTCTGAAAAATATTTGATACTTCTGAAAAACAGAGATAAACTTTTTTACTGTCACTATTCTGAACAATGTTGCTCTGACAAATTCTTTAACTTCTGATATGTTCATTAGTAAAACGCCAACTAATTGAGTCCATCGACATGAAAAACCACAGGCTGAAATCTGAAGTGCATACATCATGCTGAAGGATTTTGACTCAGCCTCAGCGATAATAGTCAGTGAGGTCAGGTCAAAGAGGGTTAAACCAAGCCAGGATATAGCCAAAGGAATACATCAAACGCTGATTTTAAAAGGGCAATTAATCTTAGACAGAAATGCTTCCTGGGGAATGAGATCTCAATCTTAAGAGCACACTACATGATGTAGCAGTAAAAATGAACATATACAAGCTTACAGAGCTTTTATCCTATGATCACAAACAGAAGGAGAGTGCTGTTTATCAGAGAAATACAAACCCATTTAAAAATACTTACATTAACTTCTTCCGGATCTATGCTCATTTAGTAGTATAGGTTTTAATGAACATAGAATATCACAGTTAATATATACCAAATATCTTTTCCCATGCGTAAATTTTATCTTTATATATATTTTCATTATTTCTGTCCAAAATATTACCAAAGCCTTGACTCTTAACATTTTGTGTAAGATTTTTCAAAACATGTCTATGTTAATTCTTTCACTGACTTGTTTATAACCTTTATATTTCTTAATGAGGAGATAATAAACCAAAATTTAAACTTAACCCCCCCAAATTAGCTATAATTATAAAAAGAACATTGTATTAAGTGACTGTGAGACCATTTACATAAACTGATTAAATGCCTCCTGATAAGATAAAAGTGTGGTACAAGTTAGAAATTAAAACTTGTTCACTTCAAGAAACCCCTGCCCCCAAAAATAAAACTTTGAAAATATAGGTTCAAATGTTTTTGAACTAATTTTATAAAATGATCCAGTAATTCTAGTTGGGTGTAATAGGGCCCATTAATATTTGTCAATTATGAGTTACAGAATAGTTCAAAACTAATTGCTTTATTTAAAATACAGGCAGTAATTACACTGTTATATATGGTCAGATTAAGGTCTCACAGGACTTGTTTTAATGAAGAGATGACTTGCTTTTAATTGCCTGCATGTGTTATTATTTTGTTGAGGGAATTGTTTTTTAGTGCTAAAGATGAAATATTAATTGTGTAAGATCTGTTCCCACTTTTGAAAGAGTCAAGTTAATTCATTTAACTTCTTGGGATCTAGATAAAGGAAATCAGAGGCATCTCCTGACAGGCCCAGTAATCCCATCTTCACTAATGGAGAATAATGAAAATAATCAGTTTATTATTTCTTTCATTTTAGAAAAGACATGTGTCAATGGGTTAAGTCATTAACAGATTCTGTACCACCAAAATTAGTTCATGTTACCCATGTGTTGGGACAAAGCACAGAGATGGAGGGGGAATCAAACAAACAAGGCGAAGAGTCCGATTCAGTTTAGATTTGATGACATAATGATACATTTAAGAAAATATATTATAACTACCAAGTTTAAAATAAGCCTTATAAGTTACTTCCGTCCAGACTTGAATATAGTAGATCTTTGTTGATGAGGGCTACATTTGAAGAACTTCTTGTATTACCACTGTGAATGACACTGTATCATTTCTTTTACACCCAGAGAGAGAAAACAATGTAGAGTAGAGAGTGTTAGGATGAGACTGCAGCCCAATGACCCAGTCCCACATGGCAGGCTCACGGTACCTCAGTGGAGTTACAAATGGGCCTTCCAGGGTTACTTGTGAATAGCTGAAACTTCAAATAAATATGTGATTCGTTGCTTATAGTCTTAAATGAAAAGCTTTCACTAGCAGCAACACTTCCGGACCTCTTGCCTTAAGATTTTTCCTTTTTAACATGTTTTAACAAGTATATGCTAGTCCAGCTGGATGCAGTGACTATGGAGATAAGCTTACTTATGTCTTACCAGAGTATTCCTAATCACATCCAGAAGGTAATTTCTAAAAACAGTTAAAAACTCAGTAGCATGGAACTCTTGCCATAACCTGAGGTATAAGCGGTTCCAACATCAGTTTACATTTAGAGCTCATCCTACATCTATATCTTCTGTGCAGAGGCTGAATATCAACACGTACTTATCTCTGCAGAGTGGGATTATCAACAAATGACAACAAGAAAAAATAAAACTGGTTCTTGCTAACTCCACTTGGTAAGTTTCTTATGAGTACAGTTATTTGTGAAAAAATACTAACAAAACCATAAGAAAACAAAAAAATGTTAATTGTAAAACTGTGAAAAATATTAGATTATGAAATCTCACTTAAACAAATCTTTTGTTCATTTAAACCCTCCAACCATCCTATCAGGTGCATAGCAGGTAACACCCTTATTTTATTGAGTAAGAACCATTAAAAAAAAAAGCAACTACTAAATGATCTTCTAAATCAATCAATCATACCTTTGTATGAAGGTACAAGAGGATAGTAGAATGAAAACAAATTTTAAATGAGTGAAAAAAGGATTACTGAAACTGTAAAATGATTATTATTCTTACTCCTAAACCCTCATTCTGATGAAGTTTGGGGTTTGAAGGCTTTATGTTTCTGTGGCATGAACTGGCAAATTGAAATGCCACTTCTTTGGGGGTCAGTGTCATCATGCTGACAAAAGTGCCAATTTGAAGTTCAAATTGAAGGATCCGCCTTGGAAGAATAATGTGAGATTTAGAAGTTTCTTTTCTCTAATTGCTTTATGTCTGAAAAAAGCTGTTACAACAAACAGTTGATTTACTTTATAAAACAATCTAATCATATGCTATGGGGCCAAGGAGAAAAAAATGTGAATGCACCATCTTTCCTTACTTTTTATAGAAACTATTCTGTGGTTTCTCATAAAGCATGTCAAAAATAAAGCAGTATAATTTTCAAGTTAGACTACTTAAATGGGATATTATGACTACCTAGCCTCAGTTGTTAAAATTATACTCTAATGTACTGACAAATAAAAGATCTGTACAATAAAAGACTTGTACAAATAAAAAGATTTGTACTAAGCAAATAAAAGATCAATTTTAGTCACTTAGTTCCTCAATACTTTCCCCCTACATCTCTGACCTCATTGAAAGTCTTGTCCACATTTATGGGAGAAAAGTAGAAAAATAAAGCTAGTCTTTCAGGAAATAGAGTAGGGACATTTTAGGTCAGCATTTCAGACCAGACATTACCCCTGAGCAACCAGCCCCTAGGTAGCTAGTGAAAGATTCTACTACAGTGGGACACTGTGACCTGGTCCCTCCTTTGCAACTAATTTCTGCTCATCTTTTAAGACTTAGCTCAGTCTTTACTGCCTACTCTGGAATGGATAAGACAATAAATCTTCCTAATATCTTTTGCGTATCTCCATTCCTACACATATCACAGCTGTGCATCTTTCTGTCCACTCCAACTGGACTAAAGTTTCTCAAAAGCAGGGACATCTTAGTAACCCCAGTGTCAGAAGACAGTATGATGTGAAGAAACTGACGAATAATGAAAGCTACAACATCAAATGGAACCCAAAAGTTAAACAGTAGTTGGGAAGGGGCTCAAAGAGTAAAATCCCAGGAAGCAGGGCAGAAACGGAAAAAGGCAAGCAGCAAGAAGACTGAACTTGCTGGTAAGAGAGATGCAGGGAACCCTGACTAATTTGCCACTGAAGGTAAGCCTTTCCCTACACACACACTCCATTTGTACAATACCAAATATAAATTCAGGATTACAAGAGCCCAACTGTTATAGAGGAATGATCAACCAGAACTTTGAAATAAACTTATAAAAGTGAGAATGGACATTATTATTTTTATAACCCTAACTTACTAGGTTTTTATACATTACATTAGAAAATTGAACAATGAAACATGATTGGGCAAAGCTTATAAGATTTTTGTACTCTCCAAAGTAAAAGAATAAAAGCTATGATTTTTAGTTTTAGGTTTTTAAAAATTTTTGTATGTTGTTTCTAATGGACAAAGAAAGAAATTTCACTTCAAGCCTGCTACAGAAGCTTAGCTCTCTTAGTCATTTTAACTACTGCTGACACCACAGAAAAAAATTTACCTGAGTTCACCTTTGGTTACTTCCTGTTACCTTGGCTAACTTATCTCGCCACTTACAAAACAAAAAAAAGAAACACATAAAGCAGCTCATCATTAGTTACAAGAATAATGACCTAAAGCACATCTTCATGCATATTAGTACATTCTACCTTCATATGATGAAATAAGGCAAAATTCCTTCATGCATGAATCACTTGTTGTAAGGAATAGTAGACAATGGTGCCACATAACTTTTATGAAGCACTTTCTCTTGTAATCATGTGATGACAGCTAGTTCTTATCCATACACACCCAATCTTAAAGTCTTTCACTTTCAACTTAAGTTGAATGCAGGTGTTTCAAAATGCTTCACAACGGACAATATCACAGGTGTACTGAACCAGACAGTAAAGTTTTTTACTGAAAGAGTGACTTGATGTTTTGAATACTCCCCATAGATCCTGAAATGACTGACAGTTATTTTCCAATGAGGTGACAAAAGGAAGAGGCAAATAAAAGTTTTTCCAAAGATAAGATACTGGTGTTAGAAATGTGGCCTCCTCCTGGTATGAAAGGTACCATCAAGAGTACCTCAAAAGTATACGTACTATTTACATCATTTCAATGAAGTGTGTGTATGGTATGTGTATGTTCTCTGATGGATACAAACATGTGACAGAAGTCTGTCACAAAAAGATATCCGTCTAAGAGGCAGGTTAGTGGATTAATGCTGTGAGTGGCTACCTCACCGCCCTCCCTTTAAAAAAAACACAAAAAACAAGGGGAGTCACCTTGTGTATTCTTTAGGAATGGATGGGCAGGTAGGGCAGGTTAAAAATTTAGGAGAGGGCTTCCCTGGTGGTGCAGTAGTTAAGAATCCGCCTGACAACACAGGGGACACGGGTTCGAGCCCTAGTCCAGGAAGATCCCACACGCCACGGAGCAACTAAGCCCATGGGCCGCAACTAGTGAGCCTGTGCTCTAGAGCCCACGAGCCACAACTACTGAGCCTGCAAACCACAACTACTGAGCCCATGAGCCACAACTACTGAAGCCCATGCGCCTAAGCCCATGCTCCGCAACAAGAGAAGCCACCGCAATGAGAAGCCCACGCACCGCAACGAAGAGTAGCCCTCGCTCGCCACAACAAGAGAATGCCTGCGCGCAGCAGCAAAGACCTAACATAGCCAAAAATAAATAAATTTTAAAAAAATGTTTAAAAAAATTTAGGAGAGAATAAAGAGTCTTTAAAGGAATAAAAAAGCCTCACAAATGTGTTTGCCATTCTTGTGCAGGACCACAGTAACTTTGTATATGTACTGTGATCTGGGTGTAGGAATGGCAAAAAAGCACAAAGGCGCATTCTGACAAATGTGTCAGCTCAAACCATGTGACTGCTTTTCATTTACATGTCAGAATGTCACAGACAGCATTTTCATAAAGTCAACAAGAAGAGTAGCCAGAATTATACACAAGAACACTACAGTAACAACAGAAGCTCAGGTCCCTAGTATCACGGCAGGGAACACTGAAAGAAAGTGTAGGTCTTGCACGTAGGCCAGATTAGGTACTAAACACAAATCATAGAATAAACTGAGTTAGGAAAAAGCAAACATTTCAGAATGTTTTTTTTTGTTTGTTTGTTTTTTTGCGGTACGCGGGCCTCTCACTGTTGTGGCCTCTCCCGTTGCGGAGCACAGGCTCCAGACGCACAGGCTCAGCGGCCATGGCTCACGGGCCCAGCCGCTCCGTGGCATGTGGGATCTTCCTGGACCGGGGCACAAACCTGCGTCCCCTGCATCGGCAGGCGGACTCTCAACCACTGCACCACCAGGGAAGCCCCCAGAATGTTATCTTAAAATAAACAAAAAAGTAAAAAGATTGAAAAGGTGAAAATGAAAATAAATGGTAGCATAGTAAAGTGGAAAAACCAATGGACCAGGAGATGAGACTTGAGTTCTAAACCTAGTTCTACAATTAAGCAGCTAAGAGACCTTTAGAAAATCATCTAAAAAACTAAGAGACTGAACTAAAATAACTCTAAGGTTCAACAGTTATATGATTCTTTAAAGATGTCAAATACAAAATTAACACCCAACCAATTTCTTCCTGCTCTCCCTCCACTAAGGTTTTCTCTCATCATTCTGTGGATTTGTTGATAACTGTGCTGCCAGTTGGGGGGGCTAGCGCCTTACAGTAGAACAGTTTTATTAAGGTTTTTAGTCTTATTGTGATGTTCTCACTCAATAGTCAAGGATTTTATACAGAAGTACATTTTACATGACAATGTTCTGGAAAGAAGATTGTCAAAAAACATCTAAGAAAAGTACAATCAGGTAGCCATTTCAACATTAAGCTTTAGCTTAAATTTCAATTTACTCTTAATTGATAAAAGCATTTTTTCAATGTTCTTTAAAATACTGCAAAGTACTCAAAATGAAAGAAAAATACAGTGCAGAGAAATGAATAACTGAAGGCCAATGCTTGCAGTGGGGGCAGCCTGTGGGTCCCATCTCCGACAGCAATAAAAATGATTAATCTCTTAATTATACTTCAAATGGAAAAGCTAGTCTATATTCCCGAATCTTCAAGAATGTAGCTAAATAGACATTAAATAGATTTTAAAAACACACACAAAACCCTTATAGCATGGATCAAATGATTGGAAAAATAAGATTATTCCTAAAGTTACTGGGAATATCCCGGTCTAAATTTCTATAACTTGAGTTCAAAACTAAAAAGTTTACTTAACCATCTCTGTGAGAATTTACAGGAAAATGGCAACACTGGTTGTCTCTGGAGAGGGGAACTGAGTCAGGGTTTTATGTATAGGAGTTGAGATAGAGATCTTTCACTAAATTCCTTTATAAACTTTTAGATTTTAGAACTATACAAGTGTATTGTCTACTAGAAAAAATATTTGATTATTTAACTGAACACATGTATAAAAAACCTTGATAAATAGGACTTCATCAAAATAAAATATTTTTTACTCTTCAAAAGAAAATGAAGGGCTTCCCTGGTGGCACAGTGGTTGGGAGTCTGCCTGCCAATGCAGGGGATGTGGGTTCACGCCCTGGTCTGGGAAGATCCCACATGCCGCAGAGCAACTGGGCCCGTGAGCCACAATTACTGAGCCTGCGCGTCTGGAGCCTGTGCTCTGCAACAAGAGAGGCCGCGATAGTGAGAGGCCCGCGCACTGAGATGAAGAGTGGCCCCCGCTTGCCACAACTAGAGAAAGCCCTCGAACAGAAACGAAGACCCAACACAGCCATAAATAAATAAATTAATTAATTAAAAGAAAATGAAAAGGTAAGTCTCAGACTAGAAGAAAATAATTACCAACCATGTCTGGTAAAGTACTTGTATGAAGAATATATAAATAACTCTCAAAACTCATGGATTATATGACATATAATCCATGAAAAAATGAGAAAAGGATTTACATAAGACATTTCATCAAATATATCCATGAGTAACAATAAGCACATGAAAACACTCAACATCATTAGTCATTAGGGAGATTTGAAAAAACCAACGTGAGATACCACTACACAACACTAGGATGGCTATAATAAGACAAAAAATATATACATTGATGAAGATGTGAAGAAACTGGAATCCCCATTCATTGCTGGTAGAACTGTAAAATGGTGTAGCCACTTTGGAAAAGTTTAGCAGCTTCTTAAAAAATTAAATATAAACTTACCATACAACCCAGCCATTCCACTCCTAGGAATCTACCCAAGAAAAATGAAAACATATGTCCTGTATGTGGATGTTCAGAGCACCATCATTCATAAAGGTGAAAAGGTGGAAACAACCCAAATGCCCATCAATTGGTGAATAAACAAAATGTGATACATACACCCAATGGAATACTACTCAGTAATAAAAAGGAACAAACTACTAATTTATACTACAATATGAATGAAACCCAAAAACATTATGCTAAGTGAAAACAATCAGTTGCAATTCTGTATAATTCCCTTTATGTGAAATATCCAAAAGAGGTAAATTACAGAGACAGAAAGCAGACCGGTAGCTGTCTGTAAGTAGCAGCAGGGACAGAAATTAGCTACAAACAAGCACGTGGGAACTTTGAGGTGATGGAAATATTCCAAAACTAGATTGTGGTGATGGCTGCACAACTCTATAAATTTAATAAAAATAAAAATCACTGAATGGCAAAAAGATTATTTAACACAAACTCCTAATGAAAATGAAAACTACGTAGCAATAAAGAAGATTAGGATTATAAGATAGTATTATCCTCCGATTAGAGATATGAGGATGTGCGTGACAGTGTCAAAAACCTTGACGAGTATAGCACAGTGGTGACAAATGACACAGTACATACAGTTTACTACCTTTAGTAAACCATAAGGTTTAGTTATAGGAGGTTAGAACGAAGAGGTTATTTAGTAACCTCGTAAACCAATGAAACTTGCTCAGTTTTCGTAATTTTGGGTAGTGGTCAATGATTCTTTTTATCGATCCCTTCTGGAACTGGTTCTCATGGGATTTCAGATGCCCCTCTTCTCCCCTCCTTTTGAGCCTTTGTGTATTTTCAAAGTGCTAGATATACATAGGAATGCCAGGAAACGCAAGCATATTTAATTAAGAAAAAGAGTTATATTCACAGGCCAAATAGCACACATTTTGAGTTCCATAGTCTTTGGTTAGTCCTTTAGGCTAGAATATCAACATTCCTCTCAATCCTACTATTTCTAATTCTACTTAATAGGCAAACCATTTCCATAGATACTATAGGATTCTTGAACTGTGTGATATAGTTACAAGTCATGTAAACAATACTGCCATCACCACAACTTAGGATATATTAATAAGAAACACAGCATTATCTACTGAAGTATTACCGTTGTATTTACTAATGCCTTACCTCTTCCCATAAAGGATTTAAAGTGGCAAGTTTTAAATGTTTTTCTATATGATAAATCCAAGCCTAGGCAATATATTAACAAATACAGCAATATGCCACTGAAATTTCCCCTACAGCTTAGTGTAACCAATAATAAGACAAGTCATCCAGTAACAGGGTGATGGTCAAATTATGGTACACTGATATAAAGGACCATAGTGCTGGTATTTAAAAACATAGCTTTAAAGAATTTTTAATGACTATCATGTTATGTTAGGTGAAAAAAGCAGCAGGACATATAATTTTATACACCCACCCCCCCCTCTCAAATATTCAAGTGTATATCTGCATGTGTGTGTCAATAGTGGCCTCTATGAGTTAGGGGTCTATAGCATTTCCCCCCTAGTTTTCTGCATTTTCCTAGTGTTCCTTATGTTGCAGTTAAGAAAAGAGAATTGTGATTTTTATATTTTTCCTCTGCTTACAGGAAAACAATCTTAACCTAAGCTACAAAATGAGGACTACAAAACAGGACAAGTTCTTGACTGGACTTGTGAAATGTTAAAGCCTCAGAGAACAATGTTGAGTAAAACATTAAAGAGTAGCAAAAAATTCAAACAAAATACGTATCCATTATTCAATATTTTGAATTTTAAAATATCAACCAAAGGCAAGACCCTTTTTTTTTTTACTATCTCTTATTCCTTTATAATGAAGAAACACAATGCAAGATTAAAAATAATGTTTACCAGAACTGAATTCACCAATGAAAGATGCAAGGCCCCAGAAATATGAGAGTAATTTTAAAAGTATATTTTAGTTTGCTAAAGAGAGTGAAATTCTTATTCTCTTAGTGTCAATAATTTATAAAATAATAAGTTAAATATCAAGTGCTTCTAATTTCAAAAGATTTTTCCTTACAAGATAACGAAAATATCTTCCTGAAGTAACTAATAAATGTTATTTATAAATATAGAATGCTTACGTTACTTCAGTAACAAAGAGAAATGAAAGAAATGTTTTAATGTTGCTGATTATACTACCTTCAGGAGCAACTGCAGAAGGACAGACTTCTTTGAGGAGATCTCCTAGTGTATGCAATTGTCCATCTGTAGCCACAGGACGAAAAAGCTTCTGAATGAAAGGCCGTTCAGTTGTTGTCTATTTGAAAAATGAAAAAAGATTTCAAACAATTAAGTCTCTGTTGCTGCGAATTATGAACTAATAGATCAGAAATTTAAAGCTGGCATTAGCTGTCTTCTGATATAGTGTAATCAGAAGCATATAACATCACAAATGTGGTATTATGGCCCAAAATGCTTAACACAAACTCAAGTAAATCTAATCACAGGAAGCAATAAAACAAATTCAGAACGTGCAGCATTCTAAACACAGCTGGCCTGAACACTTCAAAAAAGTCAAAGGCATTAAAAAAATAAAAACAATACAAAAAGATTAAAAGAGACTGACAAGATATAACAACTAAATACAAAACACAAAGTCTGAATACTGGATTGGAGAAAGAAATTTAAAAAGATCAGCTATAAAAGACATTTTTGGAATAAATGGGGAAATACGAAATGAACATTAGATAATATTATTAAATTAATGTCAAATTTCTTAGGAGTGATAATGTTTATAAGGACAATATCCTTATTGTTAAGAAATTCATGATCCAGTATTTAGGAGTAAGGTACCATGATGTCTGAAACCTACAGTCCAATGGTTGGGGGAGGGGAGGGAGAAAGAGTATGTGCGTAGAAAGAGACAGCAAATGTGAAAAAATGTTAATTACTGGTGAATCCAGGTGAAGGGTATTATATGGTCTTAGTTGTTTTATTATTTTATCTTTTCTATAGGTTCAACAAATTTCAAAATAGTAGATGTATTTCCTCTGACAATTGTTATTAGCACTATGTCATAATTTATTGCTAATATTTTCAACGTCTTACCCATTCAAAAAATTAGGTTTTATTTTTTCAAGCTCCCTCTCTAGAAGCACGACAACAATGATGAAGCCTCCCCATGACAGACTGCAGAGGCTCTGGAATCAGCCAATCTATGAATAAATAGCACTGTCGTTTATGAGTTCTATGATCTTGCACCCAGTTTCTTTGGAAATCTGGGACATTCCATACCTCTTAAGTTTATTCTGGGAATAGGAGAACTGCCAAGAACAGAATAAGTAAATGATAAGGAGAATAATACCCACCACAAGTCTTAACTGCTATTTCATTTTAAGATGCTAAGTTTTTGTTTTAAGCTTCCTGGAATGAAAAATCATAAAAACCTACAGGAACAGAGTAATACCTTATATTTTATAAGAAAATGATTTCAAATACCTAGCCATTAAAGACAAGTTTTTGGTTGGTTTGTTTGTTCGTTTTTAAATTTATTTATTTATTTAGGCTGCTCTGGGTCTTAGTTGCGGCATGTTTAGTTGCAGCATGCGGTATCATTAGTTGCGGCATGCATGTGGGATCTAGTTTCCCAAGTAGGCATAGAACCCGGGTCCCCTGCATTGGGAGTGTGGAGTTTTAGCCCCTGGACCACCAGGGAAGTCCCTGTTTGTTTGTTTGTTTTTAAATCACAGAGGTATATCTCAACTTCTTCAAGATAACTTTTACCAGATTTGGTAAAAAATCATCTGATTTTAAGTGCAGACATAAACTACGATGTAAGAAAAGCTAGATGTGGTGCAAGCATGTGAGTACCTCTCCTGGCTTTACACTGTGTGTTCAGTGAATACATAATAAATGTTAAAAACGGTGTTACAATAACACAGTTGAGCATATACGGAAAGTATGAAAAAAACTAAAATTTTAACAAATATGCACTGAATACAATGCAATTCACTTCACTAATTGAACTCTTCATTTTTGAAAAGTATGATTGAACAGGGAACTCTACTCAATACTCTGTAATGGACTATATGGGAAAAGAATCCAAAAAAGAGTAGATATATGTATTTGTGTAACAGATTCACTTTGCTGTACACCTGAAACTAACACAACATTGTAAATCAATTATACACCAATAAAAAAAATTTTTTTAAGTGTGATCGATATCCTTCAATTTAGGAAGCTCATACTTTTCCCACAGGTGAAACTGAGAATGATATCATGCACAATCAAGGATTAACTATGTGAAGATAATAAAAGTTAGAAGAATTCAGAGAAAAAAGAAATGAATAGGGGACTGCAGTAATAATTTAAAATAGCCACCACCCACTTAGGGCTTTCTATCTTCCAGGCAATGAAGAGGCTTTTAAGACTTTTTAGCAAAGGAAGTGACGTGATGAAAGAGGCTTTTTCTGAAGGCTAATGGAAAGCAGCTCTGTGTACAATGACTTGGTGAAGAGGTAACATCAGGATGATCGGTGAGAGGCTGCCTGAGTAATGCAAGCCTATGTGATGACAACTAGGACCCGGTCAGTAGAAAAGGAGGGGCAGGACTGTACCCCCAATTTAAAAAAAGTTAAAATGTATCATCCATGCTCTGATCTGAAAATACTAAGGTTTTCAGCAAAGCCAAATAAATCTTTTCAAGATTCATTCGCCCCTTACTTAGTGACAGAACTATGAGGTGGCTTAGCTCTAATAATATAATACATATTATAATAATTTGAAAAAATATGCTAAACAGGAAAGGCTGAGTAGTCATAGCCACATATTAAAAAACAGAAATTCTCCCCTATTCCCATTCCTAGAAAAAATGGCCTGTAATTTCCCTGTACTTCTCTTTTTTCAACTCTCTCCCAAAGTGGAGCAGTTATAATAAAGGTATAACTTCAACAACGTTTATAATGCTATTTGCTTGGGGGGAGGGGGAAAGCCCCAGTACTATTAACAGATATTCTAAGTAAATTCTGTAGAATGGTGACCAAGAAAACTCTCATCAAAGTAAACTGCTGTTTTTCAAATAATAAAAACTTTTATTAAGATACCCCAATAAAAAATCTAATAAACATTTTCTGTTTAACATTTATTCGAGTGCCTTTAAAAACTTGCGTTCTCGGGCTTCCCTGGTTGCGCAGTGGTTAAGAACCCGCCTGACAATGCACGGGACACGGGTTCGAGCCCTGGTCCAGGAAGATCCCACATGCCGCGGAGCAACTAAGCCCGTGAGCCACAACTACTGAAGCCCGCGCACCTAGAGCCTGTGATCCGCAACAAGAGAAGCCACTGCAATGAGAAGCCGGCACACCGCAACGAAGAGTAGCCCCGCTCGCCACGAGAGAAAGCCTGCGTGTAGCAGCGAAGACCCAACGCAGCCAAAGATAAATAATAAATTAATTAATTAATTTAAAAAATCATATTAAAAAAACTTATATTCTCATTCTTAAAAATTTAGTATGTTAGAAAAGAGCCATTAAGTGTCTGAGTAAGTTACACCAAAGACTATGAAAAGTACTCAATTTTGAGAGTTACTTAGCCTTAAAACAAAAGCCCTCCACAGACAGATCAGGAATTCAACTACTGTACAGAGGTTCTGAAGGGCAATGGGAATGAAGGGTAAATTCATATAAATTTCTTAACAGATCTCATTAAACCTAAGTTGGAGTTAAGCAGAGAAGACTAAATTATACTAGGAAGTATTTAAAAGCTATTTTCCCTTTGAATATAGCAAGAATTTTAAAAATACAAAAACTCCAAGAATATGAATTCTTTAAACTTTGATTTAGTATACATAAAACCAGATAATGCTAACAACATCCATGGTAATCTGAACCTTAGTCTGATAGATAAGAAAGCCACTGTAATAGAACTACACCACAACACTTAATCTAGCCATATATTTGTAAATATGCAAACTATTTCAGGGACTTTCAAGAAACAGAATTACTTTCTCATGAGAAATAATATGACTTGGTAAAGTCATATTTGAAACTGCCCTTGCTAGTTTTTAAATTAAATATGTTAGTCATTTCTTAAACACATCAAATGTATATAAAATTGGGATGCTACTGGCTGGCTGTGCCCCATCCCTTATTTACTCAGGCACCCTCATCACTGTAACAATAACTTTTTCCTGTATGAAAAAGTTATGCTGTTGATTTACCTTGGAGATATACTGAACAGAAGCAGAGGAACTAAATTTGTAAAAATTTTAAGTTAAATTTGTAAGATTTTACTGAATCAAGTTTGCACACATATGCATGAGTATAAATGGAGGTAATATCCACACTGCAGAGTTTCTGAGGTAAAATATATACAGAGTACAATCATGGTACACACAACCACCTAAATACACACTAAAACACACACTACCACTGCAACACCACCACGATCAACGGTTTTAGAGCACTGTAACGAATATTTTAACTCAATACTGTCCCACTTTAGCAGACTCAAATTTTATTTCTTTTTAGTTTTAATCTGCTTTCTCTAAGTTCACTTGTCTAGATGCTACAAGGTCCAGAATCCTGAAATTCAGCTTATGTTGTAATGTTTTTATATGGCAGGGTAAAAAAAGCAAAGTCACTTTAGGGCTAGATTCAAAACTAGTCTAGAACTTAACACCAAAAAGCAAGATCCATAAAAGGAAATATTGATAAACTGGACCCTTATCAAAATAAACTTTTGCTCTAGAAAAGAGTCTGTGAAGAAGAGGAAAAGACAAGACTGAAAGAAAATATCTGCAAGACTACATATCCAACAAAGGTCTTGTATCCAGAATATATAAAGAACTCTAAAAATCCAACAGTAAAGAACACAAAGAATTCAATTAGAAAATAAGCAAAAGACACCAACAGACATTTCACCAAAGAGGAAATACATATGGCAAAAAAGCACATGAAAAGATGTTTGAGGGGTTCCCCGGTGGCGCAGTGGTTAAGAATCTGCCTGCCAACGCAGGGGACGTGGGTTCGAGCCCTGGTGCAGGAAGATCCCACATGCCACAGAGCAACTAAGCCCGTGTGCCACAACTACTGAGTCTGCGCTCTAGAGCCTGTGAGCCACAACTACTGAGCCTGCATGCCACAACTACTGAAGCCTGCATGCCTAGAGCCTGTGCTCTGCAACAAGAGAAGCCACCGCAATGAGAAGCCTGCACACCACAACAAAGAGTAGCCCCCGCTCGCCGCAACTAGAGAAAGCCCATGCGCAGCAACAAAGACCCAACTCAGCCAAAAATAAATAAATAAAATTAATTAATTAATTAATAATAAAAAAAGATGTTTGACATGTCATTAGCCACTAAGGAAATGCACATGAAAGCAATACAACATCACTACACACCTACCAGTATGTCTAAAATTTTAAAATGGTAATAATACCAAATGCTGGTGAGCATGTGGAGAAACGAGATCTCTCGTACCACCGCTAGTACAAATGTAAAATAGCTCAGCTCTTATGGAAAAGGGTAAGGTAGTGTTTTACAAAACGAAACATATATTTACCATATGACCCAGCAATTGTACTCTTGAGTACTCCCAGAGAAGCGCAAACTTATGTTCTCAAAAAAAATTGTACACAGATGTTCATAGTAAAAACAATCCCAATGTCTTTCAACAGGTGAATGGTTAAACTGTGGTATATCTATACCACAGAATACTACTCAGTAATAATAATGTAAAAACCTATTAATACATGCAACAAATTGTATGGAGTGCAAGGGAATTACACTACGTGAAAAAAATCCAATCTCAAAAGCTTATGTACTGTATGATTATACTTATATAACATTAGTAAAATGATAAAATTTTAGAAATGGGGAACAAATTAGTAGTTGTCAGAGGTCAGGGAAAGGAGAAAGTGAGGTTGGAGGCTGAGCTATAAAAGGGTAGCCTTTGTGTTGGAACAAAACTAATGAAATATGAATAAAGTTTGTGGATTGTATCAACGTCACTTTTCCTGGCTATGATATTTTACTATAGTTATAGAAGATGTCACCAGTGTGGGGAACTGGGTGAAGAGTATGTATACAGATGTTTCTGTATCATTTGTTACAACTCCATGTGAAGATTATACATGTTAATTTATGAAAAGCATTTAGAAGGATGCCTAGTGAACAGTAATTGCTCAATAAGTGCTGTAACTGTTCTTATTAAGCATGACTTGACAGTCAAAAGAAATTTATTAAACACTAACATGTATTTTATATTGAGTTGTAATATAAAATATGGATAAGAAGATATACTAATCTTGTCATCACACTGTTACTACATAGCATTAGGGCTGATTTTGTTGTTTTGGTAATACATATTGTATCAATATAATGAGTTAGAAATGTTAGTTTGCTGAAAATGATAAATTACAGCTGGACACATTTGGTTCATGGACCATGGAGTTAGTGACCTTAAAGAGGAAAGAATCATATCCAATAGGAAAAGGAGATTCTATTCACTGAAACAAAGAGATTAAAAGTTATGAAAGAGAAAAACATAAAAATTCAGAAAGGATACAACCTAAAAGATGCCCAGTAGATGCGTGATGATTCACTTGTTTGTGAAACTTATAAATGCCCTTAATTAAAAGGCTGGGGGTGCGTGGGTCTCCTATTGATACATCAGGCAGTACCTCATGATGACAAGGGACCCCATTTGTTACAACTGCTTGGATAGAATCACCCCAGTAGTAGTACCCAGGTTCAGGATCTCTGATCTGACTCGCTGTAAACTGAATCCATAACATTTGGTCCAGTGAGCCTTAGACTGGTATTCTAAGCCCTTGGTTGGGCTGAGGAAATAAATATTATATTGATACTTTATATATGTTGTATTTCTCCAGGTACAGCAACAAGTTTTGATATCATCAGCTACTTTGTATGTTTTGCTTTTAAGTCCTATGAGTCAGGATAATTGGTTTACTATATTTGTAAATAAAACTTGATTTACAAGACTTGCTTAAGTATATCAAAGGAGTTCACTTGTTAGGTTTTTAGATTTTTAAAAAAAAATCAGCTATACTGAACTATAACGAATTAGCAATGTCTACTTATTAATAGAGAATGTAATTAGATTTATTTCATTGACTATATAGATAGTACTATGTGTTTTAGGAGAATTAAATATGGAAAAGGAATAAATTATAAAAGTATCAAGAAGTGAAAAAAATTGCTCTGATTTTTATGCAAACCTACTATATTTATAACTAGCATAAATTGAACTGAAAGGCACTGGAAACATTAGATTTTATAAGTCCAATAAAACACATATAACTGTAAAGTTACTTCCAATATTAAAAACTCCACCAACTAGTGCCATCAAAATCAGTGCATTTTCACTGACACAATTTTAAAATAACTAAATTTACTATATTTTAAAAGCTTTACATAATAAGTAGTGAAGCCTTCATTATTGCCAAAATGGTGACATGATGAACACCAATAAAACTTTCCTTATATCCGTTGAAAAAAACCACAATACTTTACTTTTGAGAATCATGTGGCCACTGATATTCCATTAATCCTTGTAATGTGACAGGCATTACAAGGATATAAAGATAAATAAATTGCAACAAAGAATACTACATTTATTTCCTGTCAATGTTTTTTTAAAAAAAGGATTTGAGATTGCTTATAGCAAAAGCATGCGTATAATAACAACAAAAACTATTAACACATCTTTGTCTTGGATAGAATGATCCCATCTCTTATATGCAGAATCCAAAAAATAAAAACAACAAACCAACAAACCAACAGACCTGAAGCTCACTGATCCAGAGAACAGATCAGTGGTTGCCAGAGGCGGGGAGTGTGGGGGTGGGAGAATTGGGTGAACTGTTTTTGTTTTTAGTTTACAGAAACTGAATGAGGGGAAAAAAGGACTAATCCTGCTACAGTCTATAACATAAATTAAAATTGGAAGAGATTGGAGAATTGGGGAGTCTCTTCGGTTAGCTTGAGAAATAATGAGGATAAGAACTTGTGTGGTGGCAAAGAAAATAGAGAGAGCGGATATAAGGGATGTGGATAGATTGTGTGATCTGAAAATAGATTTGTTTCCTTAATTCATTTGTTTATTCTTACTTTAATTCATCTCTTTTACTGTATCAGGCAGTTGTTAAAGGTATTCAGCAGAAAATGAGCAGGGTTACTCCCCTCACAGAGCTCTCTGACCAGCCCTGAGTAGCTCTCCTTTAATCCAGTAACTCAAAAATTAGTCCCACCCCCTAAAAGTGCTCACAGCCTCCATCCAGAAACATTCCCTCCACATCCTTTCAAATTCTGCTTCCTAGCCTGTTCCCAAATCTCCCAGTTTCTGATCACATCTTCTTTTCCTGACTATGATTCCACTTCACCCCACTGGCAGCTCTCATCTCTGGCTTCTTAGATGCACTTCCTACTTCCTACTTTTAGAGAGTTAGGCTGATTTCATGTGTTTTGGGTAAATTTTTGCCTAGACCAGTGAAGCCCTGTGGTCTTGGCAACTAGGCACAGTCCTCATGGCTGTCTCCCCACCTGCCCCCAAACAGCCCAGACCCAGACAGTCAAGAGTCCAGCCACAACACAACACAACACAACAAAACAAACAAACAAAAAGAATTATCCCAGTAGTAGTACCCATGTCCAGGATCTCTAACACCCAGAGGGCAGGGGTAAATATATCAGAAATCTTCATTCCTTATACATTTGTTGAGCACTTATGAAGGTATCACTTGTGCTAGTAGAGACAAAGAGGAACAATGCACACATAAACAAATAATTGTAACCGTGTTAAGTGATAACAGAAATATGTTCAAAGTGCTATGAGAAAATTTAAAAGCCCAAGCATAAACTTTTTAACTCTGGACTTTTTGGCAGCTAGAGCAAAAACAAAAGTAAAAAACAAACAAACAAACATCAAACAAAAAACTGGTTACATAATTTCACTTTATAAGTGTGCAAGATATACCAGTAGGTTCAAAGTAAAATACGCTAAGTGTGGTAGAATGTAATGTATTAAATAAAATTGTAGGGAGTTTCCAAAGAAGATGAAAACAAAGGAGAGAATATAGGTCTTCCATTTCCAACTTGAAATGGAGAATTTTTTTTTTTAAACAGAGAAAGAGACAAGGCTATTTCAGGCAGAGTACAGTACCAATCCTTCCCTTTCATATGCCCCTCCCCACTAAAATATTCAGAGGCAGATGGAATATAACAGTACCTGTGAGAAATTAGTGGATAAGGGGAGCAAAATGGCCTACAAATTTAGCACATAAAGCGTGGAATGTCAAATGCATTGAATTAGCAAGGGCTTGGTTGGAATCCCATCTCACAACACAACTGACTGGGTACCTAAGGCAAATTGCATCAGCCTTTGGGAGTCTGTTTCTAAATGTGAAAAATGGGAATAATATATATTTTTGAATGACTGTTGTAACAATTAAAGAAGATGAGATACACAAAACACCTAGTGCAACAGGTGTTTTAACAATGATTAATTCCTTTCATTTCTCCCTTTAAAACCACGGTTAAATGTGGACCAAAGAAAGGTAACGCTATCTAGTCTTTACAGAACCAAAAACAGAGAGAATAAAAAATAATTGGTATCCAACCATGAGTTGTCCCCTTTGAAGTCTTGTTCATTAGAATAAATATGTGGCACAAAGAAAAAGAAAATAGGGGTTTACAGAGGATATGCTGACAGACTTTACCAACAATGACACATGATATGCTTCAAACTGTCACATGCATATCTGGCCTTAGATATATTCATGCATGTCAAATTTTGCATCACATGCTTTTCAAAAGAAGCCTCATGTTAAAATTAGCTTAAGAATATACACAATTACAATACCTCATTAAGTAAAAAGAACAGGCCATTTTCAAATGAATGCTTTTAGACCTTTACAGTAAACAGTCCTTTTGGTGGTGGGAAGTAGGGGGACAGGGAGGACAGCGGGAGGGGGGAGTCTGTGCCACTTAATCAGACTACTTTTATCCTTTATGTAGGGAAATAGGAGACTTGAAAATAAGCACTTTCTGTAGTTATGCTACCAGAGTCTGAGGTCCACTTTTAATATTCCCGACAACGCTGAAAAATAATAATTAACATTTGAAAAGCTGTCATTATTATAGTCAGGGACACTTAATCCTCAAAGCAGCAGTGTCTTAATTGAGACTATGATTAAATGAAAGCACCCATCAGAATTATATCCACACATATGGTTTGAAGTTTATGTTTTGTCTTATTTAAATTGTTATATTTATTATATTTCTGCCTAGACAATACCAAATATATTTTGCCGCATAAATAATTAAGGCAAATTTTCTTCAAATACAGGCAACAGTTTGTGTCTTCCTCATATCCTTTCACTGAATAAAATGTGTTACAGGGAAGTACCATATCCCTCTTACTCAAGATTGAGATCAATTTGATGCTGTTTATGAGCTAATTCATAAAACAAGTTATATGGCTTTAAAATGTTTTATTTGAAATTATTAGTAGAGTGGCCAACTGAGAAGCTTCCTATAAAAGAGCTAGGATTGATGTGTTTAGTAATAATTATCTTAATTCTTCTAAGGTTTCTCTGGAAAGATTTCAAAACCATACCTGGGGAATCATAGTTTAAATTTCATTATCTATAAGAGCTTTAAAATATCTTTTCTCATTTTACCTAAAAGCCATACTAAAAGGTAGGCTACTATAAGAGTAATGTAATTAATAAACTGTTTTTGACTAAAGAATCAAAGGATACTTTTATATGCAGATTATTTCTATCTTTATGGTATAATTACATAAAATAACTATGCAGCACATTTAATTTGGACAAATATAGAAATCCAAGTAGCAAGAAGAAACATCTGGGTAAAAGAGGTTGTGTTGACCTCAGAATTAAAATTCTGTTCTCTTGATGTCCAGTCAAGTGTCTTATCCACTAGAAAAGTGTTTCTAAACTTGGGCCAGGAGCTAGTGAAGCTCTAAAGATCCTCAGTCCTCTGAGCAAGGTCTGTAGGTTTTACAGTGAATGCTAAATAAAGTTTATAATATGGGAATGTTGATATTTTTGTTTCTGATACAAATAATTTTAAAAAATTATCCTACTGAAGTATCATCAAAAGCAGATTTCATAAATTCTTGTGAATTTTTTACAAGTAGCAAATAAAAACTAGTGATAAACAATTTACAGATCTCACTGTTGAAAGTAATCTGTTGATTAAGAAATTAAAAAAACATAGCCCTTGACTACTCTAAAAAACATATGAAGAAAAACAATGTAGTAAAACTATAAAACTCTTGAAAGAAAACATAGAAGGAAATCTTTATGGCCTCGGATTTGGCAAGACAACCTGAAAGCACAAGCAACCAAAGAAAAAATAAGCTGAATTTAATCAAAATTAAAAATCTCTGTATTTCAAAGGACACTATTAAGAAAATGAAAATAAAATCTACGGTATGGGAGAAAATATATGCAAATCATATATCTGATAAGGAATTAGTGTCTAGAAGATATAAAGAGCTCTTATAATTCAGTAATAAAAAGACAACCCAACTAAAAAAGAACAAAGGCTTTGAAGATATTTCTCCTAAGATAACATACAAATGACCACTAAACATATGAAAAGATGTTTAACATCTTTAGTAATTAGGGAAGTGAAAACTGAGACCAAAACGATATACCCCTGCATACCCACTAAGATGGCTATAATTAAAATGATAGAAAATAACAAGTGCTGGCAAGGATGTAGACAAATTGGAACCCTCGTACTCGGCTAGCGAAATGTAAAATGGTGCACATGCTTTGGAAAACAGTCTGGCAGTTCCTCAAAAGATTAAACATAGAATTATCGCATAACCCAGCAATTCCACTCTTAAGTATCTACCCAAGAGAACTGAAAGTATATGTCCACACAAAAACTAGTACAGCAACGTTTATCCGTAACAGCCAAAATGTAGAAACAATCCAAATAACCATCAATTGGTGAATAGATAAACAAGATGTGGTATCTCCAAACAGTGGAATATTACTTGGCCATAAAAAGGAATGTACTGAAACATGCTACAACATTGATGAACCATGGAAATATAATGAAAGTGAAAGAAGCCAGACACAAAAGGCCATATACTTTAAGATTACATTTACACAAAATGTTCAGAATAGGCAAATCCATAGAGAGACAGAGAGAGAAAGTAGATTAGTGGTTGCCATGAACTGGAGGTGAGGGGGAATTTGTCATGGGCTGGAAGGAAGGAAGGAAGGAAGAATGAGTGACTGCTAATCAGGTATGGGGTCTTTTGGGGGTGATAAAAGTGTTCTGAAATTACATAACAGTGATGGTTGCACCAATTTTGTGAATATTCTTAAAAAATCAATGAATAGTACACTTTAAAAGGGTGAACTTTAGGACTTCCCTGGCAGCCCAGTGGTTAAGACTGTACTTCTGCTGCAGGGGACCTGGGTTTGATCACTGGTTGGGGAACTAAGATTCCGCATGCCATGCGGCACAGCCAGAAGAAAAAAAAGGGTGAACTTTATGATATCAAAATTATACTTTAATAAAGCTATTATTAAAAAGAAAACATAATGTAAAAAGTCCTCAACTGGGTGGGCAGTGGGGGGAGTCCTTCTGGGGTGATAATTCAGATTCATCATAGTTTGATTTACAACTATTCATCAAACCATGCTTGTTTCATGAGTTCTTAAAAAACAATAATTATACCACCCCTACAAATTTAAAATTTTTAAAGTCAAGAGTTTCCAAACAATAAGGATCAGAGAAATATCCCTGTCCTCATCAATTCAGAAAAATTATAAATTTTTCTTTAAAAAGTTGTATAGCATCGTGCCATTTTAAAGTTGCCTGTGGGAATCTAAATAACTCTGCCTTAATTTGTTTAACTCATTTAAAATCATGTTCTGATGCTTAAAATGAAGCCCGAGGGCTTCCCTGGTAACGCAGTGGTTGAGAGTCCGCCTGCCGATGCAGGGGACAGGGGTTCGTGCCCCAGCCTGGGAAGATCCCACATGCTGCGGAGTGGCTAGGCCCGTGAGCCATGGCTGCTGAGCCTGCGCGGCTGGAGCCTGTGTTCCGCAACGGGAGAGGCCACAACAGTGAGAGGCCCGCATACCAAAAAAAAATAAAAATAAAAAAATGAAGCCCGAAAGTTTTGAAATTATAAAACCTAGTTTAAAGCATGGGCGTGCGGCAGGGGGGTGGGGTGGGTGGGGCTTACTAAAATGAATTCAGAATTTAATAATAAAGGGTTATATAAAACAGAATTAATCTATCTTACCAAATTGGGTGTCTGGATCATAAAAAATGTCCTTATTGATCAACTGTTGCCCAGCTTGTAGACTCATTACGTCTATTATTTCTGAGCTTTCCCAGAACCCACTCCACCAGTCAGGGTAGGAGAGGAACTCCTCATCTACCTACTTCCTTCCTGCTAGCTTGGAACCTCTGATTCCAACCCACACTGCTGAGACCCGAATGGAGAGGAGGGACTCTGCAATAAGAGGGGCTCTTCCTCTCACAGATTCTTGACTTAGAATCTAGAATGGTAAAGGAACGATATTCTAAGTGCAGGTTAGGCTTTACAGTACCAATATCATAGTTCAATTTCATTACTAATTATGTAGCCTATCCTAGGAATTGTTTTTACTTATAATACAAGTCCTATCTCCTTTACAGATTCAAATTTTTGGAACACAATATATGAAGAAAGGACTGTCTATAGAATCCAAAGTAGGCTAATATATCCCATCAGAATTTTAGTTCAAGATAATTTTCCAATACCACCAATTCAGCAAGTCAGAATTGCAGGTTTCTTTCCACAATGGGAGTTTTAAAATAGCATAAACATTTTGCTATTTAGTACACTGAAGTGGTGATTTTTAAATAAGGGTCTAAGAGGACCATAGACAGCAAAGATTAATTCTTGTGTAACTTAAGTGACAGTTTATCCAGCTGAGAAATGGAAGACTGTGCTGAGGCAGAAGAGAATAAACTGTGGCTAAAAGCTATTATCACAACACTTATGAAGACTTACCAGCTGAACTACAAAATGGGTGAAAGAGTGTGTATTTCAACTTAAAAAATAGTTCTTTATTTAAGGAATTTTATTTATTGTTCCAAAAGCAGATCATTATTCCCCAGAATTAATTACAATTAAAGGAAGCCTTCTTTACACAGAACATAAATTACTATATTATTTAATGTGGACATTGTTAAAACATTCCAAAGTAATAAATCTATTCAATTATATGTGATATGACTCAGGAAGGCATGGAAGTAAAAAAGTTTTTAAAACGATAATGTGTTACAGGGAAGAGCAAATTTGTTAGTTCTACTCCATTAAGGATTCCTTAAGCAACGTAAAAACCAGAGTTCTAGTTATACTTTGATGTGTGGATCCTTTTGAAAGCTACTCTACCCTGTTTTATATGAAGCATCTGTAGCTAAAATGAACACCTAGTGAAGAGTACGAATGCTGCATTACACAAGCAGACGTCAGAACTGTCCCAAGGTGATTCTAAGTTACTTTAAACATGTATGCAGTCAGAAATTAGCTGTGGCTTACTTCTTAGAAGTAACAGATAATTACCCTCATCATGATGAAAAGGATTTTAAATGTAAGCTAATAGAGGTATTTTTCCTTTAGTAAAGCTCTGCTTTTAAAAGTAAACTTCAAAACTTTAATTAAAATAGGAAATGCTTATTACATAGTAAAAACTTCTCAGATTAGTGAGGCAGAGAAAAGGAGGGGCTCTGTAAAAGAAGGTGGGATAGAAAGATGAAGAAAAAGAGAAATGGAGGAGGAAAAGAAAAGAAAGGGAGGAAAGACTAAAAGGACAGAAGTGCCTACTGAAATACATTATTTCTTTCAAATTTTAAACTAGCAGGAGAAATTCTTTCTTCTCATATACATGAAATAACCAACGTTTCTCTTACCTATGCTTTGAAATATCTAGACAAACAGAAATCCAATGTAGTATGTATTCTTAACATTTTGAGTCTCTAGTTTTGAAGACATGTTCTTTCTTAGTATGTTAATTTTCTACATTTGAAATGTAATATCCATTTACACGAATGTTTTGAAGACAGATTTAATATGGTGTAAAATACGGTTAATGAAGTTCAACAATAAGTAACATATTAAGTTTGACTTCTCAAAGTTTTGTGCACATTAACTCAACCACACATCTAATATACAAATCACTCATCAGTGAATTCAATAATCATTTGAAATCCTCAGCTTACTAATTCATACAATTTCACAATTGTATGAATTTTACAATTCATACGATTTCACAATTGTATGAATTTTACAATTCATACGATTTCACAATTGTATGAATTTTACAATTCATACGATTTTAATTAATTTAAGTCGTGTACATAACTGTGTCACAACATAACAGATAGGTGACTTTCATGAAAAGATCACACCCAAGGTAGACATATGGTCTACTCATATATGGTTTCCAAATGTAGACCCAATCCTGTTGAACTTAATTGTGATCAAGACTCATCATTCCATTGTTAGATAGCCCTCCCTATCCACTACCCACTCTAAGCAACACAAACAGTGGCTCTTTGAACCAGCATTGACATTCCTTTACATTTACAAGATTTTTTGAAACAGACCTTTGAGAGACACATCCTGTTTGAGACAAGATATATTCTATAAAATGCTCCCAAGGCATCAAAAGATAATGCAGTTGACTGTTTAGTATAGTTTAGATATTTCTTAACTGAGAATTAATATTTTAATATATCACAATCGATCTGCAAAAGGAGCAACTTGCCTAGCCAACAATTTAGAAATTTCAAATATGTATATATCAAGATCTGCATCTATATGTAATAGCAATACAACTGATGCATGCATCAATATATCTACACATATATCTCTGTATTTACATGATCTCCTCAGTACTTGTCTTATTATTATAAACAATCTGCATGGATCATGAAGCAAAAATATATAAACCCCCGCAAAACCTTGAAAATTAAAAACAAAATTAAAAAAAAAACAAAAAAATGGGTATGACCCAACAACTAAGACACAAACTTCATCAAAGAGTAATATACCAGGATATAAAATACCAAACAAAATTTTCTAGGTTCAGGCCAGAAATAAAGAATAAGATATTAGCCTGTGTATTTTTAGATTGGTTTTTCCTTTTAATATTCCTAAATAATCACACATACATTACCTACTTGAAATTATTAGTAAGTAGTTATTTTAAAAGTATGAGTAATTAGACCAAAAGCAATTCTCATATTTACCCAAAAGAAGGAACCACTACTAAGAATCAAAGCCTAGTAATTCTGTTCTTAACGGACAGGTGTTGTGTGTTCTGGCCTGTTATATGAAAATCATTTATGAGAAGAACAGGAAAAAAAAAATCAGAAGGTAGTTTTCATTATTGGAATAGATAAGTGATTAAGCAAATTTTCTTACACCATGAAATTGTCAATAGATTAAATGATCACCCTATAGGGCATCATTTCTGGATGTTGGCATTCTCTTAGATGGAAAGGGACTGAAAGAAAAATGTGATAATGACACACACACACATAGATGATATGGGTAGTAGAAAACTTTGTGAAGGAAAAAAACATTCTTTAGACAGGGACTGAGCTTAACATCTGCCAAGACCTCATTAGGCCAGCAGTAAATCAGGAAACTAAAAGCCATGTCAGTTAGAAAAAGATGGGAAGGCTGTAAATCAACCCATTAAAGCAGCAGCTGACCATCCTAAGGTGTAGGTTATCCATGGCATACGGTTGACAATTCCTCCAAGAAACTCAAATATTAACTGTAATATGAGGTGCCTTAATAAATAAATAATAATAAACCAAGGAGTAAACTTGAATTGAAAATATTTTCTTAAGAGTTATACACCAAGATCTTATTTTGTCATATAAATACTATTGAATACTTAGGTATGAAACAACTCTATTCTCATTTTAGCCAAATTATAATTTTTTATGTCATCTCACAGTTAACCTAAGCTTTTTTCAAATTTCAAACTGACTGGAGTTCAACTTATTTTTACCATATCTACTCATATTCTCAAAGAGTGTTTAAGGAGAGTTGAAATTATCAAAAGGAGAGAATGAGAAAGAAAATACACACAAATAACTGACTGTAATGTTAATTTTTACATATATTAGAATACCATAATGAAATATAAGCATGTTATTAAACTAAGAATTTTTTTATGGAGGGATCTAAAATATAATTTTTAGTGAAATAATTAAGACCATCTTATCAAAATTTGTCTATCTTTGTAAAATGAGGTATTTAATCTTTCAGTTCTTAAAATTACCCCATAGTACTACATGCTTAAGTAGGGGAGTGAAGTTTATTCTATTCCTAAATTTGAGAGTTTATGCTTTAATGTGATCACTAAAAATCGCTTAATTGGTAACTGGAAAAAGAACATTCTGTAAATAAAAGAGAAAGAAAACCGCACAGCTTTAGCTATCTGTTTCAGTCTCCTCACACTAAAGGGAGGATGTCATGTTTTTACTTTCTGTCCATGCCTTTTCTCTATTAGAAGAAGAAGAAGAAGAAGAAGAAGAAGAAGAAGAAGAAAAGGACTGAGGCAGGAAGCAACAGAAAGGGTGGAGTAATAAGTAACTTGATGTGTGTAAAAACTGGAAAACAGTCTCAAATGGAAAGTTGTGATAGAAAGGAGTAAGAAAATAAAAGCAATGAACTCAACAATGTATCAAAGGAATAGTGATTAAGAGTGAGAGCTCTGGAGCCAGACTGCCTGGGTTCAAACCCCAGCTCTTCCACTTCCTGAGTGACCCTAGGCAATTTTCAATAACCAACCAATTATTTCATCCATACAATAGGGACAGTACCAGCATATGTCCCAGAGGACTCTAGTGAGAAGTAAATGAACTAATACATGTAAAGTAGTATTTCAAATAGTACCTGGCACACAAAGTACTCAATAAATGTTAGCTATTACTGGTGTTTCTCTATAGCTTACTTTAATTACCAGCAATGTCTTTTATTCTTGAAAATATTAAATGAAACAATGACCTAGCTTAGTGTAACAAATTAGTAATAAGAAAATGTTGACTTCATTTAATAATAACTTTAGTACTTTGGGATAATACTATTAATTTGCATATTTTAACTTCTTTAACAATAAATTAGGGACAACATTTGCCATTATATTATCTGTGTTATTTTGGAATTAATAAACAAAGCAAATTTTTAAGAAGCTCTAATATATATCCAATGCCTTAAAAACAAAACAGCAAACCACCTGCATCAAAAAGTTCCCATTCTTATACAATATAATTTTTAAAAAATATACCCACCAAATAAGCTTATAATTAATAGTTGCTTTCTTTTCAAAAATCCACATAGGAAGCAATTTAAGACTAAAACAATCCCAGAGAGTAGTAACTAGCTTATTTAGCAAGGGCAATCAAAATCTGCTGTGTTGGGCTGCCCCCTACAGGCCTCAATTTACCAATTTCTTTTAAAAGGTGTCTAAGGGAATATCATTAGAATCTTACATTAAGAATATTAATTAATTCTAAAGCAAAGTTTTATTCATTCATTCATTCTAGCAGGAAACAGTCTCTGAGAAACCTCTATAAAGATACAGAGAGAAATGAAACAATTCCTCGACCTCCAGTAATTCACAGGTTACATCTTACAGAGAAATCACATAGACTTCAACAGATCCATGGTGAAATACTGCAAAATAGCTTAACAAATGTCTATATTACAGTGTTGCATGTAGAAAAAGAACCAGGCTGGAAATCCAAGACTCAAGTTCTACTCTTCTTGTCTCTGCCATTAACTATCCAGTTGAACATCTGGGCAAGAGTTTTGTGCAAGCTTTCTAAAATTAGGGGGCTGAATTAGATGATTCCTAAGGTTTCCTCCTAATGTATAATTACATTTGCCATAATAAGAGGCAGAAGGGAATGTTTTAAAACAAAACTCAGAGAAAGAAGAAATAATTTCTACATGGTATGAAGAGTTGGGGCACATACGGAGAAATCAAGAAAGACTTCTTGGGGGAAGTGACATTTGAGCTGAGTTAAGAAGCATTCTGGGAATAGGGGCTATTCCTAGCAGGAGTGAACAGAGTAAGAAAATAAAAATATCAAGCATGTTTAGGGGAACAATACATGATGTTATTTGGTAGGAGTCTAGCTTTGTCTCATGAAAATCAAATTAACAGTAACTGAAATTAGTGCAAATGGCAAGAAAGTGATAAATGCAAATGGTTCTGGTGCTGTACAATTCTAAGAAACTAATCAAAAGAGATTCCAAGGCATTTTGTCTAGAAAATTGAAAGAAAGTGGTAAAGAAACAGGGAACTGAAACAGAAAGAGTAGGTTATGTGAGTACTTGGCAGTAATGAGTAATAGATTTTGGGGACCAGACAGAGCCTCACAGAGAAGACTACACTAAGACCAGAAATATACTGATAAATGGAGTGAACTATGTGTCACATATGTTACACTAGTCATAGGGGGTATGGCAATCCCTATCATCACTGATAAAATAATTCACAGCAATAAAATCTAATAATAATTACAGCAAATAATTTGCAAATTATTTCCTA
Organism: Mesoplodon mirus; assembly: GCF_964341445.2. Classification (NCBI taxonomy): domain Eukaryota; kingdom Metazoa; phylum Chordata; class Mammalia; order Artiodactyla; family Ziphiidae; genus Mesoplodon; species Mesoplodon mirus. The sequence continues at coordinate 52,659,960 of NC_138986.1, read as the reverse complement.
TGTGCCAGGCATAATATCAAAAAGTATTACATTTAATTTTCATTAACAACCCTATGAAATATTATTATCCCTATTCTACAAATGATAAAATTGAGGTCCAGAGATGTGAAGTGAATGCCCCAAATCACAGCTAATTGGGATATAATTGCCTAAATGAAACTTCTCCATCTTAACCACCTGGTATATTAATGAAAGTTACAGATTCAATTCCTACAAATTTTTCAAAGTTCTTTACTGGAGAACCCATGTAGAAAAAAAATTCCAAAATAATCAAGGATAGACAACTTTTAGAAAAAGTAATAATCATCTATCATTTATAGCAATATTCATGTTCTTAAGCAATATGCTAAGCTAAAATTTTTGTATTTAGAAATAATTAGAAAGAACAGATTAAAAAAAAAAACCTTAGAAAACTCCACAGTCTTTATTCTCTTCCCCAAATTTCTACAAAATCCACCTATCTAAATTTGGAGGTTAAGAATTATTAGAAGTGGTGATGTCATCAGTAATGATGAAGTACTTCAAATATCCTATCTTCCATAAAAGCAATGAGAACACTGGCAATAACTGTGAGAGACTGAATTATTAATGTTTAAAACTTCCCACAAAGAAACACCCAGAACCAGATGGCTTCCCAGGTGAATTCTACCAATTATTTCAAGATTTAACACAAATCCTTCACACACTCTTCCAAAAACTAGAAGAGGAAACACTACCCAACTCATTCTATGAGGCCAGTATTACCCAGATATGAAAATCAGATGAAGACATACAAGATAAGAATAGACCAACAATCGTTATGAATATAGACACAAAATCCTCAACAAGAAACCAGCAAACCTGGACTTCCCTGGTGGCACAGTGGTTAAGAATCTGCCTGCCAATGCAAGGGACACGGGTTCAAGCCCTGGTCCAGGAAGATCCCACATGCCACGGAGCAACTAAGCCCGTGCACAACAACTACTGAGCTGGGCGCCTAGAGCCTGCGAGCCACAACCAACCACTGAGCTCGCGTGCTGCAACTACGGAAGCCCATGCGCTTAGATCCCGTGCTCCGCAACAAGAGAAGCCTGCGCACAGCAATGAAGAGTAGCCCCTGCTCGCTGCAACTAGAGAAAGCCCACGTGCAGCAACAAAGACCCAAAGCAGCCAAAAATTTTAAAAAGTAAATAAATTAAAAAAAGAAAAGGAAAGAAAGAAACCAGCAAACCAAACCCAGCTACATATGTTATATAATCTGACTGACTGGTATCTATACCAGGAATACGAGGTTGGTTCAACAAAGAAAATCAAGCAATGCAATACATCATATTAATAGAAAAAAGGGGAAAAACACACATAAGAACCTGAATAGACACAGAAAAAGCACCTGACAAAATCCAACACCCTTTCATGATAAAAAATACTCAACAAAATATAGGGAACTCAATCTTATAAAGGGCATATAAGAGAAACTTACAGGCTAACATCATACTCAGTAATGAAAGACTGTAAGCTTTCTTCCCTGTTAAGATCAGGAATAAAACAAGGATGTCTGCTTTTGCCACTTTTATTTTGACTCTGTACTGGAGGTTCTAGTCAGGGAAATGAGGCAGGAAAAAGAAGTAAAAGGCATTCGAACTGGAAAGGGAGAAGTAAAACTATCTCCATTTGTAGTGACATGACCTTCTATATGGAAAATTCTAAGGAAGCAGCAAAAACAAAAACCAAACCAAAAAATCCCCCACAACTGTTAGAAGTAAGAAACAAGTTCAATGAGGCTACTGGATACAAGATCAATACACAAAAAAATCAATACTATTTATACACACTAGCAAAAAGTCCAAAAATGATAATAAAAACTGGATCAAAAAGAAAAAATTACATAGGAATAAATTTAACAAAAGAAGCGGGCAGGGCTTCCCTGGTGGCACAGTGGTTGAGAGTCCGCCTGCCGATGCAGGGGACACGGGTTCGTGCCCCGGTCCGGGAAGATCCCACATGCCGTACAGTGGCTGGGCCCGTGAGCCATGGCCGCTGAGCCTGCGCGTCCGGAGCCTGTGCTCCGCAACGGGAGAGGCCACAACAGTGAGAAGCCCACGTACCGCAAAAAAAAGAAGCGGGCAACTTGTACACTGAAAACGACAATACATCATTGAAGACCTACATATATGGGAAAAAATCCTGTGTTCACTGATTGGAAGACTTAATATTGTTTGTAAAGATAGCAATACTCCAGGGAATTCCCTGGCAGTCCAGTGGTTAGGACATGGGCTTTCACTGCTGCGGGCCCAGGTTTGATCCCTGGTCAGGGAACTAAGATCCTGCAAGCTGCGTGGTGCAGCCAAAAAGAAAAAAAAGATAGCAATACTCCAGAAATTAATCTACATATTGAATACAATTCCTATCAAAATCCCAATTGTCTTTTTTTTGGTAGAAACTGACAAGCTGATCCTAGTATTCATACGGAAATGCAAAAGATCCAGAATAGCCAAAATAATCTTTAAAAAAAGAACAAAGATGGAGGACTCATACCTCTTGATTTCAAAACTTACTACACAAAGCTACAGAATTCAAGAATAGACATATAATCAGTGGAATAGAATTGAGACTCTAGATACAAATCCACACATTGTGGACAACTAATTTTCAACAAGAGTGCTAAGACAATCCAATGAGAGAAAGAGAAGTCTTCAACAAATCATGCTGGGAGAACTGGAATATCTACATACAAAAGAATGAAGGTGGACCCCTTTACCTTGCACCATATACAAAAAATTAACTCAAAATGGATCAAACACCTAAATCAAAGAACCGAAACTATAAAACTTTAGAAGAAAACATAAGAGGAAATCTTCATCACTTAGTATTAGGCAAGGTTTTCTTAGATATGATAACATAAAAGCATAAGTAATAACAACAACAACAAAAAGAACTGGACTTCATCAGAACTAAAAACTTTTTTGTGTTTCAAAGGCCATGACCACGAAAGTAAAAAGACAGCCCACAGAACAGAAGTAACTATTTATAAAGCATATATCTAGTAAAGGTCTAGGATCCAGAATATATAAAGAACTTTTACAACTCAATAATGAAAAGACAACCCAGTTTAAAAATAAGCAAAGAAGAGACATTTTTCCTAAGAAGATATACAAACCATCAGTAAGCCCATAAAAAGACGCTCAACATCATTAGTCATTAGGGAAAAGCAAATCAAAATCATAATGAAATACCCCTTTATCCACTTAGGATAACTAATCAAAACAATGTACAGTAACAAGTGTTGGCAGGGACATGGAGAAACTGAAACCCTCATTCACTGCTGGTGGGAATGTAAAATGGTGCAACGATTTGGAAAACAATATGGCAGGTTCCTCAAAAGGCTCAGTGTGGAGTTATCATATGACCCACCAGTTCCACTCCTAGGTATATACTCAGGAAAAGTGAAAACATATGCCCACCCCCAAATTTGTACATAAATGTTCACAGGAGCTTTCTTCATAACAGCCCTAAAGTGGAAACCACCCAAATATTCATCAACCCGATGAATGGTTAAACAAAATGTGATGTATCCATACAATGGAATGTTACTCAAGTTAAAAAAAGGATGAGGTACTACATGCTACAAGACAGATGAACCTTGAAAATATTATGCCACATGAAAGAAGGCAGACACAAAAAGACACATATGATGTGATTCCATTTATATGTCCATGTAGCACATCCACAGAAACAGAAAGTAAATTAGTAGTTGCCAGGGGCCAGGGAGAGGAGGGAAGAGAAGTGACTACTAATGGGTATGGAGTTTCTTTTTGAGGTGATGAAAATGTTTTGAAATTAGATAGTGGTGATGGCTGCACAACTGTGAAATACTAAAACTGTACACTTTAAAGGGGTGAATTTTATGGATGTGAATTGTATCTAAAAAAAAAATAACCCACTAGAATATCTGATCCTAAAATTTTGTGATACGGAACCACAAAATACCCTGAATAGCCAAAGCAATCTTAAGAAGAACAAAGGGCTTCCCTGGTGGCGCAGTGGTTGAGGGTCTGCCTGCTGATGCAGAGGACACGGGTTCATGTCCCGGTCTGGGAAGATCTCACATGCCGCGGAGTGGCTAGGCCTGTGAGCCATGGCCGCTGAGCCTGTGCATCCAGAGCCTGTGCTCTGCAATGGGAGAGGCCACAACAGTGAGAGGACCGTGTACCGCAAAAAAAAAAAAAAAGAAAAAAAAAAAATAGAAGAACAAAGCTGGAGGCATCACACCCCCTGACTTCAAACTGTATAACAAAGCTATGGTAATCAAAACAATATAGTACTGGCAAAAAAACAGACACATAGAACAATGGAATAGAATAGAGAGCCCAGAAATAAACCCATAGATATATATATGGTCAATTAATTTATGACAAAGGCACCAAGAATATACAATGGGGAAAGGATAATCTCTTCAATAAATGGTGTTGGGAAAACTGAACAGCCACATGCAAAAGAATGAAACTGGACCACTATCTTATACCATTCACAAAAATTAACTCAAAATGGATTAAAGACTTGAATGTAAGACCTGAAACCATAAAACTCTTAGAAGAAAACAGTAAGCTTGTAGATATCAGTAAATGGTAAGAAAAGTGCTAAGCTCCTTGACATGGTCTTGCAAATAATTTTTTGGATCTGACTCCAAAAGCAAAGGCAACAAATGCAAATAGAAAAGAATGCTGGACTCTATTTCTTTAATCCTTTAAAACTCAAATCATGTTCCAAATTAATTCTTCATTAATTGAACCAACCTATGCCTGTAAAACATTAATCTCATATCCAACTGCTAAAGTCTCAATAAACATTCATCTTCTTGCAAAAAAGATATCCCTTTATAATATGGGCACATGTATATACTATACAGAGATAGATTTGCACTCTAGTCCCTGCTCCACTGCTCACTAGCTTTGTGTCTTTTATCTGGTCATTAACTTCCACCTTAAAAGAAGACAATAGTATTTGTTCTGTCCACACAAAGCTGTTGTGAAGATCAAATGAGGTAGCGTGAAGGTATTTTACAAAATATAAAGTGCTAAACAAATAGGATTTATTATTATTATATATCTCATATAGCTCTGTTCTACTTTAGGGCAATAGTAGAGAATGATAGTTTACTCAACAGAAAATCCAGCCCAGAATTCTGTAGTAAAAATGTATGGTATGAATGTTACAGTCTAATTTATTATGAGACCAGAATGACCGCCACCTTCATAGATAATGAGACCTTCCTTAGTTTGTTATATAGTTTGTGTATTTAGTGAGCACCTATTATGTGTATGGTACTGTGATGAACATAAAGATATAAGCACAGTACAGAGGCTCAACTTCTTCTCTGCGTTTACTAAAGAAGGCATTCTCCTTAGCTGTTTAATAAATGTTTAAAATACTCTGACCAACCTAAATGCCCATCGACACATGAATGGATAAAGATGTGGCACATATATACAATGGAATATACTCAGCCATAAAAAGAAATGAAATTGAGTTATTTGTAGTGAGGGAGATGGACCTAGAGTCTGTCACACAGAGTAAAGTAAGTCAGAAAGAGAAAAACAAATACCGTATGCTAACACATATATATGGAATCTAAAAAAAAAAAAAAAAAAAAAACGGTACTGATGAACCTAGTTGCAGGGCAGGAATAAAGAGGTAGACATAGAGAATGGACTTGATGACATGGGGTGGGAGGGCGAAGCTGGGACGAAGTGAGAGTAGCATGGACATATATACAGTACTGAATGTAAAACAGCTGGCTAGTGGGAAGCAGCAGCATAGCCCAGGGAGATCAGCTCGGTGCTTTGCGATGACCTAGAAGGATGGGATAGGGAGGATGGGAGGGAGGCTCAAGAGGGAGGGGATATGGGGACATATGTATGCATATGGCTGATTCGCTTTGTTGTGCAACAGAAACTAACATGGTAATGTGAAGCAATTATACTCCAATAAAGATCTATTTAAAAAAAAAAGAGAGGGCTTCCCTGGTGGCACAGTGGTTGAGAGTCTGCCTGCCGATGCAGGGGACATGGGTTCGTGCCCCGGTCCGGGAAGATCCCACATGCCGCGGAGTGGCTAGGCCCGTAAGCCATGGCTGCTGAGCCTGTGCATCCGGAGCCTGTGCTCCACAACGGGAGAGGCCACAACAGTGAGAAGCCGGCGTACCACAAAAAAAAAAAAAAAGAGAGAGAGAAAAAAATACTCTGGAAAGAAATTAACGTCATAAGCTGACCTTAAATTTATACATAGAAAGGTGAAAATGAATGATATGCCTTCAACTTGCAAGTTATGTATCATTTTATAACTGTTACCTTCACTTGGATCAGAAGTGAAGTTATTTTGAGAACTGAGCATCCATTCTGTACTTTCTTGTCTTTACATATGAGATACAAATCCTGTTTTTAAGCACAGATGTCTTAATATTCATTGTAGCATGTACCACCACAGCTAGGATGTGAATTAAGTATTAGATACCTTGCCCCAAGGATTACTGCCATATAATTCTTTACATGAAAAAACAGCATAATAACAACTATACATGGAGAGGATTCTGCGAGCACGGAAGCTTAACGCTTCCCCCTCTCTCCCTTCTACTCCCAAATCTATCTCATACCCAACACAGTGGCTCTCCTGAGCTAAAGCACCTATTGGGGTGAGTAGGCAGGGAGGACCTACATGGAGGAGCTACAAACCCTCTGCAATATTCTCCCCTCTGGGTGGACATGAGCCTAAGGACCAACGAGTCTATGGATCCCCAAAGGCTAAGGAAAAAGCTGGGAAAAAAGGCTGAATCCTGCTAGTAACGTTTATTATTCAATACTGTCTTGGCAATGCAATACTAGCAATGTGATAAAGCAAACAAGAAATGGCTGAAAAAATTATAGCAAGAGGTGTTGTTTTTTGGGTTGATGCCATAAATAAATATCTAGAAATGGAAATGAAATAAAGAAAAACAAAATCTAAAAAACACCTAGAAATAAATTAAAAAGAAAGGCACAGGGCCTATTTGAGAACATAAAACAAAATCTGAATAAGAAAGATGTACCTGGGCTTCCCTGGTAGTGCAGTGGTTAAGAATCCGCCTGCCAACGCAGGGGTCCATGGGTTCGAGCCCTGGTCCGGGACGATCCCACATGCCGCAGAGCAACTAAGCCCGTGCACCACAAATACTGAGCCTGAGCTCTAGAGTCCACAAGCCACAACTACTGAAGCCCGTGCGCCTACAGCCCATGCTCCACAACAAGAGAAGCCACCACAATGAGAAGCCCACACACTGCAACTAAGACCCAATGCAGCCAAAAACAAAAACAAACAAACAAAAAAGATGTTCCATGTTCTTATGTAGGAAGATTTGATATAAAAAGGTGAATTCTACCAAAATTAAAACAGAAATGTATTTCCACTTATTAAGCATGAAAAGACTGAAAAAAAGGTAAGGGGTGAATTGCCCCAGCAGATATCAGAAGACTAAAATCAAATAAAAATAATATTGTTATAAGAAAATACAAATAAACCAATGGAATGGTTTGTAAACATTTTTTACAGAAAGATACCATAAAAAAATCAAGACAAATTTTATAGTTGTGATTATTTTTTACAAAGTGTTTGATAGAAAAATGGTTAATATCTATAAAAATAATTTTTGTAAAATCAGATAAATAACCCAAAAGAAAAATAAGCAAAATATTTATTTTGCCCTCAACTCTGTGCTCAAGACCAACAGGCTGTCCTCATACTTACAATGTCCCCTCTGCCTTCAAAGGTCCTCTCATCACTCTTTGCCTACCTTAATTCTATCCACTTGTCAGACCTCAAAAGACATGACACTTTCATCAAAGAAGGCTTCTCTGCCCTACTAAGCTAGATCAAATTCCCCTTATAGGAATTAGGCTTTATTGCACTATATACTTCTCCTTCACAGAACCAACCACAGTTGTGATTTAAAATTTGTTTGTATACTTATTTGATTAATTTCTTTCCACCTCTAGATTATAAACTTTTAAAGCATGATGTACCATATTAATAACCACTTGCATCCCCTGTGCACAGTATTAGGCATAGCATGCAATGTTTGTGAACAAATGAACTTGAATGAATGAATGAGACAACCTTTTCTTACATGTAGCATATTGGCAGGATAACACTTATGAATCCATTGCTTCTTGAAAAACAGAAAATATGTGCCTAATTTTTACTATACAACCTAAATACCAATGCCTAAGGACTTCACAGTCACTTTACAAGTCTTTTTTAACAGATACCCTCCTTAATCACATCTGTTTACCTGTGCTTGTCTCAATAACATTTTAGTTACATTTTTGAAGCACTTCCTGCCATTAACCTCATCTCTAGAATACTGGCTAATATGAAGCACCTGGATTTCAGGAACACAGACCTGAAACACAGACGCTAAAGTAAACTGTTATGTAAATGACAGAAATGACGCATTTTGGGGGCTGTAATGGATCTCTAAACTACTTTTGGACCTATTTTACTTTTACCACTAAAATTCCGTCATTGGATTTATAGCCATTTTGAGCCAGCGGTAATCAAATTACAGATGAAAAAGAACTAAAGTTTTCCAACAATCTGTATAAAAGTCAACCTTTAAAGAATATCACCAGTTAGAGATTTTCTAGGTTTGGTCAAAGTGGACTTCACTTTATGTGATACTTATGTCTTGAAAATTGTGTAAGCTTAATTTTTATAAATAAAATTATATTTTCTTTGTTAGTCTTACCTATGTCTGGATACTAGTTGTTCCACATTTCATATGTGTGCCCCTGAGCAAGTGATTTAAAATTCCTCAGCTTCAGTTTCCTGACATGTAAAATCAGATAATGATCCCTACATCCTAAGATGGTTTTGAGGCTTCCAAAGATAAAATGGGCCTCACTGAAGCATGCTTGCTGTCCTATCCTTTTCACCCCCTGCTATACAGGAATTCTATTAGAATGCTGCAAAGTAAAAAAGTTTAGTAAAATTATGCCCTTTATTTGTCTTATTAATAAACCTGGATTTTCAGGTTTTATTTAAATTTACTTACTAATTTAAGGTCTCAAATAGTCCAGAGATCTATATCTAGTATATTAAAGAAATGAAAAGTACAGATTAATCAAAATGCCACATAAGTAAAAGCTACACTTAATCAATAGACTATCCCAACCACACAAACTAATCAGCTGTAAAGGAGTCAACAGCAGAAATATGGTATTACCTTTAGATCATATAATTAAGGAAAACAGAAAGCAGATCCCATCTTCCTTTCATCAAGGTATGAATGAAGATTCAAAAATACAAAATAGGGAAATGGAAAAAGCCAGAGAATGGACAATGGACAAAAACTAAGACTCCTAAATTTTTATATTCACTTATGCATCTCATGTCTAAAATTTTAATCAAGTTCAAGAAAACCAAACCAGATAAGGGTAAAGCCAACAGCAAAGTCAATAAAGAGAACCAATAAAACCCTGAGGCTCAGGGTCTTCTCTGGTGGCGCAGCAGTTAAGAATCCGCCTTTCAATGCAGGGGACATGGGTTCGATCCCTGGTCCAGGAAGATCCCACATGCCGCAGAGCAACTAAGCCCATGTGCCACAACTACTGAGCCTGCACTCTAGAGCTCGTGAGCCACAACTACTGAAGCCCGCATGCCTAGAGCCTGTGCTCCACAACAAGAGAAGCCACCGCAACGAGAAGCCTGCGCACCACAATGAAGAGTAGCCCCTGCTCGCCACAACTAGAGAAAGCCTATGAGCAGCAACGAAGACCCAACACAGCCAAAAATAAATAAATAAATAACAAAAAACCCTGAGGCTCTTGTCTCTCCCTGTCTGAGGCAAAGCTGCCACTGCCTTGACAGGAAAGATCAGGCAGCAAGCTCTGCCCTAACAGTCACCACCTGGCAGCCAGGTTTTGTCAAGCAAATTTTGAGAATTCTCTAGCTTCCCACTTTCTATCTAATTATAGAACTTTATGAAAACCATTCTCTCTCACATATACACATTCTCTTTCCCTCTCTCTCTCACATTCTCTCTCTAAATCCTTTTATGTTATGATATGACAGTAACAGGTATGGATACATCTGACAATATTCCCCAGAAAAGAATGGTAAATACTGCCATAAAGGAAAGAACTGTGCTTACTGTAAAAATAATAAATCTGCTCTGAAATCAGGAGTATAAAGTGTTTGAAAAAGAATATCATTGGTATAATTAGATAAACCTGTAATATGGCTTCTTTAAAGAACAATTCCGATCAGATGTGTAAATTCACTCAGTCATGCCCTTTTCATTTTGTGGATGAGGAAACGAAGGCCCAGCAAGACAGTAAGCACCTGTGGACACGCAACTAGTCAGTGCCACACCCCCCACAGAGCCTTACAGGCCTCCCTTCTAGTGCAGTGCTCTTAGTAGGAAACCTGTTTTTCAAGGGAAACTGCTTTGGCCTTTATGTCTCAAATATCTGACAACTTGGCGAGCTCAGAGAGGTTTACATGAAGTCACAAATTGTCAGACTAGGTGAATAAGGCAAAACTGTGATCTTGATCTATCATGCATGTTTCTGGATGCAACCCTTCCAACGGCTCTTTTCCACTTGCTCCTACTATTCTCCCACCATCTGAATTAATTTTAAAAGTGTTTTTTCTTCAACTACTACAACAGCACTATCCTTGTTAAAGCCAGCTAGTTCTTTCAGTTTTGGATGATTTGAACTATAAAGTCTTTTTTTCAGCTTCAGAATTATGTGATCTTTGGTGCTTTTAATATTCCACGATTCAACGAAGTAAGTACTTGTGAAGCACCTACAGTGTACGTAACACTGTGCTAAATCCTACTACACAGATTTAAAAAGGAAAAAACAAAAAACCCCAAACAAACAAAAAAAACTAACCTTGCCTTCAGATATCACTAGCATGTTGAGTGTATTAGTGTATCCACAATGCTAGTTAGATCAAGAATTACCTAACTTGGGCAAATCAATGAACCTGTCCAGGCCTAGATAAAGAGATTTTCGAACTGTGCTTTAGAATTTCCATAAATATGTGATGCTATAACCACTGGTCCCCAGGAGGACAGAGTCAAGCCACCTGAGTCAATCTCGCTTATCCCCATCTACCCACCCCTTCCAAGTTCAACCCCAAAGTGGGCTGCTGCATTAAAAAAAAAAAAAATGGGGCTTCCCTGGTGGCAGAGTGGTTGAGAGTCCGCCTGCCGATGCAGGGGACATGGGTTCGTGCCCCGGTCCGGGAAGATCCCACATGCCGCAGAGCGGCTGGGCCCGTGAGCCATGGCCGCTGAGCCTGCGCGTCTGGAGCCTGTGCTCCGCAATGGGAGGGGCCACAACAGTGAGAGGCCCGCGCACCGCAAAAAAAAAAAAAAAAAAAAAAAAGAAAAAGAAAAAGAAATGAAATCTACTCAGAAAACTTCAGGACCACTCTAAAATTCTGTAATAACCTGTTACTGTTTTTAATCCGTATTTTAATCACCAGTATCTATCTCAGTGATGGTGAAGACGCAGCCTCTCCCTATGAGATTTACAGACCACATAAAGGATCCTACCCACTATAAGTACTATACTTAGTCCATAAAATCTGACTCAATTTTGGCTTTCCTCAGTGGAATAACTAAAGCATATCACTAATGAATCTAGTTCTGTAAAATCACTCCTGAAGTTCTCTTAGGGAATACCTAGGTGGTCAGTACCAATTCATGTAACGTGAGACACTTCTCTCCATACAACTAGGCTTCCTGCCACCTTTCTCACATTATTTTATGCAGCTATAGTAACTGTCCTATTTGCCCACTGTTTAACATAACAGTTGCCGAAACTGTTCTACCGCTCTGCTGCCTATACAGAGAAGACTGAGACTGTCTCATGTGAGCAGCAACAATGTTTCCCTTCCTTTTCTTTAACAGGTCTCTGCAAACCTCTCTTCTCTTGGGCTAAAAACTTTACTGGTTAATCCCAATCCTCAATTGCCTTGCTCCATCAATTACTTTCCTTCTTATTTGATAAACACATTCTTCCATAAAATAACCTAAAATTTTATTCTGCCTTAGCCTTTGCATTACTTCGCCAAGTCTTTATTATACTGTGGATGATCCGTGGCTTATGACACATTGTCTTTAGCTACCGCTGAGTGACACTTTAGGAAGCAGCTTTACTGAAACTATTATTATATTTTTACCGTAGGTAAAGTATAAAGGATATTGCCCTGTCCCTTCAAAATGAGGCCACGTGAGAATTTCTTTCCTAGGTGGTGCCCAAGAAAAGTTAGCTTTCCTGATGACCTAGTAGGTTTTCATCATATATAAAATGAAAAACAAAATTATATCTCATCACATTTCTTTCCCCTTTGCTCTGGCTACAAGGAAGCTTGGGGTCAAATTTATAGGTCAATTTTAATAAATTTGATGATCTCACTTATTCAGAGCGTAGGTCATTTCATGCCGGGTTTCCATTTTATATCTTTGGTGGCTCTAATTTTAAATTTCAAACTTTTTCTATTTTGTGACTATACAAAATATATTCTTGTAAATTGCCTCAGATTCTTCATGATACAAGATAAAGTATAAATAAATAAATTATGGTATTGCCAAACCCACTGGGTAACATTTGTGCTTAACAAAGACTCGTGGAATTAAAATTTTACTTTCCTGAAAAAAGGAAGCAGAGGTGTGTGGCTGATTAGATCATCTGGTCTCATTCCATCGGGCATTTTCCTCATTTTATTTCTATTGTACATATTATGAATCCATGATCTAAACACAGGCTATCTGCCACTATGTTAATGAAATAAATGGGAAGCAACCTTATGTAAGTCATAAAAACTTTTTATTCTTTGAGTATATTGGGATTTTTGTTTTTTACTTTTCAATTGGACAGTTTGTTTTCCTCTTTGAACACACACTAATATGATGGCGCTATAAAAGATTAAAAAGTAACTGGAGAAGTAACTATGAGTAAAGACTGTGAGATAGTAAAAATGGCTACTGAGGGAAGTTATGACACAATCTCTTTGAGTTTGAATCGAGGGCCTGCTAGATGAGAGTCTATGTTTGTGATACTGTGTTTCTAATTCCTATTCTTAACTGCTTTTTCTATGATCGTAGGCAACTAGCTTTCTGGATACCATTCATTCAGTGAAAATTTACTCAGTATTGCTATATAGGAAACACATGGTAGTTTTAAAGTACTCTACAGAAACATGGAGTTTCTTAACCCCATGAAAGTGTACAGTTATGAGACGCTACTATTTATTTTGTTGTACAACACTGAGGACCCATCATCTAAAACAAATACAGTCGATTCTCATCTGTGATACTTATGTTTTATAAAGTTACTGCAAACACTGAATTAACAAATACTGAACCATTGCTCTTAGGGGGACTACAAGGGTTACTGCAAGTCTCTGGTCACATGTCTTCAACTCATCAATACATAACCTTGTTTTATGTATGTTTCTGTATAAAGATAGCACTTTAGCACTATGCTTGGGAGTCATTTTTAACATCAGTATTACCAACAAAAAGCACAAAAATGTGAAGAACGCGGCACTAAATAGACTGGGAAATGTCACTTGTTTACAGTATGAGAGCAGAAACAAGAAGGCACAGCATCACTGAAAATGTGCACATGGGCAAATCAAATTTTTCATCACTCTGCACATGTCCAGGGTAGTACTGTTGAGTACTGACTTTGAGGTTGCAAATAAATTTTAGCAAGCAGGCTAATCTGCAAATACAAAATCTGCAAATAAAGAGCACCAACTAAATGAGTCACATATTTTCACAGTGCAGTCTCTGATTTGACTGCCACCAAAAGGAAGAGATCTGGAAAACCCTAATAAATGTTATTCAGTTACCATGCAAACTGAAAAGACTTTGGACTAGAGTGCTTCAAGAAGTAGGATGTCTGAGGCTTTCATGAGTTGGTAGTGTTAAAAATGTTACTTCCTACCTGGTATATTCTAAAAGGGATGTAACGAAATCCATTTTCCTCTGCAGGATATTCCATGAGTTTCCGATTGATCGCCCAAAACTGGTCAAATCTGTCTGTAATGATAAATTATTCATAAAAATGAACATTGTAATTTAATACCTCATATGAAGAGATGAAAGTTGTTAAGCATCCATTCTAGTAGAAGTTTCTGAAAGGGCATTATTTCTATATTATTTTTTCTTAAACTTATCTTTCCATAACTAAACATAAAGCAAGATATAAATTTTTTTTCTACGTTATTGTTGCTTCCTTTTCCTAGATATCTCCATAGACACTTTTTCTCAGAGGAGAAACCCTAAATAGATTATGACTACTGGTGTCATCACGGCAAAAAACATCAGGTATAGATGAATGTCTCGATTCCCTTGGTCCTATTCCTACTGTCTAAACTATAAGGGCACAGCTTCAAGTGACCTAAAGTTTAACCACAAATTGTTTAAAGAGACAAAGTAAAAATACCAAACACAGTACACATTAAGCAGAAAAAAGATAAAATTATAGGACAGGCTTTGAAAGAAATGTGAAACTGACACTTAAATAACTGTCAGTTGTAGTTAAATCTTAGACTGATTAAACAATTCCTTTTTAGGGCTTCCCTGGTGGCGGAGTGGTTGAGAGTCCGCCTGCCGATGCAGGGGACACGAGTTCATGCCCCAGTCCGGGAAGATCCCACATGCCACGGAGCGGCTAGGCCCGTGAGCCATGGCCTCTGAGCCTGCGCGTCCAGAGCCTGTGTCCGCAACGGGAGAGGCCACGACGGTGAGAGGCCCGCGTACCGCCAAAAAAAAAACTCCTTTTAAAAAATGTAAGGCTTGCTTTAACCAAAAAAAACACCCACTTTACTGATATATAATTCACATACCATAAAATTCACCTTTTTGAAGTGTTAACTGAGTGGTTGTTAGCATATTCAGAGTTGCCAATATCTAATTTCAGAACATTTTCATCATCCCCAAAAGAAACCTGTACCCATTAATAATTATGCCCTCCTCGCCCATCCCCTGGAAATCACTAATCTCTATTCTATTCCAGAGATTTCATATAAATGGAATCATATAATATGTGGTCTTCTGCATCTATTTTTTTTCTTACTATGTTTTCAAGGTTCATACATGTAGCATGTATCAGAACTTCATTTTTACTACCAAATAATGTGTCATTGTATGGAGATACCACATTTTGTTTACCCATTCATCAGTTTGTAGACATCTGGGTTGTTCCCACTTTTTGACTATTATGATTAATGCTACCATGAATATTCATGTACAAGTTTCTGTATGGATGCGTATTTTCAATTTTCTTGGGCATACTACCTAAGAATGGAACTGCCGAGTTACACGGTAACTGTTTATCTGCCATACAGTAACTATGTTTTGAGGAACTACCAAACTGCTTTCCAAAGAGACTGCACCATTTTACATCCCCACCAACAATGTATGAGGATTCTGATCTGTCCACATCCTTGCCAACACATTATTGTCCATCTTCTTTATTATAGTCATTCTAGTGGGTATGAAGTGGTATCCCCTTATGGTTTGATTTCCATTTCCCTAAAGACTAATTATGCTGAGTACCTTTTCATTTGTTTCCTAGCCATTTATATATTTTCTTTTGGAGAAATGTCTATCAAATCCTTTGTCCTCTTTTTAACTGGGTTGTTTATCTTTTTGATGTTGAGTATTGTAAGAGTTCTTTATGTATTCTGGATATAAGCCCCTTAATCTGATAAATAATACACAACTGTTTTTTTTGCCCATTGCTGTGTGTGTTTTTTTTTTTTTTTTTTTTTTTTTTTTTTTTTTTTGCGGTAGGCGGGCCTCTCACTGCTGTGGCCTCTCCCCCTGCGGAGCACAGGCTCCGGACGCGCAGGCCCAGCGGCCATGGCTCACGGGCCCAGCCGCTCCGCGGCATGTGGGATCCTCCCAGACCGGGGCACGAACCCGTGTTCCCTGCATCGGCAGGCGGACTCTCAACCACTGCGCCACCAGGGAAGCCCGTGTGTGTTGTTTTTTAATGGCTTTAACTCACCCAGATTTCTACCTTAAAATATTTTTTATACACAGAAATTTATCTCAGAATCAAATCTCTGTAAAGTACATGAATACTCCAGAATCTCAGGTCAGCCTGGTAGATTCTCTACTACTAGACCCATCTCAACCCAATTTACTGGCAATCTATTCATACTGCTTAAGCCATCATAATTATATATAAAAAACAAAGTTTAGTTGTTTCTTCTTAGATGACTGTGACAGGCTCTAGGCCTTCTCTAATCTCATTTTCAACTCCAATCTGGGGAAAGACACATACTACAACAGAACTGGTAGGATAGGGAATTTAGAACCCAGTCAGTCCAGGGCAATTTCACAGATGACAACTAAGGTCCAGCTTGTTATGAGTTTAGTTAAGAACCAAGACAAGACTCTTGGTCTTCTGATTCAAAGCCCACAACCGTTTCAACAGTTGCAACCACAAAACTGCATCTTAATGCTAAGAGTAGCTCCTTTAACCACAATTCTTTCATGTATGAATCAATTATTCAGTCAATGCTTTTTAAAAAGCATCTTTCTACTTTCAAGTATCAAGCAAGAATGTGATAGCTAAATAAAGTGATTCTTCATGCGCTGCTAAAATTTTACTCACTGCCTCATCATTAAATCTCTAACACCTACCACAGTGCATGCACAACATATGCTCTTGAATCAATGAATAACAGAATACTACATATATAACTTTTCATTAAAATTTCTGGATTCTAATCCTAGGTCTGCAACTTAATAGCTAGACTAGAAACAAATCAACTGAAAATTCTGCCCTAATTCACTTACAGATGAAATAAAAGGAGTTAAATAGTTTTAATACCTCTTCTAAAAATAAAATTTTGTACTTATTTAAGATACCTTCTTTATCAAAATATAACTTATTAAAAACCACAAGCAAACCTCTATTAAATGAAAAACTTATACTGTTTCTAACAGGGGGAAAAAAATGGGCTAAAGCAGTGGTCCTTAACCAGGGAAGATTCTGCTCCCCTGTGGGTCTGGGGACATCTTTGGATGTCACCAATATGTGTGTGTTACTAACATCTAGTGGGTAAAAGACAGGGATGCTGCTAAACATACCACAACGCATAGGACAGCTCTCCACAACCAAGAATTATCTGACTCAAAATGTTCATAGGGCTAAAGGAAGGAAAGCAAACACAAACAAAAGGTACAGAAAGGTGATTAGTAAAAAGCTTTCACGTACCTATATTGCAAAAAAGTAAACTGGAAAAAGAAACATTACTGTGCACATTACCAATTTACTGACACTCAGCTCCAAATTCACCCTTCAATATATACACAGGCATAATGGACACAATTTCTTTAAGCATTTCTAGCGTGACAATCACATTAAGCTTTCTCAGTAGAGGGTACTGAAAGGACACTGCAGGAGAAAGGGGCTCCTGCCTACACACACACACACACACACTGAAGGCCCCTTGCCCAAATTAGCACCCTGTTTTCCTCTGCAGGCCCATATGGGTGGCTGGCCTACAGTTTCCCACAAAGACGCCAGTCCCTCTGCATTCCTGTGTCACTTGTTGCTGGTGGCCCGCACTCCAGATTTTCCTGACTTCCCAGCCACTGCAGACCAGCTCCAATCTGGGCAAAACAGTGAACTTCTCTACCAACCCAATGGGCTGGAATATACGTTCTCCAATGAGTTCTAAACCCAGCCCTGGGAAGGGGCTCCTTTTAAGTGTGACCTTCCTCTTTAGCCCTAGGGTACCAGATGTGATTTTCTTATATCTTCAGCTACTCTTTTACCAGAGTTTAATCATTCAGTATATAATACTTAACCTATTTAACCCTCTGTGTGGTTTCTATCTCCTGACTGGACCTAGTCTGATACAACTATGTTTTAAAGGAATAAAGACATAATAAAAATCTGTATTAAGATTAGCTTTATCTTCTTATAAAAATGTTATGTTCTTAAATAAAATAGGCATTTCCTCAACAATACCAAAAACATTCCAACCAAGAATAATCTAACTTTTATAAGTCAAAGTTATTAACTAGAAAGACACAAATAAAAGAAATTAAAAGAAAATCAGTGCTGAGTTTCAGTTTATAACCAAATGTCTTTCACACTGGGTTTTGTAACATCAGGAGCTCTTCTATCCCTTAGTCAATAATTAAATAAAATTGGAGTAAGGATGTATTGCTAACTTCTTACATGGTAATGAATCAAGTACATATTAACCT
The DNA here is from genome assembly GCF_964341445.2 of Mesoplodon mirus. NCBI lineage: Eukaryota > Metazoa > Chordata > Mammalia > Artiodactyla > Ziphiidae > Mesoplodon > Mesoplodon mirus. The sequence goes on along the minus strand of NC_138986.1, from coordinate 52,641,695 downwards.
GTTACCAAACAATACTTTGAATATTGGAACTATGTTATTAGTTATTATAATTAAGTTGTAAATTTAGTTATTTGTGTCATTGGCCACGAAAACAGTACCTACAAGTAAAAGAAGCTCAATGGTCTTTAGCTGCTCATTTTTTAAACTGTAAAGTTAGGTAAATGAACATCTATTTCAACAGCTTTCACATTAATTTAATTCTAATTCTAAAACAAAACAAACTACTAAGTAGAAGAAAATTAAAACTAGCAGTCACTTAGCTTATACAAAGAATGGGAGGAAAGAAGGTAACTGAACGTACTTCTTGCCAGAGCTATTAAGAATATGATTGGGACTTCCCAGGTGGTGCAGTGGTTGAGAAGCTGCCTGCCAATGCAGGGGACACGGGTTCGAGCCCTGGTCTGGGAGGATCCCACATGCCACGGAGCAACTGGGCCCGTGAGCCACAACTACTGAGCCTGCGCGTCTGGAGCCTGTGCTCTGCAACAAGAGAGGCCACGATAGTGAGAGGCCTGCGCACCGCGATGAAGAGTGGCCTCCGCTCGCTGCAACTAGAGAAAGCCCTCGCACAGAAACGAAGACCCAACACAATCAAAAAAAAAAAAAAAAAAAAAAAAGAATATGATTGATAAGTTGGTTTCTGTTTTCTATAGCTGTGCTATAGAAAGTCAATCTATTTTTTTAAAGATATTAAAAACAGAATTCCTCAAAATCCTGGTGGCCACCAATTTTTTTTTCTCACTCTCTGCTGAATTAAGCTTTTATATTGGTCTTGGAAATTTTTTTTAAATCCAGAAAAAAAAATTTTTTAAACCAAATCGGATCTTCCTAAGAAGCATGAAAAATAAATTGATTACATTTGTATTCTTTATTCCTCACATGGAAAAAGCTGCAGAAAAAAGTGGCAATCTTAAAGGATGTTTCTGCTCTTCCACTTAAGCTTTATTAAGAACTCAAGGCAAAATAATTTTTAATATTCAAATGCCACAAACAATGTATTCGTCTACAAGATCCCACAGGAAACATGGAGGACATCTAAGGGACTGTGACGCAGCCTCAATTCAGTAATGTGGTATCGCTGGCTGGGATATAACCATAGGGAAGGGGTGAAATGGCTTCCACATGCACACCATCCACTTCCTGCTCTTTAAGTCTGTGATGTCAAAAAGAACAGATTTACAGCACCCTAAATAAGTGTCAGATCATGATGGCCCATCAAACACAGGCTTTAAGCATTTCTTTAAAGAGAAAAGCAAATGGTTGAAAATCACTACTGAAGGGAACACACTCCTCACAAAATTCTGCATTTATCAACAGTATTATTCAAATCAGTACTACAGGTGGCCATGTAATATACATGGTGTTTTGACCAGAGGCTTTCAAAATTTATAGCAGAAAACATATCCAAGTACAGACCTATTTGAATTAATTTCTTAACATGTAATATAGTTAACATCTTTGTGAAGCAAAATAGGAGGGGAAAAAAAACAATAATTACTGGTAGGGTACCAAACACAGGTGTGTTAAATATGTGACCTGTATCTTCAAACTCATTTGTCCTCTGAGTCATATGTTAACAGGACAGTTAGGGCTGACCCAGGGAAGGGAGCATTCTCTGTACAGCAGCAAGTCCACGGGTGCTTGGATGCTTCTTAACAGAACTACACCCACACATGTCCATGAGAACTTCTGTTTGAGGTTTAAAGTTACTGTGATATATCTTCAAAGAAGTCCTGAAAATGCTTCAAGGACACCTGGAAATTTGTCATGAAGACAGAAGTAGGCAGGACCAGCAGGCTGGCCTCTGTATTAAGGCTGAGAGGAGAACCAAACCAGGAGAAGGTCAATTCTTAATCCTGTTTGTAAACACTCATCTTGGCAATAGGATTGTACCCTGGGGAATTTGTGGTTTGAGTGAGTCAAAAGAGCAATAAAACCTGGATCTGAGGAAATCTTTGACCTGGAGCATCACTGTCTCAGAATAAACTGAGAGAAGACATTTATAGTAGTCTCCCCTTATCCATGGGGGATACGTTCCAAGACCTCCAGTGGATGCCTGAAACAGCGGATAGTACCGAATCCTATACATACTGTGTTTTTTCCTATACCTACATACCTGTAATAAAGTTTAATTTATAAATTAGGCACAGTAAGAGACTATCCTGATTGCCAGCATCACTAACATTTGGGGGCCATTATTAAGTAAAATAAGGGTTATTTGAACACAAGCCCAGCAATACCACAACAGTTGATGTGATACCTGAGACGGCTACTACGTGACTAACAGGAGGGTAGCACGTACAGTGTGGATATACTGGAATCATCTCCTATACTTCACATGCTGAGGTGAGACGGAGCAAGATTTCATCATGCTACTCAGAACAGTGCACGATTTAAAACCTGTGAATTACTGATTTCTGGAATTTTTCATTTAATATCTTCAGACCACGTATGCCCACAGGAAACTGAAACTGTGGAAAACGAAACCATGAATAAGGAGGAACTACCATACTCCTCTGCCCTAAAAAAGAAGTGCTGTCTATTAAAATAAAGTCAATTACTGGGATTCACTCTCGGAATACGTTAAAGATGCTGTAACACACAGTCTAGAAAACTGGCATCAAGGAGAGGAATCAATATATATTTTTACAGTTCAATTCCCTCTGTATTCACTGCTACAACTTTCATCTAAACCACTATCAACTCTCATCTGAACCACTGTGACAGCCTCCTAATTGGTCTCTGCCCTTCCACTTGTATCCATAATACACAACATCCAGAATGCTCTTTTAAAACATAAATTGAATCATACCATGAATGAATAAATTTCCAAACATTTTTCTAATGGGCCATAAGGAATAATGCTTTATAATGTACTTTAACAATACGATTATTTGAAGTTAAGTACTAGAATCATTATTAAAAGAAAAAATCCACTGCATCTCCTTACTGGCTACAAATGGGGCAGACTGGCTCGCCACTCAAACTCTGCGTGCAAGCAACCACAATGTTGGTAATGAAATACCTCCTTCCCAGGAAGCTGGTTCCTTTCAGCCCCCTCCCACTCCCTTGGAATGCAATGGTTCCTGCATCCCTCTGAGATCTCGCTGCCTACCAATCTGCTTACTTACTAAAGCTCCAAATCACACTATTTTTCTTTTCTGTCCCTAGAAAACACCAAGCTTATCCCCATATCAGTTAGAGGCTTGGAATCCCCCACTTTTCTAATCATCACGTAGCTGCTTTTTTGTCTTCATCCAAGTCTCAACAGAGTGTCACCTCCTCAGGGGAGAATTTCCTCATAATTCTAGCTAAAGTATTATTGTTTTCTTCTAAACACTTACCGTTCTTTGAAATTACCCTATTTACATGTTTAATTAGTTACTGTCTCTCTCCCCCAATTAAAATGCATTCCAAGAGTCAATCCCAGTAGTTGACTTTATTTTAATAGACAGAATTCAATTACTGTATTTCAACCAATTAAGAAACATTTACTTCAAATTTATTTTCAAATTGGGCCAGTAACAACATAAAAGGGATTCAAAATTCAAAAAAAATCATAATATAAAAAACCCCCAACTTATTCTATGTGCTCATGTTAAAAATTTGAAAAAAGGAAGAATGACCTTCAATTATATTCAAGTCTTCACTGACTCTAAAAGACAATTTTTAAAGTAGCTTGCTTGCCAAAAAGAGATTTAAAGAGCTATAGCCAGTGGCAGGCCAGTGCTAATCAACTAAATGTATTCCTGTGTAAATCACCTATAGATTTTTAACCAGATTACCTGACTTGTTACCTTTCAAAACTATTGTAAATTGAGAAAATATTTTTCCTCTCAGGTTAAGTTACAGTTTATCACTTTCCTAAATTCAGAGGGCCAGAAACAAATTCAACATGTAATCAAGCCCATTTTTACTTCACTCAGAGCACTCCAAAGTCATAAGACAAAAACAAAAATCTATTTTAACTCTTGAAAGACCAATGGAGAAAAAGATACTCCATTATATTAACTATTATCTTTGCAATGTTTATTATGCAGGATACTCTATCTTTATTCTAATACAAATTCCTCATGCTTCTGATGAGAAACTGTAAATGAGAAAATTTTATTAATAATTATTCATAGACAAATAACAAAAGCTTAAAAAGGTGGGTGGGGCACCAGCGGTCACTGGAGATGCAATATATAATGCAACATTTCTCAGCTTTAGCTGCCTACCTGGACCACCTAAGAAACTTTAAAAAAAATACTAATGTCAAGGATCCACTCCAGACCAGTTATTTCAGATTCCCTGGAACTGTATTTTTTGGAAACTCCCAGATGATTCTAATATGTAGCCAGAGTTAACAGCCTCCAGATAGAAAATACACTGACTTTAGAATCAGAGATCTAGGATCAAATCCTGGTCCCATCTCTTACTAGCCCTGTAAGCTCTTTTCCTCGTTTTTAAAGTTGATAATGTTTATCTAATTCTTGGGAAGAATCACTAAGAAGGCATATCCAGGACTGGGACATCACAGGAATTTAGTAAATGTAATATGATTACAGGTAAATTCTGTTCTATTTCAAATCCATCTCATCTGTCCAAGGTGGCTACATGAAAAATGCCTCTTTAAAAGAAGTCCCCCATTTGCAAATAGTTCATATTATGAATCTCCAGTTTAATTCTAGGCAAGGAAGAGAAAAGAAAAAGTAAAACAACTGATAGAAGTAACAGTGTACTCAATTAAGTTTTTACTTTGTAGGTTCTGCATAGAGTTAAATCTATTAAAGTGTTTATTTACTCCCATTATGTACTTAATTGAGTACTGGGAGCTATAGAGAATTAAAAACCAAAATATAAAACAAGTACACAGACTCTCCTTTACTTAATGTGTAGTTGGGGAAGCCAAATTGACATACATAAAGTTATCACAATTTCTAATGGGTCCAGTTGGTCCTTTATTGTGCATTAGTAGTACCTGATGCTTCAAGTCCTCCCCACCCACTTCTCTTCTAATGCAGGTGACCAAGTGACAGATGCTTAAGTAAAAAGCATGTTAAAAGTTAGGCTGGGCCTGGTAGCGCAGTGGTTAAGAATCTGCCTGCCAATGCAGGGGACACGGGTTCGATCCCTGGTCTGGGAAGATCCCACGTGCCATGGAGCAACTAAGCCCATGCGCCACAACTACTGAGCCTGCGCTCTAGAGCCCACGCACGGCAACTACTGAAGCCCGCGTGCTCTAGGGCCCGTGCTCTGCAACAAGATAGGCCACCGCAATGAGAAGCCCACGCACCGCAACGAAGAGTAGCCCCCGCTCGCCACAACCAGAGAAAGCCCGCGCACAGCAACAAAGACCCAACACAGCCAAAAATAAAAAATTTTTTTAAAGTTAGGCTGGTAAAGAAGTGGTATTAAAATAACTCAAGTGATGCTGGAGTGAAAAGTCATGGGTTCTGATTATAGTAGAACCTCAGAGATCATTTTTTATTAATAACATACCTGAACAGAATTTAACTGTTTTTTTAAAACCCTAAATGAATATTATGTTGTTTGATTTTCAAAGCAATTTACTGAGGGAAGCTGCAGTTCAAAGCAGGTAAATGATTTGCTTGAGGTCACCAGACCAGTAGATTCTCAGGGATGCTACCATATCACAGAAAACTTTCAGTTACATTTCTATAAATTAAAACACTGCTTGCTTGTTAAAACTCCAAGTTGAGTCAATTCAATGATGTATGATTAACAGGAATCTGAGAAACTATTAATGAACAGAATGTTCATATTATCAAAAATTCCACAGTCCTATACTTCAAAATTCTTGGTAGTGTCAAGTATAATAGTTTACCAAATCTTGTCTCCTTTGGCAGTTACAGATCACAAACTGAACAGTTAGCAGTAGCTGCTGCAGAAATAAATACTTAATAAACATTTAAGTAAATAAAAATTTACTTCAACATGTACATTAAGGCATTATTTTTCAATGAGAACAAGGAAAAATGCAACTGATAATTGAAAACATCATTCAGTTAGGAACTACCTCTTAAAAGCTACCATGGACAATGATGAGTAAAACTGGAAAATTCAACCACAGTTTAACTTTTAGCTACTAGGATTATTCAGGTGGCAATTACTACAAAATGTATTTATTATAACAACTCATTCACTATCAAAACAAAGTTGATTTGTAAAATTATACACATACCCCCCAAAACAGGGCCCACCCAATATTTTATAAACTATATTACTTCCTGTAGTGAGTTTATTTTAGAATAAATACTATTATTTTAAATGTATTCAGTAGGTTTTAGTAATAAGTGATATACATAATGTATCCTAAAAGTTAATCAGGATTTCTAAGAATTCCAGTAGAAATAAGAATAAAGTTATTAAAAGTTGAAATTATTCTACCAATCTTCTCAACTGATTCATTTACACTCAAATATCTGAATCCTACAGAATATTATTCTGAGTGTAATAACACCTTAAAATAAATGCTGATAAAAATATTGGGGGGAAACTTTCTTTTGAATTTTATATTATTTATTTTTTGTACAGCAGGTTGTTATTAGTTACCTAGTTTATACACATTAGTGTATATATGTCAATCCCAATCTCCCAATTCATCCCATCACCACCAACACCTTCCCCCGCCACTTTTGGGGGGAAACTTCTGTATGCAAAGCCTTTCTCCTTCACTCACTGAGCCTATGCTATTGCCCTCTTCTCTTCCTCCTTCCCAGATATTAGATGTCCACTGATTGCCTTTCTTCCTCTGCTCCTCCTTCCTTACATTCTGAGTGGACAAATAGCAATACATTATTTTTCTTGCAAAAATGTTTTTATAGGGTTTTAAAAACCCACATAAAAATAATTTCACCTTAAAATAAGCGAAAAGTTAAGTGCAGGTTAATATGTTTGTAGGAAAAAAAATCTGAGTTTATTAACAAAAACAAGAAGCTAGTTTAAGAAAAAGAGGCATAAGGGCCTCCCTGGTGGCGCAGTGGTTGAGAGTCCGCCTGCCGATGCAGGGGATACGGGCTCGTGCCCCGGTCTGGGAGGATCCCGTATGCCGCGGAGCGGCTGGGCCCGTGAGCCATGGCCGCTGAGCCTGAGCGTCCGGAGCCTGTGCTCCGCAACGGGAGAGGCCACAACAGTGAGAGGCCCGCGTACGGAAAAAAAAAAAAAAAAAGAAAAAGAGGCATATATCTTGAAGTGTACTTCTGAGTGTGGTTTATGGTAATGTGAAATAAAGCGAAATCTGAATCTGGTTAAATCTTTTATGCAAATAAACTCCAATTAAAAATACCATTTGGGATAGTTCATTGATATTCCTCTACAGAGAAAGATAGAAATAAGCTAGATGGAGAAAAGCCCAGGAACCAGAGATAGTCTGGATCCTAAAGGGACCCTGTGGGAAGAAATGCTTCTTAAGTAGAAAGCCACTTTGAAGATAATGATCAGGACTTGACTGAACACCCTGTATCTTAGATACACAAATTTGTTTATTTTGCACTCATTTTTTATGGGTTGCTTCTTTTCTAGTTTTCCAGCATTTGGGTTAAAATCGTGCAACTCTCTGAATGTTAATTAAAACACTGGAATAGTTTAATATTTAAATGTAATTTTCACATAAAAGGATTTCTGAATCTTTTACAGTTTCTAAAGCAATAAAAGACACATGCAATGAATAATAACAAATTAGCCCTGCTATAGAATGGCAGTTACTTCTTTGGTTCAGAAAAAACATCATTAATATGGAGAACTGTGACATCAAGAACTCGTTATCACAGCCACAGATAGAGTAAATAGAATGTCACGGGGATAGGACTGGGAGAGTGGAGGGGGAGGAAATTCTAGAATTCTCAATAAAGTAATTTCTAGGTCTTTGTTAAAAAGTACATGAAATGGGTACCTGGGAATAGGTAACACACTGGCCCGCATTAATTAGACTGTTGAGCTAAAATGTTTATCTGGTCATCCAGACCCTAGAAAGATAATGAAAGAATTGGTCAGAGAGTAGGTAAAAGTTTAAATGAGAGGTAAGAGAGGGAAAGAAGTGTTATCAACATACTCAGAACTAGATCAAGTGCCACACAGAAAGCTGGAGAGGGAGAGGAAAGGCAGCAAAAGAAGGAAAAGGAAAAATATGGAAGACACATGTTACTTCAAAAAATGTAAACAGGGACTTCCCTGGTGGTGCAGTGGTTAAGAATCCACCTGCCAATGCAGGGGACTCGGGTTCGAGCCCTGGTCCGGGAAGATCCCACATGCCACGGAGCAACTAAGCCCGTGTGCCACAACTACTGAGCCTGCGCTCTAGAGCCCGCGAGCCACAACTACTGAGCCCGTGTGCTGCAACTACTGAAGCCCGTGCGCCTAGAGCCCGTGCTCCTCTACAAGAGAAGCCACCACAATGAGAAGCCTGCGCACCGCAACAAAGAGTAGGCCCTGCTCTCCACAACTAGAGAAACCCCGCATGCAGCAACGAAGACCCAACGCAGCCAAAAATAAAATAAATGAATTTTTTAAAAATGTAAACAGTCTTACTGAAATGACAGCATACTATTGATTCATTTGTCATTGAGTAGTCACCTCAACAAAAATAAAATAATCCTCATCATCCAGAAACAATTATAGCTAAGTTTACAATAAGAAGTTCACATGGTTATGTTTATACAAGAAGAGTTAACTGATTAAAATAAATTTTTAATTTGTTTACATGTCAAAGTCCTTTTGTTTAAAGAATATAGTTCCAAATACAGCCTAAATGAGTCACTGTAACAACTGAACATAGTATTTCTCAAAGGCTGAGTTGGTGGAACAGATGTGAAACTTCATAAATATATTGGCCCACGCTTTAGACTTTCAAACACATCTTACAAGGCTGTTGTGATGACAGTGATAATTCATGTAAAGTACCCAGGACAGAACTTGGGGATTCAATAAATGATCACTGCTACTTTAATGGAGAAGCAGTTTTATGCATTAATTCTACATCACGGACTCCGGAGCACAGCTGCGGCGCTTGCGCACTTGGAGCACGTCTCGCTGTCAGTAATGCCGGGAAGTTAGCTGTCGGGATCCATAAAATTGTTTTCCGTCCCTTTTCCCCGGTTCTTAGTGTCAGGAAACAGCAACGTGTGACTGCCTCACAACTAGCCGCAAAGCGCAAAAGCCGCCCAAGGATGACAAGAAGAAGAAAGATGCCGGAAAGTCGGCCAAGAAAGACAAAGGCCCAGTGAACAAATCTGGGGGCAAGGCCAAAAAGAAGAAGTGGTCCAAAGGCAAAGTTCGGGACAAGCTCAATAACCTAGTCTTGTTTGACAAAGCAACGTATGACAAACTCTGTAAAGAAGTTCCTAACTATAAGCTTACAACTCCAGCTGTCGTCTCTGAGAGACTGAAGATTCGTGGCTCCCTGGCCAGGGTAGCCCTGCAGGAGCTGCTTAGTAAAGGACTTATTAAACTGGTTTCAAAGCACAGAGCTCAAGTAATGTACACCAGAAATAGCAAGGGTGGAGATGCTCCAGCTGCTGGTGAAGATGCATGAACAGGTCCCACCAGCTGTATATTTTGAAAAATAAAACTTTATTAAATCCAAAAAAAAAAATTCTACATCACCTCTCTCAGAGCAGTGGTACTCAAATGGGGTGATTCTGCCGCTTAGGGGATATCTGGCAATGTCTGGAGACATTTTTTAATGTGATGATTGAGAACGGGGAGTAGTGTGCTCCTGGCATCTAGTGAGTGGGCAGAGACCAGGAATGCTGCCAAACATCCTATAGTGCACAGGACAGCCCCTCCCTGCCACCACCCCAACATCAAAGAATTATCCAGTCCAAAACATCTAATGGTGCCAACAATGAGAAATCCTGCTCAAGAGGAATGGCTCTCAAACTTTAGTGCATCACAATCACCTGGAGGGGTGCTGGACCACAAGTTACTGGGATCTGCCCCAGAGTTTCTGACTCAGTTGGTTTAGGATACATTTCTAATCAGTTCCTAGCTAAAACTGATACTTCTGTCCCATTGTCTACACTTTGAGAAACACTGCTCTAGAGAAAAGTGATCAGGAGCTAATTGACAAAACAAAAAAAAAATTACGAAAAGTAAGTACACTTGGGGTTTTCCATTCTCTTGAGGAGAATTATGATATTAAGTTTCAAAACAAAAGATTCATTTAAAAACAAAATAAGTTAAAATATATATGCACATATACCTTAACATAGGTCTTGGCAATTTTTTTCAGTCTGACATCAAAAGCAAAACCAACAAAAGCAAAAATAAACAAGTGGAACTACATCAAAGTAAAAAGCTTCTGCTCAGCGAAAGAAATCAACAAAATGAAAAGACAATCTACTGAATGGGAAAAAATATTTGCAAATCATGTATCTGATAAGAGGTTAATATCCAAAATATATTTAAAAACTCATACAATTCAATAGCAAAAAACCCCTAAACAATCCAATTTTAAAATGGGCAGAAGATCTGAATGGACATTTTCAAAGAAGACATATAGATGGCTAACAGGTAGATGAAAAGTGCTCAACATCACTATTAATAAGGAAAACACAAATCAAAACCACAATAAGATATCACCTCACAGGCCTCCCTGGTGGCACAGTGATTAAGAATCCGCCTGCCAATGCAGGGGACATGCATTCAAGCCCTGGTCCGGGAAGATCCCACATGCCAGCGGAGCAACTAAGCCTGTGTACCACAACTACTGAGCCTGCGCTCTAGAGCCCACGAGCCACAACTACTGAGCCTGCATGCCACAACTACTGAAGCCCGCGAGCCTAGAGCCCGTGCTCCGCAACAAGAGAAGCCACCGCAATGAGAAGCCCGCGCACCTCAACGAAGAGTAGCCCCCGCTCGCCACAACTAGAGCAAGTCCGCGCACAGCAACGAAGATACAACACAGCCAAAAAAAAAAAAAAGATATCACCTCACACCTGTCAGAATGGCTACTGTCAAAAAGAAAAGAGATAACAAGTGTTGGCAAGGACAGGGAGAAAAGAAAACCCTGTGCACTGCTGGTGGGAATGTAAACTGGTGCAGCCAGTATTTTAGTTATTTTTAGTTATTTTGTAACTGGTAAGGTACAGCATGATGACTACAGTTCATAATACTGTATGGCATATTTGAAAGTTGCTAAGAGAGTAGATCTTAAAAGTTCTCATCACAAAAAAAAATTTTTTACAACTATGTAAAATGACACGTTAACTAGACTTATTGTGGTAGTGAGCACTTTGCTATATATACAAATATTGAATCATTATATTGTACACCTGAAAATAATATAATGCTACATGTCAATTATACCTAAATTTAAAAAATTAAAAACTAAAATAAAAATATAAAAACAAAGGTAAACTATATATGCATATATACCTGTGTATATATGTGTGTTTTGTGTTTGTGTGTATACTGTGTTTTGTTTTTTTTTTAAGAAGAAAGAGGAATCATACTGTAAATTCAAATAATAATAATAGGTCATGAGTCCAAGAGTGAAAATCAATATCCGGATATTGATATTGGATCAATATCTGACAGATGTTCATCTGCATTTCCTTTATATAGGGTACCAACATTCATAAGAAAAAGCTTCTTGAACCTTCCCAAACTTACCTTACAAAAAAGTGACAGTACGTTACAAGGCATACATTTTTTTAGTTTTTTTAACTGGACCAGATAAATAAAAGATCTCATAAAGTAGTCTTCTTACTGTAGATAATTTGGAATTTTATTTAAAATGACATTACAAACTAAACCTTTGTATTCCTGCAACACTAAGAGTTCACTAAAAATATTTTCAAGTACTGTTCAGAGTTTAGACTGAGGTATAAATCTAGTCTCATAGATTTGTACATTTATCAACTGAATCTCATACACAAAAAATGTATTCTCTCTACCACTGATTAACTCTGGAACATATGACCATTCACTGTAATTAATGGACTCTTTTCAATAAACTTATGTTAGTATAATTTGTAGTGCATTATGAAATAACTGTCTAAATGTTTTCACCAAGTTTTATTATCCATGATGTTCACTGCCAAGTATACCCAAAGCACTGTAACAAGCTATGATCCAAATTATCACCAAATTTATTTACTCATTCAAATCATGTAATTCCCGAGAGCAATCTTTCTCCAGAAGCCAAGCAAAGTATCTTTATGATTTTATATTAAAACACAAATGCATAAACTTTTTAGACCTTTATCATTATTTCTAATTACAGAAAGTTAGAACACCAAGAGATTGATTTAAAACATGTAGCATAATATAGTAAAATGCTTGTTTGTTCAACAGTAAAACTTGAATGCTCAAGCAGGTCACAAATTTTCTCTAAGCAAATTTCTCACAAAGTTGTAGATTCCTGAAGCCACACACACAGCTTCAGACTGAACTTATTCATCTTACTATAATGCAGACAAAACAATAAGGAAAACGACTATCTCAGCTGTATGCAGAAAAAAAAGCAAAACACGGTTAGTGGATATAAAGAACTCTCAAACATTAGGAATATATGGGATTGCTCCATATTCATTGCCTTCACTGGGACATTAACTGTCATATCTTTTAAGATAAAATAATAAACAGGGCACTTATTGTTAAAGTAAATGACTATGAAATTAGAAGCTGCAGCATTCGATTCAAATCTGTTAAGCTTTCTTCATCTACTGACACACACTCACAATACTTAATTCCATCAACATCTAACTCAATGCATCTGCACGTGAATGTCTCAGAGACATTTCAAACTTTTCTTTTTTAATTTATTTAATTTATTTATTTTTGGCTGCCTTGGGACTTCGTTGCTGCACACGGGCTTTCTCTAGTTGCGGTGAGCAGGGGCTACTCTTCGTTGCGGTGTGTGGGCTTTTTCATTGTGGTGGCTTCTCCTGTTGTGCAGCACAGGCTCTAGGCACGCAGGCTCAGTAGTTATCGGGCTCTAGTGCACGCTCAGTAGTTGTGGTGCACAGGCTTAGCTGCTCCACGGCATGTGGGATCTTCCCGGACCAGGGCTCGAACCTGTGTCCCCTGCACTGGCAGGTGCATTCTTAACCACTGCACCACCAGGGAAGCCCACATTTCAAACTTTTGCCTTCAAGGCTGACCTTCTCAATTTGGCTTTGTTCCCCATCCCAAACCTATTTTTTGTCTAGTTATTTCATATCATGGTATAAAGCACTACTATCCATCTAGCTGCCCAAGTCAGAACTCAGGAATGATTCTTTCCTTTCTTTCAACCTAAACTTGAAACCGTACACAAGCCCCTGTGTCCCTGTCCTTTGAAGTAAAAGGCTTTTGCTTTAGTCTCCCAGGCCTCCATTGTGTCTCAAAAGGCTGACTCAAGAGTTAATGATTAGGAAATGTGAAGATGTAGAAATAAAGAATAGCTGTTGGGCTGGGAAACTGGTAACAATTTAGACTATAAATCCACCACACAGCACAGTCACCCAACTCCCAGGTCCCTGAAAGATACAGATAAAGGCCTGACACACATTCCTGAGTTGTTTTTAAAGGAAGCAGGCCCCCACCAGTTGGAAACTGCTGACCACAAGAACACAGATCCTAGTCTGGTTGAAACCAGAAGGTTGATGATGCTTGGAACTTCACCTTGATGCCAACCAATCAGAGAATTGTGCAACAGCTGATCACACACCCTGCAGCCCCTCCCTCACACTGCCTTTAAAACCCCTTCCCTGAAAGCCGTCGGTGAGTTTGGGTCTTTTGAGCATGAACTGCCCATTCTCCTTGCTTGGTGCCCTGCAGTAAACAATGTACTTTCCTTCACCACAACCCAGTGTCAGTAGATTGGCTTTACTGTGTGTGGGTGAGCAGACTCAAGTTCGGTTTAGTAACAACCTAACACCCCATCTAATAATAGATTCTGTCAATGCTACCTCCAAAATAAACCCCAGATTTACTGACCTTTCTCCATCTCTACCATCATCACCCTAAAGGCCACCATCATCTTATACCTGGACCTACTACTACAGACTCTCCACTTCCACTCTTGGCTCCCTCTATCCCACCCTCTATTCAGCAGCTACAATGTTCTTCCAACATATTCTGCATCTCATCACTCTCCTGCTTAAAAATCCTCCAATGGCTTTGCAATGCACTTAATATCACAATTCTTTCCTTGGGCTTCCCTGGTGGTGAAGTGGTTGAGTCCGCCTGCCAATGCAGGGGACACGGGTTTGAGCCCTGGTCCAGGAAGATCCCACATGCCACTGAGCAACTAAGCCTGTGTGCCACAACTGCTAAGCCTATGCTCTAGAGCCCACAAGCCACAACTACTGAGCCTGCATGCCACATCTATTGAAGCCCACGCGCCTAGAGCCCGTGCTCCGCAATGGGAGAGGCTGCTGCGATGAGGAGCCTGCGCACCACAACGAGGAGTGGTCCCCACTTGCCACAGCTGGAGAAAGCCCGCGTGCAGCAATGAAGACCCAACACAGCCAAAAATAAAAATAAATGAAATAAATAAATTAAAAAAAATTTCTTTTCCTTGACTTGAAAGGCCCTATATCACCTAGATCTTTCCCATTTCTCTAACCTCATTGCATGTCACTCTTCCTTCTTGGTCACTGGCCAAGACACACTGGCCTTCTTTCTATTTTTTAAAATATACCAAACTTTTTGCCTCATGTTCTTAAAACATGCCATTCCCTAATGTGACTAGTTCCCTTTCATCCCTAAGATTTCAGCTTAAATATCATCTTCTCAAACAGGTCTTTTATAACTACCTTAATAAAAACAGGCCCAATCCCTAATGATCTCTATTCTCAGCACTGTTTATTGCTTTCAAAATAGGGTAAGATCACTGCCAAAAGGATGCTTTCTGTCACATGAAACTTATGGAAAGAAACAGATAATAGAAAAGTGACATTTCTGCTACAAAGAATTTTTTTTTTAAATGATGAGACTATACTATAGATTGTTCTCACAGGTAGAGGGGAAATATGACAAGCACACTAGAGGAAAACGGTATCCTAGGGAAAAACAACTTAGTTCTCTCTCACTTTTGGTAAAAGCTACTAATAGGATTAAGTCTTCAAAAGTACCTAGCATTTTTCCCCACCTGAGGGGCTTTGCCCCTGACATTCCCTCTGCCTAGGAAGGTATTATGAACCCCAGATAAATGTATGGTCCTGCTTTAGGTCTTCATTTAATGTCATCCAATCAGTGAGGCCTTCTGAGACCACCTGATTAAAAACAGCAACGCCCTCTCCCAAAACAGTCCTTTCTCATCTTTCCCTGCTTTTTCTCCCACAGCACTCCTCGTCATCATAAGGCGCATAATGTATTTTACTTTTATATATACTTATTGTCTGTCTCCCCCATGATAATTTAAGCTGCATAAGGGCAGGAAATTCAGTCTTTTTTTTTTTTTTTTTTTTTTTACTACTTTATCTCCAGTATGGATTCAATAATTAACTGTTCAATGAATTAACATTAAAATGACACTCATAAAAGATGAACCAAGTTAAAGCAGGCATGTGATGGTTAATTTTATGCATCAACTTGACTGGCCACAGGTGCCCAGATTAAACATTATTTCTGGGTGTGCCTGTGAGGGTGTTTTGGGATGAGATTAGCATATAAATATGTGTCATTTCAGTAGACTGCCCACCCCAATGTGAGTGGACATCGTCCAATCAGTTGAGAACCTGAAGAGAACAAAAGGAAAGGCAGAGGAAACAGGAATCTGCCCCACTTTTTCCTGCCCCATTGCTTGAGCTGAGACATCTCATCTTTTCCTACCATTGAACTGGGATTTATACCAGCAGCATCCTTGGTTCTCAGGCCTTGAAACTCAGAGTGAATTACACCTCTGACTTTCCTGAGTCTTCAGCTTGCAGGGGGCAGATTGTGGGACTTGTAAGACTCCAAAATCACATGAACCAGTTCCTCATAATAAATCTCTGTGTGTGTGTGTGTGTGTGTGTGTGTATGTGCGTGTGTGTATTCATTCTATTTCTCTGGAGAATCCTGACTAATAAAAGGAGTATGTAAGTATGTAAGAAGAGTGGCAGGAAGGTCAACACCAAGCACAAGATGAGGTTTATTTAAAAAAAAAAAAAGGGAGGAAAAACAAAACGAGCTTTATAAACCATGTTTGGCAAAGAAAGAACGAACGCATGGAGAACATTATTGGGAAAGATGGTTATCATATTAAGAGGTGACAGAGAGAAAGCTAAACTATCCAACTTCTGTTCAGTTTCCATTTTCTTCAACAAGAGAATGATTTTCAAAGAAGAAAGTGTGAAAACTTAGCTAAAATAAAAATGATGCTTCAAAAGATTCAGACATAACAGTAGGTACTCTGCTTTAAATTAATGCAAGTCTTCAGACAAAGGAAAATTACTTCAGAGGACACTAAAAGAACCTAAAGATAGGATTACAAAACCAATGCCAATAATCTTATGAAACAATGGAAAACGAGAGAGGTGCCTGAGGTCAGCAGACAGGCAAATGTTTCAACCTAAAAATATGAATGGATTTTATCAACTGGTAAGCCTGACGTCAATCTTTAGCAGAGTTTTAGAATGTTTTTGAGCATTCAGAAAGTAAAACAATAATTAGTAGAAATCAGCATAAATTTAAAAATACTTATAGCATCAAAGTGACCATGTTTCTTTTTATGACAGTATTAAGGTACTGGATACCAAAAAAATGATTTATCTTAATGTAACGATAAAGATCACCTTCTGGGTGTGTCTATAAGCTGGATGAGTGTAGTTAGGCACACTCAACAGTTTCTAAAATGTCTGGGAACCAACTATGACAGTTTTCATTCTATTACCCACCATATTCAACCAAATACTAAGTCCTAGCAAGTCTACATCTCAAATATTTCTCAAAACTGTCCACTTCTCTCTACCTTCAAGACTGCCCTGTAGTCAGAAAAATTCATCTGCTACCTAACCACTGGAATGGACTCGTACTTGGCCTTTTAATTCCATATTTGTTCCCTTCTAATTCATTAACCATACAGTAGTCAGAGATAACTTAAAAAAGAACATCTGATTCCTTTATATCCCTGCTTATAATCTTTCAGCAGTCCCCTATCTACCTCACCTCACTCCTGGAGATTAAGTTCAATATCACTAAAATGTCCTACCAGACCCTGAATAGATAGGGTCCTCTATCCAATGTGCAGTGTTATCTACTTGCCACTCTCAATCTTGATCACCGTGCTCTAGTCAGAATAGCCTTCTGGAGCCTTATAAAGAAAGTTGAGGCCTTGGAGAACCACTGATTAAACAAAGAAGAACCACAGGAGGCTTGAAGGGGGAAGTCCAAGTAACATGGCTTTAAAGATTTGCTTAAAGGAAGTAGAAGTACCCCTTAAATAAAATATTGATTTTGAAAAAAAAAAAAAAAAAAAGAATAGCCTTCTTAGAGCCCCTAGAATTTATTAAGCTCTTTTCTCCTTCTCAGCCTAACCCACATCATTCCCTGTGCCTGGAACACTTTCATCACAACCACACTGCTCTCTATCCCTTCCTCTATAGCTCAAGATACAAATGTAATAATTATTTAAAGACTATCTGTTTAATGTCTGCCTCCCCCACCAGAATGTGAACTCTGAGGGAAGGAACCATGGCTGTCATACTCACCCCAGCGCCCCCTATGCCTAGCACAGTGCCTGGCATGTGGTAGATTCTTATAATTGGCTAATCCATACTATCAGGATCTGGGCATAACTCTCGTATAATGATTGTTCTTTCCAAGACTTGATTAAATAACAGAGTATAAAGTCTGTGAAGAATATAAATTTGTGAGTAATATTCATAGCGCTAGATTAAAGAATGAAAATTTCTATAAACTCAAAGTGGGGGAGGGGTGAGAGCAGATGAAAAAGACTGACCATATACTGATAACTGCTGAGATGGGTGATAGGTATGTGGATGCTCATTACAGTATTTTCTTTGCTCTTATTTATACAATGTGATCCCGGTGTTCTCATGACTGATAAACATCTGAGTTTTTCTAAAGAAAGGAAGCTTACCAAATAGTGACCTTTCACTGAGACAAAAGGTTCAAGAAGAATACTTATGCTTCCTATTGACAGTTCTACTTAAGAATCTCCTTCCACACCACCTACACATTAGAACAGTACTGACACCGTGATAACAGCACAGAAATGGAAGCTTCAAGATACAGAGTTAAGTCCAAAAATCTCTTGTCTTTCTGTTTTAGTAGTCTTTCTATGACACCACATTTATTTTTAGAAAGTTATCTATTGCCTTTTACCTAAGTCTTGCTTGAAAGGACCAGGGAGGAAGAGAGGGAAAGAGGGAGAGGTAGAGAGAGAAAGATGGGGAGGGAGGGAGCGAGGGAGGGAGGGAGAGAGAGAGAGAGGGAGGGAGGGAGGGAGGGAGGGAGGGAGGGAGAGAGAGACAGAGAGAGAGAGAGAAATAAACAATAATTATTCTTCCAGGAAATCCTCTGGAATCAAGAATATCTAATCACCAGAATTCAGGTGTAAGTGATTACCACTGGACAGTCTTTGAATCTGAGTCTTGTGAGGTATCATCACCTTGACATTTGTAAGGAAACTCCATCTCAGAAGAGTGATCTGCCATGGCCACACAACCAATAGGAGATAAGCAAAGAAAGATCAATGCTCCTTCTCGGACCAAGAGATTCTCAGTCCATTACTTATCCTACTATATTGCAACTGATAAAAACAAAGCAGTGCAATCACAACCCAACTGTCTCTGTCATATAAGCCAGTTAGAAGCATTGTGTTTCTTTTGCATCACCCACCAAACAAAAGTATTTTCAAAATGCTATGACTTATCATAAAATTCATCTTAAGCTAACCACTATTTCCTCTTAAAAACCAGTTTTAAGTTAAAATGGTACACTACCAAATAACGGATTTCTCTAAAAAATTACTTAGCTCAAAAGGATTAACCATACTTTATAAACAATGGAAATTTTCAATATTTAACGGTGAAAACTTGCATTTATTTGAAGGTCTATGGAATTTATTTGATGCCATCTTTTCTTTTTTAGTATACTCAGAAAACCAAAGCTGAAAACTAAGTCATATATTATGTTAAAAATATTTTTTAGAGATTTCCTCAAATCTCTAGCTTATAAGAAAAACCTCCTGACATTTAATAGAAAATAGCGTGCAAATATAGTGACAAGTGCCTCATAAATAATAAAAATGCTACTTTCTTCTCTTTTTTTGTGGTCATTACCTTTGTTTCACAGGGAGGTTAAATACTCTTATATCTAAAATGAAAACCCATAAAAAACACTGAAAGGCACAGTATGTCTTAAATGAGCTTTCTTGGTTTCAAAAGCTTTTCTTATTTCTTTTTCACAGAGATCTGAAAAATTAAAATTAGCATTTGAAAGTATTCAAAAATTGTTTAAATCGTTTAGTTGCTATGCTGTACAGGTGCAGTTCTGAATGAAATAAATTTACCATCTGCTTTGTCTCAATTCTGACCAGTTTACAATTACACTAACCAACAGGTGAAATGTCTTTGCCCTAACAGATCTGTAAGACTTTCTTTTGTATGGAAAAACTCTTAAACATAAAATCCACTTCCATAATTAAAAATTTTAAAGGTACTTCCTCAATTTTATACTAGTATTAACCTAGTTATAAAAAGCTGTTAACAGTATTTCCTTGTTGTACTAGATAGGATTAAAATAAAGGAGTCACTCAGTCAATATTTATTTTGTCCATTCTATGCCTAAGAATATACTAGGTGCTGGGGATACAGAAAATGCATGATACACTCTAGCCAAGAGAAATTTATATTCTAGCAGAATACATAAACCATAACTATACCAGAGAGTGAATTATGAGAGCAAGAATGCATATGAATGGACAAGGAGCCGTGAGAGCATGAAAATATAAATAGATCTGCCTCCACTTGGCTGTAGCTTCACAAAAACAGGATTCATGTTTGTTCTATCACTGCTGGATGATCACTAGCTCCTAGCATAGTGTCAAGCACATATTAGACGTTCAATAAATAGTTTGTTGGCTAAAAAAAAAATTGAAACAGGGAAGTTTTCACTTAGAGGGTGACAAGACAGATGAGCATTAAAACATTAAGTAAGAATTAAATAGACAAAAAGGGAGGGAAAGGTTATTCTAGGCAGAAGGAACAGAATGAACTACTATACCCACCTTTCACCAATTTACCTTAATGTAGGTAACATTCAACATTTTACCCCAAAATATATTTTCTACAAACAACCTCTACCCAACCAAAGATTTTCTAAATGTATATTTCAATTTAAAAAAGTAGAAAATAAACTATCAAGGTCTCCACAGGATACCACATGTAGGATTTTGAGTGTGTAAACTTAATCATTAGCAGTACCAATAAAACCAAACATAAGAGCTACAAAAATAATTTATAGCTAAAAGAAGGAACAAAATATATTTTAACCACATACCATTTTAAGTTGGATTTAATGAAACTCAATTTGAAAAGTAACTTAATAAAAGTTAAATTAATAAAAATAACTTTAAAATAGTCATATATCCAAGCAAGAATATAAGCTAAGACAAAAATAGGAAAAAAGGAATTTTAGAAAAAAATATATTTTTTATATACAAAAAATAGCAATGAAGGCAGTTATTAGACTAAGTCTGATATGTTAAGTTATACCAAGTTCTGAATGTGTGACGCTGTGAGTCATGCTTTAGATCAATGATAAATACAAGCTGTTGGTTTAATCAACCTTCTATAGGCTGGCAAATGTTTTCTAAAAGGGTTAGAGAGTAAATATTTTAAGCTGTGGGCCACATGGTCTCTTTCACAACTACTTTTTTTTGACTTTTTTTTTTTTAACATCTTTATTGGAGTATAATTGCTTTACATTGTTGTGTTAGCTGCTGCTGTATAACAAAAGTGAGTCAGCCATACATATACATATATCCCCATATCCCCTCCCTTTTGCGTCTCCCTCCCACCCTCCCTATCCCACCCCTCTAGGTGGTCACAAAGCACCGAGCTGATCTCCCTGTGTTATGCACCTGCTTCCCACTACCTGTCTGTTTCACATTTGGTAGTGTATATATGTCCATGCCACTCTCTCATTTCATCCCAGCTTACCCTTCCCCCTCCCCGTGTCCTCAAGTTCATTCTCTACCTCTGTGTCTTTATTCCTGTTCTGCCTCTAGGTTCGTTAGAACCTTTTTTTTTTTTTTTTTTTTTAGATTCCATATATATGTGTTAGCATATGGTATTTGTTTTTCTCTTTCTGACTTACTTCACTCTGTATGACAGACTCTAGGTCCATCCACCTCACTACAAATAACTCAGTTTCATTTCTTTTTATGGCTGAGTTAATATTCCATTGTATATATGTGCCACATCTTCTTTATCCATTCATCTGTTGATGGACACTTAGGTTGCTTCCATGTCCTGTCTATTGTAAATGGTGCTGCAATGAACACTGTGGTACATGACTCTTTTTGAATTATGGTTTTCTCAGGGTATATGCCCAGTAGTGGGATTGCTGGGTCATATGGTAGTTCTATTTTTAGTTTTTTAAGGAACCTCCATACTGTTCTCCATAGTGGCTGTATCAATTTACATTCCCACCAACAGTGCAAGAGGGTTCCCTTTTCTCCACTCTCTCTCCAGCATTTATTGTTTGTAGACATTTTGATGATGGCCATTCTGACTGGTGTGAGGTGATAACTCATTGTAGTTTTGATTTGCATTTCTCTGATGATTAGTGATGTTGAGCACCCTTTCATGTGTTTGTTGGCCATCTGTATGTCTTCTTTGGAGAAATGTCTATTTAGGTCTTCTGCCCATTTTTGGATTGGGTTGTTTTTTTGTTTGTTTTTGCGGTACGCAGGCCTCTCACTGTTGTGGCCTCTCCCGTTGCGGAGCACAGGCTCCTGACGCACAGGCTCAGTGGCCATGGCTCACGGGCCCAGCCGCTCCGCGGCATGCGGGATCTTCCCAGACCGGGGCACGAACCCGTGTCCCCTGCATCAGCAGGCGGACTCTCAACCACTGCGCCACCAGGGAAGCCCTGGGTTGTTTGTTTTTTTGATCACAACTATTTAACTCAGCTGTTGTAGCATGAAAGTAGCCACAGATGTTACAGAAATGAATTGTTGTGGCAGGGTTCTAATAAATCTTTATTTACAAAAACAGGTGGCTGGCTCATGACCACACTTTTTGCCAACTCCTGTTCTAGAGTCTCAAAGTGACTTCTCAATAATTCTCTTTATCAAGACAGCTTTACTTCCTTTCAAACACTTTCACATAAACTGTATTAGTGTTTCGTTAAAGCTTCTAAAAACATTTATAGGAAAACATAGCAGATATTCTCTTATTTTACAGATAAAGAAACTGAAGCTAAAAGGGATTGAGTGACTTGCCCTAAGGAGCTACCAGAAGAGCTGAGACTAAAAACCACATCTTGGTTATTTCCACAACTCTTACCCACCACCCTCCATAACTAATCCTCTAATGCCCCAACTGAAACAGTTCAATCATTTTAGAATCCTCTGCTGAATCCCTGGGCTCTCTATAGCTGACTCACCATGCTCACAATAGATTTCAAGAACATCTACTTAAAAGTTCATCTAAATTATTTACTTAAATTCTGAAGACAAATTACTCTCAGATCTCTTCTCTCTTTAGAACATTCCTGTCTTCTTCCATTTAAGCAATCCTCTTATTCACAAGCCTCCTAAAATGTCACTTCATCTACAAATAGCCAGCCAGGAAAAGGAAAAAGTACACCTTCTTAAGCGGTTGTAAACTCTTTTGATCACTTAATAAGAATAGGTGTACTCAGTAATAGAAATGAAGTGAAAGGCCTGGTGCCTTCCTTTTGCAAACCTTACAATCTAATTGAGAAATATCAGAGGTACAAATATGAAACTAAGGAGCAACTCCATGTAACTTGGGTCAAATCTAAGAAACTTAAAAAGAAATGTGAAAATTTAATTTACAGGACACACTGTCATAAAATACGTACCTTTTGTACTAATGAAGTCACAGATAATGCCCTGTATTTTGCATAATGAAAGTTTAATAAATACTAAATAACTACAGACAACTCTGTGAAATGGTAATGATACAGTCCAAAAGATAAAACTGTATCACATTTAAAAAAAATTTTTTTAAGGGGAAAAGAGGGGTCTTCTCTTATTCTAGTTGTTGCCATGAAAGAGCAGCTTATATTGTACCAACTCCTTGTCCAAAAACAACTATCGAAGATGGACAAAATACAGACAGTCCTTGCTTTGCACAGTAGTGCAGGACTGGAAAAATGACCATGCAACATAAAACCATGCAAAGTGATCTTAAGAGTTAATGGGAAAATTTATGATTGTTTTGTGATCTTTTAGAAAATTGTCAAAATATTAAAAACTCTGATGGTTATAATGTACAGGAAAATGAAAAAAGTAAATAAAACTAATATTTATTTAGTACTGTGTTTAACAGTACACTAATTAAAGCATGAGAAACATGGAGAATTAAAGTGCTTTATTTGTAAAAATCTTAAGCACAGTTTGAATAGTGCCTGCTTTCTTACAAGCAAGCATCTTTCCTAAACCTTGGCAAATTATCATACTCCTTTCTAAGTCTGGATCAACTTCAAGCATGTTACTTGCACTTTCAACACCATGAGATATCCCTGTTCCTTTAATGTGATATCTTTGCCAGTATCACTCCCTCTGGGATAACTTCATCCTTTTCATCACAACCACTTCCCTCATTTGTGTGGAAGAGTTTGCCTTCACTAAGCTCCTGGGGCGGCATATCTAAAGTCTCTCAAATGGTGGTAGTGTCAACAGCCCCACAGTTAGCTATGTCTTCTATAATTCCACTACCTTCTATTCAAATTTCACTTCCAGCATTATCACTTTTTGTTTCTTTGCTACATTTTCATCTTTCTTGGCTAATTCCCTCTTTCAATTATCCAGTTTTACAAAATGTTATGTGGGCTTATCAATGGACACAAGGAGGCAACACAACTGCATGCTTTGCTGTCTGTGAGTGAATTAAATAACAGCGGCATAACGACGATTCACTGACAGACACTCAAAGAAAGTGACTGGTCACTGATCATGACGTGTATCTGTTGTTACATAATGACTGAACCGAAGAGCTAACTCTTACGTAACTGTACTTTATGTGATTATTCACAGTTAATACACCATGACCAATGAAATTTGAGCCACATTGTTGGGGAACTGGCATTATTTAACTAAAGCATGTTAACTGAAATTCATGCATATTTGACCCATGCAAAGTGAGAACTGCCTACATACAGAACTGTGTGTAGGCACTGGAGGGCAATCAATGCAGGCAAGATTAAGGAACTATGATGGCTAAGAGAAGGAGAATACATCAGTAAATTGCAGATTCCCCTCAGCTTTTTCCTTGAGTGTATTTTCTAAATCTCAGCCAGGAGAGAGAGAATCTGAGCAAAAAGCAAGGCTTCCTGTTCTGAGAAAGCAGAGACTTAAGAGATTGTGCCCTACCCAGGCGGAGGTATTTCGGTACATACACAGGGTATTCAGTTGCAATTCCAGAAGGATCGTGACTAGGACTAAGGGCACTTTTTCCAGAAGCTAAACACAGGAAGTTTATACTGTCTTATATTATGGGCAAAGCAATCTGTCTAATGCTAGGGAATCCAGGAAGAGAGGGATGCTAGAAGGGTACAATGTAAGAAAGGTATGACCAAAGGTAGCTTCTTTGTGAAATTCTGTGCACAGAGGCTGGAATTTAAACTTGTACCACCAACCCTAAGATGTACCAATTACTCACAGGATTATAGTTACTTCATACTTCAAAATGTGGTATTATGAAATTAAACATTGTTATATTTACCATTTTGTAAACCCATCCAGAGCTGCTTGTGATCTTTTTTCTGCATTTCATTGATTACTTGACTTTTGTGCTTTAAAGCATCCGCTTCTTTCACACAAGACATAAAATGAGCTTCAATTACATCCTTAGATGGACAGTGCAGAAGGTCCTTTTCTGGAAAACTCTATCAAAGGAAGAAGAAATACACATATAAAACAGGTACACACATTACAAAATTAGCTCTTCAAAGAACTGTTATCTCCTGCAATTTTCCAATATTTTAAGCAAACCACCTCTTACCTTTGCAATAAAGAGATTTTAGTATAACTCCAAATACTTTTTTAAATTAACTTAAAAATCTTTAGCTGTCTGGCATATTCTTCACTTTTTCCAAGTAATCCTTGTGTGATATGGTATGCATTTATAAAACATGAAAAAAGATATGAAAGAGCAAGAATTTTAAAAATAGCTTTTTGACTGACCATACCTAGTATTGGCAAGAATGTGGATGGAAATGTAAAATGGTACAAACACTGTGGAAAACAGTTTGGTAGTTTCTTCTAAAAAAGCAAACAGACACCTACCATCTGATCCCGTCATTCTACAACTAGGTATTTACTTAAGAGGAATAAAAGCATATGTCTACACAAAGACTTGTACATGAATGTTCACAGCAGCTTTATTTGTAGCAGTAACAACACAGGAAGCAACCTAAGTGTCAACAGGTAAACAAATACATAAACTGCAGTATAAACTTATCAAAGTGTACACTTTTTTTTTTTTTTTTTTTTTTTTGCTGTACGCGGGCCTCTCACTGTTGTGGCCTCTCCCGTTGCGGAGCACAGGCTCCGGATGCGCAGGCCCAGCGGCCATGGCTCACGGGCCCAGCCGCTCCGCGGCATATGGGATCCTCCCAGACCGGGGCACGAACCCGTATCCCCTGCATCGGCAGGCGGACTCTCAACCACTGCGCCACCAGGGAGGCCCCAAAGTGTACACTTTTAACATGCATAGTTTCCTTTAGGTCAATCAGAGCTTAACAAAGCTGTTAAAATGTAAGGTCAAATAGCTAAATTTACATTCTTTACCTTCACTGAATCTTTTAGGCAGTTGAGGCAATGATCGTTGGACAAATAAGCAGTTATGTAAATGAGATGACATGTACTTTTCACCAAACAAAAGAAAGATATTAACAATAATAGCTAACTCTAATTGAACACTTAGTATGTGACAAACATTGTACTAAGACTTTAATATGGATTAAATCACTTAATTTTCCTAACAACTCTTGAGGTACACACTATTGTTATTGCTATTTTACAGATAAAACATATATAAATAAAGCTCTGGGAGTGGATAGGATTGCACAGCTTGCTAGTGGTGGAGTTAGAATTAGTGTGACTCAACAGTCCCAGCTCTTAAACCACCATGCAATACCACTTCCTCCCTAAGACCTAAATATGTACTTAATGATTATATTCGAACATTATCTTACCAAAAAAAGACATTGTTCTGTAAGTCCTTTAATAAAAATGGAGTCAAATAATAATGGTAGAAAATAGCATGAGTTATAGCCTACTCATGTTATTAATAGACAACATTCAATTATCCAAGTCATGGAAAGCTCCTGAATGATTAGGAAATTTACCATAGATGCCCTCCTACCAAAGGAAAAGGCACTTGACTACCTATGGCTATCTCCTAAAGCATATTTTTTAAACGCAAATAATCAGTCACACGTCCTTCTGTTTTCATAGAATCCAGCCTCACAGTTTCTGCTGAGTAAATGGTAAGCCACTATATAACTACCCGCTGGTCACAGTTGCCTAGAGCAGAAGTAAACAGCTGAAACAATCAAATTGTCTCTCTAGGTACAAATGGATTCCAGTTTCATGGTGCTCTTGAACTAGAAGTCCATAAAGAATTAAGATGGATGCTTTCCAACACAGGCACACAAAGGCAAAGAATAGGAGAAAATATAAAATGTCTTATGAATGAAAAGGCAAAAGGAGAATATGAGGGACAGATAAAACTAAAAGATGAGAGAGGATATGGACAGCAGAGAGAGTGTCCCTGCCTTAAGCAACTTTACAATCAGCTGTATTTGCTTTGAATTAGCTAGACTGAAGGGATTTGCCCTGGATTCCTGACCAGGACAAACAATTAAGTGTACATCATATCAATTCTATTACAGTCAAATGGATTAGCAATATGATAATAATTAGTATTATGATTTAAGAAAACTTCAATTTTGTTATACTTTTTTTTTTTTTTTTTTTTTTCTTTTTGCAGTACGCGGGCCTCTCACTGTTGTGGCCTCTCCCGTTGCGGAGCACAGGCTCCGGACGCGCAGGCCCAGCGGCCATGGCTCACGGGCCCAGCCGCTCCGCGGCACGTGGGATCCTCCCAGACCGGGGCACGAACCCGTATCCCCTGCATCGGCAGGCGGACTCTCAACCACTGCGCCACCAGGGAGGCCCCAATTTTGTTATACTTGATCTATAAAATTAGAAGGGCTTTTTCAGACCAATGCTTTCTTTATTTTTTACTTTTTTAGGCCGTGCAGCATGTAGGATCTTTGCTCCCCAACCAAACAGGGATAGAACCTGAATCCCCTGCAGTGGAAGGGCGGAGTCTTAGCCACTGGACCGCCAGGGAAGTCTAGACGGGCTTTTTCAGTTATTGTACAGTAGTCCCCAGGGACCGGTTTTTCCGGGAAGGGATTTGGGTAGGTGGGGGGGGCGGGGCGGGGTGGGTTCAGGGGGTAATGAAGCTTCGCTTGCTTGCCCGCCACTCACCTCCTGCTGTGCGGCCCGGTTCCTAACAGGCTGGGGACCCTTGTTGTACAGTTCACTACCCTGCTAATTATCCACTTTGGTTATGAATGAGTGGCAGAAAATATAAAAGTTCATATTCCAAAGAAAATATTGTCTTCATATTGTCTTCATGTACTTTAATTTATGACCTATTTAAGCTTAAATACCGTTAGAATTTCTTAAAATTGTATACAAGCTGATTATGAAAAAAAGGAGTTAGGATCTCTCAAACCACTGGTTTGAAAAATCAGGAGGAAAAAAATCCCGCCGTTTTTTAGTGTTGCATCAGCATAGGCTGCTAATTCCTTCAATGGCTCTTGTAACCAGAGAAGTTACTGAGGTTTTGCTTTTCCCAGACTTCCACTGCTTTGCAGGTTTCTAAACTTAACCAATGCTGACACCTATAATTGATAGCTGACAATTCCAAATGCCTAGTCTTTATAGCAAAAGAGGGGGTCTGTTAAGAGAGTGCATGTTTGTACACCTACCCTTCAACAGAGAATGCCCTATCTCCAGATGAACTCTTTAATGAAATGAACTCAGGGGAAGCATGAGAGCAGTAACAGAAAAACGGAGATAACTGCTTAGGCAGCCACAGCAGTTGAATTAATTGTGGCAATGAATACAGTGTCAGATGTCTCAACCAAAGCCCCCACAGCTTCTACTCATGAAATGCTCTTCTTTCCATGATTAGCTTGGGCTGGGGTGGGAAATCTTTTTTTTGAAAGCTTCACAATAAAATTACAAGCAGAATCTTGATTTGTTACATTACATTTCTAAATCTCTTCTCATATACATGAGCAGTTGTGTTTAAGTGCGTATCTTTTCAGTCCAAATTCTTGCAAATAAAGGCAGCGACTTTAACACCATGTTTACTTGCTTTCATTAATCTTCCAAGTCAGAATCCTAATAAACTAGATCTAATTTCAGTTTTTTCCTGAAAGGTTCCATTTACTTATATATTATTACCTGTGTCCTTTAATTAAAATATTAATCCAGGCAGTCTGCAGTATGTCCAGACGCATTAGAGATAACCAAATAACACTAAACGAAACACTGAAACTACTTACAAAGTTACTGGGAAAAAAAGCCTTTTCAGTCTATTAATAATAATATTACAAGCTCTATTATGACAATAGAGCAAAACAAAAAAACATTTCCCATATACTGCTGATTCCTCCTTCTCCCCATCTCCCACATCCAATCAAGTTCTGTTGAATCTACATCCTAAATAGATCTGAATCCATTCACTTTCAACATTCCCAATGCCACTTTCCTAGTACAAATTAACAACTATGTGAAATTTCTGAAAAACCTCGTGACTGGATCCCATGCCCAAAACCTTACCCTCTTTAATTCATTTTTCACATTTGGAGTCATGGTGATCTTTCTAAAATGCAAATCTGATCTTCTCACTCAGCTGCTCCGCTCTACTTTTAGGATAAAATCAAACTTCTAATGCTTTCAACATTCGAATGATTTCTCTCTCTGCTAACCTCTCCAGCATAATGTCTTACTCGCATTTCACATACTCCATTCTCTTTCCCTTCTCTCCCACATACAGTCTCTCTGCTCCAACGATCCTGAATATGTCATCTGTTCAGACATTCTTTCAGCCATACTCTCTTTTCTGTTCCTTTACACAAACTATTTCTTCTGCCTGGCACACTCTCCTTGCCTATCTCTCAACCACCTACATGCCTACCCCCCAAAAAAATCCTCCTCAAAATTCAGATTCAGTTTTTTTTTTTTTTTTCTTTTTGCGGTATGCGGGCCTCTCACTGTTGTGGCCTCTCCCGTTGCGGAGCACAGGCTCCGGATGCGCAGGCCCAGCGGCCATGGCTCACGGGCCCAGCCGCTCCGCGGCATATGGGATCCTCCCAGACCGGGGCACGAACCCGTATCCCCTGCATCGGCAGGCGGACTCTCAACCACTGCGCCACCAGGGAGGCCCCAGATTCAGTTTTGATATTACTTCCTTCAGGAAATTTCCCTCACTCCCCAAGTCTAGGTCATGTTCACAAAGTCCTTATACTTAACTCTATAATATCATTTATATTCTTATGTCACCATACTCTTAAAGCTCCACAAGACAGAGACCAAGACTGTTCTCAAGTCTGTGTCATCCCAATAAACTTTTAAAAATAAGTAACTTTATTGAGATATGATTTCACATACAGCCAAATGAAGAAATTTTACGCGTACAGTTAGATGAATTTTGATACTGCGGAACTGTCAGCCCAAACAAGATACAGAACATTACCATCACCTTCTAAAACGTTCCTTGGTGCCCTGTGTAATCAGTTCCCCCATTCTGAACCTCAGCTACCACTGATCTGATTTGTATCACCAGAGATTAGGTTTGCCTATAATATAATCACAAATCAAAAGAATCATACAATGTGCAGTACTGTGTACTCTAGCATCTTTCACTTAGCATGCTTTTGAGATTCATGTTTGTTACTGCATGTACCCATAGTTAGTTTCTTTTTATTGCATAGTGTACAATTGAATGGATATACCATCATCTGTTAATCCAAAACCCTGTTAGTAGACATTAAGATTATATGCAAATTTTGACTATTATTAAGAAAGTTGCTATGAACATTAGTGTACAAGTCTTCTGAGAACATGTTTTCATATTTCTTGAGTATATACCTTGAAATAGAAATGTTGTCATAAAGAAAGTTTATGTCTAACTTTATTTAAAAACTGCCAAACTATTTTCCAAGATGAAAGTACAATTTTACACTCCCTCCAGCAATGTAAGAGAGTTCTGGTTACTACATTCCTCAAACTTAGTACTGTCAGAATTTTTTTTTTTTGGCCACACTGTGTGGCTTGCGGGATCTTAGTTCCCTGACCAGAGATTGAACCCGTCCCAGGGCAGTGAAAGTGCCAAGTCCTAACCACTGGACCACCAGGGAATTCCTTTTTTCTCGGTACTGTATTTTTAATTTCAGTTATTCTACTGAGTGTGAAGCAACATCTCATTTTGGTTTTTAATACACATTTCCCTGATGACTGATGATGGTGAGCACCTTTTCATGTGCTAATTGGTTATTCCCATATGAACATACATATACATAGCATACATATATTATATATCTGTTCATATATATACACATATATATGTGTGTGTGCATATATATGTCTGTTTAGATCTTTTGGATGTGTTCCAAAGTGAATGATATGTTAGGGAACAATTTGAACGATGTAAATTTCATGTTTACTTTTGTAAACATTGTCCACAATAGTAGGTGAAGACAAAAAATGCACCCAGCTAAACCAAACCACATCAGAACACACAAAACACACACACACACCTCAGAAATGGATCCACTACTTCAAATCATACTATAAGCTACACTCATCCACATCCTATGTTACAATTTTGTCTGATTTCAGATAACCTTCCTCCTATCACTTCACAATACCTAACAAGCTGCAATCCTTTCCAATGCTCATTTCAACAAGCAAATTTCCAGTCTTTTTCAACAGAGTGCCATATTCATTGTAGTACTTATGTATTCCTTAACCATTTAACATACGTAAAATTGTGCTTTTATTAGGTTCCTATCTTTTTCATTTGTCATTAATGAAGTTTTGGGGTTTCCTCTGATTTTTAACAACACAGTACTTTTTAGGAATATGTATCTTGCAGTAGAGCAAAACTATGTAGAAGTGGTGAAAGCAGACACTCTTGCCTTTTTCCTGATCTTAGGGTGAAACATTCAGTAAACCACCATTTAGCATGATTTCAGCTGTAGGCTTCTCATATTTAGTCTTTGTCAAATTGAGACAATTCCCTTCTATTCCTAAGCTTGCTAAGAGTTTTGATGAAAAACGGGTACTGAGTTTTGTCAAAAGCTTTTTTTGCATCTATTCATCAAATCATGATTTCTCTTTTTTCTGCTAATATGCTGAAATGAATTAAATCGATTCATTGATAATGAAGTTGAGTCACCCTTGTATTTGTGGGACAATCTCAACATGGTCATGGTGTATTGTCCTTTTTATATGTTGCTACATTCGATTTGCTTGTATTTTCTTGAGAGTGTCTGCACCTAAGTTCATTAGAAATACTGGTCTGCAATTTTCCTTAAATATCTTTAATAGGTTTTGGTATCAGAGTTATTCTGGCCTGTAAAACAAATTGGGAAATATTCCCTCCCCTTCTATTTCTGGAAAAAGCCTACAGATTGACATTATTTATTCCTTAAACGTTTGATAGAATTCACCAATCATGAAACTAGGCAAGGAATTTTACTTTGTGAGGGTTTTTTTTTTAATTACAAATCTAACTTCTACATATATTCAGGGGCTATTCATATCTGCTACCTCTTCTTTTCATTGAATTTGTCCATTTGTCAAATTTTCTGGCATAAAGTTGTTCACGATATTTCTTACTATCCTAGTAATGTTTATAGGATCTGTAGAAATATCCCATTTTTTCATTCCTGGTATCAGAAATTATGTTTTCCTACTATAGAAAGTTTTTAATTCCCTCTAAGCACTGCTTAGGATGACTCCCACAAACTTTAATATGTTGTGTTTCCATTATCATTCAGTTTGAAATATTTTAAAAATTTCCCTTGTGGTTTCTTCTTTGACCCATAGCTAATTGAAGATTTAGTGGCCTCATCCTTTAGATAAGTGCGGCCACATATTTTACTTACAGACATTATTAACCCTTCCTTAAAATTAAATTATTCTTGCCTTAAACTGTCATTTCTCTTTTAAAGAAGTTAAAAGAGGTAATTTTTTCTATTTATCACTTATTTACCATTTCTAGTGTTCTTCATTCCTGCCTGTAGCTTCTTCCAGTGCTTTAAGACATCATTCCATTTTTTCTGTTCTTCACTATTTGATGAGAAGTCACCCATCATTAACCTACTGTTCTCTTGTGTCATTTTTTTGGTGGCTGCTTTCAAGATTTTCTGTTTATAACTGGTTTTCAGCAGTTTACGATGTGCTTGGATGTGGTCTTCTATATAGTTACTTGCTTTAGATTTGCTGACCTTCTTTAACACACAGACTGTGTTCTCCCCCAAATTTGCAAAATTATTCATCATTATTTCTTTAAAAAAAATTGAGATATAGTTCATATACAATTCACTTAAAGTTGACCATTTTAAAGACTACAACTCAGTAGTTTTCAGTATGCAGTTGCCCTCCATACCTGCAGCTTCTTCATCCATGTATTCAACCAACCACGGATCAAAATGTAGTTGGTTTTATCTGTGGATGCAGAACTTGTGGATACAGAGGGTTGACTGTACTACACCATTTTATATAAGGGACTTCAGCATCCAGCGGATTTTGTTATGGGGAGGGGGGTCATGGAACCAACCCCCCACAGACACCCAGGGACAACTCTATTCACAAGCTGTACAACCATTACTGCTATCTAATTACATAATATTTTCAACGCTCAAGAAACCAACCTCATATCTGTAAGCAGTCACTCCCCATTCTGTCCTCCCTCCAGCTCTTGAAAACCAGTATTCAACTTTCTGTCTCTATGGATTTGCGTATTTTGGACATTTCATATAATGAATCATATAAAGTGCAGCCTTTTGAGTCTGCCTCCTTTGGCTCAGGCTCGGTATGATGTTTCAAGGTTCATCTGTGCTATAGCACATAACAGTACTCTGTTCCTTTTCATGGCCAAACTATATTCCATTGTATGGATATACATTTTGTATATCCATTCATCAGTTGATAAGCATCTGGATTGCCTCCACTTCTTGGTTCTTATGACTAAAGCTGCTATGAACAACCATGTACAAGTTGATGGGTAGACATATGTTTTCAATTCCCTTGTGTATGTAACTATGAATGGAGTTGGTGGGTCATATGGCATTTGAGGGAATTGCCAGATTGTTCTCCAAAGCAGCTGCAGCATTCTACATTCACAACAGTAACATGTAACATATGAAAAGTACCGATTAGCCCACTCTCTCCAACACCTGTTATTGTCCAACATTTTGATTATAGCTATTTTAGTGGGCATGAAGGGGTAACTCACTGAGGTATTTCTTTGCAGTTCCCTAATGACTAATTATGCTGAGGTTTTGTGGGTTTTTTTCATTTTTTATTTTTATACAATTTTTAAAGGTTACTTTCCATTTACAGTTATTACAAAATACTGGCTATATTCCCCATGTTGCACAGTACATCCTTGAGCCTATCTAACACCCAAGAGTTTGTACCTCCCACTTCCCCCACCTCTATGTCTCCTCTCCCCCAACACTGGTAACCACTAGTTTGTTCTCTATATCTGTGAATCTCCTTCTTTTATGTCATATTCACTAGTTTATCCTATTTTTTAGATTCCACACGTAAGTGACATCATACAGTATTTATCTTTCTCTGACCTATTTCACTTAGCATAATGCCCTCCAAGTCTATCCATGTCGCTGCAAATGGCAAAATTTCATTCTTTTTTATGGCTGAGTAGTATCCCATTGTATATATATACCACATCTTCCTTATCCATTCATCTGTTGATGGACACTGAGGTTTTCTCCATGTCTTGGCAACTCTAAATAATTATGCTTGGTTTCTTTTCATAGGCTTACTGGCCATTTATATATCTTCTTCGGAGAAATGTCTACTCAAATCCTTTTTCCATTTTTAATTGGGTTATTTACCTTTTTATTACTAAATTCTAACAGTTCTTTATATATTCGGGACACCAGACCATATTAAATATATAATTTTGCAAATATTTTCTCCTATTCTGTGGGTTGTCTTTTCACTTCCTTTGAAGCACAGAAAGTATTTCATTTTGATGAAGTCCAATTTATCTATTTTTTTCTTTCGTTGCTTGTACTTTAGTTGCTGGTACCATGTAGTTGTGTTTACTGTTGCTTTGAAACCAGGAAATGTGAGTCAAATCATATTTCTTAAAATTTTCTTTCTGACCCATGCCCTCCTTCCTTTCCTTCTAGGACTCCAATTACATGTATGTTAGACTGCTTGATATTATCCTAGAAGTCATTGGGACTCTGTCCCCACCTCCCTCTAATTTTCTTCTCTCAGTTCTTTACATTGGATAATTTCTATGGATCTGTCAAGTTCACAGCAGCTTTCTTATGCCATCTCCAATTCACTGTTAAGTCCATCAGTGAACTTTTAATTTCAGATACTGTTCTTTTCAGTTCTGCAATTTTGTTATCTTAAGTCACTGAGTTTTTAATAGTTGCTTTAATTCATTTTTTGCTAATTCTAAATGTGGGTTATCTCAGGGTCAATGTCTACTGACAGCATTTTTCCCCTTGATATGGTTCAAGTTTCCCTGCTTATTTGCATGTCTAGTAATAGACGATTGTATGCTAAACATTGTGAATATGGTGTAAGGATTCTAGATTATACTGTCTTTCTTGTTGAGTTTGTTCTGCCTGGAGCGTCTCCTTGATCTTAAAAAGGCTTAATTTTAGGCTTTATCAGGGCAGATCCAGAGCAATCCTTACTCTGTAAGAGGAGTTAAACTTTGTCTTTAAAGAGCAAGATGGTAAATGTATTATTTATGGGCCATACAATGTCTATAGCAAGCACTCAACTCTGCTGTTGTAGTCCAAAAGCAGTATGTAAATGAATTAACATGGCTGGCTGCATCCATCCATTATTTACGGTCACTAGAATTTATATTCCACATCATTTTCACATGTCACAAAATATTATTCTTCTTTTAATTTCTTTTCAGCCACTAACAAATATAAAAACCATCCTGAGATCATAGGACATATAAAAACAGTCAGTGGGCCAGATTTGGCACACAGGCCATAACTTGCCAAGCCTTTCCAAAAGCACAGCCTTTCAGAAATCTAAGATTAATATCCGGTATATTAACTAGGTCTTTCTCCACTCTTGAAATCCAACATCTCCAGGTATTATGATATTTCTCCCACTTTTAACCCCCAACATGCACTCTCTACTAGGCCTTAAGGAACATCACCTACATGTGTGCAGCCCAACCCTCAGCCAAGCACTCTTGGGGAACTCATACTTCTGTACGTACCCTCTTCTTCAACAACCTGTCTAACAAGTTCCAGCTGCTTCAGCAGCCCAGAACTCCCATCTCTGCACCCTCAGTTCAGTAGAACTTCCTTGCTCTGCTTGAGTTCCACTCCCCATGACGTAGTTAGCCAATTATCCTGAAGCACAGAGATGGGCTAAATGTGGGGCTCACCTAGTTTGTTCTCTTTCTCTCTACATCCAGTGCCTGAAAACAGCTCTACTTCATATACTTTGTCTGGCTTTATAGCTGCTTATGACTAGAGGAAAAATACAATCCACTTACTCTGTCAGAGATGAAAGCAGATGTTAACTCCAATAAATATTTGATACAAAATTTAATGACTAAACAAACCTTATTTCATAAAGTTTTAAGTATGTGTGACCCTCTGTGATCTCAACCTCTTGGTGTCCACACCTTTCTGTAATCCCTTCCCCTGGAGTGTAGGTAGGACCTGTGATCTGCATTAATCAAAAGAATATGGCAAAGGGACTTCCCTGGTGGCACAGCGGTTAAGAATCCGCCTGCCAGTACAGGGGACAGGGGTTCAATCCTTGGTCCGGGAAGATTCCACATGCCGTGGAGAAACTAAGCCCGTGCGCCACAACTACTGAGCCTGCGCTCTAGAGCCTGTGCGCCGCAGCTACTGAGCCCACATGCTGCAGCTACTGAAGCCTGCATGCCTACAGCCCGTGCTCCACAACAAGAGAAGCCACCGCAATGAGAAGCCCACGCACCACAACAAAGAGTAGCCCCCGCTCGCCGTAACTAGAGAAAGCCCACACGCAACAACAAAGACCCAAAGCAGCCAAAAATAAATTAAAAATTTAAAAAAAAATGTGGCAGAGATTATGGGCTACTACTCCTGTGATTAAGTCATGTCATGTTATATAACTCTGGTCTTGCTAACAGACTAGCTCTAGAGGCTCTTTTTGTTGACTCAGTGAAGTAAGCTACCATGCTGGGAAAATCCACATGGCAAGGAACTTCAAGCAGCCTGTAGGTGCTGAGTACAGCCTCTAGCTAACAGTCAACAAGAAGATATATCCCTTAGTCCCACAATCACAAAGAAATGAACTCTGCCAGCAACCTGAGTGAACTTGGAAGCAGATTCTCAAGTCTCGAGGCAAGAATACAGGCCAGTCAAAACCTTGACTACAGCCTTGTGAGACACTAAGCTGAGGATCCAGGTAAGCCTGACCCACAGAAACTATGCGATAATAAATGTGTGCTGTTTTAAGCTGCTACATTTCTGGTGACCTGTCCCACCGTGATAGACAGATAATATAATACACTATTGATAAAATACTTCAAGACAGCCACCAATATATAGAGCTGGGAAGTACAGGCAGCAGAAGCATAGGAGAGACCATGAAGTGCACTTAAGAACAAGGAAAGCTACCTCAGATCTATGTCATCAACACACGGTGGAAGGAGCAGGGACATGGTAAATTACCTTAGAGAGAGACACAGTGGCTCTTGGCCTAGTAAGAAAACTTGTCCATCAGAAAAAGGGTGTGGTCAGTCCTACAAGTATAGTCAGGACCAGTGGTAGTGCCTTCCCATGCACCTTAGAAAAGATAGAGTGCCTTGATCCAAAAACCTAAGTTTGTCTGGTCACAATCATTCAGCAGTGTTTTACACAGAAACACCTACCTTAATGCTGACCCAATTTTGCCTAGCAAATGTGAGCTCTGACCCCTAATAATCACTGTCAAGATTAAAATTTAAATTTCTATTCTTTTCAAAACCTAAATAAATCAGTTTAGCACCATTTTATTAAGAGAAAAAGAAAAACACCGAATTATTGTTGGGTTTTTTTTACTCCATTAATTTTTTTTTAGGATAGATATGCAATAGACCTGAGCATTTTAAAGAGCCCACTCTCTTCATCTGATGTTACTAAATTTCTGAGTCACACTACTAACTTCCCTCTTTAAAAACTGCACACCCTGTGAGCAACCTTTTGATTATAATGCAGCTTTGCAAGCAAAATGCCTATAGGAATAATGAAATATCAAAGAAAAAACCAGAGAGAAATAAAGCAAAGGTAGCAAAATAACAATTGGCAAATCCAGGTGAAAGGTATGTGGGTGTTCGACTCTCAATCTTTCTAATACAGGCTTGAATTTTTTAACATAAAAGCTGAGGAAAGAGAAATAAAATAATTTTCTCAGGAGGCTAATCAGATTTAGGAATCAAAAATGTCCTTGAAGTTAATTAAGAAAACCATGAAGAAGATACCTTTTTCATTCCTGTTTTGGTAAACAGAAAAAGAAAGCAAAGTAAATCTACATGTTTTAAAGTAGTTAACACTTTACAATTGCATTATATTTCTCTCTCAGAATTCAAAAAATAATATAAAAATTCCTACAAAAACAATTTTCTGAATCATCCTTTACAACCTTTTGGTTTTGTAAACAACACTAACTTTTTTAAAAAAATATATTTATTTATTTATGGCTGCGTTGGGTCTTTGTTGCTGCACACAGACTTTTCTCTAGTTGCGGCGAGCAGGGCCTACTCTTCGTTCTGGTGCATGGGCTTCTCATTGCGGTGGCTTCTCTTGTTGTGGAGCACAGGCTCTAGGCACGCAGGCTTCAGTAGTTGTGGAGCACAGGCTCTAGGCACGCAGGCTTCAGTAGTTGTGGCTTGTGGACTCTAGAGTGCAGGCTCAATAGTCGTGGTGCACAGGCTTAGCTGCTCCACGGCATGTGGGATCTTCCTGGACCTGGGCTCGAACCCGTATCCCCTGCATTGGCAGGCAGATTCTCAACCACTGCGCCACCAGGGAAGTCCAACACTAACTTTTAAATCTGCATTGTTTTCTAAACTCTTGTTATTCAGCCCATGGTCTGGTGGATCAACAGCACTGCAAACCTGTTAAAAATGCAGAACCTCTGCCCTCAACGCAAACCTATGGAATCAGAATCAAAATCTGCACTTTAACAAGACACATATGTGATTTGTATGTTCGTTGAATTTTGAAAAGCACTGTTCTAGACATTAAAATTCACTTACTATAAACATTATGAATCTATTCAAATGACAAGCATCAAAGTCAGTTAAAAATTAGAAAAAATATGTCCTTCCGAAAAATTTTTAACAGGTTTTCTCCCCAAGAATTCAGTGTGAACTATGAACTGACCCAAATGTGTATGATGGAGGTGGGGGCATCTCTTGGAGACTTCAGTGTTGCACAAAATCTAATTAAAATCAGTATCTTTGAAAGCAACTCTAAAATAAAAATTCTAAGCAGTCTGGTTAAAGCACACACATCATCTGACACACTCAATACAAAATCATAAAAGATAAAATACTGATGCATCAACTGAAAGTTGTTACTTGATAAATGTAACCTGTTGACGAGAAAGTATTTTCTAGAAACTTAAAGAAAACCTGCTTCCTCAATCTAAAAGCATTGCTTTTCTACCTGCAAATTTAATGCTTACTCAGTTTCATTATAATCAATCAAAAGCCATAAGGTACTACAAGGGGATGTGGGCCTGCATCAGTCCGTATAAGCTATCAATAAAATACCTGAGGACGACCTTTGTGGTAAACCAGGTCGTATAACCCTCAATAAAGGGAACTTAGTATAGGGAGAAAGAAATCTGGGCAATAATTTTCCTCCAACACAGGCCAGGGTCAGAAAGAGTAAGAGCAGCTGACAGAAACACGCTGGTAGTTGGAGCAAATTTAAAACATCCTCTAACATTCTCCTTTCTATTTAATTTCTCTAATAAACTTTCCATCGGGGAAGACAATGTATGACCTACTAAGGATCTCAAAGAGCAATTCATTTTAAAATATCAAGAATAAACCCATTACCTGTCAACACAAAAACTGTATTTTTGTAAAAAATAACTATATTTTCCAGGACAACAACAACAATTTAGGGAGAAGACCGGCACTGCTGTACAGGTTTTGCAAATATCTTTATAAGGTCTGCTTAATGGGAAGCAGATGGAGTTATCTTATTTGCTTCCACATTCAATACTATGCAGTTGTTTTGATTAAAGTATGTAATTATACAGGTTTATAAAAATATGTAGTTGGAAAAAGTAGTATTTTGAGTCTTTTCAGATTTATAGATATTCTTTTTTGATACTACATCAATTCAATTAGTTTATTATTACATTAATGTGGAATCTGAAAACACATCAATAAACATTTTGACCTGTTACATTAAAATTCCTGATGCCAGCCGTGCACTTTGAACAGATCTTTAACACATGCATAATTTCTCAACATAATGCAGTGATCATTTGGAAAGTATCTGTTTATTGAGTTAAGGTAGGCCTTCTCCAAATGTTTTCACATTTCACTATATAAAATTTCTTAAAAATCAATTTGTTAAAATGACCACCAATCTCATCAGAAAATTCTTTGAGAATAATAAAGCTGTCAAGCTCATGGTGACAGATACATGTTTTCCAAAATTCTAATTTTCACTTAAAAGTGCAAATCTTATCATTGGAAACAAATACCGTCAGTTGTTTTCTCTGCAATGAGAGGTCACTTTGTTTGTTTTCAAGAAACTAACAAATACCCAAGTGTGAATAAACCACAGTTTGTCAGTCACTCTTTCAAATAAAAAATGGTGTTTCATGAGAAAAGTGGCTCATTTAGCTCTCAAAGTAAACACGGGCACAATGCTTTTCCTTAAGACAACCATCGTATTTGGCACACAGCAGGAGTGCTTTATGTGTATTCCCATTTCACCACATGTAAAAAGACATGTACTTAAGAGTCCAGATTAATAATAATTAATAATTTGTACCACTTCAACCAGGACAGTCCTAGTGTGTGGTGGTGAAGAATACAACGACCACTAGCACATTTTGGTACAGGGCCTTGCTCTGTGCTAAGCTGCCAAAAGTTTTGCTCACCATCGCTTTTGCAGATCAGTACAAATTTAAACACAGTGGAAAGGGCAAATAGCATCTTAATATTATTATGGAAATAGGAATCCCCAGGGATCTGGGTCTATCAAGCACTCTGAGAACCATAACACTATACCAATCATAAGAATTCTAAGCCTTTCCTATCATTATTACAATCCATCAACTAATTCAACCAATAATTACAGAGGGCCTAGCAGGCAATGCCAACTAGGTACCATAAAATTTGTTTGAGTATCTTTTGTATCATTCACTCATATATCCCAGGCTCCTAGAACAGTGCCTGGCTGGCACACAGCAGGCTCTCAGTATTTGTTGAATGAATAAATAAGTGGGTAACTATGATATATTTTAACCTAGATTTCAAAGTCTTTTAGAGTGCATTCTACACACACACACAATTACTGGAAATGCTTTTCAACATAATGGGAAAGACCTGTTAGGCAATATGGAACACTTATTATGCTTGGAGTAGTTTTACCTTCCTACCATTCTAAATTTAAATTATTATACATACAGGCAGTCCTTGTTCTTCATAGTAACTGAAACTCATGCATATTAGAACCATGTCCTCACTCTGTATGGTTCCATGGTAACTAACATCTGTGGTAGCATGGTGCTGTGCAAAGTATATCAGTGCAAATAATAGGGAAATAAATGCAAACGCCCCACAAATCCAGTTTCAGTAAAACGGAAAGGAAAGTAACTTAGGAAGACTGGGTGAGCCTTTGGGTAATGACTTTGAATAAGTGACCCTAATGGGAAAGCAAATCAGACACCTAAATGACTTTTCAAACTCTTAGCATGTCTCCCTCCCACTATATGTCACCATTTGAGAATCACTGCCTAGTGATCAACTAATAGAGGGGGTTCAATCCTTCAGCGGTACTTGCTCGTGGGGTGGAGGATGGAGAATCAGGGTGTTTAGTGAGAAAGAGGGATGAGATTTTTATAAAATAATGAGACAAAATTAGGTTACAATAAACCTAGCCTGGACTCTTAAAAACTACAGGAATTAATATTTCTCAAAACAGACTTAAATCAAGTCTTTGTATTTCTGTCTCCTAACACTTCTTTTCATTCCATCAAAAGAGCCTTAGAGTTACTCAGTGTTAGGTTGCCTCCTTCCCCATTCCCATGCCCACATGCACTCAGGATTTTGTTCTTCCTATTTGAGATTTTTTTTAATGAATATAAATATTCCAAAATATTATAAATTTTAAACACAGTGTATCCAGCTCCAACAAAGAATAGGCACTTATACGTTAAATGTTTAAATGGTTCCATCAAGAGTTAAGAAGAAATTGGAAGGCATTTTATAAACACTAATGGCAGCTTAGCAAGTAAAAAGTATCATGGGAAAAGCAATAAACAACTTAAAAAAAATTCTACTCTAAGTCTACTTACTAAGTAGTACCACAAGTGGGACAAATGGGAAATGCTATTTAAACTATACCTTAAAATGTACTGTGATGTTCCAAGGAAGAGCTGAACTTGATGCAAGAAGATCAAAGAGCAAACCAATTGGATAATGCCTAAAAATGAAAGAGTATACTTTAAGATAAAATAAATATTTAAAGTTAAACTACAACTCCAAAATAAATTTCCAGCATGTTTCAACATCAAATATCAGGGGACTTTAACCACAAATCACAGAAAGGCAATGTTTTACACAGTTACTTGCCTGGGCTAATATGGCATAGTTTCTAGGCATCAGGTGTTTTTTTTTTTCCTAACCATACCGTTCCCCAGGGAATCCTCAATATACATAATGAAATTGTACTAAGGCACCTTTTATCAGCCATGAGCACTGTTATGTCACAGTACTGCCACATCTAATTATCATCCAAGCATTCATATTGGGCAACCAGTTTTTTTCTAGAGGGGTGGGATAGGGAAGGTGGGAGGGAGGGAGACGCAAGAGGGAGGAGATATGGGGACATATGTATATGTATAGCTGATTCACTTTGTTATAAAGCAGAAACTAACACACCATTGTAAAGCAATTATACTCCAATAAAGATGTTAAAAAAAATCTTAAAATTTTAGAAAATGTTAAGAACTGAAAAGAGCACTTAAAAGAGCATATGCAATCACCTATTCTGTACTTATTACTATTAACATTACAGTATATAAATTTCCAGTCTTTTCTTTATGCATACATATCTAAATATACATTAGGCTTATCCTTTACAGACTGCTATAACCTGCTTTTTTCATATAACAATAGGTGAACATTTTCCAAAGTCTCTGAATATTCTTCTGCAGCCTAATTCTAAAGTTTTTTTAAAAAATAATAATAAATTTGGGACTTCCTAAATGAGAGAACATTTCCTAATATAACCATTACTCACAGTGAAGCAAATTATTTAGTAACAAACAAGTTAATAATACAAACCTTGCAGATTTCAGTGGACAAACCTTATTTTTTACATCCTTTTAAAGAATCTAAAGCAGCTTAATCAGTGAATCAGAATAAATAATCCTCCCAACAAAGACAAAAAGAAGACTGTCTGGTTTTATGTACAGTCCCGTTCTTTCCTATATAATACATTAGTGAATTACTCCTAGATTTAAGAGTGGAAAACTTTGAAAATACATCTAATTTCCTTCCAAATGAGTGACCCAAATACATGACCTGATCAAGATTCAAATATTAGCTAATACTGTTTATGTTTGCTTACATCTACATAATATAATTGTGGAAAAATCATCAGTCATTAGAGATCATATATTTATTTAGAATGAATTTAAGATGAATGCCCTGCTAGCAAAATAAAACAGTGAGTAGTTTTAGTCATGTATGTGTTGTATCTCTTAATAAAACCCTCAAGCTGGGCTTCCCTGGTGGCGCGGTGGTTGAGTCTGCCTGCTGATGCAGGGGGCGTGGGTTCGTGCCCCGGTCCGGGAAGAGCCCACATGCCACGGAGCGGCTGGGCCCGTGAGCCATGGCTGCTGAGCCTGCGTGTCCGGAGCCTGTGCTCCGCAACGGGAGAGGCCACAACAGTGAGAGGCCCGTGTAAAAAAAAAAACAAAAAACCCTCAAACTTCTCTCTCATCGAAAGTCAGTATCTAACACAAATCCTTCATAACTAGGAATGAACATGAAGTAAATCTTGAATTAACTAAATTACAGAATGCTTCCTTTAGGAAATTCTCTAACCAGGAAAAACTCCAGTCTCAGTTAAAAACTGAAATAAAAATATTAATTAAAAAAAAACAAAAATATTGCACTATAAACAAGTTATAGATTCTATCCAATTCTGATCTTTCTCTCTGACCTCTTAAAATTGCACAGGCTCTACATAATGCCCTGCACTTTTACAAATTTGACTTTTTAGTCTTCATGTCCCTCTGAGTTATGTGCAACTAGGTTAAGAATGAATATGGT
Organism: Mesoplodon mirus; assembly: GCF_964341445.2. Classification (NCBI taxonomy): domain Eukaryota; kingdom Metazoa; phylum Chordata; class Mammalia; order Artiodactyla; family Ziphiidae; genus Mesoplodon; species Mesoplodon mirus. The sequence goes on along the minus strand of NC_138986.1, from coordinate 52,597,725 downwards.
ACTTAAACTAATAGAGCATACTGCTTTCCAAACTCTATGTGGCACTGCAGATATAATTATAGAATCCCTTTAGCAAGTTATGTAGTTGACCTATTGGATAGATTCACCAGTAACCCCATAAGATGACTAGCAATTCAAGTGTTGTACACGTTCTCCACCATTCACAAATGGAACTATATACAAATTCTAAAGTTAAATCAAATATTATCTTAAAGTAATCTATACAGTCACATAAAATAAAGTACAACCTTAAAAATAAATAACAAGTATTTGAGTTAGAATACAACTTAAACATAAAAAGACTCATAATAATCAGCTATTTTTTTACCCTCAATATTAAAAAAAAAAAAAAGGCCCGCAAGTGCATAGAATCTTGAACAAAGTAGCTAATAGCTGCTGAATGCATAAATCAAAGATCCACAGAATAGGGCCTCCCTGGTGGCGCAGTGGTTGAGAGTCCGCCTGCCGATGCAGGGGATACGGGTTCGTGCCCCGGTCTGGGAGGATCCCATATGCCGCGGAGCGGCTGGGCCCGTGAGCCATGGCCGCTGGGCCTGCGCGTCCGGAGCCTGTGCTCCGCAACGGGAGAGGCCACAACAGTGAGAGGCCCGCATACCGCAAAAAGAAAAAAAAAAAAAAAGATCCACAGAATAGTTAACGCTTGGTATACCATGAAGATCCAATGAGCCCAATTTTAGGTTCTGAACTTCTTTTCTGAGCAGCTCTATTTTAAGATTAATACTTTATAACTTTTATTCTTTTTTTAAGATTTTTTTTGATATGGACCATTTTAAAAGTCTTTACTGAATTTGTTACAATATTGCTTCTGTTTTATTTTTTGGGTCGTGAGGCATGTGGGCTCTTAGCTCCCCGACCAGGGATTAAACCCGCACCCCCTGCACTGGAAGGTGAAGTCTTACCCACTGGACCACCAGGGAAGTCCCCCCTTTTATTCTTTCTTAAAAGTCTTCCAAAAGTCACAGAGAAAACTCACTTAAAAAAAAAGAAGAAAAAAACTTAGTCTGTCTAGTAACTGCCATATGAATTCACTGGACCCTTTTACAAATCTAAGATATATTGTGGTATCTTAGTGATCTTATTTTTTTCCTCTATCTTGAAACATTTTGCTATTTCATCATTCTAGGGATTATTTCATCATTACTTACCAATTATTCCTAACTAAAAAAAAGATTAAAATAATAAGAATTTGGAAGAATAATGTTATGCCTAGAAGAAAGATATAATAATGCATCCTTCTTCCATTTTCTTACTTTGTCACCTAAAACATTATATCATATTCCAAAAAGCATAAAATAAGGATGCAGACCCCATCTTTGGAGTCTGCTTTTATCTCTCATTAATACAGCTGAAAATTCAAAATGTCTTATTTTCCACCTATATTGACAGAGGAAGATGTTACATAATTAGATAAATCAAAAGATTTTTGCAAAGAAACAGCAGTACTTTAGACTTTAATGACACTGGTAAACTGATCATATAAGTGAAATCTCAGACTATGAGTCTTTAGATGATGATATCCTAGGTGAATTTTATAAAACTCAAGAACTAATGCATAAACAATGTATTTCTAAGGACATATGGCATTCTTATCCACTTAGTCATTCAAAAGAAAGGATTTCTTCATACAGTATTTCATGACTAGAACCTAGACCATTCCATTTTGCTAAAAGGATGTGTATCAGTATTCCCATCTTTAATGCCATTTGTACACTGCAATTTACTTGACAGTAAGTGGGCAAATATTAAAGCCAGATTTGTACACAAAGATGACTGGAAGGAATTAGATGATGTAGAAATTAAAAACAATCGGACTGCTCATTCAGGATGTTTACTCATGTAATAAAGAAATTATTTTACAACAAAATCACAATCTAGGGCTTTTTAAATTTCGTAAAGCATTGCCGTTAAACGCAAGAAGAGCCAGAAGTAATGACAAGCTGGAACCTCATACAGGTCTATTTGAATGTTTGACAATTAATGAGCAGTAACTTGCATTGAGGACATTGCCCACTTCTGGTATATATATATCTTTGAAACCAGGAAAACATGGAGTGAAAATCTGAATTTCTATATTTAAATGCTTATTAAAATTTCTATAATAAAGTTGTTATATGCCATTCCTTTATACTTCTCTAAGTTATTTATAAAGTGACTTAAATATATATATATATATATATATATACACACACACACACACATATATTTTAAAGTTCATTGGTCTCAAATAGTAAATGATGATGACTTTTTCCTGATATACTAAGGGTTAGGATGGAAATTTAAGTATGATAATTTCTAAAACTTATATTTAAGATTTAAAAATATAAAAAATATTAACATAAGAGCATTCTAAATAATACAATAGCTAACAATTATCCTGTAACAATCTTTAGAAATGAAACTAAGCCAGAAAAATTTAGGAGTAAAATAACTATTCACTTCTATCTATTGTCAAGGTATATAGACCATACGTGGATCATCAATGCAGATGCTTATGTCAGAACGATTTTGATGCAAGTATTATACTAAGTCCAAACAAATACACCACCTGAATTAACTGGTTCCAAGATTGCTTATTTCTGATGAATCTATTAATATGCAAGAAAATCTAAAAAACAGAACTAGCAAAAATGAAAAGTACTGACTTTCTCTTACACTATAATCTGATTTATGTCAAAGATTTCAAAGTACTAATTTGCACAATTCCTCTAAACAGATATTCCATGTAGTTTTGTTATAAGGCTCCTAACCCATAACACAGAAACCATGTAAGCCATAACTGTGAGTAAATCGTAATGTAGCCATTTGGCTGTTACATTGCTACTCCTGCCATTTTAACCTAAATTTAAAAGAAAAGGAAGCAGTGAGGATTTGAACCTGGAATACCCCAGAAGAGGACCAAACTGGTAAAGGTTCAATCTACCGTGCTATAAAAATTAACTGCACCAGAATATTTAGTGATGTGTGTACTTTCATATTTTATTCATTTTCTTTCTCTTCCTTAAATTGCTCTAGCCTTTTCTAATGAATTAACGTTTTCTTTCTTTCTTTTTTTTTTTTTTTTGCATAAGTTGTTTCTTCTTTACCCTTTCATTACTGCTAAAATACATATACATACTGGCACATGGCATGGCAGTAACAGATATGCTTTGAGGTCAGCCAAGGGTGCTCATTCTAGTCTAAACATCTGCAGTTAGATAGCAAACCAGTATTTTAAGATCAGTATTGAAAGCCATCTTCCCTATATACTAGAGAACTATTGTCCCACTCCATTTCACTGAAATAAATGCATCCTATTCATAAGTTTGCTAAACTAGTGATTCACTGAAAACAGGATTACATTCTAATGAATAAGGGTTTAACTCAAATGTAAACCAAAGTAATTTAATGATTACAATCTATTTTGCGTTACTCTGTCTATAGTACAAACACAGACAATTACAGGCCAGTGCTGTGTTTCTCAGCTTTCTAAGCCTATTCTTATGGATGAAAAAAGTACAGAAATAACCAACTAAAGGGATACTACATGTATAAAATGCTACGTAAACCACATTTCAAAAAATCTAGTTTACAGAATAATTTATAAAATTCTAAAAATGCACAACCTCAGAAAAATGACTGGACATAAGAGAAGAGCCTGCACAATATTTATAATTAAGATGTTAAAATTACTTTGTTAAAATTTACTTTTGAAATCACATAGGTACAGTATTAAATTCTGGGTCACTGTATTATGCCTACATTTAATATCAACATCAGTATTTGCTGCCTTTTTTTTTTAATTCCAAAGGTAGTTTCAACATTTTCAACAATCAGTCCTGAAAATAAGTCAATTTACACAAAATAATAATATCCTTGTAGAGACACTTATTTTACAGTTGACAAAGAACCTTTTTCTGAATTTTGTACCTGGAGGCCTAAGATCTAACTAGCATTAGGGTATACTAACAAAGTATTCTTTAGAAGAACCAAGAACTTTTCTCTTAAGATAAGCCTAATATAAAAGTAACAAAGACAACTTTTGAACACTTAAGTTAATGTAACAAGAAACTTTATCCCTTAAAATGCAATGTTAGAGCACCCTCTGCTGACTAATCAACTCAAATCACTCTTTAAAAAGAGACCCTTAATTTGAATTAAGATCAGCACTTTCCACTTCCCATATAATTTTTAAAAGCACTAATCAGATAAGGCCTCTTTGGCATCTCTCTACAAATCAACAACATATTGAGTATTCATTATGTGCATACCACTGTTCTTAAATACTTTTCTATTCTAATATAGACAAATTAACATAAGTAATTAGAACATACAGAATCAGAGAAAACAACAACTAAGAAACAGAATATCAGCATGTATGGTAGAAAGAGCCCTCAAAATATGGTCCTACTTGCTCATTTGAGTGAGTTATTTATTTGAGCCTCAGTTTTCTTAATAAAAAAAAGAGACTTATTTAGATTCATTTTTTCATTCAACAAACATTTACTTAGCACCTCTTACGAGCTACTGCTTAAGGTACACAGCACCTGCTCAAGCATCTCACAGATGATTAAATATTTGTAATAATAATTAATATGAATAGGAGGAAGGGTTACAGAGAGAGAAGGAATATCAATTTATGCTTTCTTCCTTCTTTTATGAATTATCTAAACTGGTGTTTGATTTCCTTTCTCACTTGAATTTACTTAAAACTCCAAAGAATCAAGTATAAGGCAGATATTATCATCCTACTGAAATAAATGCTTCTCTACACTTAAGACACATTTATGGTCTCAAAAGTCCAAGTCCTACAAAACTTCAGTGGTAACTGCTTCCCTACAATGATTATCCTATCCTATGAAGCCCACTGCTTAAATGCCAGGTAGATATTGACAGCCTATTTCCAGGAAGATAACTCTTATCACACAAGAGAAAATTGCTATTGTTGGGAGCAAAGAGAGAAAGATCAGAACTTAGCCCAGAGGTCCTAAATTTTATTCATGCCTCGATAAGTTATTCATTCCTCAAATATATGGAATACCTAACAACACTACAGGAAAAGTTGTATCAAAAGCCATTAAATACAATGAGTGCACAGCAAGACGCAGCTATGAAAGTGGTATCATGCATAAAAAGCTAACACCCCAAAAACTAAAATGAAGATATGTGAACACAATTGCTTTCACCTAAGCTCTCTAAAAGGAAAAATAATTTCACTCTTTAATAAAAGACTTTCAGAAGGGATAAATAATGACAAAGTAGGAACACGTCTCTTGAAACCAAAAATCATCACTCTGTCGTAACAGGGAGGAATGGGTCCAAATGTTGTTTACTGATATCATATATAGAATACAAACCTATAGAAGACAAATCACAGCAAATACAAAAATAATCACCACACAAGATAAATTAAAGCGGCAGCTGAAAGATGATGACTTAATAATCATTTACTATAAAAGCTAAATTGAGGTTTCCCATCTTTTCCAGAGTTTCTCAGTTGGGGGTGGTTTTGTACCCCCTGCCCCAGGACATTTAGCAACATTTTTACTATCACAACTGAAGGGCGTGCAACTGGCAATAGTGGATAGAGACCAGGGCTGCTGCTAAAAACACTACAACATACAGAGTAGCTCTCCTACATCAACGAATTATCTGGGTCCAAAATGTCAGTAGGGCCCTCGTTGAGAACCCATGCTTTACAATGATAAAACTGAAAAGCCCACTGTCAGTCACATGAGTTCTTAAGGGAATCTATAACTAATACACAAAAAGCAATACAATTTCAACATCCATCTATAACACAGATAGAACTGTCAAGAACACAGAGGTATCCTATTGCTACTCACCCACAATCTTTCCCCCTCCTTCCTCTCCCTCTACTCTCCTGTTCCTTGCTCCTCTTATACTTCTTTTAAGCCACCTTCCCATTCCAAAACCTCCAATTCTTCTGAGAAATAAAAAGAAACAGAAAACATTGACTTATCTATGCTGCCAGAGGTCTAGAACTATTGAAGAGTCATAATGAGGCTGATAATGTGATTATGAAGCTCAGTATTCTGTTTTGACTAAAAAATGAACGTTACACAAAAGAAAAGAAAAGAAAAAAAAAGGTTAGTGATGTGACCCATAACTCAATACAAGATATCACCTTGCATATTGCTAAATCATTAAGAGAAATCTACCCACTCTTGGAAATTCATCAGCACAAGGTGAGTTCTAAAAGTTGACTCCTTGTTTCTAAGTAATCCTTGGATTCAAGTCAGCTGCGCTTACTACACACCTACTAGCTTCCTTTTATTTGCTTTAAGTCTCTTTTAAAACTCTTCATTCTTTATTCTTCCCAGACTCAAAGAGCAAGTCCATTATTAAACTATTTATATTTTTCATATTTCACTTAAAGCTTGACTCAGCCTGTATCTTTCTCATTCAACTACATCTATAAGGCAGCATTTCAACACCGATATCTCAGCATGTCTTGAGTCATTTTTTAACATTCTCCCTGTAATTTCTTCAATTTCATTAAATATTTTTGGAAGCACAATGACCAAAGTTCCCAGTTACAGAGGAAGTACAAAATTACATCATCTATACATGGATAAGCCCAGATTTATGTATCTGAAAATGGATATTTATTTTAAATGTTTCTGAAAAAATGGCATTCCGATATACTACCGAAATTATTTTTCACACAAAAAGGAAATCAATATAATTTAAAGACTAAACCAAGGCTAAACAACATATGCTTATGGCACAGCGGTCAACTATATGTGACAATCAGTTTGAAAGATGCCCCTTTAGGGAATCATGTGTATATAAAGTTCTGTGTAAAAAGAGTTTAGAGATAGAAACAAAACTGAATAGTGTCACAGAGTGACTTATTCATAAGGGAGTTTTCAATACACGTTTAAAAAAATAAAAAATAAAAAACAAAAACTCCATAACCAAATATACTATTATTATGCCATATAAAAAATCTATTGTTGAAAATATACAAATCTGTCCAGTCTCCCATGCATCCAAATAGAAGACAGAAATATTGCCAATAAAATATTCCAGCATTGGTTTAAAATTCACTGCATTATAGAGCTAGACTAGTGACTTCTTGTATAGAACTTTAAAAAAAACTGCTTCAAGGCACTATACCTTCTTAAAGCTAGTATATACTCAACGCTTAATAATGCAGAAAAATTCACTCACCATTTCAGTGGTGTGCCTTCATATTCAAACCATATCTCACTAATGTCTTCTTGTCTCATAACCTTCTGAAAGTGCTTTTTCACTTTGTCAGTTACCAACGTCAAATAACTTACTCTTGGCAAAAGCAACTGAAATGAAAATTTGTAAACCATATTTATTTACTATTTTTTCAAAAAGAAATATACTAAATAGGTTTTTTAATATATTTTGAATATTCTGAAAAACAACCATTTTCTTTGCATTATTTTGAATACTCCACACAAAGTCAACTGCTTTTTATAGAAAATCAAAGGCTAAAGGCTAAGATGTTTTAAAATTTCTTATGAGGTCATTACTTATGTATAGCTTATAAGATAAATGCCTAGAATAATAAACAACACAAGTTTATATGCAATCTTTCTGTAATACTTTTTTCCAAATAAAAATACAACGCAATCAGATGTCATACTATTTAGGCTACTTACTAGTTCTATCAAATTTAACTTAAAAATTAATATGATTCACCTGAGTTAATTCAACTTCTGAGAAGATAATTAACTCAGTCTAATGTACACCTTGACTTATCAATCAGGACTTCTCAATTGGTCCATCACATTTTGATAATCTACTGTGTACTGGCTTAGTTGCAGTGAAGAACACCAAGACAAGGACATAATCTATCCTTTTCTATGAGGCTAAAATAAAGTGGAGGCTAAAAACAAAACAAAAAAAACTCATAAAAAATACTTACAAAAATACTTCATGGCAGCCATAGAAAGAACTTTGAAGGTGAAATAGAAATTTTCATTTGATAAACAGTGAAGCCCACTATGATACCATTAATGGCGTGATGAAAAATAGTACTTGAGGAATATTCTAGCCATCGTATGTAAAAATTGCAATAAGGTAAGATTCTAGATAGGAAATCTGTTAAGGAAATATTACATGAGATGAGAAAGAAGGAATGGAAAAGTGGGGGAGGTCTGGAAGTCAGAACAGATTTTTGTGATTACTAATGAAGAAATCTCAAGGAGAGAGGTAAGTTAGATGACTGACTTTTGAGCTACACATTTAAATATTTAAATGCAATAAAGTACAAGCTTAGAGTGTAATGCTGGTGGACTGATGATCCTGCCACTGTCAATCAACTCCCTCAATCTGTCCTTACGGAGGCTGGACCTACTTGGACTCTGGAGAGAGAAAAGTCTGGAAAAGAACACTGAGGTTGGTAAAGCCTCAACTGGAATAGTATGAAGGCTGTCAGCGTTTTTCCCCTAGGAAAGGTACCCAGAAAGAAAACATAAGAGAGCAAGAATTTATTTAAAGAACCTACAAGTAGGTAAAAGGAGGAAACTGGCAAAAATTCATGTATTTTCCTCCTTTGCAGCAGACTCTCTAGCCATTTCTTGTTTTCCTAAGCTTCTGTCTTCTTTTGCTGGTAAAACTGTTTTGTGACTCTCTTTCAGCTGCTTCTGTGAGTGTAACTCCACATCACTTTTCATGCTGCTTATTCAAGGTTATGTCTTTTGATCAGTAGATCAAGTAGAATTATGTAGCGGGCTGGGAAATATATACAAAGAGAAATATTCTGGTTAAAGGGACTAATACTTAATCACTGGAGATCAAGGTAACAGGCCCCAGTTAGGTAAGGGAACATGACAGTACTCCTAGGAGCTACAGGGTACAGGGGTATAGGTAGTACTTGGCATGCTCCAGTATGGAAGAAAGGTACTAATACTGGGAACAAGGTGTTGGATAGCTGTGTGGGTTCAATAGAACGTAAGTTCCTCTTTTATAAAGAAACAACTAGAATGTGATTAGGGAAGGGAAAAAAAAGGAAACTAATACTTACTATGTATAAGGAAAAGCACTAGCTGTTTTACAGGCAGAATTATTATCACCTCTATTTTACATACAGCTTAAATAACTTGCCAAAACCATATTCTATTAAATAAATGGCAAAGAAATGATTCATTAGAGTCAGAAATGACAGAATCAAGTACAGAAGTATCATGGACAGTCTCTACGAAATTAAAATAGCATGGTAAATTAGCCATTTTTAAAAAATAAATAAGTATGTTCTATTAGTCCAATAGTTCTATGTTAGTAAGTCAAGGACTTTAATTTAAAATGTCTGTTGGGCATTGCATAGCTATCTATTCTGTAGAGAATGATATTACCCTATGGAGATCATAAGAAGGAAGATATATCAGGACTAAATGAGTATGGATATCAGCTCCTGATTTTGGAAAGAGCTGTACTACATGCATAGGGTTCAACCAAATTTGCTGAAAAATTCACAAATGGTTTTCATGAAACAAAAACTTATTTACAATAAGGAATGAGGAACATTAGAACGTAAGCTCCATTAAGACAGGGGTTTTCATCTGTTTTGTTCACCGCTAACTAACATTCCCAATGCCCAAAACAGTGCCTGCTTCATAGCAGGCATACAATAAATATTTGCTGAATGAATCGGAGATGCAAAAGGTTAAGTGGGACAAAAGGTCAAAAGTGATAAATTGTAAAAGAATGCTCATTCTTCAGACAGAAGGTACACTAAAATGTAGCTGGAATCTTCTGTCCTGAATTAGCCTGTGGGAGTAATCTGTAACTAACATAAATATCTATACATAGTAGCACTAAGAAATAACTAGAGTAGGTATAGATACTTTATCTAGTAAATATTTAAATAGGTAAAAAGGGAAAGAAAATAACAGCAAAAAGACATCACCCTGCCTTTTACATCCAGATTGTATCACATAAGGTTTTTCTTCGGTGTATCAAATTGGTTTACTTCAAGTTCGTTTTTAAAAACTGTGGTAAAATATACCCAGTGTAAAATTTACCAGGTTAACCATTTTAAGTGTATAGTTCAGTGGCATTAAATACATTCACACTGCTGTGCAACTATCACCACTGTCCACCTCCGGAACTTTTCATCACCCCAAACTCAAACGCTGTACCTATTAAACAGTAATTCCCCCGTTCTCCTCTTCCCCCCGGCCCTTTGTAATCACTTTTTTACTTTCTGTCTCTTTGAATTAGACCATTCTAGGTACCTCATCTAAATGGAATCATGAAATATTTGTCCTTTTGTGTCTGGCTTATTTCACTTTGATTAATGTCTTCAAGGTTCTTTAAGTTCTTTTAATACAAAAAGGATTAACCCCCCCCCAGGGACATTGTCCACTACGTGGACTCTGTCATTCCCTTATTCCTCTTTCAGCACTGTCAAGTACTCAGTATGACACAAGTGATTCATTTTTTTTCTCTGTACAGCTTATAAGTAATACATGTTTTACATAGTTGTATAGATTACTTATGTTTCAGAAAAAAAGTGCCCGTAATATTATTTGTTTACACCAAATCCTATTTGTCCAACAATTTTCAATGATAAAATTAGAGATTCACTTATCTAAAAACAAAAACAGAATTAAAATACACCAGAATTCTGTCCCATTTCAATGTGTGAGGCATCACTCTAGGTGATGAGGATAGAGCACGGAATGAGACAGAAAGAATTCTTCCTCTCAGGGAGCTTACAGGCTTGAGAGGCAGACAGTAAAGACAAAATTACAAATATGATGCATGCAAAGAGGAAGTAAAGAACGTTATAGGAGCAAGTAGCAAAGAAATTTAACCCAACCTAGGAGCTCAGGGAAGCCTCGACAGGAAGTCAATTTTAAGGCAAGGGTCAAAAGGAAAACAGGAATGAATCAAACATGCGTTGGTGTGGATGTCTGGGTGTGAGTAGGGGTGGGAGATACTGCTGCTCATTCCAGCAGAGGGAACTGCAAGAAGGCATGGCGTGAATACAAAAGGACAAAGACTGGCACATGAGGAATTATAAGAAGTTGAATACGACAGGACTGTAGAGGTTTAGGACAGAACAGTACTGAAGAAGCAAGGGACCAGATCATGAAGAACCTTGTAAACTATATTAAGGATCCTAAAGACAATGAAAAGCCACTAAAGGTTTCTAGCTGGCAGGTGACAATGTCAGATATGTGTTTTGAAAAGATGACTCCAACTGCAGACTGGAAAATGGGCAAGACTGAAACCAGGGAAATTAGTTAATACTATACAATACACTAGTTTTTTTTTGTTGTTGTTGTTTTATAAATTTATTTATTTATTTATTTGGCTGCATTGGGCCTTCATTGCTACGCACGGGGGTGAGAGGGGGCTACTCTTTGTTGAGGTGCGCGAGTTTCTCATTGCGGTGGCTTCTCTCATTGTGGAGCATGGGCTCTAGGCATGCAGGCTTCAGTAGTTGTGGCATGTGGGCTCAGTAGCTGTGGCTCGCGGGCTCTAGAGCGCAGGCTCAGTAGTTGTGGCACACGGGCTTATTTGCTCCGCAGCATGTGGGACCTTCGCAGACCGGGGCTCGAACCCGTGTCCCCCGCACTGGTAGGTGGATTCTTAACCACTGTGCCACCAGGGAAGTCCCAATACACTAGTTTTTATTTTATTTTTTATTTTTTTTTATTTTTTATTTTTTATTTTTTTGCAGTATGCGGGCCTCTCACTGTTGTGGCCTCTCCCGCTGCGGAGCACAGGCTCCGGATGCGCAGGCTCAGCGGCCATGGCTCACGGGCCCAGCCGCTCCGCGGCATGTGGGATCTTCCCAGACCGGGGCACGAACCAGTGTCCCCTGCATCGGCAGGTGGACTCTCAACCACTGCGCCACCAGGGAAGCCCAATACACTAGTTTTTAAATGGTGGCCTGAACTAGGCTGTATCAGTGGGTATGAAAGGAATCAGAAAAGCGTGAAATATTTGAGATGTAAAATCAGATGGACTAAGTTATGAATGAATGTCAGGGATACGGGAGAAGGAAGTATCAAAGCATGAGTCCCATATTAATTACTGTAAGAGTAATTAATTAGCTGGATGATAAAACAGGAAGGGAAGATGGCAGATAATCAGGTTTTCTGGAGTAAAGATGATGAGTCCAGTTTCAAACACACTCAGTTTGAGTTCCTTCAAGACATCTAAGTGAGGCTATCCAGCAGAAAGACATATAGGTCTGGAGACCAGGAGAAAAATCCTGGGGAGCTGTCAAGATAAAAATGCTCAACAAAGATATAAAAATCGAGTGAAAGCTCTGGGGGGGGGGGGGAACAGTGAAGTGGAAAAAGAAAAAAAAAAAAGGCAAAGCCTCAACGAATGCCAACACTGAGCAACAAGCAAAAGAGGTCCCCTGGCAAAGGGGCCCACAGAAGCAAAACCAGGAATGAGGCACTGCAGAGCAATGGAGAAAACAGCCAATGACATCAAATTGGCTGGTAAAAAAAAAAAAAGATGTCATTAGTGACAGTGACAAGAACAGTTCTGTTGCAGAAGGGTGAAATATGATTACAGTGAATTAAGTAGTGGGAGATGGGAAGGAAACAATGAGTACAGACGGTCTTTTTAATAAGTCTGGGGCCTCCCTGGTGGCGCAGTGGTTGAGAGTCCACCTGCCGATGCAGGGGATACGGGTTCGTGCCCCGGTCTGGGAGGATCCCATATGCCGCGGAGCGGCTGGGCCCGTGAGCCATGGCCGCTGAGCCTGCGCATCCGGAGCCTGTGCTCCGCAACGGGAGAGGCCACAACAGTGAGAGGCCCGCATACCGCAAAAAAAAAAAAAAAAAAAAGTCTGGCTGTGAAGAAAAAGCAAGCAGTTGTAAGGAGGATGGGGTCAACAGAGGGTTGTTTTAGGATAGAAAGGATTTGAGACAATATAAATGCTGCAAAGAAGAAGTCAGTAGATAGAAAAATTTGAAAGTAAAGTAAATAGAGAAGCAGGAGATGGGATCCAGAACATAGATGGAAGGCTGGGCCTTGTCTAGGAAGAAAGGACACCTCTTCCATTAAAACAGGAGAGAGAAAAAGTAAAAATATGTTGAGTGCAGATATGTTTTACAGACTTGGTGGCAGAAAGTTAAGGAAGGTCCTACTGTATGGTTTCTATTTCCTTTGTGAAGTAGAAAGTGAGGTCACCTGTCAAGAAAGATGAGGTCAGGACTCAGAGAAATAGTCCTAGCAGAGAAGAACAGAGACAGCTAAGGAAACATAAAAGGAATGCTGGGAAATGTTTAGGGTCCACTCAAATCAATGACCACGTATCTATGTGATTTCCTCTGGTAACAGGTCACAAACTATGAATGCACTTTAGTACGTATGTTTCATACTGGATAATCTAAATGAAAAGCAACAGTTCAAATGAATATAACAGAAACAACAAAAATTGAAAAGTTGCCTTTTTTTTTTTAAAGTTGCCTATTTTCTAACAAATTTCCTTCCTAATACTCCCTGTAAAATAAGATGTAATTCTCAATGATATACATATAGGATGATGGCTGAAAGATGTATACGGAGCCAACAAATAGACAGGAATATGTCTAATATTAACATGCTTTTCCAATGGAAACAGGAAATTCCAGAAGACTATATGAATAATAATTTATAAATTTGGTACAAGTGGATATTTTAAAATCTAGTTTCTAAGAAATAAGCTATAAACATTAATAAAAATAAACTACATTCCCTTTCACCCATCCTTCCTGCACCTCCATGTGAATGTGAATGGACTCTTCAACCCTTGGTGACAACCCTGTTACGTTACTTCACCTGAACTTTGAGAATGTCTGGGGAAGAGGTCTACTGGCTCTCAGGCTATGATATTTTCATCTCATTTCATCCAGAATCTTTAAAACGTTATCATTATTATAACTCAAAGCAATTAAAAAATACATTCAAGTTTAATTTACAACCAAGAGACAGGTGAACTAAAATCATGTTGGCACTAAAATGCTCACCTATAATAATTCTAAGGGTAACCACTGCTAGTGGTTTTGTATATTGTCTTTCTTATACTTAAGTACGTATGTGTTTATTAAGTATGTATGTATTTAAAGAACAAAATCTGAATTATGCTGCATGGTTTTAAAATCCAGTTCTTTGTTTAATATTTATTATATGCCTATCACCCAATATTCTGCAAAAACATAATCACAATGACTATGTAATGAGTTTCTTTTGGGTGAAGAATTAGGAAGAATTCAAGAAAAAAATCAATTACTATTAGACAAAACAATCCTCTTCCTCCAACAGTTATCCCCCGTTACTCTTTGCCATTTTTAATTCGATTAGAAACAGACAGAAAAAACTTACCCTTTAGGTCTCACAACAGTCTTTTCATATTTAAACAGATTCATATATAAGGAAGGAAAAATGTTATATTCTTTACTTGGATTTTTTTTTAACTGCAGAAAGTGTGTCAAACATCATACTCTGACTTAAAAGTAAACAGTCTTAAATTATATATTTCTTAGTTTTTGCCACTTTGACCAACTGGACACATATACTATTAGAAAGCTACGCAAAGTTAAAAGTTTTCATTAAAATAGCAAAAGCTAGTTTGGAAACAAACATAAATGATATCTTAACCCATGCTACAGGGGGAGAAGAGGAAAAATACATCTAACAAATGAAATGTCTCTAAAAATAAACTATGATCACACCTCGTTTTTAACCATGGAAGTTTTTCTAAAGGCAGAAAACTGTTGAGGTTTCCAAAATTAAAACGACTCAAATTTATAAATATAATCAGCTACGACTACCTAAATACTAGTACAAAAGACTGCCCAATTTCTCTGAAATTATCATTCATTAAGAAAACCCAGAGAATTTAAAACAAACCCCTAACATGGGTGTGGAGAGGCTTTCATGCACTGAGTATCTACCAGTTGCATGACCTATGCCAGATTCGAGAATGTGCAGAGAAAAATGCAAGTTCCTCTACCCAAAAATTTAGTGAATGGGCCCCTGAAGGAGCTTCTTCCAGCAGTCTGACTTCCCACAGCTGGAGAAGGCTGTGGAATACTGCTGCCCCTCCAACAGACAGGAATAAAGCCAAGCGCAAGCTTTACTTAAGTGAAACAAGAGGACTTCTCTGGTGGTGCACTGGTTAAGATCCACCTGCCAATGCAGGGGACACGGGTTCGAGCCCTGGTCCGGGAAGATCCCACATGCCGCGGAGCAACTAAGCCCGTGTGCCACAACTACTGAGCCTGAGCTCTAGAGCTCGTGAGCCACAACTACTGAAGCCCTCGCGCCTAGAGCCCGTGCACCGCAACAAGAGAAGCCACTGCAATGAAAAGCCAGTGCGCTGCAATGAAGAGAAGCCCCCACTTGCCACAACTAGAGAAAGCCTGCGCGCAGCAACGAAGACCCAATGCAGCCCAAAAAATTAATTAATTAATTAATTAATTAATATTTTTAAAAAGCAAAACAAGAAATAATCCAGAACCACAGATACATTTCCACTTCTCCAGATCTTCCTGAGTAAACAATATTATGTGTACCTGAGATGAAAAAAAAAAAAAAAACTAAAATAACAATTGAGAATGTCTTTGACTACTAGGGACTATTCAGTAAAAAGGCAAGATACTATTATGTCTGACTGACACATGCTTACGTTTGGATCATATATGCAATTAGAAAAGAAAAAAAAGCAGACTAAAATCAGAAGATAATTGATACTCTTTTTTTTTTAGAACAGATAATACACTAACTCAAACCTACAGGCCTATATACAGTGATTTATGTTATTAAACAATATATTTCATATAATCTATATTAGCTCATGAACATATGAAGTCACACACACATTCATAGGTTCACTCAGCTTGCAAAAAGAATTTAAATAGTTGCTTTGAACCACCTACATACAAAAGAATCAAGTCTGAACCTAGCATTTTCAAAATAGCTTCCTGTTAAAAAACCACACATAACTTATGATTCATTATCATATACTATATATGCATAAGAAAAAGAACGTCAAGAAGGTCCCACATCAACATGCCAACAGTGTTTTCTTCCTCTGAGTAGTAGGATTAGAGGTAATTCTTATTTCCTTCTTTTCATAGATCTGTCTCCTAATTTTTTTCCACAATAAGCACATACTAATTGTATATAAAATGTTGAAAACCAGCCTCCAGGTTCTTAGAGCTTTATTTACAAAAATGGACAAAGTTATGGTATCCCATTTGCCACCATCAACATACTTACATAATATGGTTCTGCCTCCCGTTCAGTTATCTCATCCTGATAGAGGGTGAAGCAAGTTGGAATTCGTCCAAACCACACATCTCGAAGCACATCTTTGTCATCTGTCATTCTTCCAGTGGTTAAAGCAGTACATATAGGCTAAATTCTTTTCCAGCCAAAGCCAAACTGAAAATAAAACAAAGAGTATTAGATCCTTGCAGGTATAAATGAACCTGCTCCAAAACAAAGAAAGATTATAGGAAAAAAAGAATGCATAAAGATTATTCACTTCAAAAAACTCCGTGAAGGGCCTCCCTGGTGGCGCAGTGGTTGAGAGTCCGCCTGCTGATGCAGGGGATACGGGTTCGTGCCCCGGTCTGGGAGGATCCCATATGCCGCGGAGCGGCTGGGCCCGTGAGCCATGGCCGCTGGGCCTGCGCGTCCGGAGCCTGTGCTCCGCAACGGGAGAGGCCACAACAGTGAGAGGCCCGCATACCGCAAAAAGAAAAAGAAAAAGAAAAAAAAAAACAAAAACTCCGTGATGGGCATTCCTTAGAATGAATGCAAAAATCAGTACAACAAATTCTAAATGTGGAGCTATTATTTATTTAAAGAGATCACGGAAGTAACCATTTCAAAATTACATATACAACTAATGAAACACAGCCAAAGTGAAACTATACTTGCATCATTCTCTCAAGCCCCAAAAGAGTCTACCGCTTATCTAAAGTGAACCCTTCACCTATAACTTCTGTGTCTCAGTTTTCTCATCTGTAAAATGGGAATAACAGCACTGACCATATAAGATAGATATGAAAATTAAATTAATACATGTAGAACACTTAGAACAATGCCTATAACACAGTACTATAAAGTGTATTTATCATCATAATTTATAGAACCAACCAGAACATGTCTCAAAAAATGTTCAAAGAACTTAGAATAATCAAAAGCATTATTTAGTGTAAACTGGAATTATGAGAGTAAAGGAAAATAACTAAAAATTATACATTGAACATTGCTAATAACATTCAATAAAGAGTCAATAAATATTTGATCATTTGATATGCCCAGCTCTGTGGCAGGTGCTGAGGGCATACAAGATGATGATGATGATGGTGGTGATAACAACTTTTTAAAAACCTCAGGCATTGCCCAGAAGGTATTATTTACAAATCTGCTAAACATACCACGCACTTTCATGTCCTTTGCATGGCTTTGCTCATGCCGGTGGTTCCTTACCCTAAAGTAGCCTTCCCCACCTCGCCTTCCAACTTACACATCATTCAGGACCCTGCTCAGAATAACCTTTCTTCTATGCATGAATCAGACAGAATCTCTGTTACCTCACTGTGCCTCTACTTCTCCTCTCCTACAGCAGGATTTCCAATCTCATATTTTTTCCATCATACCATACGTATTGCCAAACATCCCTTCCCATGCCAAAATGTCCATGGTTATAACTAAATGTTACTTTGTGAGAGCTTTCATAATGCAGGAGGGGAAGAAGTTAAATATTAACAGAACCTATAGTGTTCAGGGAAGAATCTTAAAAGATATTGAACTTGAAGAATGAGTAGAATATGGACAGACAAAAAGAAGACAAATATTCCAAGCAAGGCAAAATAGCATCAGCAAAGGCAGGAAGTGGCAGGAGCAGTATGTGTACCAACTTTTTAGGAAACTTTGTGTTGGGAGGAGTAGTAGATAATGAAAGAGCTGACCTGTGACATGTTTTACTATCATACCTGATCCTAGGTAAGTCACTTTACTTCACTAAGTCTAAATTTCCTTACCTGTAAAAGTCACCAGGTTGTTCTAGAAAAAAAAAAAATCTATAAAGTATTTGACATGGTAATGGACACAGCATGTGCTGAGAAAGAAAAGCAATTATTATTCTTTTAATGTCAAATTTGTAAATATAAAATGTAACTGGATCATGAAGTACACCAAATAGAAACTTGTGGGTTTTCAATTTCTTCCAACAAGCCTAGAAAGGTTTTATAATGGTGAAATAAAAACAATTATCTGGTAGCAGTGCACAAAAGGGGATCCAGAGCCAGAGAGAGGCTAGCCAGGAAGCAATTTCAGCAACTAAGGCATATAATGAGTGCCTGACCTAGACTGGTAGCAGTGGATTGATGAGAGACAGGAGGGCTTTCCAAGGAAGAATGAATAGAAGTTGGTAAAAAGACTGGCTGAAGGACAAAGAACAAGGACAAAGAAGATTTAAATGCTTACAGCAGCCTATATAGTAAGGTAGTTGAGGGGTTCTGAAATCAGACTGACATAGGTTTCAACCCTGACTTCCACATATAAGCTGTACGTCCTTGGACAACAAACCTGACATCTCTAAACCTCATATCTATAAACTGAAGATAATTCTAATTTCACAGGGTTGTTGGGTATTTAGCACCTAGTAACCAACCACTGGAAAAATGGTAAATGTATTTAATACATGGTTTCCCTGTGCTTCCACGGCCCCTCTGCTTGAATACCATTTGCCCCTTCTCTTGGCCAACTCTTAATCCTCTTTTAAGAGTCAGCTTAACATTAACTCCTTGGGAAGCTTTCCACTAAGCAAACTATAATCTAATTGCTTCTGTTATTATATCTTTATTGTTATATGGTATAACAATGCATTGCAGCTGTGTATCTTATCTGTCTCTTGCCCCTCCCCACATCAGTTCCTTGACAGCATATATACCATATATATGACTCCTGAGTCATATATACCTTTGTATCCAGGATGTTAGCATAATCAGCACATAATAGGCTCTGGAATTTTTGTTAAAACAACTGGAAAATATATAAATAAATAAAATGTGTAAATCCAAAAGTTATACTAGCTACTTAAGAAACTTTTCCACCTAAACTCTTTCCTAAATCTGTACAATCACACTTCATATTCAGCGAATTTCACTATTTTTCCCTCTCATACATATACTACGATATCAACACCATGCATCCAACTTGAAGGCAATGTTTTGGAAGAATAGAAATCCCAACCCATGATGCAGTGTACTAGAAGTAAGCTTCCTGAGGGCAGGGACTACTTCTTGACTGCTGTATTCTCTGCATCTAATTCATGGCCTGGAAGAGAGGCAGGTGCCCAACCAACAACACTTAGCAAACAGCACAGTGAGTATGATAAAAAATATTGGGCTGGCCAAAACGTTCGTTTGGGTTTTTCCGTAACCTGTTACAGAAACCTGAAGGAACTTTTTGGCCAACCCAATATAATGCACTGTTAACAGTCCCTTTTACACTACAAACCAAGACAGGCCAACCTATTACCTGAAGCTGTTTTGCTGACAAAATCCCCAACTACTCAGAAATTACTTAAAATATCAAATACCTACCAGTAGTAAATTTGTAAACATCTAAAAATATATATGCTGGCTGGTCTCCCTTTAAATTCATGAACACTGACCTCAAAAGTGGGCTCTTAGTATTGTCCAGTATTCTCTTACTTCCCTAGTCCATTTATTCTTCCACTGTCCTAAATCAACTCCCCCTCCTCAAATTTTCACATCTCCTTCCTCACTCTCTCTCAGCTAATGACCTGGCTTTCTACTTCCTTCTATCTGGTTACTGAGGATCATTGGTTCTGAACAGGGGTTTTAAGGAACGGCCCCACCTCCACCCTGGGGGATAGGTCATAACTCCCTCCAATCTCCAAATGCTGAAGTGCCCCACGGTCCTTGAACCCTGCCTTTGGAGATCTCTCAGAGCTTTAAATATCACTTACACATTAACAATTCCCATATTTACATCTTCAGCCTAGACTTCTCTTCTGAACTCCAGTTTCATATATACTACTGTATACTGACATTTCATTTGAAAATTCAGCAAGTGCAAAACTGAAAATGTTTGCAGATCTTCCTCCCTCCTCTCCCTATTACTCTGTGGTCTTCCCCACATCACTGAGTGGTTAACTCCATTCTTTAGCTTCTCAGGCCATAAATCTGGGAGTCATCCATGACCCCTCTTCACACTTGATGGCTCTAGCTTAGATTAATATATATTAATTCTAGATATAATTCTAGATATAAATTCTATAAATTTTATAAATTTAATATAAATATAATTCTAGATATAAATATATAGATATATATCTAGATATAAAGATATAAAATTTTCTAGATATAAATATTAATTCTAGATATAAATCTAGAATCTGGCCATTTCTCACCACCTCCACTCTTACCACACTGATCCAAGTCACCTTGACCTTTAACCCAGATAAATGCAATGGCCTACAAACAGAGGTCTCAACGTTTCTGCCCTTGCTGCAGAGAGGCAACAAAGTAATCAGAAAAATCCTTTAAAACACAAGTCAGATCAGTTCACTCCTTTACTCAAAACCCCACCATCTCATTCAAAGTAAAAACTAAAGTCTTACAAGGTGTTAGCAGGCCCTATGTGACCTGACCCCACTCTGACTTGCTTATCTACTTCTCTCCGCAACTTGCTCCCCCAGTTCCAACCAAACTTGCTGATGTGCTCCCGCCTCAGGGACTCTGTGGTTGCTCTGATGGCCCTCTCCACTACATCCACTGGCACCCTTCTTTATCACTATTAGGTCTCTGCTCAAATGTCATCTTTTCTAAGGCCACCACTATAATTTCCCATGCATGCTACCAGCACTCCTCATTCCCCTTCATTACTTTATTTTTTCTCCATAGCACTTTTCATTACCTGACACATATTTTAATTCACTTTTAAATTAATGTCTCCCCCCTCAACCCTCAAAGTGAACTTCATGATGGCAGGGATTTTTATTGTCTTCCTCACTGTTTACTGTTTTGTTTACTTTTTGTTCAGTGCCTGGAACATAACTAGCACTTTGTATCTGTTAAATTAATAAAGTGAACCTACACTTGAAGCTTGTACATTATCCTAAAAACTCTTAACCATATAGTACCATTCTGTTCACTTTTCCACAATTTTAATCAGCATACCTTTGAGGATCAAAGCACCTACTTAAATCCAATATAAAATTCTAAAATTTCCCTCCACTGCTACCCTCAGCCCAACATCTTTACTTTCAAATTCAAAATTCAACCAACAACTCCCTTTATGGAAATCACAAAATAAATCCGTTCAGATCCAAGTACACACAGTCCAAAAGACTAAAATTTATCAAGTAAACTCAGGAAGGCCTTGGAAATTCAGTGTTGTTTGATAGCCTCTGGGTTCTGATTCTTGCTGAAAACATGCTGTGCCTCCCCATCCCTCAGAAAAATCTAGAACCAATCCACTTTCCCTAGGTTCCCCAAGTTCAGGTGTGACTTGAAAATAATCCAAACTATAAAGTATGTGAAAGTGCTCTGCCAAGGGAAAATGGCTTTGTTGGCACTAAATATTATTATTAAAATGAGACAATGAATGCGTCTAAGAAGATAAACTGGGGAGAAACCCCACCGATTTCGGATAGAATCGAACCGCCTGTAAAAATAACTATGATCTAAATAACTATTCCACGAAAAATGCAGGTCCCGAACTAAACTCTAGAGCCTGCGACGAGACCCAAGCTTCCCACCTTAGTAAGGAAGGGACGTATTCCCCGAGAGACCGCGCAGGCTACACCCTCCAGCCGGCACTAGGGCTCCGAGGTCGGCGCTTGGCCAACGCCACCTCCCCCGGAGGAGCCACCTTCACCCTCCACCACCGGCCGGGGGAGCGCTCCTCTCGCCGCACACGCCCCTCCTTCTAACCACACCTACCTAGCACTTCCCCAACCCTTTTCCTCTGGGCATTTCTTCACACTGGGGTGACAGACACACACATACCCTACCAGAAGCTCAGGCTTCTCCTACGCCTTCCTGCACCGGTGAGGACGCTCGGGTCTCGGGCTCTGGCTGGGCGGCGGCGGAGAGCGCCAGACACACAGTCCCGCAGAGACGCGCCAGACTGGAGTCCCGCTGGCCCGCGCAGCCGCAGAAGGCACCTGCGCGGAGGTCGGAATCGAAACCTGCTGCACTTCCGCCCTCCCGTAACCAGCGAAGACAGCCCGCAGCGCCGCGGACCTCTGGAAGCCCACCGCAAGTGTAGTCACCCTCGGCGCCCGGAGATGACGTCACGGGACCCCACGTGGCCCGCCCTCCGCCCTCCCAGTTCGGCCCAACCCCGTGAGGAGGCCGGAACCGCGCTTGAGCATGCGCGGACAGAGTAGAGAGCGTGGATGTTCGGTCAAACCGCTGGCAAGTTCCCCGCTTCTACCCTCTTCCGAGAGTCCTGTGCTTTTGGCATAGTCATTGTTGTTTAGGGAGGTTAATATAACAGTTCGGTGAGAGCAGAGAGTTTTACAAATACTGAGTCACTGCCTCACTAGAGCTTCATCGCAGCATCCCTGTCCTGGCTTCACACAGTAAAATTAAGAAAACGTTGGTTTTCAAAGTGTTTTCATATCTATTTTCTCATTTGATCTTCTCCACTTTGTCAGAGCCCCAGCACGGATTAAGAGCCGCATTTAACAAAAGACTAAAACACTTGAATACTGAAGCCCAGCCATCCCTCCAATTGTACGTACCTATGTCTTCCTGTTAGTGAAAACGACAAGCAATTAGTCAACTTACTCCTAAAAAGTGTTTGCATTAGGTCTATCCAGAAGTCTTAGCAGGCATTTAGCGTTTTTCTCTTCATTACACATGGCTTTCAACATAACGCTATGCATGCCAAGTGAATACTACTGTGCTGAGACTCATGATAGGTTCCTGATAAGTGGGAAGACTAGGAAAATCCTAGTATTAGCCACAGGATTCTTTTTAAAGGAAGAATCTTCTAGGAATTCCCTGGCTGTCCAGTGGCTAGGACTCCATGCTTTCACTGCTTGAGGGCATGGGTTCAATCCCTAGTCGGGGAACTAAGATCCCACAGGCCCGTGCAGCGCAGCCGAAAAAAAAAAAGGCAAACCCTCCTGGAGATTGTCTAGCCCAATGATTTTACAGTGGTGAATCACAACTCATTGGTGGGTCATCAAATCAAGTTAGTGGGTCATGACTAGCAATTTTTAAGTTAAAAAAAATTGTCATGCTTCACACATATTAAAGGTAAATATTGTTTCCTGAAGTTTTTACTTTATTATGTACATGGTTTACACTGTGTAGGAATGTGAAATACATTTCTTGATACGGGTAACGGTCAAAAAAAAATTGAAAGCCACAGTCCAGTCCACTCCACTTACTTAATGCAGAAATCCTCTCTATAGCATCCCCAGCAGACAGCCATTAGCCTCTGTAAAAAAGCTCTTGGGATAAAGTTGCCCCCACTTTCCAATGGTAGGCAAAACTAAATGGAATTTACTCTGAAATGTATTGAAAAAATTAGATGGGTGGACGAATGGCTAGAAGGATGGATAGATGGATAAATATGTGATAATGCAAGTACAGTAAAATGTTAATGGTAGAATCTAGGTGGTGAGCATATGGGTGTTCACTGTAAAATTATTTCAACTTTGCTGTTATGCTTAAAATTTTTCCTAATAAAATGTTTGGAGAGGGGGCAGAGAAACTATTTATGGAGAACCCTAATGGGTAGAAAGTGATTATATTGAGCTAAAATCCAGCTTCTTGTAACCTTTAAGAATTGACCCTGTTTATTTCCTTCCTCCCCTTGTCCCTCCTCTACCCCACCCCCAACCTACAATAGAAGTAGCTAACTCTTGTTCTGATAGACAGCACTTCAGCTATGAAAAGATATGCCTCATAACCCACTCAGGATAAACACTGTCAGTTCTTTCAGCCATTCTTCACATGACATATCTCTCCTCTGGATATGGTCCAGTTGTTGTACTCTTTCCCATCTCATGATTATGCTCCTTGAGCAAAAATTTGGAAATAAGAGGAATTCTATATTTGTCCTCCATCATTTCCATTTGTTAATGTTATATCGTCTCTCTCAATCAGTTACCAAGAGTGACAGATATCCACTCTGTCCTTTAAAATGTTTCTTAAACTCTAAAAAAAGAAAAAAAAATGGTGACAGCTTTCAAAAATTTGGATTTCTGACTTATCCTGGAATCTGACAACCCTGGGACCACATTCCCACATGGCAACCAAGTGCTGGAGTGGAGCTGCAGCTGCCCCCTTTTAGGCTGGGAATGCCCTCTTCAGTTTCTCACTGTCCCCACACTATCACTTATTTAGACTTTAGATTACCTATCTGGATGCTAAAGGCTTTGGAGCATAACACTCCTCTATAGCTCTTCATGTTTCTAAGGCACTGCCTACCTCAGTTCTTTGCACGTAAATATTCATTTTGAACAAAAGACCAAAACAACCAGGCCAGAATGCATTATACTGAATAATACACATTTGACTGTGATTGTGACCATATTTATAGTTCTAAGTTTTTACCTTTAGGCAATTCTAAGGACACACACTTGAAAGTCGGGAAAGTATCCTTATACGGTGTTCTGTCCTGTGAGGTGAGAGAGCATTTGGAGGATTCAAATATTATTTTGAGGCTTTCAATGCTGAACAATCATAGACATCCCATTTGTGTCTATTTAACTGACATTCTAAAATGAATCCAGGAGCCGGATGGATAGACTCTTTTAGCTTCAGTGACAGCCTTTCATTCACTGTGACAAGTCTTCATTCAGTCATTTAAACATTTCTTGAGTTCACATAATTAGGTGCTTGGTAAAGTGAAAATAAGAACTCTTAAGCAGCAACAAAGGAACCTCCCAAATTTCATTACATGAATATATATTTTAAAATCACAATTTGGAGCAGTTTTCTTATGACTACCATGTCAACTATATAACACCATATGTAATTCCAGGACTGCTACAGATAAAATGTGGGTTTTTGTTGAAAATATTGTGTTATAAGACTATGATTCCAGTTACTCAGTACTCTCTATCTACTTGCCTACATAGATTGTATAGGAATGAATCAAAACAATATGCCAAATATTCTTTGGAAAAAATATATACATTCATAACTTGTATGCATTTGTGTTTTAATTTTTGATCCCCCAAATGACTATTATTCTTAAAAAATCTTTGAATTAGATTATTTGGCTGTTCCCATAGGAATATTTTCTATAAATAGCTCCTATTAAAAACTGGGAAAAATTAGTCAAGCAGTTTTTCAATCTGTTTTCTCAATGTGTGCAGAAGAAAAATAGTCTGGGATGTATAAAATTGAAGGGAAAGTCTTAAAAAAACAAAACCAAACTGAACAGCCTGATTCTTGAAACAGCAAAATAAATCCTTGCAATAATACGTTGCTGTCACCAGGTGTCACAATCAACCTGACACAAAGCTCAGAGCTCCCCAACCAGCAAGGCCAGTCAATAGCACCCTCAGTGATGTAATAGACTGTTTCCCAATAGGCAAGTTCAAGTTATCTCAAGAGATTTTGTGAAATCCTAAAAAAGTTTTCACAACAAAATTATTTTAATTTGAAAAAAAAATCAAACACTTTCTAAACCTTGTCAGTACTGACAAAATTTCCTTCAAATCCATTCCCTTTCCTTCACCTGTGTTTGTTCTTCGATCATAAACTAGTGCAGTATAGCATAGCTGAGGATGTGCTCTTAAATCCCATATCCGACATCTATTATCTGTGTGGCCCCAGAAAAAAAATTATTTAACCAGGACTGGCTACATAATTCCACAGGACCAGTGCAAAATGAAAATGAGGGCCCTTTGTTAAGGAAAGGAATTTGAAGATGGCGACAGCAGAGCATTAAATCAAGCGCTGTGCGTACGACAGGTCACATGCCCAAGAACCTGACTCTTATGTAACTTCTCCAAGCCTCCATTTCTCCATTTTCCTCACGGTTAAATGAGGATAATGATAGCACCTGCTTCATAGGCTCGTTGTGAAGGTTAGGGAGGATGATGCACATAAAACATTTACCACAGTGCTTGGTAAATGGTGAGCTCTCAATAAACAGGAGCTGTTGTTTTTACGTCCTTCATCAGGCTCTGTGCCTCCCTTCCCCTGCACCAACCCATTTAACAATCTTCTGCCAGAGTAATCTTCTTTAGCACAGTTCTAATTATGTCGCTGCCCTGTTTTTTACAAAAGCCAAAACCTCACTGCCTACAGAATAAAACCCAAATTTCTTGGACTAACCTAATCCAGTTTTCCAGCTTCATCACCCATCACTTGTCTGGCTCCCTGGTCTCTCTCTGACCTCTGCCTCACATCCTGCATCTTTGCTGATGCTGTTCCTTCTGCTCGAAATGCCCTCTCCCCAGGACTGTAGGGGAAATACAAGAATAACAGTCACAGTTCTGCCTTAGAGCTGTTTACAATATAGAGTGGGAAACAATATTACACAGAGATTCAGCAAGAACGCAAGACAAGGTGAAAAGAATGGTCAAGGAAAAAAATGTCTTAGAAGTTCAGAAGTAGAAGCCGTGACTGAAATGGCACTTTTTAAAGCATTTCATTTCATAGTTTATTAATGGTTACTATATTATGCACAGACTCTATGTTATATGTATCAAAACGCAGAGCTCCATAGATTCTTTTTCAAAAATATAATTCATGTCCCTCAGTTATTAAATGCTAAACTTAAAAGCAGGGGCAATATATACTTTTAATTAATTATTTTTAGAGCAGTTTTAGGTTTACAGCAAAATTGAGCAGAAAGTCCGGAGTTCCCATATGCCATCTCCACACACACGCAACTTCTTCCACTATCACATCCTGCAACAGTACGTTTGTTACAATTGATGAACCTACACTGACACATCTGTATCACCTGAAGTCCATATTTACATTATGGTTCACTCTTGATTTAGTCAGAGAGGCTAAACATGAGTTTAGTCAAATGTATAATGACAGGTATTCACCATTATAGTATCATACAGAGTTGTTTCATTGCCTTAAAAACGCTCTGTGCTGTCTATTCATCCCTCCCTCCTCTGAACACTTGGCAACCACTGATCCTCTTATGTCTCCATAGTTTTGAGTTTTTGAGAATGTTGTATAGTTGAAATCATCAAGTGTGAGGCCTTTTTAGATTGGTTTCTTTCAGTTAGTAATATGCAATTAAATCTTCTTCACATCTTTTCAGGGTGCAATGTTTTTTAAATAAAATTTTAAATGAAAGTCACATTTAATTACACAGAGTACTAATTTTTTACTTTAAAAAGTAGGTTTAGGACTTCCCTGGTGCCGCAGTGGTTAAGAATCCGCCTGCCAATGCAGGGGACACGGGTTTGATCCCTGGTCCAGGAAGATCCCACAAGCAGCAGAGCAACTAAGCCCATGCGCTTATCTAGTTAGTTAGTTAGATAGTTAACATTTACAGAACATACTATGTGCTGGGCATGATTCTATAACACTTTTCTAATATTCTAACCTCATACAATTTGGGAGGTCCTCTTTGGAAAGCACACATACAAAGAAATTACAAATACAAAATTAGGTGGCCCTAGAAAGGACCCATGTAAGTGAAGAGACCTGAAAATTAAGCTTCACAGTAAACTCACCTCCATTTCCCATGACTGAGAGACTGAAGTGAAGAAGTAAGCTTCAGGCAGCCCAATTCTTCACCTCTCACAGGTATCCAAGACTGCTTCTTGTCCCACGATCTCCATTTCTCCCTAGAAGAGCTCAGTTATATTGCCATTAGAGCAAAGGGCAAAATTAAACAAGAAGCTTTCATGTTCTGCTTGCCACACATTTCTAGCCACCATTTATGCACTGATTTTATTCACTGCCTTATTCTAGGCAGATTTTCTAACATTCTTTTCATCTTTCATCAAACCATAACATGAAATTTCTGTATTCCAGAAAGACGGATACGAATAAAGTATCCTTTTTGCCCCCTCTCCACACTTTCCCAGCAATTTATAAAATGATTAGTGTTCTCACAGAACAGTGTGTTCATTCACTTAATAGGCTTTTATGTGCCAGGCTGTACCAGGTACTCAGGATACTAAGATGCATCAGAAATAATTTCTTCCCTCAGGAAACTCACATTCCAGTTTGGCAGAGAACTGATAAGTAAACAAATGATTGCAATAGTCCCTAACTGGCTGTAGTAGGAATATGTACAACTGTTATGGGAACCTAGCTTTGAGAACCAGTAGCAACGTATAAAATAAATCTTAGAGGATAAATAGATACAACATGTGGACAAGGAAAGAAAGGGCTTTTAAGCCAGGGGCTCTTAACCAAGGGGTCCATGGTTCAAATTACGGAGCCTGAAGAATTTGGATAAGAAAATGAGTACGTCTTTATTTTCACTAACCTCCAATTTGAAATTTAGCATTCTTTTCCATTATAAATATAGGTCACAAACTGGAGTAGTATTAGCAATACTTGTAACTTGTCACCAATAGTAACATAGATATATTCAACATAGATATATTCATATTGCAGTTGACTCAGATTCTTGAAACATTATTTTACACATATTGCTACTTTGAAATTACAGTAGGAATTAGACTTATTGCAAGACCTTATTATTTACTGCATACTATATAACACAAATTTGTTTTCCTAACATTCTGATAATTGTATAGGAATATACAATTATCTCTTTGTAGTAACACATATGTCTATGTAATAATATGTATGTTTATGCATTTAAATATATTATTCTGAGAAGGGCTCCACAGACTTCACCAGACTGTCTAAGAGATTCATTGTGAAAAAAGAATAAAAGTAAGGTTAAGAACCGCTGTTCCAGGCAAAGGGAACAGAAGACACAGCAAGTTTGGGACTTCCCCGGTGGTGCAGTGGTTAAGAATCCGCCTGCCGATGCAGGGGACACGGGTTTGATCCCTCGTCCAGGAAGATCCCACATGCCACAGAGCAACTAAGCCCATGCACCGCAACTACTGAACCTGCGCTCTAGAGCCCGCGGGCCACAACTACTGAGCCCACATGCCACAACTACTGAAGCCTGCATGCCTAGAGCCCGGGCTCCGCAACAAGAGAAGCCACCGCAATGAGAAGACTGCACGCCGCAACAAAGAGTGGCCCCCGCTCGCCGCAACTAGAGAAAGCCCGCACGCAGCAACAAAGACCCAACACAGCCAAAAAAAAAAAAAAAAAGACACAGCAAGTTTAAAGATGAGGACTTGTTCAAGAATTCAGTCACCAGTGCTGCCTTTTCTTTCTCTTGACTCTGAATTCTTCCCACTCCTCTTTCTGCCACTCCCCTAGTTTGGGACACCTGTCCATTTGGCCCTCTTCCAATCTATTTTCCACACTTCCCACTATTGGGAATCCATATTCCCAAAGCTGATATTGTGTCACTGCTATTCTGGTTGAAGGGGATCGGGGAGCCCAGCCTGCTTGGCCTTGATATTGCCTCTGCAGGCAGAGGCAAGATCAAGGAGCCTTGGGATCCCTCGGACAGATCTGGAAACCCCTGGCCTAAAAGAGCAAGTGTGGCTTTCAACACCCTCCATGGGGCAGTAATACCTCTCCATCCTTATCTTCTATCATATTCCCTGAGCTCTGTCCTCCAGCCTCACAGAAACACTTTTCACTTTAATAAAGATCCTGCCCTCTATCACCTCTGGGGGTATACAAGCTATTTTTTCTGCTTGGGACTCTACTTCTCACCACTCCTTTTTCCTGGTTAACACCTACTTACCTGTTAGGTGTTAGTTTAGAGGTCTCTTCCTCTGGGAAGTCCTACTCCCCACAAGAATGGCCCAAATATCTCTCCTATGTGTTGCCTTAACAGCCTGTATTTACCTTCTTTTTTTTTTTTTCTCCTTTATGTGGCATAAATATTTTGTTACACAAGGTACAAAAATACTTTCACGTTTTGGTTGGTTTCAAAGTTTGAAAAGGATGATGAGTCACAGCAGGGGTGGGGTGTGATGTGGAGAGGTATGCAAAACGGGCAGAGAAAGGATTTTTTTTTTTTTTTTTTTTTTTTTGGCTGCTTTGGGTCTTCGTTGCTGCACGTGGGCTTTCTCTGGTTGCAGCGAGCGGGGGCTACTCTTCGTTGCGGTGTGCGGGCTTCCTATTGCAGTGGCTTCTCTTGTTGCCGAGCCAGGGCTTTAGGCGGGGACTTCAGTAGTTGCAGCACACTGGCTTCAGTAGTTGTGGCACATGGGCTTAGTTGCTCTGCGGCACGCGGGATCTTCCTGGACCAGGGATCAAACCCATGTCCCCTGCATTGGCAGGGGGATTCTTAACCACTGGACCACCAGGGAAGTCCCGAGAAAGGATTTTCTTAACGGCTGTTGGCCCATCTGAGGAGGAGGAAGCAGAGGACCCCGATTTGAAATGACCAGGGAAACGCTCTGCCTTGGCTGGGTGGTCCTTCCTGTGGGGCGGAACTGGCTGCAGGGCTTGGTCCTCACTGAAGCAGGGTGGGTGCGGGGAGGGGTGTGGACAGAGGGGCTGGGAATGATGAACCATTCGTGGTCAGGACCTGTTGCTATGGTGACACAATGTGAGAACAAACGGTACACTCACATATACCCAAGTTTAAGTGTCTTAATCCATGCCAGAAAACATGCAAAATAAAACGCGTCGTTTCTTTGAGATGGAGCTACGGAAGCAAATTTGGACTGGAGGTCAGGCCTCGCTCAGTCCCAGGGAGGCCTCTGAGCTGGGTCTGGGTGTCCCAGAGATAAGGCCCCTGAATCCTGCCATGAAGGAACCCACCTTGAAGAGGGGTTTTGGGGCAGGACAGGGCTGAGGAAGAGGAGAGGAAGGAAACAGGAAACAGTGCACTGAGTCAGGCTTAAAATTCTCAGGTTTTGGAGGGAAGCAGCAGCTCTGCACGGGCTGCCTGGGGGCAGTGGAAGCTCAGGGCGGCTTCCTCCCCAGTGGGGCGGGGGCCTCGAGCTGTGGTGACAAGACTGAAGAACTAACAGAACGGACAAGACTTCCAACCTTGCTGGGTGGTATCAGAGGAAGGGTACCAGCGCACCTCTGGACATCAGTTTCTTCATCCTGAAAATGGGAAAGCGCCACCTGATCTGCATCCTCTGAGCATGTAGGGCAGCGGCGGCAGCGGTAGTGGCAGTGGGGTAGGTGAACGCAGCAGGTGAGGTGGCTGGGGTCAGCTCTGTGGTGTACAGAGGGTAGGGGGCCCAGGACCCTGGGTATGCGGGGATCAGAGGGGCCCCCATCAGCTCTGAGTGTGCTCCTGGGGAGGGGTGAGCGTTGGTGGGATTTGGCATAGCCGTCAGCTTGTTCTTGGCCGTCTTGGTGTTGGCTTTGGCACACTCTAGCCTCAGGGTCTGCGGGTTCTCAGGATCAAAGCGAATACAGTTCAATGCCTTCTGGGCGGCTTCTGCTCCTGCCCCGTTGTCAAAGATCGCAAAACCGGCAGGCTGCCTCGATGTGAGCTTGATCGGGGACGCTTCATACCCCTTGAACGGCCTGAAGAGCAGGTAGAGTTCTTTGGGTTGAATGTCCACAGGGAGGCCACTGGCGAACAGGGTCCGGAGCGCCTCCTCCGTGCGAGCCGTGTGGGCGCTGGGCGCGCGGTCCGGCATCAGGTTGCTCGCGGTGCTGGGGGTGGGGTGTGGTGGCGGTGACAGGGGCAGCCAGCGGGTCCGGCTGGAGTCGCATCAGGCTTCGCGGGCGCGGAAGACGGGGAGGGGGTGCGGCGGACGTGGCGCTGGGAACCCCGGCCGAGCCGTGGTGGCCGCCGCCTCCGCCTTTTCCCTGCGACCGGCGAGTCTTGCCTTCCTTTTATCACGGAATGGTAATAGACTTTTT
Organism: Mesoplodon mirus; assembly: GCF_964341445.2. NCBI lineage: Eukaryota > Metazoa > Chordata > Mammalia > Artiodactyla > Ziphiidae > Mesoplodon > Mesoplodon mirus. The sequence goes on along the minus strand of NC_138986.1, from coordinate 52,565,839 downwards.
ACTGGTCTGCGCTCTTTTCTCTGGTCCGCACTGAGCCTTTACCCACTGTTTAATTCCCCACATAGGGCCTGACAGTAGTGGGCGTTGGGCCGCTACTTACTGGTTAGATGGATAAATGAATGAAGCCAGAATTGTCACCTAGGGCTAGAGCAGAAAAAGGCTTGGAAACCGAGGTAAGTGGTTTGAACTATATCCCCTAGACCAGGATTTTCCAAACTGTACCTTATGACCTATTAGTGGATTGTGAGATCAATTTAGTGGTTTGCAATAATTTTTTTATGTGAAATAGAATTTTATAGAACAGAAGAATAGAATAGATCAGAGTGCGTCACAAGAAGCAAGGGTAAGTTTGTTTCATAAAACTTTTACTTCAGTTATGCGTATCATGCATATATATGCACACCCTGAACTAGTATGTGTGCCTTGAGTCGTGATTATTTCTTCCAATAGATTAAGTCAAGAAGGTTCTAAAGCTCCTGCTGTAACCACAGGGGAGCCGTTGTGAAGGGTTTCAATTAAGGATGTGATATGATCAGATCTGTGGTTTGGGAAACTTCCTCAGACCATGGCATGAAGGGTATTTTGGCCAGCGATGGGGGCAATGGGAGCATCTGAAAAGCTACTAGAGTCAACTGAGAAATGACAAGAAAGATAATGGTGTGGGATGGAAAGGAAGGGTGGGAAGGAGAAGTAGTGACTGACTGGAAGACGGTGCTTTTGAGGGGGTTGAGGTTTAAGATCTAGTACTATGGGCTTGATCTGGAATGCCATAATTCAGGTAATGGAAACATCACAGCCAATATCAATTCAGTAGGAGGAAAATCAATTATACTAACTTTTGAATTGAATTGACTGATCCATTTAGTCAGAATAATTCGCCCACATTGATATGAATTGCTCTGGGTGCTAAATATAGTAGTGACTAATGGGCTAGATTGTCCCAAGTATAAATTACCCATAACTAGTGTTTGAATCTGGTTGCTTAAACATTTAAGCGACTTTTATTATGCTGTCACTATAGTGTATGAAGTAATCTATGTTTTTGAGTGGGGAAATCAACCTACATAGCCCATTGCTTATGAATTATCTATAGTTTACTCATCTACCTCAAATTCTTTTCTGGAACAAGACAAATATGAGGAAAAACTCCAGTAATACGTAATTCATATAATTTAATAAGCATTGCATATGAGAATAAATATTATTTTTGTTTCTCTATATAATAATTATGTCTTCTCTCGCAAAGTCCTCATTCATCTGGAAGAATTATATAATGCTCTCAATTTACTACGGATGGGCAATGCTTAACCTGGGTGGTATGTGGATTACTATGTCTTAGTTGTAGGATGGGACCGCCTCCAAGCAATCTGAATGTAAATCAGGTGTGGGTGTTGTCCTGAATAGTTATTTAGGAGCAGAGGAATAATGGTGGACGAAGGTGCAGCCAAGGAACGAGACAAAATAAAATGTATTACTTTTTATGCATTAGATTAGTAAGCTAATGATAAAATAATGATTAAAGGCTCACATTAGAGCAACAACTTTAAAATTTTGACCCTTATCATTTAATATTTAGTCTTACCTGTTATACTAGATGTTAAATTCCTAAAGGATGTTGTGGGCCCCACTTAGCACTTAGCAGTGCTCTGAGCCATGCTTACTGACTGAATATTTATTAAAAATTACAATGTTGGGCTTCCCTGGTGGCGCAATGGTTGAGAGTCCGCCTGCCAATGCAGAGGACACGGGTTCGTGCCCTGGTCTGGGAAGATCCCACATGCCGCGGAGCGGCTGGGCCTGTGAGCCATGGCCGCTGAGCCTGCGCGTCCGGAGCCTGTGCTCCGCAACGGGAGAGGCCACAACAGTGAGAGGCCCGCGTACCGCAAAAAAAAAAAAAAAAAAAAAAAAAAAGAACCTTTCAAAAATACTAAGAATAGGGTAAATGAATTATAAGATACATTTTATGTCAAACTAGAGGTATATACTCTATTGCATAAGATTAAAAGCAAGTAAATTTTTGGTTCATTGATATGGTTTATTGATAAGGTAGTAAATATTTTAGTAGTTGTGAGTTTTAATTTTACTTCACAACTGAGGACTCTATTAGCTACTTGAATCTAGGAATATCCTAGGATAAAATTTGGGGGTTCGTTGCTGCCTGACACGTCAGACCCAGACAGTTCCTGTCCTCAGGTAGCTTACCACTGAATCTCACAGATAAAACGATTACCTGCATTATGGTTTTATTTAGAGTTCTAACATGATGCATCTTAGCCTAAATCAGTTACAGAGTGTTTTGCTGAATTAGATAAATTAAAAATCTACTTAAAAATAATTCTAATAGATGGAACAGGGAATCCTCAAAGTAGCCTTAATATAATAAACATTTTGTATTTGTAGTATATTAGAAAGACAGTGTTCAATTTAACTACTAAATTTGGGGGTGGTTTGTTATGCAGCAAGAGACAAGAGAAAACTGATACAGGTACTAGAGTATTGGTCTGTTCAAGTAGGAAGATCAAGTCACATCTTTGAAGTCTCCAAATTACAAATTAGCTGCATTTTGTAAGTCAGTTGTTTAAAATTTAGAATATGTTGTCTCATAGAAACAGATGCATTTTCTTACCAAGTAGTTTGGACATAATTGAGTCTTTATGTGGTAGTTCAGGATTTTTCCATTGCCTACATTCATTGCACATCTCTGAGGTTAAGATACAAAAGGTGCTCATAACTGAGTTGGCTGTTTATTGACCTTGTGCCAGGTCACTGCTTTTTCTTAAGCAAATGTTTTTAGACAAAAAACTAGCGGCTTAAAACTGCACTATTTATTTGGCTCATGAATCTGCTGGGAAGTTCTGGTCTGGGACAGGCTTAGCTGATCTCCAATGGCTCTTTCATGTGTCAGGGATCAGTTGGTGGCTTGACTGGGGACTGGCTTGTCCCAGATAATCTCACTCATATTTCTGATGGTTCACTGTCTGTTCGTTGGGGGTAATAGGCGTGACTTAGCCACACATCTCTTATAATCCTGGAGGCTAGTTTAGGTATGTTCATATAGCAGCAAGATTCCAAGAGAGGCAAGGGATTAAGCCCCAAAGTGCAAGTTCTTTTCAAGTACTGCTTGCATCACATGTGCTCATGTTTCATTTGCCAAAATAAGTCACATAACTCACCTAGATTTAAGGAGTAAATGGATTCTACTTCTTTATGGGAAGAGTGGAGAGTTATGGGCATTTTTACAGTTTACCTCAATGTCAACTTAAATTCAGATAGAAAATATAACAGAAGGCTAAAGAAAGAAAAAAAAATCAGTGTAGGTTAGAGAGAGCTGGCCTCTTGGCCTCATTCTCTGTTGGAGAATGAGAGGAGATGTTACATGCACCTGAGATTGCTGGATAGAGGGAGAAGAGTGCAAAGGGCATAATAAGATAGAGGACCCAGCCTCTATCTATCTACTAAATCTTGAAGATAGGCATCACATGACCTTGCCAAAGGGATGCACTCTGCCCCAGACAACCTCCTACCTCTTTAACTGCACTGTCTGACCTCTGTTGTGTGTAGGCTCCCCCTTACCTGCAAAGCACTTAAATGTCAGTGTTACTCAGGGTTTTGTCATTGCTCCTCCTTTATCCTTATTCTACACGTTTGCCCTAGGTAATTTCACCTGATTTCATGGTATCAGCTTCTACCTATTCAGTGATGAAGTCCAAATCTATGTATGTAGCCCTGACCTGTGGCCTCTATAACCATATGTTTCAATGAATTCTTAGACATCTGTGCCTATATAGCCTCCAAGCACTTCAGCCTCAATATGTTCAAGACCAAATTTATTTTCATGCCCAGAGACCCTGATCTTTCTCCTGCTTTCCTGTTTTTAGTTAATGGTTTCACCTTCATCCATTTACTTAAGCTAGAAATCTAACCTCATTGTCATTCTTGATTACTTCTTCTTTATTTACTACAATTCCTGGTATTCCATCTCCTACATGATTTTGTATTCATCCCCTTCAGTCCATTTCCACCCCATCACCTTGGTGTGGACTCTCATCACCTCTCCCCTGACCTCTTGCAGCAACCTCTTAACTGGTCTTCCTCAAATATTTTCACCTTTCTAGTTTTTCGCTACTCCATTCCATTCAGGGACGTTGTAAGACCCAAGTTTGTTCATGTCACTCTATTTAAAAATGTAAGCTGGGTCCCTATTGCCTACAAAGCTAAGTCCCAATTCCTTAAAAGCATGGCTCACCAAGTGCTTAGCAATCTGGCCCCACCTGATCGTACCAGCATCATCTCCTGCCATCCTGCCCCACCCCATGCCCTTTTATCCAACCTCACTGAACTCACTATTCCCCACCAACACATGCCCTTGCACAATGCTGGGCTTTGGCCCATGTTGTTTACCCTTTCTGGATTGCCAGCCCTCTCTTCTCCGTCTGATAAATTCTTATTCATCAGCACAGCTCATCAACCTATCACCTCCCTGCTGATGACTTCCTTGAGCCATCCAGAGTTAGTCACTTCTTCTGTGTTCCTATAGCCTTTTGCCCTTTCCTTCGGCAGTGACCATCTCACGTGCTTTTGGCTGCCTAGATTCTTTTGAGTATCGATGTTATGTTTGGCAAATTTTTAGCCACATGAATTCCATCTCTCTGAAGTAGAACCCAGAAAACTCAAATTTCCCTTGAAGCTAAGAAGCCATTAAAGGATCTGAGCTCCCTCAATCAGATGTACCTGTACGGAACATTTTTTTTTTAGAAGTGAGCATTAGTGTGCAGGGGGGCAAGGTGTGGGGCTGATCTTCAGTCAAGAGGGATCAGAATAAGTCTTTGATTCTTGGGATGGCAGTAGCAGAGCTGCCTGTGTGTAGCCCCTACTGCGGAGAGGTGATAAGTATGGTGTTTGCTAGACCAGCTCTCAGGAGTGGCTGGGCATGTTTGGGCTTCAGAGTCTGGCTCTCCAGCTTTGTGGGATGGTCTGTGAGCCATCTCACATGCCATGATAAGTTAATTTATTGCTTAAACAAGCCAAAGTTTGTCTGCTTTTGCAATGACTGGAAAACAGTGAAACACTTTGGTTAGAACATATCAAGTTTTATGGTACAAGTTGTATTTTATCAAGTTGTATTTAAGTGTCTATTTCCCTCACTAGATTAATCACAAGTACTGTATCTTAGGCCTCCTATACATAGTTCTAATTTCTTATATCACTCAGATAAAAAATCTATATTGGGTGCCAACTCTGTGCCATGCACCGTGCTAGTCACTGGGGATATAATAGTAAAAAAGACCCATGTGACCTTTGCTCTTACAAAGTATACAGTCTACAAGATCTGTGCCTGAAGCATTCTAGGTATCCAGTTAGTTTAAATACCAATTCATTTGATTAATTATTTCAATGAATGGATATTTACATTTTGAAAATGTAAAAATAAATGAGAAATGTTCTTACGTTTCTCTCAGGCTAATAGGAGACACATACGTAAACAAATAATGTCCGTGCAATATGGACAGTTTGATAACTGAAATATGTTCCATATTCCTTGATGGTAGAAGGGAATAGCATGAAGAATCTGTTTGGAGGAGTCAGGAATGAAAGAATGAATTACTGAACTTGTAATATTTGAGCAAGTGTGCTTGAGAAGATGTCCTCTTTTTTCCCTTTATCCCTTTTACTTCTCTTTTCCCTCTTTCCCTCTTCCCTTCTCTTCCCTTTTTCTTGCTGATCCCTTTGCCCTTTAGGATTCAACTCAAGGGGCTTCCCTTCCCTAGTGGCACAGTGGTTAAGAATCCACCTGCCCACAGGTTCGAGCCCTGGTAATGGAAGTTCTCACATGCCACGGAGCAGCTAAGCCCGTGCACCACAACTACTGAGCCTGCGCTCTAGAGCCCACGAACCACAACTACCAAAGCCCGCGCGCCTATGCTCCGTAACAAGGGAAGCCACCGCAATGAGAAGCCCATGCACTGCAACAAAGAGTAACCCCCGCTCGCCGCATCTAGAGAAAGCCCGTGCGCAGCAACAAAGAGCCAACACAGCCATAAATAAATAAATAAATAAATAAGATTCAACTCAAGGGCTACTTTTATAGTAAACCTTTACTGACCACTCCTCTTCCTCCCTCCCAAACTCCCAGGCTGGGTTCGTAATGTTTCCAAACTCCCATAAGGCCTGGCACGTACCTCTACTAATTCTCTTACACTTTGACATATATCATCTATGTGTCTGTCAGTCACCAACCACCCCTCCCCCCCAAGTCAAGTCCTGGCACATAATTAGTACTCAGTAAACTCAATAAATGTTTCTTGAGGAAATATAACTTTAGACTACAGTGAGATAACATTACACCTCCATCAAAATGGCTAAAATTTTAAAAATTGATATCAAGTGTTGATGAAAATATAGAAAAACTGGAAGTTTTAAACATTGCTGAAAGGAGAATAAATTGATACAACCATTTTGGAAAATTTGTTTGCAAAATCGATTGAAGTTGAACATATGCCCACCGTGTTACCGAGAGGCTGAGCTCCTGGGTACATATCCAAAAGAAATGGATGTTTATAGTGAAACAGGTTCACACCAGCTTTATTTATAATAGCCCCAATCTGGAAACACCTAAATGTCCATCCACAGTAGAACAGACAAGTGAATTGTGGTATATTTATATCATGGGAGAGTACACAATGATTTTTTTAAATGAAAAACTGCTATGTGAAGCAATATGGATGATTCTCATAGACTAATATTGAGCAAAAGAAACCAGAGACAAAGAGGTACATCTTGTGATTCCACATCAGTGAAGTTCCAGAAGAGTTAAAATTAATCTCTAGTGATATAAATTGAAATAATGGTAAACTTTTACAGAAGGGAGCGGTAAGGCAGTGGAAGGGGACAGGAGAGGCACTAAGGCAGTTTGGGAAATGATCTATATTTTTATAATGGCATATTTAAAATTCACATACAGAAGGATTTTCTAAGGCAATGTCAATGTCAACTGTCCTTTTTAAAAACATTTTATACCCCAACCACATAAATATGTAAAAATTTGAGTTATATACTTAATAGTTTGTGCTTTTTTTTACTATATGTAGGATTACATTGATAAAAATGTAAATATAAAAATAAGTAAATAAAAACGAATGTTCCTTGAATGAATGAATGAATGAATAAGTTGGGTCTTCAAAGAGAAAAGAAGAAAGTATTACAGTGTAAGAGGGACTTGTACTGCATTGAATTTTAAAGCAGTATTTGGTTCTTGAGCACTTTATACTCCAATAATGCCCAAAGTGAATTGCTCATGGACTTCTTTTGCTTAAATATTAGTCCCCTTTGCTATTTAACCAGGATTGTGAGGTTAAAAAAGGAAATCATTAACAGTAAAGCAGATGTCGGAGAGGCCTGTGGGACTGGCATTAATTCACAATGAAGGATCTATTAAGCCCTCAGGAACTGGGGAATATGCCTCATTCCCTTCTGTTTTTTATCCTTTTGTGCTTTATGAGGCGCCAAGTACAAATTAATTTTTCAGACTCTTGAAGGGAGAGGAGAGGAGTTGGCACCCGTGATTACAAACAGGAACAGACGCCACCCCTCACATGATATTTCTCAAGACACCTGAAGGCCAGAGTAGATTAGTTCTAATTGCCGAGCAGCCCGGCCACGGGATGCGCCTCTCCCCATCCTTCTTCAGGCGGGGCTCGTGGCTAAGCATTCTTCTTGTCAGCCTTGCGCAGCCCAAGAGTGACCAGCAACTCCTCAGGCGACCGATGGCACATGCGTCAGAGGTGGTGTCAAAACCCAACCCGACTCTGGCTCCCACCACAGAGGATGCAGCGTCAGAAGACGCGGTTCCCAGCCCGTCCAGTAGGTGTCGCTGTCCCGCGGCCGCCGCGCTCCTCGAGGCCCGGGCCCGGGGGCGTGTCCTCCTTACCTTGGGGCTCCGGCGCGCGCACCTCACCTGCGCTCCCGCCCCGTGCCTTCCGCGCCGCGGTGGGGTGGGGGCGCGCGCTGTGCTGCGTCCCCGCGACCAGGGGGCGGGGTCGGACAGCGCGCTGGGAAAGGCGGGCCAGTTGGCGCTCAGGTGCGTTCTTCCATAAGGGCCGGGCGGCGGAGACGGCAGCATCCGAGCAGCCGGAGGAGGAGGCAGGCGAGAAGATGCCACTGTCGCTGCTACCTCAGGGCGACCACGGGGAGTCCAGTCCGTCCAGGACCCCCAAAAAGCACACCTCTTTCCATTTCTGGCGGTCCAAGAAGAAACAGCAGCCTCCGCGGTCTGACTGTGGGGTGTTCATTCCGCACCCGCCCCCGGCGCCCCTCGGCGAGGCCAGGTAAGTCCCTCGCCGAGCTCCCTCCTCCCCCCAACAGTCTCACCTCCTCCTGCCCCCTTTCTACTCCTGCTGCGCCGACCCTGGAGTCCTCTCCACCGTCAGCCCGCTCGACCCCTCTCGGAGAAGGGGAAAGGCCCAGGGTCGTTTCCCCCGTTAGGAGCGTAACGGGCTCCAAGTTGGGGGGGGGGATGTGGTGGCCGCTGCGAGTGACGGGGTTCCTCGCGGCTTCTGGCTCAGACCAAGCTCCAGCGAGAGGAACTTGTGCCCACCCGTGTGGCCTTTATTTTGACTGGCAAAGACTTTACACCAGAGTCTATACTATCAACTTGCTAACGAGAGCATGTGGGTTTGGTTATTACCGTAATGAACGATGATCGGAGCTCCACCTGGGGATTCCGTAAGACTTGATAGCGGTGCCTGAATTGTGAAGAGTCCCACTCTTGCAGTTGTTATATCTCCATTGTCCTCACAGGACCCGAATGGAGGAAGAAGTGGGAGGAATGGTTACCCCCATTTTATGCGTGGAGAATCTGAGACCAAAGGGTGAATGGCTTGTCCCCATTGGAATCAGTGGCAGAACCAGGCAGAACCTAGTTATTCAAAGTGTAACTGCCATTGTGCTTTTAAATTCTTTACCACGATTTTGTGAGGATTTTGTCCTTTAGGCATAATTATTCAATTATACTATCTGAACTGATGGATTCGTTGAACAATAATCAATTGGGTGGTAACAGTATATTTATGGGGTACAGGTGTGTGAAATATTTGTAATGAAGGACAGTTGGCAATATCCAGTGTATCCTTCTGTGTGTGTTTTTAAAACACACCTTTATGAACAATGAGAATAATATTGTGCAAGATTTGCATTGTAGAAATATTTTTCCTTTGTTTCTAAAAAAAAGTCTTAATTTGCAACATATTTTCATTTATTTAGCAAACATTTTATTAACTAAGTGCTGGGATATCAAAAACAATGAGAATGGTCTCTGTCGTCAAAGACTTTTTAGTGTCTTGAGGAGCCCAAAAAGTAAACAGTGGGATAAGTGCTATGATAGATGTTAGCATAGAGGAGGGGATCTAGGGAGGTTTCCTGGAGGAGGATGACTGAAGCGCTTTCATCAGACAGAAAAGGGACGAGCAACAAGTTCCAGGCAAAGGTGCATTATGAGCATCACCAACACTTGGAAGAACATGGTACTTTCTGAGAAGTACTTCCTGAACAGGTGGTTCGGGGCAGTCTATGTGTGAGGGCATAGGGAGAGGCGTGCTAAGAGAGAAGGTATTTTATTTTTTCTCATATTTATCATTCCCAGTAGTAATTGGTTGTAATAGAACATATTTTTATCCACATAAAGACTTACTGTGCTTAACTACTAATTGAAATTTCTAACAAAATATGTTACTTAATAATGATGTATCCAACATAAAAGCATTTTTCCTATTACCTCAGTAAATATTTTAAAAACTTCCATAGTGGTGGTTCTTATCTGACCTGGTCGCATCATTTCGTATCTATCAAATGAGATAATACACAGCTGTAAACAATTTATTCAAATGCAAATACTTTTTAGATTAAAACTTAAAATAGGAGCCTTTGTTTCTCTCCTCGAGCTTCGTGTATTTTAGTTCAGTCTTGAAGCATTCCATTCTTTCCTTCAGAACTATGATGAACTTTGTACTAACAAATGTCCTGAGAACTAACCTTACTGGTCTGTCTTTGGGATGTTTTTCTAGTTGTATCATGTTTATAAATATTTTGTTTACTTCTGAGAGATTGTACCTGTTTCTAGTAAAGAGAGCAGCTAAAGCGCACTTAGGTTTCTGGCCCATCTTTGGCCAATGTGGCTCTCTTGGGCCGTCTGCCCTGTACGTTCATTTCTGTCCAGGATTTGGAGGTGGTGGACCTCAGCTGGAATGTGCAGCACTCACTGTGGCCTTTGTTTCTACATAACGATGGGACAGTCATGGCCACACGTATCTGCTGGGCATACACGATTAATACTGTGGGCTTTTAGAGCAAATGAAAGTGAATTTATGTCCTGGATGCGTGACCTTGCGCAAGTTACTTCACCTTTCTGAGTCTCAGTTTCTTCATATGGAAAATGGAGGAAAGAGTAATACTAATTTTGTAAGGCTGTTATGAATATCACATGATAATTCATGTTATTAAATGTAAAACTTATCACACTTCTGGACACAAAGTAGAAACTCAGTAAATGTAAAGCCATCACCACCACCACCATCATCATTATTATAAATGCAAAGGTCTAATGGGAGAAATGGAAAAAGCAGGGTTGGGGAGGGGGAAAATGCTTCTCTTCCTATAAGAGCTTTTACCACTCCAATGATGGTTCAAAGTTTATTGATGTCAGATTTCTGTATTCTGCAAATATTTGTGACTTTCAGTGTAGGTGTTCTAAAATTCAGTGACCATTGCTTTCTTTCTTTACATAAAATAATTTGAACATGGCTGCCTCTCTTCCTAAAATTCACCTTTAGAGGTTTTTTTCAGCTTGGTTTTGGTAAACATGTTAATATGTTATTTTCCATAGAAACAGAGCCTCGCCCTTCTGGGTCAGCCTCATCTCCTCTCTCGTCCATTCTGCTTTTGCCATCAGAGGGACCACGCTGGTGTGGAGAGGGCATGGCGAGCTGTGGCCAGACTTTCCTTACCAGCCATTAGTGGCACGGTCATTTATTAGGTTTTGAATTATACTTCATTAAAAAAATTTTTTTTATTTATGTATTTATTTTTGGCTGCGTTGGGTCTTCGTTGCTGCCCGCAGTCTTTCTCTAGTTGCGGCGAGCGGGGGCTACTCTTCATTGCAGTGCGTGGGCGTCTCATTGCGGTGGCTTCTCGTTGCGGAGCACGGGCTCTAGGCGCACGGGCTCAGTAGTTGTGGCTTGTGGGCTCAGCGCAGGCTCAGTAGCTGTGGCTCACGGGCTTAGTTGCTCCTCGGCATGTGGGATCTTCCCGGACCAGGGCTCGAACCCGTGTCCCCTTGCATTGGCAGGCGGATTCTTAACCACTGCGCCAGCAGGGAAGCCCTTGAATTATACTTCATTTTGTAAACAATTTATTCAGAGTGTGGATTCTCTATCTGGGTTTAAATCCCTGTTCTACTTACTGTGACACTGAACTGTGTCATCCTGGGCAAGTTATTATCCTTTTTGTGCTTCAGTTTTCTCATCCATAAAAGGGACATAATAAACGTTGTTATAAAAATAAGTAAGTTAATGCATGTCAAGTGCTCAGGAAAGTGACTGCTCAATAAATGGGAGCTGTTTCTCCTTTTTCTTATTAGTATCTTGCCTATACTTTCTTTTCTTATATAAATTTATTTTATTTTATTTATCTTTGGCTGTGTTGAGTCTTTGTTGCTGCGCACGAGCTTTCTCTAGTTGCAGTAAGTGGGAGCTACTCTTCGTTGCAGTGTGTGGGCTTCTCATTGCGGTGGCTTCTCTTGTGGAGCACAGGCTCTAGGCGCACAAGCTTCAGTAGTTGTGACACGCGAGCCCAGTCGTTGTGGCTCGTGGGCTCTAGAGCGCAGGCTCAGTAGTTGTGGCACACGAGCTTAGTTGCTCAGCGGCATGTGGGGTCTTCCTGGACCAGGGCTCGAACCCATGTCCCTGCATTGGCAGGCAGAGTCTTAACCACTGTGACACCAGGGAAGCCCTATACTTTCTTTTGAGTAGTAATTTCGTGTGTTTATTTTCTGCTAGAAAATAGTTCTTCCTTTTTATTCTCCCTAATCAAGACATCCAGTGTTATTTTGATTAGAAATGGGCTCTTCGCTAAGGTCAGTACAGTGAACTAAAAATGATCACCGTCGAACTGAACTGAACTCCAAACCTAGAAGCAAGCATTAATGCTCTCTGCAGGGAAGCCAAACTCAGGTGATGGGTGGGCTCCATAATCCTCTGGAAATCAGCAGACCTGGTTTCATTTGGAGGAAAAAATGCAGCCAGCGCCAGAAAGCAGAGCATCCTCATTTCAGGTTCAAGTTTTGGGACTGTCAGCAGTCCCTTAGTTTTTCTGTCCTGGCATGGACCTTTTCCTTCTATAAAGGGAAAACAACTTACTCCCTGTTTATATCACTAGAGTGTTGTGAGCATAAACTACTGTTTTATTCCATGAGAAAAAGAACAATAAAATGTTATTTGAAAGCATTCTGGAACTGCAGAGTGTTAGTCTTCGTCACTTAATTGTTTCTAGTTTTCAGTCTTTTGTGGCTGGTTTAGTGTTTAGAACTCAAAACAGGTTTAATTATTTTCTAATATAAAGGACATAGCTAGATAAGCCTAAGTTTGTTTTACCTAATATTGCATCTAAACTGGTTAATACATACTGGGTTATTTCCCTTATTTAGCTTATGCCAAAGGCAAGAGTTTGAATTTTTAAGTTTATGTCGTTTCACCACTGATAAAGCAGGAGTTAAAATTTTAGGCCTGTCACTTACTAGCGGTGAGCTCCTGGGGAAGTTTCTTTACTGCTCTAACTTCAATTTCCTGATCTGCGACCTACCTCTTGCATTGTTCTGGAGACTTCTAAATATATATTTACAATGACTAGCACAGTGCCTGGAAGATAACAGAGGCTCAATAAATAGCTCTGAGAGCACGCTGCAGTGAAAAAGGCATGGACTGTGGTGTTGGGCAGACTCAGTTTCACATTTGTCTCTGCTATTTGGATAAGTTTTGCTAAGCCTCAGCTTCCTCTGTAAAATGGAGACAATAGAACTTCGCTCTGGGGCTCTCTGACGGTTAAATACGATCTATGTAAACCACCTGGCCCAGGGCCCAACCCGAAACAGGTGCTGGACAGATGAAAGGTGGTGGGAGGGGGAGTGATTGTGGCAGTGATGTTGTAATTGTCGTTGTCTGCATAGTAATGGTGGTAGCATTCATAAATCCCTTTGTACTTTGTAAGTGGAGTCAAACAACTCCAGAAGTCCAGGAGAAGTTGTAACCAGGTCTGTCAAGACATGAAGTACCTTTGGGTATCTGGAAATACCTTTGTAGTTGTAAAAGTGCAGCCCTTTGTGCATTGAATGACTGAAAAGTCTTCATACATCTGATTTAAGAAGCCAAAGATAAACTTTATACTTGAAGTTAGAGGCATTTCTCCTGAAGTGATTTTTTGGTTTAGTTTTGTTTTTTTAGATTTTTTAAAAATGTGGACCATTTTTTTTTTTAAGTCTTTATTGAATTTGTTACACTATTGCTTTCTGTTTTTCTGTTTTGGTTTTTCGGCCACAAGGCATGTGGGATTTTAGTTCCCCAACCAGGGATCGAACCCACGGCTCCCGCATTGGAAGGCAAAGTTTTAACCACCGGACTGCCAGGGAAATCCCTCTCCTAAAGTGATTTTGGAGTCTAAGTTTAGTATAGGATAATTCTTTGCCACTTATCTCTGTCATTATATTACTTTATCCACTCTATTTCTACACTTTTAGTCATTATCTTCTTAGTCCGTAACCAAGTGATGTGAACACTTTTGGAGACCTTTAGTACTTCTGCGCTTAGGTTTATTTCTTTTTTCTTCTGTAGCTTTCAATTATAAATTTTATTTATAAGGATGAGACAGCGAATCACTGCTTTACTGTTCATGCATGATTAGAGCCATGTAGCAAAGATACTCAATATTGAAATTTATTTTCTAACTGCTAATATTCATTCAAAATGCCCATCTTACTATGAACATTAAAAACACTTATCTGTGTTAACTTTTAGTTCACCTAAGGCATTGGTTGTGTTTTAGGAATGTCCATGCAGAAAAAAGTGATTTCGTTATTTAAAAAAATTGTGTCTGGTGAGGTTATTTGAATCTTGAACTGTATTCATTTCTGTTTACCTTGAAAAATTTATCAAACGATTGTTTAATCTCCCTTTCATGTTTTAGCTACTGTATAGAAGATCTAGAGAGCCTGTTCATGAAAAGCAATGCAATCTGACCTACAGAATCATTTTTCTAGGATTAATGATACATTATTCTATGGCAGCAAATTCCTTTCTGTATCTAATTGAAATGATTCTCAATCAGAATTTAAAGAGAAGTTTCTTATGTCCAACAAACACTTACTGAGCACTTATTCTGTATCAGGCACTGGGAAAAAGAACAATGAAATTAGAGATGACCTCTGCTCCTAAGATACTTGTAGTCTAGTGGAGGAGGGGCATACGGACGAATAAAGTAGCATGTCATGCATTAAGTGCAGAAATAGAAGATTTAATCAAATGCATTGAGGTCAGAAGAAGGATTACCTTGAAGGAGCAGAAAATTTTTTCTCTCCTGAAGAAGTTTTACTCATACTGAATAATTAATGAGAATTTTTATTCTCTCATATCAAGATCATCAAAAGGCTCTAAATCTTCTTCAGATTATGATCATCTTAAACTATATCCAATACTGGACAAAAAGAAAAATCATGGAAACTTTTATTTTCTCAGTGACATTTAAAACAAAGAGAATCAAAAAAAAAAAAACCCAAAGAGAATCATGTATTCAGGATTATGCTTAAATAATTTTCCATTTAAAATATCTAGAGCCTTAGATTATCTCAGCTATTCTATCACATTTTGGCACCTAGGAATAAAGATTGGGCTTCAGTTGTGACATTGATTTGAAAACCTTCGCTGAAGTTATAGGTAAACATGATATTAATACTCTAAAATTACAGGCTGAAAATGAGTGGTTCTTGACATTTTTTAGATAGATTTACAGATCCAAAGAGGATTGTTATTTAGGGTACACAGCTAACTTGGTGTCTACTCAATCTCTGTCAGAATGATTCTGGAGGCTCTTTCAGGAAGAGTCCAGCATTGCCTGTGTTCTAAAAGCAAGATGTTCTTCCTTAAGAGCAATCTATCTTTTTTTTTTTTTTTTTTTTTTTTTTTGCGGTACGCGGGCCTCTTACTGCTGTGGCCTCTCCTGTTGCGGAACACAGGCTCCGGACGCGCAGGCTCAGCGGCCATGGCTCATGGGCCCGGCCGCTCCGCAGCATGTGGGATCCTCCCGGACCAGGGCACGAACCCACGTCCCCTGCATTGGCAGGCGGACTCTCAACCACTGTGCCACCAGGGAAGCCCAAGAGCAACCTATCTTTATTTTCATGCCAAATTTCCTGGCATATGCAACAGGTGTCTTTTCATATATTCACTTTAGAAAAATGAATTCTGGACTTTTACCCAAGAGAGGATTGAAATGTGAATTCAATATCTTGTCCCAAAGTGAGTTTTCAAGATAAGGTATGTATAAATATCTGACATTTGTGGGGATTTTGGCAAGAAAGGCCAGTCAATTGTTTGAGTCTCATTAGCTCACTTGATTGCTCCCTTAAAACACAGCTGCATTGAGCCAACGCAAATGCCTCATGAAAATACCCCGGTGGATTCAGGTTTATGAGATGCCTTCATGCTAGAGAATGAGCACTTGCTTAGTGCTGTCTTTACAGCACTGTGTGTCTCCTGGATTGGCCTATTCAATGGGAGTGAAGCAATGACAGAGAAACTTCATAACAAGGGATCATTTTGACAAAGTACCAGGAGACCCCGAGACACACAAGTGAGGCAGAGAATCCTAAGTCCGTTTGTGGTGTCCCAGGTTCTCTCATCTGCAAGTTATAGACAAAGACGAGGACCGGTAGAACCTGTAGCTAACACAGAAAAATGAAACAATTAACAAGTGCCTTTCGTTTTTTACCTTCCCCTGTATGGAAGTTAAATGAGTAAAAATAAGTTACTGTTAAGCTTGGCAAAATATTGGTTTGTAGTTTGGTTCTCTAGTTGGATAGTTTTTTATCTTGAAGTTGGGGTCAAAAGGCAAAATAACATGTGCTATGAATAAGACAAGAAAATACAGGAGGCATTTGATTTATAATAACTTTAGACCATGTCTATGAAAACCTTGTTTTCCATCAAGGTTCTGTTGAAAGATGCAGTTTATTTAACATACACTGTGTCTGTCAGACACTGTTCTAAGTACTTTACAACTGTTAACTCACTACAGTTAATTCATAACATCCCTGAGAGGTAGGTAATCTTATCAATATTATTCCTATTTTGAGGAAGAATGAGGCACAGAGGGGCATGGTAATTTGACCGTCAGGGAGTTCATTATGGTTGGGGCTAGGGTTCTCCAGCTGGTGGTCTTGAGTCCTGCAGTTAATCACTGCAAATTGAAAGCACTGTGGTTAATGCTACCTTCTTTGTATTCCCACAGTGAGTGTATGTAGGCTGTAGATTTCACATGCAGGAATTATAATATACACAGGAAAACAAGTTACTTTTTGGTACTAACAATTTCTATATTAATTAGTGAAGAGAAAAACTATTTAAATACATTAAAATACAATGTGTTAACTTATTGGAAGAAAAAACAATTTTAAAGCAGAAATTCTAAAGTGTATGTTATATCCAAAAGTATCCGTGTCTAGATCCTTAGTCTGGGGCTTCTGCCCAAGCTTCGTCAGGAAACAGCATGACCTGGAAGGGGACATGGTTGGTACACCCTTCTTCTTCCCTCACAGTCTCAGCCCAGGCAGTAGAGTGCAAAGTCAGATATAAGTGGCTAGCTAGGTGGCCCTCAGAATTTACAGTTGCTGCTCAGGCTAAGTGGGGTGTCAGAATTTCTCAAGGAGTAACTCTCACTTAGGTCTCTAGAGGTCCTGCTGCTTGAATCCTTTGGTTTTACTTGCTGATTTATCATTGAGGGTTCCGTGTTAACGAATACAAGTTTCACCTTATGTTGACCTTACACTTTAAGGATTATAAACTACTGCTGGTATTTTATCCCTCATGAAGCTCATAATGGCTCTCTGCAGTAAGCCCAGACCCTCATTTTATAGATGAGGAAACTGAAGTTCAAAGAATGCAATGCAAATGGGGAAGTGCAACTAAAACCAGGTTTTCTGCTTTCTGCTCAGCTTTCTTTTGGATTCTCTTGGCTTATAGACTGTACCGCTCCATTCCTGGCCTCTACCCAACTCTGGCAGGAGCCCAACTGACTCATCTAACTTCCTGATGACTATTCTCTGGGACATCTTTGCCTAGATTCATAAACCAACAACTATGAGACTGTCTGATCCCCAGATTGAGTTATTAGTTTTTCAGCTGGAATATACACTATAGTCTGGTTACTGACATACTGAATACTTTCAGAGTTCCTGGTACAATTAGTACTTCCCCTACTACCTAAAAAACAAAAAACAAAAAAAACCCAAAACCAAAACACACACACACACAAAATATCTTAATTCATGTTTTCAAAAAATGTTTAAAGTTTGCACAACTCATACTTTATAATAATAAGATGGTCTTTAAAATTATAGAGTAGGGACTTTCTGGTGGCACAGTGGTTAAGAATCCGCCTGCCAATGCAGGGGACATGGGTTCGAGCCCTGGTTCAGGAAGATCCCACATGCCACTGAGCAACTAAGCTCATGCTCCACAACTACTGAGCCTGCGCTCTTGAGCCCACGATCCACAACTACTGGGCCCGCGTGCCACAACTACTGAAGCCCATGTGCCTAGAGCCTGTGCTCCGCAACAAGAGAAGCCACTGCAATGAGAAGCCCACGCACCGCAACGAAGAGTAGCCCCTGCTCTCCACAACTAGAGAAAGCCTGCATGCAGCAACGAAGACCCAATGCAGCCATAAAAAAATAAATAAAAATGAAAAAAAAATTATAGAGTATATGAATGTGTCCCCCTAAAATTCATAACTGAAGCGCTAAACTCCAATACCTCAGAATGTGATTGTATTTGGAGAGAGGGACTTTAAAGAGAAAAAGTTAAATAATGAGGCCATTAGGGTGGGCCCCAATCAAATCTAACTGGTGTCATAATAAGAAGAGGAGATTAGGATACACAGAGAGACACCAGGGGCATGTACGCACAGAGGAGCAACCATGTGAAGATGCAGCAAGAGAGCAGCTGTCTGTAAGCCAAGGAGAGAGGCCTCAGGAAAATCAACCCTGGCAACACTTAGGTCTTGGATTTCTAGCCTCCAGAACTGTGAGAAAATAAATTTCTGTTGTTTTATCCAAAAAATAAATAAATAACATTATAGAGTCTATCCATATTGTACCCATTCAAGAATTCCTTTTATGGGGCCTGACATAATAATGGTGCTGAGACGGGGAATATATTTTATTTATGATCTGTCATTTAAATGTTTTCATAATACTGATGAATTTCATAAATATTCTATGAAAGTACAGCTTGATTGTTTTTGCCTCTGCTATTAGAAAAAGTTGACAGTAGAACCAAACTGTTGACATTGATGTTGGCATACAGTGTGTCTCCTTTATCATGAGTGCCATGTGCAAACCTAAGAACTGGCCCTTTTCAAGCCTGTGCAGGGGAGGCTGCCCCAGGCCTTGCCAGCCGTTCTTGGCTCTACTTGCAAAGGTTGGCTTGCTTCCCCACTGTTCCCCTCCTGAGAACTAAGTGGTTGCTATTATCTGCAAGAACTATTATCTTACTGTTATTATATGCAAAACAAAATGTAGTTGCTCCAAGGTGGGGTTACAAAACTATTCTCTCTTACTATTGACTCCCCAAAACAATTTTGTCTGGAATACACTCAATTATCGATCAGGAATCCTTCATTGGAGGCTACTTTGGATGGAAACAAGAACATTTGTATTCCCATATGTGTCAGTAAACATGTTTAAACAAGTTAGTCTAAAACTAGAATTTGGATATTTATTTTCAAGATAAAAGCAAAGTATGACAAGTATGACTGAATATCCAGCATTGGCTCAAAGTTTTGACTTTTACCACTTTGCATATTGTGACTGTCCTAATCTCACCCTGTAAGAAGTTTCAAGTAGTTTGACCTAGAAGTCATAGTAGCTAGTGCATTACCGGTGCTTAATTGTATCCTTCCTTGTTATTTCACTTTTATTTAAAGCTCTTTTTTATGCCCATAAGGGAACAATCAGTCCTAGATCTAGGTGATAACTGTTGATGCATTGAGGCTGTGTTTGCATCATCATGTAGTTCCCCACAGAGAAGCTCCTCAGGAATTTATGCATCGACTTCCTTGCTCACTGCAGGACTCCTGGTTGCTTTCTGTGTGTGTAATCATACTCTGGTTATAATTCCACAAATTTAGGAAGCCAGCAGATGTTAAACAAAGGGGAGCACCAATTTTTATCTTCATGCCACCCAAGAACGGATCAACAAAGAGCAAAAGACAGCCAGTTGGGTTTGGGCTGTTTTCTAAGGAAAATGGGTGCGGAGGTGGGGAATGGAGGGGGGGAATTCTCCTCAGCCCAATAATTCCCAACCTCTCCTATAAGTTAAGTAAACATAAGAAATTTAAGAATATGTAGGTGGGGACTTACCTGGTGGCACAGTGGTTGGGAGTCCGCCTACCAATGCAGGGGACATGGGTTCGATCCCTGGTCCGGGAGGATCCCACATGCTGCGGAGCAACTGAGCCCATACGCACGGCTACTAAGCCCGTGCTCTAGAGCCCACGAGCCAAAAAGAAAAAAAAAAAAAGAATACATAGGTGAAAGGGCACGAATTGTTGATTACCTATTATGTGACAGTTGCCTTTATATTCAGTGTATCTCATCTAATCTTCATAATAGCTCTGCCAAGTAGGTGATTTTACCCCCATTTTTACAATTGAGAACACAGAACCTGAAAGAGGGGAAGTAGCTTACCCAAGCTGATTTAGCTGGTAAATGACAGAACAGTATTTGAACCCAGGTCTTTCAGACTCCAGAGCTCATAATATTTTCACCACACCATGAGAAAACTAAAGCTGATTGGATGAGCAGTTGGTAGAATGTGTGAATGAGTGTGTGTGTGTGTGTGTGTGTGTGTGTGTGTGTGTGTGGTAGTTAAAGAACAGAAGCATCCAACAGAAATGTAGTTATCCATTTACTCTCAGAGCAATCACCCTTTCAAAGACCAGGAAAGACGCATTTCTCCTTTTTAATTATCTGCATACTACCACGTCCTATTTAGAGAAGGGGAATACCCAAGAATGAAGAATTCATGTGTGCTGGGAAGTCCATGAGGCATTCTTGTTTTCTTGGGAACATTTGACTTGAGATAATACTGCCGAGAATCAGTGACTCAGTCCCTGAAGTGTTAGCTAAACTTGTTGCACCTGATTTCCAATCTACTCTCAAAGCCACCAAGTCTTTACCTGTTGCTGAGATTATTCAGAGTATGCAAAGGAATCTAAGGTGAAAAATGTTGAGGATTTTTCACTCTGTGCAAAGATTAATCATAGCCCTAGAAGAGGAAAGAAAATGCTGGTGACCAAAGTCTGAATTTATAGGAAATACTGTTGGCTTGAAAGATGTAGATCTAGAGAGTTTGATGTAAAAGGATTATGAAAACCCTTTAAATAATCTTTGTCTTTATAGGAGCTGGCAAGTTTGTCTTTAGTGCTCATTTCTCTGAAAATTGAATTTTATTTTGACTTTTATGTGTTTGAGTTATTCTTAAAATTACATTTAAGAATGTTCATTAATTTCTATGAGTATTATTATATGCACAAAACTAATTTACAGTAGGTCATAGAAGAGAGTGAATTTCTTTTTCCATTATACTAGGCTAAAACTTCTGTTCTGGTACTTAGATTTATTGTAGTTATTTTAAAGCATAAATTACTATAGTCATTAGTACTGCCTAATTTCCAGAGTACAACTGGAAATTTGCTACTTTATCTTGAACCACACTGTCTGCTCAGTTCTGCTTATTATAGACTTTCTCCAATTTTAAAAACAATTATCCAGTGATAATGGTAATTGAAGCATCAGGTTTGCTTCCTTCATGTGACTCAAGCAACTGAGCAGATGTTATCTCTATCAAAAGCCATCTTAATGTATGGTCTTTGGTGTCTGTCACACTTAGGAAGGTAAGTAAATGTGAGAGTGAAAGTGCACCGATGTAATTCACTTATTTAACATATGTGGACACCTGCTGTGTGTGAGGCCCTGGGGTATGGGCTGGCAAACCAATTCAAGCTCTGTTGTTGGGAAACTGAGTCTCATTTTCCTGTCTCTAAGACTGTGCAATACTCACCATTAAAATGAAAAGTTGCCCATTTGCCATTATAATAAGGTAGAAAAATAAATGTTCAAACATGCACAAGATAGAGGCTGAGAGATACAGGAACTTAAGACTCACGGGGGATGAAGGATTTATGATGTTTGAGAGGTCTCAACATTGATACTGCTAAAGGACTTCCAAAGACCACTTGATAATGTTCTATCCATCTATTCTATGGACATATATATGTGTAAAGTACTTAGTGCTGGCATGTATGTGTGTGTATATATACATACACTCAGTGTGTGTCTTTATATGCACACACATATATGTACTTATATGTACTCAGTGTGCACACATGCATGTGTGTATACACACATATGTACTCATATCTGTGCTCAGTGCTAGATTACTTACTTGGTAAATTAAGCATGTGCTTACAATATTAGCAAAGCAGGGAGGGATGAGAAAGAGAAAAAAATTCAGAATATGCCTGGAAGTTTTATGTTATTTCAGAATATCAAAATTTTGTTTTAGAGTTTAGAATTGTTTTTATTTTGAGTGACATATTGGTTGAGGGAGGCATAATCTTTTTAGTGGTTCAAGTGATCATTATACAGACTTCTCTATATTCCTTGTTTAAAGAGCTGCCGGTTGAGGTTAGGCGGGGTGGAGGAAAATATCATGTGAACTATGGAAAGTAAGAGAGAAATGTGCCCAGTTTATTCTCATGTTCTTCACATGAGTTGTATTCCAGATCCCAAAAATATCATTTTATCTTCCCTGAAAAGGCTTGATTGGTTGATACCACTTTTCAAATGACCTGTCCAGTTCCATGGAAGTGGTCAGAGTAGTGAACCTTCAAAGGGACTGTTCTTTTATGATTGAGACTCTCGTTTTATTTGTTGATGTAGACTACATTTGCTTTAGCTATTTTGGCAGCTTTAATAACTATTTATGAATAACACTTTCTGTTCTTTTTCTGTGCATATTTTCATATAATTTAGCACTAAAGATGAAATTACAAAGGCAGCATTAGATGCCTTTTGTGTCCTGTTTTATTTTCACTTAGCGTTATATCATAAATATATTCTCATGTCATTAAAATATGTAAAATAATTTTCTTACTCATTCCCCTATTGCTGGACACTTAGGTTCTTTCTGATTTTTCATTATTAGTAGTAATGCTGCAGTGAACATCTCTGTGTGAAACCTCAGTCTCTGAATATTCTCTGTTTGCCCTTCCAGATCCACTCTCCACCTTCCTCTGTGCTCCTGAGAGCTGATTGATAGACTGTGTGGACCAAGCTCTCCTGCCCTCTGGTTTCTAGCTGGGTTCAGCCAATGGGAGGCTTTGGAGGAGAGGGCAGGAGCAGGAGGTGGCACTGGAGTGTGGTAGTGGTTTTGTTACTCTGCTGAAAGCTACAGCCTCTTCTACAGCTCACATCTTGCCAGTTCCAGTACTCACACCCTCCCCTTGCCTATCTGTCTAGAGGTAGTAATGATTTCCTGCTGTTAGGAGCCCTGGGCTGCTCCACTGCCCTTTATTGATTTTCCTTCACCTTCCCACATCTTGTAAATAGTTCTTTAAACACTTTTCAGTCATCTCTTCTGTGTGTGCCATCTCTTCCCTGCTGGGATCCTGTCTGACATCATCTAAATCTGAGTGGTATGTTCTTTTTATTATATTTTAAGTTAGGGTCTTTGCACTGCAGAAAGGTAAAAGACCATTCAGAATAGGGTAGGGAAGTTCAATTAGGTCAGGACCAAACTGGTGCTAGATTGAATTAAATTACTCTCATAGAGATATAAGCAAATTGCTTTTGGAACAGAGAGAAGGGGGCAATAAAGTCTTCCATGCCCTGTGTTGAAAATGCCTGTACTTAAAAGATAAGGAGGATATCTTAGCTGCCAAATGTTTCCAGTTCTCATGTTGCATTTGGATATTATTGGCTCAGTTGATTCATTTTCATTCTGGGATTTTGTGGCTCACCCCTTATATTTTTCCTCCTGTTCTTGGCAGTTTGCATATTCATATGTACGGCCTTCTATATCCACTTACATTGTGTTGGCCAAAAAGTTTGTTTGGGTTTTTCCATAAGATGTTATGAAACTTTTTGGCCAACCCAGTATATTCCTTTTTCATCTACATGTTTCTTATGACCTCTTCCTTATAGAAAGCACACTTAGGATTTTGTGAGCTGAGTAGATGCCATGCGTTTGGAATTCCTCCATGTATGAGTGATAACTTTCTTAGTCTTTAAATAAAAAGCAAGGCATCTAGCAAACGGTTAACTTCATTCGCTTTTGCTTCATTTCGAAATCTTAGAGTCTATAATTTTCCAGAACAAATGCCAAAGTGTTCATCAAACTTACTAGGGGCTGTTATTAGTTCACAAATCTTTTCAGTCGAATGATAATGTCATCCATGGCTAATGGGTGATCACTGCCAGATCCCTGACTGACATGGAGTATTGAGGCTTATCCAAGGACTCACCTGGTTGCTCAAAAGTCTAGTCCCTTTTAAAAAATAAATTTTATGTATTTTAGGAAATGTCTTTGTTGATTTGATATTCACATTATATTTCATGCTCTTAGGAATGTTAATTGCTATGAATATATTCTACCCCAGGTATAGAGTAAGGATAATTCACTTAAAATTTAATGTATAAACTTCTCACCATTTAATAATTACCAGTGATGGCAGAAAAGAAAAAAACAAAACAAAAAACCCAGCAGTAGAGAAATGAGAGGGCTTTGGTCTTAATCCTGTATTTCTCAGTTCCAAATTAGAAAACTTTGGGCAAATCATCTAAACTCTTTGAGCCTCAGGGTATTCATCAATAAAATGGGAATGATACCAACCTGCCTAGCTCCCCACCAGGCTGTTGAGAGGCTCCTTGGAAACAGTGTGTGAAAAGTTTGGTGAGAACCGTGAGGTTTTCGGTAAACTCCATCACCCCTTGACTCATCCCTTGGCTCTCCTCACTTCTTTTCTGGAAGACTTGTAAATTATTTTCCCTTTTCCTTTGGTCTTTTCAAAATTGAGTGGATACGTGGCAGTATTCACTTTTCCGTATCTTTTCTCCATCCTAATCTCCTCGGTGTCCATTCCTCCCCATCTCCGGAATTCTGGTCTGAAGCTGGTACGGGGCACTCCCATCCATGTCCCTGTGCAAAGTGACGAGGCGAAAGTGGGGACTCTGTGGATCCTTGTGCTGTTCTGCACGGCCCCTCCTTCTCGGCTTTCTTCCCCTATCCCTTCAGTCTGTGCCACCTAAATGCCTATGGGAATTGTGGTAGCTGGATGGACACACCCATATTTCCTCCTCAGCCACTGCCAACCATTTGCCTTTCTCTTACAGATGCAGCGTATTTCACAGAGGAAGCTCATGGGATTCCCACATAATTCTAAGTAGTTAGGTCTGGTTGTCTCCATTTAACAGATTAAACAGTTGAGGCATGAAGTTTTTTAATGAAAGTGAGTACTATATCCCAGGACTCCAGAATTGTAGCCAGTGCTCTTTCCACTCTAGCTTCACAGATATCCTAGCAGGGTAGATGGAGAAAAAAATGTTTGTAGCTTTATTGGTTTTTGTGATGTGCTTTCTTTTTCTTCCCTTTTTTAATTTAACATGGTCAAGTTAATGGAATAAAATGATATTTAAGTAGAAGAGGAAATTGAAAAATATTTATTAGATTAGTAGCATAAGACATTATCCTTACATTCTACTTAAAGATTGCACTTTTAAAAAAATTATTTATTTATTTATTTATTGTTGGCTGCGTTGGGTCTTTGGTGCTGTGTGCTGGTTTTCTCTAGTTGTGGTGAGCGGGGGCTGCTCTTCCTTGCGGTGCGCGGGCTCCTCATTGCAGTGGCTTCTCTTGTTGCGGAGCACGGGCTCTAGGGTGTGCGGGCTTCAGTAGTTGTGGCACACGGGCTCAGTAGTTGTGGCTTGCAGGCTCTAGAGCGCAGGCTCAGTAGTTCTGGCGCATGGGCTTAGTTGCTCCGCGGCATGTGGGATCTTCCCAGACCAGGGCTCAAACCCCTGTCTCCTGTATTGGCAGGTGGATTCTTCATCACTGCACCACCAGGGAAGCCCAAGATTACACTATTATAAATATTAAATTTCTAAGGTAACATTTCTAAGAAAATTCTATATGTAGAAAATAATGGATTTTTGTGAGTAACAAATGGATGGCTGTTGAATCGGCAAGTTTGACTCTTACCTATTGTATGTGAAAGACAGTTGTCTCTAGGGCCTTTCAGTGTTTGGAGTTGGATAACCAAAGACACTGTCCTGACTTGTACAACTTCAGTGGAGCAAAATCTCAGAAGTTAGTACCCCACCAGACGCCTTTCCCATCAGAGCTACTCATGTTCAAGTCCTAACACACACCTTCAGTTGTGTTTTTTCCCTAAGTGGAAATTTGAGTATCACTGAACACAATGTATTGAGGAAATTCAAATATTTAACAAATAAAAATATCCCTAGGGTAATTTCATTTGGGAACTCGCGATGTGAATTATTAAGAGATTCTGTAGCCCCAAAGCCAAGGCTTGGTCATGGACAGGAACCCAGAGTAGCTGCAGTCAACTTCCCTGAGCATTGAAGCCTGGTGGTGGATCAGAGGGCTGATGGACTAGCCACCTAAAGGAGTCTGATGGTTAATTAGCACAGAGAGGAGAATGTAGCTGTTTCTATCACAGTCTTTGTATTTTTGTACCAGTCATGTAGATGAATTTAAAAAAAATAAAAGGAGATTAATAACAATTTGGGGAAAGAGCCAAACCAGAAATCTGAAGACTTGGATCTCTACTTATTGGCTATGTTAATCCAGTAAAATCAGTTGTCTTTCCTGGAGCTTAGGTTCCTCATTTATAGTAGGAGGGGGTGAATTTGGTCTTCCATCATAAAGTTTGTTCTTGTCTATGTCCTCTGAATTATGTATTGGAGTTGATCATTTTCCAGGAAAGTTGGTCAAGGTTTAAGTACAATAAACAGCAGTGTGTAAGGCATACAGAAAGTGAGTTGGTTCTAATGATAAGTAGTTATTTCTACCCTTTTCAATGAGAGTGTCCCTTGATGAAAAGTAGAGCCATCAAGGTCATGAGGTAGGTTGGCAAGGTTAGAGTTTCTATACCTCTTATGAGTAGGAAGCTTGTACATCTTGCGCAGCTGCAAAAGGGAAAAGAAGGAAACTTTAAGAGTTATGCGTTTAACTTAGACATATAACATGAAGGGTGAATCACATAAATACTGTTTTGAGGAGTCTCTTAACATGTATACATCTGTGTCTTTATATTTGATCGTCATTTCACTAATGCAGCCTAAGATCATAAAATTCAACTGAGGAATGTGCAGACAGTCCTATTTGCAGCCTAGAAGCCTTTACTAACAACACAAATTTGGGGGAAAAGTGTAGAAAATTTCTATGTCTGGCTTCTATGTAGTCATAACGTATCTTTTGACTTCATAAAATAGCATACTACTTTCTTTACAGGTTTGAGGCATAGAGTCTTCAGCCCTGAACTTGTGGCCAAAATATCTAAATTCTGCTCCTGGTTCAGCCGTTTCTGCTTGTGTTGCCTTAGGCAAATCGTTTCACCTCTTTGGAGCTCAGTTCCCTCAAATATGAAAAATGAACCAGTGGGATGATGAAGGGATTTTAATCAACCTCTTTCCAGATTTTATATTCTGTTTGTCTACAGATTCCAGCTTGCTACTGGGGAGGTTGAAGGACATAAACAAATGCAAATGTTATCTCCAACATTTACACACCAGCCAATCGCAAATGTTAAAAACCATATCCAGGGAAAGCTAGTGTAACTGAGGGCTGGTTCCTAGGAGATGGTTCTCCCAGAAGCAGATGCTATGACAAGGATTCAAGTACAGATAGAACTCAGGAAATACTTCTAGGGAGTGAGAAAGTGAGCAGGGAAGGGAAGCCAGCCAGTAAAGGGGGAATGATCACTCCTGTTTCCACTGTAGGTAAATGGAGGTTAGTCCCCTCAGGGAATCCTGAATGTCACTGTAAAAGTCAGAGCTGTGCTATCTCTGGGGCAGGGGAATTGGAGTATTAGAACAGCAGGTTCTGCAAGTCACTGGTTGAGAGCTGCCCCTGCAGGGCATTGTTTCTCTGGCACTTGCTGCCTCAGGCAATGTGGACTGCTGCAGGCCAGAAAGCCCCCTGGTGGTTGGAAGTGCAGGGTCCCAGGCCACAGTGCCCTGAGGGCATTACAGTGCCTGCCATAATCTGGTTACAGCGGCACGGCCAGAGCAGTACAGCGAAACTACTGCCCTGTGGTGCACCAACTGAAGGTAGGTATGCATCCACGTTTAGAAGGATGCACCACTAAGGGACACTGAAGCAGTGCACCAGGAAGTGATGAGCAGCCCTCCCAGCTGCAGAGATTTCTTGTCTAACACTGTTTTCCTAAACACAATGACATGTAGCAGCCAGGGAGGGGCAGGCTCCTGAGTGCCTGTTTACCGTAGATCTGGGTGGCAGGCCGTGGACATTGAAAACAGACGTGCTGACAGTACGGGTGCCAAGAGTGTAGTCAACATTGCAGGGCCCAGTTGCCGGCTGGCTACATCTGGCACACTTTAAAGGGAGTAGCATCCTTGAGAACTTCGTGATGCAAAGGGTGAAGCTCACAAGGAATATGTTTTTATTTTGTAGAAACTCTCCTTTTGATGGAGAAAGCACATTCTCTCAGGTATTACAAAAGCATGTTAGGAGATACAGAATTTTCTTCTATCAGGTTCTGTGGAGAATCAAACCAGCTGTCAGCAACATCCTTGACTGATTTTGAAACATCTGGGTTTTAAAATAGAATGTTTGGCATGAGCATTAAATTTTTGTTCCTTCAGCATCACCCAAAGTTTTGTGAAAACTCTATTGCTTTCTAGGTGAAGTTGGCTTTTAAAAATCAATCTTTTTTTCTATGTTTTGCTATTTATACAGTGGAAAAATGTGTTTTCAAAATATAACTGTATTTCTGTTAGAAATGTAACTTTGTTTCATATTTCTGTAATAATTAAAATTAAATATTTAGGCCAGAATTAAAAGCTAAGTGTTTAAAAATGGTTTCTGTACTACTGGTATGGAGAAGCTAGCAGAAGACCTTTGATAATCGGTGTATTTACAATTATTATAAAAAAGGTATTATTAACAATAATATGCCCCAGTGTATAATTGTCCTTGATTTATTCACATTGCAAAAGAAAATGATAATGAAGGCATCATGACTATATTGCTATTAGGTAATCTGCTTACTACAAGATTATTGATATCCAGGTAGGACTAATGGGAAATCCTGCAATCGTTTTCTCATGTCTCCATGTCCATGAAAGGCAGATAAGAAATCAAGAGGGCAGATGGACTCTTTAGGTAAGATCTTTGGGGAAAGGATGTTGAAAAGTGAACTTGAGCTAATCATGAAGCAGAATTTTATGGATTTTTAAAAAGTATGTAAGGAGGTCTTCTAGTCTAGTGTTTCTCAAAATGTGTTTCTTAAATATCCAAATCAGAAAAAAGCAGATTCCTGTCCCCACGTCCAGGAGTTAAAATTTGGTAGGTTTGGAGTAGGGCCTAGGAATCTGCATTTTAACCCACCTGTCCATGTTTGAGAACCACAGATCTAGCCCAATGGGGCTTAGGATATAAAAATCTCAAGAGGGTCTTCCCAAGGTTACCCAGCTGCCTGGTGGCAGAGTTGGGGCCAAAACGAGGTCTCTTGAGTTTAAAGTTCGTTTCTTTATATTTATAATTTTTATAAATATTTGAACCCATATTCCAAACTTACCCTTTGCATAAGTAATTGTTGACTACAGAACCGAATACAGCAGATGTGTAAAGTCTCAACCCTCTTATATGTATAAATATGTAAATGAAATGTATGCAGACTAGAATAATAGGAACAGTTTTGGGAGGCTGGGCTTTACGTCCTAAAAAAAGTACAAAGCACAACAAATGAAAAGTTCTGGTATGAATGGATTTCTAACAAGGCTCTGATACGAATGTATCATATGATTTGTCACACATATTTTTCCTCTGATCACTTCTTCATTCCCACATCTATTGTTCATATTTGGCAAGTTTGCCACAGATAACTTCCTCCTGCAGTTTTTCATATTCAACCTCCTACGTGTTCCAACCAGCAAATCAACTGCTCAGAGCCAGGTAGTTGATGACTGTCTGGGCTGGTGAGTTTGTGTGATTAGTACTTGGGGCTAGGGAAGCTGTAATTGTGGTTCTCATTCCTGCATGTGACCAGTCAGCTTTGCGCTAAGAAAAAAAATGCTTCCTTGTTCATAAACTGCATTTGTCACAAGGCAAGTCTTCCTGAAGATGTGCAGTGTTGGCCGTGCAGGCACCAGGTGAGAGCAAGTGTACAGCTCAGCTCAGCACATCACCTCTGGGAGGAGGGCAACTTTCAGGGTACTTCCTGCTGATGGTGGGTGGTTAGTGTGTCACCTTTGTTGAGGATGGGAAATTCCACGAGTTTAAACAAGGCTGCGGAGAATCTTCTGTGACCCTCTGACCCTCCAGGAGCCTCTCACAGGTACCTGGGCCCTCTAATTTAGAGGAGACGGAGTCGAGACAGGTTGATTTTGAACCAGGGTTGATTTTGACACCGGTTAAAGCAAAAATAG
This sequence comes from Mesoplodon mirus, assembly GCF_964341445.2. NCBI lineage: Eukaryota > Metazoa > Chordata > Mammalia > Artiodactyla > Ziphiidae > Mesoplodon > Mesoplodon mirus. The sequence goes on along the minus strand of NC_138986.1, from coordinate 52,535,832 downwards.
AATTGGGAGACAGTTGCTCTACTTTGTCTCCTCTCTTCCCCTTCCTTCTTGTTCTTGTAACCTTATCTTAATCCAGTAAGGATTTCAAATGTTTACCAGGGGGCATACAATGTAACAAAGTAGCATAATTTACAAATATAGTAAAACAACAATGAAAAAACAAAGGTGGGACCCAAGTTAATAAAGACTAAATTTGCTGATCATAATGACCTACCCGCTAGTATGACTGGGCCTCAAATTTGGTGCTGAGTTTTCTAACACTCTCATAAAACAAGAAATGGTTTAAGTTACACAGTTCAGTCCTTAATTTAGAAGAGACCCATAAAGAGAATTACAACACTTTTTATTCAGATTAGAATTCTCTCTGGGGCATCCTTATAAAGAGAATTCTATGATCTAAGGAACAATGTTATTGACAATTTCTTAAAATAATACTAAACAACAAATTTCCTGGGGTGAGGGGTGTTTCTTAAAACCCCTAATGTTGACTTGGAATATAACTTAGTTAAGGCGATTCTGCAGGAGGCCAATACAAAGCAATCTAGGAATTGATATGCAAATTAATAAAATGACAATATGAAGTTGTAGGGATTTAAAGAATGTGTTGAGCTATTAGAATTTCCACCAACACTGAGATTAATTATCACTGGAACTGCAAAAATGCTTTGAACTCTACTTGGCAAGAAACATCTTGACAAATACGAGGAGAGGTGAGGAAGAAAAAAGAAGCTGAGGAAGATAAACTCAACTTGCCTTTCATGTGCAGGAGACAGAAGTTTCCAAGTTTCCTCATGGAGCCTGGAGCATGGGGCAACTGTACCTTCCTCTGTACTCACAGCCCACCCCTCCAGAGGCCCTTCCTCCTCTCCCCTGCCTGGCACTCTTATTACCAGCATCCCCTTGTACTCTTGAAAAGATCCTTGTTTGAACGATAAGTTATAAGGTCACCCCACCATGAACTAACTACACTGCCTTTTTTTTTTTTTGTGGTACGCGGGCCTCTCACTGCCGTGGCCTCTCCCGCTGCGGAGCACAGGCTCCGGACGCGCAGGCCCAGCGGCCATGGCTCACGGGCCCAGCCGCTCCACGGCATGTGGGATCTTCCCGGACTGGGGCACGAACCCACATCCCCTGCATCGGCAGGCAGACTCCCAACCACTGCGCCACCAGGGAAGCCCTACACTGCTTTTTCTAAGCTTAAACTTAAGGCCCTGCGGCCACATTGGGAGACTGGTGAATTACATGCACTTCTTTTCTGTGTCTGTCAAAAAGCTTCCCCAGAAGTCTGAAAATCACTTGATGGGTATTTTTGCTACCTACATCTTTGCACCTCCAACTATTTCTGGGCCCTGAACTATCTTGGGGCTAATGCAAGAGCTAATGCACTGCACTTAAATGCGAAGAAGGGAGGGGAGATTTGATTCCCTTTTCCACCCTGTCCCTTTCCTCCATCCTGGCCCAGGAACTAAGTATTCTTCATAAATTGTTGGCAATTGTTTAATTGAACTACTTCCTTCTAGCTCTATTATTAGCGATTTCAGAGCAAACTCTCTTATGTTTCAAAAATACCTTAATTATATAATTTTATGTGTATTAAGACATTTCATTTTCAGCAGAAGCCTCATAAAAAGGGAAATACACTTCAATTCAGAGTAGTATAGTAATCTCTGGCATCAACCATCGATCAGTGTGCAGAGAAAAATACCATCTGATATATGGCCTTGTGAATTGCATTACACTTTTCACTTTATAGGTTCAGATTGGCAAGTTTATTTCTCAAGCTGTTTCTATTTATGTACTCTCCTAATAATTAGAGTAAGATGCCACCATACAAGAAACAGTATTTGGGTTATAGCCATCTTGTGAAAACCCTAGCTTTATACCACAGAGGTGTCTAGCTAAGAGAAAAATCAGTGTCTTTCACAGTTTTATCCAAGTTAAAATAAAAATAGAATTCTTTACTATGATACCTAGGAATATTTAGTACTTCTAAACTTTTAAAAAAGGAAATGCCTAAGCAGAAAAATAAACACTGGCATAAAGTTGGTACCGATTTCACCAATTTCTAAATACCCAGAGTTTAGTTTATATTTTTGCTCACCTATTTATCCTCAGCTCAGTACTGAGGTTGCACTTTGAATTAAAATTCCTTTCCCCAAAACTTCCTTCATAGTTTCATCTCTCTTTCATAATTTTAAAAATCTTTCTTTTTTTTTAGGTTAAAAATTGCCTTTTGTTCATGTATGATTTGTATTTATTTGATTACTAGGGAAGTAGAAATTGCCTCATATGCTTATTGGCTATTTATTTGTATTTCTTCTTTTGTGGAATGTCCTTTGCCAATTTTAATATTGGTGTGTTTGTATTTTCTTACTGATTTGTAAGAGTTTAGGAGTAAAATTAAAGTGGGCAGAGGGCGTTTATGGGAATATGCTTTTTCTTAATATGGTGAATGGAACCACTTTTCTTTTACAAAATTCAAGTCTATATGTCCAATTAAAATTTTTTTATGAACCATAGTAGTGTTCCAAATTTTGTCAAAATTAATTCTTTGAAAAAAATACCATGAAATAAACCAATCAATTGCTTCAAAATTCAAGGCATCCTGGTAAGACAGAGATCACGTATTTTTTTTTAGTTTGTCATCTTAAGTTATATTTTAGAAAAATAGTAATTATTTACCTCTTTATATACTAGAAGTGTGAGTTTTCTTTCTTGAGCAGGAATTGGAAGTAATTTATACAACATATGTTAGCTGGATATTTTTGTGTGTGAGAGAGATGATTGAGTCCTTTTTGACATTTACTTTTATGAATTATATATATATATGAATATTTTATCACTTTTTATTTTTTGCATGATTTTCTAGTCTAATTGAATCCTATAATGAGAGGTTGTATTGTATTTCTGTTGTATTGTGATTTTTGGCTTTTTTTCAGCTGCCATAACTTGTCATTAATGTTAAAATCAACTTTATTTCATAATTACTGTTAAAGTAATTTAAGTGCTCACTCTTTTGGCAGAAGAAATTATTATTTTTTATGTCTGTAATTGATTTTAATTGAAAATAATCCATAGATTTAGATAAATAGTTTAATTAATTTTATCCCTGAAGCCTGTTATTGTTCAAGGACAAATAGTATTAAGATGAATCATTTGTAAGATGGACCTATAAATAAAACTGTATTCTGATTAGACCTACCAAAGAACAAATATTCTACCATTTGGAGATGCTGGGTTTTAAGGGCTTGGTAACAAAGCAGAAAATATTATTGTAGAAATTACCACAGGTTCTTTGGTGCTTCCTTATTAAATCTCAGTGTCTGAGGCAGTGGCATGGTGTAATAGCTCTCATGACCCCCCCACCCCCGCTTCCTATCCTCTCTCTTTCTTCACTTTCCTTTCCTCTTCCCTTCTTTCATTTCTAATTGTGGTATAGCTTACACAGAGCAAAGTACCAAAATATTAAGTACAGCTATTACTTATTATTAGTACAGCTAGTTTATTTTTTATGTATTTATGTACCCATGTAATCACAACTCAGATAAAAATGCAGAACAATGCCATCACCCCAGAAGGCTTTCTTGTGTAATGCCCCCTTCCTCCACCAATGTGAAAATAACTGCTATTCTGGCCTCTGTTCACCATGAATTAACTTTACTCTTTTCATCTTTATATCATTGGAATCATATGGTATGTGTCTGGCTCTCACTCAGTATTATATTTATGAGTCATCCATATTTTGCATAAAAATAGTTATTGCTGTGTAATACTCTATTATATGACGGTGTCATAGTTTATTTTATACATTCTATTGTCACTGGACCTTCGGGTTGTTCCCAGTTTTTCACTATTATGTATAAAGCTCCTATGAGCATTCTTGTACGTGTCTTTTGACAAACATAAATATCTGTACTCATATCTGTTGGGTATACTCAATATTTGAATGGCTGGGACATAAGGCAAACATATACTTAGAGTAGTAGATACTTCCAAACTATTTTCCAAAGTGATTGTACCAACTTACGCTCCCACCATTAGTGTATTAGCATCCCGGTTGCTTGTCAGTCCTTTTAATTTTGGCCATTCTGGTGTGCACTGGTGGTTGATAGTGTATCTTGTTGTGTTTTTTTTTTTTTAAGATTTTTTTTTTATGTGCACCATTTTTAAAGTCTTTATCGAATTTGTTACAATATTGCTTCTGTTTTATGTTTTGTGTTTTTGGCCGTGAGGCATGTGGGATCTTAGTTCCTTGACCAGGTATCGAACCTGCACCCCCTGCATTGGAAGGTGAAGTCTCAACCACTGAACTGCCAGGGAAGTCCCTCATTGTGGTTTTAATTTATCTCTTTTCCCTGATGACTAATGATCTTGAAAACCTTTTCATAAACTTACTGGCCATTTGATATCCTTTTTTTAAATTAATTAATTAATTTATGGCTGTGTTGGGTCTTGGTTTCTGTGCGAGGGCTTTCTCTAGTTGTGGCAAGCGGGAGCCACTCTTCATCGCGGTGCACGGGCCTCTCACTATCGTGGCCTCTCTTGTTGCAGAGCACAGGCTCCAGACGCGTAGGCTCAGTAATTGTGGCTCACGGGCCCAGTTGCTCCGCGGCATGTGGGATCTTCCCAGACCAGGGCTCGAACCCGTGTCCCCTGCATTGGCAGGCAGATTCTCAACCACTGCGCCACCAGGGAAGCCCCTGATATCCTTTTTTTGTGAAGTGACTATTAAATATTTTACCCATTTCAAAAAATTGATTGTTTTCTTTTCTATTTATTTTTAGAATTTATTGGAGTATAGTTGATTTACAATGTTGTGTTAGTTTCAGGTGTACAGCAAAGTGAACCAGTTATACGTATATGCACTCTTTTTTAGATTCTTTTCCCATGAAGGCCATTACAGAGTATTGAATAGAGAGTTCCCTGTGCTATACAGTAGGTCCTTATTAGTTATCTATTTTATATATAGTAGTGTGTATATGTCAATCCCAGTCTCCCAGTTTATCCCTCCTCTCCCTTACCCCCGGTAACCATAAGTTTGTTTTCTATATCTGTGACTCTACTTCTGTTTTGTAGTTAAGTTCATTTGTACCCTTTTTTTTAGATTCCACATATAAGCGATATCATATGATATCTGTCTTTCTCTGTCTGATTTACTTCACTCAGTATGGCAATCTCTAGGTCCATCCATGTTGCTGCAAATGGCATTATTTCACTCTTTTTTGTGGCTGATTAATATTCTGGACCGTTTTCTTTTAAAATTATTGATTTATATGCATTCTTTTATATCTTTATATATACCAATAATGTGTATGCATATATACAAATACGACATTAATTCATCAATCTTTTCTTTAATAATTCTTTTATGTTTACTGTTTTGGAAATCTTTGCCCACCATATAATAGACATGTAGTAAATATTTAATAGATGAATGAGCTATGGGAACAAGTATATATTCTACATTTTATAAGTAGTATTTCACAGCACCAATTACTTCTATTTGAGCTGTTGTATCTATATTATTTATATTTTCTCTCCAGTCTTATTTCATGGAAATAAACTAAATTTTATAATGTATTGATTGCCGTTTCCCAGAAACTCTGTGCCCTTGCTGTATGGGAATGTCTCCTGCCTCCATCAGAAGGTTGGGAAACACCTGTTAAGGCCAGCTGAGGAGTCTGGGTGAGGTGCTGTATGTCATGTGTAGCTGAAGATAAGCAAGTGTTTCTTTATTCACTAGTGATGAATCACCCAAGTTTGCCTGGCTCTGACTGAGCAGCCAGTGCCCTCCACATGTACACACTCCATACTTAGGTGTTTTCTGCAAACGTCATCTTTCTTCTGTACTTTTTTTGCCCACTCTTTCTAGAAACACCTTTACTATGAACTTGTACACTTTACACTTGATTCAACTTCCCTGGCACCATATTTCTTTGGCATCTCTGAACACTGCTTGCTAATAATTGTCTCTAACATTGTTTATCCTTCGCTTTGTCCTGTTTACCCTGTGTTTTACGAAGGTTCCATGTCTGCTATTTTTCTTAGAAGTACAAAACAGCATCTTACACTCATGGGTGTTCACTACTCATTAAGTGTTTACTAAATATTTATATTTTCTGCGTCATGCCCATTTCCATTTATCACAGACAACTGAGTAAACATTTTTACTCAACTGGTAAACATTTTTTTTCTTTCAAACCTCCAAGCTTCTCTTATGTTCTTATAAGATTATCTTAAAGTTGTTATCAAGGGATTGTTTTAAGTGGCCGAATTCTAGAAAAGCTGGGCATCAAAACACCTTGATTTTCATTCCTGGCATCGTTAAGCACCCTATCTGGTAAAGAAAAAATAAAGTGATTTTAAGTTATTTCCGAAATATAAGCTTGTTTTCTAAAGTAAAGCAGTTTCTAAACAAGTAAGTTATTTGTTTCATAATAGTGCATTCAAGTTAAATGAACCATGTAATTTCTGCTTATGGATGTTAAGTTAAAAAGCAAACATTTTAAAGAAACTTGACAAGCTTAATCTTTCAAAGAAGAAAAAAAAGTATTTCTTCTTTGGTAGTGGAATGCCTTAAGGAGGTTACAGCATAGTGTGTTAACTGCACACAGCAGGAATTGATACTAATCACAGTTTAAAGTGCTCTTTCTAAAAATACTTAGACTTCAAAGGAAAAGGGCAGAAACACTGGAGATCTTACTAGCACCTTAAATATAGCTCAGTGTATACTTGATGATTTGTAAAGAACAATTTAAGGGAAAAGGAATCACCTATATCAACTTCTGAAAGTAGAAACCTAAAAAGTTTATTTCCTTGAGTTATTCTTGCTACAGATATTAAAAATATTATATATTATTATTAGATCATAGTTTTAAGAGTGCTTTAAATATTGAATCTCCTTTGAAATTATGGATATATTGTAGAGTTCCAAAGAGTGATAATACCCATCTATGTCTTTCTTGAAAATTTTTTTGTTTTAAATTGTTCAATATGTATTTCATGCACAAAAAATAGGTTGGTTTTTTTTTTTTTACAAACTTTATAATTGTTAACAATTTGCCATATCTGTCTCCTTTTTTTTTTTTTCTTTTCTTTTTGCGGTATGCGGGCCTCTCACTGTTGTGGCCTCTCCCGTTGCGGAGCACAGGCTCCGGATGCGCAGGCCCAGCGGCCGTGGCTCACGGGCCCAGCCGCTCCGCGGCATATGGGATCCTCCCAGACCGGGGCACGAACCCGTATCCCCTGCATCGGCAGGCGGACTCTCAACCACTGCGCCACCAGGGAGGCCCTCCTTTTTTTTTTTTTAAGAAAAAAACTTACAGATGTATTTTAAGGCTGTCCCCACATCCTCACCAACATTTGGTATTATCCAACTCTTAAATTTTTGCCAATCTGATGGATGTAAAATGGTATCTGTGTGTTGGGTTTTTAAGAAAATTTTAATTTGGAAACATTTTCAAACTTACAGAAATGTGGGGAAAATAGTACAAAGAACTCTCATATACTCTTTACCCAGATTCACCAATTGTTAACATTTTGCCTTATTTGCTTTTTCATTCTCTCTGTATATGCATATTTTTCGAAGTCACTTCAGATTAAGCTGTTTGCATTATGCCCCCTTACACCTAAATGTTTCAATGTATATTTCCTAAGAATAAGAACAACTCTTATATTATCCCAGTACAATGATCAGCTTCAGGAAAATTAACCTAACATATAATACTTTTATCCAATCTACCACTCATAATTTTGTCCATTGACTAATAGTGTCCTTTATAGCAATTTTCTCCCTTGTTCAAAATCAGGTATAGTATTTGATTGTCACAAGTCTTTGATCTTTAATCTGGATCAGATCCTCAGCCTTTCTTTGTTTTAAAGAATATAGACTATCTGAAGAATATAAGAGTATAGTCCTAGTGTATTAATAGAATGTTCTTCATTTTGAGTTTTAATGTAGTTTAATCTACATTTTCCTGTTGAAATTTTTTATATGTGTATTGATTATTTATATTTCCTCTTCCATGAATTAATATGTGTATGTTTTGCCCATTTTTCTGTTGAGTTATCCTTCTTGAGTTCTTTCTATATTCTGAATACTAATCCTTTGCTTCTTATATGCATTGTGAATAGCTCCTCTCAGCCTATGGCGTTTTTGTTGTTATTGTTTAACTTTAATGGTTTCTTGTGTAATACAGACGTTTAAAATGTTTTAATGTAATAATATTTATCAATATCTCCCTGAAAGATTTCTTCTTAGTCTTCCTCAAAATTGCCTTGGCTATTTTTGGCCTTTTGCTCTTCTATTATAAATTTAGGATCATCTCGGTAAGTTTGTTGAAAAGATCTCATGGCATTTCTATTAGAAAAGCAGTGGGTTTGTAGGATAATTGGAAGGAAAATTGACATCTTTGTGGTGTGAATTATTCTTATCCATAATTATATCTCTCTATTTAGATCTTTATTCATGTCCTTTAGGAAAGATTGTAATTTTATTCCTGAAAGCCTGGATTGTTGTTTTGAATGCCTAGATACCTTTAGTTTTTGTTGTTGTGGACAGGATTTTAACAATTTTTTTTTACATTCTCTAATTATAGTTTTTGGTATATAGAAACATAACTGATTTTTATACATTGATCCTAAATGTAACAACCTTGATAAACTCTCTTGTTACTTTTAATAGTTTGAAGATTGCCTTGGCTTTTCTTAGATAATCATTTAATCCATGGATAATAACTATTTTGTTTCTTTTATTCTAATCTTTATACTATATTTCTTTTTCTTATCTTTTGCCCTGACTAGAAACTGCAGTTCAGTGATGAATAGACATGGTGATAGAGGTATCATGGTCTTAATCTTGGCTTTAAAGAGACTGTTTCTAACATTTCACTATAGTGTGATGCTTGCTGTATGCTTTTTGTAGATATCCTTTGTCAGGGAAGAACTCCAACCTCTGTTGAGAATTACAGCAAGTTACAAGACTCCAAAAGAGACACAAGGCATCAGGTTGTCTTGCCATAACTCCATAGATGCCTAAAATAGATAATGAGACTCAGTGGGTCAGAGCATGACAGTTTATTGTTCACACACAGCAAACAGCTTGAGCATCAGCATGGCATGCCAGTTCTCCTGACCCCCAAGACCTTGGTGTGATGTGACGGCCCAGTGTGCCAAGCTGTGAAACCCAGGGCTAAGAGCTCAGCACCTTTTATATCAAGCAGTAAACAAGCCAGTTCTCCCCTACAGAATGAGTAGTTGTCCCGTAGTCATGTCTCAGTTGCCTTGATCTATTTAGTTGGCTGCAGAAATGGCTCAAGGATGGGCTGGTTAAGGCCTTGAGATTTGGCATACTCAGAAAGGCCCTGTAAGGGTGTTTGGAAGTGATAGCAGATTGCATCTCACAACAAGAATTTCTCTATTTAGTTTGCTAGGGGATTTTTTTTTTTTAATTTTTTAGCTGCGCTGGGTCTTCGCTTCGTTGTGGCGTGCAGGCTTCAGAGCTCGCAGGCTCAGTAGTTGTGGCGCTTGGGCTCTCTAGTTGTGACACACAGCCTCTCTAGTTGTGACGCACGGGCTTCTCTAGTTGTGGTGTGTAGGCTTCTCTAGTTGTGCTGTGTGTGGGCTCCAGAGCACGCAGGCTCAGTAGTTGCGGCGTGTGGACTCTCTAGTTGCAGTGTGTGGGCTTAGTTGCCCCGCGGCATGTGGGAACTTAGTTCCCGGACCAGGGATCAAACCCACATCCCCTGCATTGGAAGCCGGATTCTTTACCACTGGACCACCAGGTAAGTCCCTGCTAGGGGATTTTGACATGAATGCCTACTGAATTTTATCATGAGATTTTTCTGTGTATATTGAGAAAACCATATAGTTTTTCTCCTTTAATCTGTTACTCTCATTTGTTATATTAGTAGTAACATTAATTGTCTAATGTTAGATCAGGCTGAAATTTGTGGGATAAATTCTTCTTGGTGAAGATATACTGTATTTTTATATATTGATTAATTAATTTTGCCAGTATTTTATTTAGCATTTTTATGACTATGCCTGTAATTGAGATTGGCCCACAGTTTTCTTTCCTTTATAACCCATATCTGTTTGGATATCAAGTATATACGAACCTCAAAAAATTAATTGCTGAGCTTTTCTTCTTTCTGTATTCTCTGTAACAGTTTACATAAAAGAGGTTATAAGATAAATGTTACCAGAAGTTTTAGTAAAGGTTACTGTAAAAATATCAGGGCCAGTGAGTTTTTGGAAATTTTTGGAATACTGTTTCAATTTCCTTAACTTAATAGGACTTTAATCAGTGTGTCTATTTCATCTTGAGTCAATTTTGGTAATTTATATACTTTTAGAAAAGTTTCTATTCTCTTTAAATTTTCAAATATATTGGCATAATATTTCATGATTTAGAAAACCATTTCTGTTTCTGCAGTTAGGTTTCTATCATTATTTCTAATGTTTTTAGTTTTCTCTTTCCTCTCAGGTATTTGTTTCCTATTTCATTAATTTCTGATCTTATCTTTGTATTCCTTCTCATTTGTATAAACTGTATAAACTGTTCTTTTTCTAACTTATTAGGTGAATGCTCAGTTCATTAATTTTTGATCTTTTTTCTTATATATATATTTAAAGCTCTAAATTATTTTCAAGTACTGATTTACCCAAATACCTTTAACTTGTTATACAATATAGTATTTTCATTGTTATTCAGTTCTGTTTTACAATTCTAATTATGATGTCTCCTTGGACTCATGAATAATTTAGATGTGAGATTATAAATTTTCAAAAATATAGGATTTTGTTTATTTTCTTTAAGTGGTGGTTTTGCTTCTGCCCTACCTGCAGGAGTCTCATCTATTCAAGACTAGTTTTTATATTAATTCCTCAGCTGTGATTACTACATTACAAGGGTACTATAAATTCAGACCTTGGCATTTTGTTTTTCATCGGAGACTTTTTTTTCCCTATCCTGAGCCCTGGGCACATGGCAAGCTTCCTTATTCTTTCCCTGGGCCATTGTGGGGTGTTTCTGCTTCCATTTTCAAGGAAGAGGTATCCCACCCATGGATCCAACCTTATGACTGGGTCTTATTTCCAGCTCTCTGCCTTGCATGATCCTAGGGCTATGTGTCTTGTCTCCTCAGGATCATTAAAGCCCTAATCTCTAGATATTAGAGCTTATTTCTGGATCTGCTATCCGCATCAGGATGTCTGAGTGCCAGCTTGTGCACTTATTGCTTTGGCTTTGAGTTCTTTATTTATTTCTGATGCCAGGATATTTGTTTTTCTTTCTCTCTCTCTCTCTCACTCTTTAGCTCAGCTATGAATTTTAATTTAGTAAATTTTATCTCACATTTCTGTGTTTATAGTGAAAAGGGTGTCAACCTTTGAGTAGCCTCTCAGTGATCTTTCTAGGCAGGATTGTGACCCCTGTTTTAGAGTGGACAGCAAATGAACTCATAAATTCAGTGGGAAGTAAAGAGCACATCACAGTTCTTCTATAGTTTACATCAAGTAATTTTAGTATTGGCATCTGTGTGTGTGTGACTTCACCAACCTCTAGCAAAGGAGAATTCTACCAGTTTTGCCAGAATATGTAATTTCATTTCTAGCATTTCAAGAAGGATCCATTTTTCCTCACTGACAACTTTAGCACCAGAGTCAGAAAAACAAGTACCTAAAATCTCAGGCATTCCACTCTTAGCATGGGTAAGTAGAAAGGTCAAGTTTAATAATATTGTCTTTTGACCAAATGTGCAGACTGTGGACTTGCTGATGCCCTGTTCTGCCAGAAAAACAAGACCTCAGGGCAACACCCACTGCTTGAATTTTGATTGATTACATCATGGTATGCAAAGACACCCAAACTGAAGTTGCTGTGGTATTACATGAAGTCATAGTATTTAAGAACTATATTTTTCCAGATGGCTGTTATCCTGATTCACTTTACTTTTAATATGTATGTGACTGTAGATTCAAAGAGGGCTTGAAATCATTGTTTCAGAAATTGCCTCAAATAAGAGAAACATCAGGTTAGAGTTTAGGAGCTGAAAGGGTTAGGTACTTTTAATGAGCTCCACTCAGTTCATGGCCTGCGACATAATCCTTCTATAATCCTCAGCTTTAGTCCACTCATCTCTGATAAAGGAGAGGGTGTGATCAAGGAACACAGAGTGCAGAAGTCAGCTTTATGCCCAGAATGAGGTGGTTTGGGGTCAGTGGAAGGCTATTTTCATACCTGCCTCTATGAAAACAGTGGGGCGTATCACCACCCACTCCCTGACCACTGAGTGATAATCTTCACATTTGAAATATTTCTAATGAAGGATTAACTAGGGATAAACTGTAATCGTCACCCACTCCCTGTATAATTCCAGGAAATCCTATGTTTTTACCCTTTGCTAGTATAAGTGCAGGAATTTGAGCTGCTGTATCTCTGCATCAATGGAGCCTTTGGGTATTGACTGTCTCTAAATCAAATTTATAGGGCCCTACATTCTCTAGCAATTAGTGTCATCATGAAATGTACCCTAGTTTATCAGTAAGTGCCAAAAATACCAAGTCTCATTGCGCTGTCATACAAATTGTCTTTCATTTTTTTCCTCAGGAAGTTATGAAGTACAATATATAGAACCCTTGCCCATCTTCCCTACTTTCAAGGATCTCCGGTCTAGTAGACATGAGCATATTAAGCAGAGGGAACAGAATAATAACAACAGAAATTCAACAAACAGCAACCAGTGAATTCAGAAGCCATTTCAGCAACTGATGGCAAAAAATCTATCTCCTATAAAATATACAGAAGTGTGTTCTTTTTTTTATTGAAGTGTAGTTGATTTACAATATTGTGTTAGTTTCAGGTACACAGCTTATTGATTCAGTTACTATTTTTTCTGATTATATTCCATTATAGGTTATTATAAGATATTGAATATGATTCCTTGTGCTATACAGTAAATCCTTGTTGCTTATTTATGTATAGTAGTTTGTATCTATTAATTTCTTACTCCTAATTTGCCCCTCCCCTTCTTTGGTAACCACAACTTTGTTTTCTATGTCTGTGAGTCTGTTTCTGTTTTGTGTATAGATGAATTTGCATTACTTTTTAGACTCCACATATAGATGATATACAGTATGTCTTTCTCTGTCTGACTTACTTCACTAAGTATAATATTCTCTAGGTCCATCCATGTTACTGCAAATGACAATACTTCATTCTTTTTTATGGCTGAGTAACATTCTATTTTGTGTGTGTGTGTGTGTATATATATATATATATATCACAACTTCTTAAGCCAGTCATCCATAGATGGGCACTTGGGTTGTTTCCATATCTTGGCTACTGTAAATAATGCTACTATGAACATTGGGGTGCATGTATCTTTTCGAATTAGTGTTTTCATTTTTTCTGGATATATACCCAAGAGTGGGATTGCTGGATCATACAGTAACTCTATTTTTAGTTTTTTAAGGAACCTCCATGCTGTTTTCCATAGTGATCGTACTAATTTACATCCCTACCAGCAATGTACAAGGGTTCCCTTTTCTCCACACCCTCTCCAGTCTTTATTATTTGTAGACTTCTTGGTGATAGCCATTCTGACAGGTGTGAGGTGATACCTCATTGTGGTTTTGATTTACATTTTTCTAATAATTAGTGATGCTGAGCATTTTTCATGTGCCTATTGGCCATCTGTATGTCTTCTTTGGAAAAATTTCTATTTAGGTCTTCTGCCCATTTTTTGATTGGGTTGTTTGTTTTTCAATATTGAGTTGTATGAGTTGTTTGTGTATTTTGAATATTAACCCCTTGTTGGTTGTATCATTTGCAAATATTTTCTCCCAGTCCATAGGTTGTCTTTTCATTTTCTTTATGGTTTTCTTTGCTGTGCAAAAGCTTTTAAGTTTGATTAGGTTGATTTGTTTATTTTTACTTTTATTTCTTTTGGATCAGGAGGCTGATCTAAGAAAACATTGCTATGATTTATGTCTGAGAATGTTTTGCCTAGGTTCTCTTCTAGGGGTTTTATGGTATCATGTTTTATATTTAGGTCTTTAAACCACTTTATTTTTGTATATGGTATGAGGAAATGTTCTGATTTCATTGATTTACATGTAGCTGTCCAGCTTTCCCAGCACCACTTGTTGAAGAGACTGTCTTTTCTTCATTGTACATTCTTGCTTCTTTTGTCATAGATTAATTGACCATAGGTGGGTGAGTTTATTTCTGTGCTCTCTATTCTGTTCCATTGATCTATATGTCTGTTTGTGTGCCAGTATCACACTGTTTTGATTATTGTAGCTTTGTAGTGTAGTCTGTAAGGATTGCTTTGACAATTCTGGGTCTTTTGTGATTCCGTATAAATTTGAGGATTATTCTAGTTCTGTGAAAAGTGTCGTGGGTATTTTGATAGGGATTGCATTAAATTTTTAGATTGCTTTGAGTAGTATGGCCATTTTAATAACATTAATTCTTCCAATCCAAGATTATGGGATCTCTTTCCATCTCTTTGAACCATCTTTAATTTCCTTCATCAGTGTTTTGTAGTTTTCTGAGTATAGGTCTTTTACCTCCTTAGTTAAATTTATTCCTAGGTATTTTATTCTTTTGATGCAGTTGTAAATGGGGTTGTTTTCTTCATTTCTCTTTCTGATAGTTCATTGTTAGTGTATAGAAATGCAACAGGTTTCTTTTTTTTTTTTTTTTTTTTTTTTTTGCGGTACGCGGGCCTCTCACTGTTGTGGCCTCTCCCGTAGCGGAGCACAGGCTCCGGACGCGCAGGCTCAGCGGCCATGGCTCACGGGCCCAGCCGCTCCGCGGCATGTGGGATCTTCCTGGACCGGGGCACGAACCCGTGTCCCCTGCATCGGCAGGCGGACTCTCAACCACTGCGCCACCAGGGAAGCCCTGCAACAGGTTTCTTTAAACTAATTTTGTATCCTGCAACCTTGCTGAATTCATTTATTAGTTGTAATAGTTTTTGGATGGAGACTTTAGGGTTCCCTATATAGAGTATCATGTCATCTGCAAAGAGTGACAGTTTTACCTCTTCCCTTACAATCTGTTTACTTTTTATTTTTTTATCCTGTCTGATTGCTGTGGCTAGGACTTCCAATACTATGTTAAATAGAGCAGTGAAGGTGGGCACCCTTGTCTTGTTCCTGAATTTAGCAGGAAGGCTTTCATCTTTCCACCACTGTGTGTGATGTTGGCTGTGGGTTTGTCATAAATGATCTTTATTATGTTGAGCTATGTTCTTTCTATACCCACTTTGGTGAGAGTTTTTATCATTAATGAATGTTGAATTTTGTCAGATGCCTTTTCTGTGTCTATTGAGATTGTCATGTGATTTTTGTCTTTTCTTTTGTTAATGTGGTCTATCACATTGATGATTTGCATATGTTGAACCATCCCTGTGACCCTGGAATGAATCCAACTTGATCATGGTGTATGATCCTTTTTATGTATTGTTGGATTTGGTTTGATAATATTTTGTTGAGAATTTTTGCATCTATATTCATCAAAGATATTAGCCTGTGATTTTATTTTTCTGTAGTGTCTTTCTCTGGTTCTGGTGTCGGGGTGATGGTGGCCTCATAGAATGAATTTGGGAATATTCCCTCCTCTTCAGTCTTTTGGAATAGTTTGAGAAGGATAGGTATTAACTCTTCTTTCTATGTTTGGTAGAATTCCCCAGTGAAGCCGTCTGGTCCTGGACTTTTTTTGCAGGGAGTTTTGTTGTTTTTTGTTTTGTTTTTTTTTTTGTGTGGTACGAGGGCCTCTCAGTGTTGTGGCCTCTCCCGTTGCGGAGCACAGGCTCCGGACGCACAGGCTCAGCAGCCATGGCCCACGGGCCCAGCCACTCTGTGGCATGTGGAATCCTTCCGGACCGTGGCACGAAGCCATGTCCCCTGCATCAGCAGGCAGACTCTCAACCACTGCGCCACCAGGGAAGCCCTGTTGTTGTTTTTTTTTTTAACTACAGATTTTCTCTATGAGTGATCAGTCTGTTCAAATTATCTGTTTCTTCCTTTTTTTTTTAGATTTTCTCTATGAGTGATCAGTCTGTTCAAATTATCTGTTTCTTCTTGACTCAGTTTTGGCAGGCTGCATGTTTCTGGAAACTTGTCCATTTCTTCTAGGTTGTCCAATTTGTTGGCATATAACTGTTCATAGTTATTCTCTTATGATTTTTTATATTTCTGTGGTATTGATTGTTATTTCTCCTCTTTCATTCTTATTTTGTTTATTTGGGTCCTCTCTCTTTTATTCCTAGTGAGCCTGGCTAGAAGTTTGTTGATTTTGTTTATCTTTTCAAAAAACCAGCTCTTGGTCTCATTGATCTTTTCTATTCTTTAATCTCTATTTTATTTATTTCCTCTCTGATCTTTATTATTTCCTTTGGAAGTGTGTTCTTTTGAATACTAAAATGTTCAAAGTCTCTCTTGGGTGACCTTTTTTCTGACCTTTAAGCTATCCTCAAGTCTTATTTATTCATTTTCTTATCCTACTTCTCAGTTGCTCGAGTGTTATTTCAGAGTGCTACCTCTTCTATGAAATCTTCTTGGTTTCCTTCAAGCAAAATTGACCCCCTTCCTTCTTTTTGTCATATCTTCTAAATCCCTCTGTCACAATGCTTTCTTGCATTTGTTTGTTTGCTTACATGCCTGTTTCTCTCCACCAGAACATCAGCTTCTTAAAGGCTAGTGTCATCCTTTGTCCCTAGTGCCTAGCATGATATGTGGCACATAATACATCTCCCATAGAGATTTGTTGAGTGAATAAATGAAGACTAGATTAGTCTTAGTGTTTTTTACCTAGATTCTATCAAGAACAATAGTGCACCTTTCTATTAAACCTTTCCAGTGAGGAAGTTTGCCCAGAGAGCCAGTTTATTTTCCATACTAGAAGCACCGACAAATATATAGAATACTTTAAATACTTTAAAATACCAAATTTAATTCCAACTTGAGTCTGTGCATTTAAAAAATAACTGAAGAAGCCTGGTGAGTCACCTTGCCACTTCTTGTCAAAGCCTCTTCACCTCAGAAAAACCTTTCGGTCAGCACTTTGATAATTGAGTATGTAGAAAATCCTGACATGAGTCAATAGATCAAACACTGTAGACAGTTTTCGCAATAAGCTTAAAAGGAATTTCTTTTTCACCCTTTAATTGTCTAAATTACAATTTGTCTCATACTTTCGTTTACCCTTCTAACTTTCTAGACCAAAAAATAACTCACTACTATCTTACAACTTACTTGGTGCCCTTGTTGCACCTCAGTCATTAAATATCAAGAACTTAAAAAGTTACATTCATGTTTCTGTTAGACAGTTTTGAACTTGTTGAGAGCAGCCATTTGAACAACTTTTTGGATGTGTAATATAGAGATGGTAAAACCTTTAAAAACTCTGTGGACCCAGGGAAGTAAGCTTTAAATATTCTCTTATGGTTTAGAAAGAAAATTTTCTGTGTGATAACTTTAGTTTGGGTTTTTCAGATCTGTTCTTTAAGAGGCAATATTAAACATATTGGCTCCACATATAAAAACAGACATTGCTGGGCTTCCCTGGTGGCGCAGTGGTTGAGAGTCCGCCTGCTGATGCAGGGGACGCGGGTTCGTGCCCCGGCCCAGGAGGATCCCACATGCCGCAGAGTGGCTGTGCCCGTGAGCCATGGCCGCTGAGCCTGCGCGTCCGGAGCCTGTGCTCCACAACGGGAAAACAAACAAACAAAACAAAAAAAACAGACATTGCCAAATCTTACTTGAGGCAGTGCCCTTTTTCTTTCATTTTTTATTTTAGTGAAATTATGTTTGTGTTTTCTCCATCTCTTATTTCACTTTATTGGACCCTAGAAATGGATGGAAAAAATATTCCAGAAAGATAGGAATGAAAACAGGTGCAACAGGAAGAGCAGTTTGATCGCAGGCGAGGGCAGAATATTTTCAGGTAGTCATGAAAAGATTTGCCTTGGTGTTGGAAGAAACTGAATGATTTATCAGAGCCCTTTAAGAGTAATCTCTTAAATATTTATTGGATACTTACAGAACATAGAATGAACCCCAGTAAGTGCCAGCCACTGTGCAAAGAATGAGAATAGAAATAGAAAGATGAATGTGATACACTTCCTGCCTACATGGACCTCATAATCTAGAGGTATAGACAGACACTGACCAACTATCTATAATGTCATAAGAAAATTACGACACCCACAGTGTTTATGAGGACATAGAGGAGGGTGATCAGTTCTTTGAGGGAAGGTCAAAGGTTTCACAAAGGAGCCACATGAGCTAAATCTTAAAGTAGGAGCTAGGTAGAGGAGGGCTAGGGGAAGAGCATTTTAAGCAAAGAGAAGGTGAGTAGAGCTACGCAAGTGCCTGGTGCTTCGGGGAACTGTCTTGCTAGCTAGTTGAGGTACTGACCAGTGACCCAGTGCTACGCTCTCACGGAGGCAGTGCCCGCAGGCACGACCTTTTCTTCTCCACACTCCTAGATTATCTAATGATCTTCTGGTCATAACTGAGTTTTCCGGTAAAAAGAGGTATGAAGGATTTTTTTCTTGATATTAACTCTAAAATTGTGAAGATTCTCTGAACCTCTTTTCAACATGCAGAGCAAATAATAGAGTTGGATTCATTTGTAACAAATAACTCTTAAGAAAGAACGTGAATGCTTTGGACATTACTTGTATTTTGTGTGTGTTACCTACCACGAAGAGAGCTTTACCTTCATTTTGCTTTTTTAAATTTTTAAATTTTTTTTTTCATTTTGCTTTTTTTTAAATAGGAAATTAGCTTCTGAGAATTTTTCAGTCATATTTTCTATCACTAGTAATATCATTCTCTTGTCTTGTGAATGAGTCTTTGACACTCGCTCAGGATCATTCAGTGAATGATGGGGACATGTCAGGGGAAGTAACCATGAGGAAATGACACCTGAGCCCTTTGTCTGTGGCCTGAAAAAGGAATGAGCATTAGATCGTTAGCTCAACGGTATGTGGGATGGGGGTGCTGGGCTGGGGGTAGAGAGTGAGGGCGGTGTACTGAGCAGGCCCACCGGTGGCGAGGAGCATGCTGCCTTCAGACCTGCATTGTAAGCTCTGTGGGGGCAGGGAGCTGGTCCGGGCTAGCTCGTGCACCTAGATCATCATCTGACATGTGGCAGGTTCCTAACCAAACAACCTGTTGAAGGAGGAATTGAAAAGATCCCTTTGTGGCTGGGACACAGAGAACAAGGGGTTGCATGGAATAATGTGATTCTGAGAGAAAGAGCTATACAAGGCCTTGTGTCCATGTTAAGGATAAGGGGCTTTGTCCTTGGCAGTGGAACACCAGTAAAGGATCTTAAGCATGACTGGATTTGCTCTGCAGTATAAAGCCAGTGCTTTCCAACTCTTTGATGGTGACCAATAGTGAGAAACACATTTTACATTAAAACCTGGTAAAATACACATACACATAACTGAAATAATTTTTATGAATAATGCTTATCCTTACTAAGTGTGATGTGCTCCATTATTTTCTGTTCTATTTGGTATTTTTAAAAAGTAGTGGTCAAAACCAGTATGACTCATGGGTCGTAAGTACACTTTGAAATGGATTTGATTCTTTGGGGTATAAAATCTCTACTGATGGAGGCTCTCTGCATAGAATTATAGGCACCATCAATTTTAGGTGATCTAAGAAAGGTCAAAACATGATAGCTTAAAAACAATATGCAAAGCAGAAATCTGGAGAGATGCTAGTTCCAGGGGAATGTATAACAGCTGTCAGGTGTGGGAAGGATTTGAGGAATTATAGAATCCAGATGGAAAGTCTGCCATAGGGAAAACCTGCTTCAGGGCACAGGGAAGTACTGTCAGAGGGGACTAATGCCCAGATTTCTCCCATATCTGTGATCTTTCCATGATTCCCTTCAGCCTTGCCTGTCAGTGCTTTTTCACAATGATCTGAGGCGTGGAGGCTTGCTGATCTTATCACCATTTTATACATCGGGATGCTGAAGCCTAGGGAGGTCATGTGACTTGCTTCAAGGCTACAAGGCTACCTGGCTCCTGAGAGGATAGAGCAGAGCTGGGTTCCAGGCCTCCTTATCACTGGGCTGGCGATCTTTGCATAATACTGCACCGTTTCATACATATGTGTGAAAAAAGAACTAGGCTTATAAAGTGACAGTGCTACATTCTGACAGGTCTACATTTCTGTGCTAGAACTATGAGTTCTGCCGCTAATACTATTTAATCAGTTTGGTATTAAAGATTAAGATGGAGGTGTATGAACTGCTTCTTCAGAAATCTAGGAACATAATCATTAATCTGTGTCATAAAAAGAATGATTATGTCTGAACATCCAAATCTCAGTCACATAATATCTTCATTGATATTTTGGCGGAAAGAGTGGGAGAGTAAATCAAGAAATGATTTCATCATAAAAATGCTAAGAGTTGAAAACCCCTGGGAGATTGATTTTAATCTTAAGAACTGGGTAGAAAGATGAAAGGTAAAATGTGGTTAATAAGTAATGTACATAAATTAGAAAGCATTTGCGGTGTTGACTTGAGGTAGTAAAATCAGTTTGAAATACATTTTCTGCTGAGCAGCTAGAGGAAATTGGCTTTTTGAACTATCACAGGGCACTTTGGGCCATAAAATGTCCTGAAAAAAATTTTTGTAACCATGTATGGTGACAGGATGTTAACTAGACTTCTTGTGGTGATCATTTAGCAATATGTACAAGTATCAAATCATTACATTTTATATTTGAAACTAATACAGTGCTGTACATAAATTATACCTCAATTTAAAAAAAGAAAAAAAGGGGCTTCCCTGGTGGCGCAGTGGTTGAGAGTCCGCCTGCGGATGCAGGGGACACGGGTTCGTGCCCCGGTCCGGGAAGATCCCACATGCCGCGGAGCGGCTGAGCCCGTGAGCCACGGCCGCTGAGCCTGCGCGTCCAGAGCCTGTGCTCCGCAACGGGAGAGGCCACAACAGTGAGAGGCCCGCGTACCAAAAAAAGAAAAAGAAAAGAAAAATCATGTATACAGCAAAAAAAAAAAAAAAAAATCCAACTGTATTGACCTGCTTTTGACTGGGAAACGTTTCTGAGATAAGCTTGTCTGTAGCAGGGCTGATTTCTGCGGGCACCCCGTGTGTGTCCTGGCCTGTGGGGTTACACCCAAGAGGCAGCCTAGCATCTGCCTACTGGTTTCACCAGGACTCAACAGTTTTTTTGGTTTTTTTTTTTGTGGTACGCGGGACTCTCACTGTTGTGGCCTCTCCCGTTGCGGAGCACAGGCTCCGGATGCGCAGGCTCAGCGGCCAGGGCTCACGAGACCAGCCGCTCCGCGGCACGTGGGATCTTTCCGGACCGGGGCATGAACCCATGGCTCCTGCATCAGCAGGCGGACTCTCAACCACTGCGCCACCAGGGAAGCCCAACTCAACAGTTTTAACGTTAGTTTAGTTTCTTGTCTGAGAGCCTCTGTCACCATATATTTGTATCTACATAGGCTTAAGGTCTTGGGTATAAATTGTTTTTGAGTGATTTTTTTTACCCAAAGTTCTCTTTGCATCTTATTGCCGGGGCTGCAGGTGAAATTCTTCTAGTCCTTCTTACAATTTCATCTTCCTCACCATGACGCATGAGGCCCTCATGCCCGTCCTGGTACTAGCATTAAAGACCCAGCTCTAGGGAGTGGACTTTTGGCCCCAGTATGCCCCCTCCCCTATGCCAGGCAGCTTCACACTGCTTTGCTGATGGTTTGAGTCTCCTCTTCTTTTTGGCACCATAAAATTCTCTTTCTTGCTTTTGAGTATAAATTACATATTTTAAATATTTTATTATGTATCCAGATTTTCTTTGTGTTTGGAATGGGAGGAGAGTGGCTTCTAGTAGTTCCTGATGGCATCACCTGAAATCCTTCCTATTACTTTAAAGTCTGACTTTGTTAGAAAAAGAAGGTATCAATATGTTATTACAATATTGTTTTATCCCACACATGTGCAGGGTGGCATGGACTGTAGTGGATTGTTACTGTGGTTGTGTGGTCATCACTGCTACATGAGCCTTGCCCTCATGATTAGGGAAATTGGTCTTTGTTTACTTTGTCCTAACAGAAGTTGGGAAATATTAAAGAAAAGAAAATAAGACAAAGCTTATTCTCTCTTATTTTCACCTTCAACTCTGAACCTGATGAGGCTCCAGATTTCAGTGCTTTTTGTTCTCACCAGTGAACTTAGCCAAGCTTTTGGAGAAATTGGCAATTTCCTCATTCCTTGTAGCATCCAACTGAATGAAATTACTGACACCTCTTGGTACGATCAGCTCCTGGTTTTGCTCCATCCTGTGTGTGCTCTTTCATCTGATAAGACTTTCTGGTTTGTGAGCCTCTTTTGGATACTACAAAGACTTCCACTGCCTTTGAAATATCCAGAAAGTTTCAAAAATTACTTTTTTAAACAACACTTCAAATGGAAGTGAATCTTGACCTTCTGTGCTCTGGTGGAATTCCTTTGATGCATAGCAACACACTTAGTTTGCTCCTTTGGTGAAGAAGAAACTCCACAAGCTGTGCTGGCTCACTGACCGTCTGCAGAAGCATGGATTGCCACCATGGGCCTGGCCAAAGAAAGGCTTGTCTGTTGCTGACTACTCCTCCAGAGCCAGAGCCTGGAATTTCTTCCCCTTTGAGAAGTTTTTACCAAGAACTGGAGCAGCATACCAAGTTTTTCTCTATTCCACAGAGGGCCATTGGTTCTGGAAGACAAGTTGCAAGTACTTAATTGACCTTCTTCAAAAGTTTCACTTTCTTTTGACAGAGAGATAAGGAAAGTCCACTCTTGGAGCAAGTTTACAGGGAGCCGTAAATGTTTGTTTTGGCTTCACTTATACATTTTTAGCTTTATCAGTCATGTGAACCTTGATATTCACAGCCCTGCAGGCAATGTTAAGGATGCTGCTACTAGAGCAGAGGGAAACATGGGGAGATTAGCTGTGAGTCCTAAGCTATCCCTGTGGATGAAGAGTTCGGAGGCACACAATTATGTGGACTTTTCAGGACTAGAAGCAGGGTTGAAGCAGGCTTTCATCACTTTCTTTATAGGCAAAGATCACCTGGAAACACTATCAAGCACTTTCAAGAGTACTTTTTAGCCCACGTGACTTAAAAATTGGAAGTGGATTTATAATCTCTTCCTTTCTCATAGAACCAACATCAGCCACATAGCCCTGGCTGAAGATGATCTCATTGACTTGAGGACAAAAGAAAGAATGCAAATGAATTCCACTGGCAGAATTTTGAAGAAATCCTGATCTTTTTTCACATAAATTTGACTTTAACCTGGCAAAGTGAGAGATGAGAGTTTTTTCTTTCCAGTTTTATTGAGATGTGATCAACATACAATGAAAGCTCAGAGTCCACCTGGTTCTACAGCCTTTATGAGTCCAGGTTTTCAGCTGTGTTGCCCTTAATATGCAAAGTTAAAATTGATAGAATGTCAAAGACCATCTCATGATTTTAACTTCTTACTCAGGTTAAATAACATTAAGTTTCTCATTAGGATGTTTCTTTATATTTTTTATATAGTTAATTGTTCTTGGGAAATAGATATTACTTTTTTTCATAAAAAATAGCAGGTGACATAATTCTGCATTAAAATGCTTTTTGAAAAATCTGTTTATATGAAAGTAATCCCCAGTGCTCTTTCTCCAGCTCTACTTTTAAGACTGGGCAGGGGAAGGAGTGATTGGAGGAAGAGGGGCAAAAGTCTCCCACTTGGCTGGTAAAATTTGACTCTCCTCTTTTGGCTCTGCGTATGACAGGTATTCAAGTGTTGGCTGTTTCTCTCTTGGTTCACTCTTGGGGTGCTTTTATGGATTCCTTGGAAGCTTCAACAGGTGATTTGACCCTGCAGCATTCCCCGATACGGGCAGTGATATGACTCTCCTCTTAGCATCCCTTTTCTGACCCCTGCCCTGGAGTCCACCCCACGGCCTCTCATTGTCGAGTTCCCTTTGCCAGAGCAGCAGGCCTCTTGGGGGGCCCAATTAAGACGACGCAAGTCTGGCAACTTTGCAGCACCGCTCTCTTCCAAAAAAACTCCTGCAAACTTACTGGAGACTCTTCCCTCTGCTGCCCCCTTTCTTGGTCTCACAGTTGAGAGCGACTCTAGTCCCTCAGCCTTCAGATGTCTCCTGGTAAGAAGCCAGCACTGCCCTCTGTCCGTGTATGCCCCCAGACTCCAGGGCATACTAGTCAGACTCTCCCAAGAATGCTTCTACCATGGACCCATGGCACCTCCAGGACCAAATTCCATAGTGCAATAAACAGTATTGGGGGAAGTGCTGTCTTTCCTTCTTGCAGGCATTTCTAATTTCTATTTTTGATTTTCTTGGGGCTTCCCTCACTTGGTTTGCTGCAGTGGGGAGAAAAGTACTCTCTCTTCCCACCGTGAGGGAAGGGAAGGACACCAAGGTGTAAGCTTTACTTTGATGGCGCTCTTAGGTCTCCCCTCAGATTTCTAGTCTTGTTTTATTTTAGCCTAAGGTAAAAGGCGGGGGTTGATAGTTGCTCGACTGGTTCTGCTGTATTTTAGTCAGTCTGGCACAGGGTTTTCTGATACCTTTCTTCAGAATGTGTTGCCCATTGTTCTCAAATGTGGGGCTTCAGCTGAAATTTTGAGAACAAAAAGGAAAGTTGTAAATATTTGAATAAATGAATGTTTATCTCAGAGTGATTTAGAAAAGCAAAAAAACTGGAACCATCCTAAAAGTCCTTCAATCAAGGATTTAGTAAAAAAAAAAAAAATTACGGTATTCGTTAAACACATTGTGTGTGTATGTTTTTGGACATAGAAGCTACTCATGATACACTGTTAAGTAAATAAAATAAGAACAGTATGTATAGTCTAATCTCATTTTTGTTGAAAAAGATGTGTGTGCATGTGTGCATGTGCATATGCAGTGAATAATCTTTATAATGGTTATCTCTGGCTGTGGCATTATGGGGATTTTAATTTCCAACTTGTTTCTGTGGTTTTTTTCTTCCAGTTTACTGAGATATAATTGACATACAGCACTATATAAGTTTAAGGTGTACAGCATAATTACTAGACTTACATATATTGCAAAATGATTACCACAGTAAGTTTAGTTAACATCTATCATCTCATATAGAGAAAAAAAAAGAAGAAACAAAAATGTATTTTTCTTCGTGATGAGAACTTTTAGGGTTTACTCTCTTAGCAACTTTCCTACATGCCATACAGCAATGCTAACTACGGTCATCATGCTATACATGACAGCCCTAGTACTTATTTATCATGTAACTGGAAGTTTGTACCTTTTGACCACCTTCATTCAGTTCCCCTACCTCCTACCCCCCAGCTTCTGGAAACCACAAATCTGATCTCTTTTTCTACGTGGTTTTTTGTTTTTTTTTTAAATAAATTTGAGTTACTGTTTGATTTACACAATACTCGTTTTTTAAAAAATTTATTTTTGGCTGTGTTGGGTCTTTGTTGCTGCGCATGGGCTTTCTCTATTTGCGGCGAGCGGGGACCGCTCTTTGTTGCAGTGCTTGGGCTCCTCATTGTGGTGGCTTCTCTTGTTGTGGAGCACGGGCTCTAAGTGTGCTGGCTCAGTAGTTGTGGCACGTGGGCTCAGTAGTTGTGGCTCGTGGGCTCTAGAGTGCAGGCTCAGTAGTTGTGGCGCACATGGGCTTAGTTGCTCCGCAGCATGTGGGATCTTCCCGGACCAGGGCTCGAACCCGTGTCCCCTGCAATGGCAGGAGGATTCTTAACCACTGCACCATCAGGGAAGCCCCTTTGAGTTTTTATTTATTTTTAAGATTCCACTTATACTGTGTTTCTTGAATTGTTTTCCTTTAAGCACGTTTTTCTTTAACAAACAGAAGAAGGCCATAGTGGAATTTACATTTTTTTTAAATTGATTTTTTTAATTTAAAAAAAATGTATTTTAAAAGGAGGGCTAGAAATTGGCAGCTGAGATGTTGAAGAGTAAGGAAGAGAAAGTGGCAGCAGAGCTGAGACTAGGGTGAGTCAAGAGAGGCATCCTAGGGTTTAAAATACAGAGACGCTCGATCTCAGGGTCGAACAAGTGGCCTGAGAGTGGGCACTTCTTTAGAGTTCGCACCATAGATGCCTCTCTTGCTCACCCTAGTCCTAGCCCTGTGTGTCAGAAAGAAACCCGAGGAGCAAAATGTGGAAGGTATTGCTCTGTTTGACCCTCAGATCACCACCCTAGACACAGGGCATGTATGTCTCCCAAAGTCTAAATCCTGTAAAGATAATCAAATGCTCTTACCTTTTTCTGCTGCTTTATCTTCCATCATTGGTATCTTCCATCAACGGAAGGTGATATATTATCTGTTCTTTACCATTTACAACTCAAATTTAATTCTAAATTCCTTTTCCAAACTCCACTTTTGTTTCAGCCTGAACAACCTCACCATCAACTCACAGCTATTTTCCAACCTGTTAACTGCCATCATGACAAGAGTTTGGCAATGACTTGGGTTCATAATTATGGAGTCAGGAGACATGACTCATCTACATTAAGCATAGTACCATGAGAAAGATAAGGAAATATAAGAATTAGCATTAGCCCTTCCAAGTTTTAAAGTGACAAGCTAGTCATACTGGGAAAGTTTAGTACAGAAATGTTACTCCACCAATTCAAAAGAGCCTCTAGCAAGCTCAACTCTGATTTATGATCAAAAATCCCAAGGCAGGAAAAAAATCCTCTGAGTTGCAAATATAGCTGTTTTGAAATTTTTATTCCTTTCTGAATAGAGATTGAAGCTGTCCCTAAGGCCAGACCATACTGATTTGGATTTGTATCTATAAAGCCACTGATCTAATAAACTTTGCTCTCTGATTTCCTCTGCAGTTCATCCTAAGTCTAGCAGATCAGAAACATGTGCTTTTAACATGTGTTTACAACAGGAGATGGGACCATATAGAAGTCCTCTCAGCCAGCTCAGACAGTATGCTGTAGTAATTTTGTACACTTCAATATGATTCCAAATATTAAAGGAAAGGTACATTATATTCCGTGTACTCTGAGGGCAAAGAATCACATACTTTGGCACAAATTGCTGTCAAAAATGGTTACGTTTTTGGTAAAGTTACGCTTTTGGTAAGCTTCCATTTTCTAGTATATTCACTTATGGGGAAAGCCTCATTTGCTGATAATGCCAAGTACCGGAGACGTGAGGGTAAGAGTAGGATGTGCCAACAGAGCAGTGAGGAGAGTGAGAACGTGGACACGTGCAAAAAGGAGAGATCTCCAAGGAGCCTTCCTGGCCTTGTGGGGAGGCTTCAGAGGGGCTGGGGCTGTGCTCGAATGGAGGCAGAAAGCCCTCCCACCCGGGAAAACGGAGGGAGTCAGCACATCCAGGAGAGAAGCAGTGACGGGGTCAGAGGCCAGGGAAGCCTGGGGATTTGGGAGGCTACAGTGGCAATGGAAAATAAGTCATATATCAGCATAATAATGCAGGGAGACTCATTACAGGTTAGCTGCTGACCGGATATGGGTAATGGGAGTGTAGAGGAGTAGAGAATGATTTCAAAATTTCAAGTTTGGAAAAAAAAATTTCAAGTTTGGGCAGTGAAGTTTCCCTTACCATATCCTGAACGGAACTTGATGTAAAGTCATTTTTGGCTGCAAGGGAGATGGGGTGGTGGAAACCATCCTTTTTTTTATTGAAGTGTAATTGAATTGCAATTTTATATTATTTTTAGGTGTAAAACATAGTGGCTTGATATTTTTATACATTATGAAATGATCATCTTGATAAGTCCAGTTGCCATCTGTCACCATACAAAGCTACTACAGTAGTCCCTGTGCTGTACCTTACATCCCCGTGACTTATTTATTTTATAACTGAAGTTTGTACCTCTTAATCCCCTTCACCTATTTCACTCATCCCCCCACGCCCCCTCCCTGGCAACCACTAGTTATTCTCTGTATCTACCATACTTTTCTACATGTAATCAGTTCCAGATGGTAGACGCCCATACGTGTGGATGTGTTTCTTGGGAGTTTGGGTCCCGATTGCCTTTAGGACCACTGGAGCTAAGCCTGAGAGAGTAGGGCCTCCAGCCTCCACGAGAGGCCCTCCAAAGCAGAGGGCTGTGCGTAGGGTGTCGTTTGGACCCCACCTTAGATATGACTTGGTGTCTTGTCCTGTTAGTCTATGGACCAGGATCTCAAATTTCTCTTGGTTTCAGCTTCCTCTGTCACCTTCCTCCACCCCAGATGCAGCTTTCTTTCAGTGTTTTGGGCCTTGAGGTCAGCTTGCGGTCTTCTCTGCGCTCTTCTCATTAGAGTTGGTGACCCCCTCCTGGATCCTACTGTGGTCTATACATACGTACTTCCTTTATGGCCCGACAACCCTTTTTGCACACAGTCTTTACATGTTTGTTTCCTCAGCAGTTGGTAAACTCTTAACAGAAGAAAACATGGCTTTGAAGCTCTAGTGCCTAGTGATTTCCTGGCACCAAAGAATCTCAGTAAATGCTAGTTTGTGTGTGTGTGTGTGTGTGTGTGTGTGTGTGTGTGTGTGTGTGTGTGTGTGTGTTGGATTGGCCAAAAAATTCATTCAGGTTTTTCCATAACATCATATATATATACCCTTCGTTTATCCCTTGAAATATATTATGATTCCTTGAGAATGCATTCACCAGAATCTGGGATAACCCCTTATATTTCCCCATGATGTCTGATGTTTTTGATTTGGGGCAGGAAGGGTCACTTTAGGATAGGAGTTATTCTTTGTTTCTCTGGTACTGAACAGTCTGCTTTCTTTCTGCTATCACCTCATTTGTTAGAGTATGTACGGTATTCAAATTAGAATAATATCTTACATTCATACATCACTATTTATTAAGCGATTTCATAAACATTATTAGACTGATCAAATAACAAGGGCTTCCCTGGTAGCACAGTGGTTAAGGATCCGCCTGCCAATGCAGGGAACATGGGTTCGAGCCCTGGTCCGGGAAGATCCCACGTGCCGCGGAGCAACTAAGCCCGTGCGCCACAACTACTGAGCCTGTGCTCTAGAGCCCATGAGCCACAACTACTGAGCCCATTTGCCTAGAGCCCGTGCTCTGCAATGAGAGAAGCCACCGCAATGAGAAGCCCGCGCACTGCAGTGAAGAGTAGCCCCCCCTCCCCGCAACTAGAGAAAGCCCACGCACAGCAACAAAGACCAACGCAGCCAAAAATAAATAAATTAATTTAAAAAAAAATCAGCCAAATGAATGCCTTAAGTTAACAAATGGACAATTAAAAAACGATAAACTTCTGGACAATTAAACTACATACATATATTGTAATTTTCCATGTGATTAGTTATTTCTCAAAAAAAAAAAAGGTTAATGGGTGAAAATTATTCCATTGTGTCCAGAACTGATATATGGCAGATGCCCACCAGTAAAATATCCAAGTCAACTTCCATTTGGATTGATTGGCTGTCTGTTTTAATTAGTTGGCATCTATCTGGTTCTTAAATATTTTTAATATCATCCCTGATTGTATGAGTAGATTATGTCTACTTCGAGACTATGAAATACATTATAATACCTAAATCCAAATTCAAATAAAACTATTTAAGACTTTTCTTATTTCAGTATAATACCCATTTCTTCTGTATCCAGGTATGGTATCACTGTTTTTATGACTTGAGAAAATTGATATCTCATATTTAATATTTTTAAGAAGCAATTTGGTAGATTTTGTATTAATGTTTTCATGGTTTGGGCCTTAGTTAGCTATCCTGTCAACATTATTCTTATTAGTGTTTCAAACTGTATTTTTTTTTTTTTTTTTTTTTTTTTTCTTCTTTTTGCGGTATGCGGGCCTCTCACTGCTGTGGCCTCCCCCGTTGCGGAGCACAGGCTCCGGACGCGCAGGCCCAGCGGCCATGGCTCACGGGCCCAGCCGCTCCACGGCATATGGGATCCCCCCAGACCGGGGCACGAACCCGTATCCCCTGCATCGGCAGGCGGACTCCCAACCACTGCGCCACCAGGGAGGCCCTCAAACTGTATTTTTATAAATTCAAAATTGTAGTGCCCCTTTAAAAATAGTTTTCTTTTTTCCAAGTAATCATACTCCTTTTGTCTTGCTACCCTGACCCATTTCATTTCTCCTCCATCCCACTCTCTCTCTCTTTTTTTTTTTTAAATACTATGGAAACTTGGAATTCCTTAGAGGAATCAATTCCTTGTTAAAAGAGCATGTTAAGTATTATTTGAGAAGTATTGGCAAATAAAACTCTTCAGGTGGTAGCATTGTCAAGAATCTAGTAGATAGATTTTTGTTTTGTTTTTTCAGGAATAAAAAGCACACATTTCAGTCCTTCTTCTGCAGTCTAACTTGGGACAATACATAAATGTTCTCATTTGCTACTTATTCCGTAATGTTTTTTATATAGACTACTGGGGATGATGAAAGATGGTCCCTTCCCTCAAGGAGTTCTTTTCAAGTAAATGGACAGAATCAACAGCTGGATAAGGATGTGGTAATGCTATCAACAATCGTGGAGATTAGGTGCCTAAAACCAGTGTGACTCACATTATCACCTTTTTCAGGAGCTTCATTTTAGAACAGTGATGTTGCTGTGGTAAAGTAGGAGAAGAGCAGGTACTTTTTAAAAATTAATTAATTAATTAATTAATTAATTATACAACTTTATTGGGGTATAATTGCTTTACAATGGTGTGTTAGTTTCTGCTTTACAACAAAGTGAATCCGTTATACATATACATATGTTCCCATATCTCTTCCCTCTTGCGTCTCCCTCCCTCCCACCCTCCCTATCCCACCCCTCTAGGTGGTCACAAAGCACCGAGCTGATCTCCCTGTGCTATATGTCTGCTTCCCACTAGCTATGTATTTTACGTAGCAGGTACTTTTTAAAGTCCTTCAAAGGTGGATGGTGATTAGCATACCCTAAAGTGAATTGTCCTGTTGATAAATTCAACAGACTCTTGGAAGCTACCAGGACACCATTTGGTCACTTGCTGCCCTGATGTGGTTCTTGGTGTGTGGAAAGAACGCATTTACTTTTTAATGAACTCTTGATCTTTGGAAAATAATGAATTGATGTCAGAGAATCACAGTCTGGGTTGAATTAATTGAGGAACTGATATCACCTGCAGACTGAAGGAAGCTTGACTCATCAAAGTAATGCTGGAGTTAATTGTTTTTATGAGCAAGACTTTTTCATAGCAAGTACATTTTGCTAAGGTACCTCCCAGCCACAGTTCAGTCATTCAGCTTCTTCTTTATCTTTTTTGAATTAAATTCAGTAGGAAAAAAAACTTGATCTGTCGAGCAGTTTTCATGTAAAACTCTGCAGCAGAAACATTTCTATTTGTGTTATAAATAGAGACACAAGCATAACATTCGGGCCTATTTACGTTAATACAAGAGGTGTATTGAAGCACATTCCAGTTGAACTATTCGGGTACTGTTTTAAAATACTGGAAGATTTAATTTGCTTTAACTTGCTTTTCTCCCTTTCTCCTCCTCCTTCCTCTTCCTCCTTCACCGCTCTCCTTAATATGTTATGATTTAAGGTAACCTAATATACAAAAAGCAAAATTACGTAAATAAGCAAGCCAGAACCATTTGTACTGCAAAGGATTCTCCACTTAGCAAAATAACTTCTTTTACCTCACAAGCTATAGATAATATTTGGTTTATAAAATTCCGCGTCCAAACAACTTTTCTAGGAACACATAGTACAAAGCACAATAACAGGTGGGGTTTTTTCCTCCTATTTGGTGCTCTCTATGAAGGGTAATTAATCAGCCAACTGGCTTTTCCTCAGCTTCCAAATAAAACTACAAAAGTTACTAACAATGTACATTTTAATAACAATCTAATGATGACACAGGACTCACAGGACTCTTACTGCAGTGAAAAGCCAGAATTGTTTCTATTGATTCACTCATTCACCACATGTGTGAAGAGCACGTGGAGGCCCAAAGAGCCCCCTGAGCACCACCTTCTCTTCCTCCAGCCCAGCTGCACGTGGCCCTGAGAACCGGCCCCAAAAGGAGGCTCTAGTGACAACCGATTATTCAGAGGCCGTCAGGACCAACCTGCCAGGGCCTGCGTGCTGTCGGCCTCAGTCATTACCAGAAGTCTGTTCACTCTAGTCACTCTTTGTCATTGGGCTTTTCTCTCCAGACTCTGTGAACTTCTCCCCAAGTCCTTCCACTGTGTCCTCTGCAATCTGGGGTGCATCATCAGGAAAATCCCCCCAGCCTCCCTCCGGGTACGCTTCAGAGCAAATACTTGCTACCCCTCCCAGGACAGTACCTTTCCCGCGTCCCTCTCCCATAGTGGGGGAGGGGTTTTCCTTCCTCCTGTTGCTCTTTCTAGACCATTGTTCTGACGCCTTTTCAGCCCCACAGAGGCATATGCCATCCTTGCCAGTCCTCCTGCTCACCCCCCTCTCATTCAGTGAAGATGTAGCACTGGGATCCCCTTCTCTCTGGCTGGCACTATTCCTGGCCTGGCTCTTGGCAATTTCAATATCCATGGAGATGACCCAGCCTGGATTCTCAGTTTGCTGTCCTCACCTCCGCCATGCCCACTGTTATGCCCCAGGCCTTGTCATTACCAGCATTTTCACTATCTCCAGAAACCTCAGTTTATCCCATGCCTTGACCTTCACCTTTTATACCTTCTGTCATTCCACCTAACTCCCTCCAGTGTAGACTTTTGATCCATTACCATCCCTCCTTTGCACACAACCTCAGCTTCCTTGCCTCCGTCCCATTACATTCACCTGGGAAAACCCCAATACTGACAAAATACAGTTGCCTAACCAAATACATTTTCTAACTGAAAGTGACTGGAGAAAAATTCACAACTGTGCTGACTGGTTTCACTTTACAATCATGACCGCATAGGCCGGATGGGTCCTAGGTGCTGACCCGCAAGCCTATGGTATTTCCTTAAATCCTTCATTCTCCCACATCATCACCTTCCCCAGATCTTCAACCCCACACCCCCATCTCAGCGGATGACGTTGCTTCTCATTTGGAGAAAATTCAGCCACCACTAATTTACCTTCATTTGGACTTATACCCTGACTTTTCTCCTACGACCATGGATGTCCATGCTCCTACGTAAAGCCAAGCCTTCCACCTGTGCGCTTGATCCCATCCCTTTTCACCTACTCAGGGATCTTTGCTCCACGAGTAAGCTCTCTCCCGCTTCATTATTCCTCCCACTCTCTGTTGGGTCATTCCTATCAGCAAACTAGCACTATAATACCGTCTATCTTAAAACACATACAGCTGCCTTGGCCCCATGTCCCCCTCTTCATTTCTCTGATGCCCTTTAGCAGAAAACCTCACATATGCGTTGTTTATACTTGCTGTCTCCATATTTTTTCTCTTCACATTTTTTCCTTTGAAGCTTACTCCAACCAGTGTCCTCTGACACAGTGAGGCTCTGGAGGTCTCCACGGGCTACCTAATTAATAGCACTCATTTTCTTGCCTGGGTTCTGTACAGATTATATCTCAGACTCCCCAACCTGGGCAGAGATCCTGCCCCCGGAGAAGCAGAGAATACCTGCTCCCTGCAAGCAACCAGCT
Source organism: Mesoplodon mirus (assembly GCF_964341445.2). Lineage (NCBI taxonomy): Eukaryota > Metazoa > Chordata > Mammalia > Artiodactyla > Ziphiidae > Mesoplodon > Mesoplodon mirus. The sequence goes on along the minus strand of NC_138986.1, from coordinate 52,502,183 downwards.
CCCAAGAGGAGGAGAGGTGAACCAAGCATGCCCAGTTAATTCTGCCGAGATTTACCGCCTGGAGAAGTCACTGTCTCTACAGAGGCAGAGTGAGGATAGGTGTGGACAGGGGCCAAGAGTCACTCTAAAGGAATTCCTTCCATGTGGAAGGAAACATCAGGTTTAAGGGCTACCAGCCTGCAAAATTCAACAGTCAGTTTGTAGACCTTATTTAATTCAAATTATCAGCATCGTTTTGCACACCTCCAGGCTTCCTTCTTTCATTGTGTTGGTGTGACGCTAATATGTCTTCATTTTTCTCTTGTCTCCATAGAATCTCTTTTTGCCTCCTTGGCTGTTTATTCCTCCTCTTCCCAGTCTTGGAGGTTACTCTTTCTCTTCTAAATGTTGGAAGGCCTCAGGGCTCAACCCTTGGAGCCCTTTCCTTTCTCTGCATTTACTTTCTAGGTGAGCTGTCTAGTCCCACACATTTAATCGTGCATACACTGATGACTCTCATATTTGTATCTCCAGTGTCAGCCTCTCTCCCACATCCCAGACTCATATATCCCGTAGCCCTCTGATATCACTACGTAAATGTCTAACGTGCCATTCTAGCATAACAGGTCCAAAACCCACCTCTTCCCCAGCACTCCCCATCTAGCAAACCTAATAACCCAGTAGTTCAGGCCCCCCAAAAATCCTGTAATCATCTCGAAAACCTTTCTTTTTCTCATACCCCAACTTCATCTTATCAGTAAATTCTGTTGGCCATAGCTTTAAAATATGTCTAGAACCTGACCACTTCTTAGCACATACTCTGCTACTTTCATCCTGGTGCATACTTGTACCATATCTAGCTTGGATTATTCCAGTGGCTTCTGGTCTGGTTTTTCTCTTTTCACTCTTACTCTCCCTACAGTCTGTTCCCTACATATCAGCCAGGGGGATTCTTGAAAAACCTGTCATATGGTATTATTCCCATGTTCCAATTCTCCCCATTGCAATAAGAATAAAATTCCAAGCAACATGGCCCATGACCTAGTCCCTAACTGCATCACCTCCTACCACTGTCTGCCTTATTCAGCCCTTCCATACACACTAGCCTTTTTGACTTCCTTGGACCACATCAAGCTCAAGTCTTTATGTTTGCTGTTCCCTCTGCATAGTAATGCTCTTCCCCCAGCCGTGGGCTTATTTTACATATGTGTGTGTGTGTGTGTGTGTGTGTGTGTATATATATATGTATGTATATATATATAAATTAAATATGTCCACTCTTCTGGTTTTTGATGTGTCTGATTTAAACAATCAATATGATGTATAATAGTATTATAGTATATTTTTTGGAAAGTTAAGAGTAGTACACTCATGTAATATATAGTAAAATGTTCCTATAAGGTAGGAGACCTTATAATAATTAAAATTTGTCATGAGCTTTGCAATTGACAAAGTGCTTTCACAAGTACCATCTCATTTAAATCTTACAACAACTCTGTGGCATGTCGTATCATCATCCTTATTTTACAGATGAAGAGTCTGAAAATCAGACAGATTAAGTGTCTTGCCCAAAGTGATACAGTTGGATGTGGCAGAGATGGTATTTTAGGTGAGGTCCTCTGATACCAAATCAGATTCTCCTTTTACTCTAAGGATGCAAGTACACACAAACGTTTGTCCTAAAACAAGCATATCAATCCTTTAGTTCATTGTCCTTTGCACATATCAAAGCATCATCCTAAATTCTAGTGCGATTTGGTAAAGCTGAGAGACTGTGAAGGCTCTTTGTGGAAGTAACAGATCAGGTGTTCTGAGGTATGGTAGCTTCTCCTCCAACTTTTTATCAGATAAACAAGAGTGTCCTTTCCCTTGATCTTTTGTGAAAGCAAGTTGCTGATTAAGGTTCTAGAAGCAACCAAAATTAGCCATTCACTTGGTTTTAGAGCAACACTTTTTTGGGGATTTTTACAATGTGTTTAAACTCTTTGAAATAGAAAACTATTTTGTAGGGCTGGCAGAGTTGATAACCTGGAAATTTTACCCTTTGACAAAATTATGTTCCTTTCATTTCCTTCCATTTTCTGGCTCTGTGTGGACCATATTGCTATCTGCAGCCTTGCTAATCAGGGTTATTCAGTATGAGCCCTCTCAATAATGAAAGGATAGCATGTACTTGTGTGAGGGAGAGTGTGTTTTTGAAAGAAAGGAAAAATAGGTGAGATGGGCAGGGCCAGCCAAAGTAGAGAGCAAATCAAATGCTATGGTTCACAGGAGGACTGGTCAGGATAAATCCTCAGAATCAGATGGTGATACCTCAGTTCTACCTTTTGTATAACAAATAATCTTCTAGGAAGTATAAAACAAACTAGCAAAAGGACAGATGTCCATACTGTATATGAGAAATTTTCCTATAGCTTCCAAGAATTATATAGCATGAATCTCACAGAATACTGCAGTAATGCAAAAGGATGCCAAATTGCATGCAAAATACTTACTTAAGACCAAAATATGGCTTTATTTTCACTATTATTACTGTGGGACACATTCTTCTCTGAACATAAAAGTACCCAAATAATGAAACTATTTTACTGTTACAGCTGCAGGCTGTATTGTACATTAAATAGTTAAAAGGCTTTCATGTTGGGCTGGCCAAGTTCAAATCCCAGCTCCACAACTTCCTAGCTGGGTGATTTTAGGCCAATTGCTTAATCTCTTTGAGCCTCGGTTTCTTCATCTATATAAAATGCAGATAATAACAGCTATCTCACAATTTTGTTGTAAGGATTAAATGAGATAATAACTGTAAAGCACTTAGCACAGTGCTTGGGATATAGCAATCACCCCATAAAAGGTAGTTATTACTATTACACTACAATTATCTTAGGTGCTTAGTACTGTTGAGTTGATTCTCTATTTGTCCTTCCCTACTGCTTTATTCATTTAAAATAAGATAAAAATTACAAAACATATATATATATATTTTTTTTTAATAAAAACCGGGACTCCCTGAATCTTTCTATCCTTTCTAGAGTATGTCTATTCAGATTCCAGGTTCTACCTAATAAATTCTTAGTACAACTGGGTTTTCTGTGGATGATTTCTGTAAGAAATAACCAAGTGTGGCATTTTTAAAAAAAAAAGGATTTTAGCAGAAAGCTATTTGACATTAGCCTGTTTCAGTTATCTACTGCTGCATAACATCTATCCCCAAAGTTGGTGACCTAAAATAACAATCACTTTATTGCTTCTGATGATTGGAATTTGAGCAAAGCACATGGGATCAGCTTGTCTCTGCTCTACGTGATGTCTGCTGAGGCTGGAACTTCTCAGATTGCTCCCTCAGTCACATGCCTGACAACTCAGCTAAACAGCTGGGAGCTGGTGGGGACTGTCCTACTGGGACTGTACGTCCAGGGCCTCAGTTCTTGCTTTTTGGTCGAGTCCCAAGGTTCTCCCTCATATCCTCCCTCCATGTGGCCTCTCCCCCAGGGTAGCTGCACCTCTTACAAGGCAGCTCAAAAGGGGAAAATAACTCCACCATTCAGCGTGAGGACCAGCAAGCAGGACCGAGAGAGGGCAGACTGCTGGGGCCGTCTCTGGAGACCACAGCCTCCTAAACATGTGTCCATCCATCCCTCTACCATTTAGGCTCCTAACCCCTACTTTGTAATAAACCTCTCTAAATAGGCTATAACCTTCCTAAGGGATATATAAATACATTCTTAGGTGGACACTTTAATATTTCATTCAGTCCAGATACTTTCTTCACTCAGTCTTTTCGAAACTTCAACATTCAGATTCCAAACCATCTTGGGAATCATGTCTGAAGTGGAATTTAAGACAAGGGGATTATAGACCCAGATGGGCAAACAAACTGCCTATTTTGGTTAAACAGACACACCAAACTGAAAAAGCGACATTGGGTTCTATTTTATTGACTTAATCTTTCTACCTGTAGGTAGGACGATTACACCAGGGTGGGGGGAAGATACATGCAGAAATAGCCACATTGCTTTGTGGTTTGTTGTATTTTTTGTTTTGAGCACTTTAAATATTTTGTCAGAGCTTGTCCTGTGAAGGTGCCCAGGTGTCCTTGGAATGTTGCTATAGCCTGTAGCACCCACTGTACTGAGGCTTGGCTGGCTCCCTGGGAGTCTGTCAGGGCCAAGAGCTGATGTGGGTCCACCCTGGACTCTCAGAACCAGATGTTATCAGTGGGTACAAATGACATGATGAATGTGCCACCCACAGGGTTGTGTTTACATGGAGGGGTTTCTTTACATTGTTCGCTGAGTCATCAATATGTTTACAGGTGCTTGTGGGCAGGGCCCTTGGCAACACTGCTATAAATAACGATTATGTTCTTAAGGGAGCAGAATATTAATTTCAGCCTGACAAAAATCATTGCTGTCTTCTGCATGCCTCTTGTCTCTTGAAGCTCTTTGAGAGTGAAATCTTCCAATAAACAGTCTCTTAATTGTGCCTCATAACCTAGATTTCTTAGAAGATGAGTCACTGTTAATTCAAAGAGGAGCTTTTCTCCCCTCCTTTGTGCTTCCATTAATGTCTTCTGCCTGATTTTTGTCCACTTCAGAAATTTTAAATAGAAGGAAGTCCATCGAGAGAAATTATACAGCTTTGTTTAAAATACTTTGTAATACAGTGGGTTTTATAGGTTGAAGAAGAAAATTATATTATTCGTCACATCCCTTCTTTACTTCCTTCCTCTTTTCCACTCTCCTTTCCTTTCTCACACATTTATTGAGAACCTTCCATGTGAATTCACTGTACTACAAGCTGCTGGGGGGTACAAAGATGAGTACCTGCCCTCCAGGAGTTAAGTATGTTATCAGGGTAACAAAGGTTCTTGGAGGGCTTGAACAGTTGAGGGTCAAGGGTGTGATTCTCTAATCCAAACATAGAAGTTACTCTGGAGAGTGTGCCCTGGGTAGTGAACCTGAGAAAAAAAATGGGGTTCTCTGGTAGAATCCTGGTAATGGGGTGCCACCAGGGCGACCTCAGCCTGTCCCCACTTGACCCCTGATTTGGCCTCTGAGGCCCCTCCATTAAACTTCTGGGCTTTACACATTCTCTGCAAAACATCCTAACACTTCACAGAAATAATCAGATGCTATCTTCTATTCTGATACTAATATTCTCTGTCTTAAATATTAATCTCTCTTAATGTTCTCTCTCATCTCATCTTAAAGTAAGATGACTTTTTTATTGAAGTATAGTTGATTTACAATATATTAGTTTCAGGTGTACAACATAGTGATGCAATATTTTTATAGATTATACTCTAAAGTTATTACAAAATAATGGCTATACATCCCTGTGCTGTACAATATTAAAGTAAGATAACACTTTAAACCTACAAGTCAGGGTTGCTGTGAGGATTAAAGATAGAATATTACATAAAGTCATTACTTTTCTAATGACAAAGCGCTACAGAAATGTGAGTATTTTTGGTATCGTTCACCTCTTCTGGTAGAAGTACAAACAAGGCTGGCTGAAAGCTGTTTGGAAGCCTAAACTGATCTGAGAAGTTTGAGCTCAGGTTCCCACGACACTTTGGGGGTTTGTTTGCTATGTTCTGGGGGGTTTTAGTCCTCCCGGTGTGAACATGGTGTTGTTTCCAGGGCCCCCGTGTTACCTCAGTCATTTCAGTCTTTAGTATCTTTGTAGCAGTAGAGAGGAATAATTAAGAGCTGCTTTAATGGCTGACGTAAACCTGGAGTTTTTATAGTACAGAGGAAAGTTTCCGATTGGTTTGAAGCCCGTGACATTTATATTGTGACCTGAGCTAGGTCCAATTCATGATCCGTTTCACGGACCGTGTCTTATGTCTGACACAGTCCTGTGCAGAAAGCTTTCCAAAGCTAGAAACTGGGTTATGTAAGTGGAGGCAGAGGAAAGTGTATTCGTTACCTGTTGCTGTGTAAACAAATTACCCCCAAATTAAGGGGCTTAAAAAGACAAACATTTATCATCTGACAGTCTGAGCAAATCAGGAATTTGGGAGCAGCTTAGCTGTGTGGTTGCAGTGCAGGTTCTCTCTTCGGTAGCAGTCAAGCTCTCGGCCAGGGCTGCAGTCGTATGGAAGATTGACGGGGGCTGTTACTCATATGGCTGTTGGGAGGAGGCCTCAGTTCCTCACTGGCGATTGGTTGGAGGTCCCAGTTCCTTGTCATGTGGGCCTCTCCATGGCATGACAGCAGTAGGTGATGAGAGACAGAGAGATAGACAGAGACAGAGGGAGAGAAAAGCTACAATGTTATGAGTCTTAGAAGTGAGATACCATCACATGTGTGAGTGTGAACTACCCAAAGGCATAAGTACCAGGTGGAGCAGATCATGGGGGACATCTTGGAGGACAGCTGCAACAGGAGGCAAGAAAACTAAGTAAATCAAAGAATTATGCAGATTTGGACCTACCTCTAGGATTGTGGGTGAATTTTTCCTGTCCTTTTTTTTTTTTTTTCTAGTTTCTGCTTTATAACAAAGTGAATCAGTTATACATATACATCTGTTCCCATATCCCTTCCTTCTTTGAATTTATCCAAACTTGGGTAAACTTGGGCCTATGTTGTATGGTAACTACCTAATAATATTTATTAGAGTTTTAGGAGTACTTATTCCTCTTCAATGAAGGTTATAAAGGTGCAAAAAGAAGACCCTCTGCCAAGCAAGCCCGTAGGAGTTTATGATCTAAAAGAGGGATCAGCAAACAACCTAAGTGTCCATCATCGGATGAATGGATAAAGAAGATGTGGCACATATATACAATAGAATATTACTCAGCCATAAAAAGAAATGAAATTGAGCTATTTGTAATGAGGTGGATAGACCTAGAGTCTGTCATACAGAGTGAAGTAAGTCAGAAAGAGAAAGACAAATACTGTATGCTAACACATATATATGGAATTTAAGAAAAAAAAATGTCATGAAGAACATAGGGGTAAGACAGGAATAAAGACACAGACCTACTAGAGAATGGACTTGAGGATATGGGGAGGGGGAAGGGTAAGCTGTGACAAAGTGAAAGAGTGGCATGGACATATATACACCACCAAACGTAAGGTAGATAGATAGTGGGAAGCAGCCGCATAGCACAGGGAGATCAGCTCGGTGCTTTGTGAAGGCCTGGAGGGGTGGGATAGGGAGGGTGGGAGGGAGGGAGACACAAGAGGGAAGGGATATGGGAACAGATGTATATGTATGACTGATTAAATTTGTTAAGAAAAAAAAAAAAAGATGGAATGACTGTAAAAAAATATATATCTTAAGTGCTGGAGATCAGAAGTCCTAAAAAGATTTCACTGGGCTAAAAAAAAAAATAAAAAAATAAATAATAAATAAATAAAAGAGGGATCAGCAAATAAAGGGCTAACGAGTGAATATTTTAGACACCATCGACCATCTAGTCTCTGCCATTGTAGCACTAAAGCAGCCATAGATACTTCTGGGTTACAACTCCTGTGTGGTTGTTCCAATAAAACTTTATTTACAAAAATAGGCAGTGGGCCAGATGTGGCCTCCAGACCATAGTTTGCCAACCCGTGATGTAAAAGAAAACTGCAGAATAATAAATCAGATGATTTGGGGCTTCCCTGGTGGCGCACTGGTTGAGAGTCCGCCTGCTGATGCAGGGAACGCGGGTTCGTGCCCCAGTCCGGGAAGATCCCACATGCCACGGAGCGGCTGGGCCCGTGAGCCATGGCCGCTGAGCCTGTGCGTCCGGAGCCTGTGCTCCGCAATGGGAGAGGCCACAACAGTGAGAGGCCCTCATAGCGCAAAAAAAAAAAAAAAATCAGAAGATTTTATCCAGGATCAGTGTGAAAGCAGATCTCCACCAGTTTCATTTTATGGATTTACTGATTGATTCTATTAAATGTATATAAATACTTTAAAAAGAACTACAGGAGGAATAAAAAGATACAGAGCCCTGGAAAATGAAACAATAAGTGAAATCAGGATACTCATTGGTTATTTGCACCATGTCCCCTTTGAAGTAGAATAAATGATTTTGGAATTATGCACAGTAGGAACCAAAATCATCCTCTTGTCAGTTTCTGTGCTCTCCTGTCCCTCACCTCAATCTAGCTGCCACCACTGCAAACCTACCTTTCGATCAAGATCTGTTTTGACAAACTCAAAACAAATCTTGATTGCCTCAAACAGAGTGAGGTTCCCTGAAAGTATTCTTTTTCCTTGCAAATTTTAAATACAAATGGTGTCTTGGAAACTACCCAAGAGAAAATTTGTGACTCTCATGAGATAATTGACAATAACTTGGGGTATTCCAAAATCTAGGTTGGGAATTATTGATATTAGCCTAAGAAATTGGCAGAAAGAAATTGAGACTGGCAGGTAAAAATCTGTGCATTAATATTTTATTAGATGATATAAAAAGGTCTGTCTCATCATTTAGGTTTTACCTTCTGCTACGGCCACTCAAAATCATTATTTAACCTTCCCTGAGGAGGCTATTAGGAGTTTTAAAACTTTTTAAATTAAATATTTTTCTTACTGGAAGAGACTGTATGACAATGTGGAAAATACTGATAAGAGCATAAATTACTCATAATCCAGCTTGCCAGAGATGACCACTGTTAAGATTTTAGCGTATGTCCTTTCCATATGTTCTTGGATATTTAACATAGTTGATATATACAATTTTTTATTCCACTTTTCAACTTACCATGATATCACAAGCCTTACCCCATGCCTTAAAGGATTAATGGTATTCTATAATATGGATGTTCCATAACTTACTTAATCATTACCCAAGTTGGTTGAGTTGTTTACAAATTTTATTATAGATAACACTGCCATAACATCTTGGTAAAAAAAACTTTGAATACTTCTTTATTTCCTTATAAACCTTTCCTAGAAGTATAATCCCAGGGTACAGGTATATTAACATCTTAAAGTCTCTGGATAAATACTAATAAATTGCTTACTAAATGGCTGTGGCAATTGATATACCTGCCCCCAGTAGTATGTAAAAGCATTGAACATTGTTAATTTTAAAATTGTATCTATTGTTACTTTAATTTGCATATTTTAATTACTAGTGAATTTGGGGAAGTATCGTCATTAAACATTTCTTTCTTCCTTTGAAAATTATTTATTTCCTTTACCCATTTTACAGGGTTTGTTAATATTTTTCTTATATATTTGTATGATATCTTAACCAGTTGTTGGATGTTTGTGTTGAAAATATTTTCTTGGCTTGTTATTGCCTTTCACTTTTTTTAAAATGTATAAAAATTTAAACTTTTTGCACAGTAAAATTACCAATATTTTTCTTTTTATTTTTTCTATTGCTTTTAATCTTAGGAAATTGTTTCCCATCCTGTATTATCTTCTAACATGCCATATAGTGACCTTCTAATCTTCTTTGTGATTTCATGTTTTTATATTTAATTCTTTCAGCCACCTAGCATTAAGGTTGCTATATGTTGTAACTTTGCTAGGATATAAAGGAGCGAGTAGTATAGAGATATACAGCGCTGTTTGTTAGAGATTCTCTCTTAGTACTCCTGTGGTTCTTGATTTTATTTCAGGACTTTTGGTGTCTTTTGAGTGCCCTGGATGGCGAAGTGCGTTCGTCCTTTTCATTTCTCTTTCTTCCCTCCCTAAGGCTTAGTAAAATGCTCCACTCAAACTAGTCCAGACGTACATCTCCATGGAGGAGGCTGCTACATGCCAAGCTTTATTTAAAAGGAGCTCAGAAGGCCCACGTCCCTAAAAATGTCTTCTCTAAGTTATTTTTCATGCCGGAAACACCTGTTATTTCATCTCTTTGCGTTAAAGATCGCCCTCTTCCAGAAATCTTCTTAAAAACGCACATTCACCTCAGCAGAGTAGCACAGTGTTTTAGTTTCTTCTGGCAGCCATGACAAATTACCACAAACTTGGTGGTTTAGAACAACAGAAATTTATTCTGTCACAGTTCTGGAGGCTAGAAGTCTGAAAACAAGGTGTCGGCAGGGTCATCCTCCCTTAAAGCCTCCAGGGAAGCTCCTTCCTTGCCTCTTCCCAGCTTCTGGTCATTTCAAGAAATCCTTGGTGTCCTCGGCTAGCATCACTCCAGTCTCTGTCTCCAGCATCACATGGTTTTCTTCCCTCTGGGTCTGGGTCTGTGTTTGTGTGTCCAGATTTCCCTCTCCTTATAAGTTCACCAGTCATTGGATTAGGGTCCAACCAAATCCAGTATGACTTCATCTTAATTTAATTAATTACACCTGAAAAGACCCTGTGTCAGATAAGGTCATGTTCTGAGGTTCCAGGTGAACATGAATTTGGGGGGATACTATTCATCCCAGTACACACAGTGAGTGAATAGTTCTTTCACATTATTTAGTTTTATTAGATCACCTTTCTGATTAACAGCTGACATGGAACCAGAGGAAGATCCTGGGATCTGTAGTGAGGAGGCAAAGGGAGAAAATGCAGGGAGAACTGAGGGGGAGGGGAAAGGGGCCAATGTCAGATTCCACCCCTTTGTCCATGGCTGGTCCTATAACCAGATAAATGGTAAACCTGCATCTGTTTTGCTTTCTCAGTAACTTCCTTGCATTTTAAGTGGGGAGTCCAAGTGTTTAATTAGGTTGACCAATATCTTCCTTTTCTGTTAGTAACATATATAAACTGTTTGATGGGGAAGTAAAAGAATAAAATGAGTAATCCTTTGGAATGATTCAAAAGATTCATGTCAAATCTTTTCTGTTTTCAAAAAAATATATTACATAAATTAATAGTAACTGAAATCATTGGATTTTTTCATATTTGATGTCTAGTGACATGAGTTGTAACTACTAAATTCAATAACAGGAGAAAAATACTTCAACTCTTTCCTAAATGGGGGAACCCTAAGATTCTGTTCATTTAAAGGGAAAAAAGAATGACAGATTGGAAATTAATTTTGCTAATCATATTATTCTGATTCTTTTTAGTAAAAAGCAATTGCTAAGGCTGGGGAAATATCAGTAGCCCTTTTCATCCATTTAAAATAATATGCCAAATGAAAATTTTTAATAAAATTTGCATATCTACTATTTGATTTTATAAACTGCTCATTTTTTAGAAGCATTTTAAGTCCCACCATTACCTGGTTTATGCAAAACAAGTTTATTTCCTTTTTGAGGTATTAGCCATATTTAAACATTTTTATTACAGAAACAGTATGAAGATATTTTTAAGCGAAGAAAGTGAAGATAGCTCTTCCTTTCTGTTAGCTTGTGGCTGATTTCATAGCCAAACAGTGAGAAAGTCCCTTCCTTCATCTTGAGTACAGAAGTAAAGCTCTCCTCTGTACACAGAGCTTGACTCACAAGTCCTCATTATACTGATGAGATAACACTGCCTAATTTAAAATCCTATTAGACAAAATAAATATTTTCTAGGGAAGAATGCTTTGTGGTTTAGTGACTCAACTCCCTCTCAGTGCTGGAAACTGGGTTCTCAGTCAGTGCCACAAGAAAAAACTTGTTTTAAATCGTCCCTGTCTTAAAAAAAAAAAAAGCATTTATTTTATACCTATTGAGTTCAGGTTATAGGGATAGAAGAAGATATGATTCTTAACTCCCGAAAACCCATAGTTGAATTGAAAAATGATACATGTTCACAGAAAACCTAATTGAACACCTCATAAGTAATACTAGGTTGAACCATATGAAATCGCAATATTTGACTGGTTTTGACCTACACAAATGATACTTAAAAATATTCAACCTAAAAGTTCAAAACCAGTTACTGTCACTCTCCTGAATTTTGCACGTCCTTTAGTCCTTTGTGTATAAAAAACTGTTGTGCACAACATCCTGTCCTGAGCCTTGTACCTCAACGCTCAGCCTAGGGGATGGGGGGCTGGTGGGTTTTCCCTCTGAGAACTGTGCACAAGCCATGCTGCCTCTTTTCTTCTGCCCTCAGCTGTCCATCCCCAGCTCCATTATTTCCACATGTGAGGATTTTCTTTCCTCCTAAGTATAGCCTCACCTTGTTTTGAATACTTTCCTCTCTTCCTGTTTCTTTCTAGTTTTCGCCAAGGAAATTCCCTCCCCATCCTCTCCTCCCTTCCTCTTCCTCTTTTTTTTTTAATTTTTGAATTTTATTTATTTTTTTATACAGCAGGTTCTTATTAGTCATCAATTTTATACACATCATTGTATACCTGTCAATCCCAATCGCCCAATTCATCACACCATCACCACCACCACCCCGTGGCTTTCCCCCCTTGGTGTCCATACGTTTGTTCTCTACATCTATGTCTCAATTTCTGCCCTGCAAACAGGTTCATCTGTACCATTTTTCTAGGTTCCACATATATGCGTTAATATACGATATTTGTTTTCCTCTTTCTGACTTACTTCACTCTGTATGACAGTTTCTAGATCCATCCACATCTCAACAAATGACCCAGTTTTGTTCCTTTTTATGGCTGAGTAATATTCCATTGTATATATTTACCATATCTTCTTTACCCATTCATCTGTCGATGAGCATTTAGGTTGCTTCCATGACTGGCTATTGTAAATAGTGCTGCAATAAACATTGGAGTGCATGTGTCTTTTTGAATTGTGGTTTTCTCTGGGTAGTATGCCCAGTAGTGGGATTGCTGGATCATATGGTAATTCTATTTTTAGTTTTTTAAGGGACCTCCATACTGTCCTCCATAGTGGCTGTATCAGTTTACATTCCCACCAACAGTGCAAGAGGGTTCCCTTTTCTCCATACCCTCTCCATCATTTGTTGTTTGTAGATTTTCTGATGAAGCCCATTCTAACTGGTGTGAGGTGATACCTCACTGTAGTTTTGATTTGCATTTCTCTAATAATTAGTGATGTTGAGCAGCTTTTCATGTGCTTCTGGGCCATCTGTATGTCTTCTTTGGAGAAATGTCTATTTAGGTCTTCTGCCCATTTTTGGATTGGGTTGTTTGTTTTTTTAATATTGAGCTACATGAGCTGTTTATATATTTTGGAGATTAATCCTTTGTTGATTCGTTTGCAAATATTTTCTCCCATTCTGACAATTGTCTTTTCGTCTTGTTTACGGTTTCCTTGGCTGTGCAAAAGCTTTGAAGTTTCATTAGGTCCCATTTGTTTATTTTTGTTTTTATTTCCATTACTGTAGGAGGTGGATCAAAAAAGATCTTGCTGTGATTTATGTCAAAAAGTGTTCTTCCTATGTTTTCCTCTAAGAGTTTTACAGTGTCCGGTCTTACATTTAGGTCTCTAATCCCTTTTGAGTTTATTTTTGTGTACAGGGTTAGGGAGTGTTCTAATTTCATTCTTTTACATGAAGCTGTCCAGTTTTTCCCACACCACTTGTTGAAGAGACTGTCTTTTCTCCATTGTATATCCTTGCCTCCTTTGTCATAGATTAGTTGACCAAAGGTGCGTGGGTTTACCTCTGGGCTTTCTATCTATTCCATTGATCTATGTTTCTGTTTTTGTGCCAGTACCATATTGTCTTGATTACTGTAGCTTTGTAGTATAGTCTGAAGTCGGGGAGTCTGATTCCTCCAGCTCCGTTTTTTTCCCTCAAGATTGCTTTGGCTATTTGGGGTCTTTTGTGTCTCCATACAAATTGTAAGATTTTTTGTTCTAGTTCCATAAAAAATACCATTGGTCATTTGATAGGGATTGCATTGAATCTGTAGATTGTTTTTGGTAGTATAGTCATTTTCACAATATTGATTCTTCCAGTCCAAGAACATGGTATATCTCTCCATCTGTTGGTATCATCTTTAATTTCTTTCATCAGTGTCTTACAGTTTTCTGCATACAGACAGGTCTTTTGTCTCCCTAGGAAGGTTTATTCCTAGCTATTTTATTCTTTTTGTTGCAATGGTAAATGGGAGTGTTTCCTTAATTTCTCGTTCAGATTTTTCATCATTAGTGTATAGGAATGCAAGAGATTTCTGTGCATTAATTTTGTATCCTGCAACTTTACCAAATTCATTGATTAGCTCTAGTAGTTTTCTGGTGGCATCTTTAGGATTCTCTATGTATAGTATCATGTCATCTGCAAACAGTGACAGTTTTACTTCTTCTTTTCCAATTTGTATTCCTTTTATTTCTTTTTCTTCTCTGATTGCCGTGGCTAGGACTTCCAAAACTATGTTGAATAATAGTGGTGAGAGTGGACATCCTTGTCTCGTTCCTGATCTTAGAGGAAATGCTTTCAGTTTTTCACCATTGAGAATGATGTTTGCTGTGGGTTTGTCATATATGGCCTTTATTATGTTGAGGTAGGTTCCCTCTATGCCCACTTTCTGGAGAGTTTTTATCATAAATGGGTGTTGAATTTTGTCAAAAGCTTTTTCTGCATCTATTGAGATGATCATATGGTTTTTATTCTTCAGTTTGTTAATATGGTGCATCACATTGATTGATTTGGGTATATTGAAGGATCCTTTCATCCCTGGGATAAATCCCCCTTGGTCATGGTGTATGATCCTTTTAATGTGTTGTTGGATTCTGTTTGCTAGTATTTTGTTGAGGATTTTTGCATGTATATTCATCAGTGATATTGGTCTGTAATTTTCTTTTTTTGTAGTATCTTTGTCTGGTTTTGGTATCAGGGTGATGGTGGCCTCATAGAATGAGTTTGGCAGTGTCCCTTCCTCCACAGTTTTTTGGAAGAGTTTGAAAAGGATGGGTGTTAGCTCTTCTCTAAATGTTTGATAGAGTTCACCTGTGAAGCCATCTGGTCCTGCACTTTTGTTTGTTGGAAGATTTTTAATCACAGTTTCAATTTCGTTACTTGTGATTGGTCTGTTCATATTTTCTATTTCTTCCTGGTTCAGTCTTGGAAGGTTATACCTTTCTAAGAATTTGTCCATTTCTTCCAGGTTGTCCATTTTATTGGCATAGAGTTGCTTGTAGTAGTCTCTTAGGATGCTTTGTATTTCTGCCTTGTCTGTTGTAACTTCTCCTTTTTCATTTCTGATCTTATTGATTTGAGTCCTCTCCTTCTTTTTCTTGGTGAGTCTTGCTAATGGTTTATCAATTTTGTTTATCTTCTCAAAGAACCAGCTTTTAGTTTTATTGATCTTTGCAATTGTTTTCTTTGTTTCTATTTCATTTATTTCTGTCTGATTGTTATGATTTCTTTCCTTCTGCTAACTTTGGCTTTTGGTTGTTCTTCTTTCTCAAGTTCCCTTAGGTGTAAAGTTAGATTGTTTATTTGAGATTTTTCTTGTTTCTTGAGGTAGGCTTGTATAGCTATAAACTTCCCTCTTAGAACTGCTTTTGCTACATCTCATAGGTCTTGGACTGTCGTGTTTTCATTGTCATTTGTCTCTAGGAATTTTTTGATTTCCTCTTTGATTTCTTCAGTGATCTCTTGGTTATTTAGTAACACATTGTTTAGCCTCCAGGTGTTTGTGTTTTTTACGTTTTTTCTCGTAACTCATTTCTAATCTCATAGCATTGTGGTCAGAAAAGATGCTTGATAGGATTTCAATTTTCTTAAATTTACTGAGGCTTGATTTGTGACCCAAGATGTGATCTATCCTGGAGAATGTTCCATGCACACTCGAAAAGAAAGTGTAATCTGCTGTTTTGGGATGGAATGTCCTATAAATAATGAATTAAATCTGTCTGGTCTATTGTGTCATTTAAAGCTCTGTTTCCTTATTTATTTTCATTTTGGATGATCTGTCCATTGGTGTAAGTGAGGTGTTAAAGTCCCCCAGTATTATTGTGTTACTGTCAATTTCCTCTTTTACAGCTGTTAGCAGTTGCCTTATGTATTGAGGTGCTCCTATGTTGGGTGCATATATATTTATAATTGTTATATCTTCTTCTTGGATTGATCCCTTGATCATTATGTAGTGTCCTTTGTTGTCTCTTGGATCATTCTTTATTTTAAAGTCTGTTTTATCTGAGATGAGTACTGCTACTCCAGCTTTCTTTCTTTTTTTAATAAATTTATTATTTATTTATTTATGGTTGCATTGGGTCTCCGTTGCTGCACACGGGCTTTCTCTAGTTGTGGCCAGCGGGGGCTACTCTTCGTTGTGGAGCGCTGGCTTCTCATCGCAGTGGCTTCTCTTGTCGTGGAGCACGGGCTCTAGGCGTGGGCTTCAATAATTGTGGCTCACAGGCTCTAGAGCGCAGGCTCAGTAGTTGTGGCACACAGGCATAGTTGCCCCGCGGCATGTGGGAATCTTCCCAGACCAGGGCTCGAACCCATGTCCCCTGCATTGGCAGGTGGATTCTTAACCACTGCACCACCAGGGAAGCCCCCCCAGCTTTCTTTTCATTTCCATTTGCATGGAATATCTTTTTCCATCCCCTCACTTTCAGTCTCTATATGTCCCTAGGTCTGAAGTGGGTCTTTTGTAGACAGCATATATATGGATGCTTGTTTTTGTATCCATTCAGCAAGCCTGTGTCTTTTGGTTGGAGCATTTAATCCATTCACATTTAAGGTAATTATCGATATGTATGTTCCTATGACCATTTTCTGAGCTGTTTTGGGTTTGTTTTTGTAGGTCCTTTTCTTCCCTTGTGTTTCCCACTTAGAGAAGTTCCTTTAGCATTTGTTGTAGAGCTGGTTTGGTGGTGCTGAATTCTCTTAGCTTTTGCTTGTCTGTAAAGCTTTTGATTTCTCCATCAAATCTGAATGAGATCCTTGCTGGGTAGAGTAATCTTGGTTGTAGGTTCTTCCCTTTCATCACTTTAGGTATATCATGGCACTCCCTTCTGGCTTGTAGAGTTTCTGCTGAGAAATCAGCTGTTAACCTTATGGGAGTTCCCTTGTATGTTATTTGTCATTTTTCCCTTGCTGCTTTCAATAATTTTTCTTTGTCTTTAATTTTTGCCGATTTGATTACTATGTGTCTCAGCACGTTTCTCCTTGGGTTTATCCTGTATGTGAGTTGCTGCGCTTCCTGGACATGGGTGGCTATTTCCTTTCCCATGTTAGGGAAGTTTTCGACTATAAGCTCTTCAAATATTTACTCTGGTCCTTTCTCTCTCTCTTCTCCTTCTGGGACCCCTATAATGTGAATGTTGTTGAGTTTAATGTTGTCCCAGAGGTGTCTTAGGCTTTCTTCATTTCTTTTCATTCTTTTTTCTTTATTCTGTTCTGCAGCAGTGAATTCCACCATTCTGTCTTCCAGGTCACTTATCCATTCTTCTGCCTCAGTTATTCTGCCATTGATTCCTTCTAGTGTATTTTTCATTTCAGTTATTGTAGTGTTCATTTCTGTTTGTTTGTTATTTAATTCTTCTAGGTCTTTCTTGCATCTCCTGGATCTTTGCCTCCATTCTTTTTCTGAGGTTCCATTCTTTTTCCAAGGTCTTGAATCATCTTCACTATCATTATTCTGAATTCTTTTTCTGGAAGGTTGCCTATCTCCACTTCATTAAATTATTTTTCTTGGGTTTTATGTTGTTCCTTCATCTGGTACATAGCCCTCTGCCTTTTCATCTTGTCTATCTTTCTGTGAATGTGTTTTTTGTCCCACAGGCTGCAGGATTGTCCTCTTCCTCTTTTTCTTTCCTTCTTTGTGTCTTCTTTCATTCCACTATGAATCATGATCACAGGGTCAATGGCTGTAAAGCCCAGGAGTAAAGCTAGTGATACATTTGTGTGAAGGAAAGGGAAAACCATGAGTTCTGATGTGAAATAATAACAGTCTAGATCTGGTAATAACAAAAGCTCTGTAAAGTCACTTTATAATCTCTGAAAAAAATCTCTAACCATTATCTCTTTTCAACTGAACCTTTTTCTCAGTAATCCTTATCTCAGAAAGAGAATAATCTGCCCTTGGGAAAAAGAAAGACTATTTCTCAGACTGTTTTATTGCTTTCTTGTTTTTTTGTTTTGTTTTGTTTTATTGCTTTCTTGTTTTTTTGTTTTGTTTTCTTTTTACCAATACTGAAACAGTTCTGTCTTTCATGTTGGCTTTCATTTTTCCTTTCTTTTTTTCTTTTTTGCTATGGCGTATTATTTCAGCTACATGAAATTGACTTTTAGGACTTATTTGGGAATCAAACCACCACTTATAACTTTGTATTTACAGAATAATAAATCAGTTATTTAAAAAAAAATGTTTGGAACACACCCCTTTGGTAAATTAGGATTTCCTTTAGTATAAACCAGATACCTAAGGGGTAAGGAAACACAAGATTCATTACAATCAGTGATATTCCAGGGTAAATGACTTTTGTAATTAGTTTTAATAGAATCTGACAGCCAAAGATTGCAAAGAGAAAAGGGAAAAGCATTAATAGGCAGCCCAAGCAAAGACATATAAATAATGAAGCAAGGTGTACATAAGGGAAATGCAAACAGATTTCTCTGACCATGACTGAAAGGCTGAGTTTGGAGAGAGGAGAGGGGGGTTAGAATGGTGTTGGAGAACCCCTCAGGGTGGGGAATTTGGAGATTGTTGCTAGCATCTCTGTAAGGAAAACTTTATTAAGCTAGATGGAGACTAGGGACGCAGTGATAATCTCTTGTAGCCTCATACGCCTGAGAGATTTCAGTTCATGAGAGCCGAGATGATAAATATCAGTCTGTTCTCAGATCCAGCTTCCCACCACCTTCAGTCAACAATCTGGATTCCTGATATGTCGGCAAGATGTTTTACATTATTACTTCTTGCTAGAGATGATTTTTAATTAGAGTTTTCCTTTGTAACATTATCACCAGTTAAAGACATTAATTGAACTCATTCATTAAGTAAATGATAACAGTTCTAGCCACTACCAAAGGATGTATCTAGGAGGCCCTTGTGGCATTTACCCACCTGGTGCAGGTGGATAGGGGAAGCCAAAGATGTAATTCAGGCAATTATGTACTAATTACTGTGCATGTTACATTAATCATCAAACAACTGACAGGTATTTGGAAATCCAGTAAGTCAAACATCATGAAATTGACAGTTACGAAAATTAATGTAAAAGCTAACCTCCATAAGAATTATCTTAAAAAGTAAAAAAAAAGAGATAAAGAGACTCATCCTCATATTTTAAAATAGCTTTTTTAGTTTCACATTATCATCAAAGGACATTTACTATAAGCACCAGATTGTGTGGGGGAATGTTTTAATGTCTTACAAGTAACATTTAAAGACTCAATTCTCACTTTTATGTTTATGAGAATTATGGACCATCATATAGTAAAAACATATTGATCAGAGCCTTTAAATCTCTGAATTATAGCTGTGAGAATTTTGAGAGTACCTGATTTGTAGGAAAAATAAGTATTTGTAAGTTCAGGAAATGCCATAATTACTAAACATTATTGGTATGAGGAACAAATTACACAGTTTCTCTTGAAACTTTATTGCTTAGAAATGCTACAAAGTAATAATGTTTACAGCAATGCAAGTATTATCAAAGCTCTGGACTGAGGAAGATAATTCTTTGAGTGCCTGGAAGGACTAACTAAGGCAGAAGAGTTCAGTGCCAGGTTATTTAGGGACCCCAGAGTTTCATAAACTGCTAATTGTCATGGCCCCAGAGTCGTTTTGGACTAGTGAGGTAGGTGGGGCCAAGGTAAACAAAGGAAGCAGATGGTGCATAGTAAAGGTGCTGTAAAGTCTTCAAAGTATGTGACATCGCCATAGACTTGTGGAAAATAATGACACACCAACCTAGCATGCAGCTGTTGTGGTTAGGAAGAGGTGCTTTTGAACTAAAGCTTTATGTTGACATTATTTGAAACAGTCGTAAACAGCAGCAGGCTCTGCAAGCTGCTACTTATGAGTAGTTATAAGCTACTAGTTATGAGTCAAACCATCTTTGCAAAAGGGGCTTTGTATTCTCTCACCCAAGAAGTCCTTACTGAATGTCTGTGATGTGACAGATGCCGTGTCAGAAACAGAGGGAATTATTTACACAAAGGAACTTCCTCTCTGGGATGAAAGAAAGAACCATCCATGATTATGATAAAGCTAAATTACAGTAAAATTGCCTGTGACATAGGATGTGTAGGAAAGCTATGTTTGAAAAGGTAAATTGGGTCCAGAAGGTAGAAGAGCTTGAATACTAAACTATGGAGTTAAGACCCTCCTGTACACAGTGCTAAACCATCTAATGGTTTTCAAACACCAGTATACACCAGGAAGATCAATCTATTCATAACTTTAGAATGGGTTAGAGGATGCAGGAGAGACCAGGTAGCAGAGAATAGCTGGAAAACTCTGTAAACTGAAGAGCTAGTGAAGTTCGGAAGTAGGATAATGGTAGTTGGAATGGACAAGGGTAGATGGACATCATACTGGCAAGGTGGAAGCATGTTCCATGTATTTATAACTTCCACCCCATCACTTCCTCCTCTGAAGATTTACAGTTTATCTTGAATTAACAATGTAAATAAGTGAAGATAAGAAAACTAAAGGAATAGTAGTGTGATAAGGCCAGAGAGACAATTACTTTACAGAATGTATATGATTCTGTATAATTATTAACATTTTTTCATGGTCAGGTACACAGTCCACATTGTCTGAAAGACAACTGGTGAGGAAAAGAAAAGGTTTATTTGGCACTTAAGAAAGAGAGAAATTTCTCCTTTCAGTCCCTACAGAGAGAATATTAAATAAGATGGTAGCTTACACCCTTCTCAGGTTCCCTGCAATATGTTCAACAAAGAGGTCTATGTGGCTGCATTTTTAGTGGCTCTCAAAGCAAGCTCAGGTATGATGACAAAGATCCCCTGCCCAGTGATCGGAGGTGGGGTGTTGGGAACAGGAGAGCTCAGGGATAACTCCCCAGAGTTGCCTCTGGTGATTCGGGGTTGGTTTTCTCCCCTTGTACATATAACTATATTCTGCCAAGTTTCCTGCTCATTCCTGCTCCATGGTTATATAATCACCATTAGCTTTGTTTTGTGTTGCAAAAGACAGCAATTTAAAATACTCTTTCTTGAGTGACATGGACATATATACACTACCAAACGTAAAATAACTAGCTAGTGGGAAGCTCCGTGCTTTGTGACCACCTAGAGGGGTGGGATAGGGAGGGAGGGAAGGAGGGAGATGCAAGAGGGAAGAGATATGGGGACATATGTATATGTATAACTGATTCAGTTTGTTATAAAGCAGAAACTAACACACCATTGTAAAGCAATTATACTCCAATAAAGATGTTAAAAAAATAAATTAAATACTCTCTCTTGCATTATTTATTTGTTATTTATGAGCTTAGTAAAGTCATTAGTCTTTCTTTGGGGGTTATATGTGTCATCAAAAGAAGAGCTACATTTTCTCTGCTATTAGGTTATAGAAATTTGAGTAACCTTAAAAGGAAAATACCAGCAATCAAGAAAACTTTTTTTTTTTAATGTTGAGCCTTTTAATTAATTTATTTACTTTTGGCTGTGTTGGGTCTTCGTTTCTGTGCGAGGGCTTTCTCTAGTTGTGGCAAGCGGGGGCCACTCTTCATCGCGGTGCGTGGGTCTCTCGCTGTCGTGGCGTCTGTTGTTGCAGAGCACAGGCTCCAGATGCGCAGGCTCAGTAGTTGTGGCTCACGGGCCTAGTTGCTCCGCGGCATGTGGGATCTTCCCAGACCAGGGCTCGAACCCGTGTCCCCTGCATTAGCAGGCAGATCCTCAACCACTGAGCCACCAGGGAAGCCCCAAGAAAACTTTTTATATTTTGACAACTAAAAACTAAACTTGTCCAACTGGAATATTGTAAAGAAAAGCTGAAAAAAAATGCCAGAATCTTTAGCAGCTCTAAGTGAGGGTATATGCAGTCATGCATGAAACACAAGACTCCTGATAAACCTAAGCCATTCCTTGAGATACAGACCACGGGTCCTCAGTTCTCTTGGGGTTTTGGGCAATGATTTCCCCGGGTGGTTTGGTCCCTGGTCCTCTTTGCTCTTGCTCAGATTGAGATCCTTCTTTCCTCTGGGACCAACACTAATAAAGCCAAACCTTTGCTGAGCCCAGCCTGGTTCTGGGGGGGCTTCATAGTTTGTTAATCATGGGAAGTGATCCCAAGTGACCAAAATTTATGTATTATATTGGTCCTGAGATAGATTAGTTAAATTTCACACACTCTGTAGCACCCAAAGCCTAGATTTCACTACATGGAACAACTAGGGCAAAACCCAGCCTTTGTAGGAGAGAAGATGATCTGCATTCCCAGTGGTCAGATATGAGGGGAACTTGGACAGACATGGGGGGAATTCTGTCCCACCCAGCACATTGGGAGATGGTTCCCAGCTTTTGAGCTGCCATT
This sequence comes from Mesoplodon mirus, assembly GCF_964341445.2. Lineage (NCBI taxonomy): Eukaryota > Metazoa > Chordata > Mammalia > Artiodactyla > Ziphiidae > Mesoplodon > Mesoplodon mirus. The sequence continues at coordinate 52,479,985 of NC_138986.1, read as the reverse complement.
TAAAGCATCAAGTTTAGTGACATGCACTGCACTGGGGTTTGATGGCCACCGCATTTTTTGGTCATTTATAGTTGGGTTTATATTCTATTTCAGAAATGATAACTGAAAAATAGTTTATTTTTACGGAAATAATGAGCAATAGAAGAATGTTTTATCATTTGTTAGTGGCATCTGCCAGTTTCCTTGGCAGTGCATAACAATAAATATCTTTCTTGCTCTAAAAAAAACCCCAAGGGACCCAGAAAGATGGAGGCAGTTGGGAGCAATAGAGGCCAACCAAACCAGGGTGTGTTACTGTTTACAAAAACACTACTAAAAAGGATGAAAAGATTGATGCTCTAGTGCAACCACTAGATGGCAGCCTTTCTGCATTAAAAGCTATCACCGTTTGCTAACACCAAATACTGGTATTAATGATCTAAGTATTCTTTTTTTTTTTTTTTTTTTTTTTTTTTTTCTTTTTGCGATATGCGGGCCTCTCACTGTTGTGGCCTCTCCCGTTGCGGAGCACAGGCTCCGGACGCACAGGCCCAGCGGCCATGGCTCACAGGCCCAGCCGCTCCGCGGCATATGGGATCCTCCCAGACCGGGGCACGAACCCGTATCCCCTGCATCGGCAGGCGGACTCTCAACCACTGCGCCACCAGGGAGGCCCATATTAATGATCTAAGTATTCTTTATATGGCTAAAACTGTGAGGTGGTTTTGGATTTTCAAAACTTGAATGAGCATAGAGAATTTATTCATCTCTCCATCCAACTAGGGACTTTGTGATCATAAAACTCATCTACAGAGAATTGAAATCAGTCTCTAAACGAGGAGTCAGATGGGTTCTCTACCCTCAACTCTGCCAATAATTAGCCCTGTGGCCACGAACAATGAATGTCTCTGGTCCTCAATGAGCTCAACTGAAAAATGAGATGATTGGGTCACTAGATTATCTCTGAGATATCTTCCAACTCAGATATTCTCATTTCTATATCATTTCGTAGTTGAGCCTGATAAATATGCTAGCTCAAAATACAATCCACATGGGCTTCCCTGGTGGCGCAGTGGTTGGGAGTCCGCCTGCTGATGCAGGAGACACGGGTTCGTGCCCCGGTCTGGGAAGATCCCACATGCCGCAGAGCGGCTGGGCCCGTGAGCCATGGCCGCTGAGCCTGTGCGTCCGGAGCCTGTGCTCCACAATGGGAGAAGCCACAACAGTGAGAGGCCCATGTACCGCAAAATATATATATATATATATAATCCACATGATGCCTAGTAAGTTATTGTATTATTCAGCAGATGTCAACTGATGTTCATAGGCATAATTAACATAGCTGAGGGCTTCCTGGTGGCGCAGTGGTTGGGAGTCCGCCTGCCGATGCAGGGGACGTGGGTTCGTGCCCCGGTCCGGGAGGATCCCACATGCCTTGGAGTGACTGGGCCCGTGAGCCATGGCCGCTGGACCTGCACATCTGGAGCCTGCGCTCCGCGGCGGGAGAGGCCACAGCAGTGAGAGGCCCGCGCACCGCAAAAAAAAAAAAAAAAAAAAACATAGCTGATACTTATTGAGCACCTACTATGTGGCAATACTAGGCTAAGTGTTTCATGAGCATTACCTAATTTAAGTCTCATGACAGTCTGATTCTAATCCCCATTTTGCAGATGAGGAAACTGAGGCTGAGAGAAGTTAAGTAACTAGCCCAAGATCACATGGCTAATGGCTAGGCTGGTATGACTCTGAAATCAGTGTGTATACCATTGCTATATTTCCTCTCTAATTCAGCTGAGAAAAATACAAATTTGAATACATCATTGCTTCTGAAAGAAAAACTCGTTCTGTAAATCCAAAATCCTTGGTTTTCCAAGGGAAATATATTAGGGTTTTTTTCGTTTGTTTTTTGGTTTTGGTTTTTTTTCCTGGAGATAGGACAGATTTACTTGGCTCTATTGTCACACTGTCATTAGATGCCTCTTTGTGAGCCTTGGCAGAAAAGCCTAACATCCAGTTTCATGCACATGGGTAACCAGCAGGCCCAGGGCTCTGTCAACCTTGTGGTTTCTCAGAGCCAGTGTCTCTTTAAATGTGCAATGAGGGACTGCACCAGGTAATCACTAGGGACCTTTCCAGGTCTAGAATTATCTGATGGTGTGTCCATAATCTGATACAGGGTCTAATATTAGCAGGATAGAAGTTGCTCAGTAGTATATGGTCGCTGCCTACCATTTAGCAGTTGCAGCAAGGAAATACTACACATACTATTTAGTGCTGTTTGTTAGTAAATTAAAAGTTTCCTCCCTTTCTTTGTGGCCAGCAAACTTATGTAGCCTTACAACCACTGCCTTAATTCAGAAGAGTAGTTCTAATATCTGGTGTTTCCAGCTCTCTTGGAGACGCCTTTTGGTAACTTTCAAGTCACAACTCCAAGGTTTAGTAGAACGTACTATGAATTCTTTGAGTAGCCACTAGATGGCAGTAGAGCATCAATTTATACCCTAGAGTTAATCCCAAACCTTTAGTTTTCTGTCTCATTTTATTTTACACGTACATTATCTCTGAAGCAAGAATTATTAGAGAAACTCATAACTTGCTTTATATTGGGCTACGCATATTAAAATGCTCGAGGAACAGCTTGATGGAGCAGACCAGATCAGGAAAACCTGAAGTGGATTTATAGGAAGCAAACAAAGCTGAAGTTTCATGGGCAACTCCAATGCCTTAGGAGGGGCCCTAGTGCTATAAAATTTGAAAAAGTAAGATATTTTTGTTTTCTTTTTCTTAAAGAGGGCTCCAAAATTATATAAGCTTCAAGCCTCACAAAGCTTGGATTTGTCTGGAAATAGCCATGTGGCTCTTTTAATTTAGGAAAGGGTAAACAATCTTGCCGTTATTAATTTTCTACCTACTTAATCTCCAAGGACAAGGGCAATCTGGTTTTTAAAAGCAAGCCAAATAAAAAGGAAACAGGAAATAATGGAATGAGTGGGCCAATATTCCAGTTGTTTATGAGTCTGAGTAAAATACAGTACTTAACACTGAAACTCTTTCACTTCTGGCAGCATAATACCTGTACTAAAAAAAGGAAAGTACAGATTATATATTAGCAAATTAGTAAATTATCCTCTACTAAAACTCCAGACCGGTATGGCAGTGTTTGAGGATCTGATTTTATTCTGTCTTATTTTTTAACCCCAGAAGTGTTGTGCTTAATAAGAGACCAGTAGTGACTATTCAGAAAGTCTACTTCCTTTTATAAATCTTAAATTTCTCACCAGGGGGCTATGCTTAGTCTTTCTGAAGACTACCAACAGCCTACTCATCAGGAGGTAAACTGAAATGTACCCTTTGGAAAAGAAAAATGAACTTTCCAATTGGTCTTTCCTGTTGCAAACACTAAGATTTTCTTTTAAGCTAGGGGGACTTATCTATGTCTAGCTCCATCTGTGACTATTATTCACAATAAAAATATTTTGTCCGCATGATGAGCTCCTATGTCTACTAGACCTTGATATCCTGAGGGCTTGGAGTGGGTTTCTTCACCTTTGTGTCCTTGGATATATGACACATGGCAGGAAATCTAAAAATGCTTGCTGAAAGAATGAAAGCTAGATATTATTTCAAAGTTAATGTAGGGCCTGGGGGTCCCTCCAGCGTGATTCTAGGTGTATTATATCTGTGTCATGTTTTGCAAAGGTTGTGTTTCAGGAGACACACTTGTGTAATACGTTTGCCACGAGTAGCAGTTCTGTGTCTGACATTAGAGGAACTAGAAAATGCTCACAGGGAGGCCTCAGCGTCTGGGGGCAGAAGCTCCTAAAGCTGAGCTTGGCTTGTGAAGCCCTCTCAGCCCACACATCCCGTGGCCTTTCTTCACCTCCCAACCGAGTCCTGGAGCCAACTTTGAAATAATGACACCTGTAACCAGGTGCTCAGCAGGACTGCTTGGATCTGGATCTGGAAGAAAAGGAATTCAGCCAGCCCCTCATCCCCCTCCCCTCCAAGGGAGGTCAGAGGTCACTGGCTGTAGCACAAACTCCGCAATTCCTGGCTTGGGAATTACAGGTGAAGCAAGGATCTTGCCTGGACTACCTGTGAGGGTCATCCCCTTCCTCTGACCACTGAGAAGCTAAATCTGCCTTCTGAGATCATGACCCGAAGCATATAGAATTGACCTTTGGATAGCAGGCTAAGTCTTGTTAGTTTATCCCCAAATCAGGAGGGCAAGTACACTGCCTGGGTTCAACATGCAATGAAGCCAGAGTCATGAACGTTTCTGCTTTGGTAACTCAAATTCAACCATGAGTATGTATCGACTCCACGTCTACCAACAGTGTAGTAAGTGTGGGGAACGTGTTGTAAGACAGGGAGGTGAGGTGACACACACCAACATCCATGTCCACTCCCCCCCCCCACTCCTCTCTTCCTAATAGAACACCAGCTTGTTCTGGTGCCCACTCTCTGCATGGTGATGTCCTTCAGGCCCCAGCCTCAAGGGGGTAGGTCCAGTGTTTGTTTTGGTGTAGGCATGAGACACGTAGAGAAGTCTGCTAGGTGGTTTCTAGGGAAGACTTCCTTACTTCTTTATATATATATATATACACACACACAGACACACATATATATTTTTTATATTGGAGTATAGCCGATGAACAATGTTGTGATAGTTTCAGGTGCACAGCAAAGTGACTCAGCCATACATATACAGGTATCCATTCTCCCCCAGACTCCCCTTCCATCCAGGCTGCCACATAACATTGAGCAGAGTCCCCTGTGCTATACAGTAGGTCCTTGTTGGTTATCCTTTTTAAATATAGCAATGTGTACATGTCAGTCCCAAACTCCCAAGACTTCCTTACTTCTGAGAGAGAGACACAGGAAAAGATAGTCTTTTTATCCCCTGGAATTATCGTATCCATCATATCTATATGTAATGACCAAAACTGTAGCAGCCACTCAATTCAGCAGCAACTGAATAAACTGATTAAACCAACTCAGTCCACCCTTCTCGTTTATATGCAGTAATAAACTTCGTGTTTGATTAGGCTTCTGTGAGTTAGAATTTCTGTTACTTGCAGGCAAAAGAATCCTATACTGTAGGCAGGGATTGGATCACAAGAAAAATTTAGAAAAAAGAGCACCATTGCTAGCTTTTCATCACACAAAACATAAGTATCTAGCAGGAAGGGAGAACTCTGTTTTGGAACTCTGCCCACCTCCAACAATATAAAGCTTAGGAAGTACATGTAGTTCAGGTTTATCACTGCATCACTAGGTCCATTCAATAGCATATGTTTTTTTCTTCAAAAAGGAAAAATATTAAAAGTGGCAGACTTTCTGTACATTTCTTGTTACTTTTACAATTTATAAAACTGCAGTGGTTGGAATCCATTTTCTGTCCTGTTACTGAGTCCAAGCTCGTACTGCTCACCTCACAATATGCCAATAAATCGAGAAATGAGATGTTGATGCAAGGAATACGATTTTATTTGGAAAACCAGCAGATGGAGAAGATGGTGGACTAAGGTCCCAAAGAACCATCTTGCCTGGGTTTGGATGCTAGTTTCTTTTATAGAACAAAGAGTGGGAGGAGAGGAGGTAAAGTTAAAAAGGTGATAAAGCTGTTGCAAATATTTCCTGATTCCAGCCAGACTCTGGAGGGGGTGTGTTAATTTCTTCTTTCCTACAGCCATTTACAGGTGGGCCTGGTGAGGATGTTTCCTGTGAACTTAAACAAAGGTATTTTAGCTTACATCTCAGACTTGGGAGGCAGGGTTCCCAGATATGGGCCATTATGTATACTTTAAACTATAGGCAATGTCTCTTTAGTGATGAACTTGTAACAAAAGCAATAGAATACGAAAGTTAAAGTAAAAGAAATAGATCCAATATGGAGTCAGATTTGTTTTTCCCCATTATAGTCTTAGTGGTCTTCACTTGCTTGCTGCTCACTTGCAAGCCACTGCTTGGCTTATTTGTGAGCAGAAGAAGGACAAGGACTGTGGTTTAGGGTCAGTGGACCAATTAGTAAAAATAAGTCTTGATGCAGACATACAAGCATGGTTAAGTCTTTAACACCTTCTCAACTCTAAGATACTTTTCAGTTGTTATGTGATTCTCCAGAGCTAGGTGTGTTTTTCTATCCCTTTATACATGCCATCTGTAATTCCTAAGGAGAGATTTTCCTCAAAGGTGAACTTCAGTGCTTTCTTTCAGAGGGTAGAAATGTTTGTTTTTTTTTTTTTTTCTAAGTCCTTATATATGATGTAAATGTTGCAGGAAGCAAACAGTTCAGAGTGGTTACTTAGGCAGAGAGAAATTGTGACTGGGCTAAAGAAATTATTTTTTTATTTCAGTTCCCATGGAGAACACAAAAAGAAATTGTTGCTACTAATATATCTTCACATTTTCTATAACACGAAAAATAATGTTTTCTAAAACAAAGAGGTACAAGATGAATTTCTTCAAATTACTCCCATACAGCCTTAATTTCTCAGCCTTAATTATATGCTTAAGAAATATATCAACCTGGACTTCCCTGGTGGCTCAGTGGTTACGAATCCGCCTGCCAATGCAAGGGACTTGGGTTCGATTCCTGGTCTGGGAAGATCCCACATGCCATGGAGCAGCTAAGCCCGTGTGCCATAACTACGGAGCCTGTGCTCTAGAGCCCGTGTGCAACAACTACTGAAGCCTGCATGCCTAGAGCCTGTGCACCACAAGAGAAGCCACTGCAATGGGAAACCCATGCACTGCAATGAAGAGTAGCCCTCGCTCGCCACAACTAGAGAAAGCCCACACACAGCAACAAAGACCCAACACAGCCAAAAAAAAATAAATAATAAATTTTTTAAAAAAGAAAAATATATCAACCCTTGTATCAGTTATAATGCTGCTCAACTACAGATAATAGAGAACACGTGACTCAAAGTGGCTTAAAGAATAGGACATTTATTATGCAACATAACAAGAACTCTAGAGCTAGGGCAGGTCTAGGGTTGGTTAATTCAGCTTCTCAGCAATGTATTTGAAGACTCAAGTTGCTCTCATATTTCTGCCCTGCTTTCTCCTCCATCTATTCTCCATAGGCTAATGCCACTTCTGGTCCCAGGATGGCTGTCACATTCATCACATGCAGTCATGACACTGGCTTTCAGGGAAGAACTACTGCTTTCTGTAAACCTTCAGGAGAAAGACCTTCTCCTTATTCCTTCAGCAGATGTCTCATATCAGTGGCCAGAGTTGCATCAGATAAGTAGGGCAAAGTACACTTTAAGGGTCAGGTAGACCTAAATCAGTGTGGTGATATCAGCAAGACAGATATGTATGGGCATATGTCTGAGTCAGTTACTGGCGAGGGGAATGGGACACCAGGATTAGACCAATCGTGATTGATTATCAGGGCAGGAAGCAGCTTCTTCTGAAGCACATGGATATTTGAACAAAATCAGGGTTATTAGCAAAGAAAATGTGAGTTAAGGGTGTGGCAGTTAGGATGGGGGTTTAGATAAATGGTTTTGGGCTAGGCAACCACCAGTGTCTGCTAAAACTCTCTGCCTTCGTTGGTTTGCATTCCTTTTAAATCTAATAAATATTATAATACTGGGAACAGTTTCCTTTGCCTGGCATAGCCTAGATTCCTCCCCTAACTGGGAGTCAGTTTCCACTTTATTTCCAATGTTCAGGAAACATACAAATGTCTTTTTTTTTTTCTTAAGAACAATGACAGCAGAGCAACCAAACAAATATAAAATGAAATTGTATTGCTTTCATGTCAAAATCTAACCATCTAGCAATTTACCTATTTACCTATCTAAATTTGTTTTCTGCACAGGGTTTTAAAGAATTCTGTTTATAAATGTGTTATGAGAGTACCAAGTTATCTGCAATCCTGTGTAGGCTTTGAAGAATGATTCATTATTTCAGTTGATTGGAAATATACACAGGGAAGTGTGCCTTTGGGCTTCTTGATTTTCCAGCATCCTTGATAAGTTGTTTCCACTCTTTACAGAGCTTTGGAGGTAGTGGATGGAGGCCATGTGGCTGGAGAGTGCCAAGAATTTACATTGCACTGCAGGGAGTCCCGGTTCTTTCACACCGCCTGTGAGGTGCCTGGTCCTTTACCTACAGAGTCTGGAATGTTTAAAAAGGTAATGCTTCATTTCCAGTATTTGGCTCCCAGGACTAAACACTTTAATGAATTAAAAAGTGAAAAATAACCCGTCTGATTGAAAAACACATACTTGAAAAGAACATAGATGGTAAAAAGGTCATTATGTATCAACGCACCAAGGTAATAAATAAGGATCAAGGGATAAGTTTGAATCTTTGCTCTTTGCTGCCTTCAAATGTTCTACCTCGTTGTCCTGGGTGCCTTTTGCCTGCCTTTTTCCCTTTGTATACCTTTAACTCAAAGGTATACAAAATAAAATGACATCAATATTTGGAAATAGTGATTCAATCCCATAAAAGGCATTTTTACTACTTCCTACTGTAAGGCATTTAGAGTTGTTACCATTCTATCGGTAGTTACATCTTAATATCTGGATGTTTGCACAGAAAGTTCTGACTTAACTATATTGCCTTAAAAGAAAAGTTTTCCCCAAAGTGGGAGGTAACGTGTATGCATGTTAACTGCATCCTTTCACCCATGAAAAGACATGGCTCCTGTCCTTGCCTGCAGGCAACAAAGTAGAATAAAGTCTTGAGTCACAGTGTGAGAGCTGGTTTAGCTGCCATTTCTTGTTACAACTTCTTATAAGATCACTGAGGGTTAGTAATGAAAGATATTTTGTCATGAAAGAAATCCCCCTCCCAAAGGAATTTGCTTTAGTAATGCTATATATTAAAAGTGAAAAAATTACTTAGTGCAAGATGAAAAATTTTGGAGATTGGATGCACAACAATGTGAATGTATTTAGGACTACTGAGCTATATACTTAAAATGGGTAAGATGGTAAATTGTATGTTATGTGTATTCTACCACAATTAAAAATTAAAATGAAAAAATATCCTTACTGGTGGAAAGCAGTAAGAAAAAAGGACATGATGTGATTATAAACTCATATTTTATACTTTATTAGAAAATGACAAAAGTAGGTAGGGAAATTCAACAGAAAATGCTTTCTAACTCAAAGTAGCATAATATCAATCAGAGTACCAGAAATATAAAATTAAATTTTATAAAATGTTGAAATTAAAAAATCAAATTTAAACTAAAAAATTAAATAACCTGGCTTCCTATAATTTGTACTTACTTGCAAATTGGTTTTGCATTTTGTTCTTCTTTCTCTATAAAAAATAGTTTATAACTGGAAACAAAACCTGATAAATCCAGTCACTGGCCCTGAGTTTCGAGTTGTTTTCTACATTTTTCCTTTAATAACTTAAAATAAAAATAATTCTGCAAGTATCATGCCATTAACTATCCTATGATGTTTACTGAAGTCCAGGAAACAATTGGTGGCAGCATTCAAAGTTGGGGCAAAAAGTAAATTCCCTGAGAAGGATGGCAGTGAAGGGTCTGCAGTGCCCCCTCCCTTTGTCTGCAGTTTAGCAATAGCCATGTCTTCTTCATAGTACCCTTATCCCTTCTAGACATGCTCTTTCAACCCTTGCTTGCTGTCCCAGGCTGCAGTCAAGGAGCCCTGAGCACCAGGCAGCTCATGGGAGAGGCCCCAAGGCCAAGCCAGAGAGCTCAGTCCCATGAAGGCTGGCAGGGAGAAAGAGGCCAGTCGGTACACCTGGGGAAGGCAGAGGCTTGGGACCAGAAATGGATGAACTGGGAACCCAGTGTAGGAAGGCAGCCAGGGCAGATAGAAGCAGGGTAGGAACTGGATGAAAGGAGCAAGCAGAGGCAAAATGTCCTTCTGGCTACACTGTCTCCACGTGTTGCCTGAAATGGGGTCAACCAGGCACCGTCTGTACTCTCTACCTGTACCACACCCTCCTGCTCAGAGGTGGTCAAATGTCCACAGCAGGAAGAACTGGCTCCCGGGTCCACTTCTGGATCTGCCTGTTTCTCCCTCTCCCGCTCCCCGCCTCTATCATCCCTCTTTCTTCCTCCTGCTTGCTCTGGGCTCTAGCTCTCTGGATCTTTCTCATCTGCATATTCTACTAGGGCTGGGAGAAAGGAAGAGACATGGAACAGACGTTCTCTTGCCTACTGATGTGTTCTCAACTTTATGTCTCTTGAGATCATGGCTGAGAGGAGTAACCAGACCATTCTCAGAAGTGCAGGACAGCCCCACACCACCAGCCTGGCCAGTACTACTGGGAAACAGAAGCTAACTCCACGTAGATTCTGGGTAGTTCATACCTACTGTGAGTGCCAACATGCCAGGGCGCCTCCCATACCTTCCAAAGGACTCTTCTCTTAATCCACTCTCTGCAGCAAGCCTGGTCATTTCCTGCAAGATTCAGCAGATTTACTAGGCAGTTGTATCAGGGCCACCCTTGGCGTCTTTCCCAGGCAGAAGGCCATCAGTTCTTCTTAAGATACCTGACTTGATCTAGCCCTCTAAGTTACATCTATTTACTCAGATGAATGTTTAAATTTTTTATTTTCATTGAAGTGAAGCCATGTGCCTTCCCCCAAACAACCAAGATTTATTCATTCTCTATATTTGTTCCATACACTCTGTGTCACTGTGTTTACTTATTTAACATGCTGTTAACATTCCTTAGACATTCTTTAGAGCTGACAATACTGTACTGAATCCTTCAATTAAGAGGAGACATTGTTCTTCCAGCTTGTATAAATGGAAATAGGGATTTATAATTATAAAGCTGGTATTGCCTCTCAAATGCATGTATACGTCAACTAGGAAAAAAAGCGCAACTACAAATCAAAGGAGAATATTACTAGAATTTAAATCTTAGATGAGAAACATCATCAGGGATTTTATTTATTTATACCAAACAATTTTTTCTTTAAACGGCTGCATAAAACCTTTAGTCACCTTTAGAGTAGAAGATATATTTATGTAAATACTTATATTTGTTACAAATATTTATATTTGTAACAGACTTTTTTTTGAATACATATATTTTATTCTAATTTTAAAAATCTTATTTTAGCAGTTGCCACCAGAATCCTTCTCAGATGTATGACATTTGTTTTTTAGAAAGGTTTATTTATTTACCATGAGTAGGGATAAAAATAAAAGAGCTTAAATATTTCCCAACTCTCCTTTAGTTGATCTCACAAATACACATCCTTCCATCAGCCAGGCACATCAGAACCCATCTGACACGAGTATTGGAATCTCTTTGATGTCTATTCTGTATAACTTGTGCGAGACATCACAGGTTTCATTTCTGAAGGTTCAGCAGTTTGTTTAGGAAAATGTCACTCAGAGAACCAAAAGAGCGTCTGTCTGGATCCAAAATTAGTGTCTTACTCACCATATGTATTGCCACCAGGAAGACATTCTGGATGAATGTAGCAGTGTTTTTCTTTTTTTTTTTTTTTGCTTTTAGCCAAGCAGGAGGATTTTTACTGATTTTTTTTATTAGTTTCTGCTTTATAACAAAGTGAATCAGTCATACATATACATCTGTTCCCATATCTCTTCCCTCTTGTGTCTCCCTCCCTCCCACCCTCCCTATCCCACCCCTCCAGGCCTTCACAAAGCACCGAGCTGATCTCCCTGTGCTATGCGGCTGCTTCCCACTATCTATCTACCTTACGTTTGGTAGTGTATATATGTCCATGCCTCTCTCTTGCTTTGTCACAGCTTACCCTTCCCCCTCCCCATATCCTCAAGTCCATTCTCTAGTAGGTCTGTGTCTTTATTCCTGTTTTACCCCTAGGTTCTTCATGACATTTTTTTTTCTTAAATTCCATATATATGTGTTAGCATACAGTATTTGTCTTTCTCTTTCTGACTTACTTCACTCTGTATGACAGACTCTAGGTCTATCCACCTCATTACAAATAGCTCAATTTCGTTTCTTTTTATGACTGAGTAATATTCCATTGTATATATGTGCCACATCTTCTTTATCCATTCATCTGATGATGGACACTTAGGTTGTTTCCATTTCCGGGCTATTGTGAATAGAGCTGCAATGAACATTTTGGTACATGACTCTTTTTGAATTATGGTTTTCTCAGGGTATATGCCCAGTAGTGGGATTGCTGGGTCATATGGTAGTTCTATTTGTAGTTTTTTAAGGAAACTCCATACTGTTCTCCATAGTGGCTGTACCAATTCACATTCCCACCAGCAGTGCAAGAGTGTTCCCTTTTCTCCACACCCTCTCCAGCATTTATTGTTTCTAGATTTCTTGATGATGGCCATTCTGACTGGTGTGAGATGATCTCTCATTGTAGTTTTGATTTGCATTTCTCTAATGAGTAAAGATGTTGAGCATCCTTTCATGTGTTTGTTGGCAGTCTGTATATCTTCTGTGGAGAAATGTCTATTTAAGTCTCCTGCCCATTTTTGGATTGGGTTGTTTGTTTTTTTGCTATTGAACTGCATGAGCTGCTTATAAATTTTGGAGATTAATCCTTTGTCAGTTGCTTCATTTACAAATATTTTCTCCCATTCTGAGGGTTGTCTTTTGGTCTTGTTTATGGTTTCCTTTGCTGTGCAAAAGCTTTTAAGTTTCATTAGGTCCCATTTGTTTATTTTTGTTTTTATTTCCATTTCTCTAGGAGGTGGGTCAAAAAGGATCTTGCTGTGATTTATGTCATAGAGTGTTCTGCCTATGTTTTCCTCTAAGAGTTTGATAGTTTCTGGCCTTACATTTAGGTCTTTAATCCATTTTGAGCTTATTTTTGTGTATGGTGCTAGGGAATGATCAAATCTCATACTTTTACGTGTCCCTGTCCAGTTTTCCCGGCACCACTTATTGAAGAGGCTGTCCTTTCTCCACTGTACATTCCTGCCTCCTTTATCAAAGATAAGGTGACCATATGTGCGTGGGTTTATCTCTGGGCTTTCTATCCTGTTCCATTGATCTATCTTTCTGTTTTTGTGCCAGTACCACACTGTCTTGGTTACTGTAGCTTTGTAGTAAAGTCTGAAGTCAGGGAGCCTGATTCCTCCAGCTCCGTTTTTCGTTCTTAAGATTGCTTTGGCTATTCGGGGTCTTTTGTTTTTCCAAACAAATTTTGAAATTTTTTGTTCTAGTTCTGTGAAAAATGCCAGTGGTAGTTTGATAGGGATTGCATTGAATCTGTAGATTGCTTTGGGTAGTAGAGTCATTTTCACAATATTGATTCTTCCAATCCAGGAGCATGGTATATCTCTCCATCTATTTGTATCATCTTTAATTTCTTTCATCAGTGTCTTATAATTTTCTGCATACAGGTCATTTGTCTCCTTAGGTAGGTTTATTCTAGATATTTTATTCTTTTTGTTGCAATGGTAAATGGGAGTGTTTTCTTGATTTCACTTTCAGATTTTTCATCATTAGTGTACAGGAATGCCAGAGATTTCTGTGCATTAATTTTGTATCCTGCTACTTTACCAAATTCATTGATTAGCTCTAGTAGTTTTTTGGTAGCATCTTTAGGATTCTCTATGTATAGTATCATGTCATCTGCAAACAGTGACAGCTTTACTTCTTCTTTTCCGATTTGGATTCCTTTTATTTCCTTTTCTTCTCTGATTGCTGTGGCTAAAACTTCCAAAACTATGTTGAATAAGAGTGGTAAGAGTGGGCAGCCTTGTCTTGTTCCTGATCTTAGTGGAAATGGTTTCAGTTTTTCACCATTGAGGACGATATTGGCTGTGGGTTTGTCATATATGGCCTTTATTATGTTGAGGAAAGTTCCCTCTATGCCTACTTTTTGCAGGGTTTTTATCATAAATGGGTGTTGAATATTGTCGAAAGCTTTCTCTGCATCTATTGAGATGATCATATGGTTTTTCTCCTTCAATTTGTTAATATGGTGTATCACATTGATTGATTTGCATATATTGAAGAATCCTTGCATTCCTGGAATAAACCCCACTTGATCATGGTGTATGATCCTTTTAATGTGCTGTTGGATTCTGTTTGCTAGTATTTTGTTGAGGAGTTTTGCATCTATGTTCATCAGTGATATTGGCCTGTAGTTTTCTTTCTTTGTGACATCTTTGTCTGGTTTGGCATCAGGGTGATGGTGACCTCGTAGAATGAGCTTTGGAGTGTTCCTCCCTCTGCTATATTTTGGAAGAGTTTGAGAGGGATAGGTGTTAGCTCTTCTCTAAATGTTTGATAGGATTCGCCTGTGAAGCCATCTGGTCCTGGGCTTTTGTTTGTTGGAAGTTTTTTAATCACACTTTCAATTTCAGTGCTTGTGATTGGTCTGTTCATATTTTCTGTTTCTTCCTGATTCAGTCTTGGCAGGTTGTGCTTTTCTAAGAATTTTTCCATTTCTTCCAGCTTGTCCATTTTATTGGCATCGAGTTGCTTGTAGTAATCTCTCATGATCTTTTGTATTTCTGCAGTGTCAGTTGTGTAACAGACTTTTAATATGAGAGAAAAGCATAAGGAAGTGGTATCATTGAGTGAAAACATATATCATATGTGATAATTATATTGAATAATTCTTTCTTTGCACATAAGAAAGGATTTACATTGTAGATTAATATGCGTTTTACTGTATTATATGCTTATTATATTTACTACTTAATTCATTTTTTAAGTGAAAATGTCTTAATTCCACTACATAGAGATATTTCCAGAACATGAAGAAACACCCTTTATTAATTAAAGCATTTCTTTAAAAAAAATAGAATAAGAATACTGAGCAAAGTACTGTTAATTAAAATTAGCATCTTCAAAGAGAGTAAATACCTTAATGAGAATTTCAGTGATTTCTAGTATGAAAATCTTTTAATTTCCCTTCAATTCTAATCACTTATTTTGATCTAGAAAATTGTATCTGACAGTAGTGATAAGTAAAACTGTCACATTTTCAATCCTTCTGGAGGCAAGTTCAAACAAGTAAAAAGGAATAAGTGGGCACAGCAATTGTTTGATTAATTCAAGCAAAAGAAAAGAATTATTTTGCTTTAACCGTTTGGATTTTTTCATTCTTGACTTGGATAAAGCCTCTATTTCCCATTGCCTGTAAGTGTGTTTGCATGTGCATGTGTATAAGTGTGTGTATGTGTATTTTTAAAAGAAAAAATAAGCCCCACACCCCCAAACCAAAGTTGCTATAATCTATAGAGGAGAAAGAATTTTGCCAAATCAGTGCTGCTCCTTCAGAAGTCATGTGTACAGATTTTGATTCTTGTTAATGCTTCTCTGCCTCATCATTCAGGAGATATCTGAGAAGCTCTCATCCCACTCTTTTTTTTTTTTTCTATACACGGGCCTCTCACTGTTGTGGCCTCTCCCGTTCCGGAGCGCAGGCTCCCGACGCGCAGGCTCAGCGGCCATGGCTCACGGGCCCAGCCGCTCCGTGGCATGTGGGATCCTCCCGGACCGGGGCACGAATCCGTGTCCCCTGCATCGGCAGGCGGACTCTCAACCACTGTGCCACCAGGGAAGCCTTCTCATCCCACTCTTGAGATTGGGATGCTCCCAAATCATCCAAGACAGGTATCTGCTTTAGTCTCAAGTATCTCAGAGATGGTTCTACCACAGTTGCTTTTGACGGCTTTTTCATCGCCCAATTAATCTTGTAATTGTCAAGGTGGAGTGTTGTCCAGCTTGCAGCCTGGTTGTTCTAGTTCAGTCAATAAGGATAAAAAATCAATTCAACAAGCAGTTGTCGAGGTAGCAGAGAGGACAAAACGTTTCCTAACACGTTCATTTCCATGTTTCTCAGGTGGTTGAACACTCTGAGAGGTGACATCCCATTTCTCTTCCCAACCCTATCACTTCTGCTTTCTCTCTCTCTAGCTGCTCCACATGGGCCCACTGATTTTCCTCTGGATGCCCAATCCCCAGGCTTACCTCATTTCTTCGGTTGGACTAAGTTCAAAATATGAAGTACTTAAGAGGGCTCAGACTTGTCCACCCGCCCTGCCCCATCCCATGCAGCCCAGTGTTGGGTCTTCTCTTCTGTTGGGTTGGCCTAGGACACAGTACATGAACATTGGTTGCTGGGCTCCTACATTTTGTCTCAGATCACCCATGTTGCTGATCTCACCAAGGACTCTTCTGAAATTATCCTGCAAGTGGTAAATCCAAATCCTTTGAAATCCAAGTTCCCACCCCCAAGCCCTAATCCTGAGACGGAGGCATTTAATTACTAAGGTTAGTCCTTCCCAATAGTGACTTCCTTGAAGGACTTAAGGGTATAATCCATCTGTTCCAACTCTGCATTCCACACTCCTATTGGCACTTTGTCTTACACTTGCATGTGTCATCTGGTGCGTGACTAGGGACTGCTGGCCCCTTAGACCTACCTTGTCCCAAATCTCTGCTTTCATCGTCCTTCAGATCTTGACATCATTTTACCCACCCCACCCTGGGACCTGTCCTAGCCACACAGGTAGGCCTAGTGCCCAGTTTCGATCTCTCATCCCTTTCCCTACTGGCTGCATGGCAGGAGTCTCTCTGTGCTCTATAAGTACTGATCTAAAAGGCTAAGTATACTGTTAGGAAAAATAATTCAACATAGAGAGCAATATATATAGCATGTTACATTTTGTGTAAAAGGGGGATTAGAATAGATAGATAGATAGATATAGATATATCTTTGTAGATTCATTAAGAAATTATGGAAGGGGCTTCCCTGGTGGCGCAGTGGTTGGGAGTCTGCCTGCCGATGCAGGGGACACGGGTTCGTGCCCCGGTCCCGGAAGATTCCACATGCCACGGAGCGGCTGGGCCCGTGAGCCATGGCCACTGAGCCTGCGCGTCCGGAGCCTGTGCTCTGCAACGGGAGAGGCCACAACAGTGACAGGCCTGCGTACCTCAAAAAAAAAAAAAAAATTATGGAAGAATACATGAAAAGCTAGTAATAATTACTTGTGATAGAGGTGGGGGAAAAGAGTAGATAGGGGATGCAGGTGGGAGACTTTACTGTGCACCTTTTCATATTTTGCATTTTGAACTATTTGA